>NW_026063242.1:0-1231526 GCF_024362695.1 Pectinophora gossypiella
GCTACAGCTACACTAAGCGCATCAACCGTCTGTTCTAGATAAGAAAGACCTTCATCTAAGGTAGAATGGTATCACAAGTCGTCTATATAAGTTAATAGAAATTTTAGATGACACACCGCTTTTGTGATAGCCCGTTGAAAGACAGCTGGACCATTGCAAATACCAAAGGGCATTTTCAAGAATTCAAAATGCCCGTCTGGTGTTATAAAGGCTGTAAATTTTACTGAATCTTCTGCAATAGGAATTTGATAAAATCCATTTTTCATGTCTATCGATATGTAATACTTTGCGTTTCCAAGTTTGTCAATCTGGTCCTCTATCAACGGAAGGGGGTATCTATCTTTTTCAATAATACTATTCAAAGCGCGATAGTCAACACAAAGTCGATCATCGCCTCCCTTCTTTTTTACTAAGAGGACAGGACTGGCAAATGGGGAGTGACTTTCGCGAATGATCTGTTTATCCAGTAACTCTTGTACAATGTTGTTTACTTTTTGTCTTTCAACAGGGCTAATCTATAGGGACGGTAATTAATAACTTGATCTTTTTTTAATTTAATTTGTAATTCTCCAGTTTGTACAGTGCCTATATTATTATTGGCAGGTAAGACATTAGGATATTTTTTAAATATAGTCAAAATTTTTTCTTGTACTTCATCATTTAGATGTTCAATGCATGATCGAAGTTCTAAAAATGTACTCTCAGGATTTACGTCAGCTAAGTTTACTTGTTCTGATTGTATTAAATCTTTTCGAACCAATTTACTTCCAGAAGAGTTCACAATTAATTCAATATCCGGTGATCAATCACGTTTCTGCCAATAAGAAGGTCATGCTTTAGGTTCTGATCATGGGTTACATAAATGTCCAATTCTATACAAACATCTTCAAACCTAACTGGCACAGTGATTTTTGCAAAAATGTATATTCTGCCATTACCTATTCCATTAATGTAAATTGAACAGGGTATTAACTGACAATTGAGTCGCCTTGCAAGAGATTCTTTGATAATACTACAACTTGCTCCAGTATCTATAAGAGACGCAATTCCTAGATCACCTATAAAAACTTTAGTTAGTTTAAACATTGAATTGTTGGGTAAAATATTAACCGAGTGTTCTAGTCAATCTTGGGGCTTATCATTGTTGATTTGGGTATCTTGATTTGACAAGGTTTTCTCAGAATTTTTGTTTTGAAAAAACAAACCGATTCATCATGACCCATTTTCTTACAAATTGTACAACTTTTAATATTTCGGTTAATATAATATTGGCTATTGGGCGGTTTTAATACTGGACACTGGCGTCGTTCGTGACCCTGATTGCCGCATTGAAAACATACCTTTGGCTGAACGTTTTTATTGGGTATTGAAGAGTCAGAGTTAAAAGATTTAAAGCGTTTGATACCGCTTAACTGGGCGCATCATTTTCAAAATGCTGATATAATGATCGCTTTCTAGGTTTGACATAAGCAGAAAATAGGGTTATCAGTTCTGACGTTGTTGCTACTCTACTGTTGAATGATGCCATTTTTACATTTACGTCTTTTATTCCACCACAAATTAATTCAATTTGTTCAGCTTCCGTAAAAGAAATTTTTGTTGATTTTAAGAGACGAATTTTTTCTCTCGCATATTCGCAGTAGGAGTCGGCGGAATCGGAATTATATATTACAGCTTTAAGTAATTTTTCAGAAAGGTTTTTTTTTTCCGGATATAAAGACGTTATCTCTTTTTTAAAATTTTCCCATGTTCTGCCGTCAGAGGGTTCCCATGTCTCAAACCAAATAAGTGCAGAGCCCTTTAGGGCCTTACCTGCCTTAGCAACTTGAGCTAAGCCACTCCAGCCGAAATCTGCTCCCAGCTTTTCGATGTTATCACACCAGGTGGCTGCTCCATTGTCACTCGTGCAGGATCAAAGACTGGTAGTGCGACGTCATCTTGGCGCCGGTTACTGGACACAACATCTCGAATAGCAGTAAGGAGGCCAGTGAGAAGGTCTTTATCCATTCCTGAAATTTGTTTTAATTACACAATATTATTATATGGTTTGAGTTTATCCCACTTCTGATGTTAGATTTAAAATTATTCTATAAGTATATTAATAATCATAGCTATTCATAAATATTTCTAAGATGTTTATATTAAGCCAAATGCTGATAGTGTTTATAAATAACTAAATCAAATCATGAAACTAATATCACTCCAGTTAATAGTTATATCACGTTAATTATAAGCTATTAGGCAATAAGCAATGAGATAAGCTACATAGTGTGTACTAGGGGAAAGGGAATATATATATATATATATATAATAATAAAGTCAACTCAACTGTAAGGATTACTATTTATTGTAATTAACCATCATATAAAAAAGCAACATCACCACTTATTATTTATTAAACTTCAACTTCAAACTAATGTAGATACATATTAAAAATAAGGGAACGATTGAAAAGTACTTACTTTAATAAGTAAAATTCAACATTATATTGATAATAATTATCAGCATAAAGAAGCAAAGCAAAATAATCATAAAATAGCAGAATAAATAATTATTATAAATATAAAATAGCCAGCATAATATTAAAACTTATACTTAACTTGGTCGGGCAGAGTTTCGTCTCCGTCGAAGTCTGACACAATACTAACTCGAGACATGACAGTCGGCCGCTTTTATACCAGTGAACAAACAACATGTTTACGTCATACAAACACGTGTTTTTGTTAACCATTTAAAGTGTAGTTTTAGCACGATATTTGACCACTGGTACTCTAAAAATGTATCGAACATGATTTGTTACATATTTTTACACCTTTTACATATATATTTACACCAATAATATAACAAATGCATGTTATTGAGGGCATGTAAATAAAGAATAATACTAACATAATATACTACTTATAAAGACTAATAAGAAAGTAAGAAATTGGTTAGAAACTTAATATATGATGTAATAGACTGAATCTTAAAGCTTACGAATAACATAAGAAATGGTAGATAATTAAAAAAGAAAGGTGGTAAAGAATCCCGACCATCGCTCAAAACCAATGTGGCCTCATCATCGCTCGTCTGGCCCCCTCATCAACAACAAATGGGTCTATGGAACGGATCCAATAATTGATATGCACATAAAAGTGGCCTATCAGAAGCATTAGGTAAAATAAATTGGAAGGTAAAGGGAAGAGCTTCCCAACACCAATTTCACATCTATCTATACTTATAATAAATCTGTAGAGAGGTCAATTCTGTACATTAAATATTTTTTCAAAATAACTATCAGGGTGATAAGTGGTCGATACTGATGCCAAAAATGCAATCAGTAAAATTTTTGTCTGTCTGTCTGTCTGTCTGTCTGTCTGTCTGTCTGTATGTTCCTTATAGAAACAAAAACTACTGGACGGATTTTAATGAAACTTGGTACAATTATTCTTCACACTCCTGGACAGGTTATAGTATACTTTTCATCACGCTACAATCAATAGGAGCAGAGTAGTGAAGGGAAATTCTTTTGTATGAAAAATCTAAACCACTCAAGTTAGACGTTTGAAATTTGGCATGCAGGTACCTTAGATACCGTAGAGGTGCACTAAGAAAGGAATTCCCGAAATTCCCACGGGAACGGGAATTAGCGGGAAAATCCTTTTGTATGAAAAATCTAAACCACTCAAGTTAGACGTTTGAAATTTGGCATGCAGTTGCAGATACCTTAAGTACCGTAGAGGTGCACTAAGAAAGGATTTCTTGAAATTCCACGAGAACGGGAATTAGCAATAAAATCCTTTTGTATGAAAAATCTAAACCACTCAAGTTAGACGTTTGAAATTTGTCATGCAGGTACCTTAGGTACCTTAGAGGTGCATTAAGAAAGGAATTCCCGAAATTCCCACGAGAACGGGAATTAGCGGGAAAATCCTTTTGTATGAAAAATCTAAACCACTCAAGTTAGACGTTTGAAATTTGGCATGCAGGTACCTTAGATACCGTAGAGGTGTACTAAGAAAGGAATTTCCGAAATTCTTACGGGAACGGGAATTAGCGGGAAAATCCTTTTGTATGAAAAATCTAAACCACTCAAGTTAGACGTTTGAAATTTGGCATGCAGATACCTTAAGTACCGTAGAGGTGCACTAAGAAAGGAATTCCCGAAATTCCCACGAGAACGGGAATTAGCAAGAAAATCCTTTTGTATGAAAAATCTAAACCACTCAAGTTAGACGTTTGAAATTTGTCATGCAGGTACCTTAGGTACCGTAGAGGTGCATTAAGAAAGGAATTCCCAAAATTCTCACGGGAACGGTAGTTAGCGGGAAAATCCTTTTGTATGAAAAATCTAAACCATTCAAGTTAGATGTTTGAAATTTGTCATGCAGGTACCTTAGATACCGTAGAGGTGTACTAAGAAAGGAATTCCCGAAATTCCCACGGGAACGGGAATTAGCGGGAAAATCCTTTTGTATGAAAAATCTAGGACTTATGATGACCAAATTGGAGATGTCCTTAGAAAAGGTTCAATACGATCTACTCTGAACCGGCGTGCGTGTATGAAGCGATTGATGAATGTGGAGGAAGCAAGAGAAGTGTGTCAGGATCGAAGCAAATGGAATTCTATAGTCTCTGCTTACCCCGGTGGGAAATAGGCGTGAGTTTATGTATGTATGTATGTATGAAAAATCTAAACCACTCAAGTTAGACGCTTGAAATTTGGCATGCAGGTACCTTAGTTAACTTAAAGCTTAGTTGCAACAGGATATTGCAAAATTCCCACGGAAACGGGAGTTAGTGGGAAAAAAACATTTGTATGAAAAAATCGAAACCGCGTAAGATAGATATTTTCAATTCAATTCAATTAAATTATTTATTGCATTCCATGTAGTACAATGGGGTGTTACATAGGCATAGGAACTAAAACATGGACCCTGTAGGGCACAGCAACGTTGAAGGGAAGAGAGGAAGTGTGTATTAAAATTAAAACTCAATGAACAATCAATTAAAAAAAAACAATTCAATCAATTGATTCAATCTAGCATGCATGCATACCTTAGTAAATATAAAGTTTATTTTTGGCTGTATTTTGAAAAATGGGAGTTATTGGGAAAAAAAAAATGTACTTATGAAAAAATCTAAACTGCATAAGTATGCACTCCCACACACACAAAGATCTCTCTCTTATATAACACGCCACGCGGACGAAGTCGCGGGCAAAAGCTAGTATGTAATAAAATTATTTAAGTTAGACAGATTTACATCCAATCTAACAAAAGTCATTGTGATGCATAGTCAGCACCATAGCCATGGCGCTAAAGATAAGAAAAATGAGCGACTTAGCAACCGGAGGTCAATATGCAGCTACTCATCACTGATCGTCCCCTAATACACCAGAGTGCAAGAGGATCAACAGAAGCAGAGACTACCGAACTGGATTGACCCCCGAGTATACTAAGCAAAAATGTCCCTAACGTCCCTACTATGGCTTCAGCGGCATTGCAATAACACCAGCCACCAGAATAAGTATGAATGTGAGATGGATGGTCATGAATATGACACCAACCATGAAACACAAGAATATATGCAGTCAAACTGGATGTAATTGTTATGCATAAATGCATTATTGCAATAATATTACATATAGTAAACACATAGTGAAATCAGGCCAGGTAAACCCCGGGACAAGGTATAGGTTATAATGATAGGTATGTCACTATCTGGCAGCAGTGACATTATAAGGTATAATCAGGTAGGTTAATAATAAAATAACACAAATAAATTGTATAAGTTTATTAAAAGCCATTACCTTCATCTCATGGTATCCAGACTTTTATACTTCAAAATAAATTTGTAAGTTAAATGATTTACATGACTTAATAAGCCATGAGAAACTGATTAGTCCCAGAGAGGATCATAATAGAATTATTAGAGAGAGCATTACCAAGGAGGCAATCCAACCTTACTATCCAAAGTCGCAGCGCTGGCTGAAACCATAGCGGTTCATCCTGGGGTCAACACAAGATTGGTTCTCGAAAAGAATCCTCGAGGGAATTCTAACTACAATAAAACACAGCAAGGTTACAACCCAAACTGAACCATCAGTATAGATTCACAAAGTATGAGATAAAAATGTAAATCCATGAGGTTACCTCTAAAACATGATTACCTCATCCTGCATATTGATTTCCCCATTTCCAGGCAATAATTACCTTTATTACCCAGCAATATGGATTCCAAGACACAGAACTACAAGAAGAGCATTTCGTTCAGTCTATGCGGCAATAGGCACAATTTTCATTGTAAAAATTGACACATAACCCAAACGTAAAACAAAATATAAAATAGTCCAGTCAAAATAAGTCGATAGTAGTCATTCCGTACGCGTCAGTAAAGTCAAATAGATAAGCATACATAAACTGCACATATTGTTATTATAAATCCTAACAGCAAAACACACATGATGGTACCTACACAAATCACAAGCAACACATGGTCACTATGCTCGCAACCGTTCCTACCTACGCACATTTTAAACACATCCTACTCCTATCGTGCCCTGGTTTAGCGTAAAATTATACCTGCGGTCTGAGATCTGCTGATCCCAAACCTGTTTGTTGAACCATAGATAAAACTTTTATTTTTCTTTATAAACCACTTATGTTACAAGCTAGGAACTCTTACAGACTAGGAATAAAGTATTGCCATAGTAAATCAATCATAGACTATCACACATCTTTCCTTTTTACAAAAGTAGAATTCTATTACTTGATCAAGGTGCAACACTATTGAATATTGACAACTTCAAGTTTCTGAACGATGACAGTGACAGTTGTCAACATGAAAGAAAATCTAATGATTTCTAACCTATAAGTAGTGTAGGTCAGAATGGCGGGTGTATTGTTTCAGAAATGATTATGTTATAAACGAGAGAAATGTACCTACAATGTACTAGTATGTACCTTTAATGAAAGTCATTGTACCTCCATGAAACGGGAGCCATAACAATAACAAAGTGAGCCGCGGTCCTTACGGTCTGAATCGCGGGTGTATGCTGAATATGAATGTATTACAATACCTATGGCTATGAAGTATTTACCAAAGGAATGTACCTTCAACGTACCTCACAAAAATATAATCTAAATCAAATTGGATAAGTAATTAATAAGGAAATCAATAAAACAAACTTTTGACGCCTACAATTTTTTAATAGCAATTCTTTAAGTGGCAACATTAGGAATCGCATTTACAAAAGGCAAATTGTTACCATTATTTTAAAACAAACTTTTGACACCTACAATTTTTTCATAGCAATATGAATAGTATTTTGTTTGTACTAAAAAAAAATTAAGCAAAATTAAAAATTTTGAAAAAACCCACGACGGTAAAAATCTCATCGAAAAAGAATAAAATAACTCAAAACCCCCGACTTAACCCAATTATTATGTAACGAAATATTATATTAGACTTAAAAATACTTTCTAAAAAGAGTTGATATCTCGAGACATCGGTAATAGATATACTTAAGTACCTAAACAATGAATATGGATGTTTACAGTTTTTTCCTAACGTGTCTGTTTCTCGAAAATATACTTAAATGTAGCGATAATAATTTTACCATAATACATAACCGAGGAATATCCGTCGGGGGCTGCCATTAACCCAGCTAAAGTTTTTCTAGTGACGTGAATACAATTATTGAAGAATTGTAGATGTTTAACGACGACATAAAATACACTTATGAGTATGATTAAATTTTTGTTGAAATTTCATATAGAAAAGGCAGCCCCGACGGATATTCCTCGGTTATGTATTATGGTAAAATTATTATCGCATTGCAATAACACCAGCCACCAGAATAAGTATGAATGTGAGATGGATGGTCATGAATATGACACCAACCATGAAACACAAGAATATATGCAGTCAAACTGGATGTAATTGTTATGCATAAATGCATTATTGCAATAATATTACATATAGTAAACACATAGTGAAATCAGGCCAGGTAAACCCCGGGACAAGGTATAGGTTATAATGATAGGTATGTCACTATCTGGCAGCAGTGACATTATCAGGTAGGTTAATAATAAAATAACACAAATAAATTGTATAAGTTTATTAAAAGCCATTACCTTCATCTCATGGTATCCAGACTTTTATACTTCAAAATAAATTTGTAAGTTAAATGATTTACATGACTTAATAAGCCATGAGAAACTGATTAGTCCCAGAGAGGATCATAATAGAATTATTAGAGAGAGCATTACCAAGGAGGCAATCCAACCTTACTATCCAAAGTCGCAGCGCTGGCTGAAACCATAGCGGTTCATCCTGGGGTCAACACAAGATTGGTTCTCGAAAAGAATCCTCGAGGGAATTCTAACTACAATAAAACACAGCAAGGTTACAACCCAAACTGAACCATCAGTATAGATTCACAAAGTATGAGATAAAAATGTAAATCCATGAGGTTACCTCTAAAACATGATTACCTCATCCTGCATATTGATTTCCCCATTTCCAGGCAATAATTACCTTTATTACCCAGCAATATGGATTCCAAGACACAGAACTACAAGAAGAGCATTTCGTTCAGTCTATGCGGCAATAGGCACAATTTTCATTGTAAAAATTGACACATAACCCAAACGTAAAACAAAATATAAAATAGTCCAGTCAAAATAAGTCGATAGTAGTCATTCCGTACGCGTCAGTAAAGTCAAATAGATAAGCATACATAAACTGCACATATTGTTATTATAAATCCTAACAGCAAAACACACATGATGGTACCTACACAAATCACAAGCAACACATGGTCACTATGCTCGCAACCGTTCCTACCTACGCACATTTTAAACACATCCTACTCCTATCGTGCCCTGGTTTAGCGTAAAATTATACCTGCGGTCTGAGATCTGCTGATCCCAAACCTGTTTGTTGAACCATAGATAAAACTTTTATTTTTCTTTATAAACCACTTATGTTACAAGCTAGGAACTCTTACAGACTAGGAATAAAGTATTGCCATAGTAAATCAATCATAGACTATCACACATCTTTCCTTTTTACAAAAGTAGAATTCTATTACTTGATCAAGGTGCAACACTATTGAATATTGACAACTTCAAGTTTCTGAACGATGACAGTGACAGTTGTCAACATGAAAGAAAATCTAATGATTTCTAACCTATAAGTAGTGTAGGTCAGAATGGGGGTGTATTGTTTCAGAAATGATTATGTTATAAACGAGAGAAATGTACCTACAATGTACTAGTATGTACCTTTAATGAAAGTCATTGTACCTCCATGAAACGGGAGCCATAACAATAACAAAGTGAGCCGCGGTCCTTACGGTCTGAATCGCGGGTGTATGCTGAATATGAATGTATTACAATACCTATGGCTATGAAGTATTTACCAAAGGAATGTACCTTCAACGTACCTCACAAAAATATAATCTAAATCAAATTGGATAAGTAATTAATAAGGAAATCAATAAAACAAACTTTTGACGCCTACAATTTTTTAATAGCAATTCTTTAAGTGGCAACATTAGGAATCGCATTTACAAAAGGCAAATTGTTACCATTATTTTAAAACAAACTTTTGACACCTACAATTTTTTCATAGCAATATGAATAGTATTTTGTTTGTACTAAAAAAAAATTAAGCAAAATTAAAAATTTTGAAAAAACCCACGACGGTAAAAATCTCATCGAAAAAGAATAAAATAACTCAAAACCCCCGACTTAACCCAATTATTATGTAACGAAATATTATATTAGACTTAAAAATACTTTCTAAAAAGAGTTGATATCTCGAGACATCGGTAATAGATATACTTAAGTACCTAAACAATGAATATGGATGTTTACAGTTTTTTCCTAACGTGTCTGTTTCTCGAAAATATACTTAAATGTAGCGATAATAATTTTACCATAATACATAACCGAGGAATATCCGTCGGGGGCTGCCATTAACCCAGCTAAAGTTTTTCTAGTGACGTGAATACAATTATTGAAGAATTGTAGATGTTTAACGACGACATAAAATACACTTATGAGTATGATTAAATTTTTGTTGAAATTTCATATAGAAAAGGCAGCCCCCGACGGATATTCCTCGGTTATGTATTATGGTAAAATTATTATCGCTACATTTAAGTATATTTTCGAGAAACAGACACGTTAGGAAAAAACTGTAAACATCCATATTCATTGTTTAGGTACTTAAGTATATCTATTACCGATGTCTCGAGATATCAACTCTTTTTAGAAAGTATTTTTAAGTCTAATATAATATTTCGTTACATAATAATTGGGTTAAGTCGGGGGTTTTGAGTTATTTTATTCTTTTTCGATGAGATTTTTACCGTCGTGGGTTTTTTCAAAATTTTTAATTTTGCTTAATTTTATTTCAGACTTTTTAGAGAGCATATACGAATCATAATCTATATAATGTGTAGGTAAGATCTCGCAAAACAATAAGTGTGATTCATCCTACCACATAATATTAAGTCCCTTATTATATTATACAGTTGCTTTCTGTTTAAAGTTACCTCTATAACACTCATCTGAGAACATGCACCAATCACCCACGAACTCATTCCTGAAATCCGCATTGAAATCAGACAATACGTTTTAATTTTAATAATATTGCAATATAAACGTTTCACACTAATATAGCAGCGCCTCCTAGTGAGTTAATATCATAAGACTTATCTTAGACCATGCACCATTCAACTACGAACCCATTGCTGAAAACCGCATTGAAATCGGACAATTCGTTTTAATATTATTGCAATACTATTTTTCACTAATATTGTAGCACCCTCTAGTGAGTTAAAGACGTAATTTTTATTATTTGGGAACATGCAATAAGCTATTACGCACACATTGCCGAAAACAGAATTGTAATCGGACATTTCGTTTTGATTATATTGCAACATTGTTTTGCACTAATATTGTGGCGCCCCCTAGTGAGTTACAGCCATGACACCTGTCTAAGAACATGAATTCATCAAACACAAACCCGCTATTGAAAACCGCCTCAAAATCGGATCATTAGTTTAAAAGATAGGTGGTAACATTACTTTGCACAAACGCACACACAAACATCTCTCACCCTAAACGCATATAAATGCTCCGTTCCGTCGTGGGTAATAAATGTAATTAAAATTATACTAACCGTAATTAACAACACTTTGCTTTACTTAATATATAACATACATAAACTGCCTATATACGTCCCACTGCTGGGCACAGGCCTCAATCAACCGGAGGGGGTATGGAGCATACTCCATCACGCTGCTCCACTGCGGGTTGGTGGAGGTGTTTTTACGGCTAATAGCCGGGACCAACGGCTTAACGTGCCCTCCGAAGCACAGAATCATCTTACTTTTTCGGACAATCAGGTGATTCAAGCCTGAAAAGTCCTTACCAAACAAAGGACAGTCTCACAAAGTGATTTCGACAATGTCCCCATCGGGAATCGAACCCGGAACACCAGATCGTGAGCCTAACGCTCTAACCACTAGACCACGGAGGCTGTTTACTTAATACTACCTGATTATTGAGTGATGGGTTCAACTTTATGAATTAAATGAGGATTAATTGGATGAATTTGATTCACTTGACCACACAATCCACGTGCCACTTATAGTCGATCTTGATTTTTCTTTAATCTTCGCCAATCACTTCGTATTAATTTATCTACAATTTATTGATTGTGATCTGGGATCTTCTCTGAAATCTGGCTCGAAGGACCATGAATATGCCATCAGGCAAAAAGGCATATCAATGCCTTTTTACTGATTTTTAAGGGATTTAGGTAGCAATGAAACAGCACCGTGTTCGACGTAATTACGTGTAATCAATGGAACCGAAAAAAAAAAACGCCTGTCAAAAACAATTAACTAATAAAAACTATTGCAAATAAATTGCTATTATAAATTGAAGAGGGGTTTCGGATAATATTTATTCTAAACACTAATATTGTGGCGCCCCCTAGTGAGTTACAGACATGACACTTGTCTAATAACATGAACTCATCAAACACAAACCCGTTATTGAAAACCGCATCAAAATCGGATTATTAGTTTAGAAGATAATTAATAACATTTCTTTGCACAAACGCACACACAAACATCTCTCACCCTAAACGCATATACCTGCTCCGTTCCGTCGTGGGTAATGAAGCCTGACATGAGGGAAATATTTATAGGTATATGTGCTTCGATAAAGTAAAGAAACATGAAAAATACATAATAATTTACTCATTTATCAAAAGTCACAAAAAGCGTGTTTACTTTAGTCCATATAATATACAATGCGCAATTATATTTTTACGGCTTCTTGTAGTTCGATTACATAGGTCATCATAACACACCCACTTATTCTGTCTGTGACAATGGGCCTTGTAATGACCGATTTTGTCAAATGTATTTGATATCGGCGGTAAGAATTCAATAATCCCCATGATGTTGTATGTTTTTGATTCTAGCTTAATTTCCAGTGGTACTTCATTTATACACACCGAGTCACTTTGACTTAACTCAAAATTTATAACATTTGCAAGACATAAGTAAATGTTCGTGTTCCATTGCAGTTATTACGTCGACACACTACTACGTTATCGCTTGCCAGCATAGAAGCCGCGGAATCATTTAATTCTGAAACTTCTTTTTTGTTCATATCAAATGGCAAAAAAGCAATCTTTCTGGTCACATTATTGATGACACAAGACTCGTTTGTACAATTTTCTTTGACATCAGCGCTATAAATTGCATCAATCAAGTATTCGTCAAATATTTTTGTCACGCTACAGTCACAATGTATTTCGGTGATTCCGTTTGAAATATTCGTTTTAAAATATTGTTGTGCAATTTGTGCACGAATTCTGTACAAGTCTTGTCGTGTTTTCTTGTCATCAAGCATATTTTTTAAAAACATACAAAAACTATTGCCAGTATTAGTTAATACAGTTGTATTCACGGCAAAACCATCAGCACAAGCCGCTGCGATTACTTGAGCCGCGGCATCAAATGCGCACGTGTTCTTTAGTACCACGTTTTCCACACCAGATCTAGTTTTTAAACCATTTAATAGAAGAGGAACGTGCTTAATGGGTGTTTTCTTTTTAGGGAATTCCTTGCTTCCGAGGCCTCTCCAATTTTCTATTAGCGTGGGGTTTTCTGCGAAAATCGAGTCATCTAAATATTCTTTTTTTCTTTTTCTTGTATTTCGTGGTTTCTGTCCATCCTTTTTTTCTTTAACTATTTCATGATGTTCTTTGCTTGTTGCTGATTTTAATTCTCCAGCTATAAAGTCCGAATGTTTTATGATAAACTCATCTACACGCAATCGATTATTCTTAGTTGCAATATTAAAAACATATCGCTTTAAAGTTTTAAAACTGCTTTCAACGTTTGATGACGAGGGATTTTTCACATCAGAATTGTATATTGGGATCATCACGTTAGACCATAATGGTATACTCCCAACTAACCTTGTTAAATGCGGTATTAGTGACGGCATGTAATATAAATTTTCATGTAACATCTGATCATCGTCTTCTGTTAAAGAAACAATTAATTCTTCTTTCTCAATTTGATTTTTATACCAATTTGGCACATTTGAAGTTTCTTTAGTTTTGCAGTCTGTTTCTTCATTTACGTCAAATAAACATGTATCTTCTTTTTTATCATCGTCTGACTTTTGATATTCTTCATCGATATCTTTTAAATCTAACAATAGTTTCTTTAGCCGTAATTTAGATTCTGAACATCTTGTTTCTTCTGCGTCAGAGCGATTAAGACTAACAGTGATTATATCGCAGACAACTTCTTTCAATAAATCGTAGTTTTCTAGCGTCCTTATGAGCAACAAGCAACGAAAATAAAACGTCCTTACCCTGCCGTCAACATTTTTAAAACAAGTTAAATTGTATAATATTTTTATTAAATGGCTTACGTCGATTCGAATATAGGTTTCATTGGGCGTTACGACATTTTTTTCCAGTTTATTCAGAGAATGTGTCACGTACTCTTTAGTAGACTCAAAATTTGTGAAAGACTTTACAGCTGCTCCGATAAGAGCTGGTGATTGATCCAATATTACTTCATTGGGAGGGGTTTTATTGTCAATCCAAGATTTTAACCATTTTGATATTGTGTTCATATCATGTGTTGCTGATAACATCTGAGATATCGGCACGCTTCTTCCATTAAACTTATCGTACATGATACCAGAATACAAAAAAACATGATTTGTGTTGATGATTTTCTCCGTAGGCCCAACTTCTTTTATCAAACTTCCAGTTGCATCTAAACTTAGAACAACTCTGTTATCTTTAATATATTGCCTATAATGTGCATCTTGAGCTGAAGACCAGTAATGAATGTAAAATGGATGCAAAGATATATGTTTAATTAAATCATCGTATGGTGGTATGTTTGTCATGGTCCAGACTGATAAAACGGGGTTTGTGTGGTAATGCTGGCTATGTCTGTCTTCATATTTTATTTGCTTTAAGCACCCCGAAGTCGGCAAGTGTGGTGGCTCTTGATCTGCAATATCCATTGTAGCATCAACCAATTTATTACGAATTGTAATAGGTGACTCATGTTTCAATTCATAACTTAATTCCTTCCTTTGCACAGGAGACAACTTAATTTTTTTCATGGGATTGTGCCGAAATGTTTTGTCGTAATTTAAAATTATTCCCTCACAAAAAGCAATTTTATCCGTAGGCCAATTGATTACTATTTTGATTTCAGCATTACATTCAGTGCAGAATCCATAGCATGTAATTTGCTCTCCATACTTCACCGAATGGGTTTTGAATGTCCAACTACATGGCATTTTTGATTTATTCCAAACCTCTTCTCGTAACAAATGAGCCCACTCATGTTTAGGCAATACAAATTTCTTTTGATATTTACCGCTGCACAAGACTTTGTTTCTAACTGTAAATTTTGCAATAGGCAGTATTCGTTGCCACTTGTAAATGTCTAATTGAAATGTAAATACCTTAGACACGTTGGATAATCCCTTTGTTTCTTCTTCGGATTCACTAGATTCAATAATAGCATCGACCTTGGTATTTTCTTCGTTTTGTGTATTTTTGTCATTTTCTGTATTTTCGAGATCGAAAAAAAAAAGAATAATGTCTCTTCAATGAAATATACAGAGCCTTTTCTGATATTTTTGATTGTAATTCTACACTGATTGTGGAAAAAATTGGGTCACACTGTGAAGGCAAATCGTATTCATGTTTGAAATAGTCTTTATATTTAACGAAAACTTCTTTTTGTTCTTCTAATTTAACAACACTACACTTTCCTCCCCGCCTCTTCATTTTCTTTAAATTATTATTTATTTTTTTATTTCTCACCACTAAATTCACATTAAACTACACGCCAAACAAATTGTCTTAACTCGGAAAAACGAAATGACGTGACTGACGCTTGATTTTAAGTTTTACTAAACATTTTATAAATACCCTCAAGTTCTAATAAAAACAAAATCAGATGAAGATTCAATAGACAGACTGTAGTATTATTATTATTTTAACTATTTTCCTGCAAGAATGATAATTCTTGCAGGAAAAGGAACAAATAAGCATCTTTGTATATTTAATGCAAGGAAAAACATGTGGAAATATTGTAAAAATAAAGGCAACCATTTGCCTTTTGTAAATGTGATTCCTAATGTTACTACTTAAAGATTTGCTATGAAAAAAATGTAGGCGTCAAAAGTTTGTTTTATTGATTTCCTCATTAATTACTTATCCAATTTGATTTAGATTATATTTTTGTGAGGTACGTTGAAGGTACATTCCTTTGGTAAATACTTCATAGCCATAGGTATTGTAATACATTCATATTCAGCATACACCCGCGATTCAGACCGTAAGGACCGCGGCTCACTTTGTTATTGTTATGGCTCCCGTTTCATGGAGGTACAATGACTTTCATTAAAGGTACATACTAGTACATTGTAGGTACATTTCTCTCGTTTATAACATAATCATTTCTGAAACAATACACCCGCCATTCTGACCTACACTATATTTACATATTGCAAAATACAAAGGATATAAAGTAATTCTCAAGTACTACAGTGGAATTAACAGTTTCATAACAGCGCAATACTTATAAAACAAAACAGATCAAGATGTTCAAGTTCAAAACGTTCCTAACTTGAATTACAAAGACTAACAACAACCAACAAGAAATTGTGATCAACATTGAATATTATTACAGTTTCGGAGCAATGGTTTTATGTTTGCAACTACTTATAATAATGTAAATGATTCTATGTGCTATTATTGTTAACATTAAAGATTATAACACAAGGTTGTTGTTTTACTTATAAAAAATAACATAACCTAAATATTTCAACACTACTTAAATATTTCAACACTTTCTATGCAGTAGGTACACAACACTATCACTGCAAAGTTCGAATTAAAGTTATTCTTGCAATCATTAATCTAATGATCACTAGCAGTTTTTGCACAAACACTTTTGTTTAGGTTTCACCTGTCTTCCAGAGCGGGTAGTGATGACTTCTCTCTCCCTTTCTGGCGAGGTTTGAAGGCTTGTAGAAGCAGATGAGTCTGGAGTAGCAAACGGGGTCTCAGTGCTGGATCCGGATTGAGGACTGTTCACTGTTTCTTCTGCAGGCCTCTCTGGTTCTGGTTGTGCTTCGGGACTGTTTGGTGTCTCCTCTGCAGGTGTCTCTGGTTCCGATTGTATTTGGGGACTCTTTGCTGCCTTCTCTACAGGTGATGAGTTCAAGATACTTCTTTGTTTATCTGAAAAGATTTGTATTAGTGTATCTGGATCAGGTAGAGGTAGGGTATATAGAGCGGAGGGAGATGTCGAGATTGGGACAGGTAAGTTCTGTGTCTTCAAGTCTTTGTTTTGAACTGGTAACTCGATTACTGCTCGTCTGTTCTTTCTAATCTCTCTTCCTTTTTCCGTTGAAATGTTATAGCTTCGGGGCTCTATTCTTTTTCCAGTGACTTGTCCATGTACTTGCTCATCAGGTAGAAATACTGTTTTTCCAATTTTTAGTTCAGGTAGTTCTTTAACTCTGTGTCTTTTGTCATGTACTTCCTTTGCTTTTTGTCTTCTTTTTAAAAGCTTCATTCTGTATTCTTCTAAATCTTGAGTTTCTTTTATCTTTCTAAGCCGCTCATCGGATATAGGCCTTTCTTTGATAATGGAAAAATATGTAGACTCTTCAAGTTGGTCGTTTTTATCAAGAATATCTTTGTCTTCCTCCTGAGTTGGAAGAGGGGCTCTAGATAGCATATCTGCCGTGTACATGTATTTTCCAGGAACATGTTCAATCTTATAGTTGAGTGGGGTCATTCTCATTCTAAATCTTTGTAGTCTGATTGATAGGTCTGCAATGGGTTTAGATCCCAATATGGAGAGTAATGGTCGATGATCTGTACGGATAGTGAATATAGGTAAACCTTGGAGATATAGTTTAAAACGTTCACATGCCATGGTGGTTGCGCATGCTTCTTTTTCAATCATAGCATATCTCTGCTGAGTGGGTGTAAATGCTGATGACCAAAAATGAACTGCTTTCCATTCGTCTCCATGTTTTTGTTCAAGTACAGCTCCCATTCCATATTGTGATGCATCTGCAGATATTCTTGTTTCTACTTTTGAGTCATAGTGTGCTAACTGAGGGGCTGTAGTTAGTAGATGTTTGATTTTTACAAATGCTTTAGTATGTTCGTCATTCCATTCTCTTGGGGAATCTTTTCTAAGCAGGTCTCGGAGAGGTTTTGTCACATCTGCTGTATTCTGAAGAAATCTAAGGTGTTGATTCACTGCTCCCATAAAACTTCTTAGTGCTGTTAGATCTTGTGGTACAGGTAAGTCGATTATAGCTTTTATTTTGTCATGTAGGGGTTGTATGCCATTGCCAGTGATTCTGTATCCCAGGAATATACATTCAGTTGTCCTAAAGATGCATTTCTTTGGATTCAGGGTAACTCCTCCTTTTTGTAAAGCTTTTAGTACCTGTCTGATTTTCATCATGTTCTTCAATGGTTTTACCGTGAACTAGTGTATCGTCAACATGATTTATGCAACCTTTGATTCCTGATAGTATTGATGCCATCTTACGTTGGAAAACTTCACTTGATGAATTCATACCCATTGGCATTCTGTTAAATCTGTATCTTCCGAATGGTGTGATGAAGGTAGTCAAATCTTTAGAGTTTTCTGTAAGTTCTACTTGAAAATAGCTTTTTATTGCATCAATTTTTGAGAAGTATTTAGATTCAGCGAGCTGTGCTAGACATTCTTCTACAGTTGGTAGAGGATGATATTCTCTCATGACATTTTTATTCAATTCAGTGTAATCTACTGTGATGCGTACACTGTCCGTATTATTCTTGTCTGGAACTGGTACCATCGGAGCACACCACTCTGTGGGATGTGTAACAGGTTCTATCACTCCCATGTCTTGTAGGTTTTTAAGTGCTTTCTCGACTTTCGGTCTAATCGGTATAGATATGTGTCTTGGGGTAGTGACTGCATATGGCTTGGCATTGTCCTTTAGCTTGATATTGTATTGACCATTCATGACACCTAATCCTTTGAATAATTCTGGGTATTCTTCTTCAGGATTTGTCTTGTGGCTTATCTGCATCACTTCAGTTCTATCATGCCATTTCACTATACCAAACTTTTCACATTCTTTGTATCCTAATAATGGTGTTTTCAGGTTTTCCAATATGTATATATTTGTTGTTAGGGATTGGTTTTGCCAGGTCATCTTAATGTCTTTGCATTGTCCTTTAACTGGAAGTACTATACCGCATGGTCCTAAGAGTCGTTCATTAGTTTCTATAGGTTTCGGTAGTTTTAGTTTTTGTCTCAGTTCAGAACTTATGACTGTATCTGACGATCCCGTATCAACTTTAAATTTAATTTTTTGACCGTTTACAGCGACAGTGGTATATTTTGCATTAGAAGGAGTGATTCTGGGTGCTGAATTGACAGATTCTATGACCTTCGGTGAGTTTTCTATGCTTCCAAGATAATATTCTTCTTGTGCCACTTCGTTGACAGTTCTGGTCTCTTTCTCTTCTTTTTTTTTCTTACATACAGCTATCCAATGACCTTTCAGTCCACAACCTTTGCACGTTGACTTTGTGGCTTCACAGTCAGCAAACTTGTGTTTGGGGTATTTGCCGCATTTTCTGCACGTTTCTTGAGATTTATTATGTTTTATTGCAAAACCTTTGCTTTTCTTACTCACGTAGTTAATTTCAGGAGTTGAGTCAGCTTGGTTAGGTTTGAGCGTTGCAATATTTGCTTCAACTATCTCTGCGTGACGCACTCTATTTATTACGCTTTCGAGCTTAGGCTCCTCTTCCATGTTCTGAATGGCTTTAGAGAGCTCTTTGTTTTTCATCCCGGCGACGATCCTGTCGCGGATTAACTCATCTTCTAAGGATCCGAATTCGCATTTTTTTGCCATGTTATGTAAATCGGTTATAAAATCGTCGATGGACTCGTTATCGCCTTGAATTCTTTGATTGAATCTGGCCCGAACGTACATTTTCGTTTTTCGTGCGGTGTAAAAGTCATCGAATTTCTTTTTTACGATTTCGTAAGATTTTTTTTCCGTATCACTGAGCTTCATGGCGGTTATTATATTATTGGCTTGAGCGCCCATTAAGTATAAAAATGAGTTTACTTGTGTTTCGCTAGGAAGCAACTTTAGTCTGGTTGTTTCGCGATACTGCTCAAAGCGTGTAATCCATGCTTGCCAATCTGCTGCTTGAAAAGAAAATGGCTGAGGCGGTGGCGTTGTCAGTCCGGGTAGAATGCTGTTTTCGGATTGTGCCGCAGGTTGACTTGTGTTGATTTGCGTTTGTAAGTCACGGATCAGCATCAACTGGGCTTCGACTTGGCGTTTTAGTTCCTCTATTTCTTCCATTTTTGCCGGTTAGTTTAAGAGTTTTTACGACGGAGAAATAATTAGCCGCTTGTCACCATGTTTGTTGAACCATAGATAAAACTTTTATTTTTCTTTATAAATCAATTATGTTACAAGCTAGGAACTCTTACAGACTAGGAATAAAGTATTGCCATAGTAAATCAATCATAGACTATCACACAAAACCCAATCCTGACGGAAGCTAGCAGAATCCCTGGTCCGGCAGCACCTCCCCTTGTTGTTGCTTGTTTGAAATCTCGAGCAAAAGTCCCCCCCCCCCCCCTTGTTCTTTCTTGATTGAAATCTCGAGCGAAAAAAGTCCCATTGTTCTTGCTTGATTGAAATCTCAAGCGAAAAAGTCCCATAAAACCCCGAACATCCTCCTTTCATCTCTTTTTCTCCCTCCCATCTCTCACACAGCCTCAATATTGCCAACACTAAAGCTTCCAAAACATGAAAAAATACATTTACCCGACAGTGACAAAAAAGAGGTTTTATTGAAAATCTTATATTTCTTATTGACATAAAGACTTCATACAATTTACTTTTATTCCTAACCTGACCTTGACCTTGACCCAGGTTGATTTTTTTTACTACATAGTCTTCTAGCTATTGAATTATTTAAATAAAAATAGCACAATAAAAATGGTATTACAGCTAACTACTAACTAACTAACTACTACTACTATTAACTACTAACTTTTAGACAAATATTTGAACACATTATTGATGTACATTAAGGTTCATTGAAAATTAACTAAATGGCTCCATCCTCGACGATTATTGTGGTGCGTTCTGTTACAATTGCCCCCTAAATTATTACATAGTTTATCGTAGTGATAATATTTATAAACAAAAAACACCACAATAAGCTAGTCTAAAAGAAATAAATAAAACAAACTTTTATAATATTACTATAATAAGACTTCCGAAAAGTTTTTTTTTTTCTTTATTAAATCTTATATACAATGATGCTAATTCCTGTAAATACCATCTAATTTTATTTTAAGTTATATCTGTCATTTTCTTATCCGCCGAAAAGGAAAGGGACGGGTAATCGACAAGCATAAAATTTATGGAACACACGTCAGTTTTAAGCACAAATCTAAACCAACCGTCTAAAAATTTTACACCCGTCAATAACCCGACATAGTTAAGTAGACAGCACGTCAAACGGATTGCATACCCGCGACGTACCTTTTGATTCGCCCGGGTTATTCATTCATTTACTCATTCTTCCTAAAATTAAGAGCTGTGAATCATCCGTCCCTTTCCTTTTCGACGGATATGAAAATGACGGATTTAACTTAAAATAAAATTAGGCGGTGTCTGCAGGAATCGGGGCCATTGTCAATATAACTAATCCCCCCTCTAGGAATGACCGCCCAACTCCCCTCCAGGTACATCTATCTCAGCGATAAAATTAATATCTCAATAGTCATTTTACTAATATCACTAAAGAAAGAAAATTTAGCTAAGTAGCTACCTACTATACTGGGTGTTAGTGACATCGTAACGAATACTGAGAGGGATGATTCAGACCATGATTCTGAGTTAATATCTAGTGGAATTTTCCGTCGCAAAATTCATGAAATTTTGAGTTTTGTTTTTAATTATTTTCAATTCCATATTGTGCTTTTAGCTGCATAGAACCCAAATTTCAATAAAAAAAACAATAATGACAAATTATCGAAAATTTTCGATGTAATGGAGACAACAGCTGCTCGAACGGGTCAACGGCCACACGCACCGCGCGCCGCGCGCCCCGCTCCGCGCGCCCCGCGCCGCACGCCGGCGGCGGCGCGGCGGCGGCGCGGCCTACAAAGTAGGCACTACGAACCGATCCTATTTCTTTCTCTGTCTATCGTAAATTATAAATTTATTTTATTCTTATTCTTAAATGGACGGATAATCAACAGGCATAAAATTTATGGAATACACGTCAATTTTAAGCAGAAATCTAAAACAACCGACAGAATTAAGTTACCAGCGAGATACCTTTTTGATTCGACCGGGTTATTCATTCATTTACTCATAGGAATCGGGGCCATTATCTACCTAAAACAGTTGAAACAGTAAATAATTATATTCTTTGTTGTCATTAGAATAACTAACAACCAACTAACACAACCACCACAGATTAGGTAATTAGTTACCTACTATGTCAACCATCCACCAACTTAGTATGTAAGTACCTACGCAAAACCTCGCTACACAAAAATCGAGCGAGATCGCGTCTAGAATTGGGCGGACACTCCGCCAGAGTGTTGCCTATCGATATTCTATCGATACCTAGTTAAAAAAAACCAATAGTAGGTACCTATCGATAGATCTTTTAGATCAATACCCATTATTGTTACAAAGCAAGACCTATCGGTACTATCGCTAGTATCGATCTAAATGTACTATCACTACTTTCGATAGTTTAGACAATTTTCAAGTTCAACAATTGATAATCTACCTATCGATAGTTCGGCAACTCCGCCGCGTAGGCAATGTCGGCATGTTCAAAGAAAAAAATTGTCCGAGAGGAGTGATCTTTTTTTTACTTGTTACATGTTGGTACCGAGGTACTAAGTACATACTAAGTTATTTGTGTTTTAAATCTCATTGTTAAATCATCAGTAAAGAACTAATTAAACCTATCCTGTTCTGTGTACAATATTCATGTAACGGCTACGTGCTTACATAAGTACCTAGTAGACGGGAGCAACGACTTAACGTACCTTCCGAAGCACGGATCATTTTACTTTCGGACAATCAGGTGATCAGCCTGTAACGTCCCAACCAAAGGCCTTATAAACAGATTTTTGTGATATGTCCCCACCGGAATACGAACCCGGACCCTCCGCATCCCATCGCTCAACCACTGGACCACATAGGCCAAGAAGGTTCTAAGACATAATTAAAGGATCCTGGGACGCAAGACCTCCGAGTTAGGGCTTGTTTGATCTGTCTTGATGGATACTCGGACGTGAATAGCCTCACGGATCAAGGGCAACGCGCGCCAATAAAGTAGGCATTACGAACAGATACTAGGTATTTCTTTGAGTTGATAGGTATCAAGTGAAGTTTCCTGTCGCAAAATTCATAAAAAAATTAGGTTTTTTTCAGTCCCATATTGTGTTTTAAGCTGCATAGAACGCACATTTAAAATAAACAAATAAAAATTACTAATTATTAAATTTTATCAATGTCATCAATAATAATAATAACGTATCTATAACTTCAGCTATGCGCAGGTGAATAGCCGGCGCACGGGTCAAGGGCAACGCTCGCCAATAAAGTAGGCATACGAACAGATACTATTTCTTTCTCTGTCACTTGCACCATAAACATACTTCTCTCTCTCTCTCTAGTCGTCGGCTCGACTCGGCCGCGGCCGGTGCGTCGTCGGCGCCCTTAGTCGGCGCCTTTGATGCTTTGCGCTAACGCCGCCGCGCGCTTCCGCTCAGTCGAATACTAAGCTTGACCCGAATCGCGTGATGTTTTTCGAGGATATTTTTTTCGTGTTTGTGTTTGTTTCATTCTGTAAATGAGTAGTGTCGACTATGATGATAGATCATAGACCATTTACTAAGCAAAAGTATGGAAGATTGTTGATGTTTATTAAAGAGCAAGGTGTTGTGTTTGTGAGTGCGTGTGATACCTACCTACCGCGGAGGAAACGCGATGTTGCATACCTACGTGACGTGACATGTTCTAGGGTACCTGCCTAGGTACTTCATCCGAAGGAATAACAATTAAGGTAAGGCAAGAGTAGGGTTTTTATTGTTAATAAGTTAGGAACGTTTTAATAACTGGTAGGTAGGTACCGTGTGTGAAAAATCGTGGCAGTAGGTGTTCTACTTCAACAAACTCAACATTTTTAAACGTTGCACCACTAAGCATCTAAATACAAGAGAATGAAAACTCCTACCTAGATACAACATCGTATCACGCACGCACGCGTAACGTAGCCGTGCGTAGGTTTAACGTCTGTGTGCCGCGTTGTTCGACTTACATTGCGGCACAGTAAAAATTCAAAATCTTAATTAAACATTTGCGACAAGAAAAACACCCACCATCGTTTTTAGTACAATCAAATAGGCGTTCCATTTTTTTTTTCGTTACGATGTCCCTAACACCCTGTATGTCAGAGAGAATTTACCGAGTTCAAAATGCTATGATAGATGCAACTGAGTCACTCCCCTGACCCAACGGATCCCCAAAACTTTATTAAATGTAATTTACACCAGATAGCATAGTAATCAATATGGATTGATTACTGTAGCCAGTAAAAAAAAAATATTGAATCGTAATCTTTATATAAGGGTCGTTCTTCTTTTTTATCGACAATAAAAAGACATTTTCTCAATTTATCGGATTTAACATCTTTAAAATTATAACGGCATTAAATATTTTAAAACATCATATAAAGATGTGTCTGTAGAGGACCATTTAGAGGTTCTCTTTATCTTGGTAACATACTTTTCTTTGTAGACACATTCCAAAAAATATTGTGACAGAGTGGTCCTTTTCATCGGAGACAGCATTTTAATTTACCACTCTGTCACAGAATTTTGTGAAAAACAATCAAGCTTCTTTAAGGACTAATTGAGGAACCGATTAGTATTTTGCTTGTATTTTGAGTATAATAAGATAACTATATTTTTGGACAATGGAAACATGAAACAAAATTCTAAAACATAACTTATCAGAAGCAGAACGAAGGACAGATCATTGTCGATAAAAAAGAAGAACGACCCATAATCCAAATATTGTGATAAAATCACATGAGTTCGTTTCATACCTTATTAAATTCCTTATGTAGAGATAAAATATTACCATTTAACTTCAAAATTAAACTTTAATTAATTAATGTTTAATGATCTTAGCAAACAGTTTTAATTTGGAAACAACAGCACGCGAAAAAGCGTGTTTCAAATCGTAAAGTTTAACGAATTTACTGAAAGAATCCTGTATCACCAAAATATATGGCTACGCCAAACCTTCCCTTGGGTAAAGGACCATACAAGTCTGCCATTACTAAATCTCCTATTTGTTTCGTTATAATCGATTTATAACATATTTAATGTTGTCGCTCTTAGATACCTGGCAAAGATGGCAACTTCTCAAAATAGTTTTAACTTCCGTACTCATTCTAAAGCAATAGAACCGATCTTTTAAGTACTTTAAAGTCTTGTACGCCCCCGAATGTCCCAGTTCCTCGTGAACCTGTGTAACTACACTACGCCTCAATTCAATCGGTAAATAAACTAAATTTTTACTACAATCAACATTAAAATCTACTACATTGTTTGTGATACAAACAACGTTGTGCAATCTTTGCCAATTTACCTTTACAATTATGATGATTGAAAAAAGCAATACTTTTTAAATTAGCAATTAGATCCCTATTCTTATTGATCTCCATAAAATAAATCTCAGGATAAAATGCCTTATCTTCTTGTATCAATACTATGTTGGATCACGTCGACAGCGACATGGTCCTTTCCTATTACGTGTTCGATAGTATAATCAAACTGCTCAAGATAGAGTATCGTGTGAAAGGAATTAAGAACGTCTAACTGCATTGGAGGCGCTTCAGATTCAGATATCATATGCTTATTTATTTCCCTCACATCCAGTAGTACTCTTAGCGAACCATCTAGCTTTACGGCAAACGTCAACGGACTACTATACGGAGTAGACCCCCGAGATATTATCCCCATATCTACCATCTCACTTAATTTTTCCTCCATTCGCGACCTATATGCATAAGGAATTGGATACGAACGTTTGATAACAGGAGCATGATTAGACATTTTTGTGACATGTTCATAACAGTTCGCGGAAGTAGAATGTTGTTGAAGTTCGCTGTGTGGTACAGAACTTGATTGCCTGTTGATGTCGTCAAGTTTTCGTAGAAATTCAGTTGCTTCCAGAATTGATGTGCTTCGGCTCGTGACCGATGCATACTGAACTTCGCTCGGAAAATGATGCATGATGTCTCTGATGAGTTGTCTTTCTTGAATTGGATAGGTTAACATTTGTCTTGTCCGCACAACGTACTGAAATGGCTCGGCATTGTTGTTTTAGTACTATCCCAGGTATTATGTACTATTTGTCTTCTCAAATTATTCTGTTCTGACTCACCCCAATAAGTATCCAAAAAGTCCCTTTTGAAATCTTCTAGTTGAACCCATCTGTCTCTGTATATTCATGCCTAGTTCCTAGTTTCTCCCTCTAAACATTCTATAATAAGATCGATAACATACCTACCCTGCGCCTGGTGGAATCTTCTTCAAATACGCCATTAAATCTTCGATGATGTTTATTCTTAGAAGGGAATTTTGGCTTTTCAGGTAAGAGTTGGCTCATCGGGTAGTAAATTGGTGCAACGGTAGGATGTACAACTAAGGGCGTGGATGTTGAGTAACTAGCAACAGTTTCTTGAGGATGTGGTTCTGATAATTCAGTAGACGATCCCGCCGACGACGTAGCTTTTATTTGCTGTTCAAGTTTTCCGATCTTAGCGTTGATTGTGTTCATAGCACGTTGCATCATCAATTGATATATTTATTTAATCACGTTGACATTCCGTAATAATTGACATTGAATGTTATCAATTTAAATAATTGTAATATTGTATATTAATTTCTTTGACATTATTTTGTTAATTATGTCGTTCATTGTAATAATTATTGTAATCATTTATGATTATCTCATTTCTTGTAAGATTTTGCATGCCATACACTTGGTGGATCATGAGATCCTTATACATAAATTGTGACCATCTTGTAACAACCATGTATCCAAGCAAATGAAATTATTCTATTCTATTCTATCATTCGTGAGATTTTTTTTATGGGATTAGTTTTAGGTTTTGAGGGGGCGGCACTAGGAGTAGCAGCTTCTACCACATTAATATTTTCGCGCGCTTGGGTAGCTCTAGACTTCTTCACTTCTTGTGTTTTGTACGTGCGTGATACGTATTGTTGTGTGCCAGTTTTAATGAACTTTGATTGTCTGAATGTATGGTGATGGGACACAATGTGGCGAAGATTTTATGTAGAGAGTTTTGAGGTAAATCGCCTCTTAGCAAGCTTCTGCTAGAGCCATATACTCCGCCTCTGTAGTAGAAAGCGCGACTGTACGCTGCTTGCTTGCTTCCCATGATATTGGTGCAGCACACAAAATAAAGGTAAATGAACGTTGGTATATTATGTTATTAACAGCCTCCGACATCAAGTTCCGGGTTCGATTCCCGATGGGGACATTATCGAAATCACTTTGTGAGACTGTCCTTTGTTTGGTAACGACTTTCCAGGCTTGAATCACCTGATTTTCCGAAAAAGTAATATGTTTCCGAGCTTCGGAGGGCACGTTAAGCCGTTGGTCCCGGCTATTAGCCGTAAAAACACCTCCACTAACCCGCATTGGAGCAGCGTGGTGGAGTATGCTCCATACCGGCATCAACGTAACCGGCTGGGTATGGCTGAGCTTTAGGTCATTGTACTGTATTGTTTTTTTACAATACAAAAATCACTTTAATGCACCAAAAAATATATTACCTGGTGTTTTATCCGATTTAGCGACTCCTATTCGTAAATCACGACGTATAAAGCACTCGCCGTCCTGGCTCGACCTCGGTAAAGGCGGTGCACAGGATGGGCCTGCTAAAAATAATAAAGCAATATATAACACCCTTAGCTTCCTTCCGCATAAGTTTTCCAATGGGACACTCCGGAGACTCCATCATAAAATACACTCATTCTTGCGCACACTTTGTTTTGTTCGCGTTACCCATAACTAACCCTTGCGTGCTAGCGAAACAGACAGTGAAATCGATTCGAAACAATAATCATCAGCAACTCTTGTGTGTAGTCACGCACGGAACCTAATATCGGGGGAGAGGTGAGGTAAGATCGGATCGGTGGGAGGGAGTGTCCATTCCATACATAGTATAGAAAATCCATATTAGGACTTCGTGTCAGAAATATTCGATAGATCTCTCACGGCTCTGTTCACCCCATTATGAACAACAGGCGAAATTGGTAATGTTATATTCAGCTACTTACGTCTTGTCGCCAGAGCTCTTTTGGTGGCTGGACGAGTAATACTTGCCGAAGGACCCCGTTCTAAAATAAAAAATATATTTGTTTTGTCATATAAATAATAAACCTTACAAGATCTTGAATCAGCGGTTTGCTTAAATATCACTTGTCTGCGTTGTTGCGCAAACGCGGTGCGCGCAGCGCGAATTATATCAATGTTTTTATTAAGTTCTTTTCTCTATCTACTTGTTGATGAACAAGAACGACATTACGAACACTTTTGCTAATGATATAAAAGCTTGCAGTTACATACCTGGTGTGGCTTGCAACGCCGTCGTGTTTTGGTTATTTACTTTGAAATACTTCATTGGGCGCTCATCTTCTCGATTGCCCTTTGAACTTTCACTTAAAGAACCAGCTATTGAGCTCGTATCGTCGTCTTTAATATGATTGGGTTCTTCCAATCTAGCAGTTAGTACGCGAGTGTCGTTGTGTGTCGTGTTATGAAGCGAGGTGGATGATGACATGGTGTTGGTTGAAGTACTTCTTTTTCCTTCTCGCCCTGAAGACGCGTCACAGCCTTTGGCGAGGTCGCGGCCTCCTGAGGTTCTGTGAACCCCACTACCCTCTGACGTGGCTCTACTGCCAGTCTCTCGTCCATTCTGACTGCCAGTCTCGAAATTATGACTCAAACGTTCCACTAATACCACAGGGAAGTATGCGTGTAAATCTGAAATGAGCAAAGTGTTTTTATACAATACCAACAATTACGAGCAGACCAAAGAACTTACAATTACAAAAAACACCCTCACACACATCGCACACCCTCATACATACACACGAACTAGCACGGAAAATATATTAAAATAGTGGAGAACATAAAGCCGGAGCTAACAGACTTCTAAAATAATAGTAATTGCATCTTGTATTAGAACTCCGCTCAAACTGTTATGGATATTATTGTGTCAATGGGAGATAGCTGGTACTTATAGCATAGGTTGTACCTATTGTACCAGCAGTGCTAAAATTTTGATTCTGTTACTATTAGTTATGTACACGAACGTACAGAATGATGGAATTGTCTTGAAGAAAAATGTGACCAAAGAGGTTACCCCGTGGCACGTGGATCGAACAGTGGTGACTCGACGATACTTGGGCAGCAGGAATCCTCATGAAAAACAACGTGGTTCACATTGCCAATAATCTTTATTATACAGAAACAAAGATTAAGCAATATCATTTATAAACTATATAAATACGAAAAACTGAATAATTATATCAACGTGGCAATGTAGTTGACGGACCAGACGGAAGGGAAACAAGAGACAATATATTTTTACTTTTTAAAAAAAGTTGAAACGTCATAAGTATTGACATATACGTCATACGTTCTGAAACTATTGTTATTAACAAAATATTATATTTATAACACTTCCCTTTAAGATTTTGAAATAATAACAATTTAAATTGAGCTCTACATGGCTCTCACTATGACAAGCTTAGTATCTACAATATGTGACAAGTGTCTCTTAACCATACACAAATGAAATATAACTATTAAGCAAATACTCATTACATACATACTTACATAAACATATTCATGCAGTTTCACAAAAAGAAAAACTTATTCAAACACATGCTGAAACAAACTATTTAAAATACATTCATTTCTTTAGTGAAACAAGTATGCTTATTAGAACCAAGAGACTTTGTCAGAATGTCTGCCACCATTTGATCTGTTGGTAAATATTTTACAACCATAAAACCATTATGTACTAAATCTTTGACAAAGTGGTAACGCAAGTCAATATGCTTAGTGCGTCTATGTGAATACTCCTTAGACTCTAGTATCCTATGCGCACTCTGATTATCATTGTACAATATTATCTTAGGGGTATAACTTACTAAGATTTCAGTAAGAAAGTTTTTGGTGAAACAAAGGTCTTTACAGACATCCCCTATCGACAGATACTCGGCCTCGGTGCTGGACAGTGCTACACATCGCTGTTTTCGCGATTCCCAATTTACAACATTACGCCCAAGTTTAATCACAAAGCCTGTGTAAGATTTACGATCAACAATGTCGTTAGCCCAGTCCGCGTCAGCGTATGCGGTTAAATCTAAACTATTAGATCCATAAAAATATAGACTATAATTTAGCGTACCCGATAAGTATCTTAATACACGCTTAGCAGCCTGCCAATGTGTTTTATCGAAGGCGTGACCAAACTGGCTCAATTGGCTGCATGCAAATGCTATGTCAGGCCTGGTGCATACTGAAAGGTACATAAGACAACCTAATAGTTCTCTAAATCTATATGTATCATCATCCAGAACCTGAGACTCAGCTTTATGTAATTTACAATTACTAGCCATTGGGGTAGAGACCGTTTTACAATTTTCCATACCAAACCTAGTTAACAATGATTTGATATACTCCGTCTGGTCTAATTTTATACATCTTTTAGACCTATCTCTACATATGTTTATACCTAAACAACTTTTTATAGTGCCTAGGTTCTTAATGTTAAAATTGGTCTCAAGCAAAGACAACAACTCATTAATTTTTGAGCTATAGAAAATATAAAAGTCATCTACATAAAGTGCAATTATTATAAGGTCTTTACCATTTTTCTTAGTGTAAACACAAGGCTCACATTTACTCTGCTAGGCTTCAATTAATAAGTTGTGTACTTTTATGTTCCAGATACGACTGGCTTGCTTGAGGCCATAAATACCCTTACGCAATAAACAAACTTTATTATTGTCAGTATTTATAAAACCTGGAGGCTGCTCCATATATATAGTTTCAGAAAGATCACCATTTAAAAATGCGGTGGCGACATCTATGTGATCAATATTTAAATCGAGCTCAGCTGCTAATGAAAACAATATTCGCAAAGACGAGTGTCTAACGACTGGTGAAAAAGTATCACTATAATTTACACCATAAACTTGTGTAAAGCCTCTGGCCACCAGACGTGCTTTGTATTTGTCGAACTTACCAGAAGCATCATGTTTGCGTTTAAACACCCATTTGCATTTGATTACTTTTTCATCTATGGGACGATCCACCAGTTCCCATACCTTATTTTCGATAAGCGAATCATATTCGCACTGCATAGCAGCTTGCCAGTGTTGACTATCGGAGCCAGACACAGCCTTCTCATACGATTGAGGATCATCTGGATTCACTGCCCCATCACGAGCAAGGAGAGAAAAATCAGTAGCATAATCATTGTACCTGATTGGCATCTTAGAACGAGTACTACGTACTGGCCGTTGTGAATTGCTGAGAGACGAAACGGGAGTAGGTACTTCCCTTCCAACCGTCACCTCGATCGATGACGTCATTCTTTCAGGGAATGATTCCGCGATCGGAGATGAAGTTGAGTCCGACTCATGCTCACTGCCGGTACGATAGCATTCTTCATCTTCTCCTGAAATCACAGATGAATTATTATTGTCGGTTATTGTAAAAGAGTCTTTTATTTGACCAGTAAAACTAGAATTCGGTTTATTTAAACAAGAATTAAGTTCATTGATGTCAACAGATAAATTGATTTCATCATTATTTAAATTATTAATATTAATTTCTTGACTAGAATTCACATTATAACTAGATAATAAATCATTATTATTAAATTCATTAATTTCATAAAATGTAAAATTATTATTGAATTCAAACTGCCTCATGTTTAGATAACATTTTTTGCAATTGTGATTTCCAAGATAACAGTATCCTTAATTGTTTTAAGTCTGATCACAGTGGGCAGTTGGTTAGTTTTCCAGTACTTAAAAATGTGCAAAAAATTAAATTTAGTACTCGACCCATCACTGATAATCGGATAGAGAAATATCGAAATAGTCTTATTAGTAACTTACCTTGTCCAAACTTTGATACAGACAATCCTGACGATTTTTACAGGGATTTCTTCACTATTATCCATAAAGAATTTGAAAATAATTTTCCTCAAAAGGTAGTTACCAACAGTCAATCATTCAAGTTCAGTGACTGGGCTACCGTAGGCATTCGCAAAAGTAGAAATACTCTTTATTCTTTATATGAGGAAAAAACGTATACACACGCTGATAGTTTCAAAAGCTACGTCAAAAATTATTCTAAAATATTTCGAAGAGTGTGTTATACAGCCAAACAGATGCATATTAGTAGTAAAATAAAGACCGCGGATAATAAAATAAAGGCAGTTTGGCAAGTAATAAATAGTGAAACAAAGGCTTCTAAACCGCGTGAATTAGAATACAATATAGAATCGGGCACTGGGTTAGTAAAACAAGATAAAGATGTAGCTGAAGTTTTTGATAAATTCTTCACGAACATCCCTGTAAAAACTACAGAATCTCTCAGGTCCTCTCCTGTTCAAGCTGATATATTATTAAAAAGTAATGTTACTGCTTGCACTGAATTATTTGATTTTAAACGCGTTGATCCGAGTAGTATTGTTAAAGTATTCAAACAGCTGAAACTTAAAACCTCGAAAGATTTATGGGGATTGTCTGTCAAATTGATGAGCTCTGTTATTGATATCTTAGCACCATATCTAGCTTACATTTTTAATATGAGTGTTGAAAATGGCACTTTTCCAAATTTAATGAAAATCAGTAAAGTTATACCTCTTTTTAAATCGGGCACAAAATCAGACCCCACGAATTATAGACCGGTTTCTATTCTACCAGTACTTAGTAAAATTTTCGAGAAAATTATTCTCGACCAACTGCTATGTCATTTTAATTTAAATAACTTACTCCACAGCCAGCAGTTTGGTTTTACTAAGGGTCGGTCTACAACAGACGCGAGTGTGACATTTGTTCGACACATTTTCGATGCTTGGGAGAAGTCGCAGAATGCCGTAGGAGTATTCTGTGACTTGTCTAAGGCGTTCGACTGCGTGGATCACGAGACCTTGCTTTTGAAATTGAGGCACTATGGACTAAATAATGGAGCTCTCAGTTTGTTAAATTCATATCTAGGTGGTAGGATACAAAAGGTACAAATCAATAGTACAACTTCTTCGGGCTCTCATGTTCAAATGGGAGTTCCTCAAGGATCCATTTTGGGTCCGTTTCTTTTTTTAGTGTACATAAATGATTTACCTTATGTAGTACAGAACCAAGCTGACATTGTGCTGTTCGCGGATGACACTTCTCTTATATTTAAAATCGACAGAAAGTTAGAGGAATTTGACGAAGCAAACAGCGCTGTGTCGCAGGTTCTAAGTTGGTTTACAGTAAATAACCTAGTTCTAAATGCTAAGAAAACGAAGTGTATTAAATTTGTTCTACCAAACGTAAAGAAAGTAAATAATAACATTAAAATTAACGACGAGAAACTAGATTTTGTTGAACACACAGTTTTCTTAGGAATTACTGTAGATTCAAAACTTCAATGGGGCCCACATATTGTATCACTAGCGGGCAAGCTAAGTTCAGCAGCATATGCCGTCGGAAGGATCCGACAACTCACAGATGTACCCACTGCTAGACTTGTCTACTTCAGCTACTTCCACAGCATAATGTCTTACGGTATTTTGCTGTGGGGTCGAGCCGCTGATGTAGAAACTATTTTCATCATTCAAAAAAGAGCAGTTCGCGCTATTTATAAGCTGCGTTGTCGGGACTCTTTGAGGGAGCTGTTTAAAGAAATAAATATACTGACGGTCGCAAGTCAATATATATATGAAAACATTATGTATGTACGTAAAAACTTATCTCTCCTTCCGAGAAACTGTGAAAGGCATACTTACAATACAAGAAATAAACATAAAATTGCTATTCAAAATTCTAGATTAAGTAAATTAAATTCATCTTTTTTGGGGTTATGTATACGTTTTTACAATAAAATACCAGATAATATTTTAAATTTGTCAGAAAATAAATTTAAAGCTCACGTGAAGCTTACTTTATGTAAAAAAGCTTATTATAAGATTAATGACTACCTAAATGATAAAAATGTCTGGTATTGAATGTGTTCCTCTAGTTATTAAATAACTTGTAATGTATATCCTCATTGGTTTTTAAAAGATGTGTTGCTGTTGCAGTTTCTTGTCATTTCTTCTCCTCAGCCATAACACCTTGCGAAATGACGTAAATTCAAAATGTTACATTGACCTTCAACAAGTTTATCCATGATAATTACGTTGAATAAATGATTCTGATTTCTGATTCATTTTTAAAATCCTTCCTGTCAGTCTGAGTGTAAAATTGATTTTCAATAAAAGCAACATTTCTGGATATAATTACATTTTTAGGATTTAAAGGGTCTGCAAGTCGAAAGCCTTTAGAGGTGTCACTATAACCTACAAATATAAATGGCTTACTTTTGGGATCCAATTTTTGCCTCTTACAATCAGGCAATAAAGAGTAGGCAATACACCCAAACACATGTAAGTGACTTAGGTCTGGTTTCGAACCAGTCCATCTTTCCTCTGGCGTAAGACCAGACAAAGCCGATGTAGGACTACGATTTTTTAAATAAATGGCAGTCATAACTGCCTCGCCCCAATAACGTTTGTCTAAGCCTGCCCCAATCAACATACATCTAGCCTTCTCTATGAGTGTCCGATTAAGACGCTCAGAGACGCCATTTTGTTGTTGACAGTAAGGAACTGAAGTTTGGTGTAAAATGCCCTCTTTCTTAAGAAAATCACAAAATTTACGGCTGCAGTATTCCCCTCCATTATCGGAACGTAACACTTTGATACGTAAACCCGTTTGCTTCTCAACAAAATTCTTAAAATTAATAAAAGAATTAAATACCTTATTTTTCTTCTTAAGGAGACATCCGAAGCTTTTTCTGGTGTAGTCATCGGTGTAGGTAACAAGATATCTTGCGCCCCCCCAGCTCTCGACGGGCAGGGGTCCGCAGACATCGGTATGTATCAGCTGAAGAGGAGCTGTAGCACGTTGAGCTTCACCGCTGGGGTAAGGCTTTGCAGCCATTTTTCCTTCCAAGCACGGCACACAGCTTTTCAATGCTGTTTTGTCAACCTGAAAAGATATACCCTTAGCCACACCCTTAATTGCTAACATACCTGACAGACTTAAGTGGCCTAGCCTCCTGTGCCATAAGTCAATTGGCACCTCAGCCACGTTCACACTCTGTGCGTCTTGCATTGGCAAGAGAACCGAAGAATGCACCACTGCACACGAAGATGACTTACCACTAAGCTGATATGTCCCATTTAAATAAGAAGCCTTACATAAAGGTGTACCAGAAATTTTACACTCATTAGCTTTATATATAAAACAACCTACATTATCAAATGCTATTTTATAACCACTAGAAGTCAGACAACTCACCGAGAGGAGATTTGCAGAGAGCTCGGGTACATATAGTACATTATCAATTTGTGTTTGCTTATCACCTAAGCTTAAATTAACACATCCTTGACCAATACAGTCCAATACACTATTATTAGCAATAATAACACTGCTTTTCTTTTCTTCAAGATTTGAAAACAATGATGTATCATTGCACATGTGCTGCGAACAACCACTATCGACAATCCATGAAGTATTGGATGTTTTTGCTAAAAATGCCGTTGCCAAAAATGTTTGCTCTTCCTGTTTCTTCTTCTTCTTCTCATTTTTGAGTTTGAAACATTTGTTTTTGACATGGCCAGTTTTCTTGCAATAAGTGCAGATGACGTTCTTGAATTTTGACCTTGATATGAAAGCTGTGTTGGTCTCTGTATTAATGCCATTGGTTTTCCTAAGTTCTTCCTGCAATAATCGGGCTCGTACGACTTCACTTGACAGTCTTGTAGTCATACATGCGGTTTCTAAACCAGAAACGAGCATGTCGTAGTCTTGTGGCAATCCCGATAATAAAATTTCAGCCACCTCCTCGTCATCTATATTACGGTTGATGTCAGCGAGTTGTTGCACTAGGAGCATAGTATGTTCGATGTATTCAGACATAGAATTGAAGGAACTGAACTCTATTTTATGCAGTTTCCTTAACAGAAGCACCCGTCGGTACAAGCCTTTGTCTTCAAATACATTAGCGAGATTTTCCCATGCTATTTTGCTTGTTCTTGCTTCCCGGACATACTGATAGCAATTGGAATGCACTGATAAGCAGATGCGAGCCAATGCTCTCTCATCTTTTGTTAAATCAGTCTCTTCACCCACAATACATCTCCATAGGCCTTCCAGCGATAAAAGCATTTTAATAGAAAATTTCCAGTTGTTATAATTATGTGAACCATTAAGTTTTTCAATGTTGTAGCCGGCGATAAGCACGCTGCTGTCTTTCTCTTCGTTAGGCATATTTCTTGCCGTTAAATACAGTAATGAATAACTCACTCTGTTAAAGGGCCACTAGCGTCCTGGACCCGAAACCTGATGGAATTGTCTTGAAGAAAAATGTGACCAAAGAGGTTACCCCGTGGCACGTGGATCGAACAGTGGTGACTCGACGATACTTGGGCAGCAGGAATCCTCATGAAAAACAACGTGGTTCACATTGCCAATAATCTTTATTATACAGAAACAAAGATTAAGCAATATCATTTATAAACTATATAAATACGAAAAACCGAATAATTATATCAACGTGGCAATGTAGTTGACGGACCAGACGGAAGGGAAACAAGAGACAATATATTTTTACTTTTTAAAAAAAGTTGAAACGTCATAAGTATTGACAACGTCATACGTTCTGAAACTATTGTTATTAATAAAATATTATATTTATAACACAGAAAACACTTATACATGTTAATTGATTTTTTGACACTAAGCTACAAGTGATGTATAGTTCATAAGTTGCAAAGAAAGCTGATAAAATTATCTATAAGTAGAATATTTTTAAATTCTAAAGTTTAGAAAAAAATATATTTAAAATTGTAGTACTTAGTTTTGCAGGCGAGTGTATATTTGAATCGTGAATATAGCATATTATACAAACTCATGATATTGATTAGTTTTTTTAAAGTATTTTGTAATTATTTAATTCTTTAATTTTTGTACCCGGAAGTATTCCACGCAAAATTATTATTTTTACGTCACTCTAGCGAAATAAACCACATTGCGTCAACTATAAACAAACATTATGACGCAGTTGTTTATAATCGACTAAAATATCGATTACTTGAAAATAGTCGCCTCGACTCCCGAGTAGAATTTCGCGCGGATGTTCTTCTCCAAAAGCGTAGACGGAAGATGAGTCATCGCGACCAATCATTCAAAGTTAACGAGTGGCGACGAGGTCGGCGCAGGCGCATGGCCAAGGTACCTGACTCACGCTGTCATTCACACGCTGACAAACGACTTGGCATTTTCATAGTAATACACGTGTGCTTTTAGATATGAACATGAAAATGTTTCCGACACTGCTGTGTTAGCCTCACTTGTGTTAACGTATGTATGAAACTGAGATTAATTTAAAAAAAAACATTAAATATTTTCATGAATTTTCCGACAGGAATTTCCACTCCATATAAATTCAGAATCATGGTCTGAATCATCGCCCTCAGTATTTGTTACGGTATCACTAACACCCATACCTATTTGTAAGGCTACCTTTATGTACTTTTAAAGGGTGTAAGTGAGATCGTAACGAATACAGAGAGGAATGATTCAGCTCATCATTCTGAGTTAACATCAAGTGGAATTTTGAAGTAAAAAATTTAATAATAAGTATAATTTTCTATTCAATGTACCATTTCTTTATTATTATTTTTTATGTATTTTTGTACGCCTTCATGCAGGCCGAACATATCACAACATTGTTATTAGAATAATTCTACCACCTTTTTGTATTTTATGTGTTCTCGCAAATAGTAGAATTGAAAATAATTTAAAAAAATATGAATTTTGCGACGGAAAATCCCTCTTGATATAAACTCAGAACCATGGTCTGAATCATTCCCCTCAATATTCGTAACGATGTCACTACCACCCTGTATGTATCATATGTGTACAAGAGAACTTGCAAATTACCTTCTGGTTACGTATTTTTAACCACTCTACGAAAGATTTTGTTTTGTTGTGATTATATCTACAATTCAGATGTTATCGTTTGTATCCTCGAATTCTACTTATTTATTTATAATTTCTATACTTACCTTTTCAATTAGACTCGTGTATTTAATTATCAGTTAAAATTCATAATTCCTTCTGCATAAGTTTTCCCATGGGACAAACCGGAGACTCTTTGTTTTGTTCGCGTTACCCATAACTAACTCTTGCGTACTAGCCAAACTCTTGTGAGAGGAGAGGTAAGATCGGATCGGTGGGGTGGGGAGTGTCCATTCCATACGTAGTATAGAACATCCATCTTAGGACTTCGTGTCAGAAATATTCGATAGATCTCTCATGGCTCTGTTCACCCCATTATGAACCACAGGCGAAATTAGTAATGTTATATTCAGCTACTTACGTCTTGTCGCCAGAGCTCTTTTGGTGGCTGGACGAGTAATACTTGCCGAAGGACCCCGTTCTAAAATAAAAAGTATATTTGTTTTGTCACATAAATAATAACCCTTACAAGATCTTGAATCAGCGGTTTGCTTGAATATCACTTGTCTGCGTTGTTGCGCAAACGCGGTGCGCGCAGCGCGAATTATATCAATGTTTTTATTATGTTAGGGCTTATTTTATTATACCAATAGACGCAGCGAATGCTACCTACGCAAATAAGCGTCGTACACCTATTGGATGAGAGCTTCGATATAAATCGAGAAATGCGCGGAAGCAGGCGCGGTTTTGTTAAAAAACAAAATGCAAGATATATGAACGCTCCGCACGCTCCGTAAACGTAAACCGCTCCAGTAGAAGCACAGCTTTAAGTTCTTTTGTCTATCTACTTGTTGATGAACAAGAACGACATTACGAACACTTTTGCTAATGATATAAAAGCTTGCAGTTACATACCTGGTGTGGCTTGCAACGCCGTCGTGTTTTGGTTATTTACTTTGAAATACTTCATTGGGCGCTCATCTTCTCGATTGCCCTTTGAACTTTCACTTAAAGAACCAGCTATTGAGCTCGTATCGTCGTCTTTAATATGATTGGGTTCTTCCAATCTAGCAGTTAGTACGCGAGTGTCGTTGTGTGTCGTACTTCTTTTTCCTTCTCGCCCTGAAGACGCGTCACAGCCTTTGGCGAGGTCGCGGCCTCCTGAGGTTCTGTGAACCCCACTACCCTCTGACGTGGCTCTACTGCCAGTTTCTCGTCCATTCTGACTGCCAGTCTCGAAATTATGACTCAAACGTTCCACTAATACCACAGGGAAGTATGCGTGTAAATCTGAAATGAGCAAAGTGTTTTCATACAATACCAACAATTACGAGCAGACCAAAGAACTTACAATTACAAAAAACACCCTCACACACATCGCACACCCTCATACATACACACGAACTAGCACGGAAAATATATTAAAATAGTGGAGAACATAAAGCCGGAGCTAACAGACTTCTAAAATAATAGTAATTGCATCTTGTATTAGAACTCCGCTCAAACTGTTATGGATATTATTGTGTCAATGGGAGATAGCTGGTACTTATAGCATAGGTTGTACCTATTGTACCAGCAGTGCTAAAATTTTGATTTTGTTACTATTAGTTATGTACACGAACGTACAGAAAACACTTATACATGTTAATTGATTTTTTGACACTAAGCTACAAGTGATGTATAGTTCATAAGTTGCAAAGAAAGCTGATAAAATTATCTATAAGTATGTCGGGTCGTAATCCCTACATATATGTTGCGTTGTTAGGTTCCGGAAAGGAAAGGCACGTGCGTTTAGATTGAGTGTTTAATTGTCACTAGTTTGCGTAATTTACAATATATATGAAAAGATATGTCAGCGTAAAATAATAATGTGCGAGTTCGCTCGTACATGCTGCCGAAATTTAAGAAAAGAACGAAATACAATAAATCATCAAAATTAAGGAGTAGTTTGTTTATTGACACGCCTAGTAGACTGTCGTTCCACAGGTTTCATCGCAGGTGGTTCCCGTTTTACTTCAGTTTTCTGCAGCTCAATTACTTCGATCTTGTGAGTCTTGGATTTCTTCATTTTGCAATATAACCCAAGACTTACAGTGATGATGATGATAACTAACACAATAAATCCGTATAATGTGTAGTGATGTACGTCATGGGAAAGTTGAAGTGTGTTGAGATTGTCTTGTGTTTTCTTTACTGTATGAATTTGTTCTTGTATGACTCTTAACTGTTTATCGTGGGTTTCAGGCGTATAAGTGAAGTTAATTTCCTTCAGTATGTGGTTAACTTCCGACTCAGGCCAATAAATCTCATCATCATTGTTTAGTATAACCTCTGATCGATAAGTTTTCGACGAATGTATTACGATGTTATCTCCCTTCAGCATGCAGCCGAGCCTTATCTTTATAATACCGGCACCATGCAGTGTTTCAGTTTTCACCGTATCGTCCGGGCAAAAAATGCGTACAGCGCATTCCTGACAACATTTATGAACAGCCAGTCGGCGCGGCTGTGTAACATGATCCACTCATCGCGACAACTCGATACAACGGTGCCTCAATTAGATAAGTTTTTATTGTTTATGATTTGTGACTCACAAAGTGTAGATCGTTCCTTAGAAGTTGTATGTATAGGTAGGTTTAGCCGACATAATAGTTTGTTGTCTTTGAATGATATGCATCCTGAATGTACCTCTTCTTCATTTAGCGGTATGATCATGTCCTTCTTGAGATTTAAAGCGGAATACTTGGCTGTTGGTTTGATAAATGCGGCCTCGTTCAGGTTGATAATCGGAATAGGTATTACTCGATTCAGTTCAAAAGGCTCACTGTTGATCAGGGGCAGCTTTATCTCAAATATCAAGAAGTCTGTAAGTCGTACATGCACTCTTGAAAGTTTATACATTTCGCGAATGCAGTCTTGTTGACTACTGATACATGGCAGCGTGACGTCATTTGGGATCTGAGCTGTGATAATGTTAAGTTGGTTTTCAAACTCTTCTGGGTTTAATAAATGAGTGTCCAAATGACCGCTTCGTACATCTGTTACCAGATCAAGTAGTTGCTGTTGTAAGCGTCTTAAATTGTCGATAATCAAGTTGGCTGTAAGGGCTGCTGCAGTAATGTGCATAGCCTTCCTTTGTTCACCCTGGATTAGGTTGTTCAAGTCAGACATTTGTTCACTAATGCTTGAGAACTGTTTGACCATCATCTCTTCGTTTCGTTTTATAATGTTGTGTTCTCCCTCAATAATCGAAGTGTGCTGTTTATATAAGTTGAGTAGAGCTCTCATTGGTTTGAATCGTTTTAATGTCTTCATCATATTTGGAGGCGAATCGTTCGTCGAGCACACCGAATAACGAGTTAGCCACGTAGCCCACCCCGTCAATGAGACCTCTTCTATATCGTCTGCCATGCTCGGTTTTCAGAATCGTGCTGTAATGTTGAAGCTCCTTTACTTCATGTCTTAACTGAGATGTCAACGGTTTGAAGGCCGGTTCGTCCTTACTCAAGTCATCCAACATGGTTACATGGTACTCGATGTTTGTTAAACTATGCCAGTAAATAGATAAGTTGTAATAAATGACCATTTTCCACTCGTCTTGTATCAGTTGCATATCAGCAACCTTATCAAAGTAAAGCGGTTGATTGTGATTTAGGGTTGTCACTTCCATTTTCCGTGGTATTTCTTTTGCGGTTACAGAGATGCAGAATGTTGTTAATAATATGTATAAGATATTATATAAGTTGCTGAATGTTCCCGTGTTTGTTTTAGGTTTACGTTGTTTTTGTTGATTGTTGGCGTTTTGTGCTTCATCTTTGTCTTGACTGTGATTAATGTTTGTTTTTTGTGTTTCAGGTTCCTGTGAGTCAATGGGCAATCGGATCAGTTTGCTGGTCGGACGCTTGACTCCATCACTGTTTTTAGTTTTCAGAGTTACCACGCGCACATGGCCATCATTACCAGGATGAGTCAGAATGACCCTGCCCAGCAGCCAACGAGCTGGCGGTACATGATCCTCCTTGATGATCACGAGATCACCGACTTGGAAATCCTTTCCAGCGTAATGCCATTTGCTTCGTGTTTGTAAGGATTGAAGATATTCTGCGGACCACCTTCGCCAGAAATCTTTATGCATTTTTTCCGTGAGCTTCCAGCGTGTTCCCAGGCTAATGTTTTCTACCTCTTCCGAAAGCGGAGGGGCTAATGTTTGGTCTCCAGTTAGGAAATGTCCAGGTGTGAGACAGTCCAAATCTTCAATGCTGTTTGTTAACGCGACTAGGGGCCGCGAGTTAATACAAAACTCAATTTGTGTTAATAGAGTAGCGAACTCTTCGAATGTTAACTTCTGCTCCCCTAACACCCTCTTCAAATGATGTTTCATTCGTTTAACTGCTGCTTCCCACAAACCGCCTGCTGTTGGCCATGAAGGAGCGTTAAAATGCCATTCGACGCCGCAGTTCGTGAGGTCTTCCATAACTTCCGAAGGTAAGTAATGTTTTAAAGCTTCTGTCTGTTCTCGTTTCAGGCTGTGGGCAGCTCCAACGAAATTGGTGCCACAGTCACTGTACATGTGTTTTGGAGTTCCACGACGAGCACACAGTCGTTTGAAAGCAGCCAAAAATGTTATAGAGCTTTGATCAGATACCAGCTCTATATGAACGGCCTTGGTAGACATGCAAATGAAGATCACTATGTACCCCTTGGTTGTTGCTATGCCTCTGCCTTTGTTAGATTTTACATCCACAGGTCCGGCCAAATCTACCCCGGTATGTGTGAAGGGGCGTGATGGCGTGACGCGGGGTCTTGGCAGGTCAGCCATTATCTGGTTTTTACTGAGAGCTCCAAAGCGCAGGCACTTGATGCATTTGTGTAGTTCTTTTTTGACAGCCGTCATGCCGCCAAGCGGCCAGTATTGGTTCCGCAGGTAAGTTAGTGTAAGCCTTGCCCCACCATGCAAGGTCATTTTGTGTGCCCAGTCAATCAGGAGAGTACCCAATCGATCCTTACTAGGTATGATCATAGGATGTTTGTTTTGCTCTTCCAGGTTTGAAAGGGTAATTCTGCCGCCGACTCTCAATATGCCGTGCTGATCAATCCAAGGATTCAAGTTCAACAGTGGACTTTTCCGTGGTAGTTTATTTTCGTTAGAAAGTTGTTCAAATTCTTTGTTGAAATGTTTGTGTTGCACAGCCCTGATAATAAAGTATTGCGCGTTTCGGATTTCATTCACATTCAAGTTCGATGTAGTTTTATTATTTTTGTTCCGTAGATTATGAATGAAACGTAATACCCAAGACAGTATGCGCGTCACCTTCCCCACAGAGCTGTGATTGTTTAGAAGGGACTCGACGAGCGTTGGTTGGGAGTTAGAGTTGATAGTGAAAACCTTTGGTTTTTTCTCTTCATCCGTGACAGGTTCATATGTCATCGTTGGTTGGTGTTCCATGTTGATGGTTTTGAGCCATTTCGGACCTTCCCACCATAAGTCATGTTTAAGCACCTGAGAAGGCAATAGTCCTCGGCTAGCGCAGTCCGCGGCATTGTCCTCTGACTTCACGTGTCTCCAGCAATGTGATGGCATGACATCTTTAATCTCAGTCACTCGGTTGGCAACAAACGTTTTCCAACGTCCAATTTCTCCCTGCAACCAACCCAGAACTACCATTGAATCGGTCCACCCATGTATTGTAATTGTTCCTGTCTGAATGTTTATTGTGTCTATGACTTTTTTCATTAGTTTAGCGAGCAATAATGCACCGCATAACTCCAGCCGTGGGAGCGACATAGTTTTATTGAGTGGTGATAATTTTGTCTTCCCTGCCACTAATTTTACTATATGTTTGTTATCGTTAGTCACGGATTTACAGTAGATGACGCATGCGTATGCTTTCTCCGATGCGTCACAAAATCCGTGTAGTTCTATAGGCTTATTAGTATCGCCCATCCACCGAGGAATTTTTATATCGGCAATGTTGTGTATATCTTCTTGTAGCGTGTTCCACTCCTGCTGCACTTCCTCCGGAAGTACATCATCCCAGGCCAAGTTTATAGCCCATACTTTTTGAAACAGGAGCTTGCCTTTAATTGTTATAGGAGACAGCCAACCGAGCGGGTCAAAGATTTTAGATATGCTCGATAATAATGTGCGTTTTGTTGTTGGCCGCATCTCATCGCGTGTCTGTATGACGCTTAAAAATGTAAATTGATCGGTACGCGGATTCCACGACAGGCCGAGCGTTTTGTTTGTTTCAGCGTGTTTAAAGTCAAACATATTTTGACTTATCACATCGTTCGGTAAATGTTCAAGGAGTTGGTTGTTGTTACTGTCCCATTTACGTAACTTAAAACCGCCGCCGATTAGGATGTTAATTATTTGTTGTTGTGCTTCTTTAGCTTCTTGTATGTTATTGCAGCCGCCGAGTAAGTCATCGACATACAGCTGTTTGTTCAAAATATCCGTGGCTAATGGGTACTTGTGTCCGTCGTCCTGCACTAGTTGGGCGATGGTTCGCATGGCAAGGTAAGGAGCGGCCTTAGTCCCGTATGTGACTGTACACAGTTGGTAATCTGAAATAGGTTGAGATGTAGATTCCCGCCACACTATTTTCTGTAAATGTTGATCCTGTTCTTGAACTAATATTTGGCGGTAAAACTTCTCAATATCAGCTGTATATACGAATTCAAACTTTCTCCATAATAATATCATAGCTTGTAAGTCCTTTTGGAGATTAGGGCCGCCCTCCATGAGTTCATTTAGGCTATAGCCCGTTTTTGCCTTACAAGAAGCATTAAAAACTGTTCTAAGTTTCGTAGTTAGCGAATCCAACCGAATCACCCCATGATGCGGAAGATAACAGCTCGGGTCCCGCGGGATGGTACACAGTTTCATGTGGTTTAATTGTTCATATTCAGCCATGAATTTTTTGTAGTTTTCAGATAGAGATGTGTCCCCGACAAATTTTCTTTCCAGCTGCTTAAATTGAGCGACAGCTTGTGGCCTCAATGAAGGCAAGTGCTCTTCAAAATTGGGTTTCATAGGTAACTTGACCTCGTATCGTCCATCTGAACGCCGCGTCGTTGTTCTTTGGTATAGATCTTCACAATATTCTTCGGCTGGTGTCATGTTACTGTTATGTTGTGTTATTTCTTCCATCTCCCAATATTGTGAAATCTCTTCCAGGTTGTTCAAGACTGCGTGGCAGTTAAATGTTCTAACATTACCTGTCAAAATCCAACCCAGCCTTGTCTGCTGAGCGATAGGCGCGTTGTTTGAGCCGCGCAGTATCCCATCCATAATTATTTCAGCGTAGACCGTGGCATCCAAAAGTACATCAACAGGCTTGGATATGTTGAACTCTGGATCAGCTAGGTTAAGATTATGTAAGTGCGACCAGGGTTGTTTTTCAAAAGTAAAGTTAGGTAGGAGTCCTATTACCTTCGGCATCACCAAAGCATTTGTTATGAATGTATAATTGTTGTAGCGTGACTCGCAGACCAGTTGTACAGCTCCTTTACTCTGAGTGGCGGAGGTGCCTATTCCGAAAACTGACGAACTCTGATTACATCTCTCGAGTCCTAAACGTTGTGCAGCATCTTCAGTGATCAAATTTATTTGCGACCCCTGATCTAATAGGCATCGCATTGTTAACCATGCTCCATCTCTGGCGCGTATTTTAAGTTCGATAGTGGCTAGTAATACTTCATTCAAGTTCCCAGAGACGTGGTTCGACTTCCGTGAAGTAGAGCTTGAAGCGGTCGCATTTGAATTTGCCGACATTTGTACATTGTTTGAAGCGGTGGAGGTGTCATGTAACGCGTCGTGTAGAATCGTATGATGGCCTCGATTGCATATTTTACATTTGTTTTTAGACGTGCATTTATATTTGTGATAAAACAGACAATTTTCACAGACAGGCAATGTCTTTATAGTGTGTATTTTTACGTCCGGTGTCATATTTAAGAACTTTGAACATGTAAGTAGGACATGTTCGTTCGTTTTACACAATGGTCAAATGCGTTCCCAAGTTGTTTTGAACGTTTTTGCGAACTTGAACCTTGAGTCGTTGATGTTCTCTTTATGTTTAGGTTCATTTTCCTTTGAAGGTGGAGTACCCTGTCTACCCTGTTTGGTCTTTTTGTTCAGGGGTTCTAATGCTGTAAACTTGCTTTCCAGTATTGAAATGAGCTCGTCAAAGACAGGTAAGTTTCGTTTATCTTTTCGAGCGTCCATGTAAGCACTGTATGTTTCAGGGTCCATTTTTTCAGTCATAATGTGGACAAGAATGGGATCCCACGTTGACGTATCTACCCCGAGGTTGTGGATGGCGTGTACTGTTTCCAGACTAATATCGTGAAGTCGTTTTATCTTATAAGCGGTTTGTTTTTGCATCGGTGGTTGGTTCATGAAAGTTTGCATTAGTTTAGTAAACAGAAGTTGAAGGTTGTTGTACCTACGGTTCAGTATTTCCCAGCAAGTGTCATAGTTGTCAGATGAGATAGTTAAATGTTGGACAAGGCGCTCGGCTTCACCCTTGAGTTTTCCTTTTAAATGTTGCATTTTTTGGCACTTGTTGAGCGTAGGGTTGTTATGAATTGCCTCAGTGTACAAATCAGAAAAAGCAGGCCAGTTTAGGTAGTTACCTGTGAATGTAGGCAGTTCAATATGCGGTGTAGAGTCGATTTGATGTTTCACATTGTTCATTTTACGGTTCAATCCTGATTTGGCGTTCTCATATGTTTGTTCATAATTAGAAAATTCCTCTTCATACTCGTAGTTGGAACCTTCTAACAGATTGTCAATTTTCCAATGTAGTTCGTCGATGACTTTCCACCGAGCCTGAAGTATCTCAAGTTTATCCTTGATCTCCCACTTTTCCTTCAAAATATCCAAGTTGATATTTCTCACAACACGATCAAAAGCTCGAAAGTTGGTTTTCTGTTGACTCAAAAGTTCATCACTCTGGGAGGGTGATCCCTTGTTCCGGCTTCTGTTATCTTGGGAACCACCTTCACCCGCGCTGCCATGTTCATCCCTGTCAGTTGTTAATGTTGTTATGTTATATGGTTTCGTGTTCCTAATACGTTCCAATCCTCCGGTATAATAAAGATGTAATATTTCTTTTTTGTTTTGAATGAAATATGAAGCAGACTTATCATCTTCTTGCTGAAGAAGTGTATCGTTGGCTTCGTATTCACCCCACAAGTTGGTTAGTGTTTCCACTCGCGATTTGAGGTATTCGGGAGTCTTCCTATGCACGGAATCTTTTCCAAAGTTAGTTATCACTCTCCGAATGCTGTCCTCAATCGTGTTTTGACGTTCTAGAAGAGCCTCCATATTGAAGAATAATGTTCAAAAGTTCTTTAAAGATGTTATTTAAATGTTAAATATGTTGTTTAGATGTTAAAGATGTTCAATGTTTGATGTTCAGATTGTTCAATGTTAATCGTAGCTCAAAAGAGCGTTGCTGGTTGTTTACAGTGAATAAAATACCGTGTTTGGACCTTTGCTGTAATCGTAGAGCGCCTTCTCAATCCGACGGGTGAGACCCGCTTCTGGGAGGCCTGTCGGACCGATCGCAATATCACAGTACAGATCACACAAAACACAACACTTCACTTCACAAAAATTCTCGAAGGACCAATATGTCGGGTCGTAATCCCTACATATATGTTGCGTTGTTAGGTTCCGGAAAGGAAAGGCACGTGCGTTTAGATTGAGTGTTTAATTGTCACTAGTTTGCGTAATTTACAATATATATGAAAAGATATGTCAGCGTAAAATAATAATGTGCGAGTTCGCTCGTACAAAGTAGAATATTTTTAAATTCTAAAGTTTAGAAAAAAAAATATTTAAAATTGTAGTACTTAGTTTTGCAGGCGAGTGTATATTTGAATCGTGAATATAGCATATTATACAAACTCATGATATTGATTAGTTTTTTTAAACTATTTTCATTTCCATACTTTGGCGGCGGAAAATTCCACTTAATATCAATTCTCAATTATCCCTCAAAGTTTTCGTTACGATGTCACTAACATCCTGTTTTGTAAGCATTATAACGCATCTCCCGAAACTCAGGCAAGAAGTATTTGTGATAGAAAACATACACATGTAATTTGTACATTTGACACCTGTATCGTTTTTTACAATACAAAAATCACTTTAATGCACCAAAAAATATCTTACCTGGCTTTTTATCCGATTTAGCGACTCCTATTGGTAAATCACGACGTTTAAAGCACTCGCCATCCTGACTCGACGTCGGTGAAGGCGGTGCACGGGATGGGGTTGCTAAAAATAATAAAGAAATATAATATATACATGAGAATATCGGCGGCGCAATTATTAGTTACGTGGAGCGGTAGTGAGTATTTTGTAATTATTTAATTCTTTAATTTTTGTACCCGGAAGTATTCCACGCAAAATTATTATTTTTACGTCACTCTAGCGAAATAAACCACATTGCGTCAACTATAAACAAACATTATGACGCAGTTGTTTATAATCGACTAAAATATCGATTACATGAAAATAGTCGCCTCGACTCCCGAGTAGAATTTCGCGCGGATGTTCTTCTCCAAAAGCGTAGACGGAAGATGAGTCATCACGACCAGTCATTCAAAGTTAACGAGTGGCGACGAGGTCGGCGCAGGCGCATGGCCAAGGTACCTGACTCACGCTGTCATTCTCACGCTGACAAACGACTTGGCATTTTCATAGTAATACACGTGTGCTTTTAGATATGAACATGAAAATGTTTCCGACACTGCTGTGTTAGCCTCACTTGTGTTAACGTATGCATGAAACTGAGATTAATTTAAAAAAAATAAAACATTAAATATTTTCATGAATTTTCCGACAGGAATTTCCACTTGATATAAACTCAGAATCATGGTCTGAATCATCCCCCTCAGTATTTGTTACGGTATCACTAACACCCATACCTATTTGTAAGGCTACCTTTATGTACTTGTAAGGGGTGTAAGTGAGATCGTAACGAATACTGAGAGGAATGATTCAGCTCATCATTCCGAGTTAACATCAAGTGGAATTTTGAAGTAAAGAATTTAATAATAAGTATAATTTTCTATTCAATGTACCATTTCTTTATATTAGAAATGCGCGGAAGCAGGCGCGGTTTTGTTAAAAAACAAAATGCAAGATATATGAACGCTCCGCACGCTCCGTAAACGTAAACCGCTCCAGTAGAAGCACAGCTTTAAGTTCTTTTCTCTATCTACTTGTTGATGAACAAGAACGACATTACGAACACTTTTGCTAATGATATAAAAGCTTGCAGTTACATACCTGGTGTGGCTTGCAACGCCGTCGTGTTTTGGTTATTTACTTTGAAATACTTCATTGGGCGCTCATCTTCTCGATTGCCCTTTGAACTTTGACTTAAAGAACCAGCTATTGAGCTCGTATCGTCGTCTTTAATATGATTGGTTAGCGAGTGGCGACGAGGTCGGCGCAGGCGCATGGCCAAGGTACCTGACTCACGCTGTCATTCTCACGCTGACAAACGACTTGGCATTTTCATAGTAATACACGTGTGCTTTTAGATATGAACATGAAAATGTTTCCGACACTGCTGTGTTAGCCTCACTTGTGTTAACGTATGTATGAAACTGAGATTAATTTAAAAAAAAAACATTAAATATTTTCATGAATTTTCCGACAGGAATTTCCACTCCATATAAATTCAGAATCATGGTCTGAATCATCGCCCTCAGTATTTGTTACGGTATCACTAACACCCATACCTATTTGTAAGACTACCTTTATGTACTTTTAAAGGGTGTAAGTGAGATCGTAACGAATACAGAGAGGAATGATTCAGCTCATCATTCCGAGTTAACATCAAGTGGAATTTTGAAGTAAAGAATTTAATAATAAGTATAATTTTCTATTCAATGTACCATTTCTTTATTATTATTTTTTATGTATTTTTGTACGCCTTCATGCAGGCCGAACATATCACAACATTGTTATTAGAATAATTCTACCACCTTTTTGTATTTTATGTGTTCTCGCAAATAGTAGAATTGAAAATAATTTAAAAAAATATGAATTTTGCGACGGAAAATCCCTCTTGATATAAACTCAGAACCATGGTCTGAATCATTCCCCTCAATATTCGTAACGATGTCACTACCACCCTGTATGTATCATATGTGTACAAGAGAACTTGCAAATTACCTTCTGGTTACGTATTTTTAACCACTCTACGAAAGATTTTGTTTTGTTGTGATTATATCTACAATTCAGATGTTATCGTTTGTATCCTCGAATTCTACTTATTTATTTATAACTAGCTTTTGCCCGCGACTTCGTCCGCGTGGCGTGTTATATAAGAGAGAGATCTTTGTGTGTGTGGGAGTGCATACTTATGCAGTTTAGATTTTTTCATAAGCACATTTTTTTTTCCCAATAACTCCCATTTTTCAAAATACAGCCAAAAATAAACTTTATATTTACTAAGGTATGCATGCATGCTAGATTGAATCAATTGATTGAATTGTTTTTTTTTTAATTGATTGTTCATTGAGTTTTAATTTTAATACACACTTCCTCTCTTCCCTTCAACGTTGCTGTGCCCTACAGGGTCCATGTTTTAGTTCCTATGCCTATGTAACACCCCATTGTACTACATGGAATGCAATAAATAATTTAATTGAATTGAATTGAAAATATCTATCTTACGCGGTTTCGATTTTTTCATACAAATGTTTTTTTCCCACTAACTCCCGTTTCCGTGGGAATTTTGCAATATCCTGTTGCAACTAAGCTTTAAGTTAACTAAGGTACCTGCATGTCAAATTTCAAGCGTCTAACTTAAGCGGTTTAGATTTTTCATACAAAAAGATTTTCCCGCTAATTCCCGTTCTCGTGGGCATTTCGGGAATTCCTTTCTTAGTGCACCTCTACGGTACTTAAGGTATCTGCATGCCAACGTCTAACTTGAGTGGTTTAGATTTTTCATACAAAAGGATTTTCCCGCTAATTCCCGTTCCCTTGAGAATTTTGGGAATTCCTTTCTTAGTGCACCTCTACGGTACCTAAGCTATGTCCCTTCCAAATTTCAAATGCCTTCGTTTAGCCGTTCAGGCTATGCGTTGATATGTCAGTCACTGAGTCAGTCAGTTTCTCCTTTTATTTAGATTTGATTTTTTCATACAAATGTTTTTTCCCGCTAACTACCGTTCCCGTGGGAATTTTGTAATATCCTGTTGCAACTAAGCTTTAAGTTTACTAAAGTACCTGCATGCCAAATTTCAAACGTCTAACTTGAGTGGTTTAGATTTTTCATACAAAAGGATTTTCGGGAATTCCTTTCTTAGTGCACCTCTACGGTATCTAAGGTACCTGCGAGCCAAATTTCAAACATCTAACTTGAATGGTTTAGATTTTTCATACAAAAGGATTTTCCCGTTAATTCGCGTTCCCGTGGGAATTTCGGGAATTCCTTTCTTAGTGCACCTCTACGGTACTTAAGGTATCTGCATGACAAATTTCAAAGGTCTAACTTGAGTGGTTTAGATTTTTCATACAAAAGGATTTTCCCGCTAATTCCCGTTCTCGTGGGCATTTCGGGAATTCCTTTCTTAGTGCACCTCTACGGTACTTAAGGTATCTGCATGCCAACGTCTAACTTGAGTGGTTTAGATTTTTCATACAAAAGGATTTTCCCGCTAATTCCCGTTCCCTTGAGAATTTTGAGAATTCCTTTCTTAGTGCACCTCTACGGTACTTAAGGTACCTGCATGACAAATTTCAATTGTCTAACTTGAGTGGTTTAGATTTTTCATACAAAAGGATTTTCCCGCTAATTCCCGTTCCCGTGGGAATTTCGGGAATTCCTTTCTTAGTACACCTCTACGGTATCTAAGGTACCTGCATGACAAATTTCAAACATCTAACTTGAATGATTTAGATTTTTCATACAAAAGGATTTTCCCGCTAATTCCCGTTCTCGTGGGAATTTCGGGAATTCCTTTCTTAATGCACCTCTACGGTTCCTAAGGTACCTGCATGACAAATTTCAAACGTCTAACTTGAGTGGTTTAGATTTTTCATACAAAAGGATTTTCCCGCTAATTCCCGTTCCCGTAGGATTTTCGGGAATTCCTTTCTTAGTGCACCTCTACGGTATCTAAGGTACCTGCATGCCAAATTTCAAACGTCTAACTTGAGTGGTTTAGATTTTTCATACAAAAGGATTTTCCCGCTAATTCCCGTTCCCGTAGGATTTTCGGGAATTCCTTTCTTAGTGCACCTTTACGGTATCTAAGGTACCTGCATGCCAAATTTCAAACGTCTAACTTGAGTGGTTTAGATTTTTCATACAAAAGAATTCCCCTTCACTACTCTGCTCCTATTGATTGTAGCGTGATGAAAAGTATACTATAACCTGTCCAGGAGTGTGAAGAATAATTGTACCAAGTTTCATTAAAATCCGTCCAGTAGTTTTTGTTTCTATAAGGAACATACAGACAGACAGACAGACAGACAGACAGACAGACAGACAGGCAGACAGACAATAATTTTACTGATTGCATTTTTGGCATCAGTATCGACCACTTATCACCCCCTGATAGTTATTTTGAAAAAATATTTAATGTACAGAATTGACCTCTCTACAGATTTATTATAAGTATAGATTTCTATACTTACCTTTTCAATTAGACTCGTGTATTTAATTATCAGTTAAAATTCATAATTCCTTCTGCATAAGTTTTCCCATGGGACAAACCGGAGACTCTTTGTTTTGTTCGCGTTACCCATAACTAACTCTTGCGTACTAGCCAAACTCTTGTGAGAGGAGAGGTAAGATCGGATCGGTGGGGTGGGGAGTGTCCATTCCATACGTAGTATAGAACATCCATCTTAGGACTTCGTGTCAGAAATATTCGATAGATCTCTCACGGCTCTGTTCACCCCATTATGAACCACAGGCGAAATTAGTAATGTTATATTTAGCTACTTACGTCTTGTCGTCAGAGCTCTTTTGGTGGCTGGACGAGTAATACTTGCCGAAGGACCCCGTTCTAAAATAAAAAATATATTTGTTTTGTCATATAAATAATAACCCTTACAAGATCTTGAATCAGCGGTTTGCTTGAATATCACTTGTCTGCGTTGTTGCGCAAACGCGGTGCGCGCAGCGCGAATTATATCAATGTTTTTATTATGTTAGGGCTTATTTTATTATACCAATAGACGCAGCGAATGCTACCTACGCAGATAAGCGTCGTACACCTATTGGATGAGAGCTTCGATATAAATCGAGAAATGCGCGGAAGCAGGCGCGGTTTTGTTAAAAAACAAAATGCAAGATATATGAATGCTCCGCACGCTCCGTAAACGTAAACCGCTCCAGTAGAAGCACAGCTTTAAGTTCTTTTCTCTATCTACTTGTTGATGAACAAGAACGACATTACGAACACTTTTGCTAATGATATAAAAGCTTGCAGTTACATACCTGGTGTGGCTTGCAACGCCGTCGTGTTTTGGTTATTTACTTTGAAATACTTCATTGGGCGCTCATCTTCTCGATTGCCCTTTGAACTTTCACTTAAAGAACCAGCTATTGAGCTCGTATCGTCGTCTTTAATATGATTGGGTTCTTCCAATCTAGCAGTTAGTACGCGAGTGTCGTTGTGTGTCGTACTTTTTTTTCCTTCTCGCCCTGAAGACGCGTCACAGCCTTTGGCGAGGTCGCGGCCTCCTGAGGTTCTGTGAACCCCACTACCCTCTGACGTGGCTCTACTGCCAGTCTCTCGTCCATTCTGACTGCCAGTCTCGAAATTATGACTCAAACGTTCCACTAATACCACAGGGAAGTATGCGTGTAAATCTGAAATGAGCAAAGTGTTTTCATACAATACCAACAATTACGAGCAGACCAAAGAACTTACAATTACAAAAAACACCCTCACACACATCGCACACCCTCATACATACACACGAATTAGCACGGAAAATATATTAAAATAGTGGAGAACATAAAGCCGGAGCTAACAGACTTCTAAAATAATAGTAATTGCATCTTGTATTAGAACTCCGCTCAAACTGTTATGGATATTATTGTGTCAATGGGAGATAGCTGGTACTTATAGCATAGGTTGTACCTATTGTACCAGCAGTGCTAAAATTTTGATTCTGTTACTATTAGTTATGTACACGAACGTACAGAAAACACTTATACATGTTAATTGATTTTTTGACACTAAGCTACAAGTGATGTATAGTTCATATACTTTTTTTCTTTGACGCGCAACGAAACAAGTAATACGTATAATTTTGCATCTCCCGACATTTATTTCGAAATATATAGAAAAACCTACAAGTTCAAACTCAAACAACATCTAAACAGTGTGATTAGTGTATAGTGAGACTTACTTCGTAATAATCTTATAGAAAAATTGTGTATTTAAAGTAAAATAAACAAGTGAATTTTTACCGGTGAATATTGGTCACGCCCTTCGACGCCATTGTTGAGTGAAAAGTTCGCGCGACTGTCATCGTTACGCGGGTGGCCGATAGGTCAAACTCCCGCGCACGCAATAGTTAGTGACGTCGACGCGTCCATTCGGCAAAGAGTTGTTAAGTGCAGACGTTTTACTTGCTCCTGTCTCTGAGAGACAAATCACGGACTCAACTATTGTTGCTCCGCTACATATTTTAGGAACCAGAAGCAGATTGTATATATACAATAATGCCTAAGCCGGTGAGGACACCACAAAAAAAACTGAAGAGTAATAAATCTCCTGCTCCTCCAACTTCACCTGAAATAAACTCCGATTTGGAACAGGAATGTCCATCTGATAAACGCGAAGGAAATATCACATTCCGCTCACACTGCAGATGCTCGGATATCTCTCGCTCTTTTGAATCCCTCAAGACTATGTTAGACTCCTGGAGAAATGAACAACAAACACAGCTACAGGACTTGAGCACCTCCATCGCAGATATGAAATCCCAAATCTCTGACATTCAGAAAACAAATTCTGACATAGAAAAGTCTCTCGATTATCTGTCTTCAGAGTATGATAATATGAAAGTGAATCTAGTTGATCTAGGACAAAAGTGCACCGCCCATGAATCTCGTATAAAGGAGTTGGAATATATTGTAGAGGAGCAAAATAGGAAATTCAACCTTAACCTCCTAGAAATACGGAATGTACCCTGCCAACATAAAGAGACAACTGAAGATCTCTTGAAAACGACATTGGAGATTTTCAACGTGTTATCGGCGTCGGTTGACCGATCAGATGTACTGGACATTCGTAGGCTACCGTCCAAAACAGAAAAGAAGACGATTCTAGTCACTTTAAAATCTGTTATTTTAAAAAACTCCATACTACAAGCTGTTAAGGTGTATAATGCTAGAAACAAAAATTGTAAGCTGAACACGTCACTGATTTCTCCAAACAGCACTCCGGAACCCATCTATTTGGACGAACACTTAACTATAAAGGGTAAACGATTATATTACTTAGCCCGGCAGCTCACCAAGTCGGGCATATTCCAGTTTTGCTGGACTGCTAATGCAAGAGTGCTTCTGCGTGAGAGAGAGGGAGCGAAGACTATTATTGTGACTGACGAATCTCAAATAAATGACCTAATAAAAAAGAGCGAAAAATGACTAGCTTTAATGAGATGTAAGCTCATTTTTTGTACGAGACACTTTAATAGATTACATAACTCATATTTGTTAATTGGTCCTAAAACTCATTTTTTACTTAACTGCTATTTACTAAGTTATGTCTGTATTTTAGTCTCGCTAGTATGCCAAATTTTAAAAAATTATCTTGTTACATGCCATACGCACAACACACACAAACCACACCTAACACATTCACTCATAAACACAATTATACCTTCTCTCACCAACCCTCGAGTCTTAAACCTGAACAAACCACTCTCTACAAACATTAAACGCTCTGACATCTCTATCACCCTACACTTAACATCCCCTAAACTAAACTATTCTTGTATAATAATTCTCTTTCATAGTCTTCAAGCACATATGCGCAAGTTTTATGTCTTTCCGCCAAATTCCTTCACATACAACAACCTAAAACTATTTAAAATTCGCGATGTTAAATGAACTCATTAATGATATTGATCTTACCTCCGTTTCTTCCTGTAACTCCTGTGAGCCTGAAAAATGCACAAATCTTATACCTAATCATGCAAAAAATCTCAACATAATAACACAAAATATTTGTAGTGTGTCCGCTCATATATCGGCTTTTGATATTTTATTGAAAAAAATTAATATACATTGTGACATAATTATATTCACAGAATGTTGGCTTGAATTCAACCCCAACATTCCTCCTCTCACGAATTATATACATTTTTGTTCAACAAATCCGATAAATAAAAATGACGGCGTTGTGGCATATGTAAACGACAACCTAAAAAATGTATCCGTCAGCGAGCCAGCACTTACAGATGCTAGTTGTCTATTAATTAAAATTGGACAAGATACGGCAATTCTTGGGATCTATCGTTCACCTTCGACGGCTGATGTTGAGAACTTTATGCTTTCGCTAAGTCATATAATTCTTAGTCTCTCTTCTTTTAACACAGTTATTATCACTGGTGATATAAACATCGACATAGGTCCGGACAGTCGACATCCACGCGCAGACGACTATCTGAACTTACTGGCTACACACGGACTACTGCCAGCCCACACTTTACCCACGCGCGCTGTCTCTTTAACTTGTCTGGACCATGTTATCATAAAGTCAACACACCAAGCTACTACACTTGTCATTGAATCTGCTATCACAGATCATTGTGCTATTCTTCTGTCACTCTCTATGAAAAAGTCCTTAAATAGTAGTAAATTCTCTAAAAAAATAAATTATGATTCACTTCATCTAGACATGCTACAAGTAGATTTATCACATATATATTCAGAGACAAATGCAGATTTAGCCGCAAATAAAATGATTGAGATCCTTCGTAATAAAATAGAACAAAACACTGTAGTAAAAATCATACCTCGGCGTCGCAGGACAATAAAACCCTGGATCACACCAGGTTTATTAAGATGCATCCGAAATAGAGATAATTTAAATAAAAAATTAAAAAGGTCTCCAAACAACGACACGCTCCGGTTAACATATAAACGCTACAGGCAATTTTGCAATAGTCTTCTAAAAAAAGTCAAAAGGGCATTCGATAAAAATCGGCTAAGAGAAGCTGGGTCGAATAACAAAAAACTATGGGGTGTTATGAAGGACGTTGCGTACTTAAGCAAGGAGAGGTTAAGCTCTCGTGACTTACTAAATTGCAAAAATACGCCACAGGAGTCGGTTGATGAAACAAACCGTTTCTTTGTGAGTATCGGGAAGACACTAGCAGAAAAGATAAAAAATGCAGGTTCTCATTCCATCACTACCAAAAATTCTAATTCGATCTCCATATGTAACTCCCTAGCTTTTCTTCCAACTGACAATACAGAAGTTGAATGCATTATTATGTCATTAAGAAACGATTGCGCAGTTGGTTGGGACAATATTTCTACAACTTTCATTAAGATGTATAAAGATATTATAGTCCCACCCTTAACGCATATATGTAACCTATCTATAAGTTCTGGAGTTTTCCCGTCAGTGTTCAAGAGGGCCCTTGTTCATCCAATATATAAGAGTGGTGAGCGAAACTGTGTAAATAATTATCGCCCAATATCTGTGCTTCCTATATTATCTATGTCTTGGAACGTTTGATAAATACCAGATTTGTTGAATACCTTGAAAAACATAATTTATTAAGTGATAGACAATATGGATTCCGGAAAGGAAAGTCAACAGCACAAGCTGTACACGAACTCACTGATTACCTAGTACGTAATCTAGATAAAGGAAATAAATGTGTTGCAATTTTCTTGGACCTCGCCAAAGCGTTCGACACGGTCTCGTTCCCCATACTTCTGGACAAAATAGAATCCCTCGGTATTCGTGGCAATCAACTAAAACTATTCCAAAGCTACTTAACAAACCGAATACAATCTGTAACCGTTGATGGCCACACTAGTTGGTTAAGCACCATTAAGTTTGTATTTATTTAATTATTAAATATGTGTGTTCTGATTGCTTCGAGTAAAAACATTTGAGATTCCCGCTGTTTGTGCACGGCGCTCGCTTGACCGTGAGTAGCGAGTGTTGCTGGATGGCTCGCAGAGGTGGCGCTAGTTACACCATTTTCCAATGAAAAGCTGCGTGCTGATTGGTCGTGATCGACGCGGCCCCCTCTCGAATTGTTCGTCGGCTTCATGGCGGCTGCATAATTTTTAGCTCCGTCAAATAAATAAATATTTTTAGTGTTCTTTGACTAAAAAAGCCACCGGATTTCTTTCAAATAACTTTATAAACTTGTGCTCGTGTGTGTGAAGTGTTATTATACGAGGTACCTCGCAATCTTCCTGACTTTTTCGTCACCGACTTCCACGCTGTGACTCGCTGTGACTGTGCGACGAGTTTTCTTTAAAATTACTTTGAAGAGGAGTCGAATCTTCGCCTCCTGCAGCTAGAAGGCGGCACTTTGTCAAAGCAGGTGAGTGAGTGGCTTTGTACTTGCACGGGAGTCTGTTTATGTTACTTGAAGCAATCCACATAATCTTAAAATTTTTACTAGGGTAAATCACCCACCCAAGATTGGGCTATTTACACGCCCTTTCACTAGTTGTGATCTTCAAATTGAATACGGCGTCCCTCAGGGGAGCATATTAGGGCCTAGTCTGTTTTTGACATATATAACCGATTTATCTAACATCAAAATACCAAATGGAAACATCCTCTCCTTTGCCGATGATACAGTTTTATTCTTCTCAGGAAATACATGGTCTGATGTCTTTAGATCCTCACAACAGGGCTTCAATCTGGTAACTAAATGGCTGAATCAAAGCTTTCTTACCTTAAACGTTGATAAAACCAAATATATGATATTCTCCATTCGAAATTGGCGACTTCCCGATCAAAATAACTTTTCTATAAAAGCTCACACTAACCATGACTTAACGTCACCATGCAACTGTCCAACCATACAAAGAACTGATCAGATAAAATATTTAGGCTTGCTTATTGACAGTCACCTCACCTTCAAACCATACATACAGCTTCTTTCATCTAGGCTACGTAAGTTTATATTTGTGTTTAAGCAACTCCGCCATGTTGCTGACGTTGACACTTTAAAAATGATTTATCTAGCTCTATGTCAATCCCTTCTCACATATTGTGTCACGACATGGGGAGGTGCCGTTGATAAGCACTTTATTAAACTAGAGCATTGATTTTCAAAGTGGGGGGCGCGCCCCACTAGGGAGGCCCGAAGACATGAAGAGGGGGGCGCGGGTGCGGGCAGCGGTCTCACCCCGGACGCCCGCGCATTCCCGCGCCGTACGCGCATTGCGAGAACACGTGTGCACTTGATGCAAAAACAAACAATCGTCGTGCTATTATTGTTATTTTTGTGTAAGAGTAGGTAGCGACAGTGACCGATTATTTCTTATATTTCGCCATGAGCTCTGCAAAAAAACGCAAATATAATGATGATTATATCAAATACGGTTTTGTATCTATGAATAAAAATGGTATCGACCATCCGCAGTGTGTTATTTGTTATGAAGTACTGAGCAATGATGCTATGAGACCGTCTCGTTTGGAACGTCATTTGTCAACAAAACACAGCGCTTTAAAAGATAAGCCGAAACAGTTTTTCGCTTCAAAATCTGCAAGTTTGAAGCGCATGAAATTGGATAGTACTGGAACCTTTGCTCAGTCATCTGAGAAAGTACTCGAAGCTTCCTATGAATTGTCGCTACTTATTGCAAAAGCTAAGAAAAGCCATACTATCGGAGAAACACTCGTTAAACCCTGCTTATTGAAAGCAGCTGATATCGTTCTTGGAACAGAAAATAAACAAAAATTTTCACAAATACCTCTTTCTGATAATACTGTGAAACGTCGTATTGATGATATGGCTGAAGATATAAAAAATCAAGTAGTGGAGGCCGTGAAGGAATCATGTTTTTTTGCAATACAGTTGGATGAGAGTACGGATGTTGCGCAATGTTGTCAACTGCTAGTTTTCGTTCGATACATAAAAAACGAAACAATCAAAGACGAGTTGCTGTTTTCAACAGAGTTAACGACAACTTCGAAGGCAATTGATATAATGACAGCGATCTCTGGATTCTTTGATAAACATGAACTGCAATGGACAAAGTTGATAGGTGTGTGCACAGACGGCGCTCCGGCGATGCTTGGATCTCGTTCAGGATTCGTGCAGTTGGTCAAAGAAAAAAATCCCAACGTAATAACTATTCACTGTTTTATACACCGTCAAGCCTTGGCAGCTAAAACACTTTCAAACGAACTCTATGACGTCTTAAAATTATGCATTAAAATTGTTAATTATGTTAAGAAGAGTGCATTAAACACGCGGCTGTTTACGGCTCTCTGTGAAGATTTGGGCACAGAACACAAGACGTTGTTATTTCATACAGAGATGCGCTGGCTCTCAAAAGGAAATATGTTGGCAAGATTGTTTGAACTGCGAGATGAGATAATTCAGTTTTTAGAAATTCAAAAGCAAACTGAATTGTTTATGGAATTTAAAAAAACCATGGGTCCAAGTAATATTTGCTTATCTATCAGATATTTTTGATTCATTGAACACTTTAAATTTGAAATTACAAGGCGGAGACTCGAACATAATTTATCATCGGGATGCTATCATGGCTTACAGTGAGAAGTTGCAACTGTGGAGACGCAAAATTTTAGCGTCCAACTATTCCTGCTTTCCTAAATTATTTGCGATCACAGAAGAAGCGTGTTTTAAGGAGATTTTGGATGAAATTGATACCAAGAATAAAATATCACACCATTTGCAGCAGCTCACGGACGAATTCAAGCGCTACTTTCCCGATTCGTGCGATAATATAATTTATCGATTAGCGACCGATCCTTTTCATGTTGACATAGAAATGCTGCCAGATGCGTTACAAGAGCAAGCTTTGGAAATCAAAAATGATTCTGCTGCCCAATATGATTTTGAGAAGATGGATAAGGCACAATTTTGGGTTAAATATCTCAAAGTTTATCCCAGCACAGCAGAGCAAGCACTAAAATTGTTTTTACCCTTTTCAAGCACTTACTTGTGCGAAAAAGCGTTTTCAGCAGTTGTTGCAATTAAAACAAAGTACAGGAGCAAACTAGATATTGCAAGTGATCTACGTTGTGCAATTTCTTCTATTGAACCCAGAATTGGAAATCTTATCAAAAATATGCAAGCTCATCCGTCACATTGATTCTTCTTTATTATAAGTGTGTAAAAGCAATATTTTTTTATAATTAAACATCTGAAAATGTATTTTTGGGTTTTATTACCCTTATTATTTTATTTTCAATTGCTTGGCGAGCCCACTTGCTACTACTTGCTGGGCCCTGGGCCGAAGGGAGGCGTAGGCATGTTCATTTTAAGCAGTAGGGAGGCGTGATACTTATAAGTTTGGGAACCCCTGAACTAGAGCGTGCCCAAAGAGCTCTGCTAAAAGTGGCCACCTTTAAACCTCCTTTATACCCTACACAACTATTATATCAATTTTGCCAAGTTCTTACAGTTCGCCAACTATTCATCTTACACACGGCACTCTTACAACACTCCATTACACCTTTTACTGAAACTACTCAAATGCAACGAAATCATCTAATAGCAAAATCAACGAAGTTTCGAACTACCTTTAGCCATAGATTCTTTTGTTTTCTTGGCCCATTTGTATATAATAATTTACACAAAACTTTAAACACTCATTCGCTTACTAAACTAGAATATAAGTTAACCACACAAAAATGGCTTCAGAGTCTGTCTCACGATGACACTGAATCCCTTCTACACCAAATTGCTTAGATATGAACATCCACTGATAAACATCTATCACATACATCTCCTCTCTACCTGCCTAGTGACCTCAAAACCGATTTTTGTTGTAGGACTGCTAGTCTTTGATTACTTGTGGCTCTGCCCACCCCACTAGGGATTACGGGCGTGAGTTTATGTATGTATGACTGCTAGCCAGAGAGCTGTTTCTACTTTACTTAGCACACACTCACTCACTCACGCCTGACACACACTCACACGCACCCACACACATACATACACCCACACACACATACACTCACACACACATACACACACTCACTCACACACACATAATCTACCTTTCATATAAACCACTGGTCTCATATTATACTCATATACACAAATATGGCATATTTTTGTTTTAATTTTAATTATGCTAAATTTCTGTTCTTTTATAAATTTTCTTTTCGCAGTCGAAATTTTGTCAAACATTAAGCTAAGCTTGTTTCACGAATCTATGTCCACAATCTAATACTGTCTATATCTATAAAATATTGTAACACTAAGATGGTAGCTGATGCCTATAGCACAGGCTTGAGTCTATTTTAGACATCAGCTGAAATTATTATTCTGTAACTTGCTCCTTACTAATTTTGTAACTCTAAAATTGTTCTTAAATGGCTTTGTGTGGAAATAAATAAATTTTATTATTATTATTATTATTATCATAAGTTGCAAAGAAAGCTGATAAAATTATCTATAAGTAGAATATTTTTAAATTCTAAAGTTTAGAAAAAAAATATTTAAAATTGTAGTACTTAGTTTTGCAGGCGAGTGTATATTTGAATCGTGAATATAGCATATTATTATACAAACTCATGATATTGATTTGTTTTTTTTTAAACTATTTTCTTTCCATACTTTGGCGGCGGAAAATTCCACTTAATATCAATTCTCAATTATCCCTCAAAGTTTTCGTTACGATGTCACTAACATCCTGTATTTGTAAGCATTATAACGCATCTCCCGAAACTCAGGCAAGAAGTATTTGTGATAGAAAACATACACATGTAATTTGTACATTTGACACCTGTATTGTTTTTTACAATACAAAAATCACTTTAATGCACCAAAAACTATCTTACCTGGCTTTTTATCCGATTTAGCGACTCCTATTGGTAAATCACGACGTTTAAAGCACTCGCCATCCTGACTCGACGTCGGTGAAGGCGGTGCACGGGATGGGGTTGCTAAAAATAATAAAGAAATATAATATATACATGAGAATATCGGCGGCGCAATTATTAGTTACGTGGAGCGGTAGTGAGTATTTTGTAATTATTTAATTCTTTAATTTTTGTACCCGGAAGTATTCCACGCAAAATTATTATTTTTACGTCACTCTAGCGAAATAAACCACATTGCGTCAACTATAAACAAACATTATGACGCAGTTGTTTATAATCGACTAAAATATCGATTACATGAAAATAGTCGCCTCGACTCCCGAGTAGAATTTCGCGCGGATGTTCTTCTCCAAAAGCGTAGACGGAAGATGAGTCATCACGACCAGTCATTCAAAGTTAACGAGTGGCGACGAGGTCGGCGCAGGCGCATGGCCAAGGTACCTGACTCACGCTGTCATTCTCACGCTGACAAACGACTTGGCATTTTCATAGTAATACACGTGTGCTTTTAGATATGAACATGAAAATGTTTCCGACACTGCTGTGTTAGCCTCACTTGTGTTAACGTATGCATGAAACTGAGATTAATTTTAAAAAAATAAAACATTAAATATTTTCATGAATTTTCCGACAGGAATTTCCACTTGATATAAACTCAGAATCATGGTCTGAATCATCCCCCTCAGTATTTGTTACGGTATCACTAACACCCATACCTATTTGTAAGGCTACCTTTATGTACTTGTAAGGGGTGTAAGTGAGATCGTAACGAATACTGAGAGGAATGATTCAGCTCATCATTCCGAGTTAACATCAAGTGGAATTTTGAAGTAAAGAATTTAATAATAAGTATAATTTTCTATTCAATGTACCATTTCTTTATATTAGAAATGCGCGGAAGCAGGCGCGGTTTTGTTAAAAAACAAAATGCAAGATATATGAACGCTCCGCACGCTCCGTAAACGTAAACCGCTCCAGTAGAAGCACAGCTTTAAGTTCTTTTCTCTATCTACTTGTTGATGAACAAGAACGACATTACGAACACTTTTGCTAATGATATAAAAGCTTGCAGTTACATACCTGGTGTGGCTTGCAACGCCGTCGTGTTTTGGTTATTTACTTTGAAATACTTCATTGGGCGCTCATCTTCTCGATTGCCCTTTGAACTTTCACTTAAAGAACCAGCTATTGAGCTCGTATCGTCGTCTTTAATATGATTGGGTTCTTCCAATCTAGCAGTTAGTACGCGAGTGTCGTTGTGTGTCGTACTTTTTTTTCCTTCTCGCCCTGAAGACGCGTCACAGCCTTTGGCGAGGTCGCGGCCTCCTGAGGTTCTGTGAACCCCACTACCCTCTGACGTGGCTCTACTGCCAGTCTCTCGTCCATTCTGACTGCCAGTCTCGAAATTATGACTCAAACGTTCCACTAATACCACAGGGAAGTATGCGTGTAAATCTGAAATGAGCAAAGTGTTTTCATACAATACCAACAATTACGAGCAGACCAAAGAACTTACAATTACAAAAAACACCCTCACACACATCGCACACCCTCATACATACACACGAACTAGCACGGAAAATATATTAAAATAGTGGAGAACATAAAGCCGGAGCTAACAGACTTCTAAAATAATAGTAATTGCATCTTGTATTAGAACTCCGCTCAAACTGTTATGGATATTATTGTGTCAACTAGCTTTTGCCCGCGACTTCGTCCGCGTGGCGTGTTATATAAGAGAGAGATCTTTGTGTGTGTGGGAGTGCATACTTATGCAGTTTAGATTTTTTCATAAGCACATTTTTTTTTCCCAATAACTCCCATTTTTCAAAATACAGCCAAAAATAAACTTTATATTTACTAAGGTATGCATGCATGCTAGATTGAATCAATTGATTGAATTGTTTTTTTTTTAATTGATTGTTCATTGAGTTTTAATTTTAATACACACTTCCTCTCTTCCCTTCAACGTTGCTGTGCCCTACAGGGTCCATGTTTTAGTTCCTATGCCTATGTAACACCCCATTGTACTACATGGAATGCAATAAATAATTTAATTGAATTGAATTGAAAATATCTATCTTACGCGGTTTCGATTTTTTCATACAAATGTTTTTTTCCCACTAACTCCCGTTTCCGTGGGAATTTTGCAATATCCTGTTGCAACTAAGCTTTAAGTTAACTAAGGTACCTGCATGTCAAATTTCAAGCGTCTAACTTAAGCGGTTTAGATTTTTCATACAAAAAGATTTTCCCGCTAATTCCCGTTCTCGTGGGCATTTCGGGAATTCCTTTCTTAGTGCACCTCTACGGTACTTAAGGTATCTGCATGCCAACGTCTAACTTGAGTGGTTTAGATTTTTCATACAAAAGGATTTTCCCGCTAATTCCCGTTCCCTTGAGAATTTTGGGAATTCCTTTCTTAGTGCACCTCTACGGTACCTAAGCTATGTCCCTTCCAAATTTCAAATGCCTACGTTTAGCCGTTCAGGCTATGCGTTGATATGTCAGTCACTGAGTCAGTCAGTTTCTCCTTTTATTTAGATTTGATTTTTTCATACAAATGTTTTTTCCCGCTAACTACCGTTCCCGTGGGAATTTTGTAATATCCTGTTGCAACTAAGCTTTAAGTTTACTAAAGTACCTGCATGCCAAATTTCAAACGTCTAACTTGAGTGGTTTAGATTTTTCATACAAAAGGATTTTCGGGAATTCCTTTCTTAGTGCACCTCTACGGTATCTAAGGTACCTGCGAGCCAAATTTCAAACATCTAACTTGAATGGTTTAGATTTTTCATACAAAAGGATTTTCCCGTTAATTCGCGTTCCCGTGGGAATTTCGGGAATTCCTTTCTTAGTGCACCTCTACGGTACTTAAGGTATCTGCATGACAAATTTCAAAGGTCTAACTTGAGTGGTTTAGATTTTTCATACAAAAGGATTTTCCCGCTAATTCCCGTTCTCGTGGGCATTTCGGGAATTCCTTTCTTAGTGCACCTCTACGGTACTTAAGGTATCTGCATGCCAACGTCTAACTTGAGTGGTTTAGATTTTTCATACAAAAGGATTTTCCCGCTAATTCCCGTTCCCTTGAGAATTTTGAGAATTCCTTTCTTAGTGCACCTCTACGGTACTTAAGGTACCTGCATGACAAATTTCAATTGTCTAACTTGAGTGGTTTAGATTTTTCATACAAAAGGATTTTCCCGCTAATTCCCGTTCCCGTGGGAATTTCGGGAATTCCTTTCTTAGTACACCTCTACGGTATCTAAGGTACCTGCATGACAAATTTCAAACATCTAACTTGAATGATTTAGATTTTTCATACAAAAGGATTTTCCCGCTAATTCCCGTTCTCGTGGGAATTTCGGGAATTCCTTTCTTAATGCACCTCTACGGTTCCTAAGGTACCTGCATGACAAATTTCAAACGTCTAACTTGAGTGGTTTAGATTTTTCATACAAAAGGATTTTCCCGCTAATTCCCGTTCCCGTAGGATTTTCGGGAATTCCTTTCTTAGTGCACCTCTACGGTATCTAAGGTACCTGCATGCCAAATTTCAAACGTCTAACTTGAGTGGTTTAGATTTTTCATACAAAAGGATTTTCCCGCTAATTCCCGTTCCCGTAGGATTTTCGGGAATTCCTTTCTTAGTGCACCTTTACGGTATCTAAGGTACCTGCATGCCAAATTTCAAACGTCTAACTTGAGTGGTTTAGATTTTTCATACAAAAGAATTCCCCTTCACTACTCTGCTCCTATTGATTGTAGCGTGATGAAAAGTATACTATAACCTGTCCAGGAGTGTGAAGAATAATTGTACCAAGTTTCATTAAAATCCGTCCAGTAGTTTTTGTTTCTATAAGGAACATACAGACAGACAGACAGACAGACAGACAGACAGACAGACAGACAGACAGACAGACAATAATTTTACTGATTGCATTTTTGGCATCAGTATCGACCACTTATCACCCCCTGATAGTTATTTTGAAAAAATATTTAATGTACAGAATTGACCTCTCTACAGATTTATTATAAGTATAGATGGGAGATAGCTGGTACTTATAGCATAGGTTGTACCTATTGTACCAGCAGTGCTAAAATTTTGATTCTGTTACTATTAGTTATGTACACGAACGTACAGAAAACACTTATACATGTTAATTGATTTTTTGACACTAAGCTACAAGTGATGTATAGTTCATAAGTTGCAAAGAAAGCTGATAAAATTATCTATAAGTAGAATATTTTTAAATTCTAAAGTTTAGAAAAAAAAAATATTTAAAATTGTAGTACCTAAGTTTTGCAGGTGAGTGTATATTTGAATCGTGAATATAGCATATTATTATACAAACTCATGATATTGATTTGTTTTTTTTTAAACTATTTTCATTTCCATACTTTGGCGGCGGAAAATTCCACTTAATATCAATTCTCAATTATCCCTCAAAGTTTTCGTTACGATGTCACTAACATCCTGTATTTGTAAGCATTATAACGCATCTCCCGAAACTCAGGCAAGAAGTAATTGTGATAGAAAACATACACATGTAATTTGTACATTTGACACCTGTATTGTTTTTTACAATACAAAAATCACTTTAATGCACCAAAAAATATCTTACCTGGCTTTTTATCCGATTTAGCGACTCCTATTGGTAAATCACGACGTTTAAAGCACTCGCCATCCTGACTCGACGTCGATGAAGACGGTGCACGGGATGGGGTTGCTAAAAATAATAAAGAAATATATAACACCCTTAGCTTCCTTCTGCATAAGTTTTCCCATGGGACACTCCGGAGACTCCATCATAAAATACACTCATTCTTGGGCACACTTGGTTTTGTTCGCGTTACCCATAACTAACCCTTGCGTGCTAGCGAAACAGACAGTGAAATCGATTCGAAACAATAATCATCAGCAACTCTTGTGTGTAGTCACGCACGGAACCAAATATCGGGGGAGAGGTGAGATAAGATCGGATCGGTGGGGGGGAGTGTCCATTCCATACGTAGTATAGAACATCCATCTTAGGACTTCGTGTCAGAAATATTCGATAGATTTCTCACGTCCCTGTTCACACCATTATGAACCACAGGCGAAATTAGTAATAGAATAGAATAGAAATAGTTTATTATGAAAGGACTCCATACACAAAAAGAAAGACAACAATATCATATCTTATGTAATGTTATGTTCATCTACTTACGTCTTGTCGCCAGAGCTGTTTTGGTGGTTGGACGAGTAATACTTGCCGAAGGACCCCGTTCTAAAATAAAAAAAAATATATTTGTTTTGTCATATAAATAATAAACCTTACAAGATCTTGAATCCGCGGTTTGCTTGAATGTTACTTGTCTGCGTTGTTACGATAGCAAAGCACCCGCGGCAGACCAAACGCGGTGCGCGCAGCGCGAATGATATCAATGTTTTTATTATGTTAGGGTTTATTTTATTATACCAATAGACGCAGCGAATGCTACCTACGCAGATAAGCGTCGTAACCTATTGGATGAGAGCTTCGATATAAATCGAGACTACGCGGGGGCAGGCGCGGTTTTGTTAAAAAACAAAATGCAAGATATATGAACGCTCCGCACGCTCCGTAAACGTAAACCGCTCCAGTAGAAGCACAGCTTTAAGTTCTTTTCTCTATCTACTTGTTGATGAACAAGAACGACATTACGAACACTTTTGCTAATGATATAAAAGCTTGCAGTTACATACCTGGTGTGGCTTGCAACGCCGTCGTGTTTTGGTTATTTACTTTGAAATCCTTCATTGGGCGCTCATCTTCTCGATTGCCCTTTGAACTTTCACTTAAAGAACCAGCTATTGAGCTCGTATCGTCGTCTTTAATATGATTGGGTTCTTCCAATCTAGCAGTTAGTACGCGAGTGTCGTTGTGTGTCGTACTTCTTTTTCCTTCTCGCCCTGAAGACGCGTCACAGCCTTTGGCGAGGTCGCGGCCTCCTGAGGGTCTGTGAACCCCACTACCCACTGACGTGGCTCTACTGCCAGTCTCTCGTCCATTCTGACTGCCAGTCTCGAAATTATGACTCAAACGATCCACTAATACTACAGGGGAGTGTCCGTGTAAATCTGAAATAAGCAAAGTGTATCTACAATTACGAGAAGACCGAAAAACGTACAATTGGCGGTTTTTTGGAAAATACCAATTTCTTCCAGGCAACATCTGGTATTATTTTTGTAATTTGCTACTAACTTTGGAATGACACGATGTCCAGAAGACTCTTAGCCGACAGTTGGTTGTGCTTATGGATAATCCTGTCTTTCTTAACCTCCTTCGAAGGACCGTGCTTGACGGCTGCATGGCTACCGTCAGTCTTTGGTTTGTTTTGTGCAAATTTTCTTAATGCTTGTACACGTCTGCAACAAGGGAAAAAACTATGTTAGAATATACATAGTTGTACAGCTGGAACCCACAGAGAATGTAATCACTCGATCACTGTAAATCACGCTTAGGGGCGGTACTGGATGAATTCTTTCAAATATTATCGTCTCGTTCTCATTTCATGAGGGAGGAACGGGGAGATATATACCATACAAAGTCGATCAAAACTTGATTCAAGTCCTGGCTTCGTAGTGATCAATAATTTTAAAATTTCCTGTGCCATACTAATTTCACACGAAACTCCTCGACTGGCGATGGTCCATACAAAATCGATAACAAAATCTAAGTCACATCTAGATAAACATTTAGGGTGGTACTCGTATTAATAAACTAATCTCAACTTCGAGACTGCTTTCAAGATCATGTCAATGTGACAGTTCTTATATAAAAACAGGGGCTTGAGCTGAGTTTCAGCTGAGATTAGTTTATTATTACCACCCTTTTAAATTGTAGTCATCAGTTTTTTGTATCGGATCGTTTTGCATATTATCCAAACACTTTTGTTTGCTAAGCGGGTGCATTAGTGAATTATTTACGGGGATCGAAACGAACAGACAGTGAGGCAGTGTGATAAGACAGAGATGTGGTGTAAAAGACGATATAGTGACTAGGATTGAGAAGGGAATGTTAGGTTGGTTTGGACACGTAGAGCGGATGAAGGATAATAGGATTGCAAAAGCGGTATATAAAGCGAAAGTTGATGGTAGGGCTGGCAGAGGAAGACCGAGAAGGACTTATGATGACCAAATTGGAGATGTCCTTAGAAAAGGTTCAATACGATCTACTCTGAACCGGCGTGCGTGTATGAAGCGATTGATGAATGTGGAGGAAGCAAGAGAAGTGTGTCAGGATCGAAGCAAATGGAATTCTATAGTCTCTGCTTACCCCGGTGGGAAATAGGCGTGAGTTTATGTATGTATGAAACGACCACCCTGCTACGGTCCCCGTATATAACTGACAGGAGTCAGGTCAGGAACTACACGAGCGACCAGCTTGTGAATTTCATCCCGTCACCGCACCCCGCCCCCTTTCCGCGCCCTTCCAGTGGCCCCTCCCATCCAATTTCCGCCTCCCACTTGTCTTGGAAGCACATGCACTAGTGGCCATTACATTACACAAGAATAACTCAGGTTTACAATAAAAAGCAGTCGCAGTATATCCAATTAATAATTCATCTAATATTTTATAATACACTTATTTAATGTTTTTTTATTGCCATAAATGCAGTGAAAAACATGTTACAAAGAATAATTATCGTGCATTTCAATTATAATAATCATGCAAAAATTATAAAAAAGAAGAAAATGAATATGTCAATTTATACGTACATAAGACTCCCATAAATAAAAAATATATACGTATAATTACAATCACATTATTTTGCACAAATTTAAAATACGTCGTACATATTTCATAAACATAAATTCATAAAAGCAAATTAAACAAAAACATGTAAAGTACATTTAATAAGGGACATTTAAATAAAGTGTATATGAAGCTAGGTGTATGATAGTATACCAATAATTTAAAGAGAACAACAATATTATTTCAACGACTACTCTTCGGCATGAGGACCAAATAGGCAACCCGATATCATAATTCAAATTCAAAAATATCTTCATTCAGTAGGTAACATAGTTACACATTGAATCGTATTTTTTACATAACGAACGTCTCATTCGCCCTAAAACTTTTGCAGCTTCTCACAACCTGTATAGCCGGGGAAAAGAAGCTGCAAGAAAAACCTGGGCACAGGGCCATAGAATAAGAAATAATATGACAGGGCCTTAGACATTTTTTTGTAAGGCAAGTTCATGCTTATTCCGGGTATTAACAATGTGTTGATCACTATAAGTATTTTTAATCAAATGATACTTTTTACGAAATGTCGAAACGCATTATTATATTCTTTGGAGATTGTATGGGACTGGTGGGATGTCATCAATAAAAGCGGTCGCACTCGTTTTTACATCATTCCTAATTTAAATTCGAAAATAAGACTAAAAGAAAAATGAGATTGATTTTCGATCATCTTATACCGTTTAAATTATTATTAAATTAAATTATTATATACACTTTCTAAATTATTTTATAATTTATGAAATAAACTAGCGACCCGCCCCGGCCCCCGGGTACCCGGAGCTACTCCGTCAAGTCAGTAATACAGAGCGTTACCTTCTGAAAAACCGTGGCTTGAAAGAACTAGACCACTATCTCTACTCAGCAAGTGCTCGGAAGGATATAAATATGAATCTTAAATAAGTGCGGTAGGTAGGCAGGCTGATAATACGGCCACTTCCATATTATAAAGAAATACCCGAGAAAGAAAAATAAAGTGTTTTCGGAAGTGTATGTGACTTAATTGGGCTGGTTTGAGTTGAAAATTCAAGCAGTTGTTTCTGTTAAAACCTGAAACTTCGGTCAGGTAGGTGTGAAATATGATGACTATCCCCCCTTACATGATACAAAAAGGAGCCCCTTTGTTCACATATTTTTTTATTCATAACATTGAAGTTCACATTAAAACATATCGCACCCTTCGTGGAAAAACGCAGTAAGTTGATTTTATCAACTTTTCAGGAGCTAAAAAAAACTGTCCTACTAATTAGTTATAAGTTCTGGAAATAACCTTCAAAGAGAAAATAATAGCAAAATGTAGCCCGGATTGACTCACATTTATTAATTTTTAATTAATTGTGTATATTTATAAAAAAAATAAAAAAACACGATTGCGTAGATATTCCACGAAACTATAATCAAACGTTCCGTTGTAAGTACAGACACTGCTTTATTATTACGTAGTGCAAACAACATTGACAGTTGTAACTTTACCTACAACGTTGTTCACCTTCCGATTTCATCGTACTCGGATGTTGTAAGTATAAAGAGCAGGGAAATTATACTCAGTCTTCTTATATGGACAGGTAATTTAATTCCGTAAACGGGCAGGGTTTCCCCTTACAAAATGTTAGCAAAAAAAAGGAGACGACCAAAAGTGCGCGCTCGCTTAAATAGGCGGGCTTCTCGATCCCACTCCCACCACAAGGCTTGGCTAGGCGGGTGGCGGGTGATACATGATTGGCTGGCTGGCTGGCTGGCTAGCTTCCGGCTTGGCGGCATAGGTGGCAGCAGTGGCGTTACACTCGGCCGTCCTGCAACAATTGCTCCCGCAATGGGATGAGAGGACAATATTAGGTAAGGTTCAAAACACTCAAAGAACAATAATAATATAAACTGATATGGTAAACTAGCTTTCTAAAAGGTCAATGAGGTCCTCAGTCTCTAACTGGTCATCTGTAGTAGTCTCACTATCAGACATAGGTGCAACACTCTTATAAGGCCTAATAGCATCTGCTGAGACAAGTCCGCTGAACTTCTTGTACCCCCTCAGCCCCTTTATGCTTCTTATTTTGTATCTGTCCTTTCCTAGAACAGTCACTACGACATACGGCCCAGAATAAAGGTCATCTAACTTGGAATTGACTTTGCTAGCGCTACAAGCTGGGGCCTGTTTCCAAAGAACAAAATCACCCTTTTTATAAATTGTACTATGTTTCCGCTTCCTATCGTGCTGATATTTCATTCTTGCACTAGCCACCTTATTCCTAGCCACTGCCTTCGTACGCCGTGATTGTACGGGCTCCGCGAGTCGGTCAGGAATTGAGACGTCACAAACAGATCTACCAGCACGTGCAAACATTAAATCGTATGGTTTGTAGCCTGTCGAGGCGTTTGATGTGTTATTAATACCCCACACGACATTAGGTAAACTGCTATCCCAATTATTCCCTGCCTCATTTGGTTCAGTAGCCCTTAATGCATCTAAAATTGTACGGTTTGTCCTTTCTACCTGTCCATTTGCTCGTGGGCATGCAATGGTACACAAGGTATGACGGAACTGCTTTTCAGTCGCAAACCTTTTGAAGTGTCTGCTTGTGAAAGCTTTGCCATGGTCAGTTACTACGCGATCAGGGATCCCAAATAAACTATAAACCTTTTTCAAGACACGTATACTCTCAATCGAATTTACTGTACGGGTTGGTTCAACAATAACAAATTTTGAAAAAGAGTCAGTAATCACCAACATATATTGATATCCCTTCTTGGTTTTGCAAAAAGGGCCAAGGTGATCGATATGTATCATCTTCATGGGCTCTGTGGGTTTAGGTATGGGATGCAATTTACCTTCCTTTTTTCCGTATTCTCCTTTACCATACGCGCAGTGAATACAAGATAACACGTATTTTCTAATGAATCGCGACATCTTTGGGAACCAGAAATCTGCTTTGATGAGTTCAGTGCATCGTTTAAGTCCTACATGACCGACGTCATCGTGGTGCATCTGCAATATTTTCCAACGTGCAAATCCCGGAACTATCAGACGATTACCGTGAAGGGTTTTGCGGTACAGTCTATTATCAATTAGGGCGTAATTGTTAACTATATCAGTATCAGTACAACCACTATTTATCAGTTCAATAACCTTATTAAGCTTTTCATCTTGCTGCTGAATTGTATAAAACCAATCTGACACTTCCAGACGATTTATATTGACAGTATCTATGACTGGAGCAGTTTCTAAACGTTCGGATACACGCTCAGCATTAGCTTGAGATTCAACCGGAGGATCGACCGGATTCCGGCTGAGCGCATCGACATGTTTCATCCGTTCACCGGGTCTATAGACAATGTCAATATCATAGTCTTGGATTAGAAGCCACCAACGCGCAATTCGTGGAATGAGGTCACGTTTGGACAGTGTTGCACTGACAGCGGTACAATCTGTAACAACCCTCACTTTTTTTTCGAATATATAAACACGGAATCTGCGTAATGATTCGACTACCGCCAACGTCTCTAATTCGTAACTGTGATAGACACTTTCTTCTCGGGTAGTAACGCGGCTAAAATACATAACAGGACGTAAAGTGTTATCGGTTTGTTTTTGCATTAGTATACCGGCGATGCCCAGTCTGCATGCATCCGTGTGAATTTCTATTGGCAGTGAGGGATCATAAATAGCCAAAACCGGTTGACTACATAAGTGACGTTTCAGTTCATTGAAACTGTTTACCTGTGTTTCACCCCAAGACCACGGGGCGTTTTTCTTCGTAAGTTCAGTAAGTGGTCGTGCTATTACCGCAAAGTTGTAAATGAACTTGCGAAAATAACTACACAACCCAACAAATTGCCTTATTTCATGCACATTTTGCGGGGTAGGAAATTCAGAAACCGCTGCCAATTTTAATTCACCCGGTTGTATACTATTTGGCGAGATTTTGTGGCCCAGATATGAAACCTCTTTTTGCAGGAATGAACATTTACGTATGTTTAATTTTAGGTTTTCAAATTGGAGTTTAGTAAGTACTTTTCTCAAATGCTCAATACCCGTATGCACATCAACGGAAGGTAACAGTATATCATCTAAAAAGGCAAGAATTTCCGTACTACCAATTGATTCCACAACATTATGTATCAACCGCATGAAAACAGAAGGGGCATTAGCGAGGCCAAAGGGTACGCGCGTATATTCGTAGTGGCCGTGCGGAGTTATGAATCCAGTTTTGTATGTATCTTCAGGGCTTATAGGCACCTGATGATAACTCTGAGCCATATCTAGACTTGTAAAGTAATGTTTACCTGCTAGCTGAGACAATTGATCATCAATATTAGGCAGGGGATATCGATCGCGTATTGTCACGGCATTTAACGCGCGGTAATCAACACATAAGCGAACTTCACCATTTTTCTTTTTAACTAATATAACCGGTGAAGCATAACTAGATTCAGACTTCTTGATAATACCTGCGTCTAATAGTTCGGAAATTTTTGATCTGACGGTTTCTAACTCGCTATGGGAGAGTCTATAGGGACGATAGTAAATGGGCTGGTCGTTATTTAACCGAATTCGCATCTGAACTAAATTAGTACAACCGAGGTCTCGAGTGTCGCACGCAAAGCAATCTCTATATTCCGACAACAAAGCAATCAACTGTTTATATTCGCTATCGCTAATAGAACCTACATTGATGTCAACAACGTCTACTCCTCCTATTTTCTGCGTATCAGTAGGCTCGACTAAACTGGCACTAAGAACATCTTTGGCTAAGGGAGAACAGTTATTGGCATTGTGACTGACCTGACTGGCTGGCTGCATTGATATCTCTTCGCAGCTCTCGGCACGAAGCAAGACGGTGCCTGCGCTCCACTTCACGCCTTTGCTGCCTGTGTTGACGACCTTCAAGTAGCCTTCGCTGCCCCGAAGTAGTGTAGCTGGCAGAGAATAGGTGACACCTTGCAGGTCAAAATGTCGAACTGATGTAACCACGTCATTGGCTTCGCGGTTTCCAAGGATGTGAACCTTGACGATACTTGTCCCCGGTGGTAAACATTCTTCAGTGGCAGTAGTAACCATGAAGCGTTGATTCTCCTCAATTATATCGATACTCGCCAGATTGTCGGTTTCAGCAGCTTTTAGGGTGGCTGTGCCGTTTTGCACTATGAGTGATACACCTTCGCTATTTATAACGGGCTGACCGATTAGCAAGTTAATTCCGTTCATCTTGACGTCAGTCAATTGAGCTTGGCATAACATATCGAGACCATCAATTTCAAGTCTAAATTGCACCTCACCTTTGCTCTTGACTCTATCACCATAAAATCCCCTTAGCTCGACGAGTGAAGGTTTCACATCTAGATCGAGAAGTTCTGCGACTTCTATATTCAGTATATTGACTTGGCTTCCGGTGTCCACATATGATTTAACGTAGATTCCATTAATTTTGCCAGTCTTTTTGTAGATATCGTTGTAATTCTGTATCAGTTTTACTTCCTTAATACACGTAATGTTAGCCGCCCTGTCGATGAGTTTGAGGTTATTAGAACAACGTGGTGCGATATGACCTTGTGCACCACATTTGAAGCAGCTCCGTTGATCTGGTAAAGGGCAGTTTCGTACCAAGTGTCCGGTCTTCTTGCAGCGTGGACAGGGATCAGTCTCAATGTTTACAAGGCCCTTTTTCTCTGTTCCTTGACGTATATTTTCCTTATGTGAGCGGGTAGATTCCATGCGTTGACACGGTGTGCGAAAATCATCTAAGGCACACAAGAAACTTTCGTACAGCTGCATCCCGTTACACCGCGGATGATGCAAGAAACTGTTGCGGCGTTAGAGAGTTTGCAGCGAAAGCACATGGCCGTTTTTTCTTGATAGTACTTTGTCATGCTCTCATCCGGCATTTTTTTTCTGTTCAGCATTTCTTCAAGAGTGCTGGCGTAGTCTCTATGTTTCGGGAACGCGCGAAGTAACATTTCCTTCCATTCTTCCCATGAATAGTCATACTCTTCGAGGCGGTTATACCACTTACGTGCTTGGCCCCTTAGCTTGTCTTGGAGGTGGAAAGACTTCGTTGATTCTTCCCAGCCGTGAATGTCTCCCAATTGTTCGATCTTCTTCAGCCATGTCCGTACAGTGCAGTCCTCGTTTTCCGGGTCGAATTCGGGTATAAGTGATGCAGCTCGGTGATGCTTCGGTCGAGTGAAAGTGGGTAGGTCATCTTCCAGCTCACAGAACGCCTTCTGTACCTCTTGCGTCAAAAGGCTCCTTAGGATTTTCCTTGCGGGTGGCGTAGATGCACCGTCGTTGGCATCTTGCCCGCCGTTGGCAACATCGGCGTCTCCAGTAGAGTCGGTGGATGATTCCATATCCCAATCAGGCGGCCGTGGTCGTTTATACGCGCTTGATGACCTTGCTTTCATCGTAGATAATCCCACTTCTGAGTATAAAGAGCAGGGAAATTATACTCAGTCTTCTTATATGGACAGGTAATTTAATTCCGTAAACGGGCAGGGTTTCCCCTTACAAAATGTTAGCAAAAAAAAGGAGACGACCAAAAGTGCGCGCTCGCTTAAATAGGCAGGCTTCTCGATCCCACTCCCACCACAAGGCTTGGCTAGGCGGGTGGCGGGTGATACATGATTGGCTGGCTGGCTGGCTGGCTAGCTTCCGGCTTGGCGGCATAGGTGGCAGCAGTGGCGTTACATAAGTATTAGTTACTTCGTTCTTACACGAAAAATTTTAACAAAATGTTTTGCGTAAGTTGAGAAACCTATTTGTTCCACGTGAAAGTAAATGATCTTTTATAGTGTAACTATAGAAATTGCTTTTTTAATAAGGAAATATCTCAAAATTATTGTATGTATCTTTAAATACATGTTTGTTGCAGGGGTTAAGTCTAGAATGTAGAAGTATGTATGCTCATACATTATACGGGGTGGCCCAGAACTTCAAGTTCAAAATGAAAAATTAGATAGAGTGGCTCATTGGCTACTAGAAACACCCCCATATATGTTCAGCCATAATTTATTATTATTTATAGTTTAGGAGATATGACCTATTTTGTACCTTTTTTCTAGATTTTCTAGCTTACTGCAGTAATCATCATTTTGTCGGTATCTCTTACTTCATAATTATCTTATTATACTTCATAACTATGTCTAAAGACATATACCGCTAGGTAAAAAAATAAAAACAGTCAAATCAAAGATAAAAAAATTTTTATTGGAAGTCAAAGTGAGAATTGGACCAAAATTGTCACAGTTGTTAAAACTTCGCCGAAGAATAATTAACACATGAGATTGGCATGGACGCTGAAAGTAAGTATCTCTGAAAAACTGCTCCATTTAATAGGCTTTTAGACACATCCCTAAATAGAATAAGTACCCTTAATAGAAGCAAAAAACTAAGTAATTAGACCTCAAAGATTGCAAGATAGATTTGAAGGAAAAATTACATTCTCATACAATGTAGGTAGCTGCTTCTTTCTAACGTTGTTAAAGGTGCTCAAAGACACATTTTCAATAAAAAAATCACGCTCATAATCGCTAACAGGGTAGACATAGCAACAGTCTGAAGACAAAACTTGCAGTCACTTTTGGTATTCATATTGTAATGAAGGAAAAAGTTTGGGTATCCCCAAACCGTTACTACATACATACTATGAGATACTAAAATAAAATCTTTCTGTCTTAAAATCTTTGAGGGCTAATTACTTAGTTTTATGCCCAGGAGGTCGCGGGTCGGGCGGGCCGCTGGATGCGGGCAGCGCAGGACCGATCGTCGTGGAGATCCTTGGGAGAGGCCTATGCCCAGCAGTGGGTGTCATACGGCTGATGATGATGACCCTATTAAGGGTACTTTTTTGGATGTGTCTAAAAGCCTATTAAATGGAACAGTTTTTAAAAACACTTTCAGGGTTCATGACAATCTCATGTGTTTATTATTCTTCGGCGAAGTTTTAACAACTGTAACAATTTAGACGAATTCTCACTTTGAATTCCAACTTCCAATGACTTTTTATCTTTCATTCGACTGTTTACCTAGCGATACACATCCTTAGGTATAGTTATGAAGCAAAATAATTAGAAATTAGAAAGAAAAAAATTGAATTATTAAAAAAGGGATAGCGACAAAATGATGATTTCTGATGTAAGATAGAAAATTAAGAAAAAGGTGTAAAATGGGTCAGATCTCCTAAATCGTAAATAATCGCTGAACATACATGGGGGTGATTCTGGTGGCTAATGAGCCCCTCTATCAAATTTTTCATTTTGAACGTGAACTTTTGGGCCTGTATATTGAAATAAATAAAATCAGTGTTAAATTAAGTGTTTATTCTAATTTGTTTTAAAAAAATTAATATTTATTTACTAGCTGTGCCGAAAGCCGTTTGACCCGCATGGGTTTTCAGTTTTCAGGGAGTTATTTATATTTGTAATTAAAATCTAACTTTGAATTTTAAAACGTTTATTAATTATTACATGCATAATCACAAAATATATTTATACGGTACATTTTGGCACTTGCCTTTATTAGAAAAACCTTCATTTTTAGTTAGTCATTAAGAGTTTTCTTGAACATTTTGCTCCTTTCCGATCACCCCCTCTTTGCTTTTCGGTAGAACCTGCAAATGACAAAATATAAAAAACTATTAAGTATGATAATAAATTACTAAAAAGAAAAATAACCATTAATACCTATTATAGTAAGCTTAGAGATGAGCCAATTTTCCAACGTATCCAAAAAAGCGACAGTGTCAGTGATAAAAATGTATGTGATTACATGTCAATCTCTCAAATCACTGTCACTGTCGTTTTACGTATTTAATCGTTTGCAACTTGGCTAAAACCCCATAAAAGCCAGTTGGTTTGCATAAGAGATAACTCTAGAAAAAACTACATTAAGCAAATCAAAAATATTTGTGGTTGTTATGATAAGAGGAAAATAACAGAATAATTATACCACAAATACACAGGCACTGACTATTTCAGAGAAACTTTACCACGCGCCGCTTCCAGGTTAGTAGGTAAATACCTATATCAATCTGGAATACAAATACTGAAAGGATATTCCGGCATACAAAACATGGAACGTTTTCAGCTGCTTATCTTCCCGGCCAAGTCGTAAATCAGAAATGGTACTAATATTAATTTTAATATTAGTAGTATTTCTTAATTACCGACATACATAAGTACTCAAAGTGACACCCATATCGCAGCCGAGCGGCGATATCACTAGGACATTGCAGTCTGGTTACCGGATTGCCCAAAAGTAAGATGATCTGTGCGTCGGAGGGCATGTTAGGCAGTCGGTTGCGGCTTAAATAAGTATGCAGGTGTGTCGTCGTTACATGAGGCATGTCAAGGACCTATGGCGGCTCCGTAGTAACCCGATACCAGGGTAGATGAGGTCAGTCAATTGTCTCAACCCACACGAGAGAAGGAGAAGTTTACTCGACTTTAGTAGGATACGGATAGGTACATACGAACCTTGAAGAGAATGTGTCTCATGTTGACTACGACGAGAAAATATCCCATAGTTTCTTGAAATATTTTTGCATTTCTGGTCATTCTTCCACTGGGTTGTACTGGATTGGGTTGCAGTATTAGTGGAATCTGTTAATTGTAACAATGGTTTAAATACATTGTTTGTAGGTAGGTACATAATGGACGGTAAGAAATAAAAAGGACCCATTACCAAATCACCCTAATAATTAGACACAAACCTAGATATTTTATCGTTATTTAGGTATTAAATAGAAGGTTACAATGCGTTAATAATAAAATGCATATCAAACTCAAGCGAACAAATAACAACAAAATCAAGGGAGTTTTTGCAAAAGTTAACTTATATAACTAGGTAGATTATTCACAACCACGCCGAAATACTACAGTTGATGCTTCTGTGTAAACCTTACAAAACAAAATATTTATAATATTAATAGTCTAATAAATAGTAATATACTAAGTAGGTAAGGTAATAGGTACTTACCTAAAATCTAGCTAGTCTATTTATAAGTAAATTACTCACCATCTTTGATTTTGTCCAAGTTGAGCATACGTATAATCCTTGGGTTTTTTACTTCCACACAAAGATATGCACGCTTCGAGTAGCCACCATGAACAAATTAAATAGAGAGATAATTATTACATCTATCCAACATTCGTCAATCATGACTTTTTATTCTAACAAAAATCGACCTTATTATTACTACAATGCGATCGTTATTTTGTAGGGTCGTATGCTGACTGACGGAATACCGTGGTAAAACCACGATCACAAATAGACAATCAGCTTTCATTCTACAAATAAAGATCACAGTGAAATATTAATAAGGTCGTTTTTTTATAAACTTCGTCGGCAATAATTTTGTCTATGGGTGATCTTTTTTTTACCGTGGTAAAACCACGATCAGCATACGACCCTACAAATAACGATCACAGTACAGTAATAATAGGGTCGATTTTTGGTTGAATAAAAAGTCGAGATTGACAAAAAATTGGTGGATAGATGTAATACCTCTCTAATATAGCCGGCGCGGCGTAAGTACAGTAACCAAATAAAACGTAGGGATTTACGCTAGTGATAACTAAGTATATTTATTTAGGACATTAATAAGTAGTATATATTTGTAGGTAATTAGAATAACACGACAAATGATTCAAATTATTGCCTTTAAAAGAGTTGTATTTATATTTACGAAGAGTATAGTGTAAAATATGTCATCGAAAAATGAAGTTAAATGAAATAACGTAATAGTAATATCAAACCTTGCTTGGAAAAAACTACGTATTTATATTTACACCAAACCGTTACGCTAAAAGATTCGCAGAATAGGCAAGTAGCTGGAGTTACACCAAAAAGTAACGCTACAAGATTCGTGAAAGAACGAAGTAACTAGACGTACAACCATTGTCGTGTCGTATAATGTCGTGAAACATGTCAGTACGTTTACTTACGACTCGACCATCCTAAAAAACTTTCGTGTAAAATCGACGTAAGTGTTATTATGACTTTACTATATGGGAAAATTAGAAAAAAAAAATCATGTATTTATACTTACTTTCTTATTATGGGGGAAAAATATTTTTATGAATGTTGCACAATTTCATTATTTTTGTAATATTTTCTTCATTTTTACTGATATCGTAATGAAAATTTGTGAGAAGGTGTATTCGTGTACGCTGAATTGAATGGTGCATATACTACTTATTAATGTCCTAAATAAATATACTTAGTTATCACTAGCGTAAATCCCTACGTTTTATTTGGTTACTGTACTTACGCCGCGCCGGCTATATTAGAGAGGTATTACATCTATCCACCAATTTTTTGTCAATCTCGACTTTTTATTCAACCAAAAATCGACCCTATTATTACTGTACTGTGATCGTTATTTGTAGGGTCGTATGCTGATCGTGGTTTTACCACGGTAAAAAAAAGATCACCCATAGACAAAATTATTGCCGACGAAGTTTATAAAAAAACGACCTTATTAATATTTCACTGTGATCTTTATTTGTAGAATGAAAGCTGATTGTCTATTTGTGATCGTGGTTTTACCACGGTATTCCGTCAGTCAGCATACGACCCTACAAAATAACGATCGCATTGTAGTAATAATAAGGTCGATTTTTGTTAGAATAAAAAGTCATGATTGACGAATGTTGGATAGATGTAATAATTATCTCTCTATTTAATTTGTTCATGGTGGCTACTCGAAGCGTGCATATCTTTGTGTGGAAGTAAAAAACCCAAGGATTATACGTATGCTCAACTTGGACAAAATCAAAGATGGTGAGTAATTTACTTATAAATAGACTAGCTAGATTTTAGGTAAGTACCTATTACCTTACCTACTTAGTATATTACTATTTATTAGACTATTAATATTATAAATATTTTGTTTTGTAAGGTTTACACAGAAGCATCAACTGTAGTATTTCGGCGTGGTTGTGAATAATCTACCTAGTTATATAAGTTAACTTTTGCAAAAACTCCCTTGATTTTGTTGTTATTTGTTCGCTTGAGTTTGATATGCATTTTATTATTAACGCATTGTAACCTTCTATTTAATACCTAAATAACGATAAAATATCTAGGTTTGTGTCTAATTATTAGGGTGATTTGGTAATGGGTCCTTTTTATTTCTTACCGTCCATTATGTACCTACCTACAAACAATGTATTTAAACCATTGTTACAATTAACAGATTCCACTAATACTGCAACCCAATCCAGTACAACCCAGTGGAAGAATGACCAGAAATGCAAAAATATTTCAAGAAACTATGGGATATTTTCTCGTCGTAGTCAACATGAGACACATTCTCTTCAAGGTTCGTATGTACCTATCCGTATCCTACTAAAGTCGAGTAAACTTCTCCTTCTCTCGTGTGGGTTGAGACAATTGACTGACCTCATCTACCCTGGTATCAGGGTTACTACGGAGCCGCCATAGGTCCTTGACATGCCTCATGTAACGACGACACACCTGCATACTTATTTAAGCCGCAACCGACTGCCTAACATGCCCTCCGACGCACAGATCATCTTACTTTTGGGCAATCCGGTAACCAGACTGCAATGTCCTAGTGATATCGCCGCTCGGCTGCGATATGGGTGTCACTTTGAGTACTTATGTATGTCGGTAATTAAGAAATACTACTAATATTAAAATTAATATTAGTACCATTTCTGATTTACGACTTGGCCGGGAAGATAAGCAGCTGAAAACGTTCCATGTTTTGTATGCCGGAATATCCTTTCAGTATTTGTATTCCAGATTGATATAGGTATTTACCTACTAACCTGGAAGCGGCGCGTGGTAAAGTTTCTCTGAAATAGTCAGTGCCTGTGTATTTGTGGTATAATTATTCTGTTATTTTCCTCTTATCATAACAACCACAAATATTTTTGATTTGCTTAATGTAGTTTTTTCTAGAGTTATCTCTTATGCAAACCAACTGGCTTTTATGGGGTTTTAGCCAAGTTGCAAACGATTAAATACGTAAAACGACAGTGACAGTGATTTGAGAGATTGACATGTAATCACATACATTTTTATCACTGACACTGTCGCTTTTTTGGATACGTTGGAAAATTGGCTCATCTCTAAGCTTACTATAATAGGTATTAATGGTTATTTTTCTTTTTAGTAATTTATTATCATACTTAATAGTTTTTTATATTTTGTCATTTGCAGGTTCTACCGAAAAGCAAAGAGGGGGTGATCGGAAAGGAGCAAAATGTTCAAGAAAACTCTTAATGACTAACTAAAAATGAAGGTTTTTCTAATAAAGGCAAGTGCCAAAATGTACCGTATAAATATATTTTGTGATTATGCATGTAATCTATACTTATAATAAATCTGTAGAGAGGTCAATTCTGTACATTAAATATTTTTTCAAAATAACTATCAGGGGGTGATAAGTGGTCGATACTGATGCCAAAAATGCAATCAGTAAAATTTTTGTCTGTCTGTCTGTCTGTCTGTCTGTCTGTCTGTCTGTCTGTCTGTATGTTCCTTATAGAAACAAAAACTACTGGACGGATTTTAATGAAACTTGGTACAATTATTCTTCACACTCCTGGACAGGTTATAGTATACTTTTCATCACGCTACAATCAATAGGAGCAGAGTAGTGAAGGGAAATTCTTTTGTATGAAAAATCTAAACCACTCAAGTTAGACGTTTGAAATTTGGCATGCAGGTACCTTAGATACCGTAGAGGTGCACTAAGAAAGGAATTTCCGAAATTCCTACGGGAACGGGAATTAGCGGGAAAATCCTTTTGTATGAAAAATCTAAACCACTCAAGTTAGACGTTTGAAATTTGGCATGCAGATACCTTAAGTACCGTAGAGGTGCACTAAGAAAGGAATTCCCGAAATTCCTACGAGAACGGGAATTAGCAAGAAAATCCTTTTGTATGAAAAATCTAAATCACTCAAGTTAGACGTTTGAAATTTGTCATGCAGGTACCTTAGGTACCGTAGAGGTGCATTAAGAAAGGAATTCCTGAAATTCCCACGAGAACGGGAATTAGCGGGAAAATCCTTTTGTATGAAAAATCTAAACCATTCAAGTTAGATGTTTGAAATTTGTCATGCAGGTACCTTAGATACCATAGAGGTGTACTAAGAAAGGAATTCCCGAAATTCCCACGGGAACGGGAATTAGCGGGAAAATCCTTTTGTATGAAAAATCTAAACCACTCAAGTTAGACGTTTGAAATTTGGCATGCAGATACCTTAAGTACCGTAGAGGTGCACTAAGAAAGGATTTCCCGAAATTCCCACGAGAACGGGAATTAGCAAGAAAATCCTTTTGTATGAAAAATCTAAACCACTCAAGTTAGACGTTTGAAATTTGTCATGCAGGTACCTTAGGTACCTTAGAGGTGCATTAAGAAAGGAATTCCCGAAATTCCCACGAGAACGGGAATTAGCGGGAAAATCCTTTTGTATGAAAAATCTAAACCACTCAAGTTAGACGTTTGAAATTTGGCATGCAGGTACCTTAGATACCGTAGAGGTGTACTAAGAAAGGAATTTCCGAAATTCTTACGGGAACGGGAATTAGCGGGAAAATCCTTTTGTATGAAAAATCTAAACCACTCAAGTTAGACGTTTGAAATTTGGCATGCAGATACCTTAAGTACCGTAGAGGTGCACTAAGAAAGGAATTCCCGAAATTCCCACGAGAACGGGAATTAGCAAGAAAATCCTTTTGTATGAAAAATCTAAACCACTCAAGTTAGACGTTTGAAATTTGTCATGCAGGTACCTTAGGTACCGTAGAGGTGCATTAAGAAAGGAATTCCCGAAATTCCCACGGGAACGGGAATTAGCGGGAAAATCCTTTTGTATGAAAAATCTAGGACTTATGATGACCAAATTGGAGATGTCCTTAGAAAAGGTTCAATACGATCTACTCTGAACCGGCGTGCGTGTATGAAGCGATTGATGAATGTGGAGGAAGCAAGAGAAGTGTGTCAGGATCGAAGCAAATGGAATTCTATAGTCTCTGCTTACCCCGGTGGGAAATAGGCGTGAGTTTATGTATGTATGTATGTATGAAAAATCTAAACCACTCAAGTTAGACGCTTGAAATTTGGCATGCAGGTACCTTAGTTAACTTAAAGCTTAGTTGCAACAGGATATTGCAAAATTCCCACGGAAACGGGAGTTAGTGGGAAAAAAACATTTGTATGAAAAAATCGAAACCGCGTAAGATAGATATTTTCAATTCAATTCAATTAAATTATTTATTGCATTCCATGTAGTACAATGGGGTGTTACATAGGCATAGGAACTAAAACATGGACCCTGTAGGGCACAGCAACGTTGAAGGGAAGAGAGGAAGTGTGTATTAAAATTAAAACTCAATGAACAATCAATTAAAAAAAAACAATTCAATCAATTGATTCAATCTAGCATGCATGCATACCTTAGTAAATATAAAGTTTATTTTTGGCTGTATTTTGAAAAATGGGAGTTATTGGGAAAAAAAAAATGTACTTATGAAAAAATCTAAACTGCATAAGTATGCACTCCCACACACACAAAGATCTCTCTCTTATATAACACGCCACGCGGACGAAGTCGCGGGCAAAAGCTAGTAATTAATAAACGTTTTAAAATTCAAAGTTAGATTTTAATTACAAATATAAATAACTCCCTGAAAACTGAAAACCCATGCGGGTCAAACGGCTTTCGGCACAGCTAGTAAATAAATATTAATTTTTTTAAAACAAATTAGAATAAACACTTAATTTAACACTGATTTTATTTATTTCAATATACAGGCCCAAAAGTTCACGTTCAAAATGAAAAATTTGATAGAGGGGCTTATTAGCCACCAGAATCACCCCCATGTATGTTCAGCGATTATTTACGATTTAGGAGATCTGACCCATTTTACACCTTTTTCTTAATTTTCTATCTTACATCAGAAATCATCATTTTGTCGCTATCCCTTTTTTAATAATTCAATTTTTTTCTTTCTAATTTCTAATTATTTTGCTTCATAACTATACCTAAGGATGTGTATCGCTAGGTAAACAGTCGAATGAAAGATAAAAAGTCATTGGAAGTTGGAATTCAAAGTGAGAATTCGTCTAAATTGTTACAGTTGTTAAAACTTCGCCGAAGAATAATAAACACATGAGATTGTCATGAACCCTGAAAGTGTTTTTAAAAACTGTTCCATTTAATAGGCTTTTAGACACATCCAAAAAAGTACCCTTAATAGGGTCATCATCATCAGCCGTATGACACCCACTGCTGGGCATAGGCCTCTCCCAAGGATCTCCACGACGATCGGTCCTGCGCTGCCCGCATCCAGCGGCCCGCCCGACCCGCGACCTCCTGGGCATAAAACTAAGTAATTAGCCCTCAAAGATTTTAAGACAGAAAGATTTTATTTTAGTATCTCATAGTATGTATGTAGTAACGGTTTGGGGATACCCAAACTTTTTCCTTCATTACAATATGAATACCAAAAGTAACTGCAAGTTTTGTCTTCAGACTGTTGCTATGTCTACCCTGTTAGCGATTATGAGCGTGATTTTTTTATTGAAAATGTGTCTTTGAGCACCTTTAACAACGTTAGAAAGAAGCAGCTACCTACATTGTATGAGAATGTAATTTTTCCTTCAAATCTATCTTGCAATCTTTGAGGTCTAATTACTTAGTTTTTTGCTTCTATTAAGGGTACTTATTCTATTTAGGGATGTGTCTAAAAGCCTATTAAATGGAGCAGTTTTTCAGAGATACTTACTTTCAGCGTCCATGCCAATCTCATGTGTTAATTATTCTTCGGCGAAGTTTTAACAACTGTGACAATTTTGGTCCAATTCTCACTTTGACTTCCAATAAAAATTTTTTTATCTTTGATTTGACTGTTTTTATTTTTTTACCTAGCGGTATATGTCTTTAGACATAGTTATGAAGTATAATAAGATAATTATGAAGTAAGAGATACCGACAAAATGATGATTACTGCAGTAAGCTAGAAAATCTAGAAAAAAGGTACAAAATAGGTCATATCTCCTAAACTATAAATAATAATAAATTATGGCTGAACATACATGGGGGTGTTTCTAGTAGCCAATGAGCCACTCTATCTAATTTTTCATTTTGAACTTGAAGTTCTGGGCCACCCCGTATAATGTATGAGCATACATACTTCTACATTCTAGACTTAACCCCTGCAACAAACATGTATTTAAAGATACATACAATAATTTTGAGATATTTCCTTATTAAAAAAGCAATTTCTATAGTTACACTATAAAAGATCATTTACTTTCACGTGGAACAAATAGGTTTCTCAACTTACGCAAAACATTTTGTTAAAATTTTTCGTGTAAGAACGAAGTAACTAATACTTATGTAACGCCACTGCTGCCACCTATGCCGCCAAGCCGGAAGCTAGCCAGCCAGCCAGCCAGCCAATCATGTATCACCCGCCACCCGCCTAGCCAAGCCTTGTGGTGGGAGTGGGATCGAGAAGCCTGCCTATTTAAGCGAGCGCGCACTTTTGGTCGTCTCCTTTTTTTTGCTAACATTTTGTAAGGGGAAACCCTGCCCGTTTACGGAATTAAATTACCTGTCCATATAAGAAGACTGAGTATAATTTCCCTGCTCTTTATACTCAGAAGTGGGATTATCTACGATGAAAGCAAGGTCATCAAGCGCGTATAAACGACCACGGCCGCCTGATTGGGATATGGAATCATCCACCGACTCTACTGGAGACGCCGATGTTGCCAACGGCGGGCAAGATGCCAACGACGGTGCATCTACGCCACCCGCAAGGAAAATCCTAAGGAGCCTTTTGACGCAAGAGGTACAGAAGGCGTTCTGTGAGCTGGAAGATGACCTACCCACTTTCACTCGACCGAAGCATCACCGAGCTGCATCACTTATACCCGAATTCGACCCGGAAAACGAGGACTGCACTGTACGGACATGGCTGAAGAAGATCGAACAATTGGGAGACATTCACGGCTGGGAAGAATCAACGAAGTCTTTCCACCTCCAAGACAAGCTAAGGGGCCAAGCACGTAAGTGGTATAACCGCCTCGAAGAGTATGACTATTCATGGGAAGAATGGAAGGAAATGTTACTTCGCGCGTTCCCGAAACATAGAGACTACGCCAGCACTCTTGAAGAAATGCTGAACAGAAAAAAAATGCCGGATGAGAGCATGACAAAGTACTATCAAGAAAAAACGGCCATGTGCTTTCGCTGCAAACTCTCTAACGCCGCAACAGTTTCTTGCATCATCCGCGGTGTAACGGGATGCAGCTGTACGAAAGTTTCTTGTGTGCCTTAGATGATTTTCGCACACCGTGTCAACGCATGGAATCTACCCGCTCACATAAGGAAAATATACGTCAAGGAACAGAGAAAAAGGGCCTTGTAAACATTGAGACTGATCCCTGTCCACGCTGCAAGAAGACCGGACACTTGGTACGAAACTGCCCTTTACCAGATCAACGGAGCTGCTTCAAATGTGGTGCACAAGGTCATATCGCACCACGTTGTTCTAATAACCTCAAACTCATCGACAGGGCGGCTAACATTACGTGTATTAAGGAAGTAAAACTGATACAGAATTACAACGATATCTACAAAAAGACTGGCAAAATTAATGGAATCTACGTTAAATCATATGTGGACACCGGAAGCCAAGTCAATATACTGAATATAGAAGTCGCAGAACTTCTCGATCTAGATGTGAAACCTTCACTCGTCGAGCTAAGGGGATTTTATGGTGATAGAGTCAAGAGCAAAGGTGAGGTGCAATTTAGACTTGAAATTGATGGTCTCGATATGTTATGCCAAGCTCAATTGACTGACGTCAAGATGAACGGAATTAACTTGCTAATCGGTCAGCCCGTTATAAATAGCGAAGGTGTATCACTCATAGTGCAAAACGGCACAGCCACCCTAAAAGCTGCTGAAACCGACAATCTGGCGAGTATCGATATAATTGAGGAGAATCAACGCTTCATGGTTACTACTGCCACTGAAGAATGTTTACCACCGGGGACAAGTATCGTCAAGGTTCACATCCTTGGAAACCGCGAAGCCAATGACGTGGTTACATCAGTTCGACATTTTGACCTGCAAGGTGTCACCTATTCTCTGCCAGCTACACTACTTCGGGGCAGCGAAGGCTACTTGAAGGTCGTCAACACAGGCAGCAAAGGCGTGAAGTGGAGCGCAGGCACCGTCTTGCTTCGTGCCGAGAGCTGCGAAGAGATATCAATGCAGCCAGCCAGTCAGGTCAGTCACAATGCCAATAACTGTTCTCCCTTAGCCAAAGATGTTCTTAGTGCCAGTTTAGTCGAGCCTACTGATACGCAGAAAATAGGAGGAGTAGACGTTGTTGACATCAATGTAGGTTCTATTAGCGATAGCGAATATAAACAGTTGATTGCTTTGTTGTCGGAATATAGAGATTGCTTTGCGTGCGACACTCGAGACCTCGGTTGTACTAATTTAGTTCAGATGCGAATTCGGTTAAATAACGACCAGCCCATTTACTATCGTCCCTATAGACTCTCCCATAGCGAGTTAGAAACCGTCAGATCAAAAATTTCCGAACTATTAGACGCAGGTATTATCAAGAAGTCTGAATCTAGTTATGCTTCACCGGTTATATTAGTTAAAAAGAAAAATGGTGAAGTTCGCTTATGTGTTGATTACCGCGCGTTAAATGCCGTGACAATACGCGATCGATATCCCCTGCCTAATATTGATGATCAATTGTCTCAGCTAGCAGGTAAACATTACTTTACAAGTCTAGATATGGCTCAGAGTTATCATCAGGTGCCTATAAGCCCTGAAGATACATACAAAACTGGATTCATAACTCCGCACGGCCACTACGAATATACGCGCGTACCCTTTGGCCTCGCTAATGCCCCTTCTGTTTTCATGCGGTTGATACATAATGTTGTGGAATCAATTGGTAGTACGGAAATTCTTGCCTTTTTAGATGATATACTGTTACCTTCCGTTGATGTGCATACGGGTATTGAGCATTTGAGAAAAGTACTTACTAAACTCCAATTTGAAAACCTAAAATTAAACATACGTAAATGTTCATTCCTGCAAAAAGAGGTTTCATATCTGGGCCACAAAATCTCGCCAAATAGTATACAACCGGGTGAATTAAAATTGGCAGCGGTTTCTGAATTTCCTACCCCGCAAAATGTGCATGAAATAAGGCAATTTGTTGGGTTGTGTAGTTATTTTCGCAAGTTCATTTACAACTTTGCGGTAATAGCACGACCACTTACTGAACTTACGAAGAAAAACGCCCCGTGGTCTTGGGGTGAAACACAGGTAAACAGTTTCAATGAACTGAAACGTCACTTATGTAGTCAACCGGTTTTGGCTATTTATGATCCCTCACTGCCAATAGAAATTCACACGGATGCATGCAGACTGGGCATCGCCGGTATACTAATGCAAAAACACACCGATAACACTTTACGTCCTGTTATGTATTTTAGCCGCGTTACTACCCGAGAAGAAAGTGTCTATCACAGTTACGAATTAGAGACGTTGGCGGTAGTCGAATCATTACGCAGATTCCGTGTTTATATATTCGAAAAAAAAGTGAGGGTTGTTACAGATTGTACCGCTGTCAGTGCAACACTGTCCAAACGTGACCTCATTCCACGAATTGCGCGTTGGTGGCTTCTAATCCAAGACTATGATATTGACATTGTCTATAGACCCGGTGAACGGATGAAACATGTCGATGCGCTCAGCCGGAATCCGGTCGATCCTCCGGTTGAATCTCAAGCTAATGCTGAGCGTGTATCCGAACGTTTAGAAACTGCTCCAGTCATAGATACTGTCAATATAAATCGTCTGGAAGTGTCAGATTGGTTTTATACAATTCAGCAGCAAGATGAAAAGCTTAATAAGGTTATTGAACTGATAAATAGTGGTTGTACTGATACTGATATAGTTAACAATTACGCCCTAATTGATAATAGACTGTACCGCAAAACCCTTCACGGTAATCGTCTGATAGTTCCGGGATTTGCACGTTGGAAAATATTGCAGATGCACCACGATGACGTCGGTCATGTAGGACTTAAACGATGCACTGAACTCATCAAAGCAGATTTCTGGTTCCCAAAGATGTCGCGATTCATTAGAAAATACGTGTTATCTTGTATTCACTGCGCGTATGGTAAAGGAGAATACGGAAAAAAGGAAGGTAAATTGCATCCCATACCTAAACCCACAGAGCCCATGAAGATGATACATATCGATCACCTTGGCCCTTTTTGCAAAACCAAGAAGGGATATCAATATATGTTGGTGATTACTGACTCTTTTTCAAAATTTGTTATTGTTGAACCAACCCGTACAGTAAATTCGATTGAGAGTATACGTGTCTTGAAAAAGGTTTATAGTTTATTTGGGATCCCTGATCGCGTAGTAACTGACCATGGCAAAGCTTTCACAAGCAGACACTTCAAAAGGTTTGCGACTGAAAAGCAGTTCCGTCATACCTTGTGTACCATTGCATGCCCACGAGCAAATGGACAGGTAGAAAGGACAAACCGTACAATTTTAGATGCATTAAGGGCTACTGAACCAAATGAGGCAGGGAATAATTGGGATAGCAGTTTACCTAATGTCGTGTGGGGTATTAATAACACATCAAACGCCTCGACAGGCTACAAACCATACGATTTAATGTTTGCACGTGCTGGTAGATCTGTTTGTGACGTCTCAATTCCTGACCGACTCGCGGAGCCCGTACAATCACGGCGTACGAAGGCAGTGGCTAGGAATAAGGTGGCTAGTGCAAGAATGAAATATCAGCACGATAGGAAGCGGAAACATAGTACAATTTATAAAAAGGGTGATTTTGTTCTTTGGAAACAGGCCCCAGCTTGTAGCGCTAGCAAAGTCAATTCCAAGTTAGATGACCTTTATTCTGGGCCGTATGTCGTAGTGACTGTTCTAGGAAAGGACAGATACAAAATAAGAAGCATAAAGGGGCTGAGGGGGTACAAGAAGTTCAGCGGACTTGTCTCAGCAGATGCTATTAGGCCTTATAAGAGTGTTGCACCTATGTCTGATAGTGAGACTACTACAGATGACCAGTTAGAGACTGAGGACCTCATTGACCTTTTAGAAAGCTAGTTTACCATATCAGTTTATATTATTATTGTTCTTTGAGTGTTTTGAACCTTACCTAATATTGTCCTCTCATCCCATTGCGGGAGCAATTGTTGCAGGACGGCCGAGTGTAACGCCACTGCTGCCACCTATGCCGCCAAGCCGGAAGCTAGCCAGCCAGCCAGCCAGCCAATCATGTATCACCCGCCACCCGCCTAGCCAAGCCTTGTGGTGGGAGTGGGATCGAGAAGCCCGCCTATTTAAGCGAGCGCGCACTTTTGGTCGTCTCCTTTTTTTTGCTAACATTTTGTAAGGGGAAACCCTGCCCGTTTACGGAATTAAATTACCTGTCCATATAAGAAGACTGAGTATAATTTCCCTGCTCTTTATACTTACAACATCCGAGTACGATGAAATCGGAAGGTGAACAACGTTGTAGGTAAAGTTACAACTGTCAATGTTGTTTGCACTACGTAATAATAAAGCAGTGTCTGTACTTACAACGGAACGTTTGATTATAGTTTCGTGGAATATCTACGCAATCGTGTTTTTTTATTTTTTTTATAAATATACACAATTAATTAAAAATTAATAAATGTGAGTCAATCCGGGCTACATTTTGCTATTATTTTCTCTTTGAAGGTTATTTCCAGAACTTATAACTAATTAGTAGGACAGTTTTTTTTAGCTCCTGAAAAGTTGATAAAATCAACTTACTGCGTTTTTCCACGAAGGGTGCGATATGTTTTAATGTGAACTTCAATGTTATGAATAAAAAAATATGTGAACAAAGGGGCTCCTTTTTGTATCATGTAAGGGGGGATAGTCATCATATTTCACACCTACCTGACCGAAGTTTCAGGTTTTAACAGAAACAACTGCTTGAATTTTCAACTCAAACCAGCCCAATTAAGTCACATACACTTCCGAAAACACTTTATTTTTCTTTCTCGGGTATTTCTTTATAATATGGAAGTGGCCGTATTATCAGCCTGCCTACCTACCGCACTTATTTAAGATTCATATTTATATCCTTCCGAGCACTTGCTGAGTAGAGATAGTGGTCTAGTTCTTTCAAGCCACGGTTTTTCAGAAGGTAACGCTCTGTATTACTGACTTGACGGAGTAGCTCCGGGTACCCGGGGGCCGGGGCGGGTCGCTAGTTTATTTCATAAATTATAAAATAATTTAGAAAGTGTATATAATAATTTAATTTAATAATAATTTAAACGGTATAAGATGATCGAAAATCAATCTCATTTTTCTTTTAGTCTTATTTTCGAATTTAAATTAGGAATGATGTAAAAACGAGTGCGACCGCTTTTATTGATGACATCCCACCAGTCCCATACAATCTCCAAAGAATATAATAATGCGTTTCGACATTTCGTAAAAAGTATCATTTGATTAAAAATACTTATAGTGATCAACACATTGTTAATACCCGGAATAAGCATGAACTTGCCTTACAAAAAAATGTCTAAGGCCCTGTCATATTATTTCTTATTCTATGGCCCTGTGCCCAGGTTTTTCTTGCAGCTTCTTTTCCCCGGCTATACAGGTTGTGAGAAGCTGCAAAAGTTTTAGGGCGAATGAGACGTTCGTTATGTAAAAAATACGATTCAATGTGTAACTATGTTACCTACTGAATGAAGATATTTTTGAATTTGAATTATGATATCGGGTTGCCTATTTGGTCCTCATGCCGAAGAGTAGTCGTTGAAATAATATTGTTGTTCTCTTTAAATTATTGGTATACTATCATACACCTAGCTTCATATACACTTTATTTAAATGTCCCTTATTAAATGTACTTTACATGTTTTTGTTTAATTTGCTTTTATGAATTTATGTTTATGAAATATGTACGACGTATTTTAAATTTGTGCAAAATAATGTGATTGTAATTATACGTATATATTTTTTATTTATGGGAGTCTTATGTACGTATAAATTGACATATTCATTTTCTTCTTTTTTATAATTTTTGCATGATTATTATAATTGAAATGCACGATAATTATTCTTTGTAACATGTTTTTCACTGCATTTATGGCAATAAAAAAACATTAAATAAGTGTATTATAAAATATTAGATGAATTATTAATTGGATATACTGCGACTGCTTTTTATTGTAAACCTGAGTTATTCTTGTGTAATGTAATGGCCACTAGTGCATGTGCTTCCAAGACAAGTGGGAGGCGGAAATTGGATGGGAGGGGCCACTGGAAGGGCGCGGAAAGGGGGCGGGGTGCGGTGACGGGATGAAATTCACAAGCTGGTCGCTCGTGTAGTTCCTGACCTGACTCCTGTCAGTTATATACGGGGACCGTAGCAGGGTGGTCGTTTCGATCCCCGTAAATAATTCACTAATGCATCCGCTTAGCAAACAAAAGTGTTTGGATAATATGCAAAACGATCCGATACAAAAAACTGATGACTACAATTTAAAAGGGTGGTAATAATAAACTAATCTCAGCTGAAACTCAGCTCAAGCCCCTGTTTTTATATAAGAACTGTCACATTGACATGATCTTGAAAGCAGTCTCGAAGTTGAGATTAGTTTATTAATACGAGTACCACCCTAAATGTTTATCTAGATGTGACTTAGATTTTGTTATCGATTTTGTATGGACCATCGCCAGTCGAGGAGTTTCGTGTGAAATTAGTATGGCACAGGAAATTTTAAAATTATTGATCACTACGAAGCCAGGACTTGAATCAAGTTTTGATCGACTTTGTATGGTATATATCTCCCCGTTCCTCCCTCATGAAATGAGAACGAGACGATAATATTTGAAAGAATTCATCCAGTACCGCCCCTAAGCGTGATTTACAGTGATCGAGTGATTACATTCTCTGTGGGTTCCAGCTGTACAACTATGTATATTCTAACATAGTTTTTTCCCTTGTTGCAGACGTGTACAAGCATTAAGAAAATTTGCACAAAACAAACCAAAGACTGACGGTAGCCATGCAGCCGTAAAGCACGGTCCTTCGAAGGAGGTTAAGAAAGACAGGATTATCCATAAGCACAACCAACTGTCGGCTAAGAGTCTTCTGGACATCGTGTCATTCCAAAGTTAGTAGCAAATTACAAAAATAATACCTGATGTTGCCTGGAAGAAATTGGTATTTTCCAAAAAACCGCCAATTGTACGTTTTTCGGTCTTCTCGTAATTGTAGATACACTTTGCTTATTTCAGATTTACACGGACACTCCCCTGTAGTATTAGTGGATCGTTTGAGTCATAATTTCGAGACTGGCAGTCAGAATGGACGAGAGACTGGCAGTAGAGCCACGTCAGTGGGTGAGTTTCGGGAGATGCGTTATAATGCTTACAAATACAGGATGTTAGTGACCTAGGGATTAGAGCCCCAAACTAGGGATTAGAAAGTAATTTATTTATTTATTTAATCGTTTATTGCAAACTTTACAGCTTATAATAATCTTAATTATTATAATTATTCTTATTTTTGTCATTTTTCCCTACCGGGATTCTAACCCGGGACCTCCGGATTGTGTTTAAAGTTTATTATAGAGAAATCGAATCATCAGCAAGCATGTTTGGCTGAATGAAGTCGTAAGTGTTAGTTCGAGAAACCATATCTAAACTTACTTTAGAACGCTGTGAAGTATAGATAGTATACTTTAGTAGACAGTCAATATGTTTATGTTGTTTGGAAAATTTGGTAGGTGTAAGTAGTATAATTACGAGTATAACCATAGACTTAGTAGCGCGAGTCTCTATAAGTTTTAGATTTCTAGATATATTTTTTTAAATTTGTTTGTTGTGTTTATTTTTTTAAATGTTATAGAAGGTTGATTCTTTGCAGGAACCATCCGTACACGGCGCGCCCCGTGGCCTGAGCCGTTGTTCACCTCGTCGCCCAACCCGTCGCCGGCACTGTCGCCCTCCTCGTCGGCCAACTCGCCGCCGGCCCCGTCTCCCGTTTGTTCGCCCGACCCATCGCACTACCTACGGCCGGCCGTGTCGCCTGCCCCGTCACTCGGACCATGGTCGGTTCCGTCTCCTACCCCGTCACTCGGATCATGGTCGGCTCCGTCGCCTACCCGGTCACTCGGAGAATGGCCGGCCCCGTCTCCCGTCCATTCGCCCAAGTCGACGCCCGCCCCGTCAGCCAACTCGTCGCTGACCCTGCCACCGATCCGGTGTCCCGTGCCGGCACCCAACCGGTCGCCAAGGCCGGCCCTGTCGCCTACCCCGTCACTCGAACCATGGTCGGTTCCGTCTCCTACCCCGTCACTCGGACGATGGTCGGCTCCGTCTCGTACCCTGGCACTCGAGCCATGGCCGGCTCCGTCGCGTACCCGGTCACTCGGAGAATGGCCGGCCCCGTCTCCCGTGCCGGCACCCTACCGGTCGCCATGGCCGGCCCTGTCGCCTTCCCCGTCACTCGAACCATCGTCGGTTCCGTCTCCTACCCCGTCACTCGGACCATGGCCGGCTCCGTCGCGTACCCGGTCACTCGGAGAATGGCCGGCCCCGTCTCCCGTGCCGGCACCCTACCGGTCGCCATGGCCGGCCCTGTCGCCTACCCCGTCACTCGAACCATCGTCGGTTCTGTCTCCTACCCCGTCACTCGGACCATGGCCGGCTCCGTCGCGTACCCGGTCACTCGGAGAATGGCCGGCCCCGTCTCCCGTGCCGGCACCCTACCGGTCGCCATGGCCGGCCCTGTCGCCTTCCCCGTCACTCGAACCATCGTCGGTTCCGTCTCCTACCCCGTCACTCGGACCATGTCCGGCTCCGTCGCCTACCCGGTCACTCGGAGAATGGCCGGCCCCGTCTCCCGTGCCGGCACCCTACCGGTCGCCATGGCCGGCCCTGTCGCCTTCCCCGTCACTCGAACCATCGTCGGTTCCGTCTCCTACCCCGTCACTCGGACCATGGCCGGCTCCGTCGCGTACCCGGTCACTCGGAGAATGGCCGGCCCCGTCTCCCGTGCCGGCACCCTACCGGTCGCCATGGCCGGCCCTGTCGCCTTCCCCGTCACTCGAACCATCGTCGGTTCCGTCTCCTACCCCGTCACTCGGACCATGGCCGGCTCCGTCGCGTACCCGGTCACTCGGAGAATGGCCGGCCCCGTCTCCCGTGCCGGCACCCTACCGGTCGCCATGGCCGGCCCTGTCGCCTTCCCCGTCACTCGAACCATCGTCGGTTCCGTCTCCTACCCCGTCACTCGGACCATGGCCGGCTCCGTCGCCTACCCGGTCACTCGGAGAATGGCCGGCCCCGTCTCCCGTGCCGGCACCCTACCGGTCGCCATGGCCGGCCCTGTCGCCTTCCCCGTCACTCGAACCATCGTCGGTTCCGTCTCCTACCCCGTCACTCGGACCATGGCCGGCTCCGTCGCGTACCCGGTCACTCGGAGAATGGCCGGCCCCGTCTCCCGTGCCGGCACCCTACCGGTCGCCATGGCCGGCCCTGTCGCCTACCCCGTCACTCGAACCATCGTCGGTTCTGTCTCCTACCCCGTCACTCGGACCATGGCCGGCTCCGTCGCGTACCCGGTCACTCGGAGAATGGCCGGCCCCGTCTCCCGTGCCGGCACCCTACCGGTCGCCATGGCCGGCCCTGTCGCCTTCCCCGTCACTCGAACCATCGTCGGTTCCGTCTCCTACCCCGTCACTCGGACCATGTCCGGCTCCGTCGCCTACCCGGTCACTCGGAGAATGGCCGGCCCCGTCTCCCGTGCCGGCACCCTACCGGTCGCCATGGCCGGCCCTGTCGCCTTCCCCGTCACTCGAACCATCGTCGGTTCCGTCTCCTACCCCGTCACTCGGACCATGGCCGGCTCCGTCGCGTACCCGGTCACTCGGAGAATGGCCGGCCCCGTCTCCCGTGCCGGCACCCTACCGGTCGCCATGGCCGGCCCTGTCGCCTTCCCCGTCACTCGAACCATCATCGGTTCCGTCTCCTACCCCGTCACTCGGACCATGGCCGGCTCCGTCGCGTACCCGGTCACTCGGAGAATGGCCGGCCCCGTCTCCCGTGCCGGCACCCTACCGGTCGCCATGGCCGGCCCTGTCGCCTTCCCCGTCACTCGAACCATCGTCGGTTCCGTCTCCTACCCCGTCACTCGGACCATGGCCGGCTCCGTCGCCTACCCGGTCACTCGGAGAATGGCCGGCCCCGTCTCCCGTGCCGGCACCCTACCGGTCGCCATGGCCGGCCCTGTCGCCTACCCCGTCACTCGAACCATCGTCGGTTCCGTCTCCTACCCCGTCACTCGGACCATGGCCGGCTCCGTCGCGTACCCGGTCACTCGGAGAATGGCCGGCCCCGTCTCCCGTGCCGGCACCCTACCGGTCGCCATGGCCGGCCCTGTCGCCTACCCCGTCACTCGAACCATGGTCGGTTCCGTCTCCTACCCCGTCACTCGGACGATGGTCGGCTCCGTCTCGTACCCTGGCACTCGAGCCATGGCCGGCTCCGTCGCGTACCCGGTCACTCGGAGAATGGCCGGCCCCGTCTCCCGTGCCGGCACCCTACCGGTCGCCATGGCCGGCCCTGTCGCCTTCCCCGTCACTCGAACCATCGTCGGTTCCGTCTCCTACCCCGTCACTCGGACCATGGCCGGCTCCGTCGCGTACCCGGTCACTCGGAGAATGGCCGGCCCCGTCTCCCGTGCCGGCACCCTACCGGTCGCCATGGCCGGCCCTGTCGCCTTCCCCGTCACTCGAACCATCGTCGGTTCCGTCTCCTACCCCGTCACTCGGACCATGGCCGGCTCCGTCGCGTACCCGGTCACTCGGAGAATGGCCGGCCCCGTCTCCCGTGCCGGCACCCTACCGGTCGCCATGGCCGGCCCTGTCGCCTTCCCCGTTACTCGAACCATCGTCGGTTCCGTCTCCTACCCCGTCACTCGGACCATGGCCGGCTCCGTCGCGTACCCGGTCACTCGGAGAATGGCCGGCCCCGTCTCCCGTGCCGGCACCCTACCGGTCGCCATGGCCGGCCCTGTCGCCTTCCCCGTCACTCGAACCATCGTCGGTTCCGTCTCCTACCCCGTCACTCGGACCATGGCCGGCTCCGTCGCCTACCCGGTCACTCGGAGAATGGCCGGCCCCGTCTCCCGTGCCGGCACCCTACCGGTCGCCATGGCCGGCCCTGTCGCCTACCCCGTCACTCGAACCATCGTCGGTTCCGTCTCCTACCCCGTCACTCGGACCATGGCCGGCTCCGTCGCGTACCCGGTCACTCGGAGAATGGCCGGCCCCGTCTCCCGTGCCGGCACCCTACCGGTCGCCATGGCCGGCCCTGTCGCCTACCCCGTCACTCGAACCATGTTCGGTTCCGTCTCCTACCCCGTCACTCGGACCATGGCCGGCTCCGTCGCCTACCCGGTCACTCGGAGAATGGCCGCGGCCCCGTCTCCCGTTCATTCGCTCAACAATAGCCGTCGCCTAACTCGTCGCTCAACTCGTCGCCGTCTGAGTACTACTAAACATCCGTAAATAGGTAATGTTAATTTCTATTCAATTAAATACTCGCACAAAATTGATTGCGCTACCTGTTTTAATAAAGGATATTTATTTACTGTTTTTAAATATTATAGCAGATGTTGCCGAATCCGCTGGCGTGAAGGCAAACTACTAACAAACCCAACACTAAACTAAAAGCCAAGATAGGCGAAGCGCAAGTGCCATGATCACGGGACGACGAAACAATGTACGTATAGAAATACATAATTACTGAAAATTTCAGCTGTGGAGCTGTTGCGTTTTTTGAGATACAGTTGATGTTTCTTACTAAAGGTAGGAGAAATAAAAGGTTTCGAAGGAGCGGCGAGTGGTAATTTTATGTAGGGTATTAATGACATTGTAACGAATATACTAAGGGGATGACTCAGACTATGATTCTGAGTTAATATCAAGTGGAATTTTCCGTCGCAAAATTCATGATGATTTTTTAGACTTTTTTGATAATTTTCAATTCTATACTTTTGCGATGGAAAATTCTACTTGATATTAATCAGAGTAATCAACTGAATCACCCCTCTCACTATTTGTTACGATGTCACCTTACACCCCATACAAATAAATACAGGTAGCCATACAAGTACGTACGGGTGTTAGTGACACCATAACCAATACTGAAGGGGATGCTTCAGACCATGATTCCGAGTCGATATCAAGTGGAATTACCTGTTGAAAAAGTCATGAAAATTTTCTTCTGTACTTTTGCGACGGAAATTTCCACTTGATATCAACTCAGAATCATGGTCTGAATCATCCCTCGAAGTTTTCGTTACGATGTCACTAACACTCCGTATACATTAATTAGCTCTGTATATTGTAATTATTTCCATCTCTGTTATCATGTATCAGTCAGTATCTATCTAATCTTACTGACGCCTTATGAGTCGCATTTTTAGGTGTGGATTGGCTTGCTGGTGGTGATGTGTCTAAGTTACCACGCGTCAAAGTGCTCGGCTTTCTGTTTTCGATTTGAGATTTTTTTTCTTCAATCTTCTTTAATTCCGATGATTCTAGCACTATTTTTTGATCCATAGGTGCTAAGTCCTTCTGAATTCGTTTTTCAATAGCTTCTAAGGTCACTTTTGCCATATTGACTTAAATATTGAATATTAATAAGACACGCACGAACACTTCGCGCGCGCACATTGTCTGATTCTTAATAATAATCTGGATTTAATGTGGATAAGTATAAGTAGATTATAATAGACTTCGATGATTAATGAGATTTCAATACATTATAATTCATATTGTAAGTGTACTTAAGAAATTATTTTTTTACTTATTAACACAGATCATCTGGCATTGGAGTGGAGTAGGTAGAAACTTCAAACAATGTAGAAATACATAATTAGTGAATATTTCAGCTGTGGAGCTGTTGCGTTTTTTGAGATACAGTTGATGTTTCTTACTAAAAGTAGGAGAAATAAAAGGTTTCGAAGGAGCGGCGAGTGGTAATTTTATGTAGGGTATTAATGACATTGTAACGAATATACTAAGGGACTATAATTCTGAGTTAATATCGAGTGGAATTTTCCGTCGCAAAATTCATTATGATTTTTTAGACTTTTTTGATAATTTTCAATTCTATACTTTTGCGATGGAAAATTCCACTTGATATAATCAGTGTAATCAACTGAATCACCCCTCTCAGTATCTGTTACGATGTCTCCTTACACCCCATACAAATAAATACAGGTAGCCATACAAGTACAGGTAGGGTGTTAGTGACACCATAACAGATACTGAAGAGGATGATTCAGACCATGATTCTGAGTCGATATCAAGTGGAATTATCTGTTGTAAAAGTCATGAAAATTTTAGTATTTTTTCAGTTCTGTACTTTTGCGACGGATAATTCCACTTGATATCAACTCTGAGTCATCCCTCAAAGTTTTCGTTACTTAATAATGTTACATAGTTGAATTGGGATTGCCTGTAATGACTATGTAAATTGTGTATAAATAAATAAATAAATATGGATAAGTATACGACTTCGATGATTATGAGATTGCAATACATTACAATTCATTTTGTAAGTGTACTAATTTATTTTTTTATTATTAACACAGATCATCTGGCAATGTTGATCTGATTGATTTTTTAAATAATTGTAATAAATAAATAAACCGTATTAAGTATGTACTTAGATGTTCTTTCATTTCTTATCACGTAGATGCATACCCCAAAAGGACAAAGGTAGTCATGTCTCTTTTCCTGGCCCTGGCAACATGACGGACAGGGATTCTGACTACACAAAAAAATGGCGAAATTTTTTCGCCAAATATCAGAAATTTGTGTCGGTCTGCCGTTTCAAAGTTATAAGCATTTTTTGGTGGCAGTGTCCCGATAAGGCTTTCCTTAGCATCACTGTTTTGTTATAGCACCTAGGGAGGATCTGATTTCACTAACAAAGATTTTTTGTGACAGCGCCTACGAAATCCTTATTCTAGGACCTCTTTTTTTGTATCTCGATAACTACAGCAGGTAGCGAAGATCTGATTTCTCAGTAATGTTAGCATTGATTAAATTCTAGGTACTGCTTTATTTTTATCAGATTATTTTGTTATTATATAGTTTTAAGAGGTATTTAAATTAAAAACTAGTCAGATTAAAAGACAACTTTATTTACCAAACTAGCTTTTGCCCGCGACTTCGTCCGCGTGGCGTGTTATATAAGAGAGAGATCTTTGTGTGTGTGGGAGTGCATACTTATGCAGTTTAGATTTTTTCATAAGTACATTTTTTTTTTTCCCAATAACTCCCATTTTTCAAAATACAGCCAAAAATAAACTTTATATTTACTAAGGTATGCATGCATGCTAGATTGAATCAATTGATTGAATTGATTTTTTTTTAATTGATTGTTCATTGAGTTTTAATTTTAATACACACTTCCTCTCTTCCCTTCAACGTTGCTGTGCCCTACAGGGTCCATGTTTTAGTTCCTATGCCTATGTAACACCCCATTGTACTACATGGAATGCAATAAATAATTTAATTGAATTGAATTGAAAATATCTATCTTACGCGGTTTCGATTTTTTCATACAAATGTTTTTTTCCCACTAACTCCCGTTTCCGTGGGAATTTTGCAATATCCTGTTGCAACTAAGCTTTAAGTTAACTAAGGTACCTGCATGCCAAATTTCAAGCGTCTAACTTGAGTGGTTTAGATTTTTCATACATACATACATACATAAACTCACGCCTATTTCCCACCGGGGTAAGCAGAGACTATAGAATTCCATTTGCTTCGATCCTGACACACTTCTCTTGCTTCCTCCACATTCATCAATCGCTTCATACACGCACGCCGGTTCAGAGTAGATCGTATTGAACCTTTTCTAAGGACATCTCCAATTTGGTCATCATAAGTCCTAGATTTTTCATACAAAAGGATTTTCCCGCTAATTCCCGTTCCCGTGGGAATTTCGGGAATTCCTTTCTTAGTACACCTCTACGGTATCTAAGGTACCTGCATGACAAATTTCAAACATCTAACTTGAATGGTTTAGATTTTTCATACAAAAGGATTTTCCCGCTAACTACCGTTCCCGTGAGAATTTTGGGAATTCCTTTCTTAATGCACCTCTACGGTACCTAAGGTACCTGCATGACAAATTTCAAACGTCTAACTTGAGTGGTTTAGATTTTTCATACAAAAGGATTTTCTTGCTAATTCCCGTTCTCGTGGGAATTTCGGGAATTCCTTTCTTAGTGCACCTCTACGGTACTTAAGGTATCTGCATGCCAAATTTCAAACGTCTAACTTGAGTGGTTTAGATTTTTCATACAAAAGGATTTTCCCGCTAATTCCCGTTCCCGTAAGAATTTCGGAAATTCCTTTCTTAATACACCTCTACGGTATCTAAGGTACCTGCATGCCAAATTTCAAACGTCTAACTTGAGTGGTTTAGATTTTTCATACAAAAGGATTTTCCCGCTAATTCCCGTTCTCGTGGGAATTTCGGGAATTCCTTTCTTAATGCACCTCTAAGGTACCTAAGGTACCTGCATGACAAATTTCAAACGTCTAACTTGAGTGGTTTAGATTTTTCATACAAAAGGATTTTCTTGCTAATTCCCGTTCTCGTGGGAATTTCGGGAAATCCTTTCTTAGTGCACCTCTACGGTACTTAAGGTATCTGCATGCCAAATTTCAAACGTCTAACTTGAGTGGTTTAGATTTTTCATACAAAAGGATTTTCCCGCTAATTCCCGTTCCCGTGGGAATTTCGGGAATTCCTTTCTTAGTACACCTCTATGGTATCTAAGGTACCTGCATGACAAATTTCAAACATCTAACTTGAATGGTTTAGATTTTTCATACAAAAGGATTTTCCCGCTAATTCCCGTTCTCGTGGGAATTTCAGGAATTCCTTTCTTAATGCACCTCTACGGTACCTAAGGTACCTGCATGACAAATTTCAAACGTCTAACTTGAGTGGTTTAGATTTTTCATACAAAAGGATTTTCTTGCTAATTCCCGTTCTCGTAGGAATTTCGGGAATTCCTTTCTTAGTGCACCTCTACGGTACTTAAGGTATCTGCATGCCAAATTTCAAACGTCTAACTTGAGTGGTTTAGATTTTTCATACAAAAGGATTTTCCCGCTAATTCCCGTTCCCGTAGGAATTTCGGAAATTCCTTTCTTAGTACACCTCTACGGTATCTAAGGTACCTGCTTGCCAAATTTCAAACGTCTAACTTGAGTGGTTTAGATTTTTCATACAAAAGGATTTTCCCGCTAATTCCCGTTCCCGTAGGATTTTCGGGAATTCCTTTCTTAGTGCACCTCTACGGTATCTAAGGTACCTGCATGCCAAATTTCAAACGTCTAACTTGAGTGGTTTAGATTTTTCATACAAAAGAATTTCCCTTCACTACTCTGCTCCTATTGATTGTAGCGTGATGAAAAGTATACTATAACCTGTCCAGGAGTGTGAAGAATAATTGTACCAAGTTTCATTAAAATCCGTCCAGTAGTTTTTGTTTCTATAAGGAACATACAGACAGACAGACAGACAGACAGACAGACAGACAGACAGACAAAAATTTTACTGATTGCATTTTTGGCATCAGTATCGACCACTTATCACCCCCTGATAGTTATTTTGAAAAAATATTTAATGTACAGAATTGACCTCTCTACAGATTTATTATAAGTATAGATCACAAGTCTGTTGGTTGACTGCAGTAATGATAGACAAAATAAATATCAGTTTGTACCCGTTACTTTCACAATATCCCGAGCAAAAAGATTACGTGATAACCTACAAGCTTTATTATAATACTTATTTAAAATGGTGACTTTTAATCAAACAAGTGAACCAATAGGCAAAGTTTATGAGATGAAAACTATATTTGTTAATTGTCTTGCTTACTTAAAAGTCACCAGTGAAGGAATGTATTTCCTCAAAGGAGGTAACATTAGACACAAAAACGTTTGAGATAGCGTATCTAATTATTAATCTTAACATTAATTGTTACATTACCACTTTATAAGTACGAAGATTGAACCTTAGTCATAATTAAAAATAAATCTTTAAAAATCGTAGAAAAAGTTCAGTAAATTCGATATACTCGTATGTAAATTAACAACTCAAAAGGGTAAACGTGCTTAATTGCACGGTAGTTACAATCTATGTCGTATACAGGGTGTGGAGGGCGCCCGCAGCAAGGGGACACGAGACGGTGGGTGGCCGGGCTCCTCGCGCCGTGGTCTAGCGGCTCTACTTGTTACAAAATCAAACTCTTCCTTCTGTATGGTTATGTAGTCTAGTTTCACAGATACAGCAATGTCCCCGGCGCATTGAAGACACATTTGTCTACACATTTAATTCGTAACTATGATACAACACGTTTATAACAAACACTGCACACTATCGCAGTCTTCGAGCGGTGGTGTACACGCAGAGCTTACAACGTAACATACATTTCTTAATTATACAGATACATCTATTTAAAGTCTGATTACGTTGATCGAAAACCACAGTTATTGTTCATACTGAAATCTAATGTTTGTTATGTACCTATAATGCCAGGCACTTGTGAATATATATAACACGAAAACATTGTAGGAAACATTACAACTAGTATAACAGGATATTTTGTCATTAAAGTACAAAGATAATTCGTTGATAGTTGAACTATTATGTGAAGAACAGCTTTCCGAATATCAGTTTCAGTATGAACAATAACTGACTTGTATAAACGCGAAATGTTTCGTTATTCATTACTTATATCGAATTACACATATTTAAAAGTTATCTATAAATTATGAAGCTTAAATTAATCGGTAATTAATTCGTATAAACCGAATAATTCGAAAATTGAAAGCTTTAACCATCTTAAAGCATAATTCCATTGGAAAAAACATACAGCTCGGCAAAGAATTAGAATGACACCGCGCTCTGTTGCCTCATTAGCAATACTAGTATATTTTTTGATTGAGATCAGTGCGCAACTAATTTAAAAAGTATTTTTCAAGTTTCTCTTTTTCGCCAAGCTGTATTTGAATAACATATTTTACTTTTAAAAATGGTGAATGTTATTATAATTTGTACCTTGTTCATTCTGCAAATATACAAATTATTGGTCGCTAAAACGGTCATGTGACATAAATCATGCATCCAGTTTGATCGTAAACCAACTAACTTATTGCTATTTAAAAGTCTGCTTAGAAATAAACTTAAAAACTAAGCGAATGATCAACTTCTCACATAAAATTAACTAAAATAATATCATTCAAATTCGAGGCGTGTGAATGAAAACGTGTTCAAACGATTTGTGTTTGTAATACTATTGTGATCTAGTCAGGTGTTGATTAGACTAAGAAAAATAATCGTTCGCGTCTCATCCCACGAGGAGAAGCAGTATTGGTCGGTGGACGGTTGTTGATACTCCAGCTAGTCTATCAGTCAAATAACGTAATCCACAAGGGTTACTCTTAAATGTGTAACAGTTGTTCCATGGTGAAGCAAGTCTATAAGTCTTTCTGGAGTTATTTAGTTTGGACAAGGTAGGCATTGAATTCCATCTTTTTTACATAAACACGTTCACTGCTTACCACTAACTCTCTTCCCATCGTGTATTTTAATTGGCTAATGTAGGCAGGACAAATAAACAATACGCGGTTAGAAGGTCAGACAGGCAGTCGCGTGTCACCGGACCTGTCAAATCTTCAGGTTAGGTAAACGAGTCATTTGGAATACGCATAACTTTGATACCATAATCTTAAATTTGTTTAAAATTGACAATTCTACTATTACTTTATGGCAGTGACGTGCATAATCACAAGGCAAGGTTTAGGTCCTGTTTCACTGCATGGTACATTTCTAACCTATGTCACATCTCAGATACTCCATACAAAAATGTGGTTCTTACTCATACATACATAAATACAGTGTGCGCGCTAGACACGGCCCACGCGCGCTTCCTTGCCACTTAACGGCTTAGTCTAAAGTGAACCGCAACGGGGGGTGAGGTAAAACAAGTTCATAACGGCGCGGGGCGAAGAGTGTCTCTTCTATATGTAGTATTATCGTGTATTGTATGCTTATTTTGCTGATAGCATTACTAAGCAGGTCGTATTTGGCGTATTTGTTTACTAGTAAGTGGTGAAATAGACAACTAGAAGACAGTGTTGGTCGCATTTGTTTAGGTAGATAGCGTTAACTGCACGTCTTAACATTGATTATTGAGGTGTACACACCTCTTGTTCTAATCTATTGTAATAGTTGAAGCAACTAGCCCTGTCGCAATCGCATACAATGAACCAAATTTTATTTTACTTTGAGAGCTCTAAAATATGATGAATCTTCAGAAGTGAAGGGCAACAACATTTTCATGAAGAGTCACACTAAGTGCCATAATTGACACCAAACAATCACACAAATTCTATAAATAAACACATAAATAGCCATATATGTTCCACTGCTGGGCACAGACCTCTCAATCTGGAAGGGGTATGGAGCATACTCCACCACTCTGTTCCAGTGCGGGTTGGAACAACAACTAAATTATTATCTGTTAGTACTGGTTACTATCTACAGGCATGACTGATGCCTTCCAAACATTTTAGATTGAGTACCGATGCTCGCCACCTTTTTTGTCGTTTGGGTTACTCTATTTCGCCATAGAGTAACTAGACGTCGCTAGCAGCATAAGCTTAACATAAGTGCCATCTAGTGACAGTATGTTGTATCATTATGAACACTTTGACAGTTAGTACAACCGATCGCCGCGCTCCATTTGTGTGCGTTTATTAGGGTACGTATCATAAAATATAAAATTAAAAAATATAAGTTTTTAATGTATAAGTTCAAAACATATAAAATTATAAAATATAATGGTTAAAATAACTAATAATCTAAATTCATAAAGTTCATAATCCATAATAGTCGAAATGCATAAGTTCAAAACATATAAAATTATAAAATATAATGGTTAAAACAACTAATAATCTAAATTCATAAAGTTCATAATCCATAATAGTCGAAATGCATAAGTTCAAAACATATAAAATTATAAAATATAATGGTTAAAACAACTAATAATCTAAATTCATAAAGTTCATAATCCAACAAATAATAATAAAAATCCATAACGTATATGTACGGTTCACGTAACGGTATTATTATTTTCATTGGGTGTCAATATGAGTGGGTACATTTATAATTTGCTTAATAATTGTATTTTTATTAATGTCAATATGAGTGGGTAGATTTATAATTTGTTAGAGCAAATGAGTCTGTAGTGCGTTGTGTTTATTGCTGTCGGTTAATAATGTCTGAAGTCCAGTTATTTAAAAGTCAAAAAGGAGTACAAAAAGTATATCGAAATGGTTTTGCCTACTTCAAAAATAGAACGTGCGGTAGTAAAGTGTATTGGTGTTGTGAATTAGTCTATAATAGTACCTACAAATGCCGTGCCAGGTTGACAACGGTAATGGAAGGTGAATCATTATCCGTGTTATCATGTAGTGGTGACCATAATCACGAACCAAACCCGATCAGAGCAACCGTTGCCAATAATATTAGTGATTTGAAATCAAATACAAAATATCAGCGGATGGCCAAAACTTGTCAAATTGTCCAGGAACATATTGCATCAACTTCTATTGATATTGCGAGCTATTTACCTACAAAAGACGCATTAAGACAAATTGTTAATCGAGAAAAAAAGAAAGTATTCAAAACGATCAAAGAACCAACTACATTTGACTTTCAGCTTCAAGATGATGCAACGACGATGGAGGAGGGTGATAACTTTGTTATCAAAGACAAAATTTTTGGATCGACTAAAAGGGTGATTTTGTTAAGTACGAAACCATTAATGACCCATCTTGGGCAAGCTTTGTATTGGGTCATGGACGGAACATTTAAGATCGTACCTACCGTGTTCCAGCAACTGTATACCATCCATGGCCCTGTGCTAAACAGTGATAAAACATTTCCACTATTATTTGTTTTATGTACGAATAAAGATAAAGCTTCCTATGACGTAATGTTTGAATTGATTATTGAGTACTGTTCTGATAACAACATACGTTTGAATCCCTCGTTTGTCATAATGGATTTCGAAAAAGCAGCCAGTTTAAGCCTGAGACAAAATTTTGAATATGTCACTGTAAAAGGATGTTTTTTTCATTTACGCCAAATAATTTACCGGAAAATTCAAAAAGAAGGGTTCAGTACCAAATATAACACTGACCAAACATTTAATAATGATATAAAAAGTATTTTAGCATTGTGCTTCATTAATCCCCAGAACATACCAGCGTATTTTAATGCACTCATTCAATCATTGACCGACGACGACGCCCTAAAAATTGCACAATGGTTTGGACAACATTACGTTATTGGTAAGAATAACCAACCACCCCAATATAATCCAAACTTCTGGTGCCGCAGCAACGCCCCGAATATACCACGCACACAGAACAGTGCTGAATCGTTCCATCATCATATCAATCAAATTTGTGCAAAGCGACACATAGGATTTTATCGTTTAGTAGCAGAACTGATTAAAGAGACAAAAGTCAATAACGTTATTATTGAAAAATTACGAAATGGAGAACCTGAGGCCAAGAAAAGGAAGCAGAAAAACGAAGTTAAATTACAAAGAATAGATACTATTTCACAAAATATTAGTGACTACACATATACACAGTTCTTGAGAGCAATTGCTGCTAACCTGTAATTGTTTAGATTTATAAAAAATTTCACCAAAAAGTAATTAATCTTTGGTGAGAGACGTACCGTGATGTATTTGATTATTATCCGCGTTATTTGATTATTAAACAATTATTTAAATTCTTTTCTTTTATTGACCTTGTTTTTAAGAGACTTTGAAAACAATCGACAAAATTTTAGGAGATATTCTACAAACGATTAGAAAATGTGTTTTGGTACTTACCTACTTACGAAGAAGAAGTGACATTTTATGATAATTTTACTTTAAGTACTCTTATTTTCAATAATGAATACGACCTGCTCCTTAAATTTTATCAATCGAATCCAAAGTCACCCTGTATATATAAAACCCTTAACCTCTATAATAATGTTATATATTTTGCCCATTATTCATTCCAAGCTTAGTTGTTTTGAACTTATACATTGAAAACTTATATTTTTTAATTTTATATGTTATGACCATTATTGATTCCGAGACTAGTTGTTTTGAACTTATGGCAAATAACTTTATATATTTTGAAACATTATATATTTTGATTTTATGTGTTTTGAACTTATACATTGAAAACTTATATTTTTTAATTTTATATTTTATGATACGTACCCGTTTATTATATTGTTAGTTCCATACTAGAGTTCTGTACTTTAGCTTAAAAAAGTCAAAATGGACATAAGTTTACATCAGTTACAATAATTTAAAAAGATAATTTTGTACAATCGCCCAGCGTTAGATAATCGCACAGTTCAGTTACAGTTCTGTGTATCAGAAAGGTATCTGATTAGAATAAAAATTGTATTGAAAAGATGAAAGTGAACGTGTTTTTGTGGTGTTTAGGGTTCGAAGAGGGGTACGGTCTCCAGTTTCTGTTTGACCTCGTCGTTGGCGTCGTCGCAGAGCAGCAGGGAGTGGGAGTAGCCCATCGCGACCTGGGTCACATTCAGCCCCTCCATCTTTGTCACCTCTTTGGGCCGCGCGGTCGACTTCTTTATCTCCCCTGTGCCCTGTAATTAGCAATGATATTACAACATACCGTTTCAGTGGTATTTAATATTTTATCATATAAGCTGTTGGTGTACCTTTTTATAAGTAAATAAGTATGAAGTAGAAAGTTGTATGTATGAAATAATTAATTGTATGTTACCAGCTCGCCGTAGGTGGGTGATACGCCCCAGGCGATAACGGAGTCGTCCGCCGCGATCACAATCGAGGTGTTACTGCACCCTATGCTCCGGATGTTCCAGCCTGGAATGAGAAATACCTCGCTTAAGGTGATTCGTTTTCCATACAAAAGTTGATGCAGTGCTACAGGAAAACGGATAGAGGAATATTGTTATAAAACCGATAAATAGTAATATTTTGGTGTATTATTTTCGCAAACTAACAAAAATTTAGGGTCCGCATACGAGAAGTACCATATTTCAGACTCTCAATTTTGATCAATTCTACATTTGTAGTGGTGCAGATTACAGTGTATTTGCTGAGCGTGTAGAGGTGTCAATGTTAGTTTGTGTGCGTGATAGTTTTTTTTCTCTAAAGGCTTTGACTACTTGACAAGTGTAATAGAATGTCAGTGACAATTTATAAAGAGATTTTGTATGAAGAGAATAAATATAAATAAAAAACTAAAAATACTACAATCAGAGAAAAGGAATATTGGAAAAATATTTTTGTTTTAACGCATATTATTTAAACATTTTTAAATAATGGGTAAGTACCGTGTTTTAAAAGAGGACATATATTATAATAAAAAATCAATACATAAAATGAAATGGCTGTATGGGCATAGTTCCCTTTGCCTTACCCTTCGGGGAAAACCAAATCAAAAAAAAAGTTGTTGTATTTGCCGGCCTAAATAGTAGTCATTTATAATTAATTGTTTTTCCATCCAACATACAGATTTATTTATATTCTCTTTGCCGCGGACTTTTTGGTGGGAACGGGAAGGTTGCTTTCTTCATTGAATAATCTAAATAATCAATACGAAGTGGTGTTTTGTAGTTAAAGATCACATTAAGTTAGTCGGAAAACATTCCCGATAGTATTATTAAATCGGAATATTCAATAAACAAAGTGTACCTATCTATTTTCACTTTGCGCCAACAAGCCGCTTACTTCGTTTGGGGTTCGGAGTAGGAGTCCGCTCCGAGGGTGGGGGCTTAGGTTTCATTAATCATCATCAAGAAAAAAAAAACACAAGACATGGCTGTATGGGCATAGTTCCCTTTGCCTTGCCCTTTGGGAAAAAAAATAAGATATATTTTGAAATTCTTATGTATAATAAACAAACATCACAGACATCATGACAGATCTAAAACTAACGAAAATCTTTTTTCTATTTGACTTATTTATGAATTTTAATCAAGAAAACGTGATAATAAGTTCGACAGCAATCAGTTCAGGTCCCCGAAACAGCCCATTTCAGGCCGCATATATATGGAAATATTACTTCAATACGTCCCAGCCTCGTCTTTTTTTTAACGTCCTCGTTAAAAAAAGACGTCCTAACCTGAACTAGCTAACCTAACAATAAACACCACGCGTAAATATAAGTCCAGAAATGCGCTGCAAGTCGTCTGGACTGGGCGCGAAAACAACATAGAATTCGATTAGCTGCTAAGTGTCCCGCATGCTAATCCATATGAAAATCCGTTCAGTAGTTTTTTAGTTAGCCGCATGTTCACTGATGCGATTAATGTCTGTTAGAATTTTACAAATTAAAAAATACGGAAATTACGGAAGGTACTTTAGTGCAAAGTACATTATTGTATAATTATAATATTATTGGTAAAAGTGATTCTTTTTGAAAATTCCGTAATAAATAGACGGGTTCGCCAAATTCAATTGTAAAAAAAATACAAAAAGTAAAGACAATTAAAACATGCACTTGGGTTTGAACCGTGAAACTTAAGAATGGCGGCGACTGCTTTACCAAATGCGCCATTTAGAAGTTAGAAGTAGACTTCAAATTATGCATCTCTTTTAATAGCTAACCTAGTTCGCATGTGTGTGTGACAGCTTCGTGTTTGTACACAAATTGAAATGACACCAACTTTTGATGCAATGTTTCAATATGATATCTGCAGTAAATACTTCAAAATTGTAGCTTAACTTAAAAATAATGTATGTAAGATTTCGCCACCTAACATTTCACTGGGTCAGAACTCAACACTAAACGAATAAATGGAAAGAAATACGAAAACTGCAGAAGTAACGCCATCTGTTGACGCAGCGTTACCTAGCTGACTGAAACGCATCACCTTAAAGTTCGGATTCCACCAGGGCGGAGGCTTACTGTTAGACATTAAGTAGAGGGTAGTTAGAATACTTTTGGCCGTTGGCTGCGCTCCACGGCTCGTAGTAAGGCAGTCGAATAAATCCTATGAACGCGTGAGGTTGTTTCCATTATCTCCGTTTCGACTCCCTCCTATACGCAGGAATAACAGTTGCGACTTGGTATATCGGAACCGCGTGCGTAATTAATAATGGCGAAACATACGATCGGTACATTAAGTGCGTTTAACCACGAAACACAAGAGTGGATTGTGTACAAGGACAGGTTGGATCAGTGGTTTTTAGCAAATGACCTGTTGGAGGACGGAGACAAAGCGTGTACAAAAAGACGCGCCATCTTGTTAAGCAATTTAGCGGAACCAACGTACAAACTAGTTCGTGATTTGGCTTTGCCAAAACAAGTGGGAACTCTAAATTACGAAAAAGTTATTGAATTACTTGACAATCATTTCGAAAGTAAAAAGTGTGGTTTCGCGGAAAGATTTAAATTTCATAGTGCGACACAGCAAGCTAACGAAAGTATGGCGGAGTGGGCGGCTCGGCTGCGCGGACTCGTTATCCACTGCGGGTACGCAGCAGACGGGCTGGATGAGCAACTGCGGGATCGGTTCGTGCTCGGGATGGTGATCGGACCTGAGCGCGATATGTTATTCACCAAAGACATGTCGAGTCTTACGCTTAGCAAGGCACTAGAAACGGCAGAGAACATGCGCAGCGCGCGAGTAGGTGCTAAGCAAGCGGTGACGATGGCGGGTACGGTACAAGATCCGCTGCAGGTGTTGAAGGTGGCGGGGCAGGCGCGCACGTCCCGTGCAGCCAGCTGGAGCACGCGTCCCGGTGCTCCTGTTGGCGGCAGCAGCTGCGCAGTGTGCGGCTACATGGGCCATCGGGCGGAGTCTTGCCGGCTTAAGGGGTATACGTGTAACCAATGCGGAGTGAAAGGACACTTGAAGAGAATGTGTTCGAAGCGGGTAGCACGACAACATTTTGTCGAGTGCAGTGCGGATGACGGTGACGATGGTAAGCAAGTTGTATGCAATATTAGGACTTATCAAGGTGAGCCCATGAAGGAATCTGTATTAGTTGATGAAGTAAAGCTTGAATTTGAAGTCGATACAGGATCCCAAGTAACCGTTATATCAGAGCAGGTGTATCAAAATTATTTCCAAAACTTAAAATTGAAGCCGACCGATCTGTTGTTGCGGGGTTATAACGGCGGTCGTATTGATACACTAGGTACGGTCTCGCTTCCGTTTGCATATAAAGAGAAGAAATGTGTACTTTTAGTATATATTGTGCGTGGTAACGGACCACTATTATTAGGACGAGATTTTATTTCAAAATTTAATCTTCAGATGTGTTCTATTAATTTATGTGGAAGAGAAGAACCGCAAGATTTAATAAATCGATATCCGAAGTTATTTGCGGATAAATTAGGTTGTTGCAAAGACGTAGAAGTAGAATTAAAATTAAAAGAAGGATCAAAGCCAATATTTTGTCGAGCGCGTCCTCTCCCTTTCGCGATGCGTGAAGGAGTTGAACGGGAACTAAACCGGTTAGAAACGCTAGGTATATTAGTGCCTGTACAATATTCGGAATATGCCAGTCCCATTGTGCCAGTGTTAAAGCAGGATAAGTCAATACGATTATGTGCCGACTATTCAGTATCGCTGAATAAACAATTATTAGTAGAAAAATATCCCCTACCAAAAATTGATGAGTTATTTGCCAAATTGAATGGCGGGATACAATTTTCAAAACTAGATTTGTCACGCGCATATAATCAGTTACGTCTGTCCGAGGAATCACAGTCCTTAACGTGTATTAACACGCACAAAGGGTTGTATAAATATACAAGATTAGTATTCGGGTTGTCAAGTGCGCCGGCGATTTTTCAACGCGTCATGGAGACCTTATTAACTGGCATAGACGGTGTTCTAATATATTTAGACGATATATGTGTTACGGGTAGAAATAAAAAAGAGCATGTGGAAAGATTAAATGAAGTATTTAATAGATTACAAGAAGCAGGACTAGTTTTGCAGAAAGAGAAGTGTTCATTCTTCCAGGATTCAGTGAGTTATTTAGGATTTAAAATAGATAAAGAGGGAATTCACAAATCTTAAGAAAAAGTTGAAGCAATTTTAAACGCAAAAACACCCACTAATGTTAGTGAGCTAAAGTCTTTTTTAGGGCTCGTTAATTATTACAGACAATTTGTAAAGAATGCGTCATCTATTTTAAATCCTTTACATGATCTTTTAAATAAAAAGAGTACTTGGGACTGGAAGCAAGAACACAACAATGCGATATTAAAAATAAAAAGTGAGTTAGCTTCGGAAAGGAATTTAGCACATTTTAATCCAGAAGCGAAACTTATTTTAACAGTTGATGCATCATCCAGTGGTCTAGGTGCGATCCTGTCGCAAGTAGAAAATAATGTGGAAAAACCAGTGTCATTTGCGTCGCGATCGTTGTCGGCGGCGGAAAAGCGTTACAGCCAGATCCAGAAGGAAGCCACAGCAATAATTTTCGGAGTACGTAAATACCATCAGTATTTATTTGGCAGGGACGTTCCGTTTGTCTTGAGAACTGATCATAAACCTTTGTTGTCAATTTTCAATCCTAGTAAAGGAATACCAGAAGTGTCAGCAAATAGACTACAACGTTATGCAATTTTCTTATCAGCCTATAACTATCAATTAGAATACGTATGTAGTGCAAAAAACACAGCTGATTTTCTGAGTCGATCTACTCATGAGAAACAGGTTCCTAATACCACAGATCATATAATACTAACGTACAGATGCCTCACGTCATACAACGAAAAGCACTAGATGCCGCTAAAACGCCCTTTTTTTTAGCGGCATCTAGTGGTCATTTATTGATGGGATCGAACGAATCGAGCGACATCTAGTGAAATTTCAGCTTACTGAGTGCAAGTTATTGCAAGCACAATATATTACTTAGAGTTAGAGTAAAATTAAGATAATAGATGGCGCAAACGGATTTTTTTTTCTCAACGTTGACATATTAGTATTATAATCTGTGACAATGATCTGTGACATTGTCAAGGTGACAGTTGTTAGTTGACATACGATTATTTCTGATGTTTGGTGGTCTTCATTTTGTATTGGCAAAAATATATCTCCAACTCCTGTAAGTATCTAATTAGTTACTAAAACTGGAAGATAATTAAAAACATAGATAAGGTCCTACCTAGAACGCAATCGTCCCTTATCATCCCGGGCGTTTCGTAAAACCGACTGAGGAGAACCTTTATAAAAAACAAGTCTTTTCTAGCATGATGAATCATTACATTGGACCACCGGTTAAGCACCTGAGGACTTTGTATAAAGTGCTTCCAAATTGGTCTCTGTTTACTCGTGGCTCTGCCCAGCCTAATCGGGATTACAGGCGTGAGTATAAGTATGTATGTAGTAGATACTTTTTTTGTGTAGCTGTCACCTATCTATGGTACAAATCATAATATACTGTTTGTTGAAAAAAGTTAAATAAGTCTAGTTAGGCAGTGAGCGTGTTGTGAATTTAAGCCTGTAACTTATTTCAGATCTCTAAAGACGATGATAACCATTGTGAAGAATGACATGCAAAGGCTATTAGAACCACATATTAACAATTTTCTGACCATGACCAAGTGATGAATATGATAAAAGTCTACCTCATGAAAGCCACACTACTTTTCAAAGAAAAATATTTTCTTTGGAGTTGTAGGTATTATAGTGAAAACTTAATCTTGACTTCTGTTCTGCATAAATGAGAATCGCACTATGCCAGGTATGTATGCTTAAATTATTATCCCATTTCTTTGAGCCCGAATATCTAAATGTTCAATAAAGTGGATAAATTTCAAACTCATCGGATTACATGCGTAATAGGTCATCCACGTGTCTAAATGTAAAAAATAGAACCTACTATTACTACTCCATTCCACCAATCTACTCATTGGTATAAGAGAGTATTAACTCACACTTACTCTCCTTAAGTCTCCTTCTCAGGGCGGACAGAGCAGAGTTTTGGCACACAAGGTGTATATACATTGCAATATACCTACTATTATTATATAGTCACTATTACTCTAATATAAAATAGGTCATAATGGTACACTTGTTTGCATCTCAAACGATGAACACCAGTTCAAACCCTGGTACCAGACTTGCATTAATTTATTTTAAACAGTTCACATCTAGTACAGTTGGCTCGACCATTATAGGTAACGATACGGCCTATCGTTAGCCTAACAGAAAGCTTGTGAGGTGCGTGTGCTTAGTTCATCTTGTGATGAATGTTACTTTTGACTACCTCAATGGGATGCAAGATCTTGCTTATGTTATGTTATTATATTATCTGTGATACATAGATAAACTAATGCCTATAATACCTGATGGGTGGTAGAAATGTTTTGTTCTGAATATCATTGCCGAAAATTAATGTGCATGTTAAATTAATGTGCTCTTTTAATAACTATTATATTTTCATTTGTAGGTAACATAATGTAGCGAGTACCCTGGTTGAGTCAAGATAATATAAAATAAGTGGAAAGATAATGTGGCTCAAGTAGTAAAGGAAAGGATGTGCAAACAGCCGAATGTGAATCTGGCAATAATGTGCCTGTTTAAATGAGTTTTAGTTGAGTACCAAATAGTTACCTAGGTTTTCCTGGGAAAAACACTGATCCAGCCTTTCTGATTCAACTGAGTTTTTGTATGGTTTTGAATAAATAACTAAACAATAGAAATGTGTCTTTTTTATTTTACTATCCCCTTTCCATTACATAGATAGGTATCATTTAAAGTAACTATAAATAATTAATTGTTCATTACAATTTATATACAAATAGTATTAGTTTATGATAATTAAGATACCTACTTGATTATTAAAATTAACAAATGACAATGGGCACTTTTGTATGAAACTTGGTCCAAGAACCTCCACTGATGAGACTTATATGTAATGAAAGCTTATGCTTTCCCTATGAATCTGGCAAAGTTCTATCAGATTCTGTCCCGGGGTTCTTTTTTTACGGCCATGTTTGTCCTGGCTAAAAATGTGATAAAATACAGTGGGAGCTAACATCGACTCAAGATTTCTTGCTGGATAACTAAGTGTACATAAATAATTATGTATCATATTGTATATCATTTTAAAGAAAATCTTTTCCAGAATCCGAAACAAAAAAAAAAACAAAAAAAATCTTTTTGTTAGCGAATTATAGTCAATTTATATCTGCAGCGCCATTGTTTCTCGGTAGCTAAGTTCAAGTTTCATGCCTTTTACCCCTTCCAAAAGTATCTTACCGATTTTTTTTATATTGCTTCCGGAATTTGATCTGAGTGATAATAACAAGAAAAATAAATAAACACCTCTCCGATAGAGACCGCCTAAGCTATTGCCTATTGCAAGAAATCGTCATCATTAGCAAGTCATTACGGTATTGCATATAAGCTTATCAGCAACTTGGAACTTGGTCCAAGAACCTCCACTGGTGAGACTTGCATGTAATGATAGCTTATACTTGTCCTATGATTCTGGCAAAGTTCTATAAAACTCTGTCCTAGGGTTTTTTTACGGCCAAGTTTGTCCTGAGTGTACAGTAGTGGACTGCAAAATCACCTCAGGATTTGTTGTCGAAAAACTATTTAACTAAGTCTATATACATAATTATATATCATAATGTATATCAATTTTAAAGGGGAAGGTTATCAGAATCAGAAACACAAATAAAATGCATTATGTAAACGACTTTTAGCCAACTCACGTCCGTAGCACCATTTTTCTTAGCAGCTACGTACGAGTTTCGCGCCTTCCAACCTTTCCAAAGGAGCCCAATCATTTTTTCCTTCTTCTGATATTGCATTCTTAACCTGACAAGTGACAACAAAGAAAAAAAAAATAAAAAAAATAAGAAGAAATAAAATAGATACCATTCCGATAGCGGCCGCGTAAGCTATGGACCTATTGCAAGATAACGTACTCAAAGGCTAGTCATTATAATCCAACAGACGTAACATAATTAGAATGCGGCGGGACGGAAATGTAGTACATCGCCTTATGCGAAAGAGACGAAATATGTGTCTCTTTAACACTAACAGTATATAGCTTAGTACGAGAGAAACAAGAAATAAGTCATTCTAATCAAGATGCAATGTAATGACTCTATTGTATACAAAAGAAACACATTTATTAAACAAGTTCAGGCAATAACTGGTGCAAAAGGCGGCTTTATTGCCAAGGTAGCAATTACTACCAGGCAACCTTACGTTTACGATACGTTTGTTGTACCATTCGGCATTGTTTATAAGACAAGATATAAGCCTGGATTAATAAAACAAGATTGTGGTGAAAGAAAACATACTACATTTGCGTCCTCCCGCATTCTAATCATGTTACGTCTGTTGGATTATAATGACTACCCTTTGAGTACGTTATCTTGCAATAGGTCCATAGCTTACGCGGCCTCTATCGGAATGGTATCTATTTTATTTCTTGTTGTTGTCACTTGTCAGGTTAAGAATGATTCTTCGTGCCGTGGTCGAGTTATGATGACCGGAATCCTCCAACGCGCGGCCAATGCCTTGGGCAAGTGGTTTCGCAAATGGAGAATCGAGGTAAACCCGGAGAAAAGTGCAGCGGTGTACTTTTCAAAGGGCTATTATAACACGCCACGGTCACGCCGTCAACTTAAAATCATTAAGATGTTTGGCAAGCCGATCCCTTGGGAGGAGCAAGTCAAATATCTCGGCGTAGTCTTAGATAGACGTCTTACTTTCAAGGCCCATATCAAACGTGTGCGCGATCGCGCCGCGTTTGTAATGGGCCGTCTTCACTGTCTTCTTAACAAGCGAAGTAAATTGTCCCTTAGGAATAAGGTGAAAATCTACACGACTTGCATCCGTCCGATCATGACCTATGCAGGGGTAGTTTTCGCTCATGCGAGTCCCTCTCAAATCCACCGTCTACAGGTAATACAAAATCGTTTCATGCGGAAAGCCACGGGAGCTCCGTGGTTCCTTCGCAATGAAAATCTGCACATTGACCTAGGTCTGCCAACCATTGCCCAATGGCTCAAATTAGCTTCCAAACGTTTTTTCGATTCTGCTCCGCACCACCCAAATCCCCTGGTAGTTGCGGCTTCCGAATACATCCCGCTTAGGGACGGTACTGAAAAGTATCGGCGTCCGAAGGACGTAATATACGATCCCGACGACCCGATTACTCTAGCCATAGAGGCAGCCAATCAGCTCGCGACACCAAACACTTCAGGACCCCGATACCGACCCCGCCGGCGTGGTCGACGATTTCCCTCATTCAGCGCTTATCGCTAATTCTTTCAATTCGCTCGATTAATTCTTTCAAATATTTTTCCTCTCAGACGACGCCCTGAGCCGAGGTTCGCGCCCAACTGGGCACCCTCAGGCCTGTTGTCTTAAACGTTGTACCGGGTGAGAGCCTTCAGCGCTCCCCATTTGTCCGGCCAAGTAGTTAATGCCATCTGCGGCAAATCTACAATAAGTCACGTCAAAAAAAAAAAAAAAAAAAAAAAAAGTTAAGAATGCAATATCAGAAGAAGGAAAAAATGATTGGGCTTCTTTGGAAAGGTTGGAAGGCGCGAAACTCGTACGTAGCTGCTGAGAAAAATGGTGCTACGGACGTGAGTTGGCTAAAAGTCGTTTACATACTTAATGCATTTTTTTTATTTGTGTTTCTGATTCTGATAACCTTCCCCTTTAAAATTGATATACATTATGATATATAATTATGTATATAGACTTAGTTAAATAGTTTTTCGACAACAAATCCTGAGGTGATTTTGCAGTCCACTACTGTACACTCAGGACAAACATGGCCGTAAAAAAACCCTAGGACAGAGTTTTATAGAACTTTGCCAGAATCATAGGACAAGTATAAGCTATCATTACATGCAAGTCTCACCAGTGGAGGTTCTTGGACCAAGTTCCAAGTTGCTGATAAGCTTATAATATGCAATACCGTAATGACTTGCTAATGATGACGATTTCTTGCAATAGGCAATAGCTTAGGCGGTCTCTATCGGAGAGGTGTCTATTTATTTTTCTTGTTATTATCACTCAGATCAAATTCCGGAAGCAATATAAAAAAAATCGGTAAGATACTTCTGGAAGAGGTAAAAGGCATGAAACTTGAACTTAGCTACCGAGAAACAATGGCGCTGCAGATGCAAATTGACTATAATTCGCTTACATAAAGACATTTTTTTTTTTTTATGTTTCGGATTCTGGAAAAGATCCTCTTTAAAATGATATACAATATGATACATAATTATTTATGTAGACTTAGTTATCCAGCAACAAATCTTGAGCCGATTTTAGCTCCCACTGTTTTTTTACCCACGACGGAACGGAGCAGGTATATGCGTTTAGGGTGAGAGATGTTTGTGTGTGCGTTTGTGCAAAGAAATGTTATTAATTATCTTCTAAACTAATAATCCGATTTTGATGCGGTTTTCAATAACGGGTTTGTGTTTGATGAGTTCATGTTATTAGACAGGTGTCATGTCTGTAACTCACTAGGGGGCGCCACAATATTAGAGTTTAGAGTCAATATTATTCGAAACGCCTCTTCAGTTTATAATAGCAATTTATTTGCAATTTATTTGCAATAGTTTTTATTAGTTAATTGTTTCTGACAGGCGTTTTTTTTTCGGTTCCATTGATTACACGTAATTACGTCGAACACGGTGCTGTTTCATTGCTACCTAAATCCCTTAAAAATCAGTAAAAAGGCATATCAGGCATATTCATGGTCCTTCGAGCCAGATTTCAGAGAAGATCACAATCAATAAATTGTAGATAATACGAAGTGATTGGCGAAGATTAAAGAAAAATCAAGATCGACTATAAGTGGCACGTGGATTGTGTGGTCAAGTGAATCAAATTCATCCAATTAATCCTCATTTAATTCATAAACTTGAACCCATCACTCAATAATCAGGTAGTATTAAGTAAACAGCCTCCGTGGTCTAGTGGTTAGAGCGTTAGGCTCACGATCTGGTGGTCCGGGTTCGATTCCCGATGGGGACATTGTCGAAATCACTTTGTGAGACTATCCTTTGTTTGGTAAGGACTTTTCAGGCTTGAATCACCTGATTGTCCGAAAAAGTAAGATGATTCCGTGCTTCGGAGGGCACGTTAAGCCGTTGGTCCCGGCTATTAGCCGTAAAAATACCTCCATCAACCCGCAGTGGAGCAGCGTGGTGGAGTATGCTCCATACCCCCTCCGGTTGATTGAGGGGAGGCCTGTGCCCAGCAGTGGGACGTATATAGGCAGTTTATGTATGTTATGTATTAAGTAAAGCAAAGTGTTGTTAATTTACGGTTAGTATAATTTTAATTACATTTATTACCCCCGACGGAACGGAGCAGGTATATGCGTTTAGGGTGAGAGATGTTTGTGTGTGCGTTTGTGCAAAGTAATGTTACCACCTATCTTTTAAACTAATGATCCGATTTTGAGGCGGTTTTCAATAACGGGATTGTGTTTGATGAGTTCATGTTCTTAGACAGGTGTGATGGCTGTAACTCACTAGGGGGTGCCACAATATTAGTGCAAAACAATGTTGCAATATAATCAAAACGAAATGTCCGATTACAATAAATTCTGTTTTCGGCAATGTGTACGTGGTAGCTTATTGCATGTTCCCAAATAATATAAAAATTACGTCTTTCTAGAGGGTGCTACAATATTAGTGAAAAATAGTATTGCAATAATATTAAAACGAATTGTCCAATTTCAATGCGGTTTTCAGCAATGGGTTCGTAGTTGAATGGTGCATGGTCTAAGATAAGTCTTATGATATTAACTCACTAGGAGGCGCTGCTATATTAGTGTGAAACGTTTATATTGCAATATTATTAAAATTAAAACGTATTGTCTGATTTCAATGCGGATTTCAGGAATGAGTTCGTGGGTGATTGGTGCATGTTTTCAGATGAGTGTTATAGAGGTAACTTTAAACAGAAAGCAACTGTATAATATATAATAAGGGACTTAATATTATGTGGTAGGATGAATCACACTTATTGTTTTGCGAGATCTTACCTACACATTATATAGATTATAATTCGTATATGCTCTCTAAAAAGTCTGAAATAAAATTAAGCAAAATTAAAAATTTTGGAAAAACCCACGACGGTAAAAATATCATCGAAAAAGAATAAAATAACTCAAAACCCCCGACTTAACCCAATTATTATGTAACGAAATATTATATTAGACTTAAAAATACTTTCTAAAAAAGAGTTGATATCTCGAGACATCGGTAATAGATATACTTAAGTACCTAAACAATGAATATGGATGTTTACAGTTTTTTCCTAACGTGTCTGTTTCTCGAAGATATACTTAAATGTAGCGATAATAATTTTACCATAATACATAACCGAGGAATATCCGTCGGGGGCTGCCATTAACCCAGCTAAAGTTTTTCTAGTGACGTGAATACAATTATTGAAGAATTGTAGATGTTTAACGACGACATAAAATACACTTATGAGTATGATTAAATTTCTGTTGAAATTTCATATAGAAAAGGCAGCCCCCGACGGATATTCCTCGGTTATGTATTATGGTAAAATTATTATCGCTACATTTAAGTATATCTTCGAGAAACAGACACGTTAGGAAAAAACTGTAAACATCCATATTCATTGTTTAGGTACTTAAGTATATCTATTACCGATGTCTCGAGATATCAACTCTTTTTTAGAAAGTATTTTTAAGTCTAATATAATATTTCGTTACATAATAATTGGGTTAAGTCGGGGGTTTTGAGTTATTTTATTCTTTTTCGATGATATTTTTACCGTCGTGGGTTTTTCCAAAATTTTTAATTTTGTTTATCACATTTTTAGCCAGGACAAACATGGCCGTAAAAAAAGAACCCCGGGACAGAATCTGATAGAACTTTGCCAGATTCATAGAGAAAGCATAAGCTTTCATTACATATAAGTCTCATCAGTGGAGGTTCTTGGACCAGATTCGCCCATTCTCCTTTAATGCAGTTGGATTTTTTTAATGACTAGAATGAAAATACAATAAATATTCAATTAAACTACTTCTTTAATTCAAAAGGTATTACATTTTGTTTTTGTTAGATACAATACTAATTTCTTTTTTAATACTTTGCATTTTGGCGTGTCTTCAGTAATTGACAACCGTCTTCTCTTCGGCGTGTTACACTGGTATGCTACTGCTGGCGGCTCCACGAGCTCTTCAAGTTCGCAGTCGCGAAGCCGTTTATTTTTGTACACCTTTTTCGGTGTCAGTACTTTAAAAGTACCTGATGAACCTAAAAAGAAAAATAGTATGTATTAAATAATGTCGTGAATCTTATTTTCTTGTCGTGGGTGGAATACCAGCCTAATCAACCCTAGTGTCAGGGTTATGATTGAGTCGCCAAAGGCCCCAAAAGGTGAATGTAAAGCAAAGTTGTTGGAGGTAACATACCTAACATAAAGGAAGAAAAGGGCAATTATAACATTCATTAAAGTAGGTAGGTAACTAACGTATTAACGTAGCCATTTTATAAATATTAAATAAAATGTGTATGATAAGTGATTCCTAAAAGATAGACATAGGTAGGTACTTATAAAATTCCACAATACATTGTTTTGTTATATCTCAAAACCATGAGGCAGCTTTTTCGATGAAAGCTAGTTAATTGTAATGTTTTCTGATACCTAGGTACTAACTACTTAATTACAATCACGCATGTAAGAAACTGTAATAACCCACTCAGTAAAGGAACAAACGGGTTTTACATTTAGAGGGGCTAAGGGGCGCCAAAGTGACGTCACCACTGAAAGAAACATTCGTGTAATGGTGACTGGAGTGGACGCCACGTAATAATAATAATATCTTTATTTCGTACCATTAAAGCCTTAAATATATGACAATATTTGTTTACATTTATAAATATGTAGTTACAGGCTGTGACATAATTGCTATGAGTCGGCTGTTATCCCTAAAAGTTTTAAAACTGAGCTAAGGATACCAGCTACCATCCAAAAGTTGTATGCAAAAGCCAAAAGTGAGGGTGCTGACAATGAATATTGTTATAATATTTAAAATTTGAATGATATCAAGTTATCAATAAAAAGAGAAAATAATAATTAATAGTTAAGGTAAAATGCCTAGGCCCTTGGTCTTGGTTCCATACAAGACCATTAACCCGGCCCCAGGGGGGACAGAGTCATCTTCTCTGCCCTCCACTGGGGCAATTCCTGTTCGGCGCGTCCTTGCCGCGGGGGTGGGCGCCTCTTACTTTAGTAGGCCGGAGTGAGATGGTGGCTGAGTTCGAATAGGGACCCAGACCTACGGGGTATAACGTAGAACCCTTGCCCAGGGATACGGGTGAAGAACTCAACGGCTGCAGAGGCGGAGATGGGAGCCATCGGTACGGCAATGCAGGACGGAAGGGGCATGTCACAGGGACTGTAACCTGGAACCTGACAGAGGGCAGCAGTAACTGTCAGTACTATTCAGAGGCAGAGGACAGGAGTCCTAGTATGGCTTTGTAATAGACTACTCTGGGCACCATCCCACTCGCGTCATACAGAGTACTGCGGGGTGGAAGGCAAGAGGGAAACCACTGCCCTATTTTTCCCTAAAAAAGTAGCATGGAGAGTATTTTACTGAAAAGGAACGTTCTTGACAACGGGCTTCCACGATGTCACATCCCGTGGCGGTCTGAGTCCGGCAGGGGTAGTAATAGCAAGGCTACCTCGGTCGTCAGCATGCGAAACCCTTGCTCTATTGGCACATGGAATGTGCGAACAATGTTAGAAGATGGAAAGATGGAGGAAGTGAAGTTGGAAATGGAAAGAATGAGAATAGATATTTTGGGACTTAGTGAAATGAGGTGGGAAGGCAGCGGTGACTACTGGAGTGATAACTTTAGAATAATTTACACAGGTGATATAAAACAGGGAAGTAATGGAACAGCAATAATCTTGAACAAAAAATGGGGAAATAAAGTGGAAAATACTATTCATCACAGTGATAGAATTACAGCGATTAAAATCAAAGCAGAACCTAAAGATCTTGTTATAATTCAAGTGTACATGCCAACAGGAGATCGTAAATATGACGAAGAAGTTGAAATTATGTATGAACAGCTCGACTCAATAATAGATGCTGTAAAGAAAAATGATAATTTAATTATAATAGGCGATTTTAATGCTGTAGTGGGGGAAGGGAAGGATGAAAATATTGTGGGTAGGTTTGGCCTAGGAAAAAGAAATGACAGAGGAGATAGATTGGTACAGTTCTGCAAAGAAAATAACATGACTATTTGCAATACGCAATTTCAGCTGCCAAAAAGAAGGCTCTATACCTGGAAAATGCCGGGAGACATTGGACGATACCAATTAGACTACATAATAGTTAGAATGGAAAATAGGAACCTAGTCACTTCATGCAAAGCCTACCCAGGAGCTGATCTAAATACGGATCACAATCTTCTCCTGAGCAAGTTTAATTTAGGATTAAAAAGGACCAAAAGGACACACAAATATAAGAATATTGATCTCAATAAATTAAAGTATACCAAATATCAAGTGCAATATAGTAATAAATTGAAAGATAAATATTTAGAATATAAGAAAAATCGTGATTTAGAGGTAAATAGTATAGAAGAGAAGTATAATAAGGTTAGAGATATAATTAAAAGTACCGCAGAAGAATGCTTAGAAAGCGAAAAGTTAGTCCCAAGGAAGAAATGGCTAAGCCAAGATATTATTGATATTATGATAAAAAGGAGAACGTTAAGAAATAAGTCGGATGACGCCAGTATTGTTGAATATAGAAAACTTACTAACAGAATAACAACACAATGTAGGAACCGTAAAGAAAAAGACTTAGAAAAGGATTGTGATCTCGTTGAGCATTATATGAAAGCAGGTAAAATGGATCTAGCATATAACATAATAAAAAGTTTAAATAGGAAGAAAAAGACAAGAAGTACAGCAATACTAGATGAAGATGGAAAGATTTTGATTGATAATGAGGATATAGCTAACAGATGGAAGAGATACATAGAAGGATTATATCAGGGAGATGGACTAACCGAGGACGATATAGAGGATGAACAAGAGGTGGAAGAGGATGATCGTGGCCCGGACATCTTGAGAGAGGAATTTGATAAAGCTTTAAACAGTTTAAAAAATAAAAAAGCGGCCGGAGACGACAAGTTGTTTATAGAATTGCTAAAATCTGCAAACCCCTTAGTTTTGAACGAAATTTACGAATTAATCAATCTAATGTATACAACTGGCAAAATACCAACAGACTTTCAAGTTAGTAAAACTTTGGCATTACCAAAAAAACCAAATACTTTGAAATGCGAAGAACACCGGACACTGAGCATAATATCACAGGCTTCAAAAATTTTACTTAAAATCATTCAAAACCGACTGAGACCTAAAGCTGAGGGATGTCTGGGAGATGACCAGTATGGGTTCAGGGAAAAGAAAGGTACAAGAGAAGCAATATTAGCTTTAAGACTGATAATTGACAGGAGATTGGATTTAAGCATGGATACCAGCGTGGCTTTTATAGACCTAATTAAGTGAGCGACAGACGGAGGGTGAAGAAGAGAAACTAGAATCACTTAGAATGAAATTATATTTTAAATTTACAGCTAAACCTAACTAACCTAGGTGCGAATGAGTCCGAAGTTAGGACTACACTGAATTTTACTTAAAAACTATTTTACATTATGGCTAAATCGAGGTCACAATTTGGTGGCGTGATTGACGTCAGCGCATCGCGTTCGGGCGCTGGCTCAGCAGGCTGGCTGTTCCATTAATTACGCTGACTTGAACTCGTGGAACGACGCTGGTCACGGCGTACGGGTGTGAGCAGGCGGGCGAAGGTACCGGTTACGTAACATCTCCACCCTCAGAACAGCACCTATTCGAAGACTATCGTGGAGAATAGTGCTGGTCACCATTTCTTGGGTTATCTTTTTTCAGGGTGGTATACCCTGGCCTTCCTGCACGGAGAATCGATGTTCCTGGTTGAATCGATGGTTTGATATCATGTTAGGTTCTTGGATTCTTCCCGGTCAGATTACGGCAGTATCGTAGTAATTGCTTGCAAGTAACTCAGATAACATTTGAAATTTTCGTCGTTACTTGTAATTTGAAGTGGCTTCATCTCGAAGTTCCCACACTGTTAGGTTTTGGTGCATTTCTGTAAGTACGTCTGTCGTGTTGCATTAAATCTCGACATCTTTTCCTCTCTTCCTGTTGGGAAAAAATATGGAAACTGAACCTTTAGTGGCTTGTGTGGTCCTCGCTGCGCTTCATTTCCATTGCCCTAGGCGGGAAAGGAATTCACCGTTCTGATGTTGGAAATTCATGGCCTATTACGACGCGGAGCGGTGGATAGGTGGTCTATTGCCCGAGCATGGGTGCCTGGTGGACTTCGGGGATGGCGAGGTACGCATATACATTAGTCTTCAGGGCATACTGCATATCCATCGGTGTCCTGCTTCTGGGATTCCTAGAAGACCTGGATGCACTGAAGGACTGGGACGAACCATAAGGTACTGCACCGGCGAAGTAATTATTCTTCTTTTTTTCTGACCTCTTTTTTCTTCACTTAATTTTCTTCTTTTTCTTTTTTCTTACATTTTTTCTTGGCTTAATTTACACTCTGTTCCCTTCTTCATTATCGATGCTTGGATAACCTCCGTTGTGACTTCACGTAGATTCTGAATACTCGAGATGGTGCTTGATAGTCACCCGGGCAGCCCGGAGCACGGTGTTCGATGTGAGATACGCCTGAATTTGCTCGCAAACTGACCCGCGAGTATCCTACCGACTGCGCCAATTAAGTGAGCGACAGACGGAGGGTGAAGAAGAGAAACTAGAATCACTTAGAATGAAATTATATTTTAAATTTACAGCTAAACCTAACTAACCTAGGTGCGAATGAGTCCGAAGTTAGGACTACACTGAATTTTACTTAAAAACTATTTTACATTATGGCTAAATCGAGGTCACAATTTGGTGGCGTGATTGACGTCAGCGCATCGCGTTCGGGCGCTGGCTCAGCAGGCTGGCTGTTCCATTAATTACGCTGACTTGAACTCGTGGAACGACGCTGGTCACGGCGTATGGGTGTGAGCAGGCGGGCGAAGGTACCGGTTACGTAACAACCTTGAAAAGGCTTTTGACAAGGTAAACTGGAGGAAAATGATGAGGGGGTTGAAGGAAGTAGGAATGGATTATAGAGACCGAAGGATAATATACGAACTATATAAACACCAGGAAACTGTCGTAGAAATAGGAGAAGTGAAGAGAAAAGCTAGAGTACGGCAAGGTGTAAGACAGGGCTGTTCCTTATCTCCACTAATATTTAACATTTTCATAGAGGGTGCCATGAAGGAAATAGCTAAAATCAGTAACGGAATAACAATAAATGGACAGAATATAATTAGTATCAGATTTGCAGACGATATTGCGGCACTGGCCAGTAATAAAGAAGACCTAGAAACCCTACTTAACACAATGAACACAGTTTTTGAAAAATACGACCTTAAAATTAATATAAGTAAAACCAAAATTCTAACAATTTCCAAAACTCCAAAAATAGACAGCCAAATAATTAAGTTAAATAATATCCCGATTGAAAATGTAAAGAACTTTAAGTATCTAGGCAGCATAATAACGAATGACGCAAGATGTACTTTAGACGTTAAAACCAGAATAGCAATGGCAAAACAAGCTTTCCATAACAAAGGGTGCATATTCAAGGCTAGGATTGCCAAATCTATCAGAAAAAGATGTGTCAAAACCTTCGTATGGAGTATAGCCCTCTATGGATGTGAAACTTGGACACTGACACAGAAGGACAGAGAGAGACTCGAGGCCTTTGAAATGTGGTGTTGGAGGAGGATGGAAAGAATAAGTTGGACAGAAAGGGTTACAAATGAGGAAGTGCTAGTAAGAGTAAGGGAAAAGAGACAAATACTGAGAATTATTGAGGACAGAAGAGGCAAGATGATTGGACACCTAATAAGACACGACGAATTCATTAAAAACATCATAGAAGGAAAGCTAGAAGGAAAGAGAGGAAGGGGAAGACCAAGAAGAGCTTACATGGAACAGATTAAAGAAAAGGTTAACGTCGTGTCTTAATTAAAGTTAAAGTTAATTAAAGTTAAAGTTAACTTAATTAAAGTTTCTTTAAAAGCCAATAATCGATAAATAGGCACTAAAATTATGTTTTATAATTTAAAAGTTATACTCCAACCAAAAGTTAATCAAAGATATTGGCATTTAATGGAGATTTTTATATTTTTAAATTTAGTGGTTACTCTAGCGGATTTACGTCGGAACTACGTCGAGTATGGAGCTTGTTGAGGGGTTGAACGGTCTCGTTTTTATCAACGCCATCTATAATTGTGTGTAAGAAGCTCGCTTAAAGTTGCGCCATCTATCGTTAATTATTGCAACATCGATCTAGCTTTGCCACAGATAATAAAATATTACGTTTTTAAAAGTTTGTGTTTATTTGCAAAATACATTTTTATTGAATTTATTAAATGTTTAGTTGTAATTCCGTTGTAATAATTATGGGAGATACAATATCAAATTTTAAAAATAATATAACCACCTATAGATATCATTAGAAACTAAATTTGAGAACAAAAAAAACGCAACTTTCAAATAACGTAGGTAGGTTATATACCTATGTTTGAAAATGTTTGTTTTCGTTCGTTTGAATTCCGAGTCGAACGCGCCTTCTACGTTTTGTGTATTGTGATTTACAAACTGACCCTGGACTGAAATCGGACTTTGATTTGGCTTCATGAAACCTGCTTTCACGTAGCGACACAGGAACAGTGGTTATAAAAAATGCCTGCAGACAATTGTTCTTATTATAATTGTACAAATTCTTCGGAACAGAAGTCAATGTTCCGTTTTCCGTGGAATGACGTCAACCGCCTAAAAGTATGGCTTGAGAATTGCGGTAAGTAGTTAAATGTTTACTTTTATTTATTTTTAATATTAAACTGCAAAAAGTTATCAAACAAACAATTTGAAAGAATCAATGACAATCAAGACTGGAATAAAATAAAAAGAAATACCTACTTAACATGGTGGTAAAGTTATTGCCACTCCCCCTATTTGCTAGACTATTATTTTGACAATCGGTTTATCATTTGTCACCATTTAGTTTACCATAATTAATGTAATACTTAAAATCAAGCTGAGATCAACAGTTTAGAGCAGTAGAACAGGTTTTTCTGTCTGAAGAACATAATATAATTAGGTATTGTGCTCAATGTCAATTTGGAATTATTAAATTAACTTTTGTACAATTGGGTAATTTAGCATGGCATATAGATATACTAATCAAACTTGAAAGTCTTAATTAGTGATTTTTAACATATTCTTACTGGGAACTACTAAAGCACTGGAATAGTCAAAAACTTGTAAAGTACCTACTATATGCCAATACTGTATGCGATGCATTTATATTTCCAAGTGAACTGTGGAATAAAAGGGACAAAAGTTAAAAAAAGTCAATCAAGTTCATAATTATTTTTGAATTTTGGACTGTTTTATTGAACAGTTTATAGACCAGGGCAGTTAAAATACCCACATTGAAGCAATTCATCTATGTAAGCAATATTGCAGTTTCACATTTGTGCATATAAAAGTAAGTGTGCGATGCAAACAAATTGTCAAATAGCAATATTGCTTTCTTAGATGAATTGCTTTGATGTAGCCATTTTGACATCTACTTAGATATCTACTTACACATTTACTTTTAATTTAAGTTGAAAATAAATAAAAATAAAACATTAATTTATTTCTTCTTATACAGTCTTAATAGGTACCTAAGATAAATTACTATCTACCAAACCTACAGTTTTATACCAATTTCACACATCGGGACTGTGTACAGAAGCCAGGAACCCAAATGAGGTATACCTAGTATCTTGGTCTCGCTCACGCCTGACCACCTTTCAGCAGGTACCAATCTATACATACATTATGTATAGGTAGGTACCTACAAGAACTTAATAAGACATGTCAAAAGTTGCTGTTTTAGTGGATTCTGCCTCTGTGTATTATTGATTAGAACATTAGGCTTATGATCTGGAGGTCCGGATACTGTTCCTGATATTATCAAAATTACTTTGTGAGATTATTCATCACAAATCAAATATTTTTAATGATTACAAACAGTTAGAACATACAAAAATTTATGCAACATACCTACTACAGTACAAACGGGAGGCCTGTTTAAGCAATTTCTTCCAAAGTTGCTCGGTCGGTAGGTATAGGTTGGACTTGACCATCGGTAAATGAGTCAGTGCTCAGCTGTCTTATGTTTATATTCAAATTGTTCAACGGACATCACGGGTGGTTATTTCGTAATAATAGTTCTTACTCACTGTTTAAGTCCTTATTTGTTAAGTAATTGTCATCCAATATTCACAGCAAAGCTTGTTGTAAGTATTTATAATAATATTTATGCTGAAACCTATTCACTATTCACTTTGTTGTTATAAACATTTGTTGCACTATATCACCGTAAGTATTGATCCTTTTTTGATCACTCCAATACTGGTACTTTAAATCAAGTTGTTCCACATATAACTATCAAAATTATGACTGGATATTGCTTTCTTTGATTATTAAAAATTTAAATAACATGGACTAGATCTTTACGTGGCGACTGCAGCGCCCTCTTAGTCTAAGAGTAAGCTTTGCTTCAGAAATTATATAGTTGGTCCGGGCTACCACCAAAACGATTACCTCCTGTTATTTGAGGGTAGAGGGTAGAGACGATCCAGCAGTGGAACATCTATAGGCTATTTATGTTTTATTGAACATTATATTCTTTTCTTGTAGGTAATATGAACATTGCCCACTTGCCTGCAGAAAATTTGCAGTCAAGGTATTTATGCATTGACCATTTCAATATCAAGTATGTACGAAATGAGACTGGTCATAGAAAAAGACTCCAGAGAAGTGCAGTTCCAGAACCATATCAGACTCAAGACCTTCAAAATCGCTCAAGCACTTCCTCACCAGGTAAGCACAATTAATTTGTCAAGTTATTACCTACAATTGGGTAGGTAGGTACTTACCTACCACCGAATTAATACAAATACAATCAAAATTTTTATTGTAGTTTAGGTACCTACCTATTGCTTGAATATCTACATAATATTGGGTTTTAGTATAGTGATAGTGAGTTATTACGTGAATGATACCTACCGACCTTGAGTTTTTTGAAATGTTAGGTACCTAGCTAATTACAACTTACCTACTACTTAGATGTAGACAAGTTAATGTAGGTACCTACCTACCTAGTTAAATGTTTAAAGTAGGGGATAGGTTGTTTGTATGAAGTGTCCGGGCTGTGATGATAGTTAGGTTCGATAGGTGCCTATAGACGTCTCGATTCTGAACCATTTTCAGTAACAAAACTATAATAAAGCCGTATTAACATAAATTGTAGGGTTTAAAATAATTAAAGACGTAAAATATTATGAAAACAGAAATTTACGACTTTATTGTACGGATTGTACCTATACCAAGATACCTACCTACTATCTATAATACCTACTTAATACCCTAATAGGTAAGTTAGGTAGCTATAGGTAGAAAAAGTAGCTTTTCGCTTTCAACTTTACGCAGACGGCGATTGTCGTAGATGCGTAGGTAATGTAACCTACCATAACGTAACCATTTGTTTAAGTCTGAAGAGGTAACAAACATATAGGCAGATTTACCTACATACCTACTACGCATCGCATCGCATCGGACCTATCATTTGCGTTAGCGCGACTCAGCCAGTAGGTAGGTACCTGCCTACCTACAATCGTAATAACACGTGACCTCGCGCAACGCAACAAGCCAGAATGGATCTTATCTTTATAATGACATAAAGTCTATAGTTGCTCGACACACGTAATTGAGACGTAGTTGTTTACAATCTTGTACAAAACAGTGCACCGCGCTTACAGGGCTTATAGGTATATTACAATTTTACGGTGACATATACATATTATAGCGGTTATTAAACTACCCAAACGCGATGCGTCGAGATTACTCGAGATCGCGGGCTCGGGCATCGGGATCGGGCGGTGTTATAATAAATAGTTCATTGGTGGGCGACCCACGATTTCGTCATACATTTTATAGGTAGGTAGGTAGGTTACATTGGTACACACGATGACCTGACGCAACGTGTGTGGCAGATGAATCGAGTTAATGTAGGTAATAAAACCTTATCATTCCACTTACTTAAGTAGGTAGGTACCTACTATGTTTGTGGCTCTTTAACGCAAAACCTTTACCGCAGCGTAGCCAGACGAGATAAAAAACGTAAACAAACGGACCATTACTGAGTTACATTGCGATAACCAGGGATTATCATCTCTGTCCTTATCACTCGTACGCGCAGTTATGGCGTCAGTTAATCAACGATAGCTGTCGTTGTGTTTCGTGGTAGGTACCTACAGGAAAGCAGTCGGTACCGCAGCTGTCAACATTTGGACCGCCATTTTATGAACAAGTTCATTCCTGTTTGGATTGCGTTCGAAGTGATACATATTTTTTCGTCCCCGTATTTACCTACTTAGATTTTTGTTCTTATTATTCCGTTTCTGTTACTTTTATTTTTGATTTTTGCTAGTATTGTGAGTAGTTGTTGATTTAAACACAGTATTGACAACATGATTGATAATACGATAGATAGTTTTATCATAAACACAGCTGACTCGGACTCTTCCGACGAATCATCTTTGTCTAGTACAGACGACAGCGATTAAAATTCGAACTCTATGATAATTTATTCAAATATAAATGTTTTGAACCTCTGAAACTTTGTTTACATTCTATATCTCGTCTGGTTGCCTTTAACACGTCAGTAATCTAATCATTATTTTTATTTTAAGTTATATCTGTCATTATTATTTTTTTATTCTATCTGTCATTATAATAACATTATAAAACAAAGCTCCCACGCCATTCGCTCGTCTGTTTGTTGGCGGCTAACTCAAAAGAAAAAAAAAAAAATAATGACAGATATAACTTAAAATAAAATTAGATGTGTTTACAGGAATTAGCACCAATGTCATGACTTAAGAAGTGTTATATATTTTTTTCTTTGAGCTTCTATATTTGCAACTTTTTACCACGCACTTCGCATGTTGCCAGTTCGGCGCCTAATCGCGCACCGCGGAGAAATACTGTTGTAGGTGCTGACACAGCGCTAGCGCACAGCTAGCGGAGGCAGCCCCTCGCCTCACTTTACATTTAGTCTCTACGGTCCGGGCAACGGGGCAACACGCCTCAGAATTGGCTTTTCTAATATTTTATGTAGAACGCGCGCTTTACTGTGTTGATAAAGTGTAATGTAAATTTACTATGTTTTTCTGGAAAATAGACAGTGATCCCTATTAAGTGATTTTATTCATGAGCCCCAATAACACACCAAGGTCGATAACGTAGAGACTCCCTTAGGGAAACCCCACCCCCTAAGGCACACAAGTTAACACTAAAGTGGTGACCCCGCCCGTTGCTCGGACATTCACGCGTGCGTTACGGAGGATCAGTGTGTCAAAAAGTGTGGCATTCCTGCATCATGGCGCAGCCGCCACCACCGCCACGCCAGGAGGAAGATCAGCAGCGACGTCAGTTGCGGCAAGAAGTCAGCCATGACCTGGCTGCTATCAGCCTTGTGTCGAGGATCCCAGCGTTTTGGCGCGATATGCCGCGCATGTGGTTTGCCCGTTTTGAAGCCGTCATAGGGTCTCAGCATCAAAGCGAAGCAGTTAAGTTTGACCTTGTGCTATCAAAGCTAGACAAAGAGGAGTTAAGCCAGATTTCCGACTTGATTGACGACCCACCAGAACAGCAACGTTATACAGTGCTCAAGAATCGTCTGATGAAGATATTTCAAGAGAGTGCAGAGGCTCAGTTCCACAAGCTCGTCAAGGAGATGGACTTAGGTAGTCAGCGTCCATCACAGTTGCTTGCCAAGATGCGTGAACTAGCGAAGAACTCAGGTACAGCAGGTGACACTCTTAAGAACCTGTGGATGACTCGACTACCGGGTTGGGTACGTGCTATATTAGCAAGCTCAAGCGCGGACACGAAGCTTGATGACCTCGCGAGCATGGCAGACAAGATTATGGACAATCTACGGAGTGGTGACATAGCAGCAGTGGACACACCGACGGCATCTACATCAGCCGTCAAATTGGAGCTGTTATCGCAAGTAAGAGACCTGTCAATGGAGCTCAAGGCCTTACGATGTGAGGTGAACAGCATCAGAGGACGCGGCCGACCATTACAGCGCGGAAACGGCCGCTGGGGTCGCAGCAGATCCCGCTCGCAGTCCAGGCCAAGACGTACACCACAGAGCCCTGACTGGTTATGTAAGCATCACTACCGATACCGCGGAGCAGCGTGGAAGTGTGAGGCGCCCTGTAACTGGGTAAACAAGCCTACTGTGCAGAGAGACAATACGAACAGTCCGGGAAACTAACGTCGGTACAGTCTGGTGCGGTGGCGGAGTGTACGAGTTACAATGAAAATCATCGCTTGTGTGTAACAGACTCAAAGTCGGGAATGAACTTTCTTATAGATACCGGTGCTAATGTATCCGTTGTCCCCATGTCTAAAGTGAACCCTAATAAATATGATACAAACTGTTCATATAAACTTTTCGCTGCGAACGGTACGGAAATAAAAACATACGGTATAGTAACGCTAGAACTTAACTTAGGCTTAAGGCGAAGTTTCACATGGCCGTTTATTATTTGTAATGTAAACAAACCTATTATTGGAGCTGATTTCTTAAACAAACATCAATTGTTAGTCGATTTGTACAATAAAAAATTGGTAGATGGAGTAACCGAATTATGTGCGATAGGTATCATCGTAAGTCATGATGAACCAGTAATCAAAAGTATTCAGGATGATAACCCTTATCGTGATTTATTGGAACAATTTACAGAGATAACCCGTCCCGTGTCATTCAAGGAGAAAACACCGTCACATGCAGTGAAGCACCACATCGAAACGACCGGCCCACCCGTCCACGCGCGGCCGAGACCCCTGCCGCCAGACAAGTTTCTTAAGGTAAGGGAAGAATTCCGTTTTATGCAGGAAGCCGGCATTTGCAGACCATCAAGAAGTCAATGGGCTTCACCATTACATGTTGTACCAAAAAAGGACGGTAAGTTACGACCATGCGGAGACTATCGTCGCCTTAACGCCGTAACGAAACCCGATCGCTACCCAGTTCCGAGACTTCACGACTTTACCTATGGATTGTCAGGTAAAAAAGTGTTTAGTAGAATTGATATTAACCGTGCTTATCATTACATTGAGGTAGCGGAGAAAGACATAGAGAAGACAGCAATCATAACACCGTTTGGATTGTTCGAGTTCCCGCGAATGACCTTCGGGTTACGAAACGCAGCACAAACTTTCCAAAGGTTTATGGACAACACTGTACTTTATGGCATCGAAAGTATTGGGTCATCTGATAAAGGAACATCCACACTATTTTGTTACATCGATGATGTCATCATTGCATCAGAAAATGACGAGGTACATAGAGAACATGTTAAGATGATTTTTGAACAGTTAAACAAAATTGGAATGACAATTAATTTGAGTAAATGCATATTTGGGCAAGAACAAGTAGATTTTTTGGGGTATAACGTTACGTCAGAAGGAATTTCACCCCTTCCGGATAAGGTACAGGCAATATCAGATTTTCCAAAACCTGGAACGATTGAACAGTTAAGACGATTTTTAGGGATGGTTAACTTTTATAGATCGCATTTGCCGCATGCAGCACAAGATCATGCTCATCTTAACAAGTTCTTACATAACTCTAGGAAAAAGGATCAGACTAAGATTGAATGGGACACTGAGGCAGTAGCTGCATTTGAGAAGTGTAAGGAAAGCCTAAAAAGCGCCGCTACACTATCACATCCAGCAACAGAAGTTCCATTAGCGTTGATGACAGACGCATCAAACACGTGCGTAGGTTCAGTCTTACAGCAGAGAGTCAACAATGTATGGCAACCGTTGGGTTATTTCAGTAAAGGTCTATCAGAGACGCAACGTAAATATAGTACGTACGACCGAGAGCTACTTGCCATATACATGTCAATAATGCATTTCAGGAACCTTATTGAAGGACGCGAACTTACGGTATTCACAGATCATAAGCCGTTAACTTATGCATTAACAAAGGTGAGTTCAGAAAAGGAAACCCATAGGCGTATACGACAATTGTTATATATCAGTGAGTATACCAGTAACATTCAACATGTGAGCGGAAGCGAAAACATAGTAGCTGACGCGCTATCACGTGTTGAGACGATAACATGCCCCACGAATGTAGACTTCGACGAACTCGCAACAGCGCAGGAAAACGACGATCTAATTTCGCAGACTCAGGGCGGATACAGTGTGGGGAGCGTGCAGTTGAAACGACTCAGCTTGCCAGGCGCGAACAAAGGTATTTATTGTGACGTATCAACAGGTAATATTCGACCTTATATTCCAGAGAAGTTCAGGAAACAAGTTTTCGAGTCAGTTCATCAAATTAGTCACCCAGGCATCAGAACATCAATGAAGATGGTTGCTTCTAGGTTCTTTTGGCCGAGTATTAATAAGGATGTACGTACATGGGCGAAAACTTGTGTAAATTGTCAAAAGAGTAAGGTAAATCGTCATACAGTATCGAGTTTAGGTCAGTTTTTGCCCAGCGAAAGATTTCAGCATATACACATAGATATTGTTGGTCCGTTACCCACCACGCAACGAGGTCACAGGTATTTGGTTACAATAATAGACAGATTTACGCATTGGCCAGAGGCAGTACCTACCAGTGACATCACAGCAGATACAGTAGCCAGAGCATTATACGACAACTGGATTAGTAGATTCGGTTGCCCTTCCCAGCTGACTAGTGATCAAGGTAGGAAGTTTGAAAGCGAACTCTTTAGCAGCCTACTTCGATTACTAGGAGTACAGCGGATCAGGACAACACCCTACCATCCACAGAGTAATGGTAAGATAGAGAGATGGCATCGATCTCTAAAGGCAGCACTTACTAGCCGGTTAATTGATAACACGTCATGGGATGAAGAATTACCCACCGTACTGCTTGGACTACGCGCCGCCAGCCGGTGTGACACAGGCCTTAGTGCAGCCGAGTTAGTAACAGGTCAGTCATTACGCTTACCCGGAGATTTTTATAACGACACATGTCTCAGTTCTGTTGATCAATATACTTTTGTAGAGAAGTTACGCAACATAGTGCACAGTGTGCGACCCAAGCCTCGAGTTGATAGCGATCCTCGTAAGTTATTTATACATAAAGATCTCAAGACTTGCAAAAGTGTATTTATCCGGAATGACGCAGTGAAGAAACCTTTGACCCCTACTTACGATGGCCCATACAGCGTCATAAGTAGGACAGATAAAGTTTTTAAAGTTCAGTTAGACAACAGACAGGTAAATATAGCTATAGATAGGTTAAAACCTGCATATTTATTAGAGTCAGAAACATGTGTTGAGAAATCAGGTCCAATATCAGGCAGTACAAACGTAGATTTAAATTCAGAATTAAGTAGAGAGAATAACGATAAGTTAATCACTTATACCACCCGGTGTGGCAGAACCAGTAGGCCACCGGTGCGTTTTCTTATATAATATAGAGTAATCATTAAATGTATGTCATATGAAATTTCTTGTAAATGTAACCTCAAAGTTTCAATCATTTTACGTAGAACTCTCAAGAGTATACTTTGTTTAAATATTGTGATAGATGCCTATCATAGTGACTATGGGCAAACAACAATCTAAGAACGCTGAAGTTGTTATTGCTCAGCAAGGATCAGATAACTCGGCCACTGCCGCTATTGAGAGAAAGTTAGAACTTTTTAGTTTACTTGCTATAGCGATGATAGTGATAATCATGTGTATATGTATCTACGTGAGGTGTAGAAGATGTGGCCGAAGTGTGAAGGAAAGAGTAATGAAGGATATCATCTCGATGGCAGAGCAGGGACGCGCAGCCGGGGCAGTAGCCCAAACAGCAGGCCCGCCGGCCGCGAAACCTCCCAATTCCTCTGCATCTTCTACATTTTATTGATAACGGTATTGTTTAATTATTGCGTATTGTGTTAAATTTTTAAGTAGAGTCAGTAAGTATAATAGGCTTACACATAACATTTTTGTATTTCCATTTTCGTAATTCTGTGTAATTTTAAATTAGATAACGTAACTTATATGTACTGTCTACCCCGTAAGAGATGGCAACTACTTGTTCATAACAACATGTAACAATCAGTCCTTATTTTTGTTTTGCATAGCATTGTATTCAATTCAGTGAATGTAATTTTACACCCGTGCCCGTTGCCACTGTGTGTTCGAGTCATGTGTCAGCAAATGCATACTTTGTTTATAAAGTCAATAGCGTTATTTTGTACTGTAACAAATTAAAGTAAGGGTTACCCTATGATTGTAAATTTTAGGACATTCTTTATTTTTTTTTCTTTTCAAATTTATTTAATTTTTTATAAAAGGGGGGGAGTATTGTAGGTGCTGACACAGCGCTAGCGCACAGCTAGCGGAGGCAGCCCCTCGCCTCACTTTACATTTAGTCTCTACGGTCCGGGCAACGGGGCAACACGCCTCAGAATTGGCTTTTCTAATATTTTATGTAGAACGCGCGCTTTACTGTGTTGATAAAGTGTAATGTAAATTTACTATGTTTTTCTGGAAAATAGACAGTGATCCCTATTAAGTGATTTTATTCATGAGCCCCAATAACACACCAAGGTCGATAACGTAGAGACTCCCTTAGGGAAACCCCACCCCCTAAGGCACACAAGTTAACACTAAACTGTCACTCACGTCGCTATATTAACAGTAACTTTGCGTCCCACTTTTTGAGCGATGATGTTCAATCTATGTCCGAAAAAAATCAAGACTAGTGGGAGCTTGGGTTCAATGTAGTGTCTGATTGGTTGAACCAAAACCTGCTCACCTTAAATGTAGCATATGATTTTTACTTTGCGTACTAAACATCTTCCGGCAATATTTACCATCGCTGCACACTCCACTCAAATCCCTCATACTTCACCTTGTAATTGTCCTAAAATAGAAAGAACTAATAGCATTAAATACCTCGGAGTCCTTATAGATAGCAACCTCACTTTTAACTCACACATTAGCCTCATATCAAATAGAGTCCGTAAATTAATATTTGTATTTAAACATTTAAGACATGTAGCAGACCCTCCAACTTTAAAAATGATTTATATAGCACTTTGTCAATCAATACTTATTTATTGCATCACTACATGGGGCGGTGCACCAAAAACCATTTTCAAATCTGTAGAACGTGCACAAAGGGCACTGTTAAAAGTAGCTACATTCAAACCTGTGCTATTTTCCACCTCTCTACTCTATGAGGTATGTGACGTACTTACCGTCCGACAACTGTTCATTCTTCATACTATACTTATGCAACACTCCCAGACTCCCGTTGACATCGACGTTACATATACAAGGCGTAACCACTTAGTCGCAAAATCTTCCTTCTTCAATACCAGTTGTAGCCATAGATTCTTCTGCTTTTTGGGTCCCTTTCTGTACAACACGCTTCAACGTAATCTTTTCATTCACTCCCAATCAACACTACTTTGCAAAAAGGCTGTTACCAAATGGTTACAAAGACTATCATACGATGACACGGAGAATTTACTTAAACCTGTTGGTTGATTACCTTTAGTAAACATAATAATATACAAGTAGATACACCTCACACAACACACACACACGCACACACACACACACACACGCACACGCACACACACACACACACACACACACACGCACATAGCAAGTTGCATTTTACCTTCATCATCATCAATTTAAGAGCCACGCTCTTGTCGGTGTAGCATTTTCCATTCCAGTCTATCAAAGGCCAATTCCTTGACTTCCCTATAAGACACGACGTTAACCTTTTCTTTAATCTGTTCCATGTAAGCTCTTCTTGGTCTTCCCCTTCCTCTCTTTCCTTCTAGCTTTCCTTCTATGATGTTTTTAATGAATTCGTCGTGTCTTATTAGGTGTCCAATCATCTTGCCTCTTCTGTCCTCAATAATTCTCAGTATTTGTCTCTTTTCCCTTACTCTTACTAGCACTTCCTCATTTGTAACCCTTTCTGTCCAACTTATTCTTTCCATCCTCCTCCAACACCACATTTCAAAGGCCTCGAGTCTCTCTCTGTCCTTCTGTGTCAGTGTCCAAGTTTCACATCCATAGAGGGCTATACTCCATACGAAGGTTTTGACACATCTTTTTCTGATAGATTTGGCAATCCTAGCCTTGAATATGCACCCTTTGTTATGGAAAGCTTGTTTTGCCATTGCTATTCTGGTTTTAACGTCTAAAGTACATCTTGAGTCATTCGTTATTATGCTGCCTAGATACTTAAAGTTCTTTACATTTTCAATCGGGATATTATTTAACTTAATTATTTGGCTGTCTATTTTTGGAGTTTTGGAAATTGTTAGAATTTTGGTTTTACTTATATTAATTTTAAGGTCGTATTTTTCAAAAACTGTGTTCATTGTGTTAAGTAGGGTTTCTAGGTCTTCTTTATTACTGGCCAGTGCCGCAATATCGTCTGCAAATCTGATACTAATTATATTCTGTCCATTTATTGTTATTCCGTTACTGATTTTAGCTATTTCCTTCATGGCACCCTCTATGAAAATGTTAAATATTAGTGGAGATAAGGAACAGCCCTGTCTTACACCTTGCCGTACTCTAGCTTTTCTCTTCACTTCTCCTATTTCTACGACAGTTTCCTGGTGTTTATATAGTTCGTATATTATCCTTCGGTCTCTATAATCCATTCCTACTTCCTTCAACCCCCTCATCATTTTCCTCCAGTTTACCTTGTCAAAAGCCTTTTCAAGGTCTATAAAAGCCACGCTGGTATCCATGCTTAAATCCAATCTCCTGTCAATTATCAGTCTTAAAGCTAATATTGCTTCTCTTGTACCTTTCTTTTCCCTGAACCCATACTGGTCATCTCCCAGACATCCCTCAGCTTTAGGTCTCAGTCGGGTTTTTTTTTTTTTTTTTTTTTTTTTTTTTTATTTGGGATAACAAACAGTTACATATTATAATGTTACAAATTGTAATAGCTTAAAACAAAATTTATCTTAACATGCAACCAACTACATTATCCACAGCTTATGTATACAGTTTACATTTTTAGGATCTCGTTAAGATGCGTGCTGACAACTGTACCCACATTTACGCATAACTATACGCAGTTATGTATAACTATACGTAAATGTAGGCATATGAAAATAGGTACAGTTTCTATTTAAGTATATAATATTGAAATATTGAAATAAATTTCCCAGGTGGATGGCGCCAGTGTTAGTAGACTCAACGTTATTTATGTAATTATAGGTTTTATTCTTGGGTGTGTCGAATTGATAAACTGAAACAAATCACTGTAACAATGCGCCATCCCTACAGTCCGGTTTTTTTCTTTAACCTAACAGAAATCTTAAGTACCTACTGATTATGCGATTGGCCGGTTAAACTGCTGCCGCTCATAGCACCAATTTTATTTAGTACTGAGGTTCTAAATGTAGGCGCAGGCAGTGAGAAAATGTCAATATCCTGGAAATGAACATTATAGGATGTCATGAGCGCGTTGAGCGGCGCGCGCCTACCAGCGTTTGTGCGACTGCTAATAGGCGCGAACACCGGGCGGGTTCGTAATGATCGCTGTCGAGCAGCTCGTGGTACGTTAAAACGCACCATGTTATGAATGTCGATACAATCTAACTTATGATTGCAGATCTTATAGAGCAGCATGGCTCCTAAAAGTAATCGACGGTTTTTTGTAGTGTGAAGTTTATATTTGATAAGCGATTGTACATATGATAAACGACCTATTTTGCATTTGTAAATCATAGATTTTAAAAATTTTCTTTGAACGTTTTCTATTATGTTACTATACTTATCGTAATATGGGTTCCAAATTTGACAGGCGTATTCTAATTGTGATCTAATTAATGTCTTGAACAGATACAGAAAAGTGTGGGGCGATTCAAAGTATTTAGATGATCTCATTACAAAACCATACATACTGAAAGCTTTATTAACGATCTTTTGGATATGAACATCAAAGTGTAGTTTTGAATCCAGATGTATGCCCAGGTCCCGCAGTGAGCGTACGTTCTTCAGTTGAATGTTGTTTAATTTATAGTTAAATTGAATTTCCTTTCTTTTTTTTGTGAATCTAATAAAATTGCATTTTGAAATACTAAGATATAGCTTATTTTCGAGACAGTAATTATCAAGGCGGTCCAGATCGTCTTGTATTAGATGGCAATCGTGAATAGACGTGATTGGTCGGAATATTTTCAAGTCATCTGCATATAACAGAAAATTGGAATGATGAAAACATTGGCCAATATCATTAATGTAAACGACAAACAATAGCGGTCCCAGTATGGATCCCTGCGGGACGCCAGAGGTCACGAGAATCGCTTCGGATTTATGCCCTGAGATGACTATTCTTTGACTTCGCCCCGATATATAAGAAGCAAACCATCGCAGTAAGTTACCTTTGATTCCGTTAAATGCAATCTTATCAAGCAGCATTTTGTGGTCCACCTTATCGAAAGCCTTCTGAAAGTCAGTGTATACCGCGTCGATTTGTATGTTTCTATCCATATTTTTGAAAAGGTTTTCAACAAACAGTAGCAGATTAGTGCAGGTAGATCGGTTTTTAACAAATCCGTGCTGCTCTTTAATAATAATTTTGTGAACAATGGGGTAAATTTGGCGATGGACCAGTCTCTCAAAGAGCTTGGACAAGGCGGGTAAAATTGAAATTGGGCGATAGTTTGCAATATTCTCTTTAGTCCCGCTTTTGTAAATGGGCGTAACATTTGCTTGCTTCCATATGTCCGGGAATACCCCTTCAGACAAGCATTTATTGAAAATAATGAATAGGGGTTTGCAGATATGACTCGCAGTGTTCTTGAGAAACAATGCTGGAACACCATCAGACCCAGGAGCTTTTGTATGATCTATTTTTTTCAGTTCAGACTTTATTTCACTGTCGTGAATGCGCATTTGACTAATGATTATGTCATTATTACTGTGATCTTGTGGTGGACAGTAATTTTCAATGTCTAATGCGGATATCTCGTAAACCGATTTAAAGAACATTGCAAATAAATTACATATTTCTAATGGTGTTCCAGCATTCTTGTTCTCGTATACCATCTTGGTTGGGATACCCGGCTTGTCTCTGAGACCTGAAACGAATTTCCAGAAATATTTTACGTTTGACCTGATATTTGTTTCCAGTGAACGTTTGTATTTTACATACGCATTGTGACACTCGTCTTTAAATCGCTTTCTGTACATGGAAAAAATATGATAGTCACTTTCGTTGCCATAGATTTTCCATTTTATCCAAGCTTTGTTTTTGTTTTTAAATATATGAATTAATGACGGGGAAAACCAGGGTGGGAAATTAGTACCCTTACGCACTGTTGTTGGAACGTGGGATTTGATAATACTATATAGCTGCTCGTAAAATGTTGCAACAGCAGCTTCTGCTGGTAAATCATCTAAGAGTGTATTCCAGTCTATCTTTGCAAATGACTTATTAATATCTTCGTAATTTGCTTTGTGGAAATTGGGCTTTATTATTGTATGTTTTGCTATATAAGAAGTGGTTATTCCAAAAGGTACTGATACTAAGAGAGGAGGGTGTAGAGGGTCAACTTTTGTCAAGGGTACGTTAGACAGTGAAACACTACATTCCACATTAGACATTATTAGATCTAAGATTCTGTTTAAGTTGTTCTCTATATGGTTATATTGTGTAGCATCCAATAGCGCCAAAAAATTGCTTAATTCACATTCTATGTTAGATGTGCCGCCACATGTTAGACCGCGTTTACCTATCGGACTTGGAGTCCATTTTATATGTGGTAAATTAAAATCGCCTATTACAACAAAGTTTGCAAGAGTATTTAGTTTTTCAGAAAGCATATTCAAGTATTCAAGGTAATTGTCAAGTTTTGTATCAGGTGGTATATATGTTACGTTGATAGTATTACGAGTGTTGGATACTGTGATTTCAATGAATAAGAATTCTAAGCAAGCAGCAAGGACCGTGTCTCTGATTGGGTAAAGCCTGACAGGTTTTAGTTCTCGTAGTACAGCTATTAAGACTCCTCCTCCATCAGCTTTATTAGTAGATACCCGGTCTCGATCTTCCCGGAAGACAACATAACGCTTGTCTATGAATTCACTATCTGATATTTCAGGGACAAGCCAGGTCTCCGTCAATATAATTACATCATATGAGAAGGCCAGGATATTCATGTATAAGATATTCAATTTAGTACGTAGCCCCTTACAGTTCTGGTAATATAAACTTAGTTTGTTAGCCATAATCTCGAGTTTCTATACTTGGTATTAAATTTAGAGTGTTAATACTAGTTGGAACCTTTGTAAATAGTGTATATATAGAATTAGATGTTTTAAATATAAAATAGGCGTTGGCAAGATCTTTAATAAGTTTTTTGAGTTTCCTGACATATTGTGACATACGGGTGTTCATTTCCAGGTCCTTAACAGTTGCATCTACGATATAAGAGAATATGTATAAGTGATAGCAAAGGTAAACGATATCAATTGGAAGCGTCGCGATTTTTGATTTTTTGAAGATCATTATGGGTTCTAATTGCGAAAATAGGTGAAGTATCTGATTCCCGTATGAGTATAGTAGCGTGTTTGACCCACACGTATTTAAAATTATGACGAGTAGCAGCCTCCCTGGCCTCGCGAAAAAGAATCTTGTTCTGCAGGGTAAGGTGTTCATTCATGTATATCACTTGTGCCGTACCAGAGATGTTGATTTGGTCTGATTTTAGTCCTTTGTTTTTTCGATAAGCGCTTAAATAGTTGTCGCGCAAGTTTCTTGAAGCAAATTTGGCGATTATATTCTTCGGATTATTTTGCCCTTGTTTGGCGTGTGGAACACGATGTATGGACGTAACATCATTCAAAGACAGAGGCACATGAATCTGTTTGCCAATGTCTATTATTATGTTCATAAGGTTTTCGCCCTTTCTTTCCGGTACGTTGTTGATTTCAATGTTGTACTGGCGTGCGTGTTGCTCTAAAGAGTTTATTTTAGCTTCTAAATTAGTAATCTTTTTTTGCGGATCATGCGAGTTCTTCATAGCAGTCTCTAATTTGGAAACGCGGCATAAGATGTCTTCTTGTTGATCAGCGTGGAACTGCACCGCTGTTTCCAAGGTTGACAAGCTCTTTTTAACTTCAGTATTTTCGCGACTCAACTTATTTATGTCTTGTTTCAATGATTGTTGGTTAGTGCTTAGGGAACTTATTTCTGATTTAATGTCTTCAATGGATTTGGTTAGACTATCTGTGGCCGTTTTTATATCGGTTATAATTTCAAATTTTTTGTCAAAATCTGATTTCCACTCGTGTAATGTAGCTTTCAGCTCTTTTGCAAGACCACAAAAGGTCTCTGTGAGGTCATCGTCGGGTTGTTTGCGTTTCCTGTGCGTGGTGTTAAGGTCGGACCCAGATGCAAGATCAGGATTACTAGAGTAGTCTTTGTTTATGTTCGATGAATGAAACATGGTAAAAGCTTTTTTTGAGCAGTATTTGTCCAATACGCTGAGTTGCGTAGGTGAGTTAAGTAAATAATAATTATTAAAAGTATACGTATCGTGGTAGCGGTCGATGTATTAAAAGCGATAGTGTGACGAATCGTTAATCTATCGCTGCGAAGGTGGTATAGGGCTAATCGTACACCTTGTATGTGAGTCACTATTTCGCCGCAGGCTGCAGATTCTAGTTGGCGCGTTCGAACAACGCTGGTCGCAGAATATCAGACACCGAGTTCGAGTCCCGCATCCGCACTTTCTTTTCACAGTATATTTTTCTTGTTTGCACTTTGTATAGTTTCTATGCACTGATGCTAATGACGACAGCCGAGAGGGATGCCGCTATACAATTTTCAATATGGCGCGTGCGTTAAATGGCGAGTATTCAAAGCTAGTAAGAGAGCGACCGATGTTCACAAAAGCCGAGACAAAAAGTTATTTAAATTTAAGGAAATAATATTTTCACTCCAAGTTGACCAGCGACACACACGTCTGCTCTCAACGAGATAATCTAAAATTTTTGAAGCCTGTGATATTATGCTCAGTGTCCGGTGTTCTTCGCATTTCAAAGTATTTGGTTTTTTTGGTAATGCCAAAGTTTTACTAACTTGAAAGTCTGTTGGTATTTTGCCAGTTGTATACATTAGATTGATTAATTCGTAAATTTCGTTCAAAACTAAGGGGTTTGCAGATTTTAGCAATTCTATAAACAACTTGTCGTCTCCGGCCGCTTTTTTATTTTTTAAACTGTTTAAAGCTTTATCAAATTCCTCTCTCAAGATGTCCGGGCCACGATCATCCTCTTCCACCTCTTGTTCATCCTCTATATCGTCCTCGGTTAGTCCATCTCCCTGATATAATCCTTCTATGTATCTCTTCCATCTGTTAGCTATATCCTCATTATCAATCAAAATCTTTCCATCTTCATCTAGTATTGCTGTACTTCTTGTCTTTTTCTTCCTATTTAAACTTTTTATTATGTTATATGCTAGATCCATTTTACCTGCTTTCATATAATGCTCAACGAGATCACAATCCTTTTCTAAGTCTTTTTCTTTACGGTTCCTACATTGTGTTGTTATTCTGTTAGTAAGTTTTCTATATTCAACAATACTGGCGTCATCCGACTTATTTCTTAACGTTCTCCTTTTTATCATAATATCAATAATATCTTGGCTTAGCCATTTCTTCCTTGGGACTAACTTTTCGCTTTCTAAGCATTCTTCTGCGGTACTTTTAATTATATCTCTAACCTTATTATACTTCTCTTCTATACTATTTACCTCTAAATCACGATTTTTCTTATATTCTAAATATTTATCTTTCAATTTATTACTATATTGCACTTGATATTTGGTATACTTTAATTTATTGAGATCAATATTCTTATATTTGTGTGTCCTTTTGGTCCTTTTTAATCCTAAATTAAACTTGCTCAGGAGAAGATTGTGATCCGTATTTAGATCAGCTCCTGGGTAGGCTTTGCATGAAGTGACTAGGTTCCTATTTTCCATTCTAACTATTATGTAGTCTAATTGGTATCGTCCAATGTCTCCCGGCATTTTCCAGGTATAGAGCCTTCTTTTTGGCAGCTGAAATTGCGTATTGCAAATAGTCATGTTATTTTCTTTGCAGAACTGTACCAATCTATCTCCTCTGTCATTTCTTTTTCCTAGGCCAAACCTACCCACAATATTTTCATCCTTCCCTTCCCCCACTACAGCATTAAAATCGCCTATTATAATTAAATTATCATTTTTCTTTACAGCATCTATTATTGAGTCGAGCTGTTCATACATAATTTCAACTTCTTCGTCATATTTACGATCTCCTGTTGGCATGTACACTTGAATTATAACAAGATCTTTAGGTTCTGCTTTGATTTTAATCGCTGTAATTCTATCACTGTGATGAATAGTATTTTCCACTTTATTTCCCCATTTTTTGTTCAAGATTATTGCTGTTCCATTACTTCCCTGTTTTATATCACCTGTGTAAATTATTCTAAAGTTATCACTCCAGTAGTCACCGCTGCCTTCCCACCTCATTTCACTAAGTCCCAAAATATCTATTCTCATTCTTTCCATTTCCAACTTCACTTCCTCCATCTTTCCATCTTCTAACATTGTTCGCACATTCCATGTGCCAATAGAGCAAGGGTTTCGCATGCTGACGACCGAGGTAGCCTTGCTATTACTACCCCTGCCGGACTCAGACCGCCACGGGATGTGACATCGTGGAAGCCCGTTGTCAAGAACGTTCCTTTTCAGTAAAATACTCTCCATGCTACTTTTTTAGGGAAAAATAGGGCAGTGGTTTCCCTCTTGCCTTCCACCCCGCAGTACTCTGTATGACGCGAGTGGGATGGTGCCCAGAGTAGTCTATTACAAAGCCATACTAGGACTCCTGTCCTCTGCCTCTGAATAGTACTGACAGTTACTGCTGCCCTCTGTCAGGTTCCAGGTTACAGTCCCTGTGACATGCCCCTTCCGTCCTGCATTGCCGTACCGATGGCTCCCATCTCCGCCTCTGCAGCCGTTGAGTTCTTCACCCGTATCCCTGGGCAAGGGTTCTACGTTATACCCCGTAGGTCTGGGTCCCTATTCGAACTCAGCCACCATCTCACTCCGGCCTACTAAAGTAAGAGGCGCCCACCCCCGCGGCAAGGACGCGCCGAACAGGAATTGCCCCAGTGGAGGGCAGAGAAGATGACTCTGTCCCCCCTGGGGCCGGGTTAATGGTCTTGTATGGAACCAAGACCAAGGGCCTAGGCATTTTACCTTAACTATTAATTATTATTTTCTCTTTTTATTGATAACTTGATATCATTCAAATTTTAAATATTATAACAATATTCATTGTCAGCACCCTCACTTTTGGCTTTTGCATACAACTTTTGGATGGTAGCTGGTATCCTTAGCTCAGTTTTAAAACTTTTAGGGATAACAGCCGACTCATAGCAATTATGTCACAGCCTGTAACTACATATTTATAAATGTAAACAAATATTGTCATATATTTAAGGCTTTAATGGTACGAAATAAAGATATTATTATTATTACGTGGCGTCCACTCCAGTCACCATTACACGAATGTTTCTTTCAGTGGTGACGTCACTTTGGCGCCCCTTAGCCCCTCTAAATGTAAAACCCGTTTGTTCCTTTACTGAGTGGGTTATTACAGTTTCTTACATGCGTGATTGTAATTAAGTAGTTAGTACCTAGGTATCAGAAAACATTACAATTAACTAGCTTTCATCGAAAAAGCTGCCTCATGGTTTTGAGATATAACAAAACAATGTATTGTGGAATTTTATAAGTACCTACCTATGTCTATCTTTTAGGAATCACTTATCATACACATTTTATTTAATATTTATAAAATGGCTACGTTAATACGTTAGTTACCTACCTACTTTAATGAATGTTATAATTGCCCTTTTCTTCCTTTATGTTAGGTATGTTACCTCCAACAACTTTGCTTTACATTCACCTTTTGGGGCCTTTGGCGACTCAATCATAACCCTGACACTAGGGTTGATTAGGCTGGTATTCCACCCACGACAAGAAAATAAGATTCACGACATTATTTAATACATACTATTTTTCTTTTTAGGTTCATCAGGTACTTTTAAAGTACTGACACCGAAAAAGGTGTACAAAAATAAACGGCTTCGCGACTGCGAACTTGAAGAGCTCGTGGAGCCGCCAGCAGTAGCATACCAGTGTAACACGCCGAAGAGAAGACGGTTGTCAATTACTGAAGACACGCCAAAATGCAAAGTATTAAAAAAGAAATTAGTATTGTATCTAACAAAAACAAAATGTAATACCTTTTGAATTAAAGAAGTAGTTTAATTGAATATTTATTGTATTTTCATTCTAGTCATTAAAAAAATCCAACTGCATTAAAGGAGAATGGGCGAATCTGGTCCAAGAACCTCCACTGATGAGACTTATATGTAATGAAAGCTTATGCTTTCTCTATGAATCTGGCAAAGTTCTATCAGATTCTGTCCCGGGGTTCTTTTTTTACGGCCATGTTTGTCCTGGCTAAAAATGTGATAAACAAAATTAAAAATTTTGGAAAAACCCACGACGGTAAAAATATCATCGAAAAAGAATAAAATAACTCAAAACCCCCGACTTAACCCAATTATTATGTAACGAAATATTATATTAGACTTAAAAATACTTTCTAAAAAAGAGTTGATATCTCGAGACATCGGTAATAGATATACTTAAGTACCTAAACAATGAATATGGATGTTTACAGTTTTTTCCTAACGTGTCTGTTTCTCGAAGATATACTTAAATGTAGCGATAATAATTTTACCATAATACATAACCGAGGAATATCCGTCGGGGGCTGCCTTTTCTATATGAAATTTCAACAGAAATTTAATCATACTCATAAGTGTATTTTATGTCGTCGTTAAACATCTACAATTCTTCAATAATTGTATTCACGTCACTAGAAAAACTTTAGCTGGGTTAATGGCAGCCCCCGACGGATATTCCTCGGTTATGTATTATGGTAAAATTATTATCGCTACATTTAAGTATATCTTCGAGAAACAGACACGTTAGGAAAAAACTGTAAACATCCATATTCATTGTTTAGGTACTTAAGTATATCTATTACCGATGTCTCGAGATATCAACTCTTTTTTTTAGAAAGTATTTTTAAGTCTAATATAATATTTCGTTACATAATAATTGGGTTAAGTCGGGGGTTTTGAGTTATTTTATTCTTTTTCGATGATATTTTTACCGTCGTGGGTTTTTCCAAAATTTTTAATTTTGCTTAATTTTATTTCAGACTTTTTAGAGAGCATATACGAATTATAATCTATATAATGTGTAGGTAAGATCTCGCAAAACAATAAGTGTGATTCATCCTACCACATAATATTAAGTCCCTTATTATATATTATACAGTTGCTTTCTGTTTAAAGTTACCTCTATAACACTCATCTGAAAACATGCACCAATCACCCACGAACTCATTCCTGAAATCCGCATTGAAATCAGACAATACGTTTTAATTTTAATAATATTGCAATATAAACGTTTCACACTAATATAGCAGCGCCTCCTAGTGAGTTAATATCATAAGACTTATCTTAGACCATGCACCATTCAACTACGAACCCATTGCTGAAAACCGCATTGAAATTGGACAATTCGTTTTAATATTATTGCAATACTATTTTTCACTAATATTGTAGCACCCTCTAGAAAGACGTAATTTTTATATTATTTGGGAACATGCAATAAGCTACCACGTACACATTGCCGAAAACAGAATTTATTGTAATCGGACATTTCGTTTTGATTATATTGCAACATTGTTTTGCACTAATATTGTGGCACCCCCTAGTGAGTTACAGCCATCACACCTGTCTAAGAACATGAACTCATCAAACACAATCCCGTTATTGAAAACCGCCTCAAAATCGGATCATTAGTTTAAAAGATAGGTGGTAACATTACTTTGCACAAACGCACACACAAACATCTCTCACCCTAAACGCATATACCTGCTCCGTTCCGTCGGGGGTAATAAATGTAATTAAAATTATACTAACCGTAAATTAACAACACTTTGCTTTACTTAATACATAACATACATAAACTGCCTATATACGTCCCACTGCTGGGCACAGGCCTCCCCTCAATCAACCGGAGGGGGTATGGAGCATACTCCACCACGCTGCTCCACTGCGGGTTGATGGAGGTATTTTTACGGCTAATAGCCGGGACCAACGGCTTAACGTGCCCTCCGAAGCACGGAATCATCTTACTTTTTCGGACAATCAGGTGATTCAAGCCTGAAAAGTCCTTACCAAACAAAGGATAGTCTCACAAAGTGATTTCGACAATGTCCCCATCGGGAATCGAACCCGGACCACCAGATCGTGAGCCTAACGCTCTAACCACTAGACCACGGAGGCTGTTTACTTAATACTACCTGATTATTGAGTGATGGGTTCAAGTTTATGAATTAAATGAGGATTAATTGGATGAATTTGATTCACTTGACCACACAATCCACGTGCCACTTATAGTCGATCTTGATTTTTCTTTAATCTTCGCCAATCACTTCGTATTATCTACAATTTATTGATTGTGATCTTCTCTGAAATCTGGCTCGAAGGACCATGAATATGCCTGATATGCCTTTTTACTGATTTTTAAGGGATTTAGGTAGCAATGAAACAGCACCGTGTTCGACGTAATTACGTGTAATCAATGGAACCGAAAAAAAAACGCCTGTCAGAAACAATTAACTAATAAAAACTATTGCAAATAAATTGCAAATAAATTGCTATTATAAACTGAAGAGGCGTTTCGAATAATATTGACTCTAAACTCTAATATTGTGGCGCCCCCTAGTGAGTTACAGACATGACACCTGTCTAATAACATGAACTCATCAAACACAAACCCGTTATTGAAAACCGCATCAAAATCGGATTATTAGTTTAGAAGATAATTAATAACATTTCTTTGCACAAACGCACACACAAACATCTCTCACCCTAAACGCATATACCTGCTCCGTTCCGTCGTGGGTAAAAAAACAGTGGGAGCTAAAATCGGCTCAAGATTTGTTGCTGGATAACTAAGTCTACATAAATAATTATGTATCATATTGTATATCATTTTAAAGAGGATCTTTTCCAGAATCCGAAACATAAAAAAAAAAAATGTCTTTATGTAAGCGAATTATAGTCAATTTGCATCTGCAGCGCCATTGTTTCTCGGTAGCTAAGTTCAAGTTTCATGCCTTTTACCTCTTCCAGAAGTATCTTACCGATTTTTTTTATATTGCTTCCGGAATTTGATCTGAGTGATAATAACAAGAAAAATAAATAGACACCTCTCCGATAGAGACCGCCTAAGCTATTGCCTATTGCAAGAAATCGTCATCATTAGCAAGTCATTACGGTATTGCATATTATAAGCTTATCAGCAACTTGGAACTTGGTCCAAGAACCTCCACTGGTGAGACTTGCATGTAATGATAGCTTATACTTGTCCTATGATTCTGGCAAAGTTCTATAAAACTCTGTCCTAGGGTTTTTTTACGGCCATGTTTGTCCTGAGTGTACAGTAGTGGACTGCAAAATCACCTCAGGATTTGTTGTCGAAAAACTATTTAACTAAGTCTATATACATAATTATATATCATAATGTATATCAATTTTAAAGGGGAAGGTTATCAGAATCAGAAACACAAATAAAAAAAATGCATTAAGTATGTAAACGACTTTTAGCCAACTCACGTCCGTAGCACCATTTTTCTCAGCAGCTACGTACGAGTTTCGCGCCTTCCAACCTTTCCAAAGAAGCCCAATCATTTTTTCCTTCTTCTGATATTGCATTCTTAACTTTTTTTTTTTTTTTTTTTTTTTTTTTTTTTTTTTTTTTTTTTTTTTTTTTTTTTTGACGTGACTTATTGTAGATTTGCCGCAGATGGCATTAACTACTTGGCCGGACAAATGGGGAGCGCTGAAGGCTCTCACCCGGTACAACGTTTAAGACAACAGGCCTGAGGGTGCCCAGTTGGGCGCGAACCTCGGCTCAGGGCGTCGTCTGAGAGGAAAAATATTTGAAAGAATTAATCGAGCGAATTGAAAGAATTAGCGATAAGCGCTGAATGAGGGAAATCGTCGACCACGCCGGCGGGGTCGGTATCGGGGTCCTGAAGTGTTTGGTGTCGCGAGCTGATTGGCTGCCTCTATGGCTAGAGTAATCGGGTCGTCGGGATCGTATATTACGTCCTTCGGACGCCGATACTTTTCAGTACCGTCCCTAAGCGGGATGTATTCGGAAGCCGCAACTACCAGGGGATTTGGGTGGTGCGGAGCAGAATCGAAAAAACGTTTGGAAGCTAATTTGAGCCATTGGGCAATGGTTGGCAGACCTAGGTCAATGTGCAGATTTTCATTGCGAAGGAACCACGGAGCTCCCGTGGCTTTCCGCATGAAACGATTTTGTATTACCTGTAGACGGTGGATTTGAGAGGGACTCGCATGAGCGAAAACTACCCCTGCATAGGTCATGATCGGACGGATGCAAGTCGTGTAGATTTTCACCTTATTCCTAAGGGACAATTTACTTCGCTTGTTAAGAAGACAGTGAAGACGGCCCATTACAAACGCGGCGCGATCGCGCACACGTTTGATATGGGCCTTGAAAGTAAGACGTCTATCTAAGACTACGCCGAGATATTTGACTTGCTCCTCCCAAGGGATCGGCTTGCCAAACATCTTAATGATTTTAAGTTGACGGCGTGACCGTGGCGTGTTATAATAGCCCTTTGAAAAGTACACCGCTGCACTTTTCTCCGGGTTTACCTCGATTCTCCATTTGCGAAACCACTTGCCCAAGGCATTGGCCGCGCGTTGGAGGATTCCGGTCATCATAACTCGACCACGGCACGAAGAATCATTCTTAACCTGACAAGTGACAACAACAAGAAATAAAATAGATACCATTCCGATAGAGGCCGCGTAAGCTATGGACCTATTGCAAGATAACGTACTCAAAGGGTAGTCATTATAATCCAACAGACGTAACATGATTAGAATGCGGGAGGACGCAAATGTAGTATGTTTTCTTTCACCACAATCTTGTTTTATTAATCCAGGCTTATATCTTGTCTTATAAACAATGCCGAATGGTACAACAAACGTATCGTAAACGTAAGGTTGCCTGGTAGTAATTGCTACCTTGGCAATAAAGCCGCCTTTTGCACCAGTTATTGCCTGAACTTGTTTAATAAATGTGTTTCTTTTGTATACAATAGAGTCATTACATTGCATCTTGATTAGAATGACTTATTTCTTGTTTCTCTCGTACTAAGCTATATACTGTTAGTGTTAAAGAGACACATATTTCGTCTCTTTCGCATAAGGCGATGTACTACATTTCCGTCCCGCCGCATTCTAATTATGTTACGTCTGTTGGATTATAATGACTAGCCTTTGAGTACGTTATCTTGCAATAGGTCCATAGCTTACGCGGCCGCTATCGGAATGGTATCTATTTTATTTCTTCTTATTTTTTTTTTCTTTGTTGTCACTTGTCAGGTTAAGAATGCAATATCAGAAGAAGGAAAAAATGATTGGGCTCCTTTGGAAAGGTTGGAAGGCGCGAAACTCGTACGTAGCTGCTAAGAAAAATGGTGCTACGGACGTGAGTTGGCTAAAAGTCGTTTACATAATGCATTTTATTTGTGTTTCTGATTCTGATAACCTTCCCCTTTAAAATTGATATACATTATGATATATAATTATGTATATAGACTTAGTTAAATAGTTTTTCGACAACAGATCCTGAGGTGATTTTGCAGTCCACTACTGTACACTCAGGACAAACTTGGCCGTAAAAAAACCCTAGGACAGAGTTTTATAGAACTTTGCCAGAATCATAGGACAAGTATAAGCTATCATTACATGCAAGTCTCACCAGTGGAGGTTCTTGGACCAAGTTCCAAGTTGCTGATAAGCTTATATGCAATACCGTAATGACTTGCTAATGATGACGATTTCTTGCAATAGGCAATAGCTTAGGCGGTCTCTATCGGAGAGGTGTTTATTTATTTTTCTTGTTATTATCACTCAGATCAAATTCCGGAAGCAATATAAAAAAAATCGGTAAGATACTTTTGGAAGGGGTAAAAGGCATGAAACTTGAACTTAGCTACCGAGAAACAATGGCGCTGCAGATATAAATTGACTATAATTCGCTAACAAAAAGATTTTTTTTGTTTTTTTTTTGTTTCGGATTCTGGAAAAGATTTTCTTTAAAATGATATACAATATGATACATAATTATTTATGTACACTTAGTTATCCAGCAAGAAATCTTGAGTCGATGTTAGCTCCCACTGTATTTTATCACATTTTTAGCCAGGACAAACATGGCCGTAAAAAAAGAACCCCGGGACAGAATCTGATAGAACTTTGCCAGATTCATAGGGAAAGCATAAGCTTTCATTACATATAAGTCTCATCAGTGGAGGTTCTTGGACCAAGTTTCATACAAAAGTGCCCATTGTCATTTGTTAATTTTAATAATCAAGTAGGTATCTTAATTATCATAAACTAATACTATTTGTATATAAATTGTAATGAACAATTAATTATTTATAGTTACTTTAAATGATACCTATCTATGTAATGGAAAGGGGATAGTAAAATAAAAAAGACACATTTCTATTGTTTAGTTATTTATTCAAAACCATACAAAAACTCAGTTGAATCAGAAAGGCTGGATCAGTGTTTTTCCCAGGAAAACCTAGGTAACTATTTGGTACTCAACTAAAACTCATTTAAACAGGCACATTATTGCCAGATTCACATTCGGCTGTTTGCACATCCTTTCCTTTACTACTTGAGCCACATTATCTTTCCACTTATTTTATATTATCTTGACTCAACCAGGGTACTCGCTACATTATGTTACCTACAAATGAAAATATAATAGTTATTAAAAGAGCACATTAATTTAACATGCACATTAATTTTCGGCAATGATATTCAGAACAAAACATTTCTACCACCCATCAGGTATTATAGGCATTAGTTTATCTATGTATCACAGATAATATAATAACATAACATAAGCAAGATCTTGCATCCCATTGAGGTAGTCAAAAGTAACATTCATCACAAGATGAACTAAGCACACGCACCTCACAAGCTTTCTGTTAGGCTAACGATAGGCCGTATCGTTACCTATAATGGTCGAGCCAACTGTACTAGATGTGAACTGTTTAAAATAAATTAATGCAAGTCCGGTACCAGGGTTTGAACTGGTGTTCATCGTTTGAGATGCAAACAAGTGTACCATTATGACCTATTTTATATTAGAGTAATAGTGACTTTATAATAATAGTAGGTATATTGCAATGTATATACACCTTGTGTGCCAAAACTCTGCTCTGTCCGCCCTGAGAAGGAGACTTAAGGAGAGTAAGTGTGAGTTAATACTCTCTTATACCAATGAGTAGATTGGTGGAATGGAGTAGTAATAGTAGGTTCTATTTTTTACATTTAGACACGTGGATGACCTATTACGCATGTAATCCGATGAGTTTGAAATTTATCCACTTTATTGAACATTTAGATATTCGGGCTCAAAGAAATGGGATAATAATTTAAGCATACATACCTGGCATAGTGCGATTCTCATTTATGCAGAACAGAAGTCAAGATTAAGTTTTCACTATAATACCTACAACTCCAAAGAAAATATTTTTCTTTGAAAAGTAGTGTGGCTTTCATGAGGTAGACTTTTATCATATTCATCACTTGGTCATGGTCAGAAAATTGTTAATATGTGGTTCTAATAGCCTTTGCATGTCATTCTTCACAATGGTTATCATCGTCTTTAGAGATCTGAAATAAGTTACAGGCTTAAATTCACAACACGCTCACTGCCTAACTAGACTTATTTAACTTTTTTCAACAAACAGTATATTATGATTTGTACCATAGATAGGTGACAGCTACACAAAAAAAGTATCTACTACATACATACTTATACTCACGCCTGTAATCCCGATTAGGCTGGGCAGAGCCACGAGTAAACAGAGACCAATTTGGAAGCACTTTATACAAAGTCCTCAGGTGCTTAACCGGTGGTCCAATGTAATGATTCATCATGCTAGAAAAGACTTGTTTTTTATAAAGGTTCTCCTCAGTCGGTTTTACGAAACGCCCGGGATGATAAGGGACGATTGCGTTCTAGGTAGGACCTTATCTATGTTTTTAATTATCTTCCAGTTTTAGTAACTAATTAGATACTTACAGGAGTTGGAGATATATTTTTGCCAATACAAAATGAAGACCACCAAACATCAGAAATAATCGTATGTCAACTAACAACTGTCACCTTGACAATGTCACAGATCATTGTCACAGATTATAATACTAATATGTCAACGTTGAGAAAAAAAAATCCGTTTGCGCCATCTATTATCTTAATTTTACTCTAACTCTAAGTAATATATTGTGCTTGCAATAACTTGCACTCAGTAAGCTGAAATTTCACTAGATGTCGCTCGATTCGTTCGATCCCATCAATAAATGACCACTAGATGCCGCTAAAAAAAAGGGCGTTTTAGCGGCATCTAGTGCTTTTCGTTGTATGACGTGAGGCATCTGTACGTTAGTATTATATGATCTGTGGTATTAGGAACCTGTTTCTCATGAGTAGATCGACTCAGAAAATCAGCTGTGTTTTTTGCACTACATACGTATTCTAATTGATAGTTATAGGCTGATAAGAAAATTGCATAACGTTGTAGTCTATTTGCTGACACTTCTGGTATTCCTTTACTAGGATTGAAAATTGACAACAAAGGTTTATGATCAGTTCTCAAGACAAACGGAACGTCCCTGCCAAATAAATACTGATGGTATTTACGTACTCCGAAAATTATTGCTGTGGCTTCCTTCTGGATCTGGCTGTAACGCTTTTCCGCCGCCGACAACGATCGCGACGCAAATGACACTGGTTTTTCCACATTATTTTCTACTTGCGACAGGATCGCACCTAGACCACTGGATGATGCATCAACTGTTAAAATAAGTTTCGCTTCTGGATTAAAATGTGCTAAATTCCTTTCCGAAGCTAACTCACTTTTTATTTTTAATATCGCATTGTTGTGTTCTTGCTTCCAGTCCCAAGTACTCTTTTTATTTAAAAGATCATGTAAAGGATTTAAAATAGATGACGCATTCTTTACAAATTGTCTGTAATAATTAACGAGCCCTAAAAAAGACTTTAGCTCACTAACATTAGTGGGTGTTTTTGCGTTTAAAATTGCTTCAACTTTTTCTTAAGATTTGTGAATTCCCTCTTTATCTATTTTAAATCCTAAATAACTCACTGAATCCTGGAAGAATGAACACTTCTCTTTCTGCAAAACTAGTCCTGCTTCTTGTAATCTATTAAATACTTCATTTAATCTTTCCACATGCTCTTTTTTATTTCTACCCGTAACACATATATCGTCTAAATATATTAGAACACCGTCTATGCCAGTTAATAAGGTCTCCATGACGCGTTGAAAAATCGCCGGCGCACTTGACAACCCGAATACTAATCTTGTATATTTATACAACCCTTTGTGCGTGTTAATACACGTTAAGGACTGTGATTCCTCGGACAGACGTAACTGATTATATGCGCGTGACAAATCTAGTTTTGAAAATTGTATCCCGCCATTCAATTTGGCAAATAACTCATCAATTTTTGGTAGGGGATATTTTTCTACTAATAATTGTTTATTCAGCGATACTGAATAGTCGGCACATAATCGTATTGACTTATCCTGCTTTAACACTGGCACAATGGGACTGGCATATTCCGAATATTGTACAGGCACTAATATACCTAGCGTTTCTAACCGGTTTAGTTCCCGTTCAACTCCTTCACGCATCGCGAAAGGGAGAGGACGCGCTCGACAAAATATTGGCTTTGATCCTTCTTTTAATTTTAATTCTACTTCTACGTCTTTGCAACAACCTAATTTATCCGCAAATAACTTCGGATATCGATTTATTAAATCTTGCGGTTCTTCTCTTCCACATAAATTAATAGAACACATCTGAAGATTAAATTTTGAAATAAAATCTCGTCCTAATAATAGTGGTCCGTTACCACGCACAATATATACTAAAAGTACACATTTCTTCTCTTTATATGCAAACGGAAGCGAGACCGTACCTAGTGTATCAATACGACCGCCGTTATAACCCCGCAACAACAGATCGGTCGGCTTCAATTTTAAGTTTTGGAAATAATTTTGATACACCTGCTCTGATATAACGGTTACTTGGGATCCTGTATCGACTTCAAATTCAAGCTTTACTTCATCAACTAATACAGATTCCTTCATGGGCTCACCTTGATAAGTCCTAATATTGCATACAACTTGCTTACCATCGTCACCGTCATCCGCACTGCACTCGACAAAATGTTGTCGTGCTACCCGCTTCGAACACATTCTCTTCAAGTGTCCTTTCACTCCGCATTGGTTACACGTATACCCCTTAAGCCGGCAAGACTCCGCCCGATGGCCCATGTAGCCGCACACTGCGCAGCTGCTGCCGCCAACAGGAGCACCGGGACGCGTGCTCCAGCTGGCTGCACGGGACGTGCGCGCCTGCCCCGCCACCTTCAACACCTGCAGCGGATCTTGTACCGTACCCGCCATCGTCACCGCTTGCTTAGCACCTACTCGCGCGCTGCGCATGTTCTCTGCCGTTTCTAGTGCCTTGCTAAGCGTAAGACTCGACATGTCTTTGGTGAATAACATATCGCGCTCAGGTCCGATCACCATCCCGAGCACGAACCGATCCCGCAGTTGCTCATCCAGCCCGTCTGCTGCGTACCCGCAGTGGATAACGAGTCCGCGCAGCCGAGCCGCCCACTCCGCCATACTTTCGTTAGCTTGCTGTGTCGCACTATGAAATTTAAATCTTTCCGCGAAACCACACTTTTTACTTTCGAAATGATTGTCAAGTAATTCAATAACTTTTTCGTAATTTAGAGTTCCCACTTGTTTTGGCAAAGCCAAATCACGAACTAGTTTGTACGTTGGTTCCGCTAAATTGCTTAACAAGATGGCGCGTCTTTTTGTACACGCTTTGTCTCCGTCCTCCAACAGGTCATTTGCTAAAAACCACTGATCCAACCTGTCCTTGTACACAATCCACTCTTGTGTTTCGTGGTTAAACGCACTTAATGTACCGATCGTATGTTTCGCCATTATTAATTACGCACGCGGTTCCGATATACCAAGTCGCAACTGTTATTCCTGCGTATAGGAGGGAGTCGAAACGGAGATAATGGAAACAACCTCACGCGTTCATAGGATTTATTCGACTGCCTTACTACGAGCCGTGGAGCGCAGCCAACGGCCAAAAGTATTCTAACTACCCTCTACTTAATGTCTAACAGTAAGCCTCCGCCCTGGTGGAATCCGAACTTTAAGGTGATGCGTTTCAGTCAGCTAGGTAACGCTGCGTCAACAGATGGCGTTACTTCTGCAGTTTTCGTATTTCTTTCCATTTATTCGTTTAGTGTTGAGTTCTGACCCAGTGAAATGTTAGGTGGCGAAATCTTACATACATTATTTTTAAGTTAAGCTACAATTTTGAAGTATTTACTGCAGATATCATATTGAAACATTGCATCAAAAGTTGGTGTCATTTCAATTTGTGTACAAACACGAAGCTGTCACACACACATGCGAACTAGGTTAGCTATTAAAAGAGATGCATAATTTGAAGTCTACTTCTAACTTCTAAATGGCGCATTTGGTAAAGCAGTCGCCGCCATTCTTAAGTTTCACGGTTCAAACCCAAGTGCATGTTTTAATTGTCTTTACTTTTTGTATTTTTTTTACAATTGAATTTGGCGAACCCGTCTATTTATTACGGAATTTTCAAAAAGAATCACTTTTACCAATAATATTATAATTATACAATAATGTACTTTGCACTAAAGTACCTTCCGTAATTTCCGTATTTTTTAATTTGTAAAATTCTAACAGACATTAATCGCATCAGTGAACATGCGGCTAACTAAAAAACTACTGAACGGATTTTCATATGGATTAGCATGCGGGACACTTAGCAGCTAATCGAATTCTATGTTGTTTTCGCGCCCAGTCCAGACGACTTGCAGCGCATTTCTGGACTTATATTTACGCGTGGTGTTTATTGTTAGGTTAGCTAGTTCAGGTTAGGACGTCTTTTTTTAACGAGGACGTTAAAAAAAAGACGAGGCTGGGACGTATTGAAGTAATATTTCCATATATATGCGGCCTGAAATGGGCTGTTTCGGGGACCTGAACTGATTGCTGTCGAACTTATTATCACGTTTTCTTGATTAAAATTCATAAATAAGTCAAATAGAAAAAAGATTTTCGTTAGTTTTAGATCTGTCATGATGTCTGTGATGTTTGTTTATTATACATAAGAATTTCAAAATATATCTTATTTTTTTTCCCAAAGGGCAAGGCAAAGGGAACTATGCCCATACAGCCATGTCTTGTGTTTTTTTTTCTTGATGATGATTAATGAAACCTAAGCCCCCACCCTCGGAGCGGACTCCTACTCCGAACCCCAAACGAAGTAAGCGGCTTGTTGGCGCAAAGTGAAAATAGATAGGTACACTTTGTTTATTGAATATTCCGATTTAATAATACTATCGGGAATGTTTTCCGACTAACTTAATGTGATCTTTAACTACAAAACACCACTTCGTATTGATTATTTAGATTATTCAATGAAGAAAGCAACCTTCCCGTTCCCACCAAAAAGTCCGCGGCAAAGAGAATATAAATAAATCTGTATGTTGGATGGAAAAACAATTAATTATAAATGACTACTATTTAGGCCGGCAAATACAACAACTTTTTTTTTGATTTGGTTTTCCCCGAAGGGTAAGGCAAAGGGAACTATGCCCATACAGCCATTTCATTTTATGTATTGATTTTTTATTATAATATATGTCCTCTTTTAAAACACGGTACTTACCCATTATTTAAAAATGTTTAAATAATATGCGTTAAAACAAAAATATTTTTCCAATATTCCTTTTCTCTGATTGTAGTATTTTTAGTTTTTTATTTATATTTATTCTCTTCATACAAAATCTCTTTATAAATTGTCACTGACATTCTATTACACTTGTCAAGTAGTCAAAGCCTTTAGAGAAAAAAAACTATCACGCACACAAACTAACATTGACACCTCTACACGCTCAGCAAATACACTGTAATCTGCACCACTACAAATGTAGAATTGATCAAAATTGAGAGTCTGAAATATGGTACTTCTCGTATGCGGACCCTAAATTTTTGTTAGTTTGCGAAAATAATACACCAAAATATTACTATTTATCGGTTTTATAACAATATTCCTCTATCCGTTTTCCTGTAGCACTGCATCAACTTTTGTATGGAAAACGAATCACCTTAAGCGAGGTATTTCTCATTCCAGGCTGGAACATCCGGAGCATAGGGTGCAGTAACACCTCGATTGTGATCGCGGCGGACGACTCCGTTATCGCCTGGGGCGTATCACCCACCTACGGCGAGCTGGTAACATACAATTAATTATTTCATACATACAACTTTCTACTTCATACTTATTTACTTATAAAAAGGTACACCAACAGCTTATATGATAAAATATTAAATACCACTGAAACGGTATGTTGTAATATCATTGCTAATTACAGGGCACAGGGGAGATAAAGAAGTCGACCGCGCGGCCCAAAGAGGTGACAAAGATGGAGGGGCTGAATGTGACCCAGGTCGCGATGGGCTACTCCCACTCCCTGCTGCTCTGCGACGACGCCAACGACGAGGTCAAACAGAAACTGGAGACCGTACCCCTCTTCGAACCCTAAACACCACAAAAACACGTTCACTTTCATCTTTTCAATACAATTTTTATTCTAATCAGATACCTTTCTGATACACAGAACTGTAACTGAACTGTGCGATTATCTAACGCTGGGCGATTGTACAAAATTATCTTTTTAAATTATTGTAACTGATGTAAACTTATGTCCATTTTGACTTTTTTAAGCTAAAGTACAGAACTCTAGTATGGAACTAACAATATAATAAACGGGTACGTATCATAAAATATAAAATTAAAAAATATAAGTTTTCAATGTATAAGTTCAAAACACATAAAATCAAAATATATAATGTTTCAAAATATATAAAGTTATTTGCCATAAGTTCAAAACAACTAGTCTCGGAATCAATAATGGTCATAACATATAAAATTAAAAAATATAAGTTTTCAATGTATAAGTTCAAAACAACTAAGCTTGGAATGAATAATGGGCAAAATATATAACATTATTATAGAGGTTAAGGGTTTTATATATACAGGGTGACTTTGGATTCGATTGATAAAATTTAAGGAGCAGGTCGTATTCATTATTGAAAATAAGAGTACTTAAAGTAAAATTATCATAAAATGTCACTTCTTCTTCGTAAGTAGGTAAGTACCAAAACACATTTTCTAATCGTTTGTAGAATATCTCCTAAAATTTTGTCGATTGTTTTCAAAGTCTCTTAAAAACAAGGTCAATAAAAGAAAAGAATTTAAATAATTGTTTAATAATCAAATAACGCGGATAATAATCAAATACATCACGGTACGTCTCTCACCAAAGATTAATTACTTTTTGGTGAAATTTTTTATAAATCTAAACAATTACAGGTTAGCAGCAATTGCTCTCAAGAACTGTGTATATGTGTAGTCACTAATATTTTGTGAAATAGTATCTATTCTTTGTAATTTAACTTCGTTTTTCTGCTTCCTTTTCTTGGCCTCAGGTTCTCCATTTCGTAATTTTTCAATAATAACGTTATTGACTTTTGTCTCTTTAATCAGTTCTGCTACTAAACGATAAAATCCTATGTGTCGCTTTGCACAAATTTGATTGATATGATGATGGAACGATTCAGCACTGTTCTGTGTGCGTGGTATATTCGGGGCGTTGCTGCGGCACCAGAAGTTTGGATTATATTGGGGTGGTTGGTTATTCTTACCAATAACGTAATGTTGTCCAAACCATTGTGCAATTTTTAGGGCGTCGTCGTCGGTCAATGATTGAATGAGTGCATTAAAATACGCTGGTATGTTCTGGGGATTAATGAAGCACAATGCTAAAATACTTTTTATATCATTATTAAATGTTTGGTCAGTGTTATATTTGGTACTGAACCCTTCTTTTTGAATTTTCCGGTAAATTATTTGGCGTAAATGAAAAAAACATCCTTTTACAGTGACATATTCAAAATTTTGTCTCAGGCTTAAACTGGCTGCTTTTTCGAAATCCATTATGACAAACGAGGGATTCAAACGTATGTTGTTATCAGAACAGTACTCAATAATCAATTCAAACATTACGTCATAGGAAGCTTTATCTTTATTCGTACATAAAACAAATAATAGTGGAAATGTTTTATCACTGTTTAGCACAGGGCCATGGATGGTATACAGTTGCTGGAACACGGTAGGTACGATCTTAAATGTTCCGTCCATGACCCAATACAAAGCTTGCCCAAGATGGGTCATTAATGGTTTCGTACTTAACAAAATCACCCTTTTAGTCGATCCAAAAATTTTGTCTTTGATAACAAAGTTATCACCCTCCTCCATCGTCGTTGCATCATCTTGAAGCTGAAAGTCAAATGTAGTTGGTTCTTTGATCGTTTTGAATACTTTCTTTTTTTCTCGATTAACAATTTGTCTTAATGCGTCTTTTGTAGGTAAATAGCTCGCAATATCAATAGAAGTTGATGCAATATGTTCCTGGACAATTTGACAAGTTTTGGCCATCCGCTGATATTTTGTATTTGATTTCAAATCACTAATATTATTGGCAACGGTTGCTCTGATCGGGTTTGGTTCGTGATTATGGTCACCACTACATGATAACACGGATAATGATTCACCTTCCATTACCGTTGTCAACCTGGCACGGCATTTGTAGGTACTATTATAGACTAATTCACAACACCAATACACTTTACTACCGCACGTTCTATTTTTGAAGTAGGCAAAACCATTTCGATATACTTTTTGTACTCCTTTTTGACTTTTAAATAACTGGACTTCAGACATTATTAACCGACAGCAATAAACACAACGCACTACAGACTCATTTGCTCTAACAAATTATAAATCTACCCACTCATATTGACATTAATAAAAATACAATTATTAAGCAAATTATAAATGTACCCACTCATATTGACACCCAATGAAAATAATAATACCGTTACGTGAACCGTACATATACGTTATGGATTTTTATTATTATTTGTTGGATTATGAACTTTATGAATTTAGATTATTAGTTGTTTTAACCATTATATTTTATAATTTTATATGTTTTGAACTTATGCATTTCGACTATTATGGATTATGAACTTTATGAATTTAGATTATTAGTTGTTTTAACCATTATATTTTATAATTTTATATGTTTTGAACTTATGCATTTCGACTATTATGGATTATGAACTTTATGAATTTAGATTATTAGTTATTTTAACCATTATATTTTATAATTTTATATGTTTTGAACTTATACATTAAAAACTTATATTTTTTAATTTTATATTTTATGATACGTACCCTAATAAACGCACACAAATGGAGCGCGGCGATCGGTTGTACTAACTGTCAAAGTGTTCATAATGATACAACATACTGTCACTAGATGGCACTTATGTTAAGCTTATGCTGCTAGCGACGTCTAGTTACTCTATGGCGAAATAGAGTAACCCAAACGACAAAAAAGGTGGCGAGCATCGGTACTCAATCTAAAATGTTTGGAAGGCATCAGTCATGCCTGTAGATAGTAACCAGTACTAACAGATAATAATTTAGTTGTTGTTCCAACCCGCACTGGAACAGAGTGGTGGAGTATGCTCCATACCCCTTCCAGATTGAGAGGTCTGTGCCCAGCAGTGGAACATATATGGCTATTTATGTGTTTATTTATAGAATTTGTGTGATTGTTTGGTGTCAATTATGGCACTTAGTGTGACTCTTCATGAAAATGTTGTTGCCCTTCACTTCTGAAGATTCATCATATTTTAGAGCTCTCAAAGTAAAATAAAATTTGGTTCATTGTATGCGATTGCGACAGGGCTAGTTGCTTCAACTATTACAATAGATTAGAACAAGAGGTGTGTACACCTCAATAATCAATGTTAAGACGTGCAGTTAACGCTATCTACCTAAACAAATGCGACCAACACTGTCTTCTAGTTGTCTATTTCACCACTTACTAGTAAACAAATACGCCAAATACGACCTGCTTAGTAATGCTATCAGCAAAATAAGCATACAATACACGATAATACTACATATAGAAGAGACACTCTTCGCCCCGCGCCGTTATGAACTTGTTTTACCTCACCCCCCGTTGCGGTTCACTTTAGACTAAGCCGTTAAGTGGCAAGGAAGCGCGCGTGGGCCGTGTCTAGCGCGCACACTGTATTTATGTATGTATGAGTAAGAACCACATTTTTGTATGGAGTATCTGAGATGTGACATAGGTTAGAAATGTACCATGCAGTGAAACAGGACCTAAACCTTGCCTTGTGATTATGCACGTCACTGCCATAAAGTAATAGTAGAATTGTCAATTTTAAACAAATTTAAGATTATGGTATCAAAGTTATGCGTATTCCAAATGACTCGTTTACCTAACCTGAAGATTTGACAGGTCCGGTGACACGCGACTGCCTGTCTGACCTTCTAACCGCGTATTGTTTATTTGTCCTGCCTACATTAGCCAATTAAAATACACGATGGGAAGAGAGTTAGTGGTAAGCAGTGAACGTGTTTATGTAAAAAAGATGGAATTCAATGCCTACCTTGTCCAAACTAAATAACTCCAGAAAGACTTATAGACTTGCTTCACCATGGAACAACTGTTACACATTTAAGAGTAACCCTTGTGGATTACGTTATTTGACTGATAGACTAGCTGGAGTATCAACAACCGTCCACCGACCAATACTGCTTCTCCTCGTGGGATGAGACGCGAACGATTATTTTTCTTAGTCTAATCAACACCTGACTAGATCACAATAGTATTACAAACACAAATCGTTTGAACACGTTTTCATTCACACGCCTCGAATTTGAATGATATTATTTTAGTTAATTTTATGTGAGAAGTTGATCATTCGCTTAGTTTTTAAGTTTATTTCTAAGCAGACTTTTAAATAGCAATAAGTTAGTTGGTTTACGATCAAACTGGATGCATGATTTATGTCACATGACCGTTTTAGCGACCAATAATTTGTATATTTGCAGAATGAACAAGGTACAAATTATAATAACATTCACCATTTTTAAAAGTAAAATATGTTATTCAAATACAGCTTGGCGAAAAAGAGAAACTTGAAAAATACTTTTTAAATTAGTTGCGCACTGATCTCAATCAAAAAATATACTAGTATTGCTAATGAGGCAACAGAGCGCGGTGTCATTCTAATTCTTTGCCGAGCTGTATGTTTTTTCCAATGGAATTATGCTTTAAGATGGTTAAAGCTTTCAATTTTCGAATTATTCGGTTTATACGAATTAATTACCGATTAATTTAAGCTTCATAATTTATAGATAACTTTTAAATATGTGTAATTCGATATAAGTAATGAATAACGAAACATTTCGCGTTTATACAAGTCAGTTATTGTTCATACTGAAACTGATATTCGGAAAGCTGTTCTTCACATAATAGTTCAACTATCAACGAATTATCTTTGTACTTTAATGACAAAATATCCTGTTATACTAGTTGTAATGTTTCCTACAATGTTTTCGTGTTATATATATTCACAAGTGCCTGGCATTATAGGTACATAACAAACATTAGATTTCAGTATGAACAATAACTGTGGTTTTCGATCAACGTAATCAGACTTTAAATAGATGTATCTGTATAATTAAGAAATGTATGTTACGTTGTAAGCTCTGCGTGTACACCACCGCTCGAAGACTGCGATAGTGTGCAGTGTTTGTTATAAACGTGTTGTATCATAGTTACGAATTAAATGTGTAGACAAATGTGTCTTCAATGCGCCGGGGACATTGCTGTATCTGTGAAACTAGACTACATAACCATACAGAAGGAAGAGTTTGATTTTGTAACAAGTAGAGCCGCTAGACCACGGCGCGAGGAGCCCGGCCACCCACCGTCTCGTGTCCCCTTGCTGCGGGCGCCCTCCACACCCTGTATACGACATAGATTGTAACTACCGTGCAATTAAGCACGTTTACCCTTTTGAGTTGTTAATTTACATACGAGTATATCGAATTTACTGAACTTTTTCTACGATTTTTAAAGATTTATTTTTAATTATGACTAAGGTTCAATCTTCGTACTTATAAAGTGGTAATGTAACAATTAATGTTAAGATTAATAATTAGATACGCTATCTCAAACGTTTTTGTGTCTAATGTTACCTCCTTTGAGGAAATACATTCCTTCACTGGTGACTTTTAAGTAAGCAAGACAATTAACAAATATAGTTTTCATCTCATAAACTTTGCCTATTGGTTCACTTGTTTGATTAAAAGTCACCATTTTAAATAAGTATTATAATAAAGCTTGTAGGTTATCACGTAATCTTTTTGCTCGGGATATTGTGAAAGTAACGGGTACAAACTGATATTTATTTTGTCTATCATTACTGCAGTCAACCAACAGACTTGTGATCTATACTTATAATAAATCTGTAGAGAGGTCAATTCTGTACATTAAATATTTTTTCAAAATAACTATCAGGGGGTGATAAGTGGTCGATACTGATGCCAAAAATGCAATCAGTAAAATTTTTGTCTGTCTGTCTGTCTGTCTGTCTGTCTGTCTGTCTGTATGTTCCTTATAGAAACAAAAACTACTGGACGGATTTTAATGAAACTTGGTACAATTATTCTTCACACTCCTGGACAGGTTATAGTATACTTTTCATCACGCTACAATCAATAGGAGCAGAGTAGTGAAGGGAAATTCTTTTGTATGAAAAATCTAAACCACTCAAGTTAGACGTTTGAAATTTGGCATGCAGGTACCTTAGATACCGTAGAGGTGCACTAAGAAAGGAATTCCCGAAAATCCTACGGGAACGGGAATTAGCGGGAAAATCCTTTTGTATGAAAAATCTAAACCACTCAAGTTAGACGTTTGAAATTTGGCAAGCAGGTACCTTAGATACCGTAGAGGTGTACTAAGAAAGGAATTTCCGAAATTCCTACGGGAACGGGAATTAGCGGGAAAATCCTTTTGTATGAAAAATCTAAACCACTCAAGTTAGACGTTTGAAATTTGGCATGCAGATACCTTAAGTACCGTAGAGGTGCACTAAGAAAGGAATTCCCGAAATTCCTACGAGAACGGGAATTAGCAAGAAAATCCTTTTGTATGAAAAATCTAAACCACTCAAGTTAGACGTTTGAAATTTGTCATGCAGGTACCTTAGGTACCGTAGAGGTGCATTAAGAAAGGAATTCCTGAAATTCCCACGAGAACGGGAATTAGCGGGAAAATCCTTTTGTATGAAAAATCTAAACCATTCAAGTTAGATGTTTGAAATTTGTCATGCAGGTACCTTAGATACCATAGAGGTGTACTAAGAAAGGAATTCCCGAAATTCCCACGGGAACGGGAATTAGCGGGAAAATCCTTTTGTATGAAAAATCTAAACCACTCAAGTTAGACGTTTGAAATTTGGCATGCAGATACCTTAAGTACCGTAGAGGTGCACTAAGAAAGGATTTCCCGAAATTCCCACGAGAACGGGAATTAGCAAGAAAATCCTTTTGTATGAAAAATCTAAACCACTCAAGTTAGACGTTTGAAATTTGTCATGCAGGTACCTTAGGTACCTTAGAGGTGCATTAAGAAAGGAATTCCCGAAATTCCCACGAGAACGGGAATTAGCGGGAAAATCCTTTTGTATGAAAAATCTAAACCACTCAAGTTAGACGTTTGAAATTTGGCATGCAGGTACCTTAGATACCGTAGAGGTGTATTAAGAAAGGAATTTCCGAAATTCTTACGGGAACGGGAATTAGCGGGAAAATCCTTTTGTATGAAAAATCTAAACCACTCAAGTTAGACGTTTGAAATTTGGCATGCAGATACCTTAAGTACCGTAGAGGTGCACTAAGAAAGGAATTCCCGAAATTCCCACGAGAACGGGAATTAGCAAGAAAATCCTTTTGTATGAAAAATCTAAACCACTCAAGTTAGACGTTTGAAATTTGTCATGCAGGTACCTTAGGTACCGTAGAGGTGCATTAAGAAAGGAATTCCCAAAATTCTCACGGGAACGGTAGTTAGCGGGAAAATCCTTTTGTATGAAAAATCTAAACCATTCAAGTTAGATGTTTGAAATTTGTCATGCAGGTACCTTAGATACCGTAGAGGTGTACTAAGAAAGGAATTCCCGAAATTCCCACGGGAACGGGAATTAGCGGGAAAATCCTTTTGTATGAAAAATCTAGGACTTATGATGACCAAATTGGAGATGTCCTTAGAAAAGGTTCAATACGATCTACTCTGAACCGGCGTGCGTGTATGAAGCGATTGATGAATGTGGAGGAAGCAAGAGAAGTGTGTCAGGATCGAAGCAAATGGAATTCTATAGTCTCTGCTTACCCCGGTGGGAAATAGGCGTGAGTTTATGTATGTATGTATGTATGAAAAATCTAAACCACTCAAGTTAGACGCTTGAAATTTGGCATGCAGGTACCTTAGTTAACTTAAAGCTTAGTTGCAACAGGATATTGCAAAATTCCCACGGAAACGGGAGTTAGTGGGAAAAAAACATTTGTATGAAAAAATCGAAACCGCGTAAGATAGATATTTTCAATTCAATTCAATTAAATTATTTATTGCATTCCATGTAGTACAATGGGGTGTTACATAGGCATAGGAACTAAAACATGGACCCTGTAGGGCACAGCAACGTTGAAGGGAAGAGAGGAAGTGTGTATTAAAATTAAAACTCAATGAACAATCAATTAAAAAAAAATCAATTCAATCAATTGATTCAATCTAGCATGCATGCATACCTTAGTAAATATAAAGTTTATTTTTGGCTGTATTTTGAAAAATGGGAGTTATTGGGAAAAAAAAAAATGTACTTATGAAAAAATCTAAACTGCATAAGTATGCACTCCCACACACACAAAGATCTCTCTCTTATATAACACGCCACGCGGACGAAGTCGCGGGCAAAAGCTAGTTTGGTAAATAAAGTTGTCTTTTAATCTGACTAGTTTTTAATTTAAATACCTCTTAAAACTATATAATAACAAAATAATCTGATAAAAATAAAGCAGTACCTAGAATTTAATCAATGCTAACATTACTGAGAAATCAGATCTTCGCTACCTGCTGTAGTTATCGAGATACAAAAAAAGAGGTCCTAGAATAAGGATTTCGTAGGCGCTGTCACAAAAAATCTTTGTTAGTGAAATCAGATCCTCCCTAGGTGCTATAACAAAACAGTGATGCTAAGGAAAGCCTTATCGGGACACTGCCACCAAAAAATGCTTATAACTTTGAAACGGCAGACCGACACAAATTTCTGATATTTGGCGAAAAAATTTCGCCATTTTTTTGTGTAGTCAGAATCCCTGTCCGTCATGTTGCCAGGGCCAGGAAAAGAGACATGACTACCTTTGTCCTTTTGGGGTATGCATCTACGTGATAAGAAATGAAAGAACATCTAAGTACATACTTAATACGGTTTATTTATTTATTACAATTATTTAAAAAATCAATCAGATCAACATTGCCAGATGATCTGTGTTAATAATAAAAAAATAAATTAGTACACTTACAAAATGAATTGTAATGTATTGCAATCTCATAATCATCGAAGTCGTATACTTATCCATATTTATTTATTTATTTATACACAATTTACATAGTCATTACAGGCAATCCCAATTCAACTATGTAACATTATTAAGTAACGAAAACTTTGAGGGATGACTCAGAGTTGATATCAAGTGGAATTATCCGTCGCAAAAGTACAGAACTGAAAAAATACTAAAATTTTCATGACTTTTACAACAGATAATTCCACTTGATATCGACTCAGAATCATGGTCTGAATCATCCTCTTCAGTATCTGTTATGGTGTCACTAACACCCTACCTGTACTTGTATGGCTACCTGTATTTATTTGTATGGGGTGTAAGGAGACATCGTAACAGATACTGAGAGGGGTGATTCAGTTGATTACACTGATTATATCAAGTGGAATTTTCCATCGCAAAAGTATAGAATTGAAAATTATCAAAAAAGTCTAAAAAATCATAATGAATTTTGCGACGGAAAATTCCACTTGATATTAACTCAGAATTATAGTCCCTTAGTATATTCGTTACAATGTCATTAATACCCTACATAAAATTACCACTCGCCGCTCCTTCGAAACCTTTTATTTCTCCTACTTTTAGTAAGAAACATCAACTGTATCTCAAAAAACGCAACAGCTCCACAGCTGAAATATTCACTAATTATGTATTTCTACATTGTTTGAAGTTTCTACCTACTCCACTCCAATGCCAGATGATCTGTGTTAATAAGTAAAAAAATAATTTCTTAAGTACACTTACAATATGAATTATAATGTATTGAAATCTCATTAATCATCGAAGTCTATTATAATCTACTTATACTTATCCACATTAAATCCAGATTATTATTAAGAATCAGACAATGTGCGCGCGCGAAGTGTTCGTGCGTGTCTTATTAATATTCAATATTTAAGTCAATATGGCAAAAGTGACCTTAGAAGCTATTGAAAAACGAATTCAGAAGGACTTAGCACCTATGGATCAAAAAATAGTGCTAGAATCATCGGAATTAAAGAAGATTGAAGAAAAAAAATCTCAAATCGAAAACAGAAAGCCGAGCACTTTGACGCGTGGTAACTTAGACACATCACCACCAGCAAGCCAATCCACACCTAAAAATGCGACTCATAAGGCGTCAGTAAGATTAGATAGATACTGACTGATACATGATAACAGAGATGGAAATAATTACAATATACAGAGCTAATTAATGTATACGGAGTGTTAGTGACATCGTAACGAAAACTTCGAGGGATGATTCAGACCATGATTCTGAGTTGATATCAAGTGGAAATTTCCGTCGCAAAAGTACAGAAGAAAATTTTCATGACTTTTTCAACAGGTAATTCCACTTGATATCGACTCGGAATCATGGTCTGAAGCATCCCCTTCAGTATTGGTTATGGTGTCACTAACACCCGTACGTACTTGTATGGCTACCTGTATTTATTTGTATGGGGTGTAAGGTGACATCGTAACAAATAGTGAGAGGGGTGATTCAGTTGATTACTCTGATTAATATCAAGTAGAATTTTCCATCGCAAAAGTATAGAATTGAAAATTATCAAAAAAGTCTAAAAAATCATCATGAATTTTGCGACGGAAAATTCCACTTGATATTAACTCAGAATCATAGTCTGAGTCATCCCCTTAGTATATTCGTTACAATGTCATTAATACCCTACATAAAATTACCACTCGCCGCTCCTTCGAAACCTTTTATTTCTCCTACCTTTAGTAAGAAACATCAACTGTATCTCAAAAAACGCAACAGCTCCACAGCTGAAATTTTCAGTAATTATGTATTTCTATACGTACATTGTTTCGTCGTCCCGTGATCATGGCACTTGCGCTTCGCCTATCTTGGCTTTTAGTTTAGTGTTGGGTTTGTTAGTAGTTTGCCTTCACGCCAGCGGATTCGGCAACATCTGCTATAATATTTAAAAACAGTAAATAAATATCCTTTATTAAAACAGGTAGCGCAATCAATTTTGTGCGACTATTTAATTGAATAGAAATTAACATTACCTATTTACGGATGTTTAGTAGTACTCAGACGGCGACGAGTTGAGCGACGAGTTAGGCGACGGCTATTGTTGAGCGAATGAACGGGAGACGGGGCCGCGGCCATTCTCCGAGTGACCGGGTAGGCGACGGAGCCGGCCATGGTCCGAGTGACGGGGTAGGAGACGGAACCGAACATGGTTCGAGTGACGGGGTAGGCGACAGGGCCGGCCATGGCGACCGGTAGGGTGCCGGCACGGGAGACGGGGCCGGCCATTCTCCGAGTGACCGGGTACGCGACGGAGCCGGCCATGGTCCGAGTGACGGGGTAGGAGACGGAACCGACGATGGTTCGAGTGACGGGGTAGGCGACAGGGCCGGCCATGGCGACCGGTAGGGTGCCGGCACGGGAGACGGGGCCGGCCATTCTCCGAGTGACCGGGTAGGCGACGGAGCCGGCCATGGTCCGAGTGACGGGGTAGGAGACGGAACCGACGATGGTTCGAGTGACGGGGAAGGCGACAGGGCCGGCCATGGCGACCGGTAGGGTGCCGGCACGGGAGACGGGGCCGGCCATTCTCCGAGTGACCGGGTACGCGACGGAGCCGGCCATGGTCCGAGTGACGGGGTAGGAGACGGAACCGACGATGGTTCGAGTAACGGGGAAGGCGACAGGGCCGGCCATGGCGACCGGTAGGGTGCCGGCACGGGAGACGGGGCCGGCCATTCTCCGAGTGACCGGGTACGCGACGGAGCCGGCCATGGTCCGAGTGACGGGGTAGGAGACGGAACCGACGATGGTTCGAGTGACGGGGAAGGCGACAGGGCCGGCCATGGCGACCGGTAGGGTGCCGGCACGGGAGACGGGGCCGGCCATTCTCCGAGTGACCGGGTACGCGACGGAGCCGGCCATGGTCCGAGTGACGGGGTAGGAGACGGAACCGACGATGGTTCGAGTGACGGGGAAGGCGACAGGGCCGGCCATGGCGACCGGTAGGGTGCCGGCACGGGAGACGGGGCCGGCCATTCTCCGAGTGACCGGGTACGCGACGGAGCCGGCCATGGCTCGAGTGCCAGGGTACGAGACGGAGCCGACCATCGTCCGAGTGACGGGGTAGGAGACGGAACCGACCATGGTTCGAGTGACGGGGTAGGCGACAGGGCCGGCCATGGCGACCGGTAGGGTGCCGGCACGGGAGACGGGGCCGGCCATTCTCCGAGTGACCGGGTACGCGACGGAGCCGGCCATGGTCCGAGTGACGGGGTAGGAGACGGAACCGACGATGGTTCGAGTGACGGGGTAGGCGACAGGGCCGGCCATGGCGACCGGTAGGGTGCCGGCACGGGAGACGGGGCCGGCCATTCTCCGAGTGACCGGGTAGGCGACGGAGCCGGCCATGGTCCGAGTGACGGGGTAGGAGACGGAACCGACGATGGTTCGAGTGACGGGGAAGGCGACAGGGCCGGCCATGGCGACCGGTAGGGTGCCGGCACGGGAGACGGGGCCGGCCATTCTCCGAGTGACCGGGTACGCGACGGAGCCGGCCATGGTCCGAGTGACGGGGTAGGAGACGGAACCGATGATGGTTCGAGTGACGGGGAAGGCGACAGGGCCGGCCATGGCGACCGGTAGGGTGCCGGCACGGGAGACGGGGCCGGCCATTCTCCGAGTGACCGGGTACGCGACGGAGCCGGCCATGGTCCGAGTGACGGGGTAGGAGACGGAACCGACGATGGTTCGAGTGACGGGGAAGGCGACAGGGCCGGCCATGGCGACCGGTAGGGTGCCGGCACGGGAGACGGGGCCGGCCATTCTCCGAGTGACCGGGTAGGCGACGGAGCCGGACATGGTCCGAGTGACGGGGTAGGAGACGGAACCGACGATGGTTCGAGTGACGGGGAAGGCGACAGGGCCGGCCATGGCGACCGGTAGGGTGCCGGCACGGGAGACGGGGCCGGCCATTCTCCGAGTGACCGGGTACGCGACGGAGCCGGCCATGGTCCGAGTGACGGGGTAGGAGACAGAACCGACGATGGTTCGAGTGACGGGGTAGGCGACAGGGCCGGCCATGGCGACCGGTAGGGTGCCGGCACGGGAGACGGGGCCGGCCATTCTCCGAGTGACCGGGTACGCGACGGAGCCGGCCATGGTCCGAGTGACGGGGTAGGAGACGGAACCGACGATGGTTCGAGTGACGGGGAAGGCGACAGGGCCGGCCATGGCGACCGGTAGGGTGCCGGCACGGGAGACGGGGCCGGCCATTCTCCGAGTGACCGGGTAGGCGACGGAGCCGGCCATGGTCCGAGTGACGGGGTAGGAGACGGAACCGACGATGGTTCGAGTGACGGGGAAGGCGACAGGGCCGGCCATGGCGACCGGTAGGGTGCCGGCACGGGAGACGGGGCCGGCCATTCTCCGAGTGACCGGGTACGCGACGGAGCCGGCCATGGTCCGAGTGACGGGGTAGGAGACGGAACCGACGATGGTTCGAGTGACGGGGAAGGCGACAGGGCCGGCCATGGCGACCGGTAGGGTGCCGGCACGGGAGACGGGGCCGGCCATTCTCCGAGTGACCGGGTACGCGACGGAGCCGGCCATGGTCCGAGTGACGGGGTAGGAGACGGAACCGACGATGGTTCGAGTGACGGGGAAGGCGACAGGGCCGGCCATGGCGACCGGTAGGGTGCCGGCACGGGAGACGGGGCCGGCCATTCTCCGAGTGACCGGGTAGGCGACGGAGCCGGACATGGTCCGAGTGACGGGGTAGGAGACGGAACCGACGATGGTTCGAGTGACGGGGAAGGCGACAGGGCCGGCCATGGCGACCGGTAGGGTGCCGGCACGGGAGACGGGGCCGGCCATTCTCCGAGTGACCGGGTACGCGACGGAGCCGGCCATGGTCCGAGTGACGGGGTAGGAGACAGAACCGACGATGGTTCGAGTGACGGGGTAGGCGACAGGGCCGGCCATGGCGACCGGTAGGGTGCCGGCACGGGAGACGGGGCCGGCCATTCTCCGAGTCCGTCCGTCGGGGGCTGCCTTTTCTATATGAAATTTCAACAAAAATTTAATCATACTCATAAGTGTATTTTATGTCGTCGTTAAACATCTACAATTCTTCAATAATTGTATTCACGTCACTAGAAAAACTTTAGCTGGGTTAATGGCAGCCCCCGACGGATATTCCTCGGTTATGTATTATGGTAAAATTATTATCGCTACATTTAAGTATATTTTCGAGAAACAGACACGTTAGGAAAAAACTGTAAACATCCATATTCATTGTTTAGGTACTTAAGTATATCTATTACCGATGTCTCGAGATATCAACTCTTTTTAGAAAGTATTTTTAAGTCTAATATAATATTTCGTTACATAATAATTGGGTTAAGTCGGGGGTTTTGAGTTATTTTATTCTTTTTCGATGAGATTTTTACCGTCGTGGGTTTTTTCAAAATTTTTAATTTTTTACCATATGCTTTTGCGTTTGACACTTGTCACAGCTTTTGACAAAATTTTCGACATCCTTATGCATGGATGGCCAAAAGTAATATCTTTTTATATTGTTCAACATTCGTCTAATACCCGCGTGGCCACTCGTGGGTAATAGATGAAAGTCGTTCAAAATTACTCGAATATCGTTAACATTTTCAACCTTTTGCACTCCTCTAACAATACATAACCGGGGCCCCTTCCAGTTAGGAGTGTTCCTAATTTCTTGAGTTAACTCTTCTATAAATTTATAATTATTTTTATCTTTACTAATGTAGACTTCTGCGATACCAATTTGGGTACAAATGTAACTCAACTCCCTCACTAGCTCGGCTCGCGTGACTAATGCTCGAGACGTTGGGTTCACATAAAGTACTGACCTACTAGGCACGTATGACAATGATTTTGTTTCTATCTGCATTTTCCCACTTTTTCTTAATTTTTCTAATTCCACTTTTGATTCTACAGTTAACTCCACACAGTTATTTGGTTTTTTAAGCATATCGACGATTTTTGGGTGATCAGTCCAATCATCGGTCAATTGCTTATCATCCAAAGAACTGGTGTCCCTTCGCTCTCTCTCTTTCTTCCTCAGACTTCGAGTCATCACACATGCTATATGTCTATTCATATCTTTCAAATCCTCTGACGTCAATACGATGCGAGATAATGCGTCTGCAGCCACATTACTCGCCCCTTTCACATATTCTATACTGTAATCGTATTCTTCTAAACTCAAACGAAATTTCATTAGCCGGCTGGACGGATTTGCCATATTAAACAAATAAACTAGTGGCCGATGATCGGTCTTTATTTTGAATTTCCGACCATATAAATATGGCCTGAAATACTTTATTGACCATACGATAGCCAGAAGCTCTTTTTCGATGGTGGGGTAATTTAATTCTGCCTTATTTAGAGCTCGGCTTGCGTATTCGATAGGCATGTCATCACTGTTACACAACATGGAACCGATCGCTACCCCAGAGGCGTCAGTGTGTAAAATAAAAGTATTGTCAGAGTCCAAATTAGGGTATTGCAATATTGGTGGTTTAACTAACATCTCTTTCAGTTTTTCAAAAGCTCGCTCACATTCTTCCGTCCATTCGAATAAAGTTCCTTTACGCAATAATTTGTTTAATGGTATACAAATTTCCGCAAATTTAGGCATAAATTTTCTATAATAGTTCGCAAACGCTACAAAGCGACGAACTTCATCCGAATTTGTAGGTTTAGGATAATTTTTCAAGGCTTTTATCTTGTTCGGGTCCGGCAAAACTCCTTTTTTACCCACGACGGAACGGAGCAGGTATATGCGTTTAGGGTGAGAGATGTTTGTGTGTGCGTTTGTGCAAAGAAATGTTATTAATTATCTTCTAAACTAATAATCCGATTTTGATGCGGTTTTCAATAACGGGTTTGTGTTTGATGAGTTCATGTTATTAGACAAGTGTCATGTCTGTAACTCACTAGGGGGCGCCACAATATTAGTGTTTAGAATAAATATTATCCGAAACGCCTCTTCAATTTATAATAGCAATTTATTTGCAATAGTTTTTATTAGTTAATTGTTTTTGACAGGCGTTTTTTTTTTCGGTTCCATTGATTACACGTAATTACGTCGAACACGGTGCTGTTTCATTGCTACCTAAATCCCTTAAAAATCAGTAAAAAGGCATTGATATGCCTTTTTGCCTGATGGCATATTCATGGTCCTTCGAGCCAGATTTCAGAGAAGATCCCAGATCACAATCAATAAATTGTAGATAAATTAATACGAAGTGATTGGCGAAGATTAAAGAAAAATCAAGATCGACTATAAGTGGCACGTGGATTGTGTGGTCAAGTGAATCAAATTCATCCAATTAATCCTCATTTAATTCATAAAGTTGAACCCATCACTCAATAATCAGGTAGTATTAAGTAAACAGCCTCCGTGGTCTAGTGGTTAGAGCGTTAGGCTCACGATCTGGTGTTCCGGGTTCGATTCCCGATGGGGACATTGTCGAAATCACTTTGTGAGACTGTCCTTTGTTTGGTAAGGACTTTTCAGGCTTGAATCACCTGATTGTCCGAAAAAGTAAGATGATTCTGTGCTTCGGAGGGCACGTTAAGCCGTTGGTCCCGGCTATTAGCCGTAAAAACACCTCCACCAACCCGCAGTGGAGCAGCGTGATGGAGTATGCTCCATACCCCCTCCGGTTGATTGAGGGGAGGCCTGTGCCCAGCAGTGGGACGTATATAGGCAGTTTATGTATGTTATATATTAAGTAAAGCAAAGTGTTGTTAATTACGGTTAGTATAATTTTAATTACATTTATTACCCACGACGGAACGGAGCATTTATATGCGTTTAGGGTGAGAGATGTTTGTGTGTGCGTTTGTGCAAAGTAATGTTACCACCTATCTTTTAAACTAATGATCCGATTTTGAGGCGGTTTTCAATAGCGGGTTTGTGTTTGATGAATTCATGTTCTTAGACAGGTGTCATGGCTGTAACTCACTAGGGGGCGCCACAATATTAGTGCAAAACAATGTTGCAATATAATCAAAACGAAATGTCCGATTACAATTCTGTTTTCGGCAATGTGTGCGTGGTAGCTTATTGCATGTTCCCAAATAATAAAAATTACGTCTTTAACTCACTAGAGGGTGCTACAATATTAGTGAAAAATAGTATTGCAATAATATTAAAACGAATTGTCCGATTTCAATGCGGTTTTCAGCAATGGGTTCGTAGTTGAATGGTGCATGGTCTAAGATAAGTCTTATGATATTAACTCACTAGGAGGCGCTGCTATATTAGTGTGAAACGTTTATATTGCAATATTATTAAAATTAAAACGTATTGTCTGATTTCAATGCGGATTTCAGGAATGAGTTCGTGGGTGATTGGTGCATGTTCTCAGATGAGTGTTATAGAGGTAACTTTAAACAGAAAGCAACTGTATAATATATAATAAGGGACTTAATATTATGTGGTAGGATGAATCACACTTATTGTTTTGCGAGATCTTACCTACACATTATATAGATTATGATTCGTATATGCTCTCTAAAAAGTCTGAAATAAAATTAAGCAAAATTAAAAATTTTGAAAAAACCCACGACGGTAAAAATCTCATCGAAAAAGAATAAAATAACTCAAAACCCCCGACTTAACCCAATTATTATGTAACGAAATATTATATTAGACTTAAAAATACTTTCTAAAAAGAGTTGATATCTCGAGACATCGGTAATAGATATACTTAAGTACCTAAACAATGAATATGGATGTTTACAGTTTTTTCCTAACGTGTCTGTTTCTCGAAAATATACTTAAATGTAGCGATAATAATTTTACCATAATACATAACCGAGGAATATCCGTCGGGGGCTGCCTTTTCTATATGAAATTTCAACAAAAATTTAATCATACTCATAAGTGTATTTTATGTCGTCGTTAAACATCTACAATTCTTCAATAATTGTATTCACGTCACTAGAAAAACTTTAGCTGGGTTAATGGCAGCCCCCGACGGATATTCCTCGGTTATGTATTATGGTAAAATTATTATCGCTACATTTAAGTATATTTTCGAGAAACAGACACGTTAGGAAAAAACTGTAAACATCCATATTCATTGTTTAGGTACTTAAGTATATCTATTACCGATGTCTCGAGATATCAACTCTTTTTAGAAAGTATTTTTAAGTCTAATATAATATTTCGTTACATAATAATTGGGTTAAGTCGGGGGTTTTGAGTTATTTTATTCTTTTTCGATGAGATTTTTACCGTCGTGGGTTTTTTCAAAATTTTTAATTTTGCTTAATTTTTCAGATATTACGTGTCCCAAATACAGTAGCTCTTTTTTTAGAAACTGACATTTGGCCGGGTTTAATTTTAAATTGACTTTTCGCAATCTATTTAAAATATCAATTAAGTTTTTGTTATGTTGATCTAAATTTCGACCGAAGCAAATCAAATCATCAAGATAAACAAAACACTTCTCATAATTCAATCCAGATAAGGCAACGGTCATGATTCTACTAAACGCATTCGGACTAATTTTTAAACCCATTGGTAATCTTTTTATTTGGTATTGTTTGTTGGTAGTAAAAGCTGTGTATTTTCTGCTTTCGGGATCTAATTGAACTTGATAATAGCCTTGATTCATATCTAAATGCGTAAAATACATCGAACCAGATAATGAATCCAAAATTTCCGTAATAATGGCGCCGCACCCTAACCTACTGTTATGCCTTGTAAAAATTATGACAAAACACTATTATTCTAAAAAAGAATTATGGATATCTATTTATTTATTTATTTATTGCATGTTATGTTACAATATCATCATTAATAATAATAATTCATATTATAACATACCCTGTCAGGGTGTCGCAAAGAGGGCAAATACATTATAACTTACAATATTTACATTTTCCAATTGTAATATTAATGGTGAGTTAATTATCATCTTGGTAGAGTTAAAGTTAGGATTAAATAAAATTATATTACTAGCATGCAGTTAGTACCATACTTAAATTCTAATTACTTAATTTAATACTAGTTTAATTTGTCATTCATAAATTCATTTATAGTATAATAGCATTTTTTAATCAACATCGATTTGAGGGCGCTTTTAAAGAAGCTTTTTTTATTTATTAATCCCAAAAATAAGTTATACCTAACAAACCAGTATTCCTAGATGTTATTCTGGGAAAGTAAAACTATTATGCTAAAAAACGTTATGCAAAAAGGATTATGATAACTAAAATTATGACAAAAACATTTATGCATTTTAAGAGAATCCCAAATTAACATTATGCTCACTCTAATAGTTTTGTAACTCTATGGTATAGCACGCGAGGTGCGTTTCGTATCACAATTTGACGGTTTCACTTCGATAAATTATAATCTACCGAAAAATAATACGTTAAATTGTAAGCAATATGATACGATTCATAATTATTCGACAGTTCACAATCAAATCGATAGATTATAATCTAACGTTATTTACAATTTTACGGTGACATATATAAGTTTATTAAAAGCCATTACCTTCATCTCATGGTATCCAGACTTTTATACTTCAAAATAAATTTGTAAGTTAAATGATTTACATGACTTAATAAGCCATGAGAAACTGATTAGTCCCAGAGAGGATCATAATAGAATTATTAGAGAGAGCATTACCAAGGAGGCAATCCAACCTTACTATCCAAAGTCGCAGCGCTGGCTGAAACCATAGCGGTTCATCCTGGGGTCAACACAAGATTGGTTCTCGAAAAGAATCCTCGAGGGAATTCTAACTACAATAAAACACAGCAAGGTTACAACCCAAACTGAACCATCAGTATAGATTCACAAAGAATGAGATAAAAATGTAAATCCATGAGGTTACCTCTAAAACATGATTACCTCATCCTGCATATTGATTTCCCCATTTCCAGGCAATAATTACCTTTATTAACCAGCAATATGGATTCCAAGACACAGAACTACAAGAAGAGCATTTCGTTCAGTCTATGCGGCTGTAGTGAGGCACCCCTTGTTTATATTAATCGTACCATATTTAGAGGTTCTATATACGATCTATAAGTATTATTGTATTCGATGTAAGAGGCATTCTGTATTGTACCATGTCTTAATAAACACGTGTATCCCGTTATTCAAAGGACTTATTATTTTGAACGATCTCCTCCAAGCCCCATCACCACATGGCGACCCTTGCCACAGCCTGCTATGGCCTGCCATTGGGACTTATGCGAAAATTAGATCGAGTGTAGTGAGTGGTTATAAAGTGATGGACTTATGATAAATAAATCAACGTCAACATGGGTAAAGGTGCGAGCAAGGAAGAAATCATCATTGCCCAGAACGCCGCGGGAGGTGGTCTTAATTCGGCAGATGTAGAGATGTTACATAGCCACATGAGTTACAACAACCTGATGATGTCGGTATTTATTGCAATTTTGATTACTGTTATCTTCGTTGTCGCTGGAAAAGCCCTATATAAAGCATACAAAAGATGTCACATTGGCTGGACCCGAGCGGAAATCAACAGGGAAACTGTGCGAAAAACTAGTACCACCGTGTAAGAGACTACAATATGTGAGTGAATTTTGATTAATTTAGAATTGATAACCATTTATGTGATGTAAACTCCGCTTAGCAACAACACGATTCGATGCCACACGATACGACCATATTTGGGTGCCGCGCGATAGTGCACTTTGCCCGGAGCCCCTACTATGAGTTAAATATAAAGTGTGAAAACGAGTGAGTTCGACGCGAGTGCAGTGTATAGGTTTAAGATGCATTTACCATGACTTATTTTATCGTAATTAAGACTTTTCTCTTAGTATAAATGATAGTTAATCGTAATTATAGTGGAAAAACAAATATAATCATGTTTAATCAAGGTATGTAAGAAAAATATAAACGAGCAAGTAGTAAGGGATAAAATGTGCATATATGGAGCTAGAACAGTTGCACAAAATTTATGAAGAACTCAATAACTTATTAGTAAACTTGAAGAAATTACCATTAACACAGAGGACTTCTGACAAATTGAATAATAAATATTTAGAAAGTAAAAGGATTCAGGACCAATCCACAAAAATTATACAATCAGTATCGAATAGGTTTGGTACTGGAGAGTTCCCGGAAGAAGTAATAGGATTTATTAAGACTTTAAAAACTAGGATAGATACATTATTCAAAGATATATCTCTAGTGTGTAAGGTACGTACCCCGGAAGCGGAGCCGGAGGAGATCAAAGAACGTCCTGAGGTAAGCCAACCATTTAAGATGTCTTCATTTGAGTTAAAAGTAGCGGTGAGCCTGCTTCCAGTCATGGATGACAATGAGGACGTTACTTCGCAACTTATAGATGCCATAGAGCTATATGATTCTATGATTACGGAAGGAAAACAACAACTTATTAATTTTGTACTGAAAACGCGACTTTCGCAAAGTGCTAAACTACGATTATCACCAACATACAGTTCTGTCTCTCATTTGGTTCGTGACATGCGAACACATCTTTTAACGAAAAAGTCAGCTGTTGCTTTACAGGCTAAGCTACAAACTACAGTACAAGGTTCACGCAATATACAGGAGTTTGGTTCCGAAATTGAAAAGCTTTTTGTAAACTTAACCATTTCACAGGCCGATGGAGATACAAATAAATATAATGTTTTGCGTCCGATAAATGAAAAGAATGCTATTAACCGCTTTACGAAGGGATTAAGAAATCAACAACTTAGTACGATAATTTCATCACGGAATTATTCAAGCCTAAAAGACGCCATAAGAGCAGCGGAAGATGAGACGATGACAGCGTCGACATCGCAACAAATGTTTACATTCCGAAATCAAAACTATCGTGGTGCTCGTGGCCGCAATATGAATCATCGTGGCTTTAGAGCTAGAGCTAGGGTGTCGTATGGCAGTCGGCAGCCACTTTACAATAACAACAGATCAAATAATGATTCATCCGACAACAGAGGTAAGATTTATCGTAACACGAATCCATCACGTAGCACTTTCCATACTAGGAGACCGATTCGAGGTAGAGTAAACTTTATCACACATGAATCCGATTCCACAATGATGAATCATGAGGATTCCAATCAAAACTCAAATGAAAATCAATTGGATCAGTTTTTTCGAGAATAAAAGTATATTTTCGGGAGGTAATGTAGATTGGGTGCATTTTAAAGTAAATGGTGTTTCATTAGATCTTATGGTAGATTCAGGAGCTACAATATGTGCAATTAAACGTGAAGTTTTAAATAAATTAAAATCAGAAATTAAGGTGTATGCTGAAAATATAGATATTAAAGGAATTGGAGGTAGTTTAACAACGGAAGGTTATGTATTTTTGGAATTATATCATAATGGATCTTATTTTAAACAAAAGTTTTATGTTTTTCACGATTTACCGTGCACAGCCTCTGGTATTTTAGGATTGAATTTTATAAAGAACAATAAAGGAATATTAGACTATACAAATGGAACTTTGACTTTACAGTCGACTACTGATTCAATAATAGTTGACTTACATTCTGAACAACTTTTCATTATTGAACCAAGATGCGAGATGATAAAGATTTTACCAACAGATGCGAAAACAGATTGTGTAGTACTTTCTCACAAAATAACTGAAGGTGTATTCATTGCAAATTCTTTAGGTAAACCAATTAATGGTAAAATACCAGTAAAAATTTTAAATACTACAGATGAGGAAATTGTTTTAAATGTTTTTATGCCAAAAGTCCATGATTTAGGTGAGTATGTGCTTAGTGAATTCAGTCAAAATACAGTCAATCCAGCAAGAGTAAAAGAATTATTTAGTCACTTAAAACTAGACACTTATCTGAAAAGTAAGGAACAAAACACTATAGAAAGTATATGCGCTAAATATAGTGATATATTTCATCTCCCAGGAGACAAACTTACAACAACTAACATTTACAAACAAGAAATTAAACTTAAAGATAATGTTACATCTAGTTACAAAAAACAGTATAGATTACCTTTTGCACAAAAAGAACAGATCAAAACCCAGGTAAAAGATTTATTGGAGAATGATATTATAGAAGAAGCTAGAAGTGACTGGTCAAGTCCATTGCTATTGGTTCCTAAGAAAATTGATCGCAGTGGAGATACAAAATGGAGAGTGGTAGTTGATTATCGAGAATTAAATCAGAAAATTCAGGATGATAAATTTCCCTTACCGAATATCACAGATATATTGGACTCACTAGCTGGTTTCATTTACTTTTCGCATCTCGACCTTAGTCAAGGTTACTATCAGATAGAACTAGAACCAAATAGTAGAAAGTATACTTCATTTACAACAAACGAAGGCCAATATCAAATGAAAAGGCTACCAATGGGCCTCAAAATAAGCCCTAGTGCTTTTTCGAGGGCCATGACTGTAGCGATGGCAGGATTAAACTATACAAGTTGTTTAATTTATTTGGATGATTTGATAGTTATGGGACGAAACTTGGAGGATCATAATAGGAATTTAATTACTATTTTTAACAGATTACGACAGGTTAACTTAAAACTTAATCCGTCGAAATGTGTTTTTCTAAAAAAAGAGTTGTTATATTTAGGACACATAATTTCAGAGCACGGAATCTTACCAGACCCAGAGAAAATAAAATGTGTAAAAAAATATCCTGTTCCACAATGCGAAGACGAGGTCCGGAGATTCGTAGCATTTGTGAATTACTATAGAAAATTCATCAAAGGATTTGCTGAAATAGTTCGCCCGTTAAATCACCTCAGTAAGAAAAATGTACCTTTCCACTGGACACCAGATTGTGAAAAAGCATTCAACACTCTTAAAGACTTTTTGGTAACCCCACCTGTACTCGATTATCCCGACTTTTCTGATGAAAATCAATTTGTATTACAAACTGATAGCTCTGGATTTGCAGTTGGTGGCGTGTTGTCAAACAAAAATGGGAAACCAATTGCATTTGCAAGCAGAAATTTAAATAAAGCGGAATTAAATTATCCAATAATTGAGAAGGAATTGTTGGCTATTGTATGGTCTGTTAAATATTTTCGGCCGTATCTATACGGAAAAAAATTCAAAATAAAAACAGATCACAAACCTTTGGTGTACCTATTTGGCATGAGGGATCCATCAAGTAGACTGACAAAATTCAGATTATGCCTCGAAGAATATGACTTCGATGTTGAATATATCCGTGGTAAGGAAAACGTGACTGCGGATGCGCTGTCGCGTGTGATAATCGGTTCTGACGAATTAAAGCATATGAAAGAAGGATGTATGAATGTCATGACACGGGCACAGTATGCAAGAGCAAAAGACTTTAATGAGAGTGATGAAAATAATAAATCAAAGGTAGACGACGGAAGGCCTGATCAACCTGCCGTAGTCGAAGTACTGAAAAAAAGAGACGAAGATATAGAATTGATGGTAGGAACGAAAGAAAATCTGCGCAAATTACTCGGAAATGAAGAAGTAAAGAAAGTAACAACGAAAACAAATACGAACGTTTATGTTCCAAAAAGGTCGACCATATTTATTAATCCAATTTCTTTATCGTCATTGACTCGAGCAGCATTGTCGAAAGAGTTGGAAATATTTTGTGAGAACATAGGAATAAAAGAGCTCGTTATTATGAAAATACCAGAAAATATGGAACTTATAACAATGTTAGTGAATGAAATTAACACACATGACAATTGGAAGGGCCCTCGAATATGTGTAATAAATAATGTGGATAGAATCTTAGACGATGATATGAAAAGGTTGATTATAAATGACTTCCATTTACTTCCTACAAGCGGACATGCCGGTATTCGGAGAACGGTAAATAACATTCGAAAATATTATTTTTGGCCTGGATTAGAACAAGACGTGGTTTCGTTTATAAAAAGGTGTTCAAAGTGTCAGACACAAAAATATTGCAGGAAAATTATAGAACCGTTAACCATAACGACAACAGCATCATCATCATTTGAGAAAGTTTATCTAGATATTGTAGGGCCATTGGATAAAGATGGCGAAGGATATGTTTATATATTGACCCTACAATGCGAGTTAACTAAATATGTTGAAGCCTATCCTTTAAAATCAAAATCTGCTGAAACTGTTGCTAAAGTATTTGTTGAAAATTTTATTCTAAATTATGGTATACCAAAAACAATCGCAACTGACAGAGGCACTGAATTTATTTGTTCAGTAATGAGACATTTATGTAGAATTTTGAATATCGAGCAAATAATGTCAAGTGCGTATCACCATGAATCCATAGGTGCTTTAGAAAATTCACATAAAGTTTTAGGTAATTTTCTAAGGATTCAAACTAATAACAGTCCTCATAATTGGAGTTCTTGGGTTCCATACTGGAAATTCGCTTACAATACAACTGTTCATAGCGAAACAAAATACACCCCATTCGAACTTGTTTACGGCCACATATGCACATTGCCAAACAATTTAAACTCATGTCTTGATCCATTGTATAATTTTAATAGCTATCCATTGGAATGTAAATTTAGAATACAACGAGCACAAGATGATGCTCGGACAAACTTGTTAAAAAATAAGGAGGTGAGGAAGCTCATATATGATCAAAATGTAAATCCTATTCAGTATGGTACAGGAGATTTGATTTTGATAAAAAACAACGACGGCAAGAAACTTGATTGTATTTATAAAGGTCCTTATACTGTAATCGAAGACCTGACTCCTATGTTAAGATAAATAAAAACGGATATGATTATATAATCCATAAAAACTTAACAAAGCCATATTATACTTAGTTTTAAGTAAGTAGCAGAATTAAGTGAATAAAATGTATCCTTTTATTTTATTCTAAAAAAAAAGGGGGATGATGTAGTGAGGCACCCCTTGTTTATATTAATCGTACCATATTTAGAGGTTCTATATACGATCTATAAGTATTATTGTATTCGATGTAAGAGGCATTCTGTATTGTACCATGTCTTAATAAACACGTGTATCCCGTTATTCAAAGGACTTATTATTTTGAACGATCTCCTCCAAGCCCCATCACCACACGGCAATAGGCACAATTTTCATTGTAAAAATTGACACATAACCCAAACGTAAAACAAAATATAAAATAGTCCAGTCAAAATAAGTCGTAAGTAGTCATTCCCTACGCGTCAGTAAAGTCAAATAGATAAGCATACATAAACTGCACATATTGTTATCATAAATCCTAACAGCAAAACACACATGATGGTACCTACACAAATCACAAGCAACACATGGTCACTATGCTCGCAACCGTTCCTACCTACGCACATTTTAAACACATCCTACTCCTATCGTGCCCTGGTTTAGCGTAAAATTGTACCTGCGGTCTGAGATCTGCTGATCCCAAACCCAATCCTGACGGAAGCTAGCAGAATCCCTGGTCCGGCAGCACCTCCCCTTGTTGTTGCTTGTTTGAAATCTCGAGCAAAAGTCCCCCCCCCTTGTTCTTTCTTGATTGAAATCTCGAGCGAAAAAAGTCCCATTGTTCTTGCTTGATTGAAATCTCAAGCGAAAAAGTCCCATAAAACCCCGAACATCCTCCTTTCATCTCTTTTTCTCCCTCCCATCTCTCACACAGCCTCAATATTGCCAACACTAAAGCTTCCAAAACATGAAAAAATACATTTACCCGACAGTGACAAAAAAGAGGTTTTATTGAAAATCTTATATTTCTTATTGACATAAAGACTTCATACAATTTACTTTTATTCCTAACCTGACCTTGACCTTGACCCAGGTTGATTTTTTTTACTACATAGTCTTCTAGCTATTGAATTATTTAAATAAAAATAGCACAATAAAAATGGTATTACAGCTAACTACTAACTAACTAACTACTACTACTATTAACTACTAACTTTTAGACAAATATTTGAACACATTATTGATGTACATTAAGGTTCATTGAAAATTAACTAAATGGCTCCATCCTCGACGATTATTGTGGTGCGTTCTGTTACAATTGCCCCCTAAATTATTACATAGTTTATCGTAGTGATAATATCTATAAACAAAAAACACCACAATAAGCTAGTCTAAAAGAAATAAATAAAACAAACTTTTATAATATTACTATAATAAGACTTCCGAAAAGCTTTTTTTTTCTTTATTAAATCTTATATACAATGTCAATATAACTAATCCCCCCCCCTAGGAATGACCGCCCAACTCCCCTCCAGGTACATCTATCTCAGCGATAAAATTAATATCTCAATAGTCATTTTACTAATATCACTAAAGAAAGAAAATTTAGCTAAGTAGCTACCTACTATATGTCAGAGAGAATTTACCGAGTTCAAAATGCTATGATAGATGCAACTAAGTCACTCCCCTGACCCAACGGATCCCCAAAACTTTATTAAATGTAATTTACACCAGATAGCATAGTAATCAATATGGATTGATTACTGTAGCCAGTAAAAAAAAAATTGAATCGTAATCTTTATATTAATCCAAATATTGTGATAAAATCACATGAGTTCGTTTCATACCTTATTAAATTCCTTATGTAGAGATAAAATATTACCATTTAACTTCAAAATTAAACTTTAATTAATTAATGTTTAATGATCTTAGCAAACAGTTTTAATTTGGAAACAACAGCACGCGAAAAAGCGTGTTTCAAATCGTAAAGTTTAACGAATTTACTGAAAGAATCCTGTATCACCAAAATATATGGCTACGCCAAACCTTCCCTTGGGTAAAGGACCATACAAGTCTGCCATTACTAAATCTCCTATTTGTTTCGTTATAATCGATTTATAACATATTTAATGTTGTCGCTCTTAGATACCTGGCAAAGATGGCAACTTCTCAAAATAGTTTTAACTTCCGTACTCATTCTAAACCAATAGAACCGATCTTTTAAGTACTTTAAAGTCTTGTACGCCCCCGAATGTCCCAGTTCCTCGTGAACCTGTGTAACTACACTACGCCTCAATTCAATCGGTAAATAAACTAAATTTTTACTACAATCAACATTAAAATCTACTACATTGTTTGTGATACAAACAACGTTGTGCAATCTTTGCCAATTTACCTTTACAATTATGATGATTGAAAAAAGCAATACTTTTTAAATTAGCAATTAGATCCCTATTCTTATTGATCTCCATAAAATGAATCTCAGGATAAAATGCCTTATCTTCTTGTATCAATACTATGTTGGATCACGTCGACAGCGACATGGTCCTTTCCTATTACGTGTTCGATAGTGTAATCAAACTGCTCAAGATAGAGTATCGTGTGAAAGGAATTAAGAACGTCTAACTGCATTGGAGGCGCTTCAGATTCAGATATCATATGCTTATTTATTTCCCTCACATCCAGTAGTACTCTTAGCGAACCATCTGGCTTTACGGCAAACGTCAACGGACTACTATACGGAGTAGACCCCCGAGATATTATCCCCATATCTACCATCTCACTTAATTTTTCCTCCATTCGCGACATATATGCATAAGGAATTGGATACGAACGTTTGATAACAGGAGCATGATTAGACATTTTTGTAACATGTTCATAACAGTTCGCGGAAGTAGAATGTTGTTGAAGTTCGCTGTGTGGTACAGAACTTGATTGCCTGTTGATGTCGTCAAGTTTTCGTAGAAATTCAGTTGCTTCCAGAATTGATGTGCTTCGGCTCGTGACCGATGCATACTGAACTTCGCTCGGAAAATGATGCATGATGTCTCTGATGAGTTGTCTTTCTTGAATTGGATAGGTTAACATTTGTCTTGTCCGCACAACGTACTGAAATGGCTCGGCATTGTTGTTTTAGTACTATCCCAGGTATTATGTACTATTTGTCTTCTCAAATTATTCTGTTCTGACTCACCCCAATAAGTATCCAAAAAGTCCCTTTTGAAATCTTCTAGTTGAACCCATCTGTCTCTGTATATTCATGCCTTATCGCCGCCTATAAAGTGACCTAAGAAGCTAGTAAACAGCTTAATCGCGACGACAGAACAGTTATGATAACAATTATGCACTTACTAGACTTTCACGTTGATTATGATATCTTCATTCATCTGTTCCCAGTTCAGCCAGGTTAACATAGATTCTGCTTCGCTTATCGGTCTGATATCGTTACCTGTTAACATAAATTATAATATGATTCCTTCTGCATGGAATCACCAAATACCTCTGTCTATCTTGAGAAACACAATAATTATAAGTTACTTTGTCTATCTTGCAATTCGTGGTCACCACATAGCGTGGTATGTCTAACACAATGTAGACTGGCTTCGGACAACACCCACTCCACCTGATATATCAATATCGGCGGACAATGCCATGACCCGGTCGAACAGAAACCGCAATGGAGTCCATATTGAACAACTTACAATAGATCCAAAGGCTCACCTGTATAACACCAACACCACATGTGAGATACAAGTTGGCTGTATACCACGTTACAGCCTGAGACAGTCATCTTCCCCGGGGGAAACCCAATGATGAACATTGGGTGAACCACATTTATAATAAGCATTGCAAATAAGTCCTGCATACAAGCACCGACAGATCCATACATCTACCTCCAGTGTATGTCTCTTAGACAAAGTAACATCTAGGGATATAGCACCAATAAGAACCATGGAGTAATAAACTACTAAGAAACTATTCTAAGGTACTTAGCTTTCAATACATATCTGGACTCCCTTTTTCAACACATATTAATTTCACATCTCAAAATTATATCTTCACGTGGGAAGTTTGAACTTGTGAAAAACAGTTAGGTAACCATAGCAACTAGATAACGATATCAGAGACAACTTACCATAGACTAATCAGTATTGCTATATTACAATATGTACATCTCGCGGAAACGCCGCGACACTCCCGCCGGGAACAATTAGAGTTGTAAGGTAATCATTAAATTGTGTGTCCATTCCCTTATCTTTTGAAGGGCTCGAACCGCTGCAGTCCGTCTTGGTCTATTTATTTCAGGTTGTTGTTCCAATGATTCATTGTCCATTATTTTATCATCATCATTTATTAACTCATTAAATCTGTTATCATTCTCATTTTCATTCTCAGTCACTGCCGTTTTATTTGTCACATTCAAAATATCATAAGTTCTTTCTATGTCTTCAGCATTTGTAGTTTCATTGTTGCTGCATGTATCTATATGGATATCATCTACGTCTTCTGTCACAACATCAGGTGTATTCACTGACTGTTCCGAAGGCAACCAAATGGGTTCTGAATTCTTGGTAGTATCTTGAGGTACTGGATCATATTGTTCCTCATCTTCGGCTTCCAGAGGATACAAGTGCGCAATAGATCGCGTAAAGATAGAGTTTCCTACTTTAACTTGAGCTACTCTAACCAATCCATCAGAGCCTTTGATCAAAGAGATAATTTTCCCGACTTTCCAACCTTCACGGTTTTTATCTCCTTTGATTTGAACTATCTGGCCTTCTTGCGGATTTAACTTAGAAGTCACACGTGGTTGTTTAAGCGAGTGATTATATCTCTCACGTAGACTTGGTAAGTAGCGATTTTGAAACATTTCTTCGAACTCTTGTAGTATTGTACGAGCCTTCTTCCATCCTTTAATTAAGTTGGTCTTCGTTGATGTACCTTGTATTGGTAGTCCATTCTGCGCGGTCTCCATTATGAGACATCTGCCAGGTTGAAGAAAATCAGATGGTTTCAAAATAAACTCTAGTTCTGCATCAACAGAGGTTAAAGGTCGCGTGTTTAATACAGCTTCTATTTCTTTTACTATCGTTGACAGTTGACTATCATTCAATAGGTGTTTTTGTAGTGTTCTACGCATACAATGTTTCACTAGTCCTACTAGTCGTTCATAGAAAGCTCCAAACCAAGGCGCAAGTTCGGGTATAAATCGCCATTTTATCTTATTTTGAACACAGTATGGTTTAGACACTATGTCAGATATCAATTTGAAGTGTAAGGCATTGTCAGAAGTAATAAGTTCTGGTACTCCTCTAGTAGAACACATTCGCCTAAAAGCGGATAGTCCTTCTTCAGCTGATAAATCTTGCACAACTTCTAAGTGTATAGCTCTAACTGCAAGGCATGTAAATAGACATATCCATCTTTTGCTGGTACCTGTCTCTGTTTTGACCAATACAGGTCCTAAATAATCTACTCCAGTAAACGTAAAGGCTTTGCTATAATTAACCCTTTCATATGGCAACGCAGGTGTGGGTGGTAGTTTGAAGGGTCCACCGCCATGCTTCGAACAACGTGGACATTTCTTTAAGATCTTCAAAACTTGTCTCTTGCCTTGCGGTATCCAGTAGGTTTGCCGAATTATACTTAGTGTATGACTAGCACCAACGTGGTAGTTCCTTTCATGTGTGTCTTTGATTACTTTATTAGTAAAGTTACAATCCTTAGGTATTATCATAGGATACCTCTTATCAAATGACCAGTTGGCATTCCTAAACCTGCCCTTGCATCGTAAGATACCATCTACATCTTTGAACAATCCAAGGTTACGACTGAGACTTGTTTCTTTACCGTTCACTTCCTCTTTAAAATATTCTGACTGTATTTTTCTAATTTCTTCCAGTGTATTATGTGAGTCAGTTTCTATTCCTCGTTCCATTAACTGGTGGTCGTCATGAGAGTTATCTTCATTCTCTACAACCATTGACTCAGAGATCTTATCTTGAACATCATCAGTACTCGTCAGATCCTCCCCAATCAAAAAAATTGTATCACTCCTTGTATGTGTAGGCCAAGTATTCGGATCTTGAAGTAGAAAGTCTGGTCCTGTTAACCACTTTCTTCCGTCTTCGATAGAATTCGTTGGTCTAGTAGCTGCATCAGCAGGATTAAGTTCTGACGGTACGTATCTGACAATCAAGTTTTTATTACGTTTTATCTCTTCGATCCTCCTTGACACAAATGGAGTCAATAGCTTATTCGAATTGAACCAATCAATGACAATCTGACTATCAGTCCATAGCACTTGCTTGCTTACATTCAAATTAATGAATTTAGTTACATATCGTATCAGACGACTTCCAATTAATGCTCCAAGTAACTCCAGACGTGGTATTTTCAAATGTTCTTGATCTTTGATTAGCACGAGACGAGATTTGCCAATCACAAAACTCTTCTCATCTTCTCCAACTACATAAACCACTGCTGCATAAGCTCTGGTTAAAGAGTCCGTAAAGCAATGTATTTCACAGTCGTTACTCTGCGCATTTTTCAGGTAACATCTATCTAGACTTACTTCCTCAATTTCATTCAAATGTTGTTTGATGTCAACCCATTTATCAACAATATCTTTGGGTAATGGTGAGTCCCATTTTATTTTCATTTTCCATAAATCTTGTAAAAGTAATTTTGCTGATAGAAGTGCTGGTACGGCATAGCCACATGGATCATACACAGATGCAACGCTTTTTAGGATACCTCTCTTAGTATTTGTGTTATCCTTTGCACATGTTTTGATGTGAAGTGTATCATCTTCTAGGTGCCAGTTTAAACCCAGTATTTTAACTATTTGATTTGAAGAAATATCTGGAACTTGTCGCATAAAATCTTTTGAATTAGAACTCCAATCTCTCAAGTTCATAGAAATCTGTTGAAATGTTTCCTTAGAGACACGATATAGTTCCAAAGCCTTTTCTGTGTCATTTGTTCCGGTAATGACATTATCCACATATATGTGATCTGCTAGATTTCTTACGTTCTCGTTGTCAGAGCTTGACAAATGGTGTTTTATAGTGGCATTTAGTATAAATGGACTTGAAATAACTCCAAACGGAACTCTACAAAATCTATACTGTATTATTAGCGATGGCCAGCTTTATTATTTAAAAAAAAACGAACGAGGGAGAATAGTTGGAGTTTAATTTAATAATGAATTTTAACAAAAAGAAATAAATTAAGCAATTAGAATTATTAAGCAAAATAGAATTTACATAGCCAGTAATACATAAACAACGTCTAGGAGATGTGATCGCTACGAGTGTCGAACGCAGAATGGGGCGCGCGCCGGGCGTGCGCTGCCTTTTATAGACTAGCTGTCATGTCCCCTTCCGTGTGTCCACTTTCTTCTAACACGGCCTCTCCTGACACGTGGGCGTCCTCGCCCACTCTGCTCGGCTGGTGTTCTATCTGGACGACATGTTCCATAGATGGTCCCGCGTGAGGTTGAGTTGGCTGATCATCTTCGTTATCCATAGCTGTAAGCATTATAAAATATTTGTATTAGAAATGAAATAGGTGCATATTATACTAATCGCTGTAAGCGACTACATGTAAGCGATAATGGATCCTAGCTCAACATTACGGTAGCACCTACTTAGTTTGTCTCTGGCGGAGCAGCGCTCAACGCGTACATGTACTACCACCATGCGGAGCAGCGCTCAACGCGTACACATATAACTACCATGCGGAGCAGCGCTCAACGCGTACATGTACTACCATCATGCGGAGCAGCGCTCAACGCGTACACATACAACCACCATGCGGAGCAGCGCTCAACGCGTACATGTACTACCATCATGCGGAGCAGCGCTCAACGCGTACATGTACTACCACCATGCGGAGCAGCGCTCAACGCGTACACATACAACTACCATGCGGAGCAGCGCTCAACGCGTACACATACAATCACCATGCGGAGCAGCGCTCGACGCGTACATGTACATACATACATGAGATCACGCCCATTTCCCATCGGGTTAGGCAGAGACCTAAACAACAACATAGTCGAACTCACTTTCAAAAAATGAAGCACATGACTCTGGTGTCCACTCCCCTCGCCAGGCAACCATGTGCTCAACGGCTGCCTGCGTAGTTTTGCCATACGAGTTACCCAACAAACGTAATTCGTAACGGCCGTGGGGCAGGACCTTAGTAACTCTATACGGGCCTCGCATCCCAGAGTCCAGCTTGCCTGTCATCTGCGAATGTTTATTAACGAAAACCATATCATTGACATTAAACGATCGGGTGATCTTGCGACCGCTATTTACACGTAAGTCCTGTGTTTGTCTGTTTTGCTCCAGTAGGTCGGAAGCCCGCTGGCGTTGAAGTTCGCGTATTGCCTCTCGATTTGGATGCGTGTCTTCAATAGCAATGTCACGAATAACGGACCTGATTATAGGGGTTGCGCCCTCTATACCCACAAGTAATTGAAGGGGTGAAGTTTGCGTAGTTTTGTGTTTAGTGCAATTCAAAGTAAGTTGCAATCGCCAAAGAGACTCTGACCATTGACTGTTTTCATTGGAGGCCTCAATACGTAACATATTTAACAAAGTCCGGCAATAGCGCTCTACCTGTCCGTTTTCCCTGTGCATTTCGGGTGTTATGAAATGCGTTTGACACCCCATGTCGGTTACCCATTTTTGAAACGTTAAACTTTCGAACATGCGCCCCCTGTCACAAACTATAAGTTTAGGAGAACCGAATAAGGAGATCGCATTCGTAAATATTTTTTTCAACTCAGCAGAGTCCTGCTTTTTCATTGCATATAAAAGACAGTACTTAGAGTATGCGTCAACAAGTATAAGGGTATGTTTAAATCCCTTCGAGTCGGGCAATGGGCCTAAAACATCCACATGTACCGTATTAAATGGGATTTCGGGTTTGCGCCAGGAGGAAATAGGTTGGTGTGGTGCTCTAGGTACCTTCTTTGAAGAGAGACATATAATACAATGGCCTATGTACTTTTTTACGAAGGTACGAAGTCCAGGGAACCAGAAATGCTGTAAAATGAGGTCAGCGGTTTTGTCTTGCCCGATATGATTGTGTTGATCATGAAACAGTCTAAGTAAACTCAAACGCTGACCTTTGGGTATATAACAGAGCAATTTGGGGTCTTCGCCGGTGGGAGTGTATTTATAATAGAGCATTTCATTACGTACAACATAGCGTGACGAGTCTAGCTCATTGTTATTTACTTTGTCGATGAGAACGCGAGTTTCCTCGTCGGCAGACTGTGCAATCTGAGCCCAATTTCTAGGCCTCGTAATCTGACGGACGTCCACGGGATTCCGACTCAAAAAGTCTGCGTGTTGCATAAGAACACCCTTCCGATATTCCATATTAAAATTAAAATCCTGCATATACATCCACCACCTCGCGACACGTGGGATGAGATCTTTTTTCCGCTCCGTTAATTTTAACGCGTTACAGTCGGTTATTATTTTGAAAGGAATACCTAACACATAATGACGGAAATGTTGAAGTGATTTTACGACGGCAAGCGTTTCGAGCTCGTATGAGTGGTATCGAGGTTCGGCACCCTGCGTGGTCTTACTAAAGTAGGCGACCACCCGCCGCCTCTTCCCTGGGTGCTCCTGAATGAGGACCGCACCATAACCGATAGAACTCGCGTCGGTATGTAACTCGGTTGGCAATGACGGGTCGAAAACGGCTAGCACGGGCTCGTTTGTTAAACACTCTATTAAATATCGACGTGCATTTTCTTGGTCCTTGCCCCATCTAAACGCTACCCCTTTCCTAGTCAGTAGAGCAATTGGCGCTGTCTTCGTGGCATAATTGGGAATGTACCGACGAAAATAGCCAGCCAACCCTAGCAGTTGCCGGATTTGTTTCACGTTCGTGGGCACGGGGGAGTCAATCAGAGCTTTTATTTTTAAGTCGCTCGGTTTAACCTGACCCTGTGAGATCTTACGACCTAGGTACTCTACCTCCGTGGCTACGAAAGTACTTTTTCGCAAGTTTATCGAGAAACCCGCTGACGTTAATATGAGGAGGGCCTCGTGAAGTGTTTTTAGGGCCTCATCTACCGAATCGCCTAACAAAATTACATCGTCGACGTATACCAGAGCTCGTCCTTGCTCAATCAACGGCTTAAGAGTAGTGGTAATGATACGCTGATACACAACGGGGGCATTACACAGGCCGAAAGGCATTTTTAAATACTCGTAATGCCCTTCGGGCGTCACGAAGCCAGTTTTCGGGATAGAGTCGCTGTCTAGTGCTATCTGATGGAATCCCGAAGCCATATCTAAACAACTGAAATATTTGCTTTTTCCTAAGCGGTCGATATGGTCTTCGATTAACGGCAATGGATAGCGATCTTTGACCGTTATTGCATTAAGTGCCCGATAGTCCACACATAATCGATCCTTGCCATCCTTTTTCTTTACAAGAATAATGGGACTGGCGTATGGAGATTCGGATTCACGTACGATTCCCTTGTTAAGCAAGTCCTGTATTATTTCACGAACTTTCAGTTTCTCATCGGCAGAAAGTTTATAAGGCCGATAATGTACAGGCGTGTCGCTTTTCAATTCGATGTGCATGCTACCTGTAGTAACAGTGGTCAGTGCAGTACCTTCTACCAAGTTATCTTTAAATTCAGAAATTATATTTAATAGCTTGCACCGATCAGCACCCTGAAGGGGCGTTTTTACAGGTAACTGCTCATCTGGCCGTACGAGCAAAACGGGCGCCTGATGAGTACGTCCGGTCACACGTGTTATACGTTGCTCATTGTTTACGCGTATATACGCCACGCCGTCACGATTTAACACGTCGGTTCCGATTAAAACAGGCACGTTTATACAACCTACCGGCACAACAAGTAAGTCTACCTCTAACGAGATATCCGTAAATTCTACAACGAGAGTAACATAGCTCGTACATTCGATGTTTTGATTACCTATCCCTCGCAGAACTTGATGGGTCGGTATACGCGCACAACTAAAGTGATTGACAACCGATTCTGAAATCAGTGATACACGCGAGCCGCTATCTATGAGTACATCCGTAGGTATGCCCTGCACGACTGCAGTGGTCACATCCCTGTCCCTCGGAGAGCCTTCTAACTCGCGACAGAAATTAACGTTATTTTTGTTACGCTCCTGCGATCGTTGTTTAGGTTTAGTCGATAAATGCCATATTCTGGAAATGACACACTAGTCTTAAAACGACAAATTCTATAAATGACAAAATCTGAAAACGCCACATTCTATTAATGACTTATTCTGCAAAAGACAGATTCTGGAAATGTCATATTCTATTATTGACAAATTCTACAAATGACACATTAACGTGAAATGTAGGTTCATGCGGATATGGTGCTAAATAACAAGTCATTCAATACTTAAAATATTATTATTTCTTGTTTAATCACTATAACTTAAATTTTACACAAATAAATCAGAAAAATAAACAAAATTAGACAGCCTCCGTGGTCTAGTGGTTAGAGCGTTAGGCTCACGATCTGGAGGTCCGGGTTCGATTCCTGATGGGGACATTGTCGAAATCACTTTGTGAGACTGTCCTTTGTTTGGTAAGGACTTTTCAGGCTTGAATCACCCGAAAAAGTAAGATGATTCCGTGCTTCGGAGGGCACGTTAAGCCGTTGGTCCCGGCTATTAGCCGTAAAAAAAACACCTCCACCAACCCGCATTGGAGCAGCGTGGTGGAGTATGCTCCATACCCCCTCCGGTTGATTGAGGGGAGGCCTGTGCCCAGCAGTGGGACGTATAATATAGGCTGTTTATGTAAACAGAATGTAGTAATTCTTTTTTTAATTGTCAAAAATCTTTAGATATTAAATCACAAAAGTAACAATGATTCATGATTAATTTACTTACTGAAAAAAAATGGCATTCTAAAGAAGGAGTTGCAGGTATATACCTAGTTTTTTTCAAAAAGTGTTCAACGCTGATCTGTCCTCTGTTTAATTGCTTTAATAGCCTTGCATATTTTTTATCAAACTGTATGTATTTATTTCTCCTATTTTTTCGTTGACTTTCGAATAAATTATTTTTTATTTTTTTTATAATCAAAAAAGAATTACTACATTCTGTTTACATAAACAGCCTGTATGTATACGTCCCACTGCTGGGCACAGGCCTCCCCTCAATCAACCGGAGGGGGTATGGAGCATACTCCACCACGCTGCTCCAATGCGGGTTGGTGGAGGTGTTTTTTTTACGGCTAATAGCCGGGACCAACGGCTTAACGTGCCCTCCGAAGCACGGAATCATCTTACTTTTTCGGGTGATTCAAGCCTGAAAAGTCCTTACCAAACAAAGGACAGTCTCACAAAGTGATTTCGACAATGTCCCCATCAGGAATCGAACCCGGACCTCCAGATCGTGAGCCTAACGCTCTAACCACTAGACCACGGAGGCTGTCTAATTTTGTTTATTTTTCTGATTTATTTGTGTAAAATTTAAGTTATAGTGATTAAACAAGAAATAATAATATTTTAAGTATTGAATGACTTGTTATTTAGCACCATATCCGCATGAACCTACATTTCACGTTAATGTGGCATTTGTAGAATTTGTCAATAATAGAATATGACATTTCCAGAATCTGTCTTTTGCAGAATAAGTCATTAATAGAATGTGGCGTTTTCAGATTTTGTCATTTATAGAATTTGTCGTTTTAAGACTAGTGTGTCATTTCCAGAATATGGCATTTATCGACTAAACCGTTGTTTAGCAAAACAATCTATGACGTCATGACCGGATTTTTTGCAAAACGTACACTTAACGGATTGTGATTGGTTTGTTTTCCTACTATTATTAGCCGGAAAGTCGACTTTTGGTCGTTTTGGACAGGCTATTTGAATATGGCCAGTCATTCCGCACGTAAAGCATTTTATCTCACGTGACGGAGTTTTATTTGTATAACCGCGCTTTCTCGCGTTACTTTCCAAGTGCCTACTACGAGACGGACGCACAGAATCACGGGACACACTGGCTTTGGGTTTGGTATATAAGGAAAAAAACTCGACAAGATCCTTTGGTTGTAATCGAGCATTGGTCGCTGCAGCTCGAATCTGAGGGTCGGTAATTCCACGCACGATAATTGCAACTATCAAGTCGTCACTTAAACCTTTCACTATATTTAAACGTAACAATGAACGTCTAGCAAAATCAGAGTACGTAGTATAACCATCAGAATTCGTGCTCATGACATCGTATAAAATGTTAGCGACATCGATCCGGCGGGAGCACAACGGTTTAAATTCCAATTTGAAATTTGTCCAAGTTCGATCACTAGTGATCCACTCGTTCAACCACACACGTGCTTCACCCCGTAAACAGTTTGCTATTCTAGCGAGGCACTCACTATCGTCCCAACAGTTAATCTCGCGGGCTCTCTCAACCTCCTCGCACCATGAGTCGATGTCGTTAACACTTGGATCAAAATTCGAAATGTAATAATGGTTGGATCTTACTTTAGTCAATGTGTTCAGTGCTCCAATGATCCTGTCCGTCACGTCTAGGGCGGCGGAGGTGCTCGCCACAGAGTCGTCCACCACGATCGAAGGGGTCAGCAGCGGCACGGGCGTGCTGGCATCTGCCAGCGCAAGCGGGCGGGCGCCGGCGGCGCGCGCTGTGTCAGCACGTGCAAGCTCCGGTGATGGGGCCACGTGGTCGTTGCACGTGGAGTTTTCTAGCGCGTTGATTCGCGCCAGAATCACACCTAGTTGTTCACGAATGTCCCTATTGGGATCCGAAACCTCGGTTTCCGGCCTAACCCTACCTCTTCTGCGTCGAGGACGATCGGCCATTATTTACAAAGAATTAAAAATATGAAAGATCACGCTGTTCGCTCTATCCAAAGGCAAGATAAGCTATGGAGCCTATCCCACTTCTGATATTAGCGATGGCCAGCTTTATTATTTAAAAAAAAACAACCGAGGGAGAATAGTTGGAGTTTAATTTAATAATGAATTTTAACAAAAAGAAATAAATTAAGCAATTAGAATTATTAAGCAAAATAGAATTTACATAGCCAGTAATACATAAACAACGTCTAGGAGATGTGATCGCTACGAGTGTCGAACGCAGAATGGGGCGCGCGCCGGGCGTGCGCTGCCTTTTATAGACTAGCTGTCATGTCCCCTTCCGTGTGTCCACTTTCTTCTAACAGTATTATATTGTCATCGGTTGGTTCTTTGTTAGGGTCTTTGATCCACAGGAATCTGGTTACGTCTCTATCTTCTGCTTGAAGGCCTACTTGAAGAAAGGCCTTTTCAACATCAGCCGACATAGCCACCTTGTTTGACCTGAAGCTAATGATCAAACCAGTGAGGTCTCCTATCATTGATGGTCCTCTGTACAAACACTCGTTCAAGCTCTTTTCGCCATTAATTTTTGCGGAGGCGTCGTAGACTATGCGGCCTCGTTTTCCGTTTTGGTGTACCATATGATGTGGTAAATAATGTACAGGATGAGTTGTTTTATTAGAAGCTAAAGGTTCGACAGCTTCTATAACTTTGGCATCCAACTGCTCCTTGAGGATCTCATAGTAGGTATCAAGGGTCTCAGTATCCGATCGTTTCAATAAACTTTTTAATCTACCAATTGCGAGACCATAATTCGATGGAAGTTCGGGAGGGTAGTGCATCCAAGGCCATTTTACTTGGTATCTTCCATCTTCAAACTGGGCAGTTTTATTGAAATGATGAACTGCTTCCTCTTCCAGTGTGGACTTTGGTGAATCGGTAATCCCTATCGACTCTAAATCCCATAAGAGTTTTATGTTTCCACTTTCTAACGGTAGATCAGGTGGATCCAGTTTAACTTCACACGAAGATTGGAAATATGTCAGTACCGACAGTTGTTCACTTAACTTGTTCGGTATTTTACCAGAAAGAATCCAACCAAATTCAGAATCAACCAAGTACAAGCCTTCCTTGATGCACATCTTCTTTGTAGATATGATGGTGAAATAGTAGTCATTTCCGAGTAGAATGTCGATGCGGTCTGATAATGAACCATCATCAGCGAGTGGATATTTTTCTTGGGTACTCGAGTCCAGTAATTCCTTGTCAGGCTGTGAAACACCGTGCGATATTGAAGGTACAACATTGGCGTAAAAGGTTTTAATTGATTTGTCTCGTGTAACGATTGCCAATTTAACTAGAGGGCTTTCCAGTTCGTGAGGTTTCTGAGATCCAAATGTAAATATCGCCAAATTATTTTCCTCTACAACTTGAAGATTCAGCTCTTCAGCGATCCCTCGAGTGACGTAACTTCGTTGGCTACCACAATCGAGCAAAATCCGACAGGTCTTAAGAATATCACGACCTTGAACCGCAGCTACCGCCGTCTGCAATACCGTAGATCCATCTCTCATATGCAGTACGCTCGTATTCTCTTTTACTTTGTTTTGAAGTCTCTTCGGACATAATGCTTTATTATGGAAACCAAACCGTCCACAAGATTGGAAATTTTTCTTTTTATTGCAGTCACGTACTAAGTGACCAGTTTTAAAACAGCTAAAACATCTATTTCTGGCTTTTAATTTTGCTTTCCTTTCATCAATTGCAGTAACTTTATTACATTCACCTTTGTGATCTCCATCACAAAATACACATGACCATTTCTCCTTTTTGCCTCCATGAAATTTATTATTTCTTTCTCCATTAGAATCGAATTTCCTTTGAATTCCAAGAAGACGAACTAGGATTCGCAGTGTTCCATTGCCTCTTATAGTGATTTGTTCCATTAGAGTTATAATTTGTTCTTGGATTATTGGCCTCGTTCACATGTAATGTTTCCACCGTATATGGTGATGTCTCGTTTGAAGTATTCACTTGAGTAACTCTGTTCGCTTCTTCCTTCGCTGATATTACTATGGAGAGTTGTTTTAATATCTCTTCTATCGAGTTTGTTGCCTCAGCATCCAATCTCATTTTGATTTCGTAAATAATATCAGTAGGAAATTTTTCCATAATAAGGTATTGAATCTGATTGCTATTAGTATTTTCCTTCATAGACTGAAGTATTCTAAGGTGCCTTGAGACTTCGTCTAAGGTTTGTCGACTCTCTTGTATATTTCCAGCTCTTTTAATCATGGTAAGTGCTTTATGGTGAGCATATATGATCTCACTGTCTTTCCCATATCTTGCTTTTAAGGTATCAACTGCAAGTTTATAACTACGGTTTGTTGTATCAAATCCATCTACAAGTCTTGCCGCATCTCCCTTGAGTGAGCTCTTGAGATAAAGCAGCTTGTCCACATCATTTAAATTTCTTCGTCTTATATTAGACGTGAACTGATCCCAAAATGAATGCCATTCGAGCAGATTTCCGCTGAATTCGGGTAATTTCAAATCCGGTAACTTGCTATAACTTGATGATTTATTAACTTCTGTCGAGGTTGAAGGTTGATCCGCTTGAATTTTCAGCTTGGCGTCCAACTCTGCCAAGACTTCTTCTCCTTGTAGTTGATAAGTAGTGAAATCTGATATCTCATCAGGGTCAGGGTTATTGCATATTTTGAAATAGTTATATAGTTCACATGTAAAGCGTGACAATATGGCTGTAAGTTTAGTTTTTATAATTTGTGCCTTTTCTAGATTATGCTGATCTATTGAGATCTTACAAAGGCAGTGACCTTGATCAGTTAAGTTCCTTATTTCTTGGACAAATTTGGATAACCTGTTTATCAGTATTTCTTCCATTGTTAGACATGAATTCCTGAAAACAAGTTCAACAGTGCACCAATGTACAGAACATATTATACATTGATGTAATGTACAAACACATACACAAAGGAAAAACCTATAAGGTAATTATTTAATTAAATATCTATACTGTCACATAAACATCAATAACAAATTATAGTATTCAATAGTACTTAACTTTAAAGTACTCTTATCAGTAGATAAGATTAAAGTATTAATAAGAAGTATTTTGCTAATAACTTCCCCTTAACATGAATTAATCCATACATTTGCATACATTCTAAAGTTTGGTAGGTATTTTACTTTAAAACATTTACTTCATACTCTGCCTACCCTCTTAGTAATACATCACGTAATATATGTAGAATAGCGTCATAAAATTACTATCCCACTGATACATACATAAAGTTAACTTTTCGTGTGTGTTCGAGATGTTTCTGCCATATTAGAAACAATGTTTCACATACCTTATATCCGTTTTGGTAACAATCAGTAGGTAGGTAGGTATATTTGCCGCGTACCCACAGCTGCAATCGAGCTGGATCAGTATTCGACTATCCACTCATAACCGCTTATTATAAGTTTCCAATAAACTGCGGTGTTCACCTGTTAATAATAACGTAAAACATTGTAGACTATGACCGTTTTTCTTACAAAGATTCCCGACAAAATCATAATTATTTCAGTCGATTCTGTATAACTTGTTTACACTGAACGGAATCAAGTCAACTAGAAATCTAATTCAATACATACTTATTGAATATACACAACTTATCGAAATTACACTATTATCTTCAAACTAAAAGATATTTCTTTTCACGTAGATCGACCTAAACTTTCAATTGTTTTTCAAAACAAATGAAGTTAGCTTTGTTCGTAAGTATCAAGACTTCGTTATCATATAAGAAAAGTAAAAAATCTCAAAATTAGCAAGCGAAAACTAATAAAATGATTTACAATAATACTCACCAGTGTATGACACACAAAATTAATCACTTTAAATAAGTTGACACTAATTATTAACAAATTTTATAGAATTTTTCACTTCCAACACCTCCGTATAGAAACCACAAAGGGCAAAAATAAAAATGTCCGCCATTGCTCTTATGTTGGTAAACCTGCGGTCAGCCGAGAAAATGTCTGATGGATATTTTCTTTTTAAATATTACCTACGTTACAAACACGTAATAATCTTAAACTTAAATTAGCTTAAAATTAATAACAATATTTACTCTTAATAATACCTGCTAATTTCAGAGATAAAGATATTCATAGTCGTACATACTTTCAGTGGAACATTCGCCATGTTGGTAATAAGCACGTTCCCGCAAACCGTTCTTATTCCGGTACATTTTGATTTCTGACAAATATTTGGAATTAAATATATATGTGTGACTTAATTCCAAACATAGTATAAAAATACTAATAACAATATTAACATCAAGCATATCATGGGACGGACCTTATTAGCTAGTTAGCTAAGAAATAGTTGTTCACGTACTATTTCAGTTTGTTTAGTTACTTGACCTGGCAACAGATGGCGTTATGAGTCACAACTTTCAATTATTTTATAAAAAATTTAAAGTTTTCAGTAATGTCAGTGCATAATTGTATCATATTCATTTCGGATTCAACCCAATATATCTAAACATAAACTATCCCAGCATCTCCACCAAATATCGCCGCCTATAAAGTGACCTAAGAAGCTAGTAAACAGCTTAATCGCGACGACAGAACAGTTATGATAACAATTATGCACTTACTAGACTTTCACGTTGATTATGATATCTTCATTCATCTGTTCCCAGTTCAGCCAGGTTAACATAGATTCTGCTTCGCTTATCGGTCTGATATCGTTACCTGTTAACATAAATTATAATATGATTCCTTCTGCATGGAATCACCAAATACCTCTGTCTATCTTGAGAAACACAATAATTATAAGTTACTTTGTCTATCTTGCAATTCGTGGTCACCACATAGCGTGGTATGTCTAACACAATGTAGACTGGCTTCGGACAACACCCACTCCACCTGATATATCAATATCGGCGGACAATGCCATGACCCGGTCGAACACAAACCGCAATGGAGTCCATATTGAACAACTTACAATAGATCCAAAGGCTCACCTGTATAACACCAACACCACATGTGAGATACAAGTTGGCTGTATACCACGTTACAGCCTGAGACAGTCATCTTCCCCGGGGGAAACCCAATGATGAACATTGGGTGAACCACATTTATAATAAGCATTGCAAATAAGTCCTGCATACAAGCACCGACAGATCCATACATCTACCTCCAGTGTATGTCTCTTAGACAAAGTAACATCTAGGGATATAGCACCAATAAGAACCATGGAGTAATAAACTACTAAGAAACTATTCTAAGGTACTTAGCTTTCAATACATATCTGGACTCCCTTTTTCAACACATATTAATTTCACATCTCAAAATTATATCTTCACGTGGGAAGTTTGAACTTGTGAAAAACAGTTAGGTAACCATAGCAACTAGATAACGATATCAGAGACAACTTACCATAGACTAATCAGTATTGCTATATTACAATATGTACATCTCGCGGAAACGCCGCGACATGCCTAGTTCCTAGTTTCTCCCTCTAAACATTCTATAATAAGATCGATAACATACCTACCCTGCGCCTGGTGGAATCTTCTTCAAATACGCCATTAAATCTTCGATGATGTTTATTCTTAGAAGGGAATTTTGGCTTTTCAGGTAAGAGTTGGCTCATCGGGTAGTAAATTGGTGCAACGGTAGGATGTACAACTAAGGGCGTGGATGTTGAGTAACTAGCAACAGTTTCTTGAGGATGTGGTTCTGATAATTCAGTAGACGATCCCGCCGACGACGTAGCTTTTATTTGCTGTTCAAGTTTTCCGATCTTAGCGTTGATTGTGTTCATAGCACGTTGCATCATCAATTGATATATTTATTTAATCACGTTGACATTCCGTAATAATTGACATTGAATGTTATCAATTTAAATAATTGTAATATTGTATATTAATTTCTTTGACATTATTTTGTTAATTATGTCGTTCATTGTAATAATTATTGTAATCATTTATGATTATCTCATTTCTTGTAAGATTTTGCATGCCATACACTTGGTGGATCATGAGATCCTTATACATAAATTGTGACCATCTTGTAACAACCATGTATCCAAGCAAATGAAATTATTCTATTCTATTCTATCATTCGTGAGATTTTTTTTATGGGATTAGTTTTAGGTTTTGAGGGGGCGGCACTAGGAGTAGCAGCTTCTACCACATTAATATTTTCGCGCGCTTGGGTAGCTCTAGACTTCTTCACTTCTTGTGTTTTGTACGTGCGTGATACGTATTGTTGTGTGCCAGTTTTAATGAACTTTGATTGTCTGAATGTATGGTGATGGGACACAATGTGGCGAAGATTTTATGTAGAGAGTTTTGAGGTAAATCGCCTCTTAGCAAGCTTCTGCTAGAGCCATATACTCCGCCTCTGTAGTAGAAAGCGCGACTGTACGCTGCTTGCTTGCTTCCCATGATATTGGTGCAGCACACAAAATAAAGGTAAATGAACGTTGGTATATTATGTTATTAACAGCCTCCGACATCAAGTTCCGGGTTCGATTCCCGATGGGGACATTATCGAAATCACTTTGTGAGACTGTCCTTTGTTTGGTAACGACTTTCCAGGCTTGAATCACCTGATTTTCCGAAAAAGTAATATGTTTCCGAGCTTCGGAGGGCACGTTAAGCCGTTGGTCCCGGCTATTAGCCGTAAAAACACCTCCACTAACCCGCATTGGAGCAGCGTGGTGGAGTATGCTCCATACCGGCATCAACGTAACCGGCTGGGTATGGCTGAGCTTTAGGTCATTGTACTGTATTGTTTTTTTACAATACAAAAATCACTTTAATGCACCAAAAAATATCTTACCTGGCTTTTTATCCGATTTAGCGACTCCTATTGCTAAATCACGACGTTTAAAACACTCGCCATCCTGACTCGACGTCGGTGAAGGCGGTGCACGGGATGGGGTTGCTAAAAATAATAAAGAAATATATTACATGAGAATATCGGCGGCGCAATTATTAGTTACGTGGAGCGGTAGTGAGTATTTTGTAATTATTTAATTCTTTAATTTTTGTACCCGGAAGTATTCCACGCAAAATTATTATTTTTACGTCACTCTAGCGAAATAAACCACATTGCGTCAACTATAAACAAACATTATGACGCAGTTGTTTATAATCGACTAAAATATCGATTACTTGAAAATAGTCGCCTCGACTCCCGAGTAGAATTTCGCGCGGATGTTCTTCTCCAAAAGCGTAGACGGAAGATGAGTCATCGCGACCAATCATTCAAAGTTAACGAGTGGCGACGAGGTCGGCGCAGGCGCATGGCCAAGGTACCTGACTCACGCTGTCATTCACACGCTAACAAACGACTTGGCATTTTCATTCAAAAAAACATTAAATATTTTTATGAATTTTCCGACAGGAATTTCCACTCCATATAAATTCAGAATCATGGTCTGAATCATCGCCCTCAGTATTTGTTACGGTATCACTAACACCCATACCTATTTGTAAGGCTACCTTTATGTACTTTTAAAGGGTGTAAGTGAGATCGTAACGAATACAGAGAGGAATGATTCAGCTCATCATTCTGAGTTAACATCAAGTGGAATTTTGAAGTAAAGAATTTAATAATAAGTATAATTTTCTATTCAATGTACCATTTCTTTATTATTATTTTTTATGTATTTTTGTACGCCTTCATGCAGGCCGAACATATCACAACATTGTAATTAGAATAATTCTACCACCTTTTTGTATTTTATGTGTTCTCGCAAATAGTAGAATTGAAAATAATTTAAAAAAATATGAATTTTGCGACGGAAAATCCCTCTTGATATAAACTCAGAACCATGGTCTGAATCATTCCCCTCAATATTCGTAACGATGTCACTACCACCCTGTATGTATCATATGTGTACAAGAGAACTTGCAAATTACCTTCTGGTTACGTATTTTTAACCACTCTACGAAAGATTTTGTTTTGTTGTGATTATATCTACAATTCAGATGTTATCGTTTGTATCCTCGAATTCTACTTATTTATTTATAATTTCTTTACTTACCTTTTCAATTAGACTCGTGTATTTAATTATCAGTTAAAATTCATATTTCCTTCTGCATAAGTTTTTTGTAAATTGTAGTACTTAGTTTTGCAGGCGAGTGTATATTTGAATCGTGAATATAGCATATTATACAAACTCATGATATTGATTAGTTTTTTTAAACTATTTTCATTTCCATACTTTGGCGGCGGAAAATTCCACTTAATATCAATTCTCAATTATCCCTCAAAGTTTTCGTTACGATGTCACTAACATCCTGTTTTGTAAGCATTATAACGCATCTCCCGAAACTCAGGCAAGAAGTATTTGTGATAGAAAACATACACATGTAATTTGTACATTTGACACCTGTATTGTTTTTTACAATACAAAAATCACTTTAATGCACCAAAAAATATCTTACCTGGCTTTTTATCCGATTTAGCGACTCCTATTGGTAAATCACGACGTTTAAAGCACTCGCCATCCTGACTCGACGTCGGTGAAGGCGGTGCACGGGATGGGGTTGCTAAAAATAATAAAGAAATATATTAGATGAGAATATCGGCGGCGCAATTATTAGTTACGTGGAGCGGTAGTGAGTATTTTGTGAGTATAAATAAAACATTAAATATTTTCATGAATTTTCCCACAGGAATTTCCACTTGATATAAACTCAGAATCATGGTCTGAATCATCCCCCTCAGTATTTGTTACGGTATCACTAACACCCATACCTATTTGTAAGGCTACCTTTATGTACTTGTAAGGGGTGTAAGTGAGAAGTGGGGTGGAAGGTGAACTACCTCCTAGTGGTCCACCCTGGGCAACGGCATCACCTGACTCCCCAGTCAGTGATGTCGGCTGAATGATCCCCCCTGCAGAGTGGTAGGGCCCGTAAGGGACCGCCTGGCTTGCGACCACCCTCTCACTAAAGTCCGGCGCCAAGTAGCTTGCTGCGTTCCGTCGCGTGTGTGAGAGTGCCAGTGCCTTTGGGGGTTGTGTCGGTGTTAGTTGAGTCGATTTAAACCGGTCTCTGGCTCCTCAGTAATGCCGTATCGGGTAGCTCAAACTGGAGGGTAGCGGGATCCGAAGCACGGTCTTGCCGTTGGCCGACCGCAGTTAGTTGGGGGCCCAAGTAGCACGCTAGCCACGTGCGAAAGGCTGCCCCGCCAGCTTGCGTAAAATCCCGAAATGCTCCACCGTGCTAGTTGGCGACTAGATGGGAGGACCCGGTGAGCATCTTCGGGGGGGTTCGGGCGTCCCCGCAGTCTCCATTTGAGTTTCCCACTGGTCGGTTGAGCTGATGAATGCTAGTCGTGGTTATAAAGTCGACACCTCGACACCGTCTTATATCACCAGAAAAAACCAATAATGAAACACACAAACAAGAAGAATAAGGTTTCTCAACGGCTGCACCTCCTCCCATTTAAAGTGCACCTGACGAATATCCGTGGATTGCACTCAAATATCGACCCGGTCCATCACCACCTGGAGACCGCAAAGCCGCATCTATTCTTCATAACGGAGACCAAAATTACGACACCTGCAGACGTGGCATATCTCAACTACCCGAGCTACACACTTGAGCATAAGTTCAAAAAACAAGCCGGGGTCTGTGCATATGTCCACGATAGCGTCTGCTGTCGCCGTCTCCGTTGTTTCGAGGACCCAGGTTTTTCTGTCTTATGGCTTATGGTGGACGCTAGCATGAAGAAGACTCTTTATGTTTGTGTCTACCGTTCGCACACCGGTGACCAGGAGACAACCAGGCTATTCAACTACCTCACTGAAAAGGCTGACTTGGCTCAACAACGGTACCCAACAGCAGAACTCGTTTTTCTCGGGGACTATAATGCACACCATAAGGAGTGGCTGTTCCCGTTCGAGAAAACCGACCACGCTGGGAGAGAGGCGCGCAATTTTGCCCTGGCGCTAGATCTCACTCAGTTGGTGAATGTTGCCACGCGGGTACCGGATGTTGACAGCCACACACCCAATTGTTTGGATCTCGTGCTGGCGACGGAACCAGACTGTTACTCAGTCTCGGTCTCGGCTCCACTGGGAACGTCGGATCACTGTCTGGTCAAAGCCGTATGTACCCATTCCCCTCCGGATGAAACCCTTAGTGGTACGAGGCGAGTGTGGAGGTACGGATCAGCTGACTGGGACGAAATGCGACATTTCTTCGCAGCGTTCCCATGGCGCCAAGTGTGCTTCTCCTCCGATGACCCAACGACATGTGCTAACGCGGTTGTGGATGTAATACGGCAGGGAATGGAATATTTTATTCCATTCTCAGATTTATCGCCCGGTTACAAAGCCAGACCCTGGTACAACTCTGACTGCGCTCGCGCTGAGATGCGCAAAGAGACCGCTTACCAGGCCTGGGTTCAAGCCCGCGACCGAAAAGCCAGTCCACGGCGCATACGGTCTAAGAAGAGAGCCTACAATGCTGCCACGAGGTCCTTCAAACGGGTATTGCAGAGGGCACGATTTGACCATGTTGGCCGTATCGGTTCCAGATTGGCTTCCTACCCTCCCGGTAGCAAGCAGTTTTGGTCCCTGTCCAGGTCGGTTGAGTCGAACTTCTGCCGCCCCAGTTTGCCTCCTATGCAGAGACCTGATGGATCACTGGCTCATTCCGCAACCGAGAAGGCAAACCTATTTGCCTCTTTGTTCGCGAACAATTCGCGTCTTGACGCAGGTCTAAGTGCACCACCTACGTTACCTCGATGTGACTCTTCCATGCCGGAGGTCACAATTCACTTGAGAGAGGTACGCAAGGCACTCTGCAGTCTCGATGTGAATAAGGCCAGTGGACCAGATGGTATTCCTGCTAGGGTACTTAGGCTTTGTGCGCCTGAGTTGTCTCCTGTCCTGACACGCCTGTATCGCCTTTCTCTCGAACAAAGAACTGTGCCTAAATCCTGGAAGCTTGCTAACGTACAACCGGTGCCTAAGAAGGGTAGCCGTGCCGACCCGGCCAACTATAGACCGATCGCCATTACTTCCATCATTTGCAAAGTGATGGAGAGAGTCCTAAACAGTAAACTGCTGACGTACCTAGAGACAAACGATCTGCTTTGTGATCACCAATACGGTTTTCGCAGAGGTCGTTCAACCGGTGATCTTCTAGTGTACGTCACGCACTACTGGGGCGAGGCCATCGAGAAACACGGCGAGGCCCTCGCTGTGTCCTTGGACATCTCAAAGGCCTTCGACCGGGTATGGCACGCTGGCTTGTTAAGTAAGCTTCCAGCATACGGCATTCCCGCTGGCTTCAGCACCTGGATATCAGACTTCCTGAGTGAGCGATCGATAAGAGTAGTCATTGACGGCGGCTCTTCTGACCTTATCGCTATTGATGCCGGGGTTCCTCAGGGGTCTGTCCTCTCTGCGACTCTCTTCCTGTTGCACATCAATGACTTGCTTATGTCAGGCATTGTTGGGTACGCTGATGACAGTACTGTCTTAGAGAGGTATGTGTCCGGTGCTGCAGCTACCGCGGAAGTAGTTCGATCTCTTCGAGAGGATTTGGTAGAACGAACGGATGAGATTCTGAAGCATGTGTCCCAATGGGGAGACAAAAATCTGGTAACGTTCAACTCTTCAAAAACACAGGCGTGTCTGTTCACCGCTAAGAAGAGTCCGTTCAACAGGACTCCTACTTTCCGAGGTGCATCTGTACCGATCACCGACCGTCTTGAGCTTCTTGGAATGGAGCTGACGTCTCGCCTCAACTTTGGAACCACCATTGAATCCAAAGCTCAGACTGCAGCCCAAAAACTGGGCATCCTAAATAGGGTTAAGCGGTACTTCTCACCTGGACAACTTTTGACCTTATATAAAGCACAAGTCCGTTCTTGCATGGAGTACTGTTCTCACCTTTGGGATGGCTCAGCTAAGTACCAACTTGCTGCGTTGGATTCTGTTGAGCGACGTGCTAAGAGGTTGATCGGCGACAGGAAGCTGGTGGAAGCCAAACTGCATAGCCTAGACCACCGCCGTAAAGTCGCCTGTCTGTCGGTTTTTTACAGATTGTACTTCGGGGAGTGTGCACAGGAGCTCCATCGGCTCATTCCACCAAGTCCAATCCATCTGAGGACATCCAGACGTACGACGGGTTACCATCCTTACTTGGTTGACATACCACTAATCCGCACCAAGCGCTTCGCTTCATCCTTCATAATGCGCACAGCCAAGGAATGGAATGGGCTGCCGGCGTCGGTGTTCCCTGACTCTTATAACCTGGGGTCCTTTAAATCACGGGTGAATAGGCATTTTCTGGGTAAGCTCGTTACAACGTCGATCTCTTCTTCTTGTAGAAGAACGAAGTCAAGAGCAAACCCATCTTAATTAAAAAAAAAAAAAAAGTGAGATCGTAACGAATACTGAGAGGAATGATTCAGCTCATCATTCCGAGTTAACATCAAGTGGAATTTTGAAGTAAAGAATTTAATAATAAGTATAATTTTCTATTCAATGTACCATTTCTTTATATTAGAAATGCGCGGAAGCAGGCGCGGTTTTGTTAAAAAACAAAATGCAAGATATATGAACGCTCCGCACGCTCCGTAAACGTAAACCGCTCCAGTAGAAGCACAGCTTTAAGTTCTTTTCTCTATCTACTTTTTGATGAACAAGAACGACATTACGAACACTTTTGCTAATGATATAAAAGCTTGCAGTTACATACCTGGTGTGGCTTGCAACGCCGTCGTGTTTTGGTTATTTACTTTGAAATACTTCATTGGGCGCTCATCTTCTCGATTGCCCTTTGAACTTTCACTTAAAGAACCAGCTATTGAGCTCGTATCGTCGTCTTTAATATGATTGGGTTCTTCCAATCTAGCAGTTAGTACGCGAGTGTCGTTGTGTGTCGTACTTCTTTTTCCTTCTCGCCCTGAAGACGCGTCACAGCCTTTGGCGAGGTCGCGGCCTCCTGAGGTTCTGTGAACCCCACTACCCTCTGACGTGGCTCTACTGCCAGTCTCTCGTCCATTCTGACTGCCAGTCTCGAAATTATGACTCAAACGTTCCACTAATACCACAGGGAAGTATGCGTGTAAATCTGAAATGAGCAAAGTGTTTTCATACAATACCAACAATTACGAGCAGACCAAAGAACTTACAATTACAAAAAACACCCTCACACACATCGCACACCCTCATACATACACACGAACTAGCACGGAAAATATATTAAACCACTTGACCGTTATTAGAAGCTTATATATATTGAGATAGGCACATCCGTTTCCCTTTGATATTTCGTCTCTTTCTACCGTATATAGCCATCCCTGTCGCACATCCTTACGTCACTAGGCGAGTGGGGGTCTGGCGCGGACGGCGGTCCGCTCAGAAATTGTTACTCATTGGCTTGAAGTTTCCCGTCGAGTAAAGTCGAACACTTTTAAAAAATAAATAAAATAAAAGTGTAGCTTTGAATTTCTTCAATTCATGTAAGTATTTCTTTTTCTTACGCTGTCTATTAATATTTTAACAGCCGCACGTTTTAAATTTGTTTGCATCGTCACGTATCTATTTCGTGACCGGCTGTTAAAGTGTGAATCTACCGTCTTGTAAAATTTTTTCTACGAAATCTTTTTTTTCGCATACGTATTGTTATCTTTTTAGATAAAATCTTTGTAAAATGGATAACGACGAATCAGCTACTGCTGGGACATCCGGTGTTTCACGGAAACGTACGCGTCGTCGTTCAAGTTCTAGTTCGAGTTCAAGCAGCAGTAGTAGTTCATCTTCTGCATCTAGTTCTTCAGAATCCCCGCGGGATTCCAAGAAGAAACAAAAGGCGCGTCGCCGTCGTTCTAAAAAACAAAATCGCGATCGTCGTATTATAGAAAAATTATCAAAAGAAGTGGGTGATTTGAGAAAAAAGTTTGCGAATTGTGACGAAAATTACCGCGATGACGACAACGAATCGTTGTTTTCCGTTGTTAGCCGCAATCTTTATAACGAAAGTTGTACCTCGCAGGTGCCGGCGGCTGCATGCGAGTGTAATCCTACTACGGATTTAGATTTGCAATTTGATATCGAAACGCGACTAAAAGAACCTGCGGTCCCTCAAACTACCCAACCATTTTTGAAAATGTTAAATGAAGTTCAGAGATTCGACAGTAGTGCGTGGTCAGAGGTACGTTATGCGGAAACACAAAAAAATTACAACCACTCGCCCGGATTTACGGAGCTCGAAACAAACGAAGAGGTGATGGCGTATGATACCCTACGCAACTTAGCTTACTCCGACAAATCTTATGCGGCCTTAACCCTTGCTATTCTAAAACAAAAAGAGGCTTTCCTAGACTCTTTGCGTAGTTTAATAACCTGGTCAAGAACCGAAGATGCCTCTCTTATTAGCCTTAACGAAAAAATCGAGGAGCTCTTTCTAAAAGGGGATTTTCATAAAGTATCTGCTGATATTTTACAAATGGTCTGTGGCCACAGAGCTGAGGCTATAGAGATGAGAAGAGATGGAATCCTTAAATGCGTTCGCGATCCTCTAGTGAAAACATCTTTAAATAAAATTCCACCTTCCAATACTCACATATTTAGCCCGGAAACGTTTACGAACGCATTAGAAAAAGCAGGTGGCGTTAGAAAAACGTTTTGGCCTTCTAAAAAATCAGGCAGCGGCAATGCTTCGCGAGCAAAGTCCACTTTTGCCATACGGCAGCCCTCGCAGGGTCAAGCCTCTCGTAATGTACGATCGCATGGTACATCTGGCCACTACTGTGAGCCTGCTCCAAGTGCTCATACGCACTTTTTTCATAACCAACCCTCGCAGGGTGGTTGCCATTCTCAATGCCCTTCGCAAGGGCATCACTATGCTGGTCACGGCCCACGTGACCATAGTATAAATAACAGAGGCTCTTCCTTTCGATCTCGCGGATCAAGAGCTCGACATTCCTACCATCGAGGACATAAACGTTCGTCTTCACCTTCTGCCTATAGAGGGAATAAAAGACAAAGGACATGACTTACGGCATTTTCAAGCCGGCCGATTGGTTCATTATGTGAATCGTTGGAGAGAAATGGGTGCCCCAAAATTTGTTGTACGATTAATTACAGGGTATCGCATACCTTTTCGGCTAAATCCCCCTCTCAGGACGCCAAATCTAAAGGACACCCGTCTATGCACTGTAGAGTCAGAGGAAATGTCGTCAATCGTCTCCCAAATGAAACAACAGGGGGTCTTAGACACAGTTTCCCTATCTCCAAGCTTCATATCCCCGCTTTTTCTAGTGCCGAAAAGCGACGGCTCAAGTCGCCCCATTTTCAACCTCCAATTGTTGAATCGTTATGTGCTAACCGATCCGTTTCGGCTAATAAATATGTATCGCATACCAGACTTCCTCCAACCTCGGGACTGGATGTGCAAAGTAGACTTATCACAGGCGTATTTCCACCTTCCTATCGCCAAGTCCCACAGACGTTACCTACGCCTTGTATACAAAGGCGAGGTATTAGAAATGTCGTGCCTTCCTTTCGGGCTAAGCACGGCACCGAAAACATTCGCGTGCCTCACGAACTGGATAGCCGAAACACTTCGCAAAAAACATGTGAGGATAATAGTCTACTTAGACGATTTTCTAGTTGCACATCAAGACCCGAAAATCTTGAAAACACATGTAAGCATGCTTTTAGAGACACTGGCGTTCCTAGGGTTTCAAGTAAATTACGGAAAATCAGTTCTTGTTCCGCAGAACTGCATAAGTTATTTAGGAATTCTCTGGAACCCGTGGACAAATCAAAAATGCTTGCCCACAGAGAAATCGGCTGCAGTGCTCAGAAAAGTGTCTCATGTGCTAAAGACAGGCAAGTTAACGTTGAAAGAAACACAAAGTCTGGTAGGCCTTTTAAATTTTGCCAGCTTTGTCGTTCCACGGGGCAGGTTAAACCATCGTGTTACACTCAATTTTCTAAACACGTTACCCAAGCAAGTAACGTCGAAAAAGTACATTCTGCCTTGCAAAGTGTTAGAAGAAATGAGATGGTGGCTTCAAAATTATTATCTTTCAACACCGATACACGTCCCTCCGCCAATTTATTTTCTAACCACCGACGCCTCGGACTTAGCTTGGGGGGCACAATTAAACAACCTTGCCATGTCAGGTTTGTGGAACCCAGAGGAACGAAATCTTCATTGCAATATCAAGGAAATGCTGGCTGTACTAAAAGCCTTAGAACTCAATGCGCCGAGTATGAAACGATCGTCAATTCTGATACAGTCAGACAGCCGAACGACAGTTTCGTATCTCCGCAACGAAGGCGGGACCAGATCGCAGACTCTAATGAATCTAACATACCAAGTTCTGGGCATTCTAGACGAACATCAAATCTATTGCAAGATTTGTCACATACCCGGCAAATTCAACTGTCATGCGGATCACCTATCCAGGTATCGTCATCCTCCAGAATGGCATCTGCTACCGCGTTGCACAGAAATGATATTCGCAAAATGGGGCACTCCGGTGATCGATCTATTCGCCTCGAAGAGGGCTCGAGTAGTGGCGAATTATGCGACATTAGATCTGAACGACAACGAAGCAATGTTTCACGATGCCTTCAGCGTGGTGTGGAACTTTCAACTAGCGTGGGCATTCCCACCACCATTTCTCATCCCTCGGGTCTTAACACACCTAAATCAGTGTTCGGGAACTTATCTGATCGTAGTCCCTCGCTGGAAGAAAGTCTTTTGGAGGGCAGACCTCAAATCCAGGGCCATCGCACCGCCATTCACGCTGAAGAACCTGAAACGGTACCTAGTGGACACCACAACCAACCAACCACCTCCCAAAGTCCAGGACATGACTCTAGAGATTTGGAAATGTGGGGGTGGTCAGATAAGTTAACGGCATGGAATCCTAGTCAAGTATCTTTACTAAAAGCTTCCTGGCGTCCTTCTACACTAAGAACATATAAAGTTGCGTGGAAACGCTGGTTACATTGGACTAGCCAACACAAAATAAATCCCACACAGCCTCAAGGTTCAGATTTAGCCCAGTTTTTGGCAGATTTACATATTAACTTTAAATTATCTTATAATACCGTTCTCTTACACAAATCGGTCGTTTCCACATTGTGTAATGTTGACTTGTCAGGAAAGCTAAGCGATGATGTTTTAGTTAAACATATTCTAAAATCGATTTCTTTGAAAAATGTTAAACCTCATAAAGCCCCTATTTGGGATATAAATGTTTTGGCTTCTTTTTTAAGTAATTATGCCGTGGATGTTAATAGTATCTTTCAAACAGTTAGACACACCGCAGCATTGTTGTTGCTTTGTTCAGGTCGTAGGGTTCACGACCTAACCTTACTTAGAGTGGACAGTGAACACTGCGTCCTTAATGATAATGTTATTATTTTGCGACCAGAATTCGGTTCAAAAACCGACAGTGCTAACTTCAGACAATCTGGTTGGAAATTACTAGACAACCCAGAAAATTTAAATCTGAGTCCTGTTTTTTGGGTAAATAAAACGATAAGCATTCTTAATGATAGACGTGTAAATTCTAATTCACATAATTTATTTATTACACTTCGAGGATCGCCCGCTCCTGCTTCTCGTACAGTTATAGCAGGGTGGATGAAATCCATAATGAGGGAAGCCGGCATTTATGCTACACCTGGAAGTGTGCGCTCCGCTGTAGCTTCTAGAAACTGGATTGATAATTTCCCCCTTGATGAGATATTAGCTAAGGGAAATTGGAGATCGGTAAACACGTTTCAAAAATTCTATTACCGGGAGGTTTTGATTTCCAATTCAAATAATTCAAATGTTACTACTTTATTTAACCCTGTAACCTGATTATCCTAAATATTTTTGCTGTATCATAAACAGTATTGTAAGGACACTGATATTTCATGATTCAAATGTTTTCTTTTTTAATATCAATTACTCTATGATGTTAAATATTGCTTAACAACTTGCATTCAAGTTGGTTTAATTTTCATGTAATTAAAATATTTACTGTATAATCATATAGAATGTTGTACATCAACATTTATTATTAATTAAATGATTTCTTTTGTTCGCACATCTGTTTTTAATTTTAATCACTTCATCACATTGGCTTAGCTGCTTAGTCACCAGGCGATAACAAACAGGTCTCAATATATATAAGCTTCTAATAACGGTCAAGTGGTTTAATAGACGCGTTTTACCTGAAATAAAACGCATATTAAACTACTTACCTTATTAGAAGCTTAGTTTTTATTCCTGCCTGGTGTATATATATTTGCGACTTAATGAGTAACAATTTCTGAGCGGACCGCCGTCCGCGCCAGACCCCCACTCGCCTAGTGACGTAAGGATGTGCGACAGGGATGGCTATATACGGTAGAAAGAGACGAAATATCAAAGGGAAACGGATGTGCCTATCTCAATATATATAAGCTTCTAATAAGGTAAGTAGTTTAATATGCGTTTTATTTCAGGTAAAACGCGTCTATTAAAATAGTGGAGAACATAAAGCCGGAGCTAACAGACTTCTAAAATAATAGTAATTGCATCTTGTATTAGAACTCCGCTCAAACTGTTATGGATATTATTGTGTCAATGGGAGATAGCTGGTACTTATAGCATAGGTTGTACCTATTGTACCAGCAGTGCTAAAATTTTGATTCTGTTACTATTAGTTATGTACACGAACGTACAGAAAACACTTATACATGTTAATTGATTTTTTGACACTAAGCTACAAGTGATGTATAGTTCATAAGTTGCAAAGAAAGCTGATAAAATTATCTATAAGTAGAATATTTTTAAATTCTAAAGTTTAGAAAAAAAAATATTTAAAATTGTAGTACTTAGTTTTGCAGGCGAGTGTATATTTGAATCGTGAATATAGCATATTATACAAACTCATGATATTGATTAGTTTTTTTAAACTATTTTCATTTCCATACTTTGGCGGCGGAAAATTCCACTTAATATCAATTCTCAATTATCCCTCAAAGTTTTCGTTACGATGTCACTAACATCCTGTTTTGTAAGCATTATAACGCATCTCCCGAAACTCAGGCAAGAAGTATTTGTGATAGAAAACATACACATGTAATTTGTACATTTGACACCTGTATTGTTTTTTACAATACAAAAATCACTTTAATGCACCAAAAAATATCTTACCTGGCTTTTTATCCGATTTAGCGACTCCTATTGGTAAATCACGACGTTTAAAGCACTCGCCATCCTGACTCGACGTCGGTGAAGGCGGTGCACGGGATGGGGTTGCTAAAAATAATAAAGAAATATATTAGATGAGAATATCGGCGGCGCAATTATTAGTTACGTGGAGCGGTAGTGAGTATTTTGTAATTATTTAATTCTTTAATTTTTGTACCCGGAAGTATTCCACGCAAAATTATTATTTTTACGTCACTCTAGCGAAATAAACCACATTGCGTCAACTATAAACAAACATTATGACGCAGTTGTTTATAATCGACTAAAATATCGATTACTTGAAAATAGTCGCCTCAACTCCCGAGTAGAATTTCGCGCGGATGTTCTTCTCCAAAAGCGTAGACGGAAGATGAGTCATCGCGACCAATCATTCAAAGTTAACGAGTGGCGACGAGGTCGGCGCAGGCGCATGGCCAAGGTACCTGACTCACGCTGTCATTCACACGCTGACAAACGACTTGGCATTTTCATAGTAATACACGTGTGCTTTTAGATATGAACATGAAAATGTTTCCGACACTGCTGTGTTAGCCTCACTTGTGTTAACGTATGTATGAAACTGAGATTAATTTAAAAAAAAACATTAAATATTTTCATGAATTTTCCGACAGGAATTTCCACTCCATATAAATTCAGAATCATGGTCTGAATCATCGCCCTCAGTATTTGTTACGGTATCACTAACACCCATACCTATTTGTAAGGCTACCTTTATGTACTTTTAAAGGGTGTAAGTGAGATCGTAACGAATACAGAGAGGAATGATTCAGCTCATCATTCTGAGTTAACATCAAGTGGAATTTTGAAGTAAAAAATTTAATAATAAGTATAATTTTCTATTCAATGTACCATTTCTTTATTATTATTTTTTATGTATTTTTGTACGCCTTCATGCAGGCCGAACATATCACAACATTGTTATTAGAATAATTCTACCACCTTTTTGTATTTTATGTGTTCTCGCAAATAGTAGAATTGAAAATAATTTAAAAAAATATGAATTTTGCGACGGAAAATCCCTCTTGATATAAACTCAGAACCATGGTCTGAATCATTCCCCTCAATATTCGTAACGATGTCACTACCACCCTGTATGTATCATATGTGTACAAGAGAACTTGCAAATTACCTTCTGGTTACGTATTTTTAACCACTCTACGAAAGATTTTGTTTTGTTGTGATTATATCTACAATTCAGATGTTATCGTTTGTATCCTCGAATTCTACTTATTTATTTATAATTTCTATACTTACCTTTTCAATTAGACTCGTGTATTTAATTATCAGTTAAAATTCATAATTCCTTCTGCATAAGTTTTCCCATGGGACAAACCGGAGACTCTTTGTTTTGTTCGCGTTACCCATAACTAACTCTTGCGTACTAGCCAAACTCTTGTGAGAGGAGAGGTAAGATCGGATCGGTGGGGTGGGGAGTGTCCATTCCATACGTAGTATAGAACATCCATCTTAGGACTTCGTGTCAGAAATATTCGATAGATCTCTCATGGCTCTGTTCACCCCATTATGAACCACAGGCGAAATTAGTAATGTTATATTCAGCTACTTACGTCTTGTCGCCAGAGCTCTTTTGGTGGCTGGACGAGTAATACTTGCCGAAGGACCCCGTTCTAAAATAAAAAGTATATTTGTTTTGTCACATAAATAATAACCCTTACAAGATCTTGAATCAGCGGTTTGCTTGAATATCACTTGTCTGCGTTGTTGCGCAAACGCGGTGCGCGCAGCGCGAATTATATCAATGTTTTTATTATGTTAGGGCTTATTTTATTATACCAATAGACGCAGCGAATGCTACCTACGCAGATAAGCGTCGTACACCTATTGGATGAGAGCTTCGATATATATCAAGAAATGCGCGGAAGCAGGCGCGGTTTTGTTAAAAAACAAAATGCAAGATATATGAACGCTCCGCACGCTCCGTAAACGTAAACCGCTCCAGTAGAAGCACAGCTTTAAGTTCTTTTCTCTATCTACTTGTTGATGAACAAGAACGACATTACGAACACTTTTGCTAATGATATAAAAGCTTGCAGTTACATACCTGGTGTGGCTTGCAACGCCGTCGTGTTTTGGTTATTTACTTTGAAATACTTCATTGGGCGCTCATCTTCTCGATTGCCCTTTGAACTTTCACTTAAAGAACCAGCTATTGAGCTCGTATCGTCGTCTTTAATATGATTGGGTTCTTCCAATCTAGCAGTTAGTACGCGAGTGTCGTTGTGTGTCGTACTTTTTTTTCCTTCTCGCCCTGAAGACGCGTCACAGCCTTTGGCGAGGTCGCGGCCTCCTGAGGTTCTGTGAACCCCACTACCCTCTGACGTGGCTCTACTGCCAGTCTCTCGTCCATTCTGACTGCCAGTCTCGAAATTATGACTCAAACGTTCCACTAATACCACAGGGAAGTATGCGTGTAAATCTGAAATGAGCAAAGTGTTTTCATACAATACCAACAATTACGAGCAGACCAAAGAACTTACAATTACAAAAAACACCCTTACACACATAGAGAAAAAAAGAAAGAAAGAAAAAATATTTATTCGACATACTTATCGCACACCCTCATACATACACACGAACTAGCACGGAAAATATATTAAAATAGTGGAGAACATAAAGCCGGAGCTAACAGACTTCTAAAATAATAGTAATTGCATCTTGTATTAGAACTCCGCTCAAACTGTTATGGATGTTATTGTGTCAATGGGAGATAGCTGGTACTTATAGCATAGGTTGTACCTATTGTACCAGCAGTGCTAAAATTTTGATTCTGTTACTATTAGTTATGTACACGAACGTACAGAAAACACTTATACATGTTAATTGATTTTTTGACACTAAGCTACAAGTGATGTATAGTTCATAAGTTGCAAAGAAAGCTGATAAAATTATCTATAAGTAGAATATTTTTAAATTCTAAAGTTTAGAAAAAAAAATATTTAAAATTGTAGTACTTAGTTTTGCAGGCGAGTGTATATTTGAATCGTGAATATAGCATATTATACAAACTCATGATATTGATTAGTTTTTTTTAAACTATTTTCATTTCCATACTTTGGCGGCGGAAAATTCCACTTAATATCAATTCTCAATTATCCCTCAAAGTTTTCGTTACGATGTCACTAACATCCTGTTTTGTAAGCATTATAACGCATCTCCCGAAACTCAGGCAAGAAGTATTTGTGATAGAAAACATACACATGTAATTTGTACATTTGACACCTGTATTGTTTTTTACAATACAAAAATCACTTTAATGCACCAAAAAATATCTTACCTGGCTTTTTACCCGATTTAGCGACTCCTATTGGTAAATCACGACGTTTAAAGCACTCGCCATCCTGACTCGACGTCGGTGAAGGCGGTGCACGGGATGGGGTTGCTAAAAATAATAAAGAAATATATTAGATGAGAATATCGGCGGCGCAATTATTAGTTACGTGGAGCGGTAGTGAGTATTTTGTAATTATTTAATTCTTTTATTTTTGTACCCGGGAGTATTCCACGCAAAATTATTATTTTTACGTCACTCTAGCGAAATAAACCACATTGCGTCAACTATAAACAAACATTATGACGCAGTTGTTTATAATCGACTAAAATATCGATTACATGAAAATAGTCGCCTCGACTCCCGAGTAGAATTTCGCGCGGATGTTCTTCTCCAAAAGCGTAGACGGAAGATGAGTCATCACGACCAGTCATTCAAAGTTAACGAGTGGCAGGCGCGGTTTTGTTAAAAAACAAAATGCAAGATATATGAACGCTCCGCACGCTCCGTAAACGTAAACCGCTCCAGTAGAAGCACAGCTTTAAGTTCTTTTCTCTATCTACTTGTTGATGAACAAGAACGACATTACGAACACTTTTGCTAATGATATAAAAGCTTGCAGTTACATACCTGGTGTGGCTTGCAACGCCGTCGTGTTTTGGTTATTTACTTTGAAATACTTCATTGGGCGCTCATCTTCTCGATTGCCCTTTGAACTTTCACTTAAAGAACCAGCTATTGAGCTCGTATCGTCGTCTTTAATATGATTGGGTTCTTCCAATCTAGCAGTTAGTACGCGAGTGTCGTTGTGTGTCGTACTTCTTTTTCCTTCTCGCCCTGAAGACGCGTCACAGCCTTTGGCGAGGTCGCGGCCTCCTGAGGGTCTGTGAACCCCACTACCCACTGACGTGGCTCTACTGCCAGTCTCTCGTCCATTCTGACTGCCAGTCTCGAAATTATGACTCAAACGATCCACTAATACTACAGGAGAGTGTCCGTGTAAATCTGAAATAAGCAAAGTGTGTCTACAATTACGAGAAGACCGAAAAACGTACAATTGGCGGTTTTTTGGAAAATACCAATTTCTTCCAGGCAACATCAGGTATTATTTTTGTAATTTGCTACTAACTTTGGAATGACACGATGTCCAGAAGACTCTTAGCCGACAGTTGGTTGTGCTTATGGATAATCCTGTCTTTCTTAACCTCCTTCGAAGGACCGTGCTTGACGGCTGCATGGCTACCGTCAGTCTTTGGTTTGTTTTGTGTAAATTTTCTTAATGCTTGTACACGTCTGCAACAAGGGAAAAAACTATGTTAGAATATACATAGTTGTACAGCTGGAACCCACAGAGAATGTAATCACTCGATCACTGTAAATCACGCTTAGGGGCGGTACTGGATGAATTCTTTCAAATATTATCGTCTCGTTCTCATTTCATGAGGGAGGAACGGGGAGATATATACCATACAAAGTCGATCAAAACTTGATTCAAGTCCTGGCTTCGTAGTGATCAATAATTTTAAAATTTCCTGTGCCATACTAATTTCACACGAAACTCCTCGACTGGCGATGGTCCATACAAAATCGATAACAAAATCTAAGTCACATCTAGATAAACATTTAGGGTGGTACTCGTATTAATAAACTAATCTCAACTTCGAGACTGCTTTCAAGATCATGTCAATGTGACAGTTCTTATATAAAAACAGGGGCTTGAGCTGAGTTTCAGCTGAGATTAGTTTATTATTACCACCCTTTTAAATTGTAGTCATCAGTTTTTTGTATCGGATCGTTTTGCATATTATCCAAACACTTTTGTTTGCTAAGCGGGTGCATTAGTGAATTATTTACGGGGATCGAAACGACCACCCTGCTACGGTCCCCGTATATAACTGACAGGAGTCAGGTCAGGAACTACACGAGCGACCAGCTTGTGAATTTCATCCCGTCACCGCACCCCGCCCCCTTTCCGCGCCCTTCCAGTGGCCCCTCCCATCCAATTTCCGCCTCCTACTTGTCTTGGAAGCACATGCACTAGTGGCCATTACATTACACAAGAATAACTCAGGTTTACAATAAAAAGCAGTCGCAGTATATCCAATTAATAATTCATCTAATATTTTATAATACACTTATTTAATGTTTTTTTATTGCCATAAATGCAGTGAAAAACATGTTACAAAGAATAATTATCGTGCATTTAAATTATAATAATCATGCAAAAATTATAAAAAAGAAGAAAATGAATATGTCTATTTATACGTACATAAGACTCCCATAAATAAAAAATATATACGTATAATTACAATCACATTATTTTGCACAAATTTAAAATACGTCGTACATATTTCATAAACATAAATTCATAAAAGCAAATTTAACAAAAACATGTAAAGTACATTTAATAATGGACATTTAAATAAAGTGTATATGAAGCTAGGTGTATGATAGTATACCAATAATTTAAAGAGAACAACAATATCGTCACTGGAAAGGCAAAATTACGTAAGCGCCAAAAGGCCATTTCGAGAAAAAGCCGTTTAAAGTTTCATTTTTTCGTTTTTTTATCATAACTTTTTACCCAATTATCCAATTTAGATGATGTCAAAGTAAGGTTACATTGTTTTTTAATTTTCTATGTCCAGCAATACATATTATAACTGTTGGATTGCTATTTTAGGATATAGTGGCGCTTACGTAAAAATGACTTCAGTTTACAGTAAAGCAAATTTACTTAACCGCCATCTGGTTAAAATATTATTTGGAAGCAAAATTACTTACAGCTCTTACGACAATGCATACGAGAACGACAATATTTCTTTAAATATAATAATACTGTAATGTTAGCGGAGTTAAAGTTACTGTAACGACTTTTACACATCTGCTCTCATTATGTAAAAATTGCCTACAAAGTGATCGATTGATTATGTCAGTTCACCAAAAATTCTTTAAAGTAAGTTTTTGTAATATCTTACATGGGTAAAAAGACGTAAGAGACAAATAATTATTCTTAATACCTCTTTAAACTACTTATTACTTCAATTGATTTATAAAAATGGCTATTAAAATACTGAAGTGCCAGAAATAAAGTTTCATAAAATATAAATAATAGCGTACAACCCGTTACCTGTTTGTAAAAGTTTCTTTTTAACACTTTCAAAGACAGAACGTATCCGGACGTTCCGATTCCAAGGTGCCATACTACCTATTACGAACCACCAATGACCCATGGTCTCTGTCCGTGAAAGGGTTAAACGGTTTTATTTAGCTAAACCCGTACGGTATATTTGTATCAAAATTAGATATTGCAATTTAAGTACCTTCCTGTTGTCAGATTGATCTGAAATTTGGTACGCACCTTTAATTCCGATGTCAATACAATATAATAAAATCAATAACATTATAAATCTAAGATGGCAGCCGGTACATAATGGGGGATTACATATTTTTCCACAACCCCCTCAATATGGGTATCAAAGATAGGACTACACTAGTAGAATACTGTCATTATGTCAAAATTTCAAATCCAAGATGGACGATATTACAAAATGACTGAAAGAAGGATGTTGCCCTTAATTTTGTCATTGTCATCCACCGTCCATAATATGCAGGACAGCACAGTGGACCGCTGGGTGGGGTCGCTCCGCGAAGCCTGTGAAATCCCCAGGAGGCTTCTGAGCTTCTGGAAGGAGATAGGTTGGCTTACGTAGTCAACAATTACACGCATAATGGGCCACCTTAGAGTCTAAATGCGGAAAACAGAGCCCACTAACATAACATAACATATGCAGGGCAGCACAGTCGACCATGCAGTAGTATATTTGGGCTCAAAATTGTTTGAATTAGGACAAGCATACGTGGCTCTAAGTCGAGTCAAGTCTCTGGAAGGGTCAAGTCTTTTTAATTCCTCAATAATTCCCCTTATTATTTTTAAGAGTATTTACCACGAAGTTTAATACACTTTTCCATTCGCTCGAACCAGGTATTATTTAACATTTATTCCACTCCAAAGTAGAAGTGTTCAAAATGGCTGACTTGAAAGCGTTGGCCGCTTCTTCACCGCACTGGAACCTTTGACCGCGAAGAGTTTCTTTTTTAATTTTAGGAAACGTAAAGAAATCATTGGAGCTTAGGTCAGGACTGTATGGAGGATGGTCAAGAATTTCTACGTTTTCCAGCTTCAAATAATCGTTTGACGAGCGGTGTGTGAGCTTGGGTTGTCATGGTGCAGCATCCTGCACTCCTGCGCATCATCATGCGTCGCTTTGGGTTAGATTTTCGAAGTTCGGCGATGACTTGTGGTAAACAAATTGTGGTATACCAATCTGTATTAACCGTCCTACGATCTTCAAGTGCAATTGTCGCAACATGACCGATTTTCTCCACGAAGGTAGCCACCATCTTCTTTGAAGTGCTTCGAGAGCGAACAACTTTAGTCGGCTTTGACTCGTTTTGGAAGACCCAAACTGTGGATTGTTGTTTGGAATCAGGATAATAGCATAAATCCAAGATTCGTCACCACTGATGATGTCGTACACGTGATTTGACTCTCCTCGGTTGAACCTCTGAAGAGTTTTCTTACCCCATCTGACGCGGGCTACCTTATGATCGTCAGAAAATGCGGGATGCAACGGCAAACTAGTTTTCTCACACCAAGTGCCTCATTCAATATCGTTTAAATGGTTGTCCCTGAAATGCCTAATAACGCCTCTATTCTCGGTATGTCACATGACGATTTTTGAGGATTAGTTGTCTCACAGCAACGATATTATCTTCAGTGAAGGCGGATATCCACGCTCGAATTCTAAATACCAGCGTTCGATGGCTCGCAGACATGGCACTTCATCGTGGAATAGAGATTTTAACTGTTTGAAACACTGAAGTCGCAGTAGGCCTCTTCGAAAGTTATAGAAAATTTTTCTTTGTAAGATTCATTTTCGGACATGATCTGACAGATTCAAACCAACGCTGTGACTAAACAATTGCATTAAACCTAATGCTTTCAATTGTTTTGATATTCGAAATTCCAACAAATTTGAATTTAGAGTTCTCAATTCAAAATTGGCGCTAAATATGCAAACGACAGAACTTAAAAAGTATCACAAAGTCGCTTTTTCTGTCCCTATATCCCTATGTACGCTTAAATCTTTAAAATTGCGCAACGAATTTTGATGCAATTTTCTTTAGTAGATAGAGTGATTCAAGAGGAAAGTTTATAGGTATGTATAATAACATCCAATAAATAGTGTAGAAATACTGTTATTTTTGAGGATTTTAATGTGATGTCGTAAATAATTTCATTTTTCCTCAGCATTGCATCCGAGCGAAGCCGGGTCGCTAATTATAAAATCAATTCTAAAATAGTTTTACTTTTAGATCTATTGTTAAAAAATAACTTCCTGGGAAACTTACTGCTAGCCCACAAACTTGCTTAATAACAGCATAAAAATGCGAAGGCAAATTTACGTACACGCCTTACTTATTCTAAATACTGTAAGTCAAAATTACTTATTCGCCATTCACTGCATAAACATGCTAAGACATTTTTTTCTTATACGCCTTACTTATTTTAAAAGCTGTAAATAAAAATGACTTATACATAGTCTATTTTTTATTTTCAGTAGTCCAAAATTAAATGATCAAACGAACTTACCAAGTGAAGTTCGATCATAATTATCCTATTTTCGCCGAAGAGATTTATTTTGTTAACCATGTAGTACCCTTAGTACGTCCAGCCAATCCGCACACAGTATTCAGCGTAGTAGAAGAAGAAAGAGAGGGCACTATCTTTCTCTTCCACCACGCCGGTGGTGGTTCGATGAGAAACTCATTATTCAGAGAGACAGCAGAATTATACAACATTGACTTTATCTTTCAGGGGTTTAAATCTAGACTATGGATAATGATCTAGATTTTAGAACGAGAAAAGGGGTTGGGAGGGACTTTAAATCTCTTCGGCGAAAATAGGATAATTATGATCGAACTTCACTTGGTAAGTTCGTTTGATCATTTAATTATCCTATTTTCGCCTGCGAGATTTATTTTGTTAACCATGTAGATGTTTAGAGCGTATAGTCAATGTTGTTATAAGATCAAAATAATAAACAAATAGGTAAGTACAGAGTTGTTTTATTTTTTATTTTCAACAAAATTTATAAATTAAAAAACTAAAGATCAGAAAATTATCAGTCTTAAATTCTTAATTGTTATTCGGTTACATTACTTAGAAGATTCACATTTTCATTAATTACTGGTCTATTGTAGAAATTTGCAAAAACAGTAGAGTGTCCCGTCCAACCAGCACAACGACGGATTACGTCAATGTTTATACCAGCGCGCAACGCGGCAGACATTGCCGCGTGGCGTGTGCTATGTGGACGGAACACCCTTGTATCAACACCACTTACCTCTAAAGTCTGCTTTATCCATCGACCTATGGTCTGCGATGAAGCAGCTTTATGAGGTTTTTTACAAGTCAGGAACAACTTGGTCTCAGACATTGGTCTGATAGGAGCAGTGGCCGACATGTATGCAATTACTGTGGCTGCAGGGCAAATACTCGGTTTGTCTAAAAAGAAGGGAAGGTCTAGTAGTGGTTGAGCCCGGCCTATGCCTGATGTCTTAACCAAGTCTGTTATCGTAATAACTACCCTATCGCTGTAGGTGTTAATATTGTGCAACTTTATTAAAGAAAGCGTCTGAGTTCTTTGCCCTGTTGCTAAAGCCAACAAAACTGTACATTTATGAGTGATTTTTTCTAAGGTTAATGAGTCATTGGGAAATAATTTAGACAAGTATTCTAAAACGATATTAGGATTCCAAGTTACATTGTAGCGAGGGAAGACAGGTTTCAATTTAAATGCACCTTTAAAAAAACGTTTAACTCTTGCATCTTCGCCTATACGATTAGATGAAATTAAAGATATTGCTGAACGGTGACAATTCAATGAATCGTAAGAAGTACCTGATTTTAAACATTTACTAAGAAAATCAAGTAGTGAAGTAATCGTGACATTATAAAAATCGACTTCATTATTTACACAATGTTCCCACCATTTCCTCAAACTGGATGTGTATTGATTTCTAGTACTTTGTGACACCGACGAAATCATTACATCTATAGCCGAGTCCGGTACGCCTTGATTGAGGAATGCTTGCCGGATACAATGCTCGCTGCTAATGAAAGATGTTGATGCAACGGGTGTATTGTCCTGAAAACAGATGAAAGGAGATGTTTACTGGGTGGAAATATCATGATTTCACTAATACAGAGGGATTTGAATAAGGGGTACCAGGGTTGTGAGGGCCAATATGGTACAACTAATATACCCGTAGCATTATTGTTAACAATTTTGTTAAGAACCTTTAAAATTAACGAAAATGGTGGGAAGGCGTAAAAGAAGAAAGGACACCAGTCTACGGTGAAGGCATCTATATTGAATGCGTATGGATCTCTCCGCCAAGATACATATCGATCGCACTTCGCATTAGTGCGAGAGGCAAAGAGGTCAATATCGGGTTGACCAAACCGCATGACAATTTTTTGAAACGTATTATTGCAGAGTTCCCACTCCGTGTCGATATTGAGTCGTCGAGATTCGTAATCAGCTTCAATGTTCCGTGAAGACTTTATATAAGATGCAAAAATGAATATTTTTCTTACTTCGCACCACTGCCAGATCTTTTTAGAAACACTTGCTAAGTGTGGGTATTGAACACCGCCCATTCTATTTACATATGAGATGGCGGTGGTGTTATCGACACGTAGTAAAATTTCACAATCATTTTTATTAGTAGCGAACGATCTTAAACCGAAAAACACGGCTAACAATTCCAAATAGTTAATGTGGTTAGTTCGTTCTTCGATTGACCAATGTCCGCCGGTCCTTTTACCGTTACATGCGGCGCCCCAGCCAGTTTGGGACGCGTCGGTAAAAATCTCCATTACATATTTACTTCGCCGAATAGGATTAGTGGCCAGAAGGATGTTATTTTTCCACCATAATAAATCACCACAGAAACTATTTGGAATGGTCATGGTCCCATCATAGTTATCACCATTGCTTAGCAACGCTAAATATTTCGCTCTCTCAAATCCTTTCGTTTATACCCAGCTATAAGCAATAGCTGGGCATGCTGCAATTAGATTTCCTAAAAAGCGTGCAAAGTCGCGAATCACAATTGTTTTAAGCGTCGATATAGTTTCAATACGCCTTAAAATATCTTGCTTTTTCTTTTGTGGAAGTTCTAATATCATTTTCTCAGAATTTAAAATGAAACCTAGAAATTGACATGATTTGCTTGGATTCAAGTTAGATTTTTTGTAATTAATGACAAAACCCAGTTTAGTTAAGAATTCAATAGTTTGATTAACATTATCAATACATTCTTTATATGAACTACCGATACACAAAATGTCATCAAGGTACCGAACCGATAAGAATCCCTTTGATCTAAGATATGAAATAACAGGTTTAAGTATTTTTGTAAAAATATATGGCGCTGATGACAGTCCGAAAGGAAGACAGGAAAACTCATATAAAGTTTCATTGAAAGAAAATCGTAAATATTTTCTATGGGATTTGTGTATCGGGAGTAGAAAGTAAGCTTCCTTTAAATCGAGATTTACCATAAATGAATCTTTGGTTACAAGTCTGGACGCTGTTCTGATGTCTTCCATCTTAAAATGTTCGCAGTAAACAAACTGGTTCAAGTTTTTGAGATTTAGAATAAATCTAAAGCCGTTGTCCTTTTTGGGGACAAGGAAGATATCAGAGACGTACTGACCTTCAACGAAAGTACATTCTTTAATAGCACCTATGTTTAATAAATGAGATATTTCCAATTTAACGTATGTGCTTTCAGTAACTGAAAATATGCGTTTCGGGTATGAATCGGGATTTTGAATTGGTATGTCAGTAAAAGGAATTTTGTAACCAGAAATTGCATTCAAGATAAATTTATCGTCAGTAATTGACGACCAGGTTTCAATAAAGTATTGTAAACGGCCTGCATGTACCTGTGGCGATGGTAAGGTTGTTAAGGGAGCGTCCCTGCCGTCGTCGGGGGTCGCGGTGCGCTCGCTGGGGCGCCGTGCGGCGGGCGGCGCGACGCGGTGTGCGCCTGTTGCGGCTGGCGGCGCGCTGGCGCGGCCTGTTGTTGCGGGTGCGCACCTCGACGACGAAACGTCCTCTGTTGACCTCCGCCTCGGTTCGTGTTGTACTTTTGCTGACGGCCGCGAGACGAAGGTCCTCTGGGGTTTAAATTCGTTGATGGACTTGCTTGAATAAGTTGACTGGTCTTCTTAATTCCTTGAGAATTTTTCACCAATTCTCCTAGATTGTCCCCAAACAAATATTCATCCCTTTTCCTATCTTTAAAGTGGACTATGAGATCCTTATCGATCAATGGAGAAATCAGTATTCTTCGAGTGTCGGTTTCTAGGTAATGAGAGTCGGCTAACAGCTTGCTCGCATCCGACAAAATGCTTAAAATGTCTGCTATCTTGGGATCTTTATGCAATAAAAATGACATAGCCTTTGTTACTCCGCTCAATACAGCTCCTAGCTGGTTTTGCTTAACATACAGGCGTTTATCCCTGTTTCTGTTCGTCTCGTTTAGCATGGTGCTAATTTCCGCATTTAGAGTCGGAGCCTTAGTCAGTGTCAAATTCTTAGGGAATGGATATTTCTTAAGAATAGTGTCTTTGTCTTCTTTTTTAAGTCCACTGATCAAAAAAGGTTTGAGACGCACAGCAATGTGATCGACTATGGGTTCACCCCAGTCCGTGATCTCCTCTTCTAAATTCCCAAGGGCTTTAAGAAGGTCTGGGTCAACGTTTAAAGTATCAGCGGCATCCGCGGAGCCTGAACTGGAGCCTTCGGTTAAAACGGTAGGCTCGGCGGGCGGTACGGGCGTGGTCGGTGTAGGGAATTCAACAGGCACGGACTCGTCTGGGTTAGGCGAAAGCGGCGCAAGTGCGGCCGGAGGCTCTTCATAGGGAGGGTACCACCCGTCGACCGACCCTCGGTCGGGATCTGGATTATCTGGTAAATAAAAGCGTAGCGTAAATAGACGCAATCCAGAAATAGGCAAATAAAGCCTTAAAAAATAAAATAGTTAATAGCTTCTGGTTAATATCTCGTATTAACTCTGAACAGAAATAGCTACTGGTTAACATCTCGTGTTAACTCGGAGCAAGCATTGCCGTTGAACAATGTCACGCATTGATTCTAGGCATGAAAGAGCACAATAACAAATTCGAAACACTTTTATGGTAGAAAAAACACTAACCTTCAAATTGTTCGTCCTCGTTTTCACTATAAACAATTAACCGTCTTTTCTTCAATTTGGCTTCATACTTTTTCAATTTACGATGCCAACGTTCTTCTTTTGACTCCTCGTGGGGTCGTTTAGACATATTTCAATACGAAATAGTCGAATTTTTTGTTGAATATGTAGGTACTTATAAATAAAATTACTCGTAAATTATTATTTATAACTGCTGCGTGCGTTCACGGCGCGTGCGCACAAAGGAATGAGTTTCTCATCGAACCACCACCGGCGTGGTGGAAGAGAAAGATAGTGCCCTCTCTTTCTTCTTCTACTACGCTGAATACTGTGTGCGGATTGGCTGGACGTACTAAGGGTACTACATGGTTAACAAAATAAATCTCGCAGGCGAAAATAGGATAATTACTAATAAAATGATACTTTTCAAACTATAGAATGCCAAATTTACTTAAAGTTAATATGTAGTTATTATATAGGACCACAATATTACTTATACACCAGTCACGAAAAAAACACCAAAATCTTGTCGTTTAAGAAACTGGAATTGAAAAAAGTCAACTATTTTCAAATTTACGTAAGCGCCAAAAAAGTGCTCATATCGCAATGCTACCCAGACAGATCGACGCAGAATGAAACGCTGATTCCGAATATATAAAAAACCCAAAATACCTATTTTGGCGCTTACGTAATTTTGCCTTTCCAGTGACGATATTATTTCAACGACTACTCTTCGGCATGAGGACCAAATAGGCAACCCGATATCATAATTCAAATTCAAAAATATCTTCATTCAGTAGGTAACATAGTTACACATTGAATCGTATTTTTTACATAACGAACGTCTCATTCGCCCTAAAACTTTTGCAGCTTCTCACAACCTGTATAGCCGGGGAAAAGAAGCTGCAAGAAAAACCTGGGCACAGGGCCATAGAATAAGAAATAATATGACAGGGCCTTAGACATTCTTTTTGTAAGGCAAGTTCATGCTTATTCCGGGTATTAACAATGTGTTGATCACTATAAGTATTTTTAATCAAATGATACTTTTTACGAAATGTCGAAACGCATTATTATATTCTTTGGAGATTGTATGGGACTGGTGGGACGTCATCAATAAAAGCGGTCGCACTCGTTTTTACATCATTCCTAATTTAAATTCGAAAATAAGACTAAAAGAAAAATGAGATTGATTTTCGATCATCTTATACCGTTTAAATTATTATTAAATTAAATTATTATATACACTTTCTAAATTATTTTATAATTTATGAAATAAACTAGCGACCCGCCCCGGCCCCCGGGTACCCGGAGCTACTCCGTCAAGTCAGTAATACAGAGCGTTACCTTCTGAAAAACCGTGGCTTGAAAGAACTAGACCACTATCTCTACTCAGCAAGTGCTCGGAAGGATATAAATATGAATCTTAAATAAGTGCGGTAGGTAGGCAGGCTGATAATACGGCCACTTCCATATTATAAAGAAATACCCGAGAAAGAAAAATAAAGTGTTTTCGGAAGTGTATGTGACTTAATTGGGCTGGTTTGAGTTGAAAATTCAAGCAGTTGTTTCTGTTAAAACCTGAAACTTCGGTCAGGTAGGTGTGAAATATGATGACTATCCCCCCTTACATGATACAAAAAGGAGCCCCTTTGTTCACATATTTTTTTATTCATAACATTGAAGTTCACATTAAAACATATCAGGTTAAAGACAAAATAAATTCCGAATGCGTCCCGCTTAGAGACAATACTGAAAAGTATCAAATATTTCGGTATCGAGTGATACCGACTCCGCCGGCGTTGTCGACGATTTCACTCATTCAGTAATCCTTTCGAACGCCGCCTTAACCTCTTAACGCCGAGATTTCCAGACACAATAGTTAAACAATGGGTTTTGGATTTTAAAAGAACATTCGGTCTTACGACTTTAAGGTTCTCGCCCAACTGGCAAAAAGGAAGGACTTCGAAAAAATTCGAAAATCGTAACTTGTTGTACCATCACAAAAAATATTATATTTTTGCGATTACTAACAAGCTTACTTACAGTAAACTAATCCCGACCTGTGACGATGTATGGACACAACAGTTTTTCAACGGTAAACACACCGGCTTTTTGTCACCATAATCTATATTTTCTTAATAATAATGGTTTTATGTGTCTTTAGAACATGTGTACGTGCAATAAATGTTAGTTTTGAAGCAACTTATTATTAACTTCATAGTAGGATACAATTAAAATCAGATACTTATTCATTTTGAATAAGTGCGCTCCGACAAAACATTTAACTCGCAAAAATTAACTCAAGTATTTTCCAGTGAGAACTTATCGCGAAAACATCTAATTTAAAATAAAGAAGTCAAACCTGATTTTCCTCGGTAGTGCCATAACTTAGGATGGATGGTTCACTGCCGCAAAATCGCCCTTTTATTAAAAGCTCACTGATTTGAATATCCTGTATAATTTGAAACGCGAAGTACTCTGCACATAACGCACCTTGCGTGCGTTCTATGCGGGGATCGAGTTCAAAATAATGGCCCTAGGCGTAGGCGGAATGAGAGTACCAAGCGCCCCCCTCGACCAGAGCCTCCATCGGTCAACCCAACCCACGTCGGGCAACGGATGCCACGCCCCGAAATAACGCATAAACAAAACTCAATATTAAATCAATGCTGCCAAATTATTGGGAAAAGAAAGTAGTGTTCTGATATTGATTTTACGTATTTATTAATAGGCAGCAACCCATTACCACACCACTATTTATTTTCTCATTATCGGAAACAGAAATAGAAATCTTGAAAAAACTTATTTTCAATAAAAATTGCCTTCTTCCAACTGGCTGCTTTTCTTTTTCATAACCCATCTTTCAGACAGGATACACTCCACGCTGATCCACACTTTTTGTAGCAGTTTATCACTAACTGAACAGTAAGTATGGAGAACTGTCAAAATTTAGGGACACTCAACTGTGCCGCCACCTACATTTGAGCTTCTAGCTTTATCCTCATTATTCTATGCTGAAAATAGAAATAATAAATTTATAATTTACCCTACGTGTAATTCAATCCGTAACAAAATTTTGCACGCTCCGTCGCCGTCGTCCATTTGCACCAAAATCAACAAAGCATCAAATGAGCCCAGCTCCCCTGATGTCCTACAATTGAATTATGACCTGGCGAACCGGTAACGCAATCTAAAATGGCGGCTCAAAATACTATAAACAAACATACTCATGTCACGACCAATAATTGAATTCCTCGAGGGAACTTATGACGTGGTTGACAAAGTAACGAACACGTATGTTAGTCAAAAATGAGAGCTAATAATCAATACATGACAGTATACAAATATGACTACAGGTATTCTAATGCGAGATTGTTTCACACAAAATGGTCCGGCATAATCAGTGCCCACTAAGTATTTAAAAAGGGCGTGTCATGTTAACACGGTCATAAGGCAGAGAGCCCATGAGCTGAGTCACAAGATTTTAACTTTAATTTGAAACAAATGACACGTCTATGCAAAACATTCTCAAATTCCCTGTTTGCATTTACAATCCAAAACCTTTCACGCAAACTACTGAGTACTAACTTCTGTCCTGCATGCTTGAGTCGCAAATGCTATCTGATTATTATTAATTTTGTGATATTAGAGTGTTATGCCAAAATGGGTGTCGTTGAGAATTATGCTAAATTCGAGTTTTGCAATCGACCTCCCACTCAACATCCAAGAACGGAATCAAATTACTAATACTTGACTTTAAACAATCTTTATCTTTTAAAGCTTTAATTTATTTTTCAAAATGCCTTTGTTGATCTAATTGTATGATAGTATGCAGGGCAGATCCAGTTTTTTTAATATTTTTATTTTTACAATTGTTTATGAATCGTTTAACATAACCAAATATCCTTGTAAACTTTTCAATATCTGAATATTTTTCTAATATTTCATGAAATTGGATTACAAGAGCTTTACTTCAGGAATGTCAATATCAGAATTATTACATACTTTATCACAATGTTTGTACTTACTATCTTGCAAATATTGAGGTCCATGAAATCACAACTGTCTCAGATCAGTCTCCAATTACCGAGTAGAAATGCCGCGCGACAAACAGTCGGCTGGATTGTCATTAGTTTTAACATAACGCCATTGAAAATCTGTAGTCTGTTGTGATATCTTGTTCACTCTGTTAGCAACATATACGCTTAACTTAACAGGTTCAATCTCAAGCCAGGATAGTACAATTTGCAAATCCAAGTAAAAAAACGTCTACATCATATTTTAATGACAATGCGTCATGGATTTTTTTTGGCCAGAATCGACAAAAGTAAGGCGCTATTTAATTCAAGTCGGGGAGTAGTTAATTTTTATTTTCAGGATTGATACGAGATCAAGCAACAACCATACATTAGAGGCATCCGCATAACCGACAAGTTCAATAGACGATGGTACATTAATATTTCTCGGGATAGAAATAGTAACGGTAGGAAAGCTAACCCACTGTGTATTAAGCGGTTCAGGTATATACTATATTCATCCCAATCTAACTCAGTAAAAGGAGATCAGTCAGAAAAAGTCTTTCCATATTTTGGCCGGCCCAAATGCGAAAGTGCCGGCCAGAGAAAATAAATGTGTCGAACCTTTAGAGTAGATTGCTCTGAACATTTTTTACTATGACACCAAACGTTTATGACCATTAGTTTGGCTTTAATTGGATTTTAAAAATCTCGATTTTTCATACATTTTGTAAAAAAATATAAGTCTGTTCTCAAAAACAGTGATACAGGCGTATTGTAAGGACCGTTAGAACATTTATTACTATGGCGCAAAACTTTTTTGACCATTCTTTGTTCGTCTCTCTCTGCGTTTTGGTTCAAATGTGAAAATGTCAGCCAGCGAAACAAAATGCGTCAAATCTTTTGGTAAACTATTTTTACTATAACACCAAATGTCGACTTTATACATTTTAACAATGACAACAAGCAGAGCTTTCCTAATGACTAGTTATTAGTCATTTAACTACTTTGCTTCTAAAGAGTGTATCACCATCAGCTCAGACGCAAACCTATTTTTGATTTATAAAAATGTGTAAAAGACGACCACCATATTACGCCTTTAGCAAGATAGTTTCATTATCGGCAGATAAAACATTTTTTCGCCAAAGAGTAGGTATCTATGAAAAATCCAGATGTTTGATAAATCTAATTAAGGAGAAAAAGTGGTCATAGACTTTGAATGTAATAAATACGATACGAGACGATCCTTTAAATAACGCGCCTGTTATATTTTATTTTTTAACAAAATAAATCAAAAATCGTCATTTTTTAAATCCAACAAAAGCCAAACTAACGGCCATACACGTTTATTGTCATAGTGAATAATGTTTACAGGTATCTTCTCGATAGCTTTGACATGTGTATTTTACTAACCGGCACTTTTCACATAGAAACTAATACGTAAAGTCCAATAAAAGTCGAAATAATGGTCATTCAGATAAGTTCTAAAGGATACACCAATATTGTTTCTTGGTCGGCACTTCACGTTTTCACCAAAATGTATGTAAAACACAGTTTCTTTTAATTCGAATAAAACCGAGGGTATTGACCCTACAGCTTTGGTGAGATCTAACAGAATCATTTAAAATATCACTATTAGGTATATGAACACCATTTGTGTAATAAAAAACTGGCCTCATTCATTAATGCAATTAATTGATTTTTTATAGTAGAAAGCTCTACAAGATCATTACTTCCACACTTAAAGACCAAGTATAGAATAGACGGAGCGTATTTAAGACGAAAGAAAAACATAGGTTTTGTCTTTCGCACTCATATGAGCTGTCATAAGTTAAAAAGAGATAAATATACTATCGTCGTAACGTCTTTTGTACTCGCGTAGTTGTTTTTGTGTGAAGACCACTAGTGCCGTTCCATGTCTTTATCGACATTATTATCGCGTAAATATTTGCTGTTAGTCCAAGATCTAAAAATTTATACTTTACAAATTGAGTGATTAAATACAGAAATAACGCCCTAGTATCCATATCTGGGTGGGTAGAACCAGAAGTAAATTAGTTAAAACGATACCTATTCGTTCCCAGATAGAAAGATATCTATGAAGAACCGTACGGTACGACGACAGATTCAGAACCACTTATTCCACGTAATTATTATGGATAAACTTGTTGAAAGTCAATTAAAATAAAATTTTGATTGAGCAAAACCCGTATTGCAACTTTGAGTGATAGCGACAGCGATACATTCATCGACCATCTCACTTCCACCCATTGGCAGCCGCGCCGCCGCTCACCATTATTATCAATGCAATCGCCTAAAAGGACTCACTCGAATCCGGACCTTACGGCTCTGGACGGTGGACTCGCATCTGATTGCGTTAATAAGTTACCACGCAAGCGTAAGATGGACACTGCTTTGCATGATGCCCTCTCAGATATGAAAAATGAAATATTGAGCTCCCTCAATTCTTTACGAACAGAACAAGATGCCAAAATAAACAAGCTTTCTCAAAGCATAGACATCGGAATCAAGGAGGAGCTGTGTAAAATTAGCGGATGTTTTCAGGAACTTAAATCTTCACTGGAACTTACCGACCAGGAACTATCTGCTACGAAGGAAAGGGTTACAAAAATCGAAAAGCGTGTCGAACAATCCGATAATATGGCAACAAATATAGCTGAAATGCAGAAGACTATTTCCAGCCTCACCCTTGAAAATAGACGTCATCAACAATGGGCCAGGCAACTGAACGTTGAACTTGTTGGCATTCCCGAAAAGGAAAATGAGGACTTGTTTACTGTAGCATTGAAGCTTGCTTCCCATGTCGGTGCCACACTGCGCCGTGAGGACATAGAAAGTATTACACGTGTACAGTCTATGAACCCGATTAAGGGACGACCTCGCAATATTATCATGAAACTGAGAAATCGCACTCTGAAGGATTGTCTTTTGTCGGCCTCGCGAAAACATCGTGGTCTTTCGTCCGCTCATATCGGCATGCCGGGCACACCATCAAAAATATATGTCAATGAACACTTGACACCGGCATACAAACAACTGTATAAAGCATGTCGCACCAAAGGAAAAATGCACGACTATAAATACATCTGGATCAAGAACTGCAAAATTTATGCTCGGCGCGATGACAAATCTCCTTTTATTCTTATTGACACGGAAGACGATTTAAAAAAAATTGCTTAAATATGGTATTGCATGATGTCCCCATAGTCACAAGACTGTTTTTTAAGTTTTTTAAGCCACATAGTAGTTATATAAGCTATCGTAAGGCAATTAATAATTACCCTTATCATTGTCACGTTTTTTTCTCACTTTGTATGCACTACAATAATGTACCCATGCAAGCATTTAACTATCCTAACACACCAGACTTATATCTCGTGTGTACCCGACTCGCAGATAAATATTATGCCTATTACACGAAATCTATATTAAATAGTTACGATTTTGTGCGAGCTTTTTACATTGTATATTGCGTTATAAAAAACACTAATGACGCGCCTTTCATACATAAGTTGATGTATCTAGGCTGTTTACATCATAAAGTCATAATCATTGCTAACAACATTGCATATTTACATTCCAATACAATGTTATTTAGTTCAACTTTTATAATTCGATCCTTCTAATGCCCTGGTTTATTACCAGAATGTACGTGGATTACGTACAAAGACGAATGATTTATATCTGGAGATATTAAACTACAACTATGATATAATTATCATCACCGAGTCTTGGCTATATGACGGTATCTTCAACTCGGAACTATGTGACAGCCGGTACACAGTTTTTAGATGTGATCGTAATTTAGCAGCTACCGGCAAGCAAAGCGGCGGAGGGGCGCTCATACTAGTTCGGCGCGAGTTAGATGCGTATGCGCATGACTCATGGCTCCCGGCGACTGCCACCTTCGAGGCTTTGTGGGTTACTATACCGTATCAGAAACTGGTTAACAGGTCGAGCGCTCGAGATTGCAATCTGCATATTGTTGCTACTTACATACCGGGTAAATCTCATAAACATAATCGTACGGATGACATGCACTCTCGCGACATAGAATTATTTTTGAATAGTTTTATGTCTCATTGTTCGGCATATAGTAATGATTATTACTTGGTGGCGGGAGATTTTAATTTGTTTAATATTTGTTGGAATGAAAGTGGACCTACTTTCCTTAATAAGGGATCTGCAGAATTGCAGAGTACTGCAGTAAAAACTGTAAGCGAGTTTTCCTTGCTTGGATTGCAACAGTTTTCGGACTTAAAGAATGAATTAGGTAACACATTAGATTTAATTTTCAGTAATATCAATTTGGAGGTCAAACTTTGTAATCACCCACTTTTAAACGTTGACGGACATCATCCTCCGCTTACTTTTAACTTAATCAATATCACCACCCCTAACTTAACGCCACCGCCGCGACAGATTAATCTTTTCCACAAAGCTAATTTTGGTGAGATTTGCACATATCTTTGGAGTGTAGATTGGCGCCTACATCTTTCTTTAGTACCCTTAGACACGGCCTTACAGTTTCTTTATGATCAAATCAATATCTGTATTGAACGTTTCGTTCCTAAAATTATAAATAAAAAGTCTAAAAATGATTACCCTTATTGGTATAGTAATTGTCTCATAAAATGTATCAAAGAAAAATTCAAATGGCACAGAAAATGGAAACGTTTTGGCAATCAATCCGATTACGATACATTCTCAATTCTCCGCAAACGTGTTAATTATCTACAATCGCAGTGCTACGTGAAATATATTAAAAAAACTCAATTACTTATAATTAAAAATACCAAACATTTTTTTACATACGTTAAGTCTAAACGTGGACAAGCATCTAATTATCCTTCAAAAATAATTTACAACAATACTACCCATGTTGGCGGAAAAAATATTGCCAATGCCTTTAATAATTTCTTTCAGAGTGTTTTTTCTCAACCTCTCATGTCTTACTCGAACGTGGTAATACCAGATGCACCAACTAAGGATATATTTGCAGTTCACGAATTACAGTTATCGGTAGTGGAGGTTGCTAAAGCGTTAAAGCAGGTTGACATCAAAAAGGGTCCAGGGAGTGATTCGTTACTTTTCCGTAACTGTGCCGACGCATTAGCTTTGCCTGTTTGTATTATATTTAATCGCTCTCTAAATGAGGGTTATTTTCCGACACAATGGAAGCAAGCTCACATTATACCTGTCTATAAAAAAGGTGCAATGACTAAGGCAATTAATTATAGGCCTATATCAATTTTGAATGTTTTAGCTAAAATGCTAGAAAGATTTGTTTATAATACCATTTACCCTGCAATATTTAACGCACTACCTCCCAACCAACATGGTTTCGTAAAAAAACGCTCCACTTCCAGCAATTTGGCAGAATTTATTACTGACACTTTGGAAAACATGGACTCTGGTGGTCAGGTTGATGTGGTCTACACCGATTTCGAAAAAGCCTTCGATCGTGTGGACCACATCATCCTAATTCAAAAGCTATATAGTCTTGGCATCCACGGCAATTTGCTTCGCTGGGTTGAGTCGTATTTGAGTAATCGCAGTCAGGCTGTTGTTCTTGGTGGCTATCGGTCAAACTTTATAAATATTACTTCGGGTGTCCCACAGGGTTCATTGTTGGGACCACTACTTTACAATGCGTACTTATATGACATAGGCTCATGCTTTTTAAACTCCTCCTTTCTAATGTACGCTGATGATAAAAAAAAATATTTAACTATTAAAGAACCGAATGATTGTCGTAAATTGCAAGGTGATCTTGATAGGCTAGCTGAATACTACGTTAAAAATCGGATCTCTGTTAATACAGATAAATGCCAAATAATTTCTTTCACACGAAAACTAAACCCAATCGTTTTTACATACACCATTAATGATTGTACCGTGCAGAGGGCTGATGTGGTTAGAGATCTTGGCATTTATTTAGATAAGAAGCTTAGTTTTTCTGAGCATATTGACTATATCTCGACTAAGGCATATAAGGCCTTAGGTTTCATTATGCGCACTTGTAAGCCTTTTAATAATATTTCTTGCGTAAAATTACTCTACTACACTTACGTCCGTAGTGTCTTGGAATACGGCAGTATCATCTGGTCCCCTTTTTATAATAAATACATAGATAAATTAGAAGCCTTACAAAAAAAAACCCTAAAATATCTTGACTATAAAAGTAAAATTTTCCTAAATAGCTACCACGAAAGATGCGCTCATTATAAGTTATCCACCCTGTCTGACCGACGTATTCTTCTTGACCAATTATTTCTTCATGACATCATTAACGGACGCATGGACAGTGCATGCCTACTCTCCAAAATAACATTTAACGTGCCTAGGCATCGTACAAGACATACCACACACATAGTCTTTTCTATTAGGCGTTATCGTAGTAATTATGCTAACAATTCTGTCATTGCTCGTATCTGTAAAACTTATAACGAAAAATTCTCTGACGTCGACATATTTTTATACAAGAAAGAAACATTTAAATATAAAATTCTTCTTGAACTAAATAATGATGCTTAACCTGAACTTTTATCATTACTTTTTGTAAAACTCAATATCACTTTTATTTTTTATTTTATTACTTATTATTTTAATTCCCAATTGGTGCTGTTTGTACATATGTAAACAGTCTTCTAGTGGCGTGATGTTTGTTTGTGAGTCGTGTGTATAATTAGTTTAATTAATCTAATCTAAGCATATTATGTTTTTGTATGAATAATTATATCCTTGCGATGCTTATATTTTTAATAAATATGTGTAACGCGTATCCTATATATTAGATAATAAGGTTCTGTTTCGGGTACTATCCTGTATTATGTTTATATTATGCGGTCTACTGTTCCTCTTCTTATTAATATTAAGTACTACTACTCTAGGGAAACCTATAATTGGCCTATGTATAAGCACCATTACTACTGTTAAAATTTAATTGTAAGCTGTTGGTTTTCTTAATAAACAATAAAAAAAAAAAAAAAAAAATTTTGGAATCTACGTCATTTCGCAAGGTGTTATAGCCGAGGAAGTCAGGACGGTTCATCTAGTACAAATATACTATAGTATCATTTTAATACGACATTGCGGCCACTCTTTGGTTGCTATAAATCACGTACCTACCCCGGGAAAAAGGTTTGTTTCGCTCTAAATCATGCTTGATTCAAAAAATATTTTATAACAATGAAAAAAAAAAATATATGTATTAAGAGTATTCCCAAATTCAATTATAAATAATAAATTCACATAATTAAATCCACCACAGGCTTCGTCAAAAAGGAACTAAAAACAAGAATAAACCATAAATCCACAAAAGTTTCGTCAAAATACAAACCGAAATCAGCAACAAGCTTCGTCATTATTCGAAAAGCCCGCCCCGGATCATTCCTGGCTCAAACGTACCCATCAAACTGGCAGCATTCCCGCGCTGAATTGCCAGAGAGATACGCTGAACCAGAAATGAACCGGAGCGAGGGTCTTGCCCCCTTTCCCGCAGACGCTTCCCAAGTTCCCTAATAAAAGACAAAGCCTCATGTCCCCAAGGACCCGCAGTTTCAACCGCGAAGGGCAAAAACACGTAGTTACCCACCAAGTTCGTGTACTTAGCATGTTTCGCCCTCGCTGCCGTCTCCGCCGCCGCACCGGCCACTCGGACAGTACCCGTGAGATGCGACGCCGCAAACGTACTTACACACGTTGCATCCCACAACAAAGAACGCCCCTTCTGCCAAGGAACCAATGTAAGTCCATCCGGGCGTTTACCGTCCGTACGGCTTAACCCCGGCGGTTCCAAAAGACACGGCACGTTTGCGGTCGTCAAGGCCCGGCAGATGATATCATTCAAGGCACTGTGTCTGGAAAATCTTCCCGCAGCCCTCACACAGCCCAATGCGTGGTGCCCATCAGCCTCGACATGAACACCACAAACGCACCTATGAGGGATACACACATCACAACCCAGTCTATAAGCCACGGCCATACGTGTAGTGTCTCTGTCCAGTAGTGTCCCCAACTGCGGCGAAGGGAGAGCATGCAGCCAGGCGCCAGACTCCGGTTTTGCCGCTGCCCGCAAATGCGCCAATTCCGACCCGGAGGAACTCTGCAACAGACCCTCAAATATGACTTTGCAGCCCTTCTCGTCCCACTCCCTCTGTACTTCCGGATGCTCTGGAATCGTTTGATTAGGGTACAGTATAGCCCACTCAGCCAGAGCCTGATCAACATATGGCATCGAGAATCCGTCACCATCAACACCAAGTATTTGAGCGACCAAAACCCGAACACCATACGCAGAACCCAGGAAAGCTGTAACACCGGCATCCTGTACCCGACGAATACCAAGGCCGCCATGCCTAATCGGCAACGAAGCTTGAGACCACTGGGTGTCACTCAAGGATATATTTAACACATCCTCCAAAATATTCCGCACACATGAATCCATAGATGTCACTTGAGTTGGGCAAAGCCAAGTAGGAGATGTACGTACCGTGTAAGTCAACCTAGGCATAGCGAGGCAATTTCGCAAAAGTACTAAAGCGACACACATATGGAGCTGCTTTAAGTGCATCTTCCGCGAACTCAGAGCCGCCTCTTTCGTGGACAAAACAGTTGGCACTCCCTCAGCAAAGATCGGGGCCCCAAGGAGTGTCAAACTATTCGCACCCACGCTCTGTATTCCCGGTATTAGCTCCTCGAACTGCGAAAAAACCTCCGGCACATCCCGATTGCAGTAAAATTCACACTTTCGCGAATTAACCTCCAAGCCCATTGCCGCCAAATTGCGAAAAAGCTCCGGAATGTCACGCATAACGGTATCTGGACTCCCGCCAATAGTACCATCATCCAGATACCACACATTAAGTGGTGACTTAATTGCAGAAAACAATGAAATACACGTTTTTTACGTTTTTCATTGATTTGGCCGGGAATCGAATCGGCTCTCGATACAAGAAGCAGACAACCTTCTAGTATATTTCGGGAATTATCTCAATGAAATTAAAGAATAAAAGCAGATACTTCTTTATAAGATTTTTATTTGACCACGAACCACTTAACAATTCCGATTTTTGGTGATAAAAAAAATATATTTTCTCTTGTTCACTTTGTTTAGAAGTGTATAGTTGTAATAAGACCACGGTAACATGATCATTAACTAACATACGGATACCTGGATATACATAAAGCTGCCTCAGGTACATGCTCTATAAATAAAACAACCATTGAAATAATAAATAATAAGTATATTGGTTACTTACTCTAAATTTCCAAAACGCACGCGTGCTCAAACACAAGTGTACACGTGTTCAAAATGGTACGTCTGCCTTCGATGCGTGCTCGAATCAAAAGAACCCCAATGAAAGACAAACACGCCTTTTTATACCCTTTCTCCTAGTGTTGCCATATAAAGGCAACACAAATTCGCACAAAATTACAGAAAACCTAACATTCGACCATCCTGACGTTGTGCATGTCCTCATGCACGTAGACAAAACGTCTAATGTTCAAACCTAACATTCGGCGGGCCAAGTGATTCCACACTCATCGAGAACAGTTACAAAGCTTCACTTAAAATCTAAAAGTACAACGACATATAATCACATTTACGGGGTGAAACATCAGCTCTTCTTTCTAATCATAAAAAGCTATTCAAGTTGTCAATAGTTCGCAAACCCTTCCTTCTCACGAACCATTGCAAAGCAATTGAGTGTGAACCTTCTTTCTCACACTTGTAATTATCGTATACAAACCTTCCTTCTTATATACGATAATTAAAATAATCATAATATAAAGCTACTCAAGTTGTCAATAGTTCGCAAACCCTTCCTTCTCACGAACCATTGCAAAGCAATTGAGTGTGAACCTTCTTTCTCACACTTGTAACTATCGTATACAAACCTTTCCTTCTTATATACGATAATTAAAATAATCATAATATTACAAAGCTATTCAAGTTGGCAATAGTTCGCAAACCTTTCTTTCTCACGAACTATTGCAAAGCAATTGAGTGTGAACCTTCTTTCTCACACTTGTAACTATCGTATACAAACCCTTCCTTCTTATATACGATAATTAAAATAATCATAATATTATAAAGCTATTCAAGTTGGCAATAGTTCGCAAACCCTTCTTTCTCACGAACTATTGCAAAGCAATTGAGTGTGAACCTTCTTTCTCACACTTGTAACTATCGTATACAAACCCTTCCTTCTTATATACGATAATTAGAATAATCATAACATTATAAAGCTATTCAAGTTGGCAATAGTTCGCAAACCCTTCTTTCTCACGAACTATTGCAAAGCAATTGAGTGTGAACCTTCTTTCTCACACTTGTAACTATCGTATACAAACCCTTCCTTCTTATATACGATAATTAAAATAATTGTGAACCCTCCTCACAAAATTGAAAGTCACCTTAACTAAATAGCTATGAGCCCTCCTTCTCAAGCTATTACTAAATACACATCTTACAGTTTCATCCAACAAACAGTACCTCTACTTACTTTCTTTTGATTGTATATAATAATGACACAATCAGTCATCTTCATCACTACTTTCTTTATCATCATTAACGTGAATCCAGGGTGACATTCGATTTGTTAAATGAAGTAGTCATCAATCCCAACAAATTCAAACTCAAAAATATGTTAATTCAGTAGGTAACATTGTTACACTTTGAATCGTCAATTTTTACATCTTTAAGGGATTCCCGAACTGACAATAAAGTATAATTTTGCGTTTCGCATACTATTTCGTTCAACATAGGATTAATTTCCGCATCCATCTGAAGTCCAAACATTACCTCAGTCCGTCCCGTTGTCTTCCGACGGGTGTTGTTCATGCCCCATTGGACTCTACCTATCTTGTCATCCCAGACGTTCTTGTCAAAATTAAGATTTTGCGCAGTTAACGACCCTAACATCGTGCGATTACACTGCTCTACTTGTCCATTGGACCTAGGACTTGCAACTGCGTTCAACACGTGTCTAATACCTTTATCCGAGCAAAACGTTTGAACACGTACGATGTGAAGAAAGTACCGCGGTCGCTAATAATTCGATTTGGGTTTCTGAACGTATAGAAAATATCTTCTGATTCTCGCGTTGTTGTAACTGTTTTTGGTATTTCTGACTGGCCTGATAAATTTAAATTTCGTAAAGGCATCTACGACTACCAATAGGTAAGAGTTTTCCTCTCTTTGATCGCACAAAAAGGTCCAAGGTGATTGATGTACAGGGTGTGAAAAGGCACCTCGACTTTTCGTTTACGTGGAATAGGCCCTCATTTGAATTAGTTTTCTGTTATGTACTTTAACCCATCTGCATCAATATCAGTGGTAAGAAATTCCCGAATGCGACCCAGTTCACTATCACCTAATTGAAGAGTCTACAACCTGTCCCCCTCATTGATTGACATAACCGTCGGGTAAAGACCAGCGTCAATTTCCATTGAACTAAGATCCTCAATTGGGTTCCGAAATAGAAGGTCCACGTGCGACATTTTCGTGCCAGCACGATATTCAAAAAGCAAAAACAGCCACCAGCGGGCAATACGTCTAACCAAATCGCGTTTGGAAAGCATGGAGCGCAACGCACTACAATCGGTCATGATTTTGAAATTTTGACCCAGAAGGTAAACCCGAAACTTTTGAGCGAACTTACTATAGCAAGAGTCTCAAGTTTATAAACCTTTTCTCTTCTGGAGATGTCTGGCGACTAAAGTACGCTACGGGATGGTAGGTGTCGTTTCCATTACGTCGCTGCATCAATATTCCACTGACGCCCACTTCACTGGCGTCAGTGTGCAACTGTGTTTCGGCGGTCGGGTCGTAAATGGCTAAGATTGGCCTATCTATCAGACTACTCTTGAGATCAACAAATGCGGCTTCTTGTTCCTCAGTCCAACACCATTCCACATCCTTCTTGAGCAACTTATTCAACGGATGTGATAAAGGCGCGTAATTCCTTATAAATTTTCCGAAAATATCCTACTAGTCCCAGAAATTGGCGGACGGAATGTGGACTGGTGGGACGAGGAACATCAAACACTGACTGTGTTTTTTTGTCAGCCGGCCGCACCCCAGCAGCGCTAATATCATAACCCAAATAGTTAATAATTCTGCTGTAAGAAATTACATTTTGCCAAATTCAGAGTTAGGCTTGCCTTTTCTATCAACTGTAAAGCCCTTTCTTACCTATCCAAACACTCTTCTACATCCTTTTCGTAAGTTAATACGTCATCGATGTAAGCAGTAGCTTCTGAGAACCTAGCGGAAACCAATACCTTATTCATCAGCCTTTGAAATACAGCTGGTTCGTTAGCCAACCCAAACGGCATACGATTAAATTCATATTGGTCGTCTGGGGTGATAAAGGAAGTTAAGGGTTTCGATTCTTCTGCAATAGGCACCTGGTAGTATCCAGATGCCAGATCCAAAGTTATAAAGTAGGCCTGCCCCACTAATCGAGCAATCTCGTCTTCAATCACTGCCATCAGGTACCTTAACTGTCATTGAATTCAGAAACCTATAATCAACACAGAGCCTTTGTTTACCGTCCTTCTTACGAACCAACATAATTGGACTCGCATATTCCGATACAATTTCTCGTACAATCCCCGCATTCATCATCTCACCAACCATTTCTCTTACTTGTTGTCGTTCCTTGTGCGACAATATGTAAGGCCGGTAAACCACAGGACGCTCAATATTCAATTCAATTTTCATTTCAGTCATATTTGTACATCCCAACTCCTCTAATGATTGCGCGAAGCAATGCTTGTATTCGTTCAAAATGTTAAAATAGACGTCGTTTATGTGGCTCTTCAAGCGTTTTTGCTAAAGTTAACATCTTTAGGCTCTATACCTAAATGCTCGCCAACGAGGTCTGTGGGTGATGTACAAATATGATTGACAATCTGAACTCTATTATGTTTCGCAGCTTCATTCTTTGCGATTTATTGTTAACATAGTGTAGTTATGCCCCCACGCATCAGCCTTGCACGGATTTTTAGAGATATAGTAGGATTTAAAAAACGATATATGGCAACACTGAGTACTGGTTTTTCCTGTCGTTCGCACATTTTCTTCATTCCGTGTTTCTACGTTGAAGCCTTCGCACAACTCCTAAAGTTCGCAATTATTTTTACAAAAAGTATAATAATATATCTTTAAACATGGGAAAACGGAAAGAGAAGACTAAGGAGCCAGCTGAAAAACCCAAAAGACGGCGAATAATTTATTCTTCGGAAGATGAACAAAATTGTAAGTAAATCTATATTATCTAATTGTGAAAAGTGATATCAATGCAATTAAAAGTGATGTGGACAACTGAATTCGGGTTGTACCCTTCACGTTGGTTTTGATGTGTACTGCTGTATTGGGCAGTGACCGTCATTAAAATATATAACGATGTGTATTGCTATAACCGGGCAATAACCGTCACCTGAAAATTACTGACAACTACATTTGTTGCAGATGAAGACGATAATTCGTCAGGAGTACGACTTAGGTCACGTGCCGCCACGTGCTCACGCACTCGTAGCCGGTCACCGGTGTTTCCCATCCACCGTGATACTTCGCCATGCCGCCGCCAGCCCTCACCACAACGCGATCCTTCAGCAGAGCCAGGTCCATCAACCGTGCCAATCGAAAATTGTACGGAAGAGATGGAGTTAGATGAAGAGATTTTACTATTACTTGGCGAGGCGCCAAAGGATGTTACTTCGCTTGGACCCCCTATCCATAAAGACATAGCCAGTCGTTGGCAAGAAATACTCGCCAAAGGTTTGTCGAAGGAAGTAAAGGACCAAATAATGAAGGAGCACAGCGTTCCAAGCAATTGTGACCTATTGTTACCTCCGGAACTTAATCCTGAAGCAAAGGCAGCCCTATCAGAGGTGTTTATCAAACGTGATATATCCCTGATGAATAAACAAAAGCAATTGGCAACGGCGCTTTCTGCTTTGGCCACCGTGACTCAATTGGTAGTTTCCAATGAAACATCTAAACAAAAACTTTTGAAACCTCTGAGCGATGCGTGTCGTATTATTTGCGATAGCCATTACAGGGAGACGGCAACACGAAGAAATTTTGTAGTGTCTTCCGTAAATACGGCCCTTAAAGAAACTCTTATTGACGCAAAGAGAGGAAAATTCTTATTCGGTGATAACGTCGGAGAAAAATTAAAAATAGCTCAAAACATTCAGCGATCTGGCGATGCCCTTAAAAGTATACAACAAAAGAATACATTTACAAAAAATAATTTCACCTTACGAAAGGGCCGTTTAAACTACCAGCACCAACGGAGGACAAATCACAAGCCAGCCGGCGAACTTCCGAGAGCAGCTCGTCAGACGACGATGACGCAGCGCCAGCACCCACCGCGCCACCCCGCCACCAACCGCACCCGGAAGCCGTCCGACCGCTCCCCACCGCCACGCAGGACTTACCAGCGATAACCTCTCACCAGGTACCTTACGCCGGCAGGTTACAATATTATTTACATGAATGGCAAGAGATCACAACCGACATAACTATACTTTCTTGGTTAGAAGGGTATAAACTACCGTTTACCACGACTCCATACCGTCATGATAGCCCTAGTACATTTCCTAAGTCTATTCAAGAAGGACGAGATTTTACTAAATCAATCACTACTTTGTTAAACATTGGCGCAATTTCAAAATGTCATCATGAAGATGGAGAATTCGTTTCTAGCATATTTTTAGTACCTAAACCGAATGGTGACCAGAGATTTATTCTGAATTTAAAGTGTTTGAATAAATTCATTAAAACTGTACATTTTAAAATGGAAGATTATAGGACCGCGTCAAAATTGATTACAAAACAATGTTACGTGGCATCGATAGACTTAATGGACGCATATTTTTTAGTTCCTATCCACAAATTTCATCGCAAGTACTTACGCTTCCTATACAATGACACACTGTATGAATTTAATTGCTTACCATTCGGCTTATGTACAGCACCATATACGTATTCACAAAATTGTTAAAGCCTGTAATGGAGTTTTTAAGGTCACGTAATATGCTCTCTGTAATCTACCTTGACGACATCTTTTGTATAGGGCGAACATACACAGAGTGTGCAAATAACATTCATAACACTAAAACATTATTAGAAAATTTAGGCTTTATACTAAATTTCAAGAAAAGCTGTCTTATACCAAAAACACAATGCAAGTTTTTAGGTTTTATTTTTGATTCTAGCAATATGGCTTTAAAACTTCCTGAAGAAAAGAAAATTAAAATAAAGGAAACTATGACCTCTGTTATAAATACGCGTAGATGTAAACTTCGTGAATTCGCCAGATTATTAGGACTTTTAGTGTCAGTCTGCCCTGCTGTTCAGTATTCATGGCTGTATACAAAAGATTTCGAACACTTTAAATATTTTTGTTTACTTAAAAATCCCAGCTATGAGCAAAAAGTAGAATTACCAGATTATTTAAAAAATGATATGTTATGGTGGGTAAACCACATAGATGAAGGTTTTACTTCCTTATATCCTAAAGTTTATCAATTAGAAATATTTTCAGACGCCTCCTCCACAGGATGGGGTGCTTATTGTGACAAAGGGGAATGCTTTGGATATTGGAAGGATGTAGAAAAGTTCAGGCATATCAATGAATTGGAAATGAAAGCTGCATTTTTCGGTTTAAAATGTTTTACCAAGCAACTTAGCAACTGTAATATCTTACTGCGAATCGATAATGTCACAGCGATATCCTGCATAAATAGAATGGGCAGCATTCAGTACCGACATCTAAATAAAATTTCTAGAGAAATTTGGCAATGGTGCGAATATCGCAGAATAACTATTTTTGCATCCTACATCAATACAAAAGATAACCAATTAGCAGATTCTTTATCACGTAAAAAATTTAATGATATAGAATGGGAATTAAACGATTATGCTTTTAATGAAATAATAAAAGAATTCCAAATTCCTGATGTAGATTTGTTCGCGAGCAGAAACAATGCTAAATGTCCAGTTTATGTGACATGGAAAAATGATCCAGAGGCCTGCGCCATTGATGCATTTACAATACCATGGAAAAATAAGTTGTTTTACGCATTCCCACCATTTGCGCTAATTCCAAAAATGTTACAAAAAGTTATCAGCGACGAGACTGAAGTAATTGTAGTAGTCCCATACTGGCCTTCTCAACCGTGGTACCCAGTATTTCAAAAACTGATAGTTACTAAATCAATTATTTTTGACCCAGATATAAACTTGTTAACATCTCCTTTCAGAACGAGCCACAATCTGCACAAGACCCTCAGATTGGCTGCCGCGAAGCTTTCAGGCAAGCTTTACTTAGGAAAGGTGTGTCAATAAGATCCACAGAAATAATGTTAGCCTCACTGTCAAACTCTACTTATAAACAATACGATGGGTGTATTAAACAATGGGTACTATATTGTAATACAAACAATTTAGATTACACTAAAGCGTCAGTTCCTAAAATTTTAAATTTTTTAACACACAATTTTGATCAAGGTGCTAAGTATGGTACTCTAAATTCTTGCAAATCAGCTCTGGCTTTAATTTTAGGTAATATTCTTGAAGATGAACGCATAAAACGCTTTATGAAAGGGGTTTTCAAACTACGACCAACAAAGCCTAGATATGCCGTTACCTGGGACCCAAATGTAGTTCTTAACTATTTAGCACAAAAGTGGCCTAACGAAGATCTCAGCTTGGAAACCATTTCAAAAAAGACGTTAACTTTGTTGGCATTAGTGACTGCGCACCGTGTACAGACGTTCTCCCTAATTCAATTGAACAATATTAAAATACAATCTCCTAATGACATTACTATAAGGATCCCAGATATTATAAAGACATCGAAACCTAATTCTTATCAACCAATTTTACGTTTACCTTACTATCCTGCGCGTCCAGAAATCTGTCCAGCTCGTTGTTTGGAAGAATACATAAATAAAACACAATCGCTCCGTAAAAATCACAGTTATTTATTTATCAGTTCTAGACGACCATATTCAAAACTATCACCACAAACACTCAGTCGTTGGATTAAAGATGTTCTTAGTAGTAGCGGTATAGATACTTCAGTATTTAATGCTCACAGTACACGGCACGCAGCCACATCTTCTGCTAATAAACTTGGTGTAAGCATAGACTTGATCAGGAGCACCGCTGGTTGGTCTAATTCATCTTCAGTGTTCGCAAAATTTTATGATAGAACTATTGTTCCAGATCCTAACCAGTTCGCAAATTCCATTCTGTCTTCAGAGCACCTGTAACAATAACAAACATTAATTAGAACTATCTACTACGATTATGCATGTCAAACGTTAAATTATTTTTGTTATTAAATAAAAGTTATGAAACAACACTTACCTTAGTTCCTTTCTTTTTGAGTAATTTTATCACCTTTCCAGTATTGAAGAGTGATTATTTCACATTTTTCTCTGAACATCTACACTATGTTAACAATAAATCGCAAAGAATGAAGCTGCGAAACATAATTGAAAGTCAAACGAACTTGTAAGTGAAGTTCGATGACAATTATGTGAGCAGCTTCATTCGACGCGATTTATACACACCCTCCCTAAAGCAAAGGAAGCATTAAGTATATGTACACACTTAGTTAACAAACTTAAAAGAAATGAAGAAAAACCCACCCTAGTTTGTAAATAAAATGTGAAATAAATTACTTTAAACAAAATGAAGAAAATGTGCGAACGACAGGAAAAACCAGTACTCAGTGTTGCCATATATCGTTTTTTAAATCCTACTATATCTCTAAAAATCCGTGCAAGGCTGATGCGTGGGGGCATAACTACACTATGTTAACAATAAATCGCGTCGAATGAAGCTGCTCACATAATTGTCATCGAACTTCACTTACAAGTTCGTTTGACTTTCAATTTCATCTACCTATAATATCACCTTCATCAATATAACAAAAGCTGACAATGGGGTAATATGAACAAAGAGCTGACCTTCCTCTACTTTGTATAACCCGCCGGCTATCGTGAATTCTCGGTTTGGCTTCCCCACGACTCTTCCGCTAAGCCTAACATATCAATTAATCACAACATCAGTACGAGCTCTGATAATCGCCTCTCCACTCAATCTTGCGCATGAAGCGGAGACGACCTTTACACTCGCAGTATCACCACTACCACCGTTAGCAAAAGGATTCATCATCATAATAAAACCTCAATTCGTTGGCATTCTTGAATACCAGCACCTGCTTCTGTTCGGTGAAGGACTGTCCTACTAATATGGGACAATTGAGCAGATTACTGTCAACCACGTGACACAAAACATCCGCACTAACACCGTCGATGCATAAATTAACCTGTGTCCTGCCCATGGACAAAATAAAATCACTACCAAAACTTTTAGTGGAGTCGGGGGTTGATCACAAGTCTACCCCAAAATCAGTGTCGTTGTTTGTTTTATGAGCGAAACTTCGCTACCGAAATCTATAAACGATATCATAGAGGTGTCATTTACCCTAACTGTATTGAAATATTTTGAGCCCGACTTAGAGGTAAGTATGCGCATGATTTTAGGAATGTTACCTAGATTATCACGGTTTTCAAAAAAAAAGGGACTCTGCAAGTTTCCATTTTATGACCGAACCTACGACATCCTGTACATTGGACCAGAGGTTTGGGGCATTTAAGATACGGGTAACCTTTTTCCCTACAGTTAAAGCAAAATAATTTGTAACTTGAATTTTTTTTTTTGAAGTCTTAATTGATTTATCCCTATTGTCATTATTACTTCCCGCTGTGGATTCAGTCGACTACTTTGTTTTATTAAAATGAAAGCGATCGGGCGGCGGTTGGTTCTCCTTATTACTCATCAGAAAATGGAGTTGATCAGGCTGCGTACATGGTAACGCTTATCGCTGGATCTAATTGTCTTGTCACTTAATCCGTGGATAATGCAGTCCACGGCTCGTTTCCCTTCGATGTCACACCGGTTCACGATGGCTAATTCTTCATAATAATAAACCTCTAGCGGTTCACCAAACCTACTCTTTCGCCTAAGCGTATCCTCCAGGGATTGGCCATAATCATGTTCAAAAGGAAATGCGTCTAACCACTTTTGCTGCCATTCTGCCCAGCTGTACAAAATAGAATTGAAGCTTTCATACCAAACTTTGGCCAACTCCTGCAGTTTCTGCATTGCGAAGTGGATAACGGTTGTTCTCATCCCATCCGTAAACAGTGGCACACTCATTAACTTTCTTTAACCAAGTATCAATCTTTTGACTTTTCGATGAGGGTCCAAATTCGGGTAACATGGTTCATAATACTACTGGAAGGATGTGATGTGGCGACTGCTGTCGGATTAGGTTAAGATCTTAAGTTAACTAATGATTCAACAATATTAAGAACATCTTTAGATGAAAATGTAGGGCTATCTGACCTTTCTATTCCCTTAGCTGCCGACGAACGTCGCACCTCCTGCCCTTCGCCGCGACGTCGTTGGCTGTGTCGCTCGTTGTGCCGACGCGTGAAGCGACGTCTCTCTCCGGCTGTACTCCCGGCTCTCTCTCCGGCTGCGCTCCCGGCTTGTATCGGCTCGGCTCGGCTCGGCTCGGCTCGGCTCGGCTCGGCTCGGCTCGGCTCGGCTCGGCTCGGCTCGGCTCGGCTCGTCTCGGCTCGTCTCGGCTCGGCTCGGCTCGTCTCGGCTCGGCTCGGCTCGTCTCGGCTCGTCTCGGCTCGGCTCGGCTCGTCTCGGCTCGTCTCATCTCGGCTCGTCTCGGCTCGTCTCGGCTCGGCTCGGCTCGTCTCGGCTCGTCTCGGCTCGTCTCGGCTCGGCTCGGCTCGGCTCGGCTCGTCTCGGCTCGTCAGTCGTCTTCGTGGAACGATCTCGTCTTCAAGAGGCATAATCTGGAACTCGAAAACATTGGAACATGTAAATATTCTTCAGATAACCCTATATGTATATATCTATACAGATATATTTCCAAAGTAAAATATCTCAAAAACGGTGTATCCTGATTAACACATATGGATACCATCCCACTTCTGAAATGTAATAAGACCACGGTAACATGATCATTAACTAACATACGGATACCTGGATATACATAAAGCTGCCTCAGGTACATGCTCTATAAATAAAACAACCATTGAAATAATAAATAATAAGTATATTGGTTACTTACTCTAAATTTCCAAAACGCACGCGTGCTCAAACACAAGTGTACACGTGTTCAAAATGGTACGTCTGCCTTCGATGCGTGCTCGAATCAAAAGAACCCCAATGAAAGACAAACACGCCTTTTTATACCCTTTCTCCTAGTGTTGCCATATAAAGGCAACACAAATTCGCACAAAATTACAGAAAACCTAACATTGTGTCGGCTCTGGTACTCTTAGCTTTACCTGCAAGAATGGCACATATTAACGTGGAGCACACAAATACACACACATTGCACATAGAAGGAGGAATAAATCACAGGTACTTACAAAAATAGTTATGCATGCTAATGAGTGACGTCACGGACGTTGTGTTTATATGTGGAACGTCCTATCGCTGCGACTTTTAAAAATACTTAAAATCACCACGAGAGCGCGTTAACTACTTAGATACATAAAGTAGCCTCCAGTGAGCAATATATATTGTGGGATAAGTGTGCAGTGCTAAGACTACTGTATAAAACCTAAAATAAAATACGGCCCGGACAAGTGAGGAAAAAAGTGTACCCACATATAAAAATATAAACAATACACAGTGTTAAATATCATTTATTTTCAATAGTTAAAATCAATAAATTGGTAATTAAACAAAGTAAAAAAAAGGAAACAGAATTACAACATATATAAACACTTAAGTACACAAAAGTAAACGCCATCTAGTGGAACTACAGAGATCTAGCGTAACATTAATCGATCGAGTTAAAAATGCCAGTGAAGTGCAGTGCGTGTTGCAAGTATATGTCGGTTATAGAGGGCATTGTTTGTCCCAGTTGTAAGGAGTCAAACCACAGATCGTGTGTAAACATACCTAAGGATGCTCAAGTGCACAGCTCCTGGCTATGTCCGAGTTGTAAAGCCAGGCTGCCAACGAGGAATGAAAATAGCACGCCCTTTCGTGGTATGAGTGCCGCCTACGTGTTGGACGCCTCCATGTCCGAGCCGACGGTTGTCACCCAGCCAGCCAGCATAGAGCTGGATGATACTGCTGGCATGCTTAACAACACAGCGATTGACAATACAGTGGCGTGCGGGGGGCCGGAGCCCGACCTGTCTACAGAATTGCGGCAGTTCCGGGAGGAGATGCGGCGGACTCGAGAGGAGTTCCGCGCATTCCGCCAGGACATGCAGGATCTGCGTGCCCTGGTGTCCTCATGTGACACACGGCTTAGCAAGCTGGAGACTAGGGTCGACGAAATGGAGCGGATTGCGGGTATGGGCGGAGACGGAGCCCACGGTGAGCTCATCGGTATGCTGGAGAGCACAGTCGCCCAGCTGAGGCAGGATCTCGATGATCGTGATCAGGAGCTACTCCTGAACGACATCGAGATCTCAGGAGTCCCCGAGGAGAATGGAGAGAGCGTCGCCCACCTCGTTACGGCGTGCGCCGCGAAGCTCGGCGTGACGGTCGACGAACGTGACATTGTTAGGTGTATGCGTGTGGGTGGGCGGCGCGCGGGGAGCGAGGGCAAGCCGCGCCCGCGCAACATCGCCGTGCGCCTCGCCCGCCGCTCCACTCGTGACCGGTTCCTCCATGAAGCGCGCGTGCGGCGCACCGCCACCACGGAGGGAACGGGCCTACGCTCTGAGCCTCGGCGATTTTATGTAAACGAGCGGCTCACAAAAAACAATCGAATGCTGTTCGGCCGAGCGCGTAAATTAGCTAGCTCTTTAAGTTGGCGGTATGTATGGACGCGTGACGGCAAAATTTTCACCCGCCGAGACCAGGGCGATCCGGTAAACCGGATTAGGTCGGAAAAAGACCTAGTTAGTGTTTTTGGTCCGGCGCGCGTTCGTCCTGCTCCCGCAGCTGGCGAGAGCAATGTACTTATTGATACGATATAATAATGTTATACCTTTCATTGCACCGTATCTCTATCCTTGTCTGTTGTTTACACTGTGTTTGTTTCTATCGATGTTCTGCGTTATCAAAATGTATGTTTGCTACGTCATGCGGCTTGGTCATTTGTGGTGGAATGCGAAAATCGTTACTAAAAGGTATGTTTATGTAGTGTACGGTGTCATATTACGTATAATAAATTATATTACAAACAAACAGTTACACATGATTAGTATATTCCATTTCGATTCCAGTATTTCATTATTAATCACTATATTAACAAAACACCTTCGAAAATGTATACGTTATATCATGAGTACATTTTCATTCTTAGGTAATATATTATCACATAAACACCAACATGCACACATACCTAAACATTACTTTACAACGCTATTAAAACAATATAATTTGATTGGCACAAATGATTATGTCATGGAAAAATCTTGCAATTCATACTTTTCAATTTTTAATTCAATACTAATACAATACTTTAAGATAACATATGATAATAATAATATTCAATAATAAACGAAAGTTAAAAGTTGGACTATTTAATGCTGGATCACTGGGAACTGGGCATGACGAGTTTCTCGTGGCGATGGACCGTCATAACGTAGATGTAATGGCCATCAATGAGACCTGGATACGGGAGGGACAGGAGGGCCGCGCGCCCGCCGTGCCGGGATACCGCCTGCGGAACACACCACGCCCCCCCGGGCGCCGGAAGCGGGGGGGCGGAGTCGGATTTTATATCCGACGTGGTGTCACCGCGCGAGTGCTAGCCCATCCACAAACACCACCGGTGGAACAGATGTGGCTGGGGGTCACAGTTGGTAGTTGTAAGCTAGTGATAGGTACTGCGTACAGGCCAGACTGGGTGACTGAGGGTCTACTTATAGATGCTCTTTCTTCGTCCCTGGAAACGTTCACCTGGTGTAGTAATGTCGTACTACTGGGCGACTTTAATATTGACGTCGCCGTGCCGTCATTGGCTAGTGTCAGAAAACTTAACCAATTCTTAGCTGCTTTTAAACTCTCGCAATTGGTCACCGACTACACGCATTTCACTTCTCACAGCCAAAAGACTATAGATCTAGTATGCACCGATATAAAGGGGTGTACAGTAACAGTGGACTACATTCCGGATCTTGGTAGACATGCCTTTATCGCATGCCTACTCAATATACCAAAATTTAAACCCTCTCCTGTTAAAGTCACGCGACGGGCACTTAAAGACATACATGTCGACACTTTTAGAGATCATCTTGCCTCAATAGATTGGGGCAATGTCGAAGCAGTCGCCGACGTAAATATTATGGTATCAATGTTTAATTCAGCTATTGTTGCACTATTTGATTTGCACGCTCCATCCAAAACTTTCAGCATGCGTCATCACCAGTACCCTTGGATTACGTACAATGTAAAAATGATGATGAAAAGACGAGATGAAGCACATGCCAGGGCGCGTATAAGTGGCTGTGGCTCCCATAAGGCGTACTATAAGGATCTCAAGTATACTGTGGAGAAGGCATTAGCGAGCGAAAAGCAAGCGTATTATGATCATTACGTTAATACCAACTATAATGACCCTCGTACACTCTGGACACATATAAAAAATAACGTTAGGATTAAATGCAAACCTGATTTTCCTACATGTATTTTTAAGGATCCTGAAGCAATAAATGATCACTTTCTAGACGTACCTAATGGGGGATCGGTGCCGGTTTCAAATCTATTTTTTTTTAAGGAACAACGCAAGATCTCTTCCACATTTACACTGAGAAAGGTCTCTGAGGGGGACGTACTGAGGGAGTTACAGTCGCTTCGTTCGAGCGCCGTTGGCGTCGACGGTATTTCCTTAGACATGATAATAATGTCACTACCCGAAATCTCGTCAGTGCTGACATCTATTGTGAATAGATCGATCGATACCTGCACGTTTCCCAAACTGTGGCAGAGTGCAATCGTCAAACCACTGCCAAAGAACTCCAGTCCCTCCTCCCTAAAAGATCTGCGCCCTATTAGCATATTGCCTTGCATTTCAAAGATCTTAGAGAAGATCGTGGCGAAGCAGATGAGACTGTTTTTAGAAGCAAATGCTTTGCTTCCAGAGCTACAGTCGGGTTTCAGGAAATCTTATAGTACAACCACTGCTTTGCTGAATGTGGTGGACGACATTCTAGCCGCACAAGATGACGGGCGGGGTACAGTATTGGCGCTGCTGGACTTTTCTAGGGCGTTTGACTGCATAGATGTTTCTCTATTATTGGCAAAGCTACATTACTATGGTTTTGGTGCTTCTGCCATTCAATGGTTCGACAGTTACTTTAAATATCGTAACCAATACGTCCAAATACAGAATGATCATGGCGAACCGATGGTGTCCCCTCCCAAGCCTGTCACTCGTGGTGTTCCGCAGGGCTCTATCTTAGGCCCACTGTTATTTATCATCTATAGTGCCGATGTCGTGACTCATATTGAGCATTGCAAATATCATATATATGCTGACGATATACAACTATATATATCATGTAAACCCGGCGATACACATTCCGCTATAGACAAATTAAACGATGACCTAGAAAGGATCACTTTGTGGTCAGAGTCTAATTCATTGGTTTTGAACGGAAGTAAAACCAAATACATGATACTGGGCTCTAAACAACAGGTAAGTAAAATATCTAATGAAGGTGCTAATGTGGTCATTAGAGGGGAAGCCGTGGAGCGTGTCACGGAAGCTAGGAATTTGGGACTTCTCATGGACGAAGAACTGAGGTTCGACAAATATATAGTTAACACTGCAGCAAATTGTTTTTATCGTCTCAAGACATTATACCAAATCAGGAACTATATTAATACTGAAACCCGCATCAAACTTTGCGACACTCTTGTTATGTCGAAATTTAACTATATGGATGTAGTATATGGTCCGCGACTGCTTGCCCGATCACAAAAACTCATACAAAGAGTTCAAAATGCCTGCGCACGATTTTGCTTCAATATACCACCACGCACACACGTCACGCCGTTTATAAACAATGCCAATATTATGAAGATGAATGCACGGAGACAACTACATCTTGCAACGCTCTTGTTTGGTGTAGTGAAACATCATACGCCGCCGTATCTCGCTGAGAAATTGGTGTGGTCACGTGACGTGAAGTCGTACAAAACTCGCTCGACGTATTACTCACTGGCAATACCGCGTCACCGTACCACTGCCTTCCGCGGAAGTTTCAGGTTCGCCGCGTCCAAGTGCTGGAACGATCTGCCGCCTCCATTATGTAGTCTGAAAACGATACACAATTTTAAATCTCATTTTAAAAAACATCTTATGAATTTACAAAAAAGTGTCATTTAAGCAATATAAATTTCTTACATATTTAAATTACTTCACATTAAATTACACTAACGTCTTACTTACCTCAATGGATCAGACACGAAGGTTTTGCGGAGTCGTACTAGCGGCGTGGAAGCGACGATACCACGCGGTCTTGGTTTTTCACTGTTTTCATTACACTGCATCCATTGACCACAATGTACCTATTTATTATTGCTGAGCTCAATTCGTTTATCCATCGATTTTTATTACTTTTTCAATTATGAACAAATTGTGAAGTAAACAAATAAATGATAATCACTGTCTTATTGACGTTGATAGTATTGGATTGCATCGAATGCGCAATTGGTGTAGTGCCTGCTCGGCGACGCGGACGGCGGGCGACTGGTTCTTATCTATGCAACCATTGCAGTCATAAAAAATAATGCTTTGTCCCTGTCGATCTGCGGCCGACCGGTGCGGGACCATTGCCTAACACACACACACGTACACACTCCTACATCTTATTTGTTCAAACATTTATTTTATTAACCTGCTCACGATTGTTTTTACTTGTTTTCCTTTATGAGTTTGCACAATATATAATTAATATATATTATACTTATTTACATCTATATTTTATTTTATTTGTAATTATATTATGTAGTAATTATATTATGATAATATCTAAGTAACCTATAATAGTAAGTAAGTATATGTACATATGGTGGCGCGACGTCCGTACTTCACTCATTACTCAGGCCTCACAGAATACCAGCGTCGCGGCTCACGCCGCGGCATAAGCTGAGTGAGGACCTTTTATACGGGACACCATCCACTACACATGGGTAAGCCGACATGACGTCACTTTTTAATTTAGGTATAAGTTTCTGTGTTCGTTTTCCATGTTTCTATATAGAAAATATTTCGTGTGTGCGTTGATTTCTGATGTGATGTCATTATAATGTATATATTGTATATGTAATCCGTGTCTGTGGTGTCCTAAATAATAAATGTTTCTTTCTTTCTTTCTAATTATTTAGTGCAATAAAAAATATTTGTATTGTATTTAAATTTTTTTTCTATTTGCATGGAAAAAATAAGTAAATAGTAGAATACAAAAATAAAATTCATCTATAAAGTTATAACTAAACTTAAACTTACCTTATGAGAGGTATGTGAGTGAATTATAGAGTTTCTATGTCTATGGAGTGAATATTGTTGGTACTGCATCACTATGTAATAATTTTGTTTGGTATCCTGCTCGATAGCAAGCAAGATATATCGAAATGTAATGAGCACAGGTGAAAATAAGAAAAACGCGTCCTTCAGAAGAGAGAATCATCTCGTTTCATGGTCTGAATCCAATTGTTTCTTAATTTCTGTCCTAGTAATATGTGCTGATCCCAAGATTTATACATCGTAGGGCTGGGTGTGCTGATATATATTCTATCTGCATGCCGTAGTACTTGTCTTTTTTAAACCTACCACACTGCTTTATTTACATACAATTTATTTGTAATAATGGAAGAGCGGGGCCTCCAAACACAGGCTATGTCGCTTAAATGGAGACCCCAATCCACCAGTAGTTAAGGCTTTATTGTAAAAGAAAATAAACATTTTTAATTTTTTTTTCATTTTTCTGGTTTCGTAAATTAGGATATTTAGGAAATATGTAATCTTCATCCAAATCGGAAACAGGTCGAAGAATAAATTAAAGATGAATAGAATAACACATCTAGATGTTACATTAAAACATAATAATATGTTGTCGACATCAAAGGACAACACTACTTATAATACTTTGAGTACATGATCTGTCAAAGCTGATTAACGTAAAATGTGAAATCAATTATTTGTACAAATGTCGACGGCTTTGCTGAAAATATGCGTCTGCATCGTATTTAGGGCTCAATAAACTTTTGAAAAAACAGACCATGTAATGTACTTCGTGCACACAAATATGAATAATGTGGTCGATAACTTACCCATGGTGAGACATTATTTGATCGTTCTCCATTATAACACCCATTCTACTCTCACAACCAATGGCTACGCAAGCCATGGTTCATAATGAATAACTATTTCACAGATTTTTTATATAAAAAGTTGAAATAACATCCCAAAACACCGAAAAACTAACGCCAGGTTTGATATCCAGCTGGCTACCACAACATCTCAAAACGGGAAACCTGACGTTCTAGACAGCGGCGTTTGTCTATATTTGTTTCTTTTTTTCACAGAGAATGTTGCCATAGGGAAGAAAGAGAGCTAGGTATGATAGTTTCATCGTCATTCTAAAATATTATCTGTCTATTCTATACTTGGTCTTTGTCCACACTGAACATCATCAACATATGTGGAATATTCCAATGCAAAGGAAGCTAATGGATATTTACTTTTAAAACGATGTGAAAGTTCCATGAGACCGTGTCGTTAAAAAGCTGAGCTTTTAAGCCCCACAGTTTGTATCTGAATGCATTTAATGAAATCATGTGTGGAGTCACGCCATAAAATGTTTTGTAAACAACAATAGGTATTTATTATCAACAAGCACTTGTCTATACGTGGACTTAATGTCACAAAGTAAGACATAATATTATGTTCTAAACAAAATCAAAATGTCAAAAAGTTCACTTTGAACAGTGGAGCAATTTAATAAAATATCATTAAGGCATAAACCATTTTTTTTGTTTTCATACTGGCGTCAAAGGATTGCAAACAGGGTGATGAGGCAGAAATGACACATTTCCAGAATTTAAATCATAACTGTCAATATTAAAATATATGACCCTGGTTTATGTAATCATTAATCATCATCATCAATTTAAGAGCCACGCTCTTGTCGGTGTAGCATTTTCCATCATCATCAAAAACACAACAACAATAATAATCATTAATAAACTTACTAGGTATAATGTTGATATAGAATACTGTCTTTAAGAAACGCCTTTCAAGGTTATAAAGTCTTTGTAATGCTGAAGAAAAAGAATCTCCTATAAGAATATCCTCTAGTTCCTGTTTCAAAGATAGGGCAACGGATTTTTTTTTATTTACTAAACTTACAGAAGCTTAGATAAGCATTCTTCTGCTAATTGGTGCTCAGAAGTCACTTCTTTAAAAACACTAGGCACATTTTCGCATTTCCAAAATTTGGAAATATTATCATTAATCTCATTTAATTGTTACCTTGTATATTAATACATAAATTGGAGGAAAAAACCTTGCCAGCAGACTCCCTGCCACCTTATAACCAAAACTTGTATTTCTTATTTTAAGTAGGGGCCGGACGATGTAACAGGAATCACGCTGCAGCACCTGAAAGAATAGGTATGTCACAACCCAATAGCAACAATATTTCATGACTTTTGTTAAAGTTTTTGTCAGCTAATTGCACATGAGCATCATCATCATCAATTTAAGAGCCACGCTCTTGTCGGTGTAGCATTTTCCATTCCAGTCTATCAAAGGCCAATTCCTTGACTTCCCTATAAGACACGACGTTAACCTTTTCTTTAATCTGTTCCATGTAAGCTCTTCTTGGTCTTCCCCTTCCTCTCTTTCCTTCTAGCTTTCCTTCTATGATGTTTTTAATGAATTCGTCGTGTCTTATTAGGTGTCCAATCATCTTGCCTCTTCTGTCCTCAATAATTCTCAGTATTTGTCTCTTTTCCCTTACTCTTACTAGCACTTCCTCATTTGTAACCCTTTCTGTCCAACTTATTCTTTCCATCCTCCTCCAACACCACATTTCAAAGGCCTCGAGTCTCTCTCTGTCCTTCTGTGTCAGTGTCCAAGTTTCACATCCATAGAGGGCTATACTCCATACGAAGGTTTTGACACATCTTTTTCTGATAGATTTGGCAATCCTAGCCTTGAATATGCACCCTTTGTTATGGAAAGCTTGTTTTGCCATTGCTATTCTGGTTTTAACGTCTAAAGTACATCTTGAGTCATTCGTTATTATGCTGCCTAGATACTTAAAGTTCTTTACATTTTCAATCGGGATATTATTTAACTTAATTATTTGGCTGTCTATTTTTGGAGTTTTGGAAATTGTTAGAATTTTGGTTTTACTTATATTAATTTTAAGGTCGTATTTTTCAAAAACTGTGTTCATTGTGTTAAGTAGGGTTTCTAGGTCTTCTTTATTACTGGCCAGTGCCGCAATATCGTCTGCAAATCTGATACTAATTATATTCTGTCCATTTATTGTTATTCCGTTACTGATTTTAGCTATTTCCTTCATGGCACCCTCTATGAAAATGTTAAATATTAGTGGAGATAAGGAACAGCCCTGTCTTACACCTTGCCGTACTCTAGCTTTTCTCTTCACTTCTCCTATTTCTACGACAGTTTCCTGGTGTTTATATAGTTCGTATATTATCCTTCGGTCTCTATAATCCATTCCTACTTCCTTCAACCCCCTCATCATTTTCCTCCAGTTTACCTTGTCAAAAGCCTTTTCAAGGTCTATAAAAGCCACGCTGGTATCCATGCTTAAATCCAATCTCCTGTCAATTATCAGTCTTAAAGCTAATATTGCTTCTCTTGTACCTTTCTTTTCCCTGAACCCATACTGGTCATCTCCCAGACATCCCTCAGCTTTAGGTCTCAGTCGGTTTTGAATGATTTTAAGTAAAATTTTTGAAGCCTGTGATATTATGCTCAGTGTCCTGTGTTCTTCGCATTTCAAAGTATTTGGTTTTTTTGGTAATGCCAAAGTTTTACTAACATGAGCAGGGATGTTAAATTTGGAAATGTGAAAAGAATGTTGACTTAAATTACAGGTTATTTTTCTTACAACTCAGCAGGTAATATTCATGGAGAAGCTATTTGTTGTTGAATGTATACACACCTCACACCTCAAATTTGCCTTTGTTGAGACATTTATTACATTACTTCACAATTTACTTTCTTTGCTAAATCGTCAGTTATAAAAGATAGCTGAGACCCAGAGTCAAGTAAAGCTCTTGCGTATATGGTCGTGCCATTTTTACCTTTTAACCTCACCACAGCAGTTGGGAGAAGGACATCTTGCGATTGTGCAGTACCCGACATAGATACCACACCATTGTCTACCTCTGGAGCATTGCCAACAGTAGCCACATGAGCATGGGGTGATAATGGTGCATGCACAAGCGTTTTGTGCTTTTGTTAACAAACTGCACATTTCAAGCGAAGGAAACATTTACCTCGATGCTGGTTTAAGCAAATTGTGCTCGGGTATCTTTCTACCTTTGTCAAATGTATAAGATAGATATCTTCATCAGATGCTATTTTAAATATAGTACACTCATAAAGTTTGCAGTACTTACATGATGGTGATGTGGAAGACTTGGTGGCCACACCAGTGACAACTTTACCACTGGACTTGGCACGCCTTGGGGATGGAACAATCCTCTCTTCGTCGCTATTTTCAATGGCAACGGCCAGTTTTCTGTAAATAACAAAAACTCATCCAGTATGGGCACCTCCTTTATGTTCTTTCTAAATAAAAACCCCTGTTGGAATATGTGACAACCTTTTTTTTATTAAAATATTCACAAGTAGGTGTGTCCCATGAATCAAAATCAGTAGGCAAATTTTTGCGCTGTGCACTTTTTAAAAGATGTTATATCTAAAATGCTTTATACATGGAAGTTTGTAATTTGAGAGCCATTGTTAGGTATATCTATCATGTAGAAGTTTAAGAGCATCATTATAATTTTTATCAGTAAGTGGCATAATTTTTATTATTATACTTTACGTACCGTAGTTGGACTCGGAGCCACTGCAGGGGTGCTGGATCTAAGTAGGCGATCCAAAACCGCAATACTATTAAAGTATTTGGTTTCATATTCGCCATCGCCATAGTCTTCTTCGTCATCATCGTCAAACAACACCAATAAATGTAAGTCTCGTAATCTTTATAGGCTTCGACAAGCTGTTTACGCTTTTCGTATAAAAGTTCATGAGAGCTCGTACCTATTGTGATTAAAACCCCTTGACGAATATTTTATAATCGAACAATTTGTTTTTATGTACTTTTAGGGTCAGAAGTGGTAATAATTTAAAAAAAACAAAACTAACAATCACACTTTTTATTTGAATTGAAATTTTAACAATCACTTAAATACAGAAAAAAAGAAACAAAAACAAAATAACCTCGCTTGAAAATGCAACAGAAAAACAGGAAAATATCGAACAAAAATGGCTCACGTGACCTGGAACGTAGTCCTCTACCGATCCGTAGGCTTCGACGTCTCTCGAGCAAATGTCCGCCAAACTGGCGCGCGATGCTTTTTATAGAAGTCGGAGGTGCTACGATCGATCAGTGGGGGGTTACGCTTATACGGCCTCTCCTGATGATAGGTCGTCCTCGACCTGGTCATTAACTAGGGGAGTTCTGGATGAGGGTCCGGCAATCGCAGCTTGTTCAGTCTCCCTATCGCAGTCCAGTAGTGGCATCGATGGTAGTGCGTTGGGTAGCGCTATTTCGGTGTCCACAACTCCGTCGTCTGAAACGAGTCGAACATTAGAGATTGTTTCCTGAAATATCACACTCCTTTCGCGCTCCTTTCACATATCATTCACTTAATTCAGACAGTTTTTCATTCTTCACATCTTAAGCTCCTTGCATAATACTCGCATACGCACACACATTTTGGAATTAGAACATGTACGCCTTGACAGGTGACTGCCAATGCCCAGGGACGACTTGGTCAATCAATATCTGTCAACCGTAGAACGACTTGACAGACATTGCCAACGTCCGAGCCTGCCTAGTAACAAGGCTACAGGCAACAAGCGACAACATGACTGACACGTCCGCTTAAAAGCGACTTGACGATTAACGTCAACGCCAAGGACGACTTGGTCACTCAATATTTGCCAATGACCATGATGACTTGACGAGATGACGTCAACGCCAAGACGGCTTAACAAATATTGCCAACGTCCACGGACGACTTGGTCACTCAATGTTTATCAGCGTCAATAGTGGCATGACGATCAAACGCCATCACTTAGACAGCTTGAAAAACATTGCCAACGTCCACGCCCGACTAGCAACAAGGCTACAGGCAACAAGATCTACTTTATTCTAAGCCCACAGAACATTGCTCACCACTACTCAGAAAGGGGCCTAAGTTCAGGGTTATGAGAGGATTTGGATATATTCGCGTGCCGGCTTTTAAGTAAAATTTGGAAGTCGTCAGTTAGTCAGGTCAAAGAGAAAGAACACAGGGGTTTCAAGAGGGGTATATGTGGTAAACAATGTAACGCTAGCCCCGAACAAAGCTGTCTCTTATTTCAACTCACTCTCGAAGAAAGCAGCGCACGACTCCGGACACCATTCGCCGCGCCAAGCAACCATATGCTGCGCAGCTGCCTGCGTGAGCTTCCCACGGCCTCCGCTCAGAAGTTTCAATTCGTAGCGGCCGCCCGGTAAGGTCTTCACCACTTTGTACGGCCCACGCATACCAGGGTCAAGTTTCCCGGTTACCTGTGAGAACTTAATCACAAATACCAAATCGTTAACATGAAACAAACGCGGTGGGCGTCTGTGGCGATTCACATGCTCGTCTTGTTTAAACTGGTTGTCCAGAAGTCGTTGTCGAACATTGGCCCTGGTTATCTCGCGTACAGCCTCTCGGTTAGGTGATGTTCACTCGAGAGCCACGTCCCTCACCAAGTTACGGATGACGGGTGTCGTCCCTTCCGTTCCAATCAGAATGTTCAGTGGCGATGCCTGTGTGGTCTTCTGCTTCGTGATGTTCAAAACGAGCTGCATCTTCCACAAGACATCCGACCATGATGCATTTTTGTGATTGACTTCGATGCGTATCATGTTTAAGACAGTGCGTACGTACCGCTCGACTTGGCCATTAGAGTGGTGCATTTCCGGAGTGATGAAATGCAACTCGCACCCTAAGCCGTCCATCTAGGTCTTGAACTCGTTAGACTCGAACATCCGCCCTTTGTCTGTGACCATTAGTTTGGGGACACCGAATAAAGAGATAGCCTGCGATATGACACGTTTGAGTTCACCTACATCTTGGCGATATATCGGCTGTAACATGGAGTACTTCGAAAATGAGTCGACTAAGATAAGTACGAACCTATACCCTTCGGACTCTGGGAGAGGACCTAAGGCATCTACGTGCACAACGTGGAAAGGCTCAGCAGGTTTTTCCCATGATGTAATGTGCTGCAGTGGTGCCCGAGGTACTCGTTTCTTTGAAATGCACACTAAGCAATGAGAAATATATTTCCTGACGAACTGCCTTAGACCAGGGAACCAGAAGTGTCGCAGAATCAGGTCTTGAGTCTTCTCGTGTCCAATATGTTCGTGCTCGTCATGAAATATCCGTAAAAGGCTTAGACGGTAACCTTTCGGGATGTAGCAGAGCAGTCGTGGCTCCTCGCCTACAGTGGAGTACTTGTAATAAAGGAGTTCATTTTGTACTACATACCTGTTGGTGTCAAGAGTACCGTCTTGAAGTTTCTGGATGAGGTCTTGACTCTCCTGGTCGGCTGACTGTGCTATTTGGGCCCAGCTGCGGGGTCTGGAAATCTGGTTAACTCTAGCTGGGTTCCGGCTCAAGTAGTCGGCATGTTGCATTAGAACTCCTTTGCGATACTCGATATTGAAGTGGAAGTCCTGGAGGTAGATCCACCACCGAGCGACACGAGGTAGCAGGTCTTTTTTCCTTTCAGTTGATTTCAGAGCATTGCAGTCTGTGACCACAACGAATTGCATCCCCGCGAGGTAGTGTCGAGAATGCTGGAGTGACTTGACTACGGCCAGAGTCTCGAGCTCGTAGAAGTGGTATTTGTTTTCGGCTCCTTGGGTAACTTTACTAAAAAAGGATACCACGTGCTTCTTACCATCTGGATGAGTCTGTAGTAGCACCGCTCCATAGCCCGCACTGCTCGCATCCGTGTGGACCTCAGTAGGTAGCTCGGGATCAAAAATGGCGAGTACCGGTTCGCTAGTAAGATGTTTTATTAGGTCTTGTCGTATGGCTTCACATTCAGGACTCCAGTTGAACGCGACACCCTTTCTAGTTAGAAGCGTGATGGGCGCGGTTTTAGTCGCATATCCTTTGATATACCGGCGAAAATACCCGGCCAGGCCAAGTAACTGTCGCACCTGTTTAACATTTTCAGGTGGCGTCGTGTTAACAAGTGCCTCTACTTTCCTTGGGCTCGGTCGAACCTGACCTTTACTTATAACTCGCCCAAGGTATTCAATTTCGGTCGTAAGGAAGGAACACTTTTGGAGATTAATTGAAAATCCTGCCTGAGTGAGCGTCGACAACACCCTTCGCAGCAATTCAATGCCTTCGGTTATAGTGTTACTCATAAGGAGCACATCGTCTACGTAGACCAAGACACTACCCTCGTCGATGAAACTTCGTAACGCGTCATTAATTATGCGCTGATATACAATAGGGGAATTAGCAAGACCGAAGGGCATTTTGACATACTCGAAATGGTCCTCTGGTGTCACAAACCCCGTCAGAGGGATGCATTCCTCTTTAATCGGGATCTGGTGAAAACCAGTGGCCATGTCGAGGCTTGAGAAGTACTTGTAGCCTCCAAGTCTATCGATGTGGTCGTCGATGAGGGGGAGTGGGTATCGGTCTTTGACAGTGATGCGGTTCAACGCCCTGAAGTCAACGCAAAGTCTATCCGTGCCGTCACGTTTCTTAACTAAAATGATTGGACTGGCATATTCGGACTTTGACCGCCTAATAATGCCTTTATCTAGAAGATCTTTTATGATTTCTCGTACTTTAATTTTCTCTTGATACGACAACTTATAGGGGCGATATACTATCGGCGAGGAACTCGTCAGTTTTATGTCCATCTCCCCTGTCTTTACCGTCGTCGTGGCAGTGCCGGAAATAAGGAAATCAGAGAACTGATTGATGACGGAAAATAGAGTCTTACGATCTTCGCCCATTAGAGGTGTGTTCACCTCGAAAGATTCGATGGGAACGGCTGAGTGCGGATGAAAGTGTAAGCAGTCGTCTGATCGTGTTAAATATTGCCTATCCTTTGTCCTAACATACGTTACTCCTTCCCGATTCAGGACGTCCGTTCCGATTATGATGGGTGCGTTCATACACTCAGACGGTACAACAACTAAGTCCGCTTCAAGGCTAATTTCACTAAATTCTAGCGTGACTGTAACGTAAGATGTGGCGTTGATTTCCTTCTCGGATATTCCCTTAAGAACGCATTTCCTAGGTTTGGGCTGACATGGGAGATATTTAAGTACGTCTGATGAAATGAGAGACACGTTCAGAGCACCGCTGTCTATCAAAACGTCAACTGGGATACCTTCGATTACCGCTGCAGTGATATCACTGTTTCGTGGGGCGCTAGCATCTCCATCCGAGCAAAGATTAACATTATGCTGGTTTCGGGGTTCTGAACGTGCCTTTGCGAAACATTTGCTTACGTCATGTCCCGGTTTTTTACAGAAGGTACAGGCACTATTTGTAGGCGGCTTCAGTGTGCCCACTGACGGTGCGAGGTTCGGTGGATTCCCGCTTGAACCGCGTCTAATTTTCTTGGGGCAATTACGACCTATGTGACCTCGTTGATTGCAATGGAAACATTTAATATCCGGACGTTCATTTTGTTTACTCGGCTGATTTGTCTTAGGATGTAAATTATTGGGGTGGCTACTAAGTTTCCCTCGGTTGGGTTTGACGTATATTGACAGAAATGACACAATATTATCAGAAGTCAAGTCCGCATTAGCTGCAGCGGCCCGGACCTGCGGATCGTCTATTCCACGAATTACTATAAGGGTCCGCAACTCGTCGGAAAGACCCCGTACAATCCGTAGACGTAACAGCGTTCGACGTGCGTACTCAGCGTAGGTAGTATACGAGTTTGACGTAGTATTCATGGCCGTAAAGAGAATGTTCGCATAGTCTAACTTCGTGGGGCAAAGTGGGATGAACTCGCGTTTAAAATTCGACCAAGTCCGGTCGTTTGTAACCCATTCACCTAGCCACACCTTAGCATCCCCCTTAAGACAGGAAGCGACACGGGATAAGCATTCCTGATCGCCCCAGCCGTTAGAAGTTTTAGCGCGATCAACTTCCTCACACCATGCTTCTATGTTGTGTACGGTGGGATCAAAATTCGAGATATAGTAACAGTTTGATCTAACGGGTTGGTTTGATTTTAGAACTTCTAACAAGGCCTGTGCAAGGGTAGACGCCTCGGAGGAACGACACTCCGACTCACAAAGGCGGCGCCCCGTACCATAAGGTCGGTGAGTGGTGTCAGTCCCTTTATCCCGACTACCATCGTTTACGGGTAAAGGACTAGGCGTTCGAGTGGACGACGGGCGTATATCGCGGGTGCGGCGCTTGGTACTCCGGGAACGTCTCGCGGACCTACTACGTCTTTCATCGCGGGATGGACTTCGCGTATACAACTTTGGGTGGGAGCGCGTTATAACCCTATCGCGTGACGAAGTGCGCGACCGATAACGGCGGTGTCGATTATCAGCACGACGGCGGTCCCTACAGCGTGAAGAACGCGGGGGGGGGGGCGATCTTGATCTAGCCAGGGTTCGAGAACTACTGCGAGACCTACTACGCGTCATGCTTCGAACACGAGAACGTACGCGGACACGCGAGCCACTTCGTGTACGACGTCGCGATTTACGGCAACGCTTGCTACGTTCCATCACTACAACACTCGCGGTAATACGCACTTATTCACGGGACGCACTGATACACAACACAATTGACACGTAAACAAAATTTCAAATAAACGGTTATCGCTACGAAAAAAAAATCAAGCGGGCTACTCTGCTTTGTACGTCGTAACTATAGTGGGCAAATGAAGTTCTTTATCCCACTTCTGATTTTAGGGTCAGAAGTGGTAATAATTTAAAAAAAAACAAAACTAACAATCACACTTTTTATTTGAATTTAAATTTTAACAATCACTTAAATACAGAAAAAAAGAAACAAAAACAAAATAACCTCGCTTGAAAATGCAACAGAAAAACAGGAAAATATCGAACAAAAATGGCTCACGTGACCTGGAACGTAGTCCTCTACCGATCCGTAGGCTTCGACGTCTCTCGAGCAAATGTCCGCCAAACTGGCGCGCGATGCTTTTTATAGAAGTCGGAGGTGCTACGATCGATCAGTGGGGGGTTACGCTTATAGTACAATAATAAACAATGAACAAAAAAGGCGCAAAGTACACAAATAGCGATTTTAAATTGAAAGAATCCTGTACTGGTAAAATCTAGAATTGAAAGAAGAGTGACGAAAATGCCCGCGTTCGGATACAAACTTATACAGCCGATGAACAATTCCGCTTCAAGCGGTATTTCGCTAGACGATTTCTTCATACAAAAAATCTTCCTCGCTGCAGCGCTGCAAACATGATTTCGCGCCAATTTAATTTTCGCGACAAATTGAGTTGGCGTCATTTTGCTGTCTTCTTTTTTCACGGATGCGATGTATATTGTTGTCTCGTTCACACACTTATCCAAACGAGAATAGGCTAGATCCAACAGTTTCCAACTAGTCAAATCAGTTACTTTTTACTAAACGTCATAACACGAAATTATTATAGAATTTGTTTGAAAAAGCCAAAAGCACATTGTGACGTCACAGAAAAACGTGATAAATTGTCGGACTTATTATTACGTTTTTCTTGTTTTAAATTCAAAAATGAGTAAAATTGAAAAAAGAAAACGTTTTTCGTTACTTTTAGATGTGTCTTTATTTAGTAGGTAATCAGAATTTAATAATTTAACTTGAACCTAGTACACGACCCAATTTGAGAAAGCGCGGGGCGGATGGCACAGACAAGTGTGGACTGGAAATTTTGATTTTGATTTCCGTTTTTTTTTTATTCAGAAGACGAATAAGACTCATCTATTTAACGACTAGCTTTTGCCCGCGACTTCGTCCGCGTGGCGTGTTATATAAGAGAGAGATCTTTGTGTGTGTGGGAGTGCATACTTATGCAGTTTAGATTTTTTCATAAGTACATTTTTTTTTTCCCAATAACTCCCATTTTTCAAAATACAGCCAAAAATAAACTTTATATTTACTAAGGTATGCATGCATGCTAGATTGAATCAATTGATTGAATTGTTTTTTTTTAATTGATTGTTCATTGAGTTTTAATTTTAATACACACTTCCTCTCTTCCCTTCAACGTTGCTGTGCCCTACACGGTCCATGTTTTAGTTCCTATGCCTATGTAACACCCCATTGTACTACATGGAATGCAATAAATAATTTAATTGAATTGAATTGAAAATATCTATCTTACGCGGTTTCGATTTTTTCATACAAATGTTTTTTTCCCACTAACTCCCGTTTCCGTGGGAATTTTGCAATATCCTGTTGCAACTAAGCTTTAAGTTAACTAAGGTACCTGCATGTCAAATTTCAAGCGTCTAACTTAAGCGGTTTAGATTTTTCATACAAAAAGATTTTCCCGCTAATTCCCGTTCTCGTGGGCATTTCGGGAATTCCTTTCTTAGTGCACCTCTACGGTACTTAAGGTATCTGCATGCCAACGTCTAACTTGAGTGGTTTAGATTTTTCATACAAAAGGATTTTCCCGCTAATTCCCGTTCCCTTGAGAATTTTGGGAATTCCTTTCTTAGTGCACCTCTACGGTACCTAAGCTATGTCCCTTCCAAATTTCAAATGCCTACGTTTAGCCGTTCAGGCTATGCGTTGATATGTCAGTCACTGAGTCAGTCAGTTTCTCCTTTTATTTAGATTTGATTTTTTCATACAAATGTTTTTTCCCGCTAACTACCGTTCCCGTGGGAATTTTGTAATATCCTGTTGCAACTAAGCTTTAAGTTTACTAAAGTACCTGCATGCCAAATTTCAAACGTCTAACTTGAGTGGTTTAGATTTTTCATACAAAAGGATTTTCGGGAATTCCTTTCTTAGTGCACCTCTACGGTATCTAAGGTACCTGCGAGCCAAATTTCAAACATCTAACTTGAATGGTTTAGATTTTTCATACAAAAGGATTTTCCCGTTAATTCGCGTTCCCGTGGGAATTTCGGGAATTCCTTTCTTAGTGCACCTCTACGGTACTTAAGGTATCTGCATGACAAATTTCAAAGGTCTAACTTGAGTGGTTTAGATTTTTCATACAAAAGGATTTTCCCGCTAATTCCCGTTCTCGTGGGCATTTCGGGAATTCCTTTCTTAGTGCACCTCTACGGTACTTAAGGTATCTGCATGCCAACGTCTAACTTGAGTGGTTTAGATTTTTCATACAAAAGGATTTTCCCGCTAATTCCCGTTCCCTTGAGAATTTTGAGAATTCCTTTCTTAGTGCACCTCTACGGTACTTAAGGTACCTGCATGACAAATTTCAATTGTCTAACTTGAGTGGTTTAGATTTTTCATACAAAAGGATTTTCCCGCTAATTCCCGTTCCCGTGGGAATTTCGGGAATTCCTTTCTTAGTACACCTCTACGGTATCTAAGGTACCTGCATGACAAATTTCAAACATCTAACTTGAATGATTTAGATTTTTCATACAAAAGGATTTTCCCGCTAATTCCCGTTCTCGTGGGAATTTCGGGAATTCCTTTCTTAATGCACCTCTACGGTTCCTAAGGTCCCTGCATGACAAATTTCAAACGTCTAACTTGAGTGGTTTAGATTTTTCATACAAAAGGATTTTCCCGCTAATTCCCGTTCCCGTAGGATTTTCGGGAATTCCTTTCTTAGTGCACCTCTACGGTATCTAAGGTACCTGCATGCCAAATTTCAAACGTCTAACTTGAGTGGTTTAGATTTTTCATACAAAAGGATTTTCCCGCTAATTCCCGTTCCCGTAGGATTTTCGGGAATTCCTTTCTTAGTGCACCTTTACGGTATCTAAGGTACCTGCATGCCAAATTTCAAACGTCTAACTTGAGTGGTTTAGATTTTTCATACAAAAGAATTCCCCTTCACTACTCTGCTCCTATTGATTGTAGCGTGATGAAAAGTATACTATAACCTGTCCAGGAGTGTGAAGAATAATTGTACCAAGTTTCATTAAAATCCGTCCAGTAGTTTTTGTTTCTATAAGGAACATACAGACAGACAGACAGACAGACAGACAGACAGACAGACAGACAGACAGACAGACAATAATTTTACTGATTGCATTTTTGGCATCAGTATCGACCACTTATCACCCCCTGATAGTTATTTTGAAAAAATATTTAATGTACAGAATTGACCTCTCTACAGATTTATTATAAGTATAGATATTTTTATCTTTTAGGCTACCAATGGAACTTGTGGCGGTGCCAGCAGAACCAGTTACATTGTATGAGAACAATAATAACAACAATCGGCGACTGCTTGAAATAGCGCTCAGTAAGCGCCACAATATAGTAGAAAATTACTTTTGAGTAATAAACAAGTCTTTTTTTATTTAATCTAGTAATTGGGTTTTTTTACTTACCGCTCCCTGTTTTTTAATCTGTTTTGCAGAACCAAATTATTATTTCTCTCCTTCAATAATTGGTTCTGTGTCTGTATGGTGTTGACTATATCCTGTAATGAAGCATTTATATTTTGAAATTAATTCACATTACTGTGATTGATTAATATAAAAATTCAAACAACAAAGTCGCGCGTTACTTTACTTTTAAAACATTTGTCGTTGCTTGCTCTGCCGCAAGAAACTCGACGGCCCGATCTCCTAGCCCAATACGCCGCTGCTGTGATGTGGAAGTGGTAGGGTGCACGTCTCTATGAGCAGTATTCTGGAATGAATGGGTTTTAAAGTAGTGCTTTAATATATTATTAAAATGAGAAAGTTGGAACCTTCACAAACTTACCTGGCTCCGTGTGAAGGTCGACGTGTAAGCGGGTAACATAGGACTTTGTCCCGGGGCCTGCCTGTGTTCTAAATTAAAAACTGGCATCTGGAATAAAATTCGGCTTTTATTTTGGTGCTATAGAGCCTAGATATTTCACTCCATTACGTATACTGTATGAACATGATTTTATAAACATTTACAAAAAGAAAATCGAGTCTTGCCTGTATTTGGCTCTGTGTGGATGTCGACGTGGGGTTGGTGGGACTTTGTGCCCGAACCCGCCTCTGTTCTTCATTGAAGACTGGCATCTGGAATAAAAGCTAGTTTTTATTGGTAATATAGTGGAACAAGAATGTATATGTATATATATATTATGTGATGCAGTGGAAATGAGAGCTATGTGTGGGGTGACTTGACTACTGTAAGTGGAACTCCGTGGACTCTGCCTACCCCAATGGGAAACAGGCGTGATCGTATGTTCTGCTCATTAGGTATACTGGATGAATATGATTTTATGTAACTTCTGATTAAAAAAAGAAAATTGAGTCTTGCCTCTATTTGACGCACTATGGAAGGGACGGCATATCCCAGAGCCTGCCCCTGGTTTTCGATGATTTCAATCTAAAATAAAAGTAGCATTTTATATTGGTGTTACATTACTCCATAAAAGTAATTATAACTGAAATTCTAAACATGTACACCTCGCTTGCTATTTAAATACTTGCCTCTATTTCATTATTCAATTCCTGTGACTGACCCATTGACGACTCCACAGTTTTATGAGATGGCAGCTCCTAAAAATGGAAATCACTTTAATGTTGGATTTTAGGATTTCATTTATCTTTTTATGTTTGTATATTTTAAATGATAAAATATAATGAATAAAGATAATATTTGTTCACTATATTTGATGTTCTAATTCACTCCAACTTACCCCAATACCTGTCTCCTGTGAGTCGCCACCTATACCAAAAGCCATCTCTGTGCCAATGACACCTAAAATTTTATTTGTTGTCTCGGAGAGGCTTGGCACAGGAATTAAATTGCCTGTGGCGGTCAAAGCCTTACGTAGGCTCGCTCCTTCGCCCCTTGCTTTTTTTTTTAAATCCCGCCAAGTCTGAATTTTTTTTGATTACCAATTAAAATTGTGCTTTACTTCAATACATATAATAATAATTACAATCTAAAATGAAAATATTAAATAAATTATTTTACAACAATATTTAAAAAGAGCAATAATTACATGTCGCCATTGTTCTATGGATTTGTCAGGCCCATGTTCCCTCAGCAGCATCCGCAGCGTTTCCCACTGCTGTAGATACTGCTGGCTGCCCAAGGGGCCAGTGAACTCCCCGTTGGCAAAACTGGGGTGTGTACTCATGTAATCAACTAACATTTTTTGTTGAGTTAGAGTACTCCTTATTCTGAAACAAGTTATGATGATTAAACAAGATTCTTCGTAAACCAAATAGAACAATTCGGATTTGATACTTACTTCTTTTTCCCTAACTGCGGGTTCATTTCCAAAAAGATCACGAAAACTTTTACTTCACAAAGTTCAAAAGAAGTTGAGGACTTTAATTAGTTCGTTTGTATTTTTTATGTTCGCGTTTTTTTTTTTGTTCGCGTTTTTTTGTCATTGAAACAATCACAAGACTCATAATAAAACAGTAAAAACTTGTATAGCGCTATCCTTTTCTAATCTTGTGAGTACGTCAAAAATCGCATTTATAAACCAAAAAAAGAAAAAAGATTACGAAATGAACGAATGATTTAGAACAGCACTATTGGGGGTATAGTGTTAACAAATGAAAAAACAACACTTTTATTTCAGATAGCAACATTTTTTTATGCGACGAGTTATAATTTTATCCACGGTAGATAGTGGATCGCGCTGTCAAACCGTGCCCGCAGAGAAGATAGAAACTGCATATATCTTAAACCATACCGCGCCGCGCCGCGGCGCGGCAGTAGATAGTCGTGCCGAGCCCACAGGTTGGACATAGATCGATAGGAAGGGCACTAAACTATCTGGGTTTAGGTTAGCGTTAGCTGCGGCTGCTTTAACGTGAGGATTGTCGATACCGCGTATTACTATCAAAGTCATAAGTTCATCACTAATTCCCTTAATTATTTTTAGTCGCAGGAGAGTGCGTCTTGCATATTCCGCATAAGTGCTGTACTTATTAGATGTCGTGTTCATAGCTTCAAACAATATGTTAGCGTAATCTAATTTTCGAGGGCAGAGTGGTTTAAATTCATTTTTGAAATTCGACCACGTGCGGTCGTTTGTGACCCATTCGTTTAACCATACCCTCGCATCACCCTTAAGGCACAAACCAACCCGAGATAAACATTCATGATCGTTCCAGCAATTTATTTCCTTCGCGCGATCTACTTCCTCACACCACATGTCGATATTATGTATGGCGGGATCAAAGTTAGATACGAAATAATTATACGATTTGACCGGTTGAAAAGATCGTATAGCATCCGCCAAAAGCTTAGCTGGTTCGGTTACAGGGTGAAAATTCGAACTAGAGGATTGCGTCGCATTATGTAAGTCTACCCGCTCATCATGAGAACTTGACTGTGGTTCCAAAACATGAAATTCGTTCGAGTCGTGCGTACTCGTCGTGTTTAAGTCGACTACACTAGGATTTACGGCACTAGTCGGGTTACGGTTTACTATTGCATTAGGTGGGTCAAAGGTAGGGTTAAACTCACTTGAACATTTATTTTCTACAGCCTGTAAGCGTTTTAAAATTGAATCTAACGCGTTACAAATCATATTATTCGGTTCGGGGGTAGTCGTAACTCGACAATGATGGCGACGTGAGCGGTCCCGCCATGCGCCTGAGTGGCTGCGTGACCGGTTTCGCCGTGCCCGGGAGTCGCTACGCAAATGATCACGCGAGCCAGAACTTGATGAGTCCTGTCGGTGATGATGTCGCGAACGCGAACGGTTATGACGTGTCCGGCTTCGCGATCTATGCCTAGTATTAGACCGATGACGTACTCTAGACCTGCCACGAGACGTCTGTCTCGGTTGATCCGACATAATCGTAAAAAAAAAAAAAACAAGCACAGATACCAAAATGTTTGATTAGGTTCCTCTTTGTGGACTACAGGTTACTAATCCCACTTCTGATTTTAGCATCAGAAGTGTAAATTTAATAAAAAAAAACAATTTTAATGAACCGATATTATTTAATTTCTTTATTTACAAAATTATATAAAGCAAAACCAAAACTCAACTTTCATAAATTAAATAAAGGGAACCAAATCAAACAATTAGAATAACATAAGTAAAATAAATAAGTGAAAAATACGTAGCTCACTATGAACCGCACTCCACGAACGCTCGAGCAAAAGTGAGCGCGCGGCGGTAATGCGCGCCTTATAAAGGAGGGAGGCAAACAGGCGGGGGCTGGTAGGTCTTATTCCTTATAATATATTAATAGATATTAATAGAGGGACACTCGTACATTGAATACAACCATCGCTAAAATGTGGGAACTCGCTCCGAAACAGGGTGCGCTGTCGCTGCTACCGCTAGGGCGCCCCTTTCCATTGACGAAACCATGTCCTTGACTATGGCAGACCTGGCCTGCTGACCACAACGCCTGCATCCTTTGGACATTAACACTAAACCCACGATGACAATAATACAAATTAGAAAAACACTAAGCAGTTCCACCTTCTTCTCCATAGTCGCGGTGGCGTTGGCGTCGTTAGCTCCGACTTGAGCTATAACGACTTCCTCATTCTTACTTTGCGGATTACCCATAATAGAAATAATACTCATCTGGTTAGCAAGAGCGACCAGATGCTGCAGTGTCCGTCTATTAAATTAACACAAAAAATCTTTTAAACTACTTAAATACTAACTTTTTTGCTTACTTCAAAATTATTTTAAACACTAGATTATTTTGTGCAATTTTTGCTTAACATAAGAAAATTCCGACTTGACGTAGATGCTTTTTATGCTCCTCTTCGTCATCGACCTTACACGTGTTAGATGCGTCCGTCATTAATGCTAACGTAGCGTCTGCACCCGGGTAGGCCAACCTAACGGCTTGGCTAAGGCTCCGCTTACATTCGTCGAATGCCTTCTCGGCATCCTGAGTCCACACAATGGGGGTCTTATCTTTCTTCTTTGCCCCGTGTAGGTATGAATTAAGTAACGCCTGACTTCTAACTGCGCCCGGAATGTGTGGGCGATAAAAAATAATCATACCTAGAAAACGTCTCAACTCCTCGATCGTTCTTGGTTTTGGAAAATTTTGTATCGCAGCAACTTTGTCATCTAAAGGCTTAATTCCTTCAGTGGATACTTCGTGCCCTAAAAACTCTATTTTCTGTTGACCAAAGGCACATTTGGACACATTAATCGTTATACCATACTCATTCAATCTTCCTAAGACTTGACGTATCACAAAATAGTTTTTCCTGTATGCGGTACAACTATTTTCTTCATAACAACGTGACTGCCAAACTCATTACGTTTCAAATATTCATCGTTCTTCTGAGCTTCTGCTAACTGTGCATAATCTATTGTAGTTGGACTACATACTGTTTCTATGCGCGATAAGGCATCCGCAACAATGTTGTCATTACCATTTATGTGACGTATGTCGGTAGTGAATTCGCTTATTACTGTCAAATATCTGGTACGCCTTGGCGTTTCTTTTTCCGGATTAATTTTCGAAAATGCGAAAGACAACGGTTTGTGATCAGAATAAACTGTAACCTGACGCCCTTCAATCATGTTTCTAAAATGTTTAATACACATGTAAATAGCCAATAATTCTCTGTCATAGGTTGAATATTTCTGTTGCGCGTCGGTTAACTTCTTGGAATAATAACCCAACGGCTCCCAGTGACCGTTGCGCTGTTGTTGCAAAACTCCAAACCATGTACAAACCAGGCTCGTGGCTGATCAGTCCAAAAGTTTGCGATCCGATTAGATATCGAAATTACTGCTAAAGTTTCCACTGGTGGTGGTGGGGGTGGGGGTGGTGTATTACCCGGCATCTTTCACTGTCACTATTATCACTTAAAAAAAACACAAATTAACCTTTTAAGGCGACTAAAATCGCGTGTGCGCTCCCCCGCTAGCCTGTAGCCACGCGGCAAATAGGCCCGCGCCGCGTGGCGAGTTGTTTCCTGATTCAGCAGATTTAAAAATGTTCAAATTCACTCTAGGGGTCACCAGTTTAGGGTTTATATGTATTCTATTGCTTTGGACTAATAGGAGATAAAGAAGAAGTCAGATTAACGTTCACGCACTGCACATTTATTAGGTTCTTTAACAATTGAAATAATTATAATTAACAGGCTACTGACGCGAGTGGAGGGAGCGCGGTATGGGAAACAACTGGTTGGCGCCGTTGCGCCCGCACAGAATTGCTGACTCCGATTTTAGGAATAATACACTGTGTGTCCCTACAAACTTATCAACAAGGGATAAAACTTACGTATGGCGGACTCGTGTAGGCTTCAGTATTTGCGCAGTATTCGTTCCCACTCCGCATTGACCGCTCTTGTTGTCACCGCAAGCGTACACGGCGCCCGTATCTGTCGAAATACAGGATTGTTGTCAATGTAATATAAACGCAAGATTCAGTTCTTTTGTCCAAGTCCAAGGAAGATGTCTTCCGATTGTGGCTCCGTCCACCTCCTAGTAATATTATAAAAGATGCACGAGAGAAAAAGTAATATTATAAACGCGAAAGTTTATAATGTGTCACGCAAAAAAACTACTAAACAGATTTTGTTGAAACTTCAGTTTGTTGTGGCCTTATGAAGATAGAGGTACCGGTCTTCTATCGTGTGGGTTATGAGGTGCATTATCAACATCAGCAAGCCTGGTGCCAGGATTACTAAGGAGCCGTATTATTGAGAGATAGAATCCGACAGAGAACCAAAGTTACCGATATAGCTCTGAAAGTTAGCAAACTGAAGTAGCAGTGGACTGGCCACAATAGTCGCAGAACCGAAACCCCTGGTGCATGCGTGTTCTGGAGTGGAGCCCGCTTCTACGGAAACGCAGTGTGGGTCGACTCCTGGCTGGAGGCGCCTGGATAAGAACGGCCGAGGATAGGGCGTTGTGGCGCGCCTTGGGAAGAAGCTTATGTCCAGCAGTAGACTGCAACGGGCTGCTGATGACCAGTAAGTAGTAACCGCGACCAAGAGATTAAAGTGCATTCCGAAGGGTCATAATATTACAATTCACACAATCGGGTGATCAGTCTGTAATGTATATTTATTTATTTTAATCGGGGTCGGGGTTTTTTTGTTTGGCCGCCCAAATTGTACTGTATTCATGTGTCTGATTGTTGAAATTTTACTTGCTTACTTGCTAATTTTACTTACTGGTGCATATACCGGGTGTTATTAGTGACAAAAGTGAAAAAGAAAACTTTGAGGTATCATTCAGACCATAATTCTGTATCAGGATGAATTTTCCGTTGCAAAAGTATAGAACTGAAAATAATTAAAAAATAATACAAAAATTTTCATGAATTTTCCGACAGAATTATGGTCTGAATCATCGCCCTCAGTATTCGTTACGGTGTCACTAACATTCATAGCTACCTGTACTTGTACTTGTAAGGGGTATTAGTGACATCGTAACGAATAATGATTCAGCTCATTATTCTGAGTTAATATCAAGTGGAATTTTCCATCGCAATAGTATAGAATTCAAAATAATTAAAAAAAAAAGTTCCACTTACTGTAATTAATTTATTAACTCAGAATCATGGTCTGAATTCGGTTAGTTACGATGTCACTTGCACCCTGTATGTCGCGAAAGTCAAATAAGCAATACAAGGTGCTTGCTGTATTTAAGTAAATGTAAGTATTTATTTTCACTTAAAGTATTATTCATGTTTAAAATTGACAATGGTGCTAATTCCTGTAAATACCATCTAATTTTATTTTAGGTTATATCTGTCATTTTCTTATCCGCCGAAAAGGAAAGGGACGGGTAATCGACAAGCATAAAATTTATGGAACACACGTCAATTTTAAGCACAAATCTAAAACAACCGTCTAAAAATTCGCCCGGGTTATTCATTTATTTACTCATTCTTCCTAAAATTAAGAGCTGTCAATCATCCGTCCCTTTCCTTTTCGGCGGATAAGAAAATGACAGGTATAACTTAAAGTAAAATTAAGAGATGTCTGCAGGAATCGGGGCCATTAATTTATTAATTTAATATTTTCGACGGATACACTGTGTGTATACAATCGATAGAGCGATGACGTTACTTACTGAAAAAAATAGTTTTAAAGGTGTGCGTTCTGTGTATGCTGCGCATTGCACCTAGCTTTTATATGGAAGTATTTCGAAACGCTGGGTGAGTGCGCAGGCTACCTCACACCACATTGCTATCGGTGGGAGGCAAAAGGGATGAAAAGCTGGACGCGCTCGCAGATTTCCTCAGTATAATAGCGGGACCGTGGCATTACGGTTGCCTTGGTCCCCCTATTATACTAACATCACCTTGGTACCAAGCTCCCGGGCTTTATGCAAAAAGCTCCCCCGCCTTAATAAAAAAACAATAGGGTCCAAGTAAGAGAAGTACCTACCTTTTTTGAAGTATTTCAGACCTTAAAAAATATCCTGATTAACATTTATTTAGCTACTACAGCACTTGAAAAGCTTCCCCCTCTCTCTTTTAAACTTCTATTTCGTCGTGCCCGACCGACAGGGTCTACACTCTGAAGCTCATACGTAACTTACACCATCATACTTAGTATGCAAAATCGCGGAGGGCCGTGTTGCTCTATGTATGCAAATAAAGAATATTGGATTCTTGTACAAATTACAATGTATGATAGCGCGACAGCGAAATATTGAAAATCTAAATATTATGTTAACTGTAAACAACACGTGCGGCTAGCAAACAAACAACACCTGCACTTGTTTACGACACACGTGCAAGGTACGGTAGTGGGGACAACCCTTATAAGAAGGCGAGCCGCACGAGTTGTACCATTCTTGTGTCGAACTCCGTACAGAGAACATCCAATAAAAGTAATCCGTGACAGTGAGCCATTGTTTAACTGGCGCTATGCGTCCTCCACAAAGGTCACTGTTACCTTGGGATCAGAGTATAATATTCGTACTCTAACATCAGAAGTGGGATCGTCCTGCTGCCCACCCATTATATTGAAAAAGACGGCCACAAAGGATGAAACTAAGTTTCAAATACTCGTATTATCCTAATAAGATAATAATCGTGGATGGAGTCAGGTGTTTAATTAATTAAAACTAAGGCTAAACTTGGAATTGGACCTGAATATAAAAATTGGACCTGGACTTGAGCCGTGGCATATTCATCACAATGTCTATGTACTGTCAGGATCGAGGATAATGGTGCCTACCTGCATTTGAATACTATTGTTACGGTGAGTCGTTTTCATACTGGAACTTTATTGTTATTGACTTCATTGCTGGGTGTATTTTAATTTTTAATAATGAGGAAATTGATTTCAAATTAACTTGGAAAGTACTATTTCTCTCAATTTTAAAACAAAATTGACGAGACATATTCCCGCAATACGTGTCAATCATAATTCAAACCGCGTTTTCAAATCGGTTTTCATCATCGTCAAATCTTGGTATTTTGGTCTAAAAATGTTTTTTGGTGCAGACACGCTAACGCTGCGTGGTTTAAGCGGTATTTTCTCACTCCAAGCAATAAAGAAATGAACTTTCGTTAAATTACAACGTGATTTTTAATCTACCGTCATTAATCAAATCTTTATAAACCAATTGAAAGAGTCATGTGAATGTGATAATACACCTAGTTATTTTGTTTCATGTGACCACTGCTACATGACGACGAGTGAATGACAAACGACGAAGGCGTTACAGCATGACACAGTCTGAGCGTGGCAGCCGTGCCGCGTGTGTACCGTGTGGTGGTGACTTCGTGGCAGCGTATTGTATACTAAGCTGGCGCTTGATTGCCAATAACCGCCATTTCTTTTAATAGATTATCAGAATGACCGAACAATCTTCAGAAAGCAAGAAACGTTTCGATTCCAAATGTGCTAAAGTAAAATTATTTCATCCAGGAGACTTTGTGCTTTGTAAAGATACCCAATGGTCTAATAACAAGCTAGGTCCTAAATATTTAGGGCCATATCAAATTGTAAAAATTATTGGCAATGATCGATACGAAATACAAAGTCCTGGCCAAAAAAATACTACAATAGCTCATGAACATCTCAGATTAATACCAAACCTGAATTTAGAATGATCCGTGATAGCAGTTTACAAGAAATAAAAAAAAAATGGTTGTAAAGGTCACTTGTCAAAACAAGCCACAAAATAGCCTCTTGAGTTCATCGAATATTTCTGAGACTGGAACTGCTGCTAATCCAAGCAACTAAAGCCTCTGAGTTTGGCAAACGTCCCTTTCACCGTGATGTTGTTGAAACAAGCTATATTTTCGGCCGCTGAGTTTGACAACTGAACCTTCAGCCAGAACAAGCTTATAAAAATTTAAGCCTCTGAGTCTGGCGAAAAGTAAAATCACCAGAAGCAACAACCAACAAATATCAAAAACAAGCCACAAAATAGCCTCTGAGTTCATCGAATATTTCTGAGACTGGAACTGCTGCTAATCCAAGCAACTAAAGCCTCTGAGTTTGGCAAACGTCCCTTTCACCGTGATGTTGTTGAAACAAGCTATATTTTTGGCCGCTGAGTTTGTCTACTGAACTTTCAACCAGAACAAGCTTATAAAATTTAAGCCTCTGAGTCTGGCGAAAAGTAAAAACTATTTGGTTGATTAACATCTTCACCCATTTTAATCCGATCCTTGAACAAATAACGGACTAGGAAACTATTATTTTTTAATTTGTGAGATCGTATCGATGGAACGATATAGCTTACAACTGGGCGTAACAATGCAATTTAAAGAATGAAACGATTATTATTGAATTTGCCAATTGTAAGCTCGTGTCGATGCACCGATATAGACTTACAACAACTGACTTAACAGCACAAATACTGTTTACGTCGTAATAAATATCATAAGATTGAAGGTGGATGTAAAATATTTTTCTTTGTGTTAACGTCAAAATTTAATAAAAGTTAGTTGCGATTGTGGAGTAACGGAGTTTTATTCATGGTCCGTTACGAGCCGAATATATTTAGTAGCGACGCGAAATACATATAAAATATAAAATAATTTACACGATAATCACCAACAAAACAAAAAATATTGAAGTGCGAGGAGAATCGTCCATATTTTTATTCGAAACTACAGAACGACGAGCTGTGGGGAAAGGTACCTTCTACTTATCTACGTAACGGTTACACAGAGGAATTGGTGAGCTGCTGAAAGGGACCAAGACACTGGAAGCTGGTTGTGTGAGGTTGAGCTACGCCGCATCGATTAAACCGTGCTATACCTCTACCTATTATGTACATAAGTGGAGATCGAGAACTTTCGATGTGTTTGACGGTCAACATTATTATTTTCTGCTGATCTACCTAATTGGATGGGAAAGTACGATTTGGTATTTACCTAGCTTGGGAGATTGGTCTTCTTCTGCGTGCGCTATACGAAAATTCCTTACTTACCGGGTGACATCGAGGGAACGACGGTGGTATATGGCGTTACAAGATACCTACTTACCTGTTTCCAGATTTACCTATTTTCAGTACATATTACAAAGGAGTCGAAGCAATACCTACAAATATTATGATGTGCATCAATAAGCTGTTTACGGTCGTGTTTATCTGTTCTAAAGTGTAGTTTCGATATCAAGGACTTTAATAATACCTACTTAATTCATTTTTTGTGTTTATAATCGGTACGTATCTACCCTATTGTGTTTTATTGCGACTAAATAAGTACATATTTATTTATTTGTATCTCATACATTTGGTTCAGATACTAGGCTTTGTTTACCTACTTCTATGCTATGGATACTCTTATTAAATTGCAAACTAATTACAGAGATCAACTTAAAAAAGCTGAGATCAATTTTAGAAAATCACCGAAGTCACGAATTACTTTAAACTATGTAGAAACAAAGTTGGATTCTTTGAATGATTTGTTGTTGAATATAAGAAGTACCCATGGTGAAATTGTCAAACTAGCTTCACCTGAAACATTGACTGATCATCCATATTTTGCATTAGATATATTCAATTTAATGGAAGAGGAATATACTGACTATAAGTGTCTCTTAAAAGATGCCGTAAGAACATTTCGACCAATCAATGATTCTCTAAATTCATCTACGCCGTTACCTACAGTTCAACATAGTAGTAAAGGTTATTCACACCATGTTAGATTGCCCGATATAAAGCTACCTACCTTCTCTGGTAAATACACAGAGTGGCCTACGTTTCACGATTTATTTGTTTCACTTGTTGACAAAAATCATCATTTAGATGGTGTACAGAAATTACAATATCTGAAAACGTATTTGTCAGGGGAGGCTGAACAGCTGTTACGTAATATACCTATCACCGCCGATAATTATGTCATTTGTTGGAAACAGTTGCAGGACAGGTACAATAATAAAAAATACATATCGACTTGTTTACTTAAAAGATTGTTCGGTCAGCGTAATCTAACAGTACAAAGCGCTAACGGCATAAGGGACCTTTTAGACACAACGAAAGATTGTTTAAATGCATTAAGTAATTTAGATATACCAACTGATACCTGGGATGTGATTATTATTTATGTAACTTGCTTGAAATTGGATCCAGAAACAAGAAAGCAGTGGGAAATTAAAATTAGTGAATCTGGTGAGGATTTACCGACCTTTTCTCAATTTGAAGACTTTTTGGTTAGCAGGTTTAGAGCTTTAGAGTTTCTGGAGCCTAATAAGAGTAAACCTAGGGAGAATATACATCCCAAAGTACATCACGTGTCTATGCCCTCCTCTGTGGTATGTGCATTTTGCTCCGAAAATCACAAAATGTTTCAATGTAAAAAATTTAATCAGGCCGATTATAATACACGCATAGAATTTGTTAAAAACCGTGGAATTTGTTTTAATTGCTTTGGTGCAAACCACACTGTTAAATCATGTTACCTTCGTACTTCGTGTCGCATATGTAAGCGTAAGCACCACTCGTTGCTCCACCCACCAAACCAAGACACCAACCAACAACCATCTACAGAAAAGCCTGTAAGTGTGAACCATGTAGTTGCGTTCCGTGCTGCGACCGACGACCCACACCGTATTGACGGGGTGCCAAAAAATGTTGTAACCAACCATTCCTCCAATAAAATGGACCATACCCAGGTATTGTTAGCTACAGCTATAGTTAACGCAGAGGGGAGAAATGGTATCAACCAACGGCTGAGAGTTTTACTAGACCAGGGGTCTCAGGCCTCATTTATTACCGAATCAGCTGTACAATTGCTTGGGCTTAGGAAAATTCCTATGCAGAGTTCCATATCAGGATTAGGAGAAAACCAGCGGACATTGACTTCAAAAGGTGTAGTTAATGTCAACTTATCCTCGCTCCATAATCTTAATTTTACCATCCAAGTAAATTGCCACGTCTTGAACAAATTGACAACATTTTTACCAGTAAAGAAGCTTGAGTTGACTGGCTGGCCAGAGTTAGAAGCACTTCAGTTGGCAGATCCTGGATACCATACTCCTGGGAAAATTGATATATTGCTAGGCAGTGAAATTTATGGCCAGATTTTGCTTGAAGGTCTTCTCAAAAATGCAGCTGGTACCACCATGGCACAGAATTCTACTTTAGGTTGGATTCTGTCAGGCCAAGTTGAACCGAAACCAGTTCATTGTCATAGCGCCAGTGTAACCTTACACTCGTATACCGACGATAATGAACTTCTAAAACGATTCTGGGAGTTAGAAGCGGAAGCACAACCACTAAAAAGAATTATGTCAAAGGAAGAACAAAAATGTGAAGACATGTTTGCTGCTACCACCACCAGACGTCGCTAGTGCTACGGTGGCAACGGGTACCACGCGCGATAAAGCGTCAGGTACAACGTTATCCACGCCACGCCGATGTTCGATAACAAAATTATAGGGTGATAAACGGCAACCCCATCTCTCTAAGCGACCTGTAGGATTTTTTAAACTCAAAAACCACCTTAGACTAGCGTGATCAGTAAAAATCTTGAATTGCCTGCTACCCTCCAGGTACGGACGAAAATGTTCATTTTCGTTGGAATAAAACTCGCTTATTTGACCCGTTAGGTTGGATCGCACCTTGTATCATTCCAGCAAAGATATTCATTCAAAAATTGTGGATGACAGGTATTGCATGGGATGATGAGTTACCGCAATTGTTATTGGAAGAATGGCTTGGTTTCCGAGAGGACGTAAAAAACCTATGTGGCATAGAAATCCCCCGTTGGGTTGGTAAAGGACCGGATAGCAAAGATGTAGAAATACATGGGTTTTGTGATGCCTCCAACGATGCGTATGCAGCAGTTGTGTATCTCCGGGTTACCGATCGAGATGGGAGGATACATGTTCACCTGTTAACTTCGAAAACTAAGGTCTCTCCTATCAAGCAGATATCTATTCCTCGGCTCGAATTGAGCGGAGCCACCCTCTTAGCGAGACTGCTGAAGGAGGTTGCTGAGATACTGAGTGTGGAACCACACAAGATACATGCATGGACAGACTCGACTATTGTTCTCGCCTGGTTAAAGGGTCACCCTAACAGGTGGAAGACTTTCGTGGCCAACCGAGTATCGGAAATCTTATCCACACTAGAAAGTTCGCAGTGGTCGCATGTACAGTCTAGTGACAACCCTGCGGACTGCGCTTCACGTGGTTTGAATACTGCGGAGCTAAAATTAACGCCTTATGTACCTAACCGTGTCTTTATACATACCAGGCCAAAAATAACGAAGTTTTATTCGTTTATAAGTTTTAGCCACACCTAGATGAGCAGCCGTAGGTTCACAATGGTTTTCGTGTAATATGTTATCACGAAACTCCTTAGGTATCACCTCTTTCCATTCAAAATCGGAAGCTAATTTACTTTTTGTTTTAGTAAACCGAAATAGTTTACCGTTAAGGAATTGAAAATTTGCACAAGTTCTAGGATTTTCCTGGCAACGTTTCACAATATTCATATACCAATCATCCGACGTCGCTAGTGCTACGGTGGCAACGGGTACCACGCGCGATAAAGCGTCAGGTACAACGTTATCCACGCCACGCCGATGTTCGATAACAAAATTATAGGGTGATAAACGGCAACCCCATCTCTCTAAGCGACCTGTAGGATTTTTTAAACTCAAAAACCACCTTAGACTAGCGTGATCAGTAAAAATCTTGAATTGCCTGCTACCCTCCAGGTACGGACGAAAATGTTCAACTACGTTAACTACTGCCAATGCTTCTCTCTCGGTAGCGGAGTAATTACGTTCGCAAGGTGATAAAGATCGACTGTAGTATGCGACTGGGTGTTCTTCTCCGTTAATCGTCTGAGTCAACGTACCGCCAATACCGAAATCGGATGCATCGCAGTGTACTGCAAACGGATGGTCAAAATTAGGGCAGGACAATACAGGTGCGCTTGATAAGGCAATTTTTAAGCTTACAAAAGCCTGTTCAGCTTGGTCGGTCCACTGAAAAGTTTTTTCCTTCCGTGTGGATGTAAGGGCGTTCAGGGGACCAGCGATTGTGCTAAAATTCTGAATGAACCGGCGGTAATAAAACGCAGTACCCAAAAAACGCTTGACATCCTTTTTACACGTGGGGGTGGGAAAGCCCGCAATAGCTTCAATTTTATCTGGGTCTGTACGTAATCCCCGTTCGTCTACGACGTACCCCAGATATTTTAGCTCTTTGCGAAAGAACTTTGATTTTGACAGATTGATTGTCAAATTAGCTTCTCGGAAACGTTCGAGAACCACTCGTAAGAGAGAGAGGTGCTCTTCAAATGAGGAACTAACACAAATCACATCGTCAAGGTAAGTGAAAACTTTCCCGCCAAATTCAGGACCGAACAGTCTGTCCATTAACCTTTGTTGTGTTGCGGGAGCCGAGGTTAAGCCGAAACACATCACTTTATAATGAAATAGACCGCGGCCCGGGATAGTAAATGCTGTTTTTTCTTTAGAAGCATCGTCTAACGGAATTTGATGAAATGCCGATTTTAAGTCAATGGAAGTTAGGTACTTTGCTTCTTTTAATTGATCCAAAATGTGCGTTATGTAAGGTAGTGGATAAGAATCGTGTTTTGATACCTCGTTTAGCTTCCTACTGTCTAGACAGAATCGAAGAGAACCGTCAGCCTTGGGAGCCAAGGTGACGGGACTATTCCACGGGCTATTACTTGGTTCCACTACATCATCACGCAACATTTCATCCAACTGTCGGTTAAGTTCCGTTAGCCTTTCCGGGGACATCCTGTAATACCGTTGCTTAATAGGTATTGCATCGCCCGTGTCAATTTTATGAGTGATAAGGTGGGTCCTACCCAAACCTTTCGCTTCTGAGGAAATTTCCTCGAAGGCCCTAAAAAGAGACTTTGCTTCTAGCTTTTGGGACTCCGAAAGTATGTCAAAACTGTGTAAATGCACAGGTGAAACTACAGGAGAACCCGTATATTCGTTAGGGTTCGTCCTACATTTATTTAAGATTTCGGGGGCCAAATTAAACGTCCACCAAAAATTTATTCCAAAAAGTAATTCGGACGTCACGCCCGAAATAACGTAAAATTTAACCAGCCTGGTATCCGACCCAACCGTGACTGGCAAGTTAACGTAACCATTCACGGGAGCGGTGGAACCGGTTGCCGACACTATAACGTCGATATCCTCAGCCCTATTCACCTCAAGGTCACACAAGGACTTCAAAACATCTGGAGTAATTATTGAAATCTTTGAACCTGAATCCAATAGACCGCTAATATGCGAATTAAAAATAGTAACCCTTAAAAAAGGCCTAATGTCATTTCCTTTTACAACATGAACCAAAGGTTTATCTTTCCTAACCTTTTTGTTAGAATCAAGAAAGTTCCTAATAAAATTTAGCCAGGACTGCCACTCCTCAGCGTTAAAATATTTTTTAGTTAACCCCTGGTTCGCAGTTATTAGTTTTTTGGATTTGCCTGCATGGGTTTATTGCATTTAGGGCAAGTCCTGAAAGTAACATCTTTCTCTCCGCAACGATAACAAATAATTTGCCTAGGGGCCTTACAAGACTTTAATGAGTGACCATATTGTCTACATTGAACGCAAAAATCCCTGCGACTGTCAATTGACGCAGACGCACAGCTACTAGGCTTGCCCTTGTACCCTAACTCCGGGGCTAGCACGCTCGTAGAAGCTAAAGGCTCCTTAAACGTCTCGGCTCGAAATTTCGCCTGCTCCAGCAGCTTACAATTTGCTTTCAATTCGCCCCATGTATCTAATTTTGATAATGCCAACTGTGTCGAATAAAACGGCCTAATGTTGTGAAGCACAATTGTCAACTTATCCGCATCGGCGATAGGTTTGCGCAGCCGCGAGAAATAGTTGCTCATTATACTTAAATAATGGTTAATGGACTCCTCAGAGCCTTGGGTTCGCGCGCGTATCTCAGCCATTAAACGGTAATCATAATCTAAGGGCAAGTACTCTTGTAATAATAACTCCCTAAGTGTTACCCAGTCATGCGCCTCTCCCCTCACTCCACGGTACGGTACCAAAATAATGCCTCATCCGTAAATAATTCGATTGCCGAATTAAAAAGATCCTCATCAGAAACACCCCGTGACGAACTTAGCTCCGATACACGTTCCAAAAACGAAACAACACAACCTTTGCCACTGAATTTGAGGTTAAGTTTAGCAACACCCGACTTATCCCTACTGCACTGCACCGTAACCACTGGCGATGACTCCCCTGGCTGGGATACACACGGCGCGAAGTCGTCTTCCTGCTGGGTACTGCTCCTGAAAGCAGTGAACAAGCGATCGACCCGGTCCGTGACCGACTGCATACGCCTTTCCAGGTCAACATGTGTTTCCTGATCTCCTGCAGAGATCGGGGACACCCTACCCAAGCGGTGAAACAAATGGTTGCCTAGCGAATGAACCCTATTTAAATTTTTAAGTGTCAGTCTCGATTTGCTACTGACGAGATCAGACAACTCCGACAACTTGACATCAATAATGCTAAGTTCCTCCGAAATGTTTCCCTCAAAAACATCTACTTCATCAGTTGGGATCTGTTTGGATAACACCCCAATTTGTTTTTTGAGAGCCGGGTAAGTATCCTCAGGCACTGCACCACGAATTAATACCTCGTAAACTATTTCATCTTTACGTAATAGATGAAATTTAATTGGACGTTCTTCCAATGCCATGTTTAAAAAAAAATGAATGACCAATGTACTTTAACAAAGATTTAACTAAGTACTAAGTTTTAAAGAAAAAATAATCAAAGAATATTTTCATTAACTAAATACCTACGTGAAAAGTAAAAATAAATGCAAATAAACAAAATGCAAATGTAAAAAAAATAAGTTATTTGTAAAACTATCAATGTATAAATGTTGTTTATTTAACGTATTTAATCCAATTCAAAAGATTTACTTATTAGAATTTATCCGGTAATAGAATACAAATCGCGCAAAGTCGAGAGGAGTGGAAAAATCAAGGGGAGGCCTTTGCCCAGCAGTGGGATCGTATAGGCTAAATAAGATAAGATAAGATAAGAATACAAAACTATTAAGCAAACAATAGCTCAACAATAAAAGATCGTACACGTAATACTAACGAGCGTGTAAAATAAACAAAACCAGTTTATCCGCTATAAGCTCAAAAGGAATGCAAGATAGATAACAAGCATGTAGGTACTTATGTATAGCCGTGGTTATACAACCAAGAACTATAATTTTACTAGACAGCAAGTTAAATGTTTAATTTAAATTAGGCCGAAATGCTTTTATAAATTGTTGCATAATTTGAAAGAATTTACAAATTGTAAATAAACCTTGAGGGTATAAAACAAAAATATAATTCTAAACTCACGCCAAGTTTCATAAAATTTTTAAGAAAAAAGCTGTATAGCAAAGCTAAGCAGTAAACTAGCAACAATAATAATTTTACTCAAGAATGTTTAAAATTTGAAGTTAAATTAAAAAAAAATCTTTGTAGGGTATATAATGTTTTGTTTTATAAAAGCAAATTTGTGATAAAAACAAGAAAGTAAGCTCAAAATTTTAAGAAACAATTAAAGAAGTTTAATAATACAGAAAAATAGCTGCAACGCAGTATAAATTTTTTTTAACAATGTGATGTTATAAAATGCTATACGAGTTCAAAGTCCAAACTTTAAAAGTATGCAAAGCAAAAGAAATATATAATGCTAATGTAAATTTAAAAACACAGTTATACAAAATAGTTTGTAGGTAAATGTAAATTAACTTGTTTCGTTTAAAGCACACATCAATATGAACACGATAAATCTTATTCACTAGGGGGTAAATGAAGAAACACCACCACCACACAATTTGTTCTTTTTACACGTTACAAAAAAAAATACACAACGAATGACCAGCCGATCCTCGAGCAAAAGACCGAAGACCGGGGGCGTACCCTGAACCTTTAGACCTCTGTAATCGGGCGCCATGTAATGTTTTAAAAATTTAAGAAGATGAAAAAGAAGAAAGTAGATTGATGAAATAAGAAATAAGCCATGGGTTTACTCGAATTTTATTAATTACTAAGAAAACCAAAGTTACACAAAAATATAAATAAGTATTTGGAACTTTTAAATCCTAAGGGTACATTCCAGGTATTCAAGGCCACTGGTCATTCGTTAAGCATTATTAAAAAAATAAGAAAGGTATTATAAAAACCTCCCTAGCTCGTTTGCCCTCGGCGGCGGGAAGGAAGCCGAGCCGACTAGGAGCAGCTACCAATAAGCTGTAGCTGTAGCAGAACAGCTGTACAAAACACCCGTCATAGAACAGAACAGCCTTCGTAAAACAGCCGTCTCAAAACACCATCACAAAACACCTTCGCAAAACAGCCTTCTCAAAACAGCCACAGTCGGAGGTCGAGAAGCCACGTATGCGGCCAACGTACGATGACGTCGATGCCACGACGCTGGGACAAAATGGCGGAGCAACGTGTCCACGCCACGGACACCAAAACCACACCAGAATAAAAATTTACGAAGATTTGGCGGCGCGTGCGACGGAGTTGCGGGCCACCGGTCACACGCTTATAAACCGCCCGAAATTCACACTAAAAAAATCGAAGGTGTGGACACACCCGCTCGGCGGAGCGCTGTCTGGGGAATGCGGCAGCTCGCAGGCGCAGGACTATATAAATCGCCCAATTCAACGCCTACGTCACGGACAAAGCCAGTACAACCTCAATCGTCCGTTAGATGACGCCGCCGTCGCACACTCAAAATGCAAGTTATTAACAAGTCCAAGGACAGGAGACAGACCGAAAATTCCCGATGTGTATTAAATATTGACACCAACATTCTTCAGCAGCCACCTGACAAGGGACTCCAAGATATAGCCTTCCGTATAATATCGGCACACGCCATCTTCCGGTTACTGGTGGAAAGTCGCCGACTGCGGAGCCCAACGATAGCAAGTCGATGCTTCCGGACCTTACATCGAACAAGGCGAGATGGCGCTGTGTTCAATACTACACAAAAAAGCTATAAAACGGATCCCCTGTAACTAATCCGGAGGCTGAAAGAAACGGCACTACAACCTAATTAACAAAGTATATTTAAGTTAATCACACAATAAATGCACAGAATAAATTTAATTTCAGTTCAGTTCATTTCATTTCATTTCAATCTTTTCACACAGTTTCATAGAGCAGTTAAGTTTTTATGTGCATCAGGATCGCGGGTGTATTTCTCAGATTGGCCTAAACATATTGCCGTTATTTGGTACCTCCTGTGTACTTTTACGTACCTCTTCTGAAAATCTGTGTACCTACGTCCATACAGTAATATTTTGAATATTAGGTACACCCGCCATTCTGACGTCAGAACCGCGGGTGTACTGTTAACCCATATGTGTAGCTTAGTAAATGTTTAAGTAGATTTGGTACCTCGTGTGTACCTTCAGAAACAAGTATCAAATATGTAAAATACTATAAACTTTATGAGAAAAAAATTTTTTCTTTTATTTTACGTCGTTATTTTATAAAACGTATTAGGATGACCAACAACCCTTTGGCTACCTATTATAGAATTAAACAGATGTTTGTCAGTGTTTGTAGAACCAAAAAGAAACAATGACGGTTCTGAAAGTTTTTTTTATTCATCTGAATGGTAATACGAGCATTTAACAATTAAATATTAATAATAATAGTACATTAGTACTAATAGTACCTACCCACTATAATGCCTACAGCGAAAATCGCCCGGGTTGGTGATCGCAATTACCTAGACTAGATGATAGTCGATTATGGAGGACGCTGCTGCCCGTCCTTCATAGTATATTCCCTTAGTCGCCTCGTACGACACCCGCGGGAAGAGATGGGGTTGTAACATATGTATTATTCATTATTTTTATTTTTTTAGTATCTATGGATTGCACTTGGATTACTCTGGTGCATGATGCACTCGCTCATTATATTTTTCCTTGTAGCCTGTTTATATATATTCTTTCATATTTTCCTTAACAATAATAAATATGAAATTCTCCCGTCTTCGTCCCAGGACTGGAATAGATACAAAATATTATTTGATTGTTGACATAGGTGGGTACTTGGTTTATTTTTAACACTATATTCTAACGCATGTAGATAATATATCAACACCTACCCTCAAATTGAAATATTTTCGCAATTGTGTTTTAGTGATGTCGAAATCTATACGGTTCGCGCGTTAAATTATTTCTTCTCTCGGAAAAACGAGAAAAAGTTATAAAGTTAACTTATTTTATAAAATGAAACGTGGTAATAAAAGTTGTGTTCAATTACAAGAACAAAAACAAGCGTTTGTGAAATATAAAGAATATTTTAAACGGAAAGATGATTTGCCTTCACCCTGTGATAACATTTTTAAAGATGTTTCTAAGGTTTTACAGTGCAAGATGTCCGAAAAGGCATTGTATATATCGTTAAAAAGGAACTATGACTATTTCTTTGATTCAGAAAGTGTTAATGATGTGTCATCTGATAACAGTGATTCAAGAAGCAGTATGTCGGAAGGTGTCATAACACAGAATGCTTCGGATTCTAAAGAAGATTCGGAAGATACTATAGAAGATGCAGAAGAGATTTCTATAAAACATGAGGTTTTTACATTTTCTCTTGACATATATCACTGGGAAAAAATTCAACCTATCACAAAATACACTGTGCGAAATGTGTTTGAAACTACATCGAAGACTATTCAAAAAAAATATATTCTACCTAAACACGAATGGGCTCATCTACTACGGGAAGAAATTTGGAAAAAGACAAAACTACCATGTAGTTGGACCTTTAAAAATCATTCCGTTAAATATGGCGATGTAGTTTCCTGCTATGGACATTGTGCGCAATGTAAGGCTGATATCAAAATACGCATCAATTGGCCGACAGATAAAATTATTGTTTGTGAAGGGTTCTTAACTAACTATGACAGCAGTAGTCATCATCATATCCCCGCAAAAAAAATTAAAATGTCCCCAGCTAAAAGAAGAGAACTTTCTCAAAGCTTAAAAAAGGAATCTGCGATCATTGTTCGTAATAAGTTAGCTGATGAGAGCATGTCCGTTGGAGATACTGAGCCATCAATTCTGCCGACTACGGGATGTTTGCGTCAAATAAAATATGAAAGTAAACAGGGTCAGTACTATCATAGTCATCCTATTTTGGCCTTGTGGAGTATGACCACAGTACATCCATATAACGAATTGATAAGACATATTGCATTGTACCCGTTTTATTTACACTATTGGTTACCAGCTCAAGAACAATACTATGAATCCTATTCAAAATTAAAACCAACTATTATGAGTTTAGATGCCACTGGTAGTATTGTAAAAGAGACAGGCCCAACAAATGAAAAATTAATCACAAAGCATATTTTTCTGTATTCAGGAGTACTGTACGATGTAAACAATGGAAGGAGTGTACCTGTTACTCAAATGTTATCTGAAAACCAAAGTTTGAATACAATTTACACGTGGTTAACGTCTTGGTTGGCAAAAAAAACTCCTCCCAACGAGGTAATAGTTGATGACTCTGCAGCTATAATAGGAGCAGCGGTTAAAGCATTCACTCCTTACAATTCCACAAAAGATTACTTAACTTCATCGTTTAACAAATTAAATTCAGATTCTAAAACGCCAAAGGAAACATATATACGTTTGGATACCAGCCACTTCGTTAAAACAGTGTATAATTTATCTTGTTTTCAAAATGTAGACTCACGAGTGAAAATATTTTACTGTAAATGTCTCCTGTACATTAAATCATTAGATAATTATAATCGTGTAAAAGACGTAATTTCAGATGTAATAACAGTTTGCCTTCATAAATTCATAAATACAGGGGCAAGATGTGAAACTGCAATAAATACACTCAAAAATATTATTAAAACGGACACGAAAGTGACAGTAACAGATGAAAGCATTTCCAGTCAAGAAACAGCAAATGAGTATTCCATATTTTATGAAACTATAAACGAAGGTTGTTCATCTGAAGATATACTTCCTTTAATAGAAGTTTCAAATATCCCTAAATGGTATAGCGATCAAATTGACACAGAAAACTTGTTCGTGTCTCTGGCTGATGACGATGAACCAGGTTGTCATGAAAATTTATTTTACATGCCATCTTTCTTACGAACGCTAACTCGTTTAGTTAGCCAACTCCCACTATGGTCCAATGTAATGATGACGGTTTATAACTCCACCAATAACGTGGCCTCTTCATCCAATGTGGAAAGTTATTTTAAAACGATAAAAAGATACCTCTGTAATATTCCCACAAAAAGTCAGAGATTGAGAGTTGATGAGTTTTTGAAAATCCATTCCGAATATTTGGCTGGTGAAGTCAAAACGGCAATGATCAAAGAAAACGTGAAAAATACATCATCAACAATCACCAAAAGAAAAAATAAATTAAAAAAAATAAATTTAAAAAAAGTTAAAAAAGAGTTTAGGGACGAATCGGTATTTTCAGAAAATCCATGTTTAGTAGAAAATTGGAAAGGGCTAGGTAAACAAGGCACATCAAAATCTAAGACAGGTGAATACTCTATTCCTTTACTGTTTAATGGAAGTAGGACAAGAACTGGCATCAAAGATGTTATAGTAACCAATACATGTGCATTCGATGCTGTTTCTCAAATAATTGCTGTTGGATGTGTCGATGGCTTTAATTTCAACACTTCGATACTAAATAGTGACAACATTATACTGTCAATTTATTAAAGCGATGATCAACAAAAATAATAAAAAACAATATTTGTACAAGTGTCGAGCTGAAATTTTAAACAAATTTTGTGATAAGAAAGTTTCAAATAATAATATAACCGAAATAAGTTGTGAGTGTCCGGTGAAAAATATTTTCGATAAAATATTAATAGACGATATATACAGTGCTGAGAGGATAGAAACTTGTACAAACGAATCTTGCGCACTTAATAAAGTCAGTAGAAAAATTGCATTCATTCCTATAAATCCAAATGTTTGTGAAAATATTTCTTCCCTAAATAAATCCGCGCAAGATTCGTTGTGCGACGATATAAATATTGTCGAATGTCGGCGTAATGATTGCAAAGGAATAAGAACATTCAGTTATTTACTCTGCAATACTGTGTCGTTTGAATTAAGCCAAACTGAATTTATTTGTTTGGATGATGTGCCTCATACTATAACATTACATGAAAAGACTTACATGTTGCTTGGCATTATCGAATTTTTACCTTCGGGTCCAAAACCAGATGATATTAAGTACATTGGCCATTACAGATCCCATTGTTACAGAGGCAAACGATGGGAGTGTTACGACGATCTTCGCAATCATGTTACAAAAAGCCCTAAACGTATGATTGCAGAATGTATCATGTATGGATTAAAATAGTAATATAGTTACATATATAAATCGTCAAATCATGTATGTAATAACTGTGTGTACCTAGTCTTGCCACTAAATAAAAATGAACACCGGGTGTAAAAAAGTACGTTCAATACTTTAAGGGGTATTTATACACATGAATATGAAGAACTTTTACTAGGGAACCAACTACGAAAAATCACAAATAAAAATGAGCTGTTCTATACATAATTTCAATATCTACTAAACAAAAATGTATTGAACGAGTTTTTTTTTTGGTGATTTTGCAGTTAGTGGTAAAAGTTGTTCATAATCATGAGTAGAAACACCCCTTACAGTATCGAACGTACTTTTATTAAATCCTGTATAAAGTAATTGACAATTTTTGTATGGAAGTTGGACCAAGTGCTGCCTAGATTGCTCACATAGTGCATTTGGTTCCTCAGACATCACTAATCTATAATCCAAGTCACAAAAAATCGTGAAACACGGGTTTAATTACTTTCTTTTAAGACTACATTTAAAAGTTCCAATCCGAAATGCCCATTTAATATTTTTCCCCCATACAAAGCTTAATGCCCCTTTTAACTACTTTCCTGTGATGCTTTTTTTAAATATTTTTGTATAGCTCCTGTTAATGCTGCAGTATCACTGGAGCTGCTCGCACTCCTAGGCAGTACTTGGTCCAAACACTGTCGTTTCTAAAATTATGTATTATATTCTATTTAACTAATAATTTATTGTTCAAATTTTCATATATTTTCATTACATTTAATGTTTCATTAAATGTTTAATTGTTAAATGTTCACATAGTTTCGTTACATGCTATGTGTTCAATTGTTTCATTAAAATGCTCATATTATTACTTATTATTACCATTCAGATGAATAAAAAAAACTTTCAGAACCGTCATTGTTTCTTTTTGGTTCTACAAACACTGACAAACATCTGTCTAATTCTATAATAGGTAGCCAAAGGGTTGTTGGTCATCCTAATACGTTTTATAAAATAACGACGTAAAATAAAAGAAAAAATTTTTTTTTTCATAAAGTTTATAGTATTTTACATATTTGATACTTGTTTCTGAAGGTACACACGAGGTACCAAATCTACTTAAACATTTACTAAGCTACACATATGGGTTAACAGTACACCCGCGGTTCTGACGTCAGAATGGCGGGTGTACCTAATATTCAAAATATTACTGTATGGACGTAGGTACACAGATTTTCAGAAGAGGTACGTAAAAGTACACAGGAGGTACCAAATAACGGCAATATGTTTAGGCCAATCTGAGAAATACACCCGCGATCCTGATGCACATAAGTTTTTGAATAGACATGAGGTTGTTCATTTTGAAATTCACTATACAAAGATTTTAATCGTAAGACCCGGTTTTCTAGACGCAATAATTAAATGATAGAGATTCGATTTAACTCAACATTGGGTTTTACGACCATTAATGTAAAAGAAAATATTTATATTCAAATTAAGAATGTTGGTAATATAGAATGACCCGGTAATAGGTATAGATTTATATGAACCCACAAAAATGCTTTCTAGCCGTGGGTAATAGCTACCGATTTATGGTGGTACAAAGGTAATTTCAATTAGCTGCACAGAATAACAATTCAAGATATTTTAGATATAAGGTAATAGATTTTGTTTACAATTAAATTAATCTATATTACATACTAATGAACCAATCACATGGTCCATTCTATCTCAGTTCTAACGAACCAATCACATGGTCCTTTTTATTTCAATACCAACGAGCCAATCACATGGTCGTCTGTTTCTCTAATAGTTAACCAATCACATGGTTCTTCATACCTTAAATTTAACGAACCAATCACATGGTTCTTTATACCTTAAATTTAACGAACCAATCACATGGTCCTCTGTTTCTCAAATATTACCTAACCAATCACATGGTACTTTATACTTTAAATTTAACGAGCCAATCACATGGTCGCTACCTTAACAAACTATTGTCATAATACCTTTAATCTTATCGTATCGTGATACCTTCATACACATTTTACACATATTGATATTTATACTAAATACAAAAGATGTAATATCGTTGATTTAAATTTGATTCCTAACTCTAAGTCATGATCAACAACAATAAACGCTGTTAAAAATCATATTCACTGTCAATATTTTCAAGATCCGTGTCACTTTCATTTATGCTTAAGGCTGCTACATGAACCCAGGGCAACATAACGATAAGTATGTCTACTATTAAGTACTTAAACCTGGTGTCGCCGCGATTTTATACCGGTCATTACCGAGTACTGCAATAACACGATATGGACCCGAATAATTGTGGTAGTAACTTTTTACTTTTTCCATCATTTTTAAAATTTGTAGATGTAATCTCTACGAAATGCGCATATTCCTAGAATACGCGCACACTCCCAGAATATGCACATTCGATGCAAGCATCCACATATTATTTTTTTTCACGAATCTTGACATCTTAAGAAAACCAATATGTCCTCTTCAACCGATCCAGTGTTCTTTAGGCCAAAGTGGCCTATGTCGTCGTGGTTCATACGACATAGCTGCCACCTTGCCCCCTTCGGCACCACCCAACGCAAATCAGATCTATTACAATGAACACACCTGTATAACTTGTTATCCTTGATAACATATTTTTCCTTTATTTCTTTTAATCCATTAGCATCTAAGTCAGATGAAAGTATCTCTCGAATCCGGCATAATTCACTATCACCTAACTGCAGGGTATGAAGCCAATCGTCACCTTCCCTAAGGAATAAATAACTTCGTTGCCAAATCCCCTTAAAGCTGTCGTTACGTTGTTGTGTTGAAGGCCCAAATGTGTTAATTCTGAATTTGTCAAAAGAGAAACCTCACTGCCGAAATCTACAAAAGCTTTCACTGAAACCCAGTTAATAAAAACTTCTTTATAGAACTTCAAGTTCAGAGTAGACGTGGATATGCACATCGTCTTTTGAGAATTGGTAGCCTTACTATCACGCTACTCGTCGGGTTTCACAAAACAACTGTCTATTTTATGGCATACTTTGTTGCACCGAGTACATCGAATAAGTGGTTTCGGGCACATTCGAAATGGGTGACCTGATCCCTTACAATTAAAACAAAATATACCGGTGTTATTCGGTACTGATTTTATCTTGAAACCACTAGCTCTATTACCATTGCTGCCGCTAGTTGTATTGAACCCTAGGTACGTTTGGCCTATTCCTAAAATTGAAACGTTCTGGGATATTTGTCTCCTTATTACTCATTAGGAATTCTAATAACTGTTCAGGTTCTGTGCACCGTAACGCCAAAGCATTCGACTTTGTAGTTTTGTCACTCAACCCGTGTATCAGACAACCTACCGCGCGTTTGCCGATATTGCACTGGTTCAACATTGCCAATTTCTCGTAAAAGTACACTACGATTGGTTCCTGGAACATACTTTTGCGCTTTAGCATGTACTCCAAGGACTGGCCATAGTTTTGCTCAAATGGGAATGCACTACACAACTTTTGTTGCCATTCTACCCAAGTATACATTATGGTTTCTAGACTATCATACCACGATTTAGCCAGTCCCTGCCGTTTCTGGCAACGCGAAATGAATTGTAGTTCTTTCGTCCCAACCGTAGACGGTGGCGCACCCATTCACCTTTTTTTTTAACCAAACATCTACTCGCTGTTCTTTCGATGACGGGTCAAAATCTGGAAGTATATTCTTAGGATTGGGGTTATTAGAGTGACTGGGTGCGCCTGCCGGCGTCGGCTGGGGCTTTATTGAGTTTAGTATGTCTATAACATCCTTGGACGTGAATGTAGGACTATCTATCCGTCTAGACCGATGCGCGGTATTAATTCCTTCGTCATGTGCATCTGTATGCGGACGTTTCATCCCATGATTGACGTCATTTCTGTTTGGTAGTCTACTACGCGCACGGTCACGTTGAAGTTGATCTTAAAGGAACTGCAGCCGTGCTCGCTCTCGCGCTTACAATTGTTCTCGCTCCTGTATACTCGAACTATTCCTAGTTCTACTTTGTTGGCGACTTACACTCCGATTACGGTGGTAGAGAGTGGAGCTAGGACTACGTCTTCTACTTCTGCTTCGCGTCTTACTGTGACGATGAGAACAGCTCGATTTACGTCTACGACTTCTACTTCGCGTCTTACTGCGGTGACGATGACAATAGCTTGGAATACACGTCTACGGCTTCTGGTTCGCGTTTTGCTGCGGTGACGACGCGAACGGCTTGGACTACGTCTACGACTTGTACTACGTATCTTACTTGAGTCATTGCAATTAGAGTGAAGTCCACCCTCGGTATGCACATCACGGTCGGTGCGCCTTTCACGTGACTGCTCGGATGTCTGTATCTCGAGAGTTGTAAGGCTCCGTCGCCTCTGAGCTTCAGATTCATCACGCTGTTGCATATCTTGGTAAACAATTACCGCTCCAACGGTAAAAATAAACTATTCAACGCCACGTGGACTAGCCAAGTTCCGTATACTTTCGCCGCCAACTTTCAATGCCCAATTTCTGCATTGCGAAATGCACTACTGTCCTCTAATCCCAGCCGTAAACCTCCGCGCACTGATTTACCTTTTTTAGTCACATGTCTATGCGTTGGCTTTTCAGAGACGAATTAAATTCCGGAAGAATATTTTTGTAATCCAAATTTTTATTTACTGATGGTGCGCTTTGATTTAACGGCTGCGATGGGAGAGCATCTTTATAGTTTTAATTAGTTTGACAACCTTCTCCTGCTCTCTTCTCAAAGCCAGCTCGCGATCAAGCAAGCAGCGACTGCGGCTGCGGCTTTCACCGCGGCTGCGGCTGCGTCTGGCACGTGAACGGCTCATCCTAGAAGTCTCCAGACTACGGACTCCGTCTCCTCCGTCCATTTCCTAGAACTCGTAGAATAAAATTGTAACCATTAATGACTAACCAACATTTGAATTTTAAAGAATCAAATTTTACTGTTTTTGATGATAACTCGAAAATGGTGCGTCCGGGGCACATAATTATCCGCCAGATTCTACCATCCAGATAATAAATCCGAAGAACAATCCGGAGTGTTCGGTCGTCCGGATATCCGGACAGCATGCCCTAGGTGCATCTAGAGAAAATAGACAATATGTTTGACCCCTTTCATCAACCTCCGTAACCTCAACCTGGTATCATCACATGTGCTGTTCATATAGGATCTATTACTGTTACTAAAGAACACCCAAAACCTGCTAGGGGATGGATAATAAGGCTATGATAACATTTTATTCACAAAAACGTAGAAGTTAAAAATATTTGTGTAAAAATCTCGTAACTATGCATGTAACCTTACAAACGACATTTTCAGTAATCCCTTATAACCCTCAATACCAGCAAGTTCTACTAATTTATGATAATAATTACAATGACTCTTAATGATATTAGGCCAAACAAAATAATTACATTTTATAATTTAGTATCTAAATAAAGATTCAATTACTGAAACCAGATTTACCGGACCATATTACATAATAATATGTACATACATACATATACTCACGCCTGTAATCTCTAATGAGGTGGGCAGAGCCACAAGTAATCAAAGACAGCTTGCAGCCACTGATGATACGAAATCCTAAGATACCATACATACCAAACCACCATATTATGTGGCCTATAAGAAAAAAAATGTAAAAACAACACATAAAGTAAACTACTTATATGTCTGGTCGCAATAACAACGAAATTTTTGTTACCGCTGTATTCATTAGAATTAATCTTTACCAAACATAATAACCCTTTACAACAAAACTTCACTATTATTTCCTTTAGTATATTTTATTATTTTATTTTTTTTAAATGTAGGTATGTACGTAGCATTGGATTAATTAGGTAATTCATTGAAGTTGAACATATCAATAGTAATACATTCATTTTTGTTTATTTTCTGTAATCCGTACGTAATGTTTAGAATGTGGGTAACTCTTCGAAATAAAGACAGGTTAAATAACTATAGGTACCTACTATTTGAAATAAAAGTTGACTATGCGTAATTGAAACAATTAGAGTCTCACTAATAATTAAAGAATAATTATAATTCAAGCAACACTTTTCCACAGTTAAACTTACAAACTATCCAGCTTGAAAAATGGTCACGCGTGGCAACAAAACATTCCAAAAACGTAGGTACTTACCACTTCTGATATGTAGTAAAAATACGGAAGAACAGTAATCACACTTATTTATTCTGGTATCAAATAACACTTAACTTGGTAAACACGTCCGATGTCGACAAGGTCCCCAACGCAAGAGAGCGTGTATCAATCCGTCCGATTTGACAACCCCATTCTTGTGTTGCCATTTATAGAAAAATGTCTTATAACTGTCGACTAACAATTCAGCCTAACAGTATACATATTTCAGTTGTTATTCTGGTAAACAGGGCGGAGACAAATTTACAAAAACAAATCGTCCGTAAGATGTTATAAATAATGTACTAACCCGAATTTGTTTATTATATACATTAAAAGATAAACTACTAGACTAACAGAATGATTTAATTTCTAACTAAGATCTAACTTCGTCAAATTGCAATATTGCTTTTTTGATGAATTGTGGGTTTTTTAACCCGCCAGATAAATATATATTGCTTTTATTTTGATCGGAATAAGTGGAAGATGTGTTGTGCCTAGTGCCTAGCTGTAATAACAAGGGTCATCCATCATTGTAATACAAAACAGGCACGGCAACGGAGAAAATAGCTGTTTGTTTTCCAGACTATACTTACCAATTTACCCGAATCGTTGAGTAAGGAAAACGTAGAACCTTTCTAATTACTTACTATGAACTTTTTAAATTTTGACATATCCCAATAAGTTTTTCGGCAAATTATTCTGACCGCAGCTGCTTCGTACAAAAAAAAAACATAGGATGGTGGGTGGTTGTGGGGATGAAACGGGGGGAAGGTTGTGTATTTGGAATGCTTCAACTGTGTTTAGCGGCGAACATTGTATTACATAGTCTACGCCACTTGTTGATACACTAAGTTCGACAAATAGCTTCATACTTAACCACAATTTAGTCAGTCATTAGAGGAGGGACCGCCAAACTATATCTGACCTAACGTTCACACATATATCATTAGCAGTGATGCATCGCATGCTTTGCTAAATAAATGTAGAAAATACTTGAAATAAAAACTCAGTGAATATTAATTAAACAATATTAACATGAAAGAAAAGGAAATATATCTATATCTACACCGCATGCAAGTAATACCTAAGTACTTATTGCCATGAGTGACGAGCGTCAGTAAAATACTGCTAAAATAATAATATTAGGTCTTTACCTATCAAATTGTCGTTCTGCAGTACTGGCCATTTCAAATTTTTTTTTTTTGTTTGACTAAGAATTCTAATTTAAAATTAATCTTATTATAAAAATATGGAATTCTTTTTCCAAATGTAAAAAAGACAATTTGTTTACTGATTAGTTTCGTCATCTTGGATTCGTTAAAAGTTCGAGTAATTATGGAATATGAGTAACGTCAGGACAGCAACGCGGAACTAGCGGCACGCAATATCAACGACGTTTACGGAGTTAACACTACAAACCAACGCACCACCTGTTATTGGTTTGCTCGCTTCCATTCTGGAAATTTCGACCTGAAAAATGAACCTCGCGCTCGTCCGAAGACTTTGGTCGACTATGACGAATTAAAGGCGGTTGTGGAAGCTGAAGATACATAATCTACGGCTGAATTAGCAGCAGTTTTCGACGTTAAAATACTTTTCCTTTATAGACTTAACACGTTTATTTTCTTATTTTTAAAACAAAGAACTAAAAATGGTTTGTTTACACAAACAACGTGAAACGTCATCTGTGAAATTTCCACGATAAGCCGTGTGATCCGCCAACGCGTGGTTGATTTTTTCGTAAAATAACTTTTCTTTTGAGGGAATCTTTATGGATTTTTATACCTTTTTTAAACATTTTTATGGATTCCTGTAGTCAAATACTTAGAAATAAAACGTCACGTTTGAGCGGCAAAACAAACTTTGGAATTTAGGCAGATACTTACTCGAATATTTTAAAGTAAGTACATAAGTAATTTTAAAAAGTAGTCAAAGATAAATTATGAAATGCTAATCATATTGTCGCAGACATGTTTGTCGCATGCACCTTGAGCGGTGGGTACGGATCGTCACGCATTAGGTGCCTCATGACGGGTACAAGCAGTCGTCGTGGTAGACCTCAAAAAAGATGGCGTGACGACTTGGACGCTTGCCGGAGGGACTGGCCGGAGTACCTTCAGGACCGCGAAAAATGGAAAGAGGAAGGGGAGGCCTTTGCCTAGCAGTGGGATCTTGTAGGCTAGATTACATTTGAATCATATTATAAAATTGTATAGAAGCTAGTCTAAGATGATTTCATTTTTCGATTACTACTTATTAAGAACTAGCTGGTACCCGCGACTTCGTCTGCGTACTTTTAATTTGAATATTAAGGATTATATAAAAGGAACGGTATAGCATGTGATTAAAAGAGAGTAAGTAGGTATATTTAAAAAAATAAAAACTATCTGTTTACAGTCGTTATAAAGTACCTATGTATTCCATTGAGTGGCAGAAATTACCTAGGAATATTTATCGGTCCCTTATGTCCAAGACACTTACAGGGGTCAGCGTCACGTTGTGTACAAAAATATTTTAAAATGACCTAATTTAAAACTTTTTTGTACACAACGTTTGCTATTTTGTTATTATTTGTTAAAATGTAGAAATTGTTTGGACTCGACACTCGCGAGCAGGCCACGTATACACCACGTGCGCTCCCCCACCACAAGACAGCGCCGTTGACTGCCGCCACACTTCGGCGAATGTGCGCGACGACGAACGACGACCGACGGCAGTGGCGGCGATGCAGAGTATTCGTTAAAAGGAACTTTATCTACAAAAGCCAAATTTTTTTAACTTGATACACCCAAAACTACTAAATATCATGTTCCTAGGTTCAGTGGTTAATATTTTGTATACAAAAAGTTTGGCTTCGTAGTTCCCGTTCCGAATCCGTTCCGTTCCGTTCGAATTTCGGAAAATCCGTTTGTATCCGGAAAAACTCTGCACATCCTAAGAGACCTACGTACCAAGTTTCATGGTTTTATCTTCAAAAATGACGAATACCCATACAAACATTCAACCCGTATTTCACCCCCATACTGGTAAAAATTTCAAAATGCTTGAACAAACGATTTTTTGTTTGTTATTTAGTGCCTAAACACAAAATTTAATATTTTTATCTTGAAAAATGACGAACCTCATAAAAATTTCAACACCTATTTCATCCCCTCAAAGATCGAATTTTCAAAAACGCTTTAACAAATTGTTTTTTTATTTCTTATCAAGTTCCTAAATATAAAGTTTCGTGGTTTTATCCCCAAAAATGACGAACTCCCATACAAACTTTCAACCCTCATTTCACCCCCTCACTGGTCGAAATTTCAGCAACGCTAGAACAAATGTTTAATTATTTTTTATCAAGTGCTTAAATATAAAGTTTCATGGATTTATATTTTAAAATTAAAATATCCCATACAAACTTTCAACCCCTATTTCAATCTCTTCGTCCCTTCTTTTCGCAATAAAAGGTATCCTATTTTCTTTCTCAGGGTCTAAAGATTGTCTGTGCCAAATTTAATCAAAATCGGTTGAGAGGTTTAAGCGGGAAAGCGTAACAGACAGACAGACAGACAGAGTTACTTTCGCATTTATAATATTAGTAAGGATTATTTTCCCTCGTTAAATAGTAAACAAACTAAGTGTAGGTGTTATAATTTCGTTGACGAACTGATTACCTATCCGTTTCTTTGTCTAAAATGAGTATTACCTTATTACTATGATTGATTACTGGGCTTAAAGTTCGTATAAATGTCTATCGAATTACCTCCTCAAGTTTAAAGCGTTAGCTACGCTTGTAGTATACGTTGTCATGTAGTACTATATTAATTATGTGGTGTAAGTAATTAGATTTTATCTGTATGTAATGTAACAGTCAGTTGAATAAAAAAACTTATACAAATCAGATCAATTAATTGGCGTAATGTGATTCTAGAAAGAGTTTTAATGTTAATAGATAGCTAGCTATAGCTATGTGTAGGTTCCTGTAGGAATGAGATATAACTGTTTAATAAAGACAGTTGCATCAAAATTTTATCATAAATTCCCTAAATTATGGCGCCTACCTACCCTCTAAGTTAGAAAAGTGATCAAATACTAACTTGAGGTCACTCAGTTTAAAAAAAAAACATCGAAATCATTCCAGTAGCTATGGCGTCATGCGCTTCTTGACACGATCACGAAATCTAGATTTCCGCGGGAATGAGGTATTTTCCCGCCATAAAAAGTAGCCTGTGTCCGTGCCTAAGATCCTATCTTTAAATTAACCAAGTCTTATAAAATTCCGTTCAGACGTTAAGGCGTGAATGAGGCAAACTTTTAAAACAAACAATTAAAAATCACTAACCTAGTTTTCTGTCTACTGCCTACGCCTTAAGTACGATAGCATAAATATTAATAGGCCATATCCTTTTCTAGATTACTATCTATCAGCTAACTAAATTTCATCAAAATCCGTTGAGCCGTTTAGGCATGATAGACAAAACTCCCAGCAAAAACCATAAAAAAATCACTAACTCAATTCAGTTTTCTGCCTACTTCCTACCCCCTAAGTACGATGACGTGATCAATTTGATCGTACAACCGTTTTTAGATAACCAACTATTACCTTACTAAATTTCATTAAAATCCGTTCAGCCGTTTAGACGTGAAAGAGCAAAAGTCCCAACAAAAACGACTACAAATCACTAAATCAATTTAGTTATCTGCCAACTGCCTACCCCCTAAGAACGATGGCGTGATTATTTATAGCCTATGACCATTTCTAGGTTATCATCTATCACCATACCAAATTTTATCAAAATCCGTTGAGCCGTTTAGGCGTGAAAGAGTAACAGACAGACAGACAGACAGACAGACAGACAGACAGAGTTACTTTCGCATTTATAATATTAGTATGGATTAGGTACGTAATAATGAGTACGATGTTTGGCCACGTTTATTGATGACGTCACCTTTTTATGTTCTCATACTAAAACGCCGTGTAAGTACCTAAATAAACTATTTTGACGTTTTGAAAAAAAGTATCTCATTGATCTCATTTGACTAGGTTGCGTCATCTAGTCTATTGTGAGTTAAGCTGTATTGACTGCATTTTTTATCTGTTTATTTAAATCAAGCAACACGGCATATTCAATATAATAATCCCATTTTCTTTTGCTACCGTAAACTAACGTAAATAATAAGCCAATTACAATACATAATTTAATAAACTTAGGTAGGTAGTACAACTTACGAAAGAAGCTTTTGTAATCATCAGTTAATATTTATTTAACACACAAATCGCAAACAAAAAATTTTGAACTATGAAGGTTCAGAATATAAATAAATAGGTAGGCCTAACTTAAAAAAAACACTGAACTGCTTAATTAATTGCATTTAATGTAACTAAAATAATAATTTCGGTGGATTTTACTGCCAATAATACAATTTACCATGATTGCATGCACAATGTGAGTAGTGCAGCGTAATTTTGCTGCAGCGCAATCTTTTTGATTATCAAGTTTTCTTTTTCTGGCTTTTTGGACGTATGCTATATTTAAAATTTGAAATATGAATTTGTCTCCATGGTTTGTTTGTTTGTTTCTTGACATTTGAGAGATATTCTTTGTGGCTGACTATTGGTTTTCTTGTATTTTATCTGGAAAATCTAATTTAATGTTCTGTATGTGTTTTTAAATGTGCTGTTTTAATTGTGAAACGTAAAACGTAATTTCTGGTGATATAATTATAGTATTTCATTTTCCCTGGTAAGTTCGTGTTGGTTTGCTCTTCTTTCTTCTTTTTCTTTGATTCCTCTTTTCTATTTTATTATTTATCTTTGTAGATAAGGGAAATCCCCTTGGGTTTTGGTTTTTACCTGGAGCTACATCGTGTGCGAAGCCGCCCCATCCCCACGGATCCTATATATGATTCGAGTTGCGACTGCGAAGTCGCTACGATCGCTCCGACTCTGCGGTTCCTGTCACTTGCCGTTACCCGTTTCCTGACCCGAAGCTGTATCGCTTCAACGGTCCCTACAAGACGGACGGATCGACGGAATAACTACGGCTGCGAAGAACCAAATTGCTTTTGTGTTCCTTTTTATATTCCTGAACGTTTTTTTAAATATTATTTCCGCTATTTGTGAATATTTATTTAGGAAGCCTTTTTCAAAATTCTTAAAGCCCCGTGCGGCATCGTTTCAGTGTTTGGTATACCTTTCGGCATAATATTTAAAACTTTCGTTGATCAACGGAGGTAGGTGAAGTTCGATCCTTTTTTACCGTTGTTACCTTTTAACTATGTTCATGTTAATCTATAATAATTTAAATTACTTAAATTGCATTTCCTATTAAATTTATTTAATTGTTAGCGACTCCTCTTCTTTATCGCTACAGTAGGTACATTCAATATAATAAGTACTCTTAGGTACCTTTCTTAGTCTTACCTTTCTTTCGCGCTCTTCTCCGTGTTGACAGTTGAGCACGCAGCGTGTTCCAACTTTACGTCCCACCTTTTAGCGTTCATGTTCAATGAACGGTAATTGTATACCAATGCTATTAATATATAAAATAAAATATAAAAAAATGCTTGGCACTCTTGTGGTATTTCAGTACGCCAAGAGACATTAATCTTGTGGAATTTGGATGGCGGCATCGACAGGAGAGCGCTGGGTTGCACCATCTAACAAACAAGTGTTATTATATGTCATTTTTTAGGAAAACAGCAGCAAAAAAAGTTGATTTTGGCCATATACCATAAGATCCCTGTCGATTATATTTTTCTTTGATATTTTTACGTGACTTTGCGTAGACTTGGCCGAACAGCTGTGGAGCGCTGGAGGCTTTCGGTATAATATTTAAGATAACAGACTGAGGTAGCAGCTCAGTTGAGGGAAATCATTGACCTCGCCGACGGGATCGGTATCGGGGTCCCAAAGTGTTTGTTGTTGCGAGCTGTGGTTGGGATACGAAAAGAACTTCCTGTTCAACTATATATTATACAAAAATGATGGTTTTATTTTAACTCCACAAAATCTATACTTATAATAAATCTGTAGAGAGGTCAATTCTGTACATTAAATATTTTTTCAAAATAACTATCAGGGGGTGATAAGTGGTCGATACTGATGCCAAAAATGCAATCAGTAAAATTTTTGTCTGTCTGTCTGTCTGTCTGTCTGTCTGTCTGTCTGTATGTTCCTTATAGAAACAAAAACTACTGGACGGATTTTAATGAAACTTGGTACAATTATTCTTCACACTCCTGGACAGGTTATAGTATACTTTTCATCACGCTACAATCAATAGGAGCAGAGTAGTGAAGGGAAATTCTTTTGTATGAAAAATCTAAACCACTCAAGTTAGACGTTTGAAATTTGGCATGCAGGTACCTTAGATACCGTAGAGGTGCACTAAGAAAGGAATTTCCGAAATTCCTACGGGAACGGGAATTAGCGGGAAAATCCTTTTGTATGAAAAATCTAAACCACTCAAATAATAATAATAATAATAATAATCTTTATTGAACATAGGCTTACAATTTTACATTAATAAAAATATAGACAACTATAATAAGACCAATTACTCTAGATATGCGGCGGTCCCTGCACTAAGCTCAGCTTGTATCGCAGGGGCCAGAGTACGATTTCCTGTCAGGATTTACAAAATGGACACACGGACAGAATACAGAGCACTATGAAAAATTATAACTGCTTATATCAAAATACACAATAATGAAACATAATAAAAATATTTAAAATTAACAAAAATAAAACTTCTAGGAATGGAGTAATGTGTGTGTGTGTGTGTGTGTGAGTGTGTGTGTGTGTGTGTATGTATGTGTGTGTGAGTGTGTGTGTGTGTGTGTGTGTGTGTGTGTGTGTGTGTGTGTGTGTGTGTGTGTGTACTCAAGTTAGACGTTTGAAATTTGGCATGCAGATACCTTAAGTACCGTAGAGGTGCACTAAGAAAGGAATTCCCGAAATTCCTACGAGAACGGGAATTAGCAAGAAAATCCTTTTGTATGAAAAATCTAAACCACTCAAGATAGACGTTTGAAATTTGACATGCAGGTACCTTAGGTACCGTAGAGGTGCATTAAGAAAGGAATTTCCGAAATTCCCACGAGAACGGGAATTAGCGGGAAAATCCTTTTGTATGAAAAATCTAAACCATTCAAGTTAGATGTTTGAAATTTGTCATGCAGGTACCTTAGATACCATAGAGGTGTACTAAGAAAGGAATTCCCGAAATTCCCACGGGAACGGGAATTAGCGGGAAAATCCTTTTGTATGAAAAATCTAAACCACTCAAGTTAGACGTTTGAAATTTGGCATGCAGTTGCAGATACCTTAAGTACCGTAGAGGTGCACTAAGAAAGGATTTCTTGAAATTCCCACGAGAACGGGAATTAGCAAGAAAATCCTTTTGTATGAAAAATCTAAACCACTCAAGTTAGACGTTTGAAATTTGTCATGCAGGTACCTTAGGTACCTTAGAGGTGCATTAAGAAAGGAATTCCCGAAATTCCCACGAGAACGGGAATTAGCGGGAAAATCCTTTTGTATGAAAAATCTAAACCACTCAAGTTAGACGTTTGAAATTTGGCATGCAGGTACCTTAGATACCGTAGAGGTGTACTAAGAAAGGAATTTCCGAAATTCTTACGGGAACGGGAATTAGCGGGAAAATCCTTTTGTATGAAAAATCTAAACCACTCAAGTTAGACGTTTGAAATTTGGCATGCAGATACCTTAAGTACCGTAGAGGTGCACTAAGAAAGGAATTCCCGAAATTCCCACGAGAACGGGAATTAGCAAGAAAATCCTTTTGTATGAAAAATCTAAACCACTCAAGTTAGACGTTTGAAATTTGTCATGCAGGTACCTTAGGTACCGTAGAGGTGCATTAAGAAAGGAATTCCCAAAATTCTCACGGGAACGGTAGTTAGCGGGAAAATCCTTTTGTATGAAAAATCTAAACCATTCAAGTTAGATGTTTGAAATTTGTCATGCAGGTACCTTAGATACCGTAGAGGTGTACTAAGAAAGGAATTCCCGAAATTCCCACGGGAACGGGAATTAGCGGGAAAATCCTTTTGTATGAAAAATCTAGGACTTATGATGACCAAATTGGAGATGTCCTTAGAAAAGGTTCAATACGATCTACTCTGAACCGGCGTGCGTGTATGAAGCGATTGATGAATGTGGAGGAAGCAAGAGAAGTGTGTCAGGATCGAAGCAAATGGAATTCTATAGTCTCTGCTTACCCCGGTGGGAAATAGGCGTGAGTTTATGTATGTATGTATGTATTGTATGAAAAATCTAAACCACTCAAGTTAGACGCTTGAAATTTGGCATGCAGGTACCTTAGTTAACTTAAAGCTTAGTTGCAACAGGATATTGCAAAATTCCCACGGAAACGGGAGGTAGTGGGAAAAAAACATTTGTATGAAAAAATCGAAACCGCGTAAGATAGATATTTTCAATTCAATTCAATTAAATTATTTATTGCATTCCATGTAGTACAATGGGGTGTTACATAGGCATAGGAACTAAAACATGGACCCTGTAGGGCACAGCAACGTTGAAGGGAAGAGAGGAAGTGTGTATTAAAATTAAAACTCAATGAACAATCAATTAAAAAAAAACAATTCAATCAATTGATTCAATCTAGCATGCATGCATACCTTAGTAAATATAAAGTTTATTTTTGGCTGTATTTTGAAAAATGGGAGTTATTGGGAAAAAAAAAATGTACTTATGAAAAAATCTAAACTGCATAAGTATGCACTCCCACACACACAAAGATCTCTCTCTTATATAACACGCCACGCGGACGAAGTCGCGGGCAAAAGCTAGTTAATTTATAAAATCAGTGAAGTTCAATAATTTATCTTCGTGCTAAACAGAAGAATTGGTCCTTCGGAAATAGGACGATGAAAAAGTTACTTATATAACTGTGCTTCGTCTGTTGTTCCGGCTGACCGACAAGATCCGTTGAAACGGCCTTTCATTTTCATTGCGCTGACGCGGAGGCTGGATTTCCACATTCCACTAGCCAAAGAAGCTGAAGGAAAACAAGATTTTCAAATTAGAAGATTAATGCCTGCGTTACTGCCTGGAAGTGCACTTCAAAGAAATTGGTGTTATTACTCATTGCGTCGTCGGTGCGTATTTTACGCGCGAAACAGTACTTTGAAGTAAAACCTATTGTTTGTTACTAGGTACTACCTAAAATCGTGGCAAATCAGAAGATTACTTCTATAAAAGGCTGTAAAACATTTTTTTGAAAATGTATTTTACTAAAAATATTATATTTTTAATCAGATTTACCCTATCTATACTTATAATAAATCTGTAGAGAGGTCAATTCTGTACATTAAATATTTTTTCAAAATAACTATCAGGGGGTGATAAGTGGTCGATACTGATGCCAAAAATGCAATCAGTAAAATTTTTGTCTGTCTGTCTGTCTGTCTGTCTGTCTGTCTGTATGTTCCTTATAGAAACAAAAACTACTGGACGGATTTTAATGAAACTTGGTACAATTATTCTTCACACTCCTGGACAGGTTATAGTATACTTTTCATCACGCTACAATCAATAGGAGCAGAGTAGTGAAGGGAAATTCTTTTATATGAAAAATCTAAACCACTCAAGTTAGACGTTTGAAATTTGGCATGCAGGTACCTTAGATACCGTAGAGGTGCACTAAGAAAGGAATTCCCGAAAATCCTACGGGAACGGGAATTAGCGGGAAAATCCTTTTGTATGAAAAATCTAAACCACTCAAGTTAGACGTTTGAAATTTGGCAAGCAGGTACCTTAGATACCGTAGAGGTGTACTAAGAAAGGAATTTCCGAAATTCCTACGGGAACGGGAATTAGCGGGAAAATCCTTTTGTATGAAAAATCTAAACCACTCAAGTTAGACGTTTGAAATTTGGCATGCAGATACCTTAAGTACCGTAGAGGTGCACTAAGAAAGGAATTCCCGAAATTCCTACGAGAACGGGAATTAGCAAGAAAATCCTTTTGTATGAAAAATCTAAACCACTCAAGTTAGACGTTTGAAATCTGTCATGCAGGTACCTTAGGTACCGTAGAGGTGCATTAAGAAAGGAATTCCTGAAATTCCCACGAGAACGGGAATTAGCGGGAAAATCCTTTTGTATGAAAAATCTAAACCATTCAAGTTAGATGTTTGAAATTTGTCATGCAGGTACCTTAGATACCATAGAGGTGTACTAAGAAAGGAATTCCCGAAATTCCCACGGGAACGGGAATTAGCGGGAAAATCCTTTTGTATGAAAAATCTAAACCACTCAAGTTAGACGTTTGAAATTTGGCATGCAGGTACCTTAGATACCGTAGAGGTGTACTAAGAAAGGAATTTCCGAAATTCTTACGAGAACGGGAATTAGGCAGAAAATCCTTTTGTATGAAAAATCTAAACCACTCAAGTTAGACGTTTGAAATTTGGCATGCAGATACCTTAAGTACCGTAGAGGTGCACTAAGAAAGGAATTCCCGAAATTCCCACGAGAACGGGAATTAGCAAGAAAATCCTTTTGTATGAAAAATCTAAACCACTCAAGTTAGACGTTTGAAATTTGTCATGCAGGTACCTTAGGTACCGTAGAGGTGCATTAAGAAAGGAATTTCCGAAATTCCCACGAGAACGGGAATTAGCGGGAAAATCCTTTTGTATGAAAAATCTAAACCATTCAAGTTAGATGTTTGAAATTTGTCATGCAGGTACCTTAGATACCGTAGAGGTGTACTAAGAAAGGAATTCCCGAAAATCCTACGGGAACGGGAATTAGCGGGAAAATCCTTTTGTATGAAAAATCTAAACCACTCAAGTTAGACGTTTGAAATTTGGCATGCAGATACCTTAAGTACCGTAGAGGTGCACTAAGAAAGGATTTCCCGAAATTCCCACGAGAACGGGAATTAGCAAGAAAATCCTTTTGTATGAAAAATCTAAACCACTCAAGTTAGACGTTTGAAATTTGTCATGCAGGTACCTTAGGTACCTTAGAGGTGCATTAAGAAAGGAATTCCCGAAATTCCCACGAGAACGGGAATTAGCGGGAAAATCCTTTTGTGTGAAAAATCTAAACCACTCAAGTTAGACGTTTGAAATTTGGCATGCAGGTACCTTAGATACCGTAGAGGTGTACTAAGAAAGGAATTTCCGAAATTCTTACGGGAACGGGAATTAGCGGGAAAATCCTTTTGTATGAAAAATCTAAACCACTCAAGTTAGACGTTTGAAATTTGGCATGCAGATACCTTAAGTACCGTAGAGGTGCACTAAGAAAGGAATTCCCGAAATTCCCACGAGAACGGGAATTAGCAAGAAAATCCTTTTGTATGAAAAATCTAAACCACTCAAGTTAGACGTTTGAAATTTGTCATGCAGGTACCTTAGGTACCGTAGAGGTGCATTAAGAAAGGAATTCCCAAAATTCTCACGGGAACGGTAGTTAGCGGGAAAATCCTTTTGTATGAAAAATCTAAACCATTCAAGTTAGATGTTTGAAATTTGTCATGCAGGTACCTTAGATACCGTAGAGGTGTACTAAGAAAGGAATTCCCGAAATTCCCACGGGAACGGGAATTAGCGGGAAAATCCTTTTGTATGAAAAATCTAGGACTTATGATGACCAAATTGGAGATGTCCTTAGAAAAGGTTCAATACGATCTACTCTGAACCGGCGTGCGTGTATGAAGCGATTGATGAATGTGGAGGAAGCAAGAGAAGTGTGTCAGGATCGAAGCAAATGGAATTCTATAGTCTCTGCTTACCCCGGTGGGAAATAGGCGTGAGTTTATGTATGTATGTATGTATGAAAAATCTAAACCACTCAAGTTAGACGCTTGAAATTTGGCATGCAGGTACCTTAGTTAACTTAAAGCTTAGTTGCAACAGGATATTGCAAAATTCCCACGGAAACGGGAGTTAGTGGGAAAAAAACATTTGTATGAAAAAATCGAAACCGCGTAAGATAGATATTTTCAATTCAATTCAATTAAATTATTTATTGCATTCCATGTAGTACAATGGGGTGTTACATAGGCATAGGAACTAAAACATGGACCCTGTAGGGCACAGCAACGTTGAAGGGAAGAGAGGAAGTGTGTATTAAAATTAAAACTCAATGAACAATCAATTAAAAAAAAACAATTCAATCAATTGATTCAATCTAGCATGCATGCATACCTTAGTAAATATAAAGTTTATTTTTGGCTGTATTTTGAAAAATGGGAGTTATTGGGAAAAAAAAAATGTACTTATGAAAAAATCTAAACTGCATAAGTATGCACTCCCACACACACAAAGATCTCTCTCTTATATAACACGCCACGCGGACGAAGTCGCGGGCAAAAGCTAGTCGTTAAATAGATGAGTCTTATTCGTCTTCTGAATAAAAAAAAAACGGAAATCAAAATCAAAATTTCCAGTCCACACTTGTCTGTGCCATCCGCCCCGCGCTTTCTCAAATTGGGTCGTGTACTAGGTTCAAGTTAAATTATTAAATTCTGATTACCTACTAAATAAAGACACATCTAAAAGTAACGAAAAACGTTTTCTTTTTTCAATTTTACTCATTTTTGAATTTAAAACAAGAAAAACGTAATAATAAGTCCGACAATTTATCACGTTTTTCTGTGACGTCACAATGTGCTTTTGGCTTTTTCAAACAAATTCTATAATAATTTCGTGTTATGACGTTTAGTAAAAAGTAACTGATTTGACTAGTTGGAAACTGTTGGATCTAGCCTATTCTCGTTTGGATAAGTGTGTGAACGAGACAACAATATACATCGCATCCGTGAAAAAAGAAGACAGCAAAATGACGCCAACTCAATTTGTCGCGAAAATTAAATTGGCGCGAAATCATGTTTGCAGCGCTGCAGCGAGGAAGATTTTTTGTATGAAGAAATCGTCTAGCGAAATACCGCTTGAAGCGGAATTGTTCATCGGCTGTATAAGTCTGTATCCGAACGCGGGCATTTTCGTCACTCTTCTTTCAATTCTAGATTTTACCAGTACAGGATTCTTTCAATTTAAAATCGCTATTTGTGTACTTTGCGCCTTTTTTGTTCATTGTTTATTATTGTACTATAAGCGTAACCCCCCACTGATCGATCGTAGCACCTCCGACTTCTATAAAAAGCATCGCGCGCCAGTTTGGCGGACATTTGCTCGAGAGACGTCGAAGCCTACGGATCGGTAGAGGACTACGTTCCAGGTCACGTGAGCCATTTTTGTTCGATATTTTCCTGTTTTTCTGTTGCATTTTCAAGCGAGGTTATTTTGTTTTTGTTTCTTTTTTTCTGTATTTAAGTGATTGTTAAAATTTAAATTCAAATAAAAAGTGTGATTGTTAGTTTTGTTTTTTTTTAAATTATTACCACTTCTGACCCTAAAATCAGAAGTGGGATAAAGAACTTCATTTGCCCACTATAGTTACGACGTACAAAGCAGAGTAGCCCGCTTGATTTTTTTTTCGTAGCGATAACCGTTTATTTGAAATTTTGTTTACGTGTCAATTGTGTTGTGTATCAGTGCGTCCCGTGAATAAGTGCGTATTACCGCGAGTGTTGTAGTGATGGAACGTAGCAAGCGTTGCCGTAAATCGCGACGTCGTACACGAAGTGGCTCGCGTGTCCGCGTACGTTCTCGTGTTCGAAGCATGACGCGTAGTAGGTCTCGCAGTAGTTCTCGAACCCTGGCTAGATCAAGATCGCCCCCCCCCCCGCGTTCTTCACGCTGTAGGGACCGCCGTCGTGCTGATAATCGACACCGCCGTTATCGGTCGCGCACTTCGTCACGCGATAGGGTTATAACGCGCTCCCACCCAAAGTTGTATACGCGAAGTCCATCCCGCGATGAAAGACGTAGTAGGTCCGCGAGACGTTCCCGGAGTACCAAGCGCCGCACCCGCGATATACGCCCGTCGTCCACTCGAACGCCTAGTCCTTTACCCGTAAACGATGGTAGTCGGGATAAAGGGACTGACACCACTCACCGACCTTATGGTACGGGGCGCCGCCTTTGTGAGTCGGAGTGTCGTTCCTCCGAGGCGTCTACCCTTGCACAGGCCTTGTTAGAAGTTCTAAAATCAAACCAACCCGTTAGATCAAACTGTTACTATATCTCGAATTTTGATCCCACCGTACACAACATAGAAGCATGGTGTGAGGAAGTTGATCGCGCTAAAACTTCTAACGGCTGGGGCGATCAGGAATGCTTATCCCGTGTCGCTTCCTGTCTTAAGGGGGATGCTAAGGTGTGGCTAGGTGAATGGGTTACAAACGACCGGACTTGGTCGAATTTTAAACGCGAGTTCATCCCACTTTGCCCCACGAAGTTAGACTATGCGAACATTCTCTTTACGGCCATGAATACTACGTCAAACTCGTATACTACCTACGCTGAGTACGCACGTCGAACGCTGTTACGTCTACGGATTGTACGGGGTCTTTCCGACGAGTTGCGGACCCTTATAGTAATTCGTGGAATAGACGATCCGCAGGTCCGGGCCGCTGCAGCTAATGCGGACTTGACTTCTGATAATATTGTGTCATTTCTGTCAATATACGTCAAACCCAACCGAGGGAAACTTAGTAGCCACCCCAATAATTTACATCCTAAGACAAATCAGCCGAGTAAACAAAATGAACGTCCGGATATTAAATGTTTCCATTGCAATCAACGAGGTCACATAGGTCGTAATTGCCCCAAGAAAATTAGACGCGGTTCAAGCGGGAATCCACCGAACCTCGCACCGTCAGTGGGCACACTGAAGCCGCCTACAAATAGTGCCTGTACCTTCTGTAAAAAACCGGGACATGACGTAAGCAAATGTTTCGCAAAGGCACGTTCAGAACCCCGAAACCAGCATAATGTTAATCTTTGCTCGGATGGAGATGCTAGCGCCCCACGAAACAGTGATATCACTGCAGCGGTAATCGAAGGTATCCCAGTTGACGTTTTGATAGACAGCGGTGCTCTGAACGTGTCTCTCATTTCATCAGACGTACTTAAATATCTCCCATGTCAGCCCAAACCTAGGAAATGCGTTCTTAAGGGAATATCCGAGAAGGAAATCAACGCCACATCTTACGTTACAGTCACGCTAGAATTTAGTGAAATTAGCCTTGAAGCGGACTTAGTTGTTGTACCGTCTGAGTGTATGAACGCACCCATCATAATCGGAACGGACGTCCTGAATCGGGAAGGAGTAACGTATGTTAGGACAAAGGATAGGCAATATTTAACACGATCAGACGACTGCTTACACTTTCATCCGCACTCAGCCGTTCCCATCGAATCTTTCGAGGTGAACACACCTCTAATGGGCGAAGATCGTAAGACTCTATTTTCCGTCATCAATCAGTTCTCTGATTTCCTTATTTCCGGCACTGCCACGACGACGGTAAAGACAGGGGAGATGGACATAAAACTGACGAGTTCCTCGCCGATAGTATATCGCCCCTATAAGTTGTCGTATCAAGAGAAAATTAAAGTACGAGAAATCATAAAAGATCTTCTAGATAAAGGCATTATTAGGCGGTCAAAGTCCGAATATGCCAGTCCAATCATTTTAGTTAAGAAACGTGACGGCACGGATAGACTTTGCGTTGACTTCAGGGCGTTGAACCGCATCACTGTCAAAGACCGATACCCACTCCCCCTCATCGACGACCACATCGATAGACTTGGAGGCTACAAGTACTTCTCAAGCCTCGACATGGCCACTGGTTTTCACCAGATCCCGATTAAAGAGGAATGCATCCCTCTGACGGGGTTTGTGACACCAGAGGACCATTTCGAGTATGTCAAAATGCCCTTCGGTCTTGCTAATTCCCCTATTGTATATCAGCGCATAATTAATGACGCGTTACGAAGTTTCATCGACGAGGGTAGTGTCTTGGTCTACGTAGACGATGTGCTCCTTATGAGTAACACTATAACCGAAGGCATTGAATTGCTGCGAAGGGTGTTGTCGACGCTCACTCAGGCAGGATTTTCAATTAATCTCCAAAAGTGTTCCTTCCTTACGACCGAAATTGAATACCTTGGGCGAGTTATAAGTAAAGGTCAGGTTCGACCGAGCCCAAGGAAAGTAGAGGCACTTGTTAACACGACGCCACCTGAAAATGTTAAACAGGTGCGACAGTTACTTGGCCTGGCCGGGTATTTTCGCCGGTATATCAAAGGATATGCGACTAAAACCGCGCCCATCACGCTTCTAACTAGAAAGGGTGTCGCGTTCAACTGGAGTCCTGAATGTGAAGCCATACGACAAGACCTAATAAAACATCTTACTAGCGAACCGGTACTCGCCATTTTTGATCCCGAGCTACCTACTGAGGTCCACACGGATGCGAGCAGTGCGGGCTATGGAGCGGTGCTACTACAGACTCATCCAGATGGTAAGAAGCACGTGGTATCCTTTTTTAGTAAAGTTACCCAAGGAGCCGAAAACAAATACCACTCCTACGAGCTCGAGACTCTGGCCGTAGTCAAGTCACTCCAGCATTCTCGACACTACCTCGCGGGGATGCAATTCGTTGTGGTCACAGACTGCAATGCTCTGAAATCAACTGAAAGGAAAAAAGACCTGCTACCTCGTGTCGCTCGGTGGTGGATCTACCTCCAGGACTTCCACTTCAATATCGAGTATCGCAAAGGAGTTCTAATGCAACATGCCGACTACTTGAGCCGGAACCCAGCTAGAGTTAACCAGATTTCCAGACCCCGCAGCTGGGCCCAAATAGCACAGTCAGCCGACCAGGAGAGTCAAGACCTCATCCAGAAACTTCAAGACGGTACTCTTGACACCAACAGGTATGTAGTACAAAATGAACTCCTTTATTACAAGTACTCCACTGTAGGCGAGGAGCCACGACTGCTCTGCTACATCCCGAAAGGTTACCGTCTAAGCCTTTTACGGATATTTCATGACGAGCACGAACATATTGGACACGAGAAGACTCAAGACCTGATTCTGCGACACTTCTGGTTCCCTGGTCTAAGGCAGTTCGTCAGGAAATATATTTCTCATTGCTTAGTGTGCATTTCAAAGAAACGAGTACCTCGGGCACCACTGCAGCACATTACATCATGGGAAAAACCTGCTGAGCCTTTCCACGTTGTGCACGTAGATGCCTTAGGTCCTCTCCCAGAGTCCGAAGGGTATAGGTTCGTACTTATCTTAGTCGACTCATTTTCGAAGTACTCCATGTTACAGCCGATATATCGCCAAGATGTAGGTGAACTCAAACGTGTCATATCGCAGGCTATCTCTTTATTCGGTGTCCCCAAACTAATGGTCACAGACAAAGGGCGGATGTTCGAGTCTAACGAGTTCAAGACCTAGATGGACGGCTTAGGGTGCGAGTTGCATTTCATCACTCCGGAAATGCACCACTCTAATGGCCAAGTCGAGCGGTACGTACGCACTGTCTTAAACATGATACGCATCGAAGTCAATCACAAAAATGCATCATGGTCGGATGTCTTGTGGAAGATGCAGCTCGTTTTGAACATCACGAAGCAGAAGACCACACAGGCATCGCCACTGAACATTCTGATTGGAACGGAAGGGACGACACCCGTCATCCGTAACTTGGTGAGGGACGTGGCTCTCGAGTGAACATCACCTAACCGAGAGGCTGTACGCGAGATAACCAGGGCCAATGTTCGACAACGACTTCTGGACAACCAGTTTAAACAAGACGAGCATGTGAATCGCCACAGACGCCCACCGCGTTTGTTTCATGTTAACGATTTGGTATTTGTGATTAAGTTCTCACAGGTAACCGGGAAACTTGACCCTGGTATGCGTGGGCCGTACAAAGTGGTGAAGACCTTACCGGGCGGCCGCTACGAATTGAAACTTCTGAGCGGAGGCCGTGGGAAGCTCACGCAGGCAGCTGCGCAGCATATGGTTGCTTGGCGCGGCGAATGGTGTCCGGAGTCGTGCGCTGCTTTCTTCGAGAGTGAGTTGAAATAAGAGACAGCTTTGTTCGGGGCTAGCGTTACATTGTTTACCACATATACCCCTCTTGAAACCCCTGTGTTCTTTCTCTTTGACCTGACTAACTGACGACTTCCAAATTTTACTTAAAAGCCGGCACGCGAATATATCCAAATCCTCTCATAACCCTGAACTTAGGCCCCTTTCTGAGTAGTGGTGAGCAATGTTCTGTGGGCTTAGAATAAAGTAGATCTTGTTGCCTGTAGCCTTGTTGCTAGTCGGGCGTGGACGTTGGCAATGTTTTTCAAGCTGTCTAAGTGATGGCGTTTGATCGTCATGCCACTATTGACGCTGATAAACATTGAGTGACCAAGTCGTCCGTGGACGTTGGCAATATTTGTTAAGCCGTCTTGGCGTTGACGTCATCTCGTCAAGTCATCATGGTCATTGGCAAATATTGAGTGACCAAGTCGTCCTTGGCGTTGACGTTAATCGTCAAGTCGCTTTTAAGCGGACGTGTCAGTCATGTTGTCGCTTGTTGCCTGTAGCCTTGTTACTAGGCAGGCTCGGACGTTGGCAATGTCTGTCAAGTCGTTCTACGGTTGACAGATATTGATTGACCAAGTCGTCCCTGGGCATTGGCAGTCACCTGTCAAGGCGTACATGTTCTAATTCCAAAATGTGTGTGCGTATGCGAGTATTATGCAAGGAGCTTAAGATGTGAAGAATGAAAAACTGTCTGAATTAAGTGAATGATATGTGAAAGGAGCGCGAAAGGAGTGTGATATTTCAGGAAACAATCTCTAATGTTCGACTCGTTTCAGACGACGGAGTTGTGGACACCGAAATAGCGCTACCCAACGCACTACCATCGATGCCACTACTGGACTGCGATAGGGAGACTGAACAAGCTGCGATTGCCGGACCCTCATCCAGAACTCCCCTAGTTAATGACCAGGTCGAGGACGACCTATCATCAGGAGAGGCCGTATAAGCGTAACCCCCCACTGATCGATCGTAGCACCTCCGACTTCTATAAAAAGCATCGCGCGCCAGTTTGGCGGACATTTGCTCGAGAGACGTCGAAGCCTACGGATCGGTAGAGGACTACGTTCCAGGTCACGTGAGCCATTTTTGTTCGATATTTTCCTGTTTTTCTGTTGCATTTTCAAGCGAGGTTATTTTGTTTTTGTTTCTTTTTTTCTGTATTTAAGTGATTGTTAAAATTTCAATTCAAATAAAAAGTGTGATTGTTAGTTTTGTTTTTTTTAAATTATTACCACTTCTGACCCTAAAAGTACATAAAAACAAATTGTTCGATTATAAAATATTCGTCAAGGGGTTTTAATCACAATAGGTACGAGCTCTCATGAACTTTTATACGAAAAGCGTAAACAGCTTGTCGAAGCCTATAAAGATTACGAGACTTACATTTATTGGTGTTGTTTGACGATGATGACGAAGAAGACTATGGCGATGGCGAATATGAAACCAAATACTTTAATAGTATTGCGGTTTTGGATCGCCTACTTAGATCCAGCACCCCTGCAGTGGCTCCGAGTCCAACTACGGTACGTAAAGTATAATAATAAAAATTATGCCACTTACTGATAAAAATTATAATGATGCTCTTAAACTTCTACATGATAGATATACCTAACAATGGCTCTCAAATTACAAACTTCCATGTATAAAGCATTTTAGATATAACATCTTTTAAAAAGTGCACAGCGCAAAAATTTGCCTACTGATTTTGATTCATGGGACACACCTACTTGTGAATATTTTAATAAAAAAAAGGTTGTCACATATTCCAACAGGGGTTTTTATTTAGAAAGAACATAAAGGAGGTGCCCATACTGGATGAGTTTTTGTTATTTACAGAAAACTGGCCGTTGCCATTGAAAATAGCGACGAAGAGAGGATTGTTCCATCCCCAAGGCGTGCCAAGTCCAGTGGTAAAGTTGTCACTGGTGTGGCCACCAAGTCTTCCACATCACCATCATGTAAGTACTGCAAACTTTATGAGTGTACTATATTTAAAATAGCATCTGATGAAGATATCTATCTTATACATTTGACAAAGGTAGAAAGATACCCGAGCACAATTTGCTTAAACCAGCATCGAGGTAAATGTTTCCTTCGCTTGAAATGTGCAGTTTGTTAACAAAAGCACAAAACGCTTGTGCATGCACCATTATCACCCCATGCTCATGTGGCTACTGTTGGCAATGCTCCAGAGGTAGACAATGGTGTGGTATCTATGTCGGGTACTGCACAATCGCAAGATGTCCTTCTCCCAACTGCTGTGGTGAGGTTAAAAGGTAAAAATGGCACGACCATATACGCAAGAGCTTTACTTGACTCTGGGTCTCAGCTATCTTTTATAACTGACGATTTAGCAAAGAAAGTAAATTGTGAAGTGTATATAATGTAATAAATGTCTCAACAAAGGCAAATTTGAGGTGTGAGGTGTGTATACATTCAACAACAAATAGCTTCTCCATGAATATTACCTGCTGAGTTGTAAGAAAAATAACCTGTAATTTAAGTCAACATTCTTTTCACATTTCCAAATTTAACATCCCTGCTCATGTTAGTAAAACTTTGGCATTACCAAAAAAACCAAATACTTTGAAATGCGAAGAACACAGAACACTGAGCATAATATCACAGGCTTCAAAAATTTTACTTAAAATCATTCAAAACCGACTGAGACCTAAAGCTGAGGGATGTCTGGGAGATGACCAGTATGGGTTCAGGGAAAAGAAAGGTACAAGAGAAGCAATATTAGCTTTAAGACTGATAATTGACAGGAGATTGGATTTAAGCATGGATACCAGCGTGGCTTTTATAGACCTTGAAAAGGCTTTTGACAAGGTAAACTGGAGGAAAATGATGAGGGGGTTGAAGGAAGTAGGAATGGATTATAGAGACCGAAGGATAATATACGAACTATATAAACACCAGGAAACTGTCGTAGAAATAGGAGAAGTGAAGAGAAAAGCTAGAGTACGGCAAGGTGTAAGACAGGGCTGTTCCTTATCTCCACTAATATTTAACATTTTCATAGAGGGTGCCATGAAGGAAATAGCTAAAATCAGTAACGGAATAACAATAAATGGACAGAATATAATTAGTATCAGATTTGCAGACGATATTGCGGCACTGGCCAGTAATAAAGAAGACCTAGAAACCCTACTTAACACAATGAACACAGTTTTTGAAAAATACGACCTTAAAATTAATATAAGTAAAACCAAAATTCTAACAATTTCCAAAACTCCAAAAATAGACAGCCAAATAATTAAGTTAAATAATATCCCGATTGAAAATGTAAAGAACTTTAAGTATCTAGGCAGCATAATAACGAATGACTCAAGATGTACTTTAGACGTTAAAACCAGAATAGCAATGGCAAAACAAGCTTTCCATAACAAAGGGTGCATATTCAAGGCTAGGATTGCCAAATCTATCAGAAAAAGATGTGTCAAAACCTTCGTATGGAGTATAGCCCTCTATGGATGTGAAACTTGGACACTGACACAGAAGGACAGAGAGAGACTCGAGGCCTTTGAAATGTGGTGTTGGAGGAGGATGGAAAGAATAAGTTGGACAGAAAGGGTTACAAATGAGGAAGTGCTAGTAAGAGTAAGGGAAAAGAGACAAATACTGAGAATTATTGAGGACAGAAGAGGCAAGATGATTGGACACCTAATAAGACACGACGAATTCATTAAAAACATCATAGAAGGAAAGCTAGAAGGAAAGAGAGGAAGGGGAAGACCAAGAAGAGCTTACATGGAACAGATTAAAGAAAAGGTTAACGTCGTGTCTTATAGGGAAGTCAAGGAATTGGCCTTTGATAGACTGGAATGGAAAATGCTACCCCGACAAGAGCGTGGCTCTTAAATTGATGATGATGATGCTCATGTGCAATTAGCTGACAAAAACTTTAACAAAAGTCATGAAATATTGTTGCTATTGGGTTGTGACATACCTATTCTTTCAGGTGCTGCAGCGTGATTCCTGTTACATCGTCCGGCCCCTACTTAAAATAAGAAATACAAGTTTTGGTTATAAGGTGGCAGGGAGTCTGCTGGCAAGGTTTTTTCCTCCAATTTATGTATTAATATACAAGGTAACAATTAAATGAGATTAATGATAATATTTCCAAATTTTGGAAATGCGAAAATGTGCCTAGTGTTTTTAAAGAAGTGACTTCTGAGCACCAATTAGCAGAAGAATGCTTATCTAAGCTTCTGTAAGTTTAGTAAATAAAAAAAAATCCGTTGCCCTATCTTTGAAACAGGAACTAGAGGATATTCTTATAGGAGATTCTTTTTCTTCAGCATTACAAAGACTTTATAACCTTGAAAGGCGTTTCTTAAAGACAGTATTCTATATCAACATTATACCTAGTAAGTTTATTAATGATTATTATTGTTGTTGTGTTTTTGATGATGATGGAAAATGCTACACCGACAAGAGCGTGGCTCTTAAATTGATGATGATGATTAATGATTACATAAACCAGGGTCATATATTTTAATATTGACAGTTATGATTTAAATTCTGGAAATGTGTCATTTCTGCCTCATCACCCTGTTTGCAATCCTTTGACGCCAGTATGAAAACAAAAAAAATGGTTTATGCCTTAATGATATTTTGTTAAATTGCTCCACTGTTCAAAGTGAACTTTTTGACATTTTGATTTTGTTTAGAACATAATATTATGTCTTACTTTGTGACATTAAGTCCACGTATAGACAAGTGCTTGTTGATAATAAATACCTATTGTTGTTTACAAAACATTTTATGGCGTGACTCCACACATGATTTCATTAAATGCATTCAGATACAAACTGTGGCGCTTAAAAGCTCAGCTTTTTAACGACACGGTCTCATGGAACTTTCACATCGTTTTAAAAGTAAATATAAAAGAGATAAAATATATTAGGACACTTTATTAAAACCATGAAATATATTTAAACATTTATTTGATAATAACTAAAAATTAAATCGATTGAAATACCTTTTTTCACTTAATTCATACATTAAATAACATAAAACCAATAAATTAGCAAATAATAATTATTAAATAATTTTACACAAAAAAATGATAATAAACAAAAATAAAATAAAATAATAATTTAAAACAAAAATAAATAAAATAATAGTTTAAAACAAAAATAACTAAAACCAAACCCAAAAACTGATTCAGAGTGTGAATTTCTCGACCACACAGGAGCTCCGTTCAGCGCGACGGACGACTCACTTCTGAACCATAGTGAGCGGAGCGCAAGGTATTTAAAGGCGGAACGCCGCATGGTGGGGAGCGCACACGTGTTGTTGTTTGCAGGTGGTACGCGTGGTGATTTACCGTAGCGTGCTTATCTCAACTGCGCCGATACGGCCATTCTGATGAGTGGCGCGTCCCTGCGCCTACTCCGCTTTATCTGCATAAAAGTAAAAATTGCACATTAAAAATAAAATATTACTCGCCATTATTAGTCAAGCGACTCAAGTCTCTCTCGTAATCTCGTTTGAATTGCCTCATAGCCTCAGCGCTAATTTTGGCAAGGCTTCAGGACTCAGCTCCATTTTAGCCTTCTCGTAAATTACTCAAGAAAACATTATAATTAGGTACTCGTCAAAAGAAAATCAACATTGCTCGTTAACACAACATACACGATATTGAACAGACGATTCGTTATTAAACTGTCGTCATAATATAGTGTGATTACTGTCATCGCCTGCATTACTGTAATTGATCGCCGATATGGCTATCTCGCTCTGGACACCAAACTTGAAAATCCAAGTACTCTTTACACGTCGGTCGTTACTATCACCTAAACGAGCGATAGTAACTCATGCCACTCTACTGAGCGACGATATCTCACAACCAGGCGTCAGTACCACCTAAATCGAGCGGTAGCAACTCATGCCACTTACACCAAGTGACGATATCTCAACACAGTCGTTGCTGCCACCTAAATCGAGCGACAGCAACTCATGCCACTTACACCAAGTGACGATATCTCAACACAGTTAGCACACAAACTTTACATTTCAGTTGGTAGAATAGTGGTCAATGGGTTACACAATTTCTTCTATATCACTAATTTCTAATTCGTTTAGTTTGACTAATTCTACCGGAGTTCAACATGACTCAGATTCAGGTTCGAAAGTTTGCAGCATATCGGTTTTCATTTCTTCCCGGGTTGTGGTTCTCAATAAATAATCGTCAGCCCATAGTTTTGCCCTTCCTTGTAGGACACCAGCTGCTTTCAGGCGAACGTCATGGTTTTTTTTTAGACTGATGGTTTCGCGATTTTCACTGGATATCTGCGTGAGCATATCGGTCATAGTGTCCCTGAAAGTATTAATTCACAAACAAAAGTGGACAATCCTGATGATGAAGGTTCTCCCAAAGGGTTTCCCGTATTGCGGTCACTCATGGCGTGGTTGTTGCGTAGTCACTTCTGATAAAAGAGATAAAATATATTAGGACACTTTATTAAAACCATGAAATATATTTAAACATTTATTTGATAATAACTAAAAATTAAATCGATTGAAATACCTTTTTTCACTTAATTCATACATTAAATAACATAAAACCAATAAATTAGCAAATAATAATTATTAAATAATTTTACACAAAAAAATGATAATAAACAAAAATAAAATAAAATAATAATTTAAAACAAAAATAAATAAAATAATAGTTTAAAACAAAAATAACTAAAACCAAACCCAAAAACTGATTCAGAGTGTGAATTTCTCGACCACACAGGAGCTCCGTTCAGCGCGACGGACGACTCACTTCTGAACCATAGTGAGCGGAGCGCAAGGTATTTAAAGGCGGAACGCCGCATGGTGGGGAGCGCACACGTGTTGTTGTTTGCAGGTGGTACGCGTGGTGATTTACCGTAGCGTGCTTATCTCAACTGCGCCGATAAATATCCATTAGCTTCCTTTGCATTGGAATATTCCACATATGTTGATGATGTTCAGTGTGGACAAAGACCAAGTATAGAATAGACAGATAATATTTTAGAATGACGATGAAACTATCATACCTAGCTCTCTTTCTTCCCTATGGCAACATTCTCTGTGAAAAAAAGAAACAAATATAGACAAACGCCGCTGTCTAGAACGTCAGGTTTCCCGTTTTGAGATGTTGTGGTAGCCAGCTGGATACCAAACCTGGCGTTAGTTTTTCGGTGTTTTGGGATGTTATTTCAACTTTTTATATAAAAAATCTGTGAAATAGTTATTCATTATGAACCATGGCTTGCGTAGCCATTGGTTGTGAGAGTAGAATGGGTGTTATAATGGAGAACGATCAAATAATGTCTCACCATGGGTAAGTTATCGACCACATTATTCATATTTGTGTGCACGAAGTACATTACATGGTCTGTTTTTTCAAAAGTTTATTGAGCCCTAAATACGATGCAGACGCATATTTTCAGCAAAGCCGTCGACATTTGTACAAATAATTGATTTCACATTTTACGTTAATCAGCTTTGACAGATCATGTACTCAAAGTATTATAAGTAGTGTTGTCCTTTGATGTCGACAACATATTATTATGTTTTAATGTAACATCTAGATGTGTTATTCTATTCATCTTTAATTTATTCTTCGACCTGTTTCCGATTTGGATGAAGATTACATATTTCCTAAATATCCTAATTTACGAAACCAGAAAAATGAAAAAAAAATTAAAAATGTTTATTTTCTTTTACAATAAAGCCTTAACTACTGGTGGATTGGGGTCTCCATTTAAGCGACATAGCCTGTGTTTGGAGGCCCCGCTCTTCCATTATTACAAATAAATTGTATGTAAATAAAGCAGTGTGGTAGGTTTATTCAATTCAAATTCAAATTCAAAAATATCTTTATTCAGTAGGTAACATAGTTACACTTTGAATCGTCAAGTACTACGGCATGCAGATAGAATATATATCAGCACACCCAGCCCTACGATGTATAAATCTTGGGATCAGCACATATTACTAGGACAGAAATTAAGAAACAATTGGATTCAGACCATGAAACGAGATGATTCTCTCTTCTGAAGGACGCGTTTTTCTTATTTTCACCTGTGCTCATTACATTTCGATATATCTTGCTTGCTATCGAGCAGGATACCAAACAAAATTATTACATAGTGATGCAGTACCAACAATATTCACTCCATAGACATAGAAACTCTATAATTCACTCACATACCTCTCATAAGGTAAGTTTAAGTTTAGTTATAACTTTATAGATGAATTTTATTTTTGTATTCTACTATTTACTTATTTTTTCCATGCAAATAGAAAAAAAATTTAAATACAATACAAATATTTTTTATTGCACTAAATAATTAGAAAGAAAGAAAGAAACAATTATTATTTAGGACACCACAGACACGGATTACATATACAATATATACATTATAATGACATCACATCAGAAATCAACGCACACACGAAATATTTTCTATATAGAAACATGGAAAACGAACACAGAAACTTATACCTAAATTAAAAAGTGACGTCATGTCGGCTTACCCATGTGTAGTGGATGGTGTCCCGTATAAAAGGTCCTCACTCAGCTTATGCCGCGGCGTGAGCCGCGACGCTGGTATTCTGTGAGGCCTGAGTAATGAGTGAAGTACGGACGTCGCGCCACCATATGTACATATACTTACTTACTATTATAGGTTACTTAGATATTATCATAATATAATTACTACATAATATAATTACAAATAAAATAAAATATAGATGTAAATAAGTATAATATATATTAATTATATATATTGTGCAAACTCATAAAGGAAAACAAGTAAAAACAATCGTGAGCAGGTTAATAAAATAAATGTTTGAACAAATAAGATGTAGGAGTGTGTACGTGTGTGTGTGTTAGGCAATGGTCCCGCACCGGTCGGCCGCAGATCGACAGGGACAAAGCATTATTTTTTATGACTGCAATGGTTGCATAGATAAGAACCAGTCGCCCGCCGTCCGCGTCGCCGAGCAGGCACTACACCAATTGCGCATTCGATGCAATCCAATACTATCAACGTCAATAAGACAGTGATTATCATTTATTTGTTTACTTCACAATTTGTTCATAATTGAAAAAGTAATAAAAATCGATGGATAAACGAATTGAGCTCAGCAATAATAAATAGGTACATTGTGGTCAATGGATGCAGTGTAATGAAAACAGTGAAAAACCAAGACCGCGTGGTATCGTCGCATCCACGCCGCTAGTACGACTCCGCAAAACCTTCGTGTCTGATCCATTGAGGTAAGTAAGACGTTAGTGTAATTTAATGTGAAGTAATTTAAATATGTAAGAAATTTATATTGCTTAAATGACACTTTTTTGTAAATTCATAAGATGTTTTTTAAAATGAGATTTAAAATTGTGTATCGTTTTCAGACTACGTAATGGAGGCGGCAGATCGTTCCAGCACTTGGACGCGGCGAACCTGAAACTTCCGCGGAAGGCAGTGGTACGGTGACGCGGTATTGCCAGTGAGTAATACGTCGAGCGAGTTTTGTACGACTTCACGTCACGTGACCACACCAATTTCTCAGCGAGATACGGCGGCGTATGATGTTTCACTACACCAAACAAGAGCGTTGCAAGATGTAGTTGTCTCCGTGCATTCATCTTCATAATATTGGCATTGTTTATAAACGGCGTGACGTGTGTGCGTGGTGGTATATTGAAGCAAAATCGTGCGCAGGCATTTTGAACTCTTTGTATGAGTTTTTGTGATCGGGCAAGCAGTCGCGGACCATATACTACATCCATATAGTTAAATTTCGACATAACAAGAGTGTCGCAAAGTTTGATGCGGGTTTCAGTATTAATATAGTTCCTGATTTGGTATAATGTCTTGAGACGATAAAAACAATTTGCTGCAGTGTTAACTATATATTTGTCGAACCTCAGTTCTTCGTCCATGAGAAGTCCCAAATTCCTAGCTTCCGTGACACGCTCCACGGCTTCCCCTCTAATGACCACATTAGCACCTTCATTAGATATTTTACTTACCTGTTGTTTAGAGCCCAGTATCATGTATTTGGTTTTACTTCCGTTCAAAACCAATGAATTAGACTCTGACCACAAAGTGATCCTTTCTAGGTCATCGTTTAATTTGTCTATAGCGGAATGTGTATCGCCGGGTTTACATGATATATATAGTTGTATATCGTCAGCATATATATGATATTTGCAATGCTCAATATGAGTCACGACATCGGCACTATAGATGATAAATAACAGTGGGCCTAAGATAGAGCCCTGCGGAACACCACGAGTGACAGGCTTGGGAGGGGACACCATCGGTTCGCCATGATCATTCTGTATTTGGACGTATTGGTTACGATATTTAAAGTAACTGTCGAACCATTGAATGGCAGAAGCACCAAAACCATAGTAATGTAGCTTTGCCAATAATAGAGAAACATCTATGCAGTCAAACGCCCTAGAAAAGTCCAGCAGCGCCAATATGTACCCCGCCCGTCATCTTGTGCGGCTAGAATGTCGTCCACCACATTCAGCAAAGCAGTGGTTGTACTATAAGATTTCCTGAAACCCGACTGTAGCTCTGGAAGCAAAGCATTTGCTTCTAAAAACAGTCTCATCTGCTTCGCCACGATCTTCTCTAAGATCTTTGAAATGCAAGGCAATATGCTAATAGGGCGCAGATCTTTTAGGGAGGAGGGACTGGAGTTCTTTGGCAGTGGTTTGACGATTGCACTCTGCCACAGTTTGGGAAACGTGCAGGTATCGATCGATCTATTCACAATAGATGTCAGCACTGACGAGATTTCGGGTAGTGACATTATTATCATGTCTAAGGAAATACCGTCGACGCCAACGGCGCTCGAACGAAGCGACTGTAACTCCCTCAGTACGTCCCCCTCAGAGACCTTTCTCAGTGTAAATGTGGAAGAGATCTTGCGTTGTTCCTTAAAAAAAATTAGATTTGAAACCGGCACCGATCCCCCATTAGGTACGTCTAGAAAGTGATCATTTATTGCTTCAGGATCCTTAAAAATACATGTAGGAAAATCAGGTTTGCATTTAATCCTAACGTTATTTTTTATATGTGTCCAGAGTGTACGAGGGTCATTATAGTTGGTATTAACGTAATGATCATAATACGCTTGCTTTTCGCTCGCTAATGCCTTCTCCACAGTATACTTGAGATCCTTATAGTACGCCTTATGGGAGCCACAGCCACTTATACGCGCCCTGGCATGTGCTTCATCTCGTCTTTTCATCATCATTTTTACATTGTACGTAATCCAAGGGTACTGGTGATGACGCATGCTGAAAGTTTTGGATGGAGCGTGCAAATCAAATAGTGCAACAATAGCTGAATTAAACATTGATACCATAATATTTACGTCGGCGACTGCTTCGACATTGCCCCAATCTATTGAGGCAAGATGATCTCTAAAAGTGTCGACATGTATGTCTTTAAGTGCCCGTCGCGTGACTTTAACAGGAGAGGGTTTAAATTTTGGTATATTGAGTAGGCATGCGATAAAGGCATGTCTACCAAGATCCGGAATGTAGTCCACTGTTACTGTACACCCCTTTATATCGGTGCATACTAGATCTATAGTCTTTTGGCTGTGAGAAGTGAAATGCGTGTAGTCGGTGACCAATTGCGAGAGTTTAAAAGCAGCTAAGAATTGGTTAAGTTTTCTGACACTAGCCAATGACGGCACGGCGACGTCAATATTAAAGTCGCCCAGTAGTACGACATTACTACACCAGGTGAACGTTTCCAGGGACGAAGAAAGAGCATCTATAAGTAGACCCTCAGTCACCCAGTCTGGCCTGTACGCAGTACCTATCACTAGCTTACAACTACCAACTGTGACCCCCAGCCACATCTGTTCCACCGGTGGTGTTTGTGGATGGGCTAGCACTCGCGCGGTGACACCACGTCGGATATAAAATCCGACTCCGCCCCCCCGCTTCCGGCGCCCGGGGGGGCGTGGTGTGTTCCGCAGGCGGTATCCCGGCACGGCGGGCGCGCGGCCCTCCTGTCCCTCCCGTATCCAGGTCTCATTGATGGCCATTACATCTACGTTATGACGGTCCATCGCCACGAGAAACTCGTCATGCCCAGTTCCCAGTGATCCAGCATTAAATAGTCCAACTTTTAACTTTCGTTTATTATTGAATATTATTATTATCATATGTTATCTTAAAGTATTGTATTAGTATTGAATTAAAAATTGAAAAGTATGAATTGCAAGATTTTTCCATGACATAATCATTTGTGCCAATCAAATTATATTGTTTTAATAGCGTTGTAAAGTAATGTTTAGGTATGTGTGCATGTTGGTGTTTATGTGATAATATATTACCTAAGAATGAAAATGTACTCATGATATAACGTATACATTTTCGAAGGTGTTTTGTTAATATAGTGATTAATAATGAAATACTGGAATCGAAATGGAATATACTAATCATGTGTAACTGTTTGTTTGTAATATAATTTATTATACGTAATATGACACCGTACACTACATAAACATACCTTTTAGTAACGATTTTCGCATTCCACCACAAATGACCAAGCCGCATGACGTAGCAAACATACATTTTGATAACGCAGAACATCGATAGAAACAAACACAGTGTAAACAACAGACAAGGATAGAGATACGGTGCAATGAAAGGTATAACATTATTATATCGTATCAATAAGTACATTGCTCTCGCCAGCTGCGGGAGCAGGACGAACGCGCGCCGGACCAAAAACACTAACTAGGTCTTTTTCCGACCTAATCCGGTTTACCGGATCGCCCTGGTCTCGGCGGGTGAAAATTTTGCCGTCACGCGTCCATACATACCGCCAACTTAAAGAGCTAGCTAATTTACGCGCTCGGCCGAACAGCATTCGATTGTTTTTTGTGAGCCGCTCGTTTACATAAAATCGCCGAGGCTCAGAGCGTAGGCCCGTTCCCTCCGTGGTGGCGGTGCGCCGCACGCGCGCTTCATGGAGGAACCGGTCACGAGTGGAGCGGCGGGCGAGGCGCACGGCGATGTTGCGCGGGCGCGGCTTGCCCTCGCTCCCCGCGCGCCGCCCACCCACACGCATACACCTAACAATGTCACGTTCGTCGACCGTCACGCCGAGCTTCGCGGCGCACGCCGTAACGAGGTGGGCGACGCTCTCTCCATTCTCCTCGGGGACTCCTGAGATCTCGATGTCGTTCAGGAGTAGCTCCTGATCACGATCATCGAGATCCTGCCTCAGCTGGGCGACTGTGCTCTCCAGCATACCGATGAGCTCACCGTGGGCTCCGTCTCCGCCCATACCCGCAATCCGCTCCATTTCGTCGACCCTAGTCTCCAGCTTGCTAAGCCGTGTGTCACATGAGGACACCAGGGCACGCAGATCCTGCATGTCCTGGCGGAATGCGCGGAACTCCTCTCGAGTCCGCCGCATCTCCTCCCGGAACTGCCGCAATTCTGTAGACAGGTCGGGCTCCGGCCCCCCGCACGCCACTGTATTGTCAATCGCTGTGTTGTTAAGCATGCCAGCAGTATCATCCAGCTCTATGCTGGCTGGCTGGGTGACAACCGTCGGCTCGGACATGGAGGCGTCCAACACGTAGGCGGCACTCATACCACGAAAGGGCGTGCTATTTTCATTCCTCGTTGGCAGCCTGGCTTTACAACTCGGACATAGCCAGGAGCTGTGCACTTGAGCATCCTTAGGTATGTTTACACACGATCTGTGGTTTGACTCCTTACAACTGGGACAAACAATGCCCTCTATAACCGACATATACTTGCAACACGCACTGCACTTCACTGGCATTTTTAACTCGATCGATTAATGTTACGCTAGATCTCTGTAGTTCCACTAGATGGCGTTTACTTTTGTGTACTTAAGTGTTTATATATGTTGTAATTCTGTTTCCTTTTTTTTACTTTGTTTAATTACCAATTTATTGATTTTAACTATTGAAAATAAATGATATTTAACACTGTGTATTGTTTATATTTTTATATGTGGGTACACTTTTTTCCTCACTTGTCCGGGCCGTATTTTATTTTAGGTTTTATACAGTAGTCTTAGCACTGCACACTTATCCCACAATATATATTGCTCACTGGAGGCTACTTTATGTATCTAAGTAGTTAACGCGCTCTCGTGGTGATTTTAAGTATTTTTAAAAGTCGCAGCGATAGGACGTTCCACATATAAACACAACGTCCGTGACGTCACTCATTAGCATGCATAACTATTTTTGTAAGTACCTGTGATTTATTCCTCCTTCTATGTGCAATGTGTGTGTATTTGTGTGCTCCACGTTAATATGTGCCATTCTTGCAGGTAAAGCTAAGAGTACCAGAGCCGACACAATGTTAGGTTTTCTGTAATTTTGTGCGAATTTGTGTTGCCTTTATATGGCAACACTAGGAGAAAGGGTATAAAAAGGCGTGTTTGTCTTTCATTGGGGTTCTTTTGATTCGAGCACGCATCGAAGGCAGACGTACCATTTTGAACACGTGTACACTTGTGTTTGAGCACGCGTGCGTTTTGGAAATTTAGAGTAAGTAACCAATATACTTATTATTTATTATTTCAATGGTTGTTTTATTTATAGAGCATGTACCTGAGGCAGCTTTATGTATATCCAGGTATCCGTATGTTAGTTAATGATCATGTTACCGTGGTCTTATTACATTTCAGAAGTGGGATGGTATCCATATGTGTTAATCAGGATACACCGTTTTTGAGATATTTTACTTTGGAAATATATCTGTATAGATATATACATATAGGGTTATCTGAAGAATATTTACATGTTCCAATGTTTTCGAGTTCCAGATTATGCCTCTTGAAGACGAGATCGTTCCACGAAGACGACTGACGAGCCGAGACGAGCCGAGCCGAGCCGAGCCGAGCCGAGCCGAGACGAGCCGAGACGAGCCGAGACGAGCCGAGCCGAGCCGAGACGAGCCGAGACGAGCCGAGATGAGCCGAGACGAGCCGAGACGAGCCGAGCCGAGCCGAGACGAGCCGAGACGAGCCGAGACGAGCCGAGACGAGCCGAGCCGAGCCGAGCCGAGCCGAGCCGAGCCGAGCCGAGCCGAGCCGAGCCGAGCCGAGCCGAGCCGAGCCGAGCCGAGCCGAGCCGATACAAGCCGGGAGCGCAGCCGGAGAGAGAGCCGGGAGTACAGCCGGAGAGAGACGTCGCTTCACGCGTCGGCACAACGAGCGACACAGCCAACGACGTCGCGGCGAAGGGCAGGAGGTGCGACGTTCGTCGGCAGCTAAGGGAATAGAAAGGTCAGATAGCCCTACATTTTCATCTAAAGATGTTCTTAATATTGTTGAATCATTAGTTAACTTAAGATCTTAACCTAATCCGACAGCAGTCGCCACATCACATCCTTCCAGTAGTATTATGAACCATGTTACCCGAATTTGGACCCTCATCGAAAAGTCAAAAGATTGATACTTGGTTAAAGAAAGTTAATGAGTGTGCCACTGTTTACGGATGGGATGAGAACAACCGTTATCCACTTCGCAATGCAGAAACTGCAGGAGTTGGCCAAAGTTTGGTATGAAAGCTTCAATTCTATTTTGTACAGCTGGGCAGAATGGCAGCAAAAGTGGTTAGACGCATTTCCTTTTGAACATGATTATGGCCAATCCCTGGAGGATACGCTTAGGCGAAAGAGTAGGTTTGGTGAACCGCTAGAGGTTTATTATTATGAAGAATTAGCCATCGTGAACCGGTGTGACATCGAAGGGAAACGAGCCGTGGACTGCATTATCCACGGATTAAGTGACAAGACAATTAGATCCAGCGATAAGCGTTACCATGTACGCAGCCTGATCAACTCCATTTTCTGATGAGTAATAAGGAGAACCAACCGCCGCCCGATCGCTTTCATTTTAATAAAACAAAGTAGTCGACTGAATCCACAGCGGGAAGTAATAATGACAATAGGGATAAATCAATTAAGACTTCAAAAAAAAAAAATTCAAGTTACAAATTATTTTGCTTTAACTGTAGGGAAAAAGGTTACCCGTATCTTAAATGCCCCAAACCTCTGGTCCAATGTACAGGATGTCGTAGGTTCGGTCATAAAATGGAAACTTGCAGAGTCCCTTTTTTTTTGAAAACCGTGATAATCTAGGTAACATTCCTAAAATCATGCGCATACTTACCTCTAAGTCGGGCTCAAAATATTTCAATACAGTTAGGGTAAATGACACCTCTATGATATCGTTTATAGATTTCGGTAGCGAAGTTTCGCTCATAAAACAAACAACGACACTGATTTTGGGGTAGACTTGTGATCAACCCCCGACTCCACTAAAAGTTTTGGTAGTGATTTTATTTTGTCCATGGGCAGGACACAGGTTAATTTATGCATCGACGGTGTTAGTGCGGATGTTTTGTGTCACGTGGTTGACAGTAATCTGCTCAATTGTCCCATATTAGTAGGACAGTCCTTCACCGAACAGAAGCAGGTGCTGGTATTCAAGAATGCCAACGAATTGAGGTTTTATTATGATGATGAATCCTTTTGCTAACGGTGGTAGTGGTGATACTGCGAGTGTAAAGGTCGTCTCCGCTTCATGCGCAAGATTGAGTGGAGAGGCGATTATCAGAGCTCGTACTGATGTTGTGATTAATTGATATGTTAGGCTTAGCGGAAGAGTCGTGGGGAAGCCAAACCGAGAATTCACGATAGCCGGCGGGTTATACAAAGTAGAGGAAGGTCAGCTCTTTGTTCATATTACCCCATTGTCAGCTTTTGTTATATTGATGAAGGTGATATTATAGGTAGATGAAATAGAGTTCAGATTGTCAATCATATTTGTACATCACCCACAGACCTCGTTGGCGAGCATTTAGGTATAGAGCCTAAAGATGTTAACTTTAGCAAAAACGCTTGAAGAGCCACATAAACGACGTCTATTTTAACATTTTGAACGAATACAAGCATTGCTTCGCGCAATCATTAGAGGAGTTGGGATGTACAAATATGACTGAAATGAAAATTGAATTGAATATTGAGCGTCCTGTGGTTTACCGGCCTTACATATTGTCGCACAAGGAACGACAACAAGTAAGAGAAATGGTTGGTGAGATGATGAATGCGGGGATTGTACGAGAAATTGTATCGGAATATGCGAGTCCAATTATGTTGGTTCGTAAGAAGGACGGTAAACAAAGGCTCTGTGTTGATTATAGGTTTCTGAATTCAATGACAGTTAAGGTACCTGATGGCAGTGATTGAAGACGAGATTGCTCGATTAGTGGGGCAGGCCTACTTTATAACTTTGGATCTGGCATCTGGATACTACCAGGTGCCTATTGCAGAAGAATCGAAACCCTTAACTTCCTTTATCACCCCAGACGACCAATATGAATTTAATCGTATGCCGTTTGGGTTGGCTAACGAACCAGCTGTATTTCAAAGGCTGATGAATAAGGTATTGGTTTCCGCTAGGTTCTCAGAAGCTACTGCTTACATCGATGACGTATTAACTTACGAAAAGGATGTAGAAGAGTGTTTGGATAGGTAAGAAAGGGCTTTACAGTTGATAGAAAAGGCAAGCCTAACTCTGAATTTGGCAAAATGTAATTTCTTACAGCAGAATTATTAACTCCTTCCCCTCGGACCTCTGTGGAGTTCAGACGTTTTTAAAGTTATTCCGTATCGCAATTTTATTTCAATTTAAAAATAATCTTATACAATATAAATTCAGTACAAATAATAGGAGTGCATATATTGCTGAGAGGTCTTCGTTTCGTCATCGCTTCACCAGCTCACTACCACATCGACATACCACCACGCCTGCGCCCACGCCGCCGTCGTCGTTACAAGTAAGATGTACAATGTGTGCGAACAATGTTAGAAAGGGACTACAAATAGGAGAAGTACGGTCCAAATCAGCAGCACGAAAAGGATAATTATAGTATTACCAGTCCCACGATTACCAAAGTGCATTCAAACAATACGGAGGTCAACTTAAAGTGGCGGAAACAAAATTTGTACTAAATCATCGATTGACGACCAGTGAGTTGACCCCTCAATACCTACGCAAGTGCATTGACGAACTCTGTGGACCTCTGCTTTCCTGGTACCTTACTTAGCTTTATTACCGAACCGATTAACAACGCAACTTCGCAATGTCAGTGCGCACGCGCCGCACCCCGCCGCCGCCGCCGCCGCCCCCCCCAGCGTCCGAATCCACAACCACGGAGGCTCGCGCCCAAGTGCTCGCGCCGCAATCATATGACTCAGATACTCCCTCGGAACGTAGTGGTAGCGGCTCGGTAACGATGCGCGCCAAGCGTAGACGTGAACAGGATGATGATCTTCGTGATCTCAAATCAGAAATGAGAGGACTTTTTACCAACCTAACTAACTCTGTTGAGCAAAGGTTCACTGAAATTAAGCAACAAAACTACGAACTCCAACAGAGTTTACAGTTTATGTCTGACAAATACGATTCCATCCTGGAAAAGCTGAAGAACCTTGAAGAAGATAGAATGCAGGATAAACGATGCATAAAAGCATTGGAGGACAGAATTGAAACACTGGAACGGAAAATTAGGGCTTCGGGACTTGAAGTTCGAAATGTACCTAGGTTGACTATTGATGCTAAGATACCGGAAACTAAGCTAGAGATGTGTGAATTGGTTAAATCTATGGCCAAAACAGTTGATATTAATGTTCAACAAGCGGACATCAAGGATATATATCGAATCAACTCCAACAAGGAAGCCACTAAGCCTATAATAGTGGAATTTAGTTCTGTCTTAATGAAAGAAAAGCTGTCGACAGCAATCAAAAACTTCAATAAGGAAAGGCCAAAGGGTGAAAAACTGAATACGAGCCATCTTAAGATCCCTGGCCCGCCGAAACCCGTGTTTGTATCAGAATTTCTTACACTAAATGCACAAAGGCTTTTTTACCTGGCCCGTGAATTTGCAAGAGAACACCAATACACATACTGCTGGACATCCAGGGGCCTGATTTACCTACGTAAAGCAGACGGCCACCCCCTTATTCGTATCACCTCGGAAACAGATCTCCATGAATTGAAGAACCCGAAATGACTATGCTATTTCACCTATAACTATTTTTTTGTATTCCGTATACTAATTACTTTTTACTTGATACGGTATATACATAACTCTCTTAATTTAAACACTCATACATACCTAACTATCATAAAAAAATACCCTTACATACACCTACTTCAATCACACATCCACCTTCCGCGAAAACAATCATCTTTACAAAATACTCATACTCGTACATACACATACTTACAACCACACAGCCACTCACCTCACCCAAACATTATATCTTACACTGTAAAAATATTCAGCCTACTACACTTCAGTATCCAACGCCCTTGCACATTTACTGGTCCTATTATTTTATTTACAAATAGAATTCGATACCATAAATATAGTTAATACCGAACTAGACAGTATCTCGGTGGCTACATCTGCCACCTGCATGATTAAGGACTGTTCACAATTTTCTAGGGTTCATAATAATTCTCTTAAGGTGCTAAATCAAAACATTAGAAGCATAGTTGGTAACTTTGATAGCTTGCTCACACTTATCGCTAGAAGTAATACAACATGGGACCTGATAGTATGTACAGAATGCAGGCTTCTTGCTGGTCCCCCAATCCCACTGCTCCCTAGCTACAACTCTGCTGCCACTACCCAACACGAAACCCAAAACGAGGGAGTGGTAGTTTACTATCGTGGCGATCACAATGTCTCAGTGGCTGAGCCGGCTCTCCATGATGCCAATTGCTTGGTACTAATATTTAATAGGGAAACCGTTTTTATAGCTATTTATCGTCCACCCGCTAATCGTAACACCGACAGATTCTTGGAATCCCTGGATAATCTATTGACTACTTTTTCGGCAGCTTCCTATAAAAATATAATTATAACAGGCGATATTAACATTAATATCACAGATACAAATAAAGAGAAGCGCTCCTCCGAATACTTAACTATGCTCGCTTTCCATGGTATGTTGCCTGCTCATACACTAGCTACAAGAAAAGATTTCTCCTGCCTAGACCATTTTATTTTAAAAACTAAAAGTCCAGCCCATTGTTTTGTTGCGCATACGTCAATTACGGACCATGACACAGTCCTATTATTCCTGTACAATTCTGCACCTGTTAGTGATGCCGTACAAAATGTTAAAACAATTAAACAACTTAATTACGATCGAATTGAGCTTAGCCTCCTAGAAACTGACTTCAACATAATTTACAGTATGCAAGATGCTAATCTAGCTACAAACTACTTTATTAATACTCTCAATCATATCATCTCTGAAAATACCATTTTAAAAGTCATCCCTAACCGGAAAAGAATAAGGAAAACATGGATGACGCCAGGCCTTCTTAGATGTCTTAAAAATCGAGATAATTTACACCTCAAACTAAAACGGTCGCCTAATGATGAAATTTTACAAAAAACCTATAAAAGGTATAGAAACTACTGCACTTTGTTACTCAGAAACGCCAAAATTAATCACGACAAACAAAAACTTAAAGATGCGCGTAGAGATAGTAAGAAGACATGGGACGTTATTAAAGATATATCACACATCAAGAAAATAAAGGCACCCTCAAAAGACCTCTTATCAAGCGCAGACCCCGAGTGTTCAATAAATAACGTTAACGAGTTCTTTGCAAACATAGGTAAGACCTTAGCTGAAAAAATAATAACTAACGGTAAGGTTCCGTCTCGACCTTCTAATCCTACATCTCGTTGTAACAATTTTGTTTTGCTAGGAACTGACGAGGCTGAGATCGAAACTTTAATATATAATCTTAAAGGTGACTGCGCAGTGGGTTCCGACAATATATCTGGCTCGTTTCTCAAAAAATATGTTCATATATTGACTCCTCCCATTACATATTTATGCAACTTAGCCCTCAGCTCCGGTACATTTCCAGACGCTTTTAAGATCGCACTTATACACCCAATACATAAGGGCGGAGACAGAGTTTGTGTAAACAATTACAGGCCAATATCGATCTTGCCCACACTGTCTAAGCTACTAGAAAGAATAATCAACAATAGACTTATAAAATACCTTGAATCAAACAAAATTCTATCCACCTCACAATATGGCTTCCGTTCTGGAATATCTACAAGTAATGCAGTGCTGGACTTAACAAATGAAATAGTTACTAAACTAGATGAGAAACAAAAAGTAGTAGGCATTTTCCTTGACCTAGCCAAAGCCTTCGACACGATCTCTGTCACCACCCTTATCGCGAAATTGGAACGTTATGGAATAAGAGGTCAACAACTTTGCCTCTTCGAAAGCTATCTTTCGGGTAGACGCCAGTGTGTCAAAATTGGTAGTATGATAAGCGCGGAACTTCCAATCTCCTATGGGGTGCCCCAGGGCAGCATCAATTGGACCGACTCTCTTCCTGGTCTATATTAATGACCTCTGCCAACTTCATCTTGAAAACGGTCACATCTTCACCTACGCAGACGACACTGCTTTAATATTCCATGGTGCTACTTGGGAAGTGGCTTTTAATCACGCTCAAACAGGTTTCAATATCGTGACAGAATGGTTGTCTGCTAACCTCCTAACCCTTAATACTGATAAGACCAAGTACCTCACTTTTTCTCTCACGAAGATGGGCCAGCCACTACCTAGTGCTCATACTATTGTAGCCCATGGATGTGGATCTCCATCTACTCCGTCTGTCCCACATTCCGGCTGTCCAGCACTTAGTAGTACGAACTCCATCAGATACCTGGGGATTCAAGTTGACCGTTTCCTGAGTTTTGATGATCACGTCATGAGTCTTTCAGCTAGACTCCGTAAACTTATTTACATATTCAAAACACTTCGGTACGTGGCGGATGAGGCGGTACTCAGACTTGTTTATCAGGCTCTTGGGGAGTCTCTTGTCTCATACTGCATAATTGCCTGGGGTGGTTCTTGCAAAACTACCATCTTAAAACTCGAACGCACACAAAGAGCAATTCTAAAGGTGGGATGGAAACTACCGTTTCGGTTCCCTACCGCTGAATTATATAAAAAATGTAACGTGCTTACGGTACGTCAGTTATTTATTTTGAACTTAATTTTAAATACCCACACTTCGACTCCCTACGACCCAGCTAAAATCACCGATAAACGCCGTATGCATACCGTCTGTCCCTCAGTGTACTTTAGAACTAGTCTGGCGCAAAGGTCTTACTGTTTTCTTGGAGGGTATGTATACAATAATGTCAATAAATTACTGAATATATATCCACTCTGTAAGAACGAATGCAAAGCAGTTGTTAGGAAATGGCTTCTTGGACTTGACTATGAGGACACTGAAAATATTATTGTCACCCTGAAGTAGACTAGCTACTACACTTCATCATAATCACACTGGAATATAGATGTCAGGCACACACACACACACACACACACACACACACACACACACACACACACACACGCGCACACACCACTCATGCATACACATCTCTGTTCTAGTAAGTTCATAATTATTATCAGTAATTATAACTTGATCCCAAGACTCAAGTCGTAGGGCTAGACTGAGACAGATAAAGTATTCACAGACAAACACACACACACACACACGCACACGCACACGCACACGCACACGCGCACGCGCACGCACACACACACACACACACACACACACACACACACACACACACACACACACACACACACACACACACACACACGAGCATACCGTACTGGTTAGTTAATCTTAATTATTATTTTTTTTATTTTTTTTCTGCTATTCTGTTTTTAGTTCTTATCCTTTTTTTTTTTAATGTATTATTTCTCTTTTGAGTTGTTATGTAACATGTGTAACATACTACGTGCTATAATGCACTTAATTAATTAATTAGTATAGCACTTTACATAGTTCAGAGGGGGGGAGCCTGGTGAACTGTAATACGGGTTTCGAGCCCAGTACAGACTCCAGCTCTCTCAAAGGTATTCTTTCAAAACATTTTGTACCCATTAGTTATTAACTGATCCTTTGTAGAGAGAGAAATAAATAAACTATTTGGGTTATGATATTAGCGCTGCTGGGGTGCGGCCGGCTGACAAAAAAACACAGTCAGTGTTTGATGTTCCTCGTCCCACCAGTCCACATTCCGTCCGCCAATTTCTGGGACTAGTAGGATATTTTCGGAAAATTTATAAGGAATTACGCGCCTTTATCACATCCGTTGAATAAGTTGCTCAAGAAGGATGTGGAATGGTGTTGGACTGAGGAACAAGAAGCCGCATTTGTTGATCTCAAGAGTAGTCTGATAGATAGGCCAATCTTAGCCATTTACGACCCGACCGCCGAAACACAGTTGCACACTGACGCCAGTGAAGTGGGCGTCAGTGGAATATTGATGCAGCGACGTAATGGAAACGACACCTACCATCCCGTAGCGTACTTTAGTCGCCAGACATCTCCAGAAGAGAAAAGGTTTATAAACTTGAGACTCTTGCTATAGTAAGTTCGCTCAAAAGTTTCGGGTTTACCTTCTGGGTCAAAATTTCAAAATCATGACCGATTGTAGTGCGTTGCGCTCCATGCTTTCCAAACGCGATTTGGTTAGACGTATTGCCCGCTGGTGGCTGTTTTTGCTTTTTGAATATCGTGCTGGCACGAAAATGTCGCACGTGGACCTTCTATTTCGGAACCCAATTGAGGATCTTAGTTCAATGGAAATTGACGCTGGTCTTTACCCGACGGTTATGTCAATCAATGAGGGGGACAGGTTGTAGACTCTTCAATTAGGTGATAGTGAACTGGGTCGCATTCGGGAATTTCTTACCACTGATATTGATGCAGATGGGTTAAAGTACATAACAGAAAACTAATTCAAATGAGGGCCTATTCCACGTAAACGAAAAGTCGAGGTGCCTTTTCACACCCTGTACATCAATCACCTTGGACCTTTTTGTGCGATCAAAGAGAGGAAAACTCTTACCTATTGGTAGTCGTAGATGCCTTTACGAAATTTAAATTTATCAGGCCAGTCAGAAATACCAAAAACAGTTACAACAACGCGAGAATTAGAAGATATTTTCTATACGTTCAGAAACCCAAATCGAATTATTAGCGACCGCGGTACTTTCTTCACATCGTACGTGTTCAAACGTTTTGCTCGGATAAAGGTATTAGACACGTGTTGAACGCAGTTGCAAGTCCTAGGTCCAATGGACAAGTAGAGCAGTGTAATCGCACGATGTTAGGGTCGTTAACTGCGCAAAATCTTAATTTTGACAAGAACGTCTGGGATGACAAGATAGGTAGAGTCCAATGGGGCATGAACAACACCCGTCGGAAGACAACGGGACGGACTGAGGTAATGTTTGGACTTCAGATGGATGCGGAAATTAATCCTATGTTGAACGAAATAGTATGCGAAACGCAAAATTATACTTTATTGTCAGTTCGGGAATCCCTTAAAGATGTAAAAATTGACGATTCAAAGTGTAACAATGTTACCTACTGAATTAACATATTTTTGAGTTTGAATTTGTTGGGATTGATGACTACTTCATTTAACAAATCGAATGTCACCCTGGATTCACGTTAATGATGATAAAGAAAGTAGTGATGAAGATGACTGATTGTGTCATTATTATATACAATCAAAAGAAAGTAAGTAGAGGTACTGTTTGTTGGATGAAACTGTAAGATGTGTATTTAGTAATAGCTTGAGAAGGAGGGCTCATAGCTATTTAGTTAAGGTGACTTTCAATTTTGTGAGGAGGGTTCACAATTATTTTAATTATCGTATATAAGAAGGAAGGGTTTGTATACGATAGTTACAAGTGTGAGAAAGAAGGTTCACACTCAATTGCTTTGCAATAGTTCGTGAGAAAGAAGGGTTTGCGAACTATTGCCAACTTGAATAGCTTTATAATGTTATGATTATTCTAATTATCGTATATAAGAAGGAAGGGTTTGTATACGATAGTTACAAGTGTGAGAAAGAAGGTTCACACTCAATTGCTTTGCAATAGTTCGTGAGAAAGAAGGGTTTGCGAACTATTGCCAACTTGAATAGCTTTATAATATTATGATTATTTTAATTATCGTATATAAGAAGGAAGGGTTTGTATACGATAGTTACAAGTGTGAGAAAGAAGGTTCACACTCAATTGCTTTGCAATAGTTCGTGAGAAAGAAAGGTTTGCGAACTATTGCCAACTTGAATAGCTTTGTAATATTATGATTATTTTAATTATCGTATATAAGAAGGAAAGGTTTGTATACGATAGTTACAAGTGTGAGAAAGAAGGTTCACACTCAATTGCTTTGCAATGGTTCGTGAGAAGGAAGGGTTTGCGAACTATTGACAACTTGAGTAGCTTTATATTATGATTATTTTAATTATCGTATATAAGAAGGAAGGTTTGTATACGATAATTACAAGTGTGAGAAAGAAGGTTCACACTCAATTGCTTTGCAATGGTTCGTGAGAAGGAAGGGTTTGCGAACTATTGACAACTTGAATAGCTTTTTATGATTAGAAAGAAGAGCTGATGTTTCACCCCGTAAATGTGATTATATGTCGTTGTACTTTTAGATTTTAAGTGAAGCTTTGTAACTGTTCTCGATGAGTGTGGAATCACTTGGCCCGCCGAATGTTAGGTTTGAACATTAGACGTTTTGTCTACGTGCATGAGGACATGCACAACGTCAGGATGGTCGAATGTTAGGTTTTCTGTAATTTTGTGCGAATTTGTGTTGCCTTTATATGGCAACACTAGGAGAAAGGGTATAAAAAGGCGTGTTTGTCTTTCATTGGGGTTCTTTTGATTCGAGCACGCATCGAAGGCAGACGTACCATTTTGAACACGTGTACACTTGTGTTTGAGCACGCGTGCGTTTTGGAAATTTAGAGTAAGTAACCAATATACTTATTATTTATTATTTCAATGGTTGTTTTATTTATAGAGCATGTACCTGAGGCAGCTTTATGTATATCCAGGTATCCGTATGTTAGTTAATGATCATGTTACCGTGGTCTTATTACAACTATACACTTCTAAACAAAGTGAACAAGAGAAAATATATTTTTTTTATCACCAAAAATCGGAATTGTTAAGTGGTTCGTGGTCAAATAAAAATCTTATAAAGAAGTATCTGCTTTTATTCTTTAATTTCATTGAGATAATTCCCGAAATATACTAGAAGGTTGTCTGCTTCTTGTATCGAGAGCCGATTCGATTCCCGGCCAAATCAATGAAAAACGTAAAAAACGTGTATTTCATTGTTTTCTGCAATTAAGTCACCACTTAATGTGTGGTATCTGGATGATGGTACTATTGGCGGGAGTCCAGATACCGTTATGCGTGACATTCCGGAGCTTTTTCGCAATTTGGCGGCAATGGGCTTGGAGGTTAATTCGCGAAAGTGTGAATTTTACTGCAATCGGGATGTGCCGGAGGTTTTTTCGCAGTTCGAGGAGCTAATACCGGGAATACAGAGCGTGGGTGCGAATAGTTTGACACTCCTTGGGGCCCCGATCTTTGCTGAGGGAGTGCCAACTGTTTTGTCCACGAAAGAGGCGGCTCTGAGTTCGCGGAAGATGCACTTAAAGCAGCTCCATATGTGTGTCGCTTTAGTACTTTTGCGAAATTGCCTCGCTATGCCTAGGTTGACTTACACGGTACGTACATCTCCTACTTGGCTTTGCCCAACTCAAGTGACATCTATGGATTCATGTGTGCGGAATATTTTGGAGGATGTGTTAAATATATCCTTGAGTGACACCCAGTGGTCTCAAGCTTCGTTGCCGATTAGGCATGGCGGCCTTGGTATTCGTCGGGTACAGGATGCCGGTGTTACAGCTTTCCTGGGTTCTGCGTATGGTGTTCGGGTTTTGGTCGCTCAAATACTTGGTGTTGATGGTGACGGATTCTCGATGCCATATGTTGATCAGGCTCTGGCTGAGTGGGCTATACTGTACCCTAATCAAACGATTCCAGAGCATCCGGAAGTACAGAGGGAGTGGGACGAGAAGGGCTGCAAAGTCATATTTGAGGGTCTGTTGCAGAGTTCCTCCGGGTCGGAATTGGCGCATTTGCGGGCAGCGGCAAAACCGGAGTCTGGCGCCTGGCTGCATGCTCTCCCTTCGCCGCAGTTGGGGACACTACTGGACAGAGACACTACACGTATGGCCGTGGCTTATAGACTGGGTTGTGATGTGTGTATCCCTCATAGGTGCGTTTGTGGTGTTCATGTCGAGGCTGATGGGCACCACGCATTGGGCTGTGTGAGGGCTGCGGGAAGATTTTCCAGACACAGTGCCTTGAATGATATCATCTGCCGGGCCTTGACGACCGCAAACGTGCCGTGTCTTTTGGAACCGCCGGGGTTAAGCCGTACGGACGGTAAACGCCCGGATGGACTTACATTGGTTCCTTGGCAGAAGGGGCGTTCTTTGTTGTGGGATGCAACGTGTGTAAGTACGTTTGCGGCGTCGCATCTCACGGGTACTGTCCGAGTGGCCGGTGCGGCGGCGGAGACGGCAGCGAGGGCGAAACATGCTAAGTACACGAACTTGGTGGGTAACTACGTGTTTTTGCCCTTCGCGGTTGAAACTGCGGGTCCTTGGGGACATGAGGCTTTGTCTTTTATTAGGGAACTTGGGAAGCGTCTGCGGGAAAGGGGGCAAGACCCTCGCTCCGGTTCATTTCTGGTTCAGCGTATCTCTCTGGCAATTCAGCGCGGGAATGCTGCCAGTTTGATGGGTACGTTTGAGCCAGGAATGATCCGGGGCGGGCTTTTCGAATAATGACGAAGCTTGTTGCTGATTTCGGTTTGTATTTTGACGAAACTTTTGTGGATTTATGGTTTATTCTTGTTTTTAGTTCCTTTTTGACGAAGCCTGTGGTGGATTTAATTATGTGAATTTATTATTTATAATTGAATTTGGGAATACTCTTAATACATATATTTTTTTTTTTCATTGTTATAAAATATTTTTTGAATCAAGCATGATTTAGAGCGAAACAAACCTTTTTCCCGGGGTAGGTACGTGATTTATAGCAACCAAAGAGTGGCCGCAATGTCGTATTAAAATGATACTATAGTATATTTGTACTAGATGAACCGTCCTGACTTCCTCGGCTATAACACCTTGCGAAATGACGTAGATTCCAAAATTTTTTTTTTTTTTTTTTTATTGTTTATTAAGAAAACCAACAGCTTACAATTAAATTTTAACAGTAGTAATGGTGCTTATACATAGGCCAATTATAGGTTTCCCTAGAGTAGTAGTACTTAATATTAATAAGAAGAGGAACAGTAGACCGCATAATATAAACATAATACAGGATAGTACCCGAAACAGAACCTTATTATCTAATATATAGGATACGCGTTACACATATTTATTAAAAATATAAGCATCGCAAGGATATAATTATTCATACAAAAACATAATATGCTTAGATTAGATTAATTAAACTAATTATACACACGACTCACAAACAAACATCACGCCACTAGAAGACTGTTTACATATGTACAAACAGCACCAATTGGGAATTAAAATAATAAGTAATAAAATAAAAAATAAAAGTGATATTGAGTTTTACAAAAAGTAATGATAAAAGTTCAGGTTAAGCATCATTATTTAGTTCAAGAAGAATTTTATATTTAAATGTTTCTTTCTTGTATAAAAATATGTCGACGTCAGAGAATTTTTCGTTATAAGTTTTACAGATACGAGCAATGACAGAATTGTTAGCATAATTACTACGATAACGCCTAATAGAAAAGACTATGTGTGTGGTATGTCTTGTACGATGCCTAGGCACGTTAAATGTTATTTTGGAGAGTAGGCATGCACTGTCCATGCGTCCGTTAATGATGTCATGAAGAAATAATTGGTCAAGAAGAATACGTCGGTCAGACAGGGTGGATAACTTATAATGAGCGCATCTTTCGTGGTAGCTATTTAGGAAAATTTTACTTTTATAGTCAAGATATTTTAGGGTTTTTTTTTTGTAAGGCTTCTAATTTATCTATGTATTTATTATAAAAAGGGGACCAGATGATACTGCCGTATTCCAAGACACTACGGACGTAAGTGTAGTAGAGTAATTTTACGCAAGAAATATTATTAAAAGGCTTACAAGTGCGCATAATGAAACCTAAGGCCTTATATGCCTTAGTCGAGATATAGTCAATATGCTCAGAAAAACTAAGCTTCTTATCTAAATAAATGCCAAGATCTCTAACCACATCAGCCCTCTGCACGGTACAATCATTAATGGTGTATGTAAAAACGATTGGGTTTAGTTTTCGTGTGAAAGAAATTATTTGGCATTTATCTGTATTAACAGAGATCCGATTTTTAACGTAGTATTCAGCTAGCCTATCAAGATCACCTTGCAATTTACGACAATCATTCGGTTCTTTAATAGTTAAATATTTTTTTTTATCATCAGCGTACATTAGAAAGGAGGAGTTTAAAAAGCATGAGCCTATGTCATATAAGTACGCATTGTAAAGTAGTGGTCCCAACAATGAACCCTGTGGGACACCCGAAGTAATATTTATAAAGTTTGACCGATAGCCACCAAGAACAACAGCCTGACTGCGATTACTCAAATACGACTCAACCCAGCGAAGCAAATTGCCGTGGATGCCAAGACTATATAGCTTTTGAATTAGGATGATGTGGTCCACACGATCGAAGGCTTTTTCGAAATCGGTGTAGACCACATCAACCTGACCACCAGAGTCCATGTTTTCCAAAGTGTCAGTAATAAATTCTGCCAAATTGCTGGAAGTGGAGCGTTTTTTTACGAAACCATGTTGGTTGGGAGGTAGTGCGTTAAATATTGCAGGGTAAATGGTATTATAAACAAATCTTTCTAGCATTTTAGCTAAAACATTCAAAATTGATATAGGCCTATAATTAATTGCCTTAGTCATTGCACCTTTTTTATAGACAGGTATAATGTGAGCTTGCTTCCATTGTGTCGGAAAATAACCCTCATTTAGAGAGCGATTAAATATAATACAAACAGGCAAAGCTAATGCGTCGGCACAGTTACGGAAAAGTAACGAATCACTCCCTGGACCCTTTTTGATGTCAACCTGCTTTAACGCTTTAGCAACCTCCACTACCGATAACTGTAATTCGTGAACTGCAAATATATCCTTAGTTGGTGCATCTGGTATTACCACGTTCGAGTAAGACATGAGAGGTTGAGAAAAAACACTCTGAAAGAAATTATTAAAGGCATTGGCAATATTTTTTCCGCCAACATGGGTAGTATTGTTGTAAATTATTTTTGAAGGATAATTAGATGCTTGTCCACGTTTAGACTTAACGTATGTAAAAAAATGTTTGGTATTTTTAATTATAAGTAATTGAGTTTTTTTAATATATTTCACGTAGCACTGCGATTGTAGATAATTAACACGTTTGCGGAGAATTGAGAATGTATCGTAATCGGATTGATTGCCAAAACGTTTCCATTTTCTGTGCCATTTGAATTTTTCTTTGATACATTTTATGAGACAATTACTATACCAATAAGGGTAATCATTTTTAGACTTTTTATTTATAATTTTAGGAACGAAACGTTCAATACAGATATTGATTTGATCATAAAGAAACTGTAAGGCCGTGTCTAAGGGTACTAAAGAAAGATGTAGGCGCCAATCTACACTCCAAAGATATGTGCAAATCTCACCAAAATTAGCTTTGTGGAAAAGATTAATCTGTCGCGGCGGTGGCGTTAAGTTAGGGGTGGTGATATTGATTAAGTTAAAAGTAAGCGGAGGATGATGTCCGTCAACGTTTAAAAGTGGGTGATTACAAAGTTTGACCTCCAAATTGATATTACTGAAAATTAAATCTAATGTGTTACCTAATTCATTCTTTAAGTCCGAAAACTGTTGCAATCCAAGCAAGGAAAACTCGCTTACAGTTTTTACTGCAGTACTCTGCAATTCTGCAGATCCCTTATTAAGGAAAGTAGGTCCACTTTCATTCCAACAAATATTAAACAAATTAAAATCTCCCGCCACCAAGTAATAATCATTACTATATGCCGAACAATGAGACATAAAACTATTCAAAAATAATTCTATGTCGCGAGAGTGCATGTCATCCGTACGATTATGTTTATGAGATTTACCCGGTATGTAAGTAGCAACAATATGCAGATTGCAATCTCGAGCGCTCGACCTGTTAACCAGTTTCTGATACGGTATAGTAACCCACAAAGCCTCGAAGGTGGCAGTCGCCGGGAGCCATGAGTCATGCGCATACGCATCTAACTCGCGCCGAACTAGTATGAGCGCCCCTCCGCCGCTTTGCTTGCCGGTAGCTGCTAAATTACGATCACATCTAAAAACTGTGTACCGGCTGTCACATAGTTCCGAGTTGAAGATACCGTCATATAGCCAAGACTCGGTGATGATAATTATATCATAGTTGTAGTTTAATATCTCCAGATATAAATCATTCGTCTTTGTACGTAATCCACGTACATTCTGGTAATAAACCAGGGCATTAGAAGGATCGAATTATAAAAGTTGAACTAAATAACATTGTATTGGAATGTAAATATGCAATGTTGTTAGCAATGATTATGACTTTATGATGTAAACAGCCTAGATACATCAACTTATGTATGAAAGGCGCGTCATTAGTGTTTTTTATAACGCAATATACAATGTAAAAAGCTCGCACAAAATCGTAACTATTTAATATAGATTTCGTGTAATAGGCATAATATTTATCTGCGAGTCGGGTACACACGAGATATAAGTCTGGTGTGTTAGGATAGTTAAATGCTTGCATGGGTACATTATTGTAGTGCATACAAAGTGAGAAAAAAACGTGACAATGATAAGGGTAATTATTAATTGCCTTACGATAGCTTATATAACTACTATGTGGCTTAAAAAACTTAAAAAACAGTCTTGTGACTATGGGGACATCATGCAATACCATATTTAAGCAATTTTTTTTAAATCGTCTTCCGTGTCAATAAGAATAAAAGGAGATTTGTCATCGCGCCGAGCATAAATTTTGCAGTTCTTGATCCAGATGTATTTATAGTCGTGCATTTTTCCTTTGGTGCGACATGCTTTATACAGTTGTTTGTATGCCGGTGTCAAGTGTTCATTGACATATATTTTTGATGGTGTGCCCGGCATGCCGATATGAGCGGACGAAAGACCACGATGTTTTCGCGAGGCCGACAAAAGACAATCCTTCAGAGTGCGATTTCTCAGTTTCATGATAATATTGCGAGGTCGTCCCTTAATCGGGTTCATAGACTGTACACGTGTAATACTTTCTATGTCCTCACGGCGCAGTGTGGCACCGACATGGGAAGCAAGCTTCAATGCTACAGTAAACAAGTCCTCATTTTCCTTTTCGGGAATGCCAACAAGTTCAACGTTCAGTTGCCTGGCCCATTGTTGATGACGTCTATTTTCAAGGGTGAGGCTGGAAATAGTCTTCTGCATTTCAGCTATATTTGTTGCCATATTATCGGATTGTTCGACACGCTTTTCGATTTTTGTAACCCTTTCCTTCGTAGCAGATAGTTCCTGGTCGGTAAGTTCCAGTGAAGATTTAAGTTCCTGAAAACATCCGCTAATTTTACACAGCTCCTCCTTGATTCCGATGTCTATGCTTTGAGAAAGCTTGTTTATTTTGGCATCTTGTTCTGTTCGTAAAGAATTGAGGGAGCTCAATATTTCATTTTTCATATCTGAGAGGGCATCATGCAAAGCAGTGTCCATCTTACGCTTGCGTGGTAACTTATTAACGCAATCAGATGCGAGTCCACCGTCCAGAGCCGTAAGGTCCGGATTCGAGTGAGTCCTTTTAGGCGATTGCATTGATAATAATGGTGAGCGGCGGCGCGGCTGCCAATGGGTGGAAGTGAGATGGTCGATGAATGTATCGCTGTCGCTATCACTCAAAGTTGCAATACGGGTTTTGCTCAATCAAAATTTTATTTTAATTGACTTTCAACAAGTTTATCCATAATAATTACGTGGAATAAGTGGTTCTGAATCTGTCGTCGTACCGTACGGTTCTTCATAGATATCTTTCTATCTGGGAACGAATAGGTATCGTTTTAACTAATTTACTTCTGGTTCTACCCACCCAGATATGGATACTAGGGCGTTATTTCTGTATTTAATCACTCAATTTGTAAAGTATAAATTTTTAGATCTTGGACTAACAGCAAATATTTACGCGATAATAATGTCGATAAAGACATGGAACGGCACTAGTGGTCTTCACACAAAAACAACTACGCGAGTACAAAAGACGTTACGACGATAGTATATTTATCTCTTTTTAACTTATGACAGCTCATATGAGTGCGAAAGACAAAACCTATGTTTTTCTTTCGTCTTAAATACGCTCCGTCTATTCTATACTTGGTCTTTAAGTGTGGAAGTAATGATCTTGTAGAGCTTTCTACTATAAAAAATCAATTAATTGCATTAATGAATGAGGCCAGTTTTTTATTACACAAATGGTGTTCATATACCTAATAGTGATATTTTAAATGATTCTGTTAGATCTCACCAAAGCTGTAGGGTCAATACCCTCGGTTTTATTCGAATTAAAAGAAACTGTGTTTTACATACATTTTGGTGAAAACGTGAAGTGCCGACCAAGAAACAATATTGGTGTATCCTTTAGAACTTATCTGAATGACCATTATTTCGACTTTTATTGGACTTTACGTATTAGTTTCTATGTGAAAAGTGCCGGTTAGTAAAATACACATGTCAAAGCTATCGAGAAGATACCTGTAAACATTATTCACTATGACAATAAACGTGTATGGCCGTTAGTTTGGCTTTTGTTGGATTTAAAAAATGACGATTTTTGATTTATTTTGTTAAAAAATAAAATATAACAGGCGCGTTATTTAAAGGATCGTCTCGTATCGTATTTATTACATTCAAAGTCTATGACCACTTTTTCTCCTTAATTAGATTTATCAAACATCTGGATTTTTCATAGATACCTACTCTTTGGCGAAAAAATGTTTTATCTGCCGATAATGAAACTATCTTGCTAAAGGCGTAATATGGTGGTCGTCTTTTACACATTTTTATAAATCAAAAATAGGTTTGCGTCTGAGCTGATGGTGATACACTCTTTAGAAGCAAAGTAGTTAAATGACTAATAACTAGTCATTAGGAAAGCTCTGCTTGTTGTCATTGTTAAAATGTATAAAGTCGACATTTGGTGTTATAGTAAAAATAGTTTACCAAAAGATTTGACGCATTTTGTTTCGCTGGCTGACATTTTCACATTTGAACCAAAACGCAGAGAGAGACGAACAAAGAATGGTCAAAAAAGTTTTGCGCCATAGTAATAAATGTTCTAACGGTCCTTACAATACGCCTGTATCACTGTTTTTGAGAACAGACTTATATTTTTTTACAAAATGTATGAAAAATCGAGATTTTTAAAATCCAATTAAAGCCAAACTAATGGTCATAAACGTTTGGTGTCATAGTAAAAAATGTTCAGAGCAATCTACTCTAAAGGTTCGACACATTTATTTTCTCTGGCCGGCACTTTCGCATTTGGGCCGGCCAAAATATGGAAAGACTTTTTCTGACTGATCTCCTTTTACTGAGTTAGATTGGGATGAATATAGTATATACCTGAACCGCTTAATACACAGTGGGTTAGCTTTCCTACCGTTACTATTTCTATCCCGAGAAATATTAATGTACCATCGTCTATTGAACTTGTCGGTTATGCGGATGCCTCTAATGTATGGTTGTTGCTTGATCTCGTATCAATTCTGAAAATAAAAATTAACTACTCCCCGACTTGAATTAAATAGCGCCTTACTTTTGTCGATTCTGGCCAAAAAAAATCCATGACGCATTGTCATTAAAATATGATGTAGACGTTTTTTTACTTGGATTTGCAAATTGTACTATCCTGGCTTGAGATTGAACCTGTTAAGTTAAGCGTATATGTTGCTAACAGAGTGAACAAGATATCACAACAGACTACAGATTTTCAATGGCGTTATGTTAAAACTAATGACAATCCAGCCGACTGTTTGTCGCGCGGCATTTCTACTCGGTAATTGGAGACTGATCTGAGACAGTTGTGATTTCATGGACCTCAATATTTGCAAGATAGTAAGTACAAACATTGTGATAAAGTATGTAATAATTCTGATATTGACATTCCTGAAGTAAAGCTCTTGTAATCCAATTTCATGAAATATTAGAAAAATATTCAGATATTGAAAAGTTTACAAGGATATTTGGTTATGTTAAACGATTCATAAACAATTGTAAAAATAAAAATATTAAAAAAACTGGATCTGCCCTGCATACTATCATACAATTAGATCAACAAAGGCATTTTGAAAAATAAATTAAAGCTTTAAAAGATAAAGATTGTTTAAAGTCAAGTATTAGTAATTTGATTCCGTTCTTGGATGTTGAGTGGGAGGTCGATTGCAAAACTCGAATTTAGCATAATTCTCAACGACACCCATTTTGGCATAACACTCTAATATCACAAAATTAATAATAATCAGATAGCATTTGCGACTCAAGCATGCAGGACAGAAGTTAGTACTCAGTAGTTTGCGTGAAAGGTTTTGGATTGTAAATGCAAACAGGGAATTTGAGAATGTTTTGCATAGACGTGTCATTTGTTTCAAATTAAAGTTAAAATCTTGTGACTCAGCTCATGGGCTCTCTGCCTTATGACCGTGTTAACATGACACGCCCTTTTTAAATACTTAGTGGGCACTGATTATGCCGGACCATTTTGTGTGAAACAATCTCGCATTAGAATACCTGTAGTCATATTTGTATACTGTCATGTATTGATTATTAGCTCTCATTTTTGACTAACATACGTGTTCGTTACTTTGTCAACCACGTCATAAGTTCCCTCGAGGAATTCAATTATTGGTCGTGACATGAGTATGTTTGTTTATAGTATTTTGAGCCGCCATTTTAGATTGCGTTACCGGTTCGCCAGGTCATAATTCAATTGTAGGACATCAGGGGAGCTGGGCTCATTTGATGCTTTGTTGATTTTGGTGCAAATGGACGACGGCGACGGAGCGTGCAAAATTTTGTTACGGATTGAATTACACGTAGGGTAAATTATAAATTTATTATTTCTATTTTCAGCATAGAATAATGAGGATAAAGCTAGAAGCTCAAATGTAGGTGGCGGCACAGTTGAGTGTCCCTAAATTTTGACAGTTCTCCATACTTACTGTTCAGTTAGTGATAAACTGCTACAAAAAGTGTGGATCAGCGTGGAGTGTATCCTGTCTGAAAGATGGGTTATGAAAAAGAAAAGCAGCCAGTTGGAAGAAGGCAATTTTTATTGAAAATAAGTTTTTTCAAGATTTCTATTTCTGTTTCCGATAATGAGAAAATAAATAGTGGTGTGGTAATGGGTTGCTGCCTATTAATAAATACGTAAAATCAATATCAGAACACTACTTTCTTTTCCCAATAATTTGGCAGCATTGATTTAATATTGAGTTTTGTTTATGCGTTATTTCGGGGCGTGGCATCCGTTGCCCGACGTGGGTTGGGTTGACCGATGGAGGCTCTGGTCGAGGGGGGCGCTTGGTACTCTCATTCCGCCTACGCCTAGGGCCATTATTTTGAACTCGATCCCCGCATAGAACGCACGCAAGGTGCGTTATGTGCAGAGTACTTCGCGTTTCAAATTATACAGGATATTCAAATCAGTGAGCTTTTAATAAAAGGGCGATTTTGCGGCAGTGAACCATCCATCCTAAGTTATGGCACTACCGAGGAAAATCAGGTTTGACTTCTTTATTTTAAATTAGATGTTTTCGCGATAAGTTCTCACTGGAAAATACTTGAGTTAATTTTTGCGAGTTAAATGTTTTGTCGGAGCGCACTTATTCAAAATGAATAAGTATCTGATTTTAATTGTATCCTACTATGAAGTTAATAATAAGTTGCTTCAAAACTAACATTTATTGCACGTACACATGTTCTAAAGACACATAAAACCATTATTATTAAGAAAATATAGATTATGGTGACAAAAAGCCGGTGTGTTTACCGTTGAAAAACTGTTGTGTCCATACATCGTCACAGGTCGGGATTAGTTTACTGTAAGTAAGCTTGTTAGTAATCGCAAAAATATAATATTTTTTGTGATGGTACAACAAGTTACGATTTTCGAATTTTTTCGAAGTCCTTCCTTTTTGCCAGTTGGGCGAGAACCTTAAAGTCGTAAGACCGAATGTTCTTTTAAAATCCAAAACCCATTGTTTAACTATTGTGTCTGGAAATCTCGGCGTTAAGAGGTTAAGGCGGCGTTCGAAAGGATTACTGAATGAGTGAAATCGTCGACAACGCCGGCGGAGTCGGTATCACTCGATACCGAAATATTTGATACTTTTCAGTATTGTCTCTAAGCGGGACGCATTCGGAATTTATTTTGTCTTTAACCTGATATGTTTTAATGTGAACTTCAATGTTATGAATAAAAAATTATGTGAACAAAGGGGCTCCTTTTTGTATCATGTAAGGGGGGATAGTCATCATATTTCACACCTACCTGACCGAAGTTTCAGGTTTTAACAGAAACAACTGCTTGAATTTTCAACTCAAACCAGCCCAATTAAGTCACATACACTTCCGAAAACACTTTATTTTTCTTTCTCGGGTATTTCTTTATAATATGGAAGTGGCCGTATTATCAGCCTGCCTACCTACCGCACTTATTTAAGATTCATATTTATATCCTTCCGAGCACTTGCTGAGTAGAGATAGTGGTCTAGTTCTTTCAAGCCACGGTTTTTCAGAAGGTAACGCTCTGTATTACTGACTTGACGGAGTAGCTCCGGGTACCCGGGGGCCGGGGCGGGTCGCTAGTTTATTTCATAAATTATAAAATAATTTAGAAAGTGTATATAATAATTTAATTTAATAATAATTTAAACGGTATAAGATGATCGAAAATCAATCTCATTTTTCTTTTAGTCTTATTTTCGAATTTAAATTAGGAATGATGTAAAAACGAGTGCGACCGCTTTTATTGATGACATCCCACCAGTCCCATACAATCTCCAAAGAATATAATAATGCGTTTCGACATTTCGTAAAAAGTATCATTTGATTAAAAATACTTATAGTGATCAACACATTGTTAATACCCGGAATAAGCATGAACTTGCCTTACAAAAAGAATGTCTAAGGCCCTGTCATATTATTTCTTATTCTATGGCCCTGTGCCCAGGTTTTTCTTGCAGCTTCTTTTCCCCGGCTATACAGGTTGTGAGAAGCTGCAAAAGTTTTAGGGCGAATGAGACGTTCGTTATGTAAAAAATACGATTCAATGTGTAACTATGTTACCTACTGAATGAAGATATTTTTGAATTTGAATTATGATATCGGGTTGCCTATTTGGTCCTCATGCCGAAGAGTAGTCGTTGAAATAATATTGTTGTTCTCTTTAAATTATTGGTATACTATCATACACCTAGCTTCATATACACTTTATTTAAATGTCCATTATTAAATGTACTTTACATGTTTTTGTTTAATTTGCTTTTATGAATTTATGTTTATGAAATATGTACGACGTATTTTAAATTTGTGCAAAATAATGTGATTGTAATTATACATATATTTTTTATTTATGGGAGTCTTATGTACGTATAAATTGACATATTCATTTTCTTCTTTTTTATAATTTTTGCATGATTATTATAATTTAAATGCACGATAATTATTCTTTGTAACATGTTTTTCACTGCATTTATGGCAATAAAAAAACATTAAATAAGTGTATTATAAAATATTAGATGAATTATTAATTGGATATACTGCGACTGCTTTTTATTGTAAACCTGAGTTATTCTTGTGTAATGTAATGGCCACTAGTGCATGTGCTTCCAAGACAAGTGGGAGGCGGAAATTGGATGGGAGGGGCCACTGGAAGGGCGCGGAAAGGGGGCGGGGTGCGGTGACGGGATGAAATTCACAAGCTGGTCGCTCGTGTAGTTCCTGACCTGACTCCTGTCAGTTATATACGGGGACCGTAGCAGGGTGGTCGTTTCGATCCCCGTAAATAATTCACTAATGCACCCGCTTAGCAAACAAAAGTGTTTGGATAATATGCAAAACGATCCGATACAAAAAACTGATGACTACAATTTAAAAAGGTGGTAATAATAAACTAATCTCAGCTGAAACTCAGCTCAAGCCCCTGTTTTTATATAAGAACTGTCACATTGACATGATCTTGAAAGCAGTCTCGAAGTTGAGATTAGTTTATTAATACGAGTACCACCCTAAATGTTTATCAAGATGTGACTTAGATTTTGTTATCGATTTTGTATGGACCATCGCCAGTCGAGGAGTTTCGTGTGAAATTAGTATGGCACAGGAAATTTTAAAATTATTGATCACTACGAAGCCAGGACTTGAATCAAGTTTTGATCGACTTTGTATGGTATATATCTCCCCGTTCCTCCCTCATGAAATGAGAACGAGACGATAATATTTGAAAGAATTCATCCAGTACCGCCCCTAAGCGTGATTTACAGTGATCGAGTGATTACATTCTCTGTGGGTTCCAGCTGTACAACTATGTATATTCTAACAAAGTTTTTTCCCTTGTTGCAGAAGTGTACAAGCATTAAGAAAATTTGCACAAAACAAACCAAAGACTGACGGTAGCCATGCAGCCGTCAAGCACGGTCCTTCGAAGGAGGTTAAGAAAGACAGGATTATCCATAAGCACAACCAACTGTCGGCTAAGAGTCTTCTGGACATCGTGTCATTCCAAAGTTAGTAGCAAATTACAAAAATAATACCTGATGTTGCCTGGAAGAAATTGGTATTTTCCAAAAAACCGCCAATTGTACGTTTTTCGGTCTTCTCGTAATTGTAGATACACTTTGCTTATTTCAGATTTACACGGACACTCTCCTGTAGTATTAGTGGATCGTTTGAGTCATAATTTCGAGACTGGCAGTCAGAATGGACGAAAGACTGGCAGTAGAGCCACGTCAGTGGGTAGTGGGGTTCACAGACCCTCAGGAGGCCGCGACCTCGCCAAAGGCTGTGACGCGTCTTCAGGGCGAGAAGGAAAAAGAAGTACGACACACAACGACACTCGCGTACTAACTGCTAGATTGGAAGAACCCAATCATATTAAAGACGACGATACGAGCTCAATAGCTGGTTCTTTAAGTGAAAGTTCAAAGGGCAATCGAGAAGATGAGCGCCCAATGAAGGATTTCAAAGTAAATAACCAAAACACGACGGCGTTGCAAGCCACACCAGGTATGTAACTGCAAGCTTTTATATCATTAGCAAAAGTGTTCGTAATGTCGTTCTTGTTCATCAACAAGTAGATAGAGAAAAGAACTTAAAGCTGTGCTTCTACTGGAGCGGTTTACGTTTACGGAGCGTGCGGAGCGTTCATATATCTTGCATTTTGTTTTTTAACAAAACCGCGCCTGCTTCCGCGCATTTCTCGATATATATCGAAGCTCTCATCCAATAGGTGTACGACGCTTATCTGCGTAGGTAGCATTCGCTGCGTCTATTGGTATAACAAAATAAGCCCTAATATAATAAAACATTGATATCATTCGCGCTGCGCGCACCGCGTTTGGTCTGCCGCGGGTGCTTTGCTATCGTAACAACGCAGACAAGTAATATTCAAGCAAACCGCGGATTCAAGATCTTGTAAGGTTTATTATTTATATGACAAAACAAATATATTTTTTATTTTAGAACGGGGTCCTTCGGCAAGTATTACTCGTCCAGCCACCAAAAGAGCTCTGGCGACAAGACGTAAGTAGCTGAATATAACATTACTATTTTCGCCTGTGGTTCATAATGGGGTGAACAGAGCCGTGAGAGATCTATCGAATATTTCTGACACGAAGTCCTAAGATGGATGTTCTATACTACGTATGGAATGGACACTCCCCACCCCACCGATCCGATCTTACCTCTCCTCTCACAAGAGTTTGGCTAGTACGCAAGAGTTAGTTATGGGTAACGCGAACAAAACCAAGTGTGCCCAAGAATGAGTGTATTTTATGATGGAGTCTCCGGAGTGTCCCATGGGAAAACTTATGCAGAAGGAAGCTAAGGGTGTTATATATTTCTTTATTATTTTTAGCAACCCCATCCCGTGCACCGCCTTCATCGACGTCGAGTCAGGATGGCGAGTGCTTTAAACGTCGTGATTTACCAATAGGAGTCGCTAAATCGGATAAAAAGCCAGGTAAGATATTTTTTTGTGCATTAAAGTGATTTTTGTATTTTAAAAAACAATACAGGTGTCAAATGTACAAATTACATGTGTATGTTTTCTATCACAATTACTTCTTGCCTGAGTTTCGGGAGATGCGTTATAATGCTTACAAATACAGGATGTTAGTGACATCGTAACGAAAACTTTGTTGGATAATTGAGAATTGATATCAAGTGGAATTTTCCGCCGCCAAAGTATGGAAATGAAAATAGTTTAAAAAAAACTAATCAATATCATGAGTTTGTATAATATGCTATATTCACGATTCAAATATACACTCGCCTGCAAAACTAAGTACTACAATTTTAAATATTTTTTTTCTTAACTTTAGAATTTAATAAAAATATTTTACTTATAATTTTATCAGCTTTCTTTGCAACTTATGAACTATACATGTTCAGGAACACTTTTGACTATAAAAAAATAAAGGAACCAAAAATCACTTGTAGCTTAGAGTCAGAAAATCAAATAACATATATAAGTGTTTTCTGTACGTTCGTGTACATAACTAATAGTAACAGAATCAAAATTTTAGCACTGCTGGTACAATAGGTACAACCTATCCTATAAGTACCAGCTATCTCCCATTGACACAATAACATCCATAACAGTTTGAGCGGAGTTCTAATACAAGATGCAATTACTATTATTTTAGAAGTCTGTTAGCTCCGGCTTTATGTTCTCCACTATTTTAATATATTTTCCGTGCTAGTTCGTGTGTATGTATGAGGGTGTGCGATGTGTGTGAGGGTGTTTTTTGTAATTGTAAGTTCTTTGGTCTGCTCGTAATTGTTGGTATTGTATGAAAACACTTTGCTCATTTCAGATTTACACGCATACTTCCCTGTGGTGTTAGTGGAACGTTTGAGTCATAATTTCGAGACTGGCAGTCAGAATGGACGAGAGACTGGCAGTAGAGCCACGTCAGTGGGTAGTGGGGTTCACAGAACCTCAGGAGGCCGCGACCTCGCCAAAGGCTGTGACGCGTCTTCAGGGCGAGAAGGAAAAAGAAGTACGACACACAACGACACTCGCGTACTAACTGCTAGATTGGAAGAACCCAATCATATTAAAGACGACGATACGAGCTCAATAGCTGGTTCTTTAAGTGAAAGTTCAAAGGGCAATCGAGAAGATGAGCGCCCAATGAAGTATTTCAAAGTAAATAACCAAAACACGACGGCGTTGCAAGCCACACCAGGTATGTAACTGCAAGCTTTTATATCATTAGCAAAAGTGTTCGTAATGTCGTTCTTGTTCATCAACAAGTAGATAGAGAAAAGAACTTAAAGCTGTGCTTCTACTGGAGCGGTTTACGTTTACGGAGCGTGCGGAGCGTTCATATATCTTGCATTTTGTTTTTTAACAAAACCGCGCCTGCTTCCGCGCATTTCTAATATAAAGAAATGGTACATTGAATAGAAAATTATACTTATTATTAAATTCTTTACTTCAAAATTTGAGCTGAATCATTCCTCTCAGTATTCGTTACGATCTCACTTACACCCCTTACAAGTACATAAAGGTAGCCTTACAAATAGGTATGGGTGTTAGTGATACCGTAACAAATACTGAGGGGGATGATTCAGACCATGATTCTGAGTTTATATCGAGTGGAAATTCCTGTCGGAAAATTCATGAAAATATTTAATGTTTTATTTTTTTTAAATTAATCTCAGTTTCATGCATACGTTAACACAAGTGAGGCTAACACAGCAGTGTCGGAAACATTTTCATGTTCATATCTAAAAGCACACGTGTATTACTATGAAAATGCCAAGTCGTTTGTCAGCGTGAGAATGACAGCGTGAGTCAGGTACCTTAGCCATGCGCCTGCGCCGACCTCGTCGCCACTCGTTAACTTTGAATGATTGGTCGTGATGACTCATCTTCCGTCTACGCTTTTGGAGAAGAACATCCGCGCGAAATTCTACTCGGGAGTCGAGGCGACTATTTTCAAGTAATCGATATTTTAGTCGATTGTAAACAACTGCGTCATAATGTTTGTTTATAGTTGACGCAATGTGGTTTATTTCGCTAGAGTGACGTAAAAATAATAATTTTGCGTGGAATACTTCCGGGTACAAAAATTAAAGAATTAAATAATTACAAAATACTCACTACCGCTCCACGTAACTAATAATTGCGCCGCCGATATTCTCATCTAATATATTTCTTTATTATTTTTAGCAACCCCATCCCGTGCACCGCCTTCACCGACGTCGAGTCAGGATGGCGAGTGCTTTAAACGTCGTGATTTACCAATAGGAGTCGCTAAATCGGATAAAAAGCCAGGTAAGATAGTTTTTGGTGCATTAAAGTGATTTTTGTATTGTAAAAAACAATACAGGTGTCAAATGTACAAATTACATGTGTATGTTTTCTATCACAAATACTTCTTGCCTGAGTTTCGGGAGATGCGTTATAATGCTTACAAAACAGGATGTTAGTGACATCGTAACGAAAACTTTGAGGGATAATTGAGAATTGATATTAAGTGGAATTTTCCGCCGCCAAAGTATGGAAATGAAAATAGTTTAAAAAAACTAATCAATATCATGAGTTTGTATAATATGCTATATTCACGATTCAAATATACACTCGCCTGCAAAACTAAGTACTACAATTTTAAATATTTTTTTTTCTAAACTTTAGAATTTAAAAATATTCTACTTATAGATAATTTTATCAGCTTTCTTTGCAACTTATGAACTATACATCACTTGTAGCTTAGTGTCAAAAAATCAATTAACATGTATAAGTGTTTTCTGTACGTTCGTGTACATAACTAATAGTAACAGAATCAAAATTTTAGCACTGCTGGTACAATAGGTACAACCTATGCTATAAGTACCAGCTATCTCCCATTGACACAATAATATCCATAACAGTTTGAGCGGAGTTCTAATACAAGATGCAATTACTATTATTTTAGAAGTCTGTTAGCTCCGGCTTTATGTTCTCCACTATTTTAATATATTTTCCGTGCTAGTTCGTGTGTATGTATGAGGGTGTGCGATGTGTGTGAGGGTGTTTTTTGTAATTGTAAGTTCTTTGGTCTGCTCGTAATTGTTGGTATTGTATGAAAACACTTTGCTCATTTCAGATTTACACGCATACTTCCCTGTGGTATTAGTGGAACGTTTGAGTCATAATTTCGAGACTGGCAGTCAGAATGGACGAGAGACTGGCAGTAGAGCCACGTCAGAGGGTAGTGGGGTTCACAGAACCTCAGGAGGCCGCGACCTCGCCAAAGGCTGTGACGCGTCTTCAGGGCGAGAAGGAAAAAGAAGTACGACACACAACGACACTCGCGTACTAACTGCTAGATTGGAAGAACCCAATCATATTAAAGACGACGATACGAGCTCAATAGCTGGTTCTTTAAGTGAAAGTTCAAAGGGCAATCGAGAAGATGAGCGCCCAATGAAGTATTTCAAAGTAAATAACCAAAACACGACGGCGTTGCAAGCCACACCAGGTATGTAACTGCAAGCTTTTATATCATTAGCAAAAGTGTTCGTAATGTCGTTCTTGTTCATCAACAAGTAGATAGAGAAAAGAACTTAAAGCTGTGCTTCTACTGGAGCGGTTTACGTTTACGGAGCGTGCGGAGCGTTCATATATCTTGCATTTTGTTTTTTAACAAAACCGCGCCTGCTTCCGCGCATTTCTAATATAAAGAAATGGTACATTGAATAGAAAATTATACTTATTATTAAATTCTTTCATTCAAAATTCCACTTGATGTTAACTCGGAATGATGAGCTGAATCATTCCTCTCAGTATTCGTTACGATCTCACTTACACCCCTTACAAGTACATAAAGGTAGCCTTACAAATAGGTATGGGTGTTAGTGATACCGTAACAAATACTGAGGGGGATGATTCAGACCATGATTCTGAGTTTATATCAAGTGGAAATTCCTGTCGGAAAATTCATGAAAATATTTAATGTTTTATTTTTTTTAAATTAATCTCAGTTTCATGCATACGTTAACACAAGTGAGGCTAACACAGCAGTGTCGGAAACATTTTCATGTTCATATCTAAAAGCACACGTGTATTACTATGAAAATGCCAAGTCGTTTGTCAGCGTGAGAATGACAGCGTGAGTCAGGTACCTTGGCCATGCGCCTGCGCCGACCTCGTCGCCACTCGTTAACTTTGAATGACTGGTCGTGATGACTCATCTTCCGTCTACGCTTTTGGAGAAGAACATCCGCGCGAAATTCTACTCGGGAGTCGAGGCGACTATTTTCATGTAATCGATATTTTAGTCGATTATAAACAACTGCGTCATAATGTTTGTTTATAGTTGACGCAATGTGGTTTATTTCGCTAGAGTGACGTAAAAATAATAATTTTGCGTGGAATACTTCCGGGTACAAAAATTAAAGAATTAAATAATTACAAAATACTCACTACCGCTCCACGTAACTAATAATTGCGCCGCCGATATTCTCATCTAATATATTTCTTTATTATTTTTAGCAACCCCATCCCGTGCACCGCCTTCACCGACGTCGAGTCAGGATGGCGAGTGCTTTAAACGTCGTGATTTACCAATAGGAGTCGCTAAATCGGATAAAAAGCCAGGTAAGATATTTTTTGGTGCATTAAAGTGATTTTTGTACTGTGAAAAACAATACATGTGTCAAATGTACAAATTACATGTGTATGTTTTCTATCACAAATACTTCTTGCCTGAGTTTCGGGAGATGCGTTATAATGCTTACAAATACAGGATGTTAGTGACATCGTAACGAAAACTTTGAGGGATAATTGAGAATTGATATTAAGTGGAATTTTCCGCCGCCAAAGTATGGAAATGAAAATAGTTTAAAAAAAAACAAATCAATATCATGAGTTTGTATAATAATATGCTATATTCACGATTCAAATATACACTCGCCTGCAAAACTAAGTACTACAATTTTAAATATTTTTTTTTCTAAACTTTAGAATTTAAAAATATTCTACTTATAGATAATTTTATCAGCTTTCTTTGCAACTTATGAACTATACATCACTTGTAGCTTAGTGTCAAAAAATCAATTAACATGTATAAGTGTTTTCTGTACGTTCGTGTACATAACTAATAGTAACAGAATCAAAATTTTAGCACTGCTGGTACAATAGGTACAACCTATGCTATAAGTACCAGCTATCTCCCATTGACACAATAAGGCTGCCCCCACATTGGGCGTTGGCCGAGCGTACGCGTTTCCTGAGCGTGCTGCCGGCGTCGGCGCGGCGCGGGCGTCGCGCTGTCCAGCGCCGCACAAGCGCTGCGTGAACGCCGCGCAGACGCCGCGCTTACGTCGCGTTCCACGGGCGACTGACTGACTGACTGAGATGCTAGCGGGCGCGGGGGGGAATGTGTGTGGGGGGCACGGGCGGCCGAACGCCCGTGGAACGCGACGTAAGCGCGGCGTCTGCGCGGTGTTCACGCAGCGCTTGTGCGGCGCTGGACAACGCGAAGCCCGCGCCCCGCAGACGGTGCGCTGACGCGACGTCCGCGCCGCGCCGACGCCGGCAGCACGCTCAGGAAACGTGTACGCTCGGCCAACGCCCAATGTGGGGGCAGCCTAACATCCATAACAGTTTGAGCGGAGTTCTAATACAAGATGCAATTACTATTATTTTAGAAGTCTGTTAGCTCCGGCTTTATGTTCTCCACTATTTTAATATATTTTCCGTGCTAGTTCCTGTGTATGTATGAGGGTGTGCGATGTGTGTGAGGGTGTTTTTTGTAATTGTAAGTTCTTTGGTCTGCTCGTAATTGTTGGTATTGTATGAAAACACTTTGCTCATTTCAGATTTACACGCATACTTCCCTGTGGTGTTAGTGGAACGTTTGAGTCATAATTTCGAGACTGGCAGTCAGAATGGACGAGAGACTGGCAGTAGAGCCACGTCAGTGGGTAGTGGGGTTCACAGACCCTCAGGAGGCCGCGACCTCGCCAATGGCTGTGACGCGTCTTCAGGGCGAGAAGGAAAAAGAAGTACGACACACAACGACACTCACGTACTAACTGCTAGATTGGAAGAACCCAATCATATTAAAGACGACGATACGAGCTCAATAGCTGGTTCTTTAAGTGAAAGTTCAAAGGGCAATCGAGAAGATGAGCGCCCAATGAAGGATTTCAAAGTAAATAACCAAAACACGACGGCGTTGCAAGCCACACCAGGTATGTAACTGCAAGCTTTTATATCATTAGCAAAAGTGTTCGTAATGTCGTTCTTGTTCATCAACAAGTAGATAGAGAAAAGAACTTAATAAAAACATTGATATAATTCGCGTTGCGCGCACATTGATATAATTCGCGTTGCGCGCACCGCGTTTGCGCAACAACGCAGACAAGTGATATTCAAGCAAACCGCTGATTCAAGATTTTGTAAGGTTTATTATTTATATGACAAAACAAATATTTTTTTTATTTTAGAACGGGGTCCTTCGGCAAGTATTACTCGTCCAGCCACCAAAAGAGCTCTGGCGACAAGACGTAAGTAGCTGAATATAACATTAATAATTTCGCCTGTGGTTCATAATGGGGTGAACAGAGCCGTGAGAGATCTATCGAATATTTCTGACACGAAGTCCTAAGATGGATGTTCTATACTACGTATGGAATGGACACTCCCCACCCCACCGATCCGATCTTACCTCTCCTCTCACAAGAGTTTGGCTAGTACGCAAGAGTTAGTTCTGGGTAACGCGAACAAAACAAAGAGTCTCCGGTTTGTCCCATGGGAAAACTTATGCAGAAGGAATTATGAATTTTAACTGATAATTAAATACACGAGTCTAATTGAAAAGGTAAGTATAGAAATTATAAATAAATAAGTAGAATTCGAGGATACAAACGATAACATCTGAATTGTAGATATAATCACAACAAAACAAAATCTTTCGTAGAGTGGTTAAAAATACGTAACCAGAAGGTAATTTGCAAGTTCTCTTGTACACATATGATACATACAGGGTGGTAGTGACATCGTTACGAATATTGAGGGGAATGATTCAGACCATGGTTCTGAGTTTATATCAAGAGGGATTTTCCGTCGCAAAATTCATATTTTTTTAAATTATTTTCAATTCTACTATTTGCGAGAACACATAAAATACAAAAAGGTGGTAGAATTATTCTAATAACAATGTTGTGATATGTTCGGCCTGCATGAAGGCGTACAAAAATACATAAAAAATAATAATAAAGAAATGGTACATTGAATAGAAAATTATACTTATTATTAAATTCTTTACTTCAAAATTCCACTTGATGTTAACTCAGAATGATGAGCTGAATCATTCCTCTCTGTATTCGTTACGATCTCACTTACACCCCTTAAAAGTACATAAAGGTAGCCTTACAAATAGGTATGGGTGTTAGTGATACCGTAACAAATACTGAGGGCGATGATTCAGACCATGATTCTGAATTTATATGGAGTGGAAATTCCTGTCGGAAAATTCATGAAAATATTTAATGTTTTTTTTTAAATTAATCTCAGTTTCATACATACGTTAACACAAGTGAGGCTAACACAGCAGTGTCGGAAACATTTTCATGTTCATATCTAAAAGCACACGTGTATTACTATGAAAATGCCAAGTCGTTTGTCAGCGTGTGAATGACAGCGTGAGTCAGGTACCTTGGCCATGCGCCTGCGCCGACCTCGTCGCCACTCGTTAACTTTGAATGACTGGTCGTGATGACTCATCTTCCGTCTACGCTTTTGGAGAAGAACATCCGCGCCAAATTCTACTCGGGAGTCGAGGCGACTATTTTCATGTAATCGATATTTTAGTCGATTATAAACAACTGCGTCATAATGTTATTTATTTTATTTTATTTTATTTATTTAGATAGGTATACCAACAGTACACCTAATGTTTGTTTATAGTTGACGCAATGTGGTTTATTTCGCTAGAGTGACGTAAAAATAATAATTATGCGTGGAATACTTCCGGGTACAAAAATAAAAGAATTAAATAATTACAAAATACTCACTACCGCTCCACGTAACTAATAATTGCGCCGCCGATATTCTCATGTAATATATTTCTTTATTATTTTTAGCAACCCCATCCCGTGCACCGCCTTCACCGACGTCGAGTCAGGATGGCGAGTGCTTTAAACGTCGTGATTTACCAATAGGAGTCGCTAAATCGGATAAAAAGCCAGGTAAGATATTTTTTGGTGCATTAAAGTGATTTTTGTATTGTAAAAAACAATACAGGTGTCAAATGTACAAATTACATGTGTATGTTTTCTATCACAAATACTTCTTGCCTGAGTTTCGGGAGATGCGTTATAATGCTTACAAAACAGGATGTTAGTGACATCGTAACGAAAACTTTGAGGGATAATTGAGAATTGATATTAAGTGGAATTTTCCGCCGCCAAAGTATGGAAATGAAAATAGTTTAAAAAAAACTAATCAATATCATGAGTTTGTATAATATGCTATATTCACGATTCAAATATACACTCGCCTGCAAAACTAAGTACTACAATTTTAAATATTTTTTTTTCTAAACTGTCCACATTAGTTTTAATATTAATCAGATTGTTTGGTATTAGTTCGTTAAGATGGCCACTAGTCGTCGCTGATCGAAATTAGAACTCGCTATCGAAATGTTATTCTCGGGTGCTAATAAGATTTTGTATTTTTTGAATAAACTCTCTCCGTATCTAAGTATGAAGTGGTTTCATTTCTACTTGGACTTTTGGGATCCTGTGCGAGATTAGTACAAGGTCCTTCGAGCCGGATACGGTTTTTGGCTGGAAACACGACCAAAGTTAAAGTAGCAGAATAATAGTGAACAATATACACATTTTTCCTAAAATAAAAATGATTATTATGCGTCTATTCCGTCCGGAGCCCAGGAAACATACGGTGAGATAGGCATTTGACTTTTTATATGCGAAATGCGGGTAGATTCGTCTCAGTTTAGTCGATTTTTTCCCGATACTGCGAGGGTAGGCGCGCAAAGCTATAAATAGAATGCGCCTACGCGTTGTGACTCAGTTGCGTCATCACCATGCAGAAATGGTTTTCCTGGACTCCGGACGGAATAGACGCATAATAATCATTTTTATTTTAGGAAAAATGTGTATATTATGCGGTCTGTAATTCCGTCCGGAGCCCAGGAAACATACGGTGAGACGTGTTTATTATCGCATGGTGAGGGAAAATCGAATGCCCAATGACACGAAAACTCAACATGTATATGTAGCACTAGCTTTTGCCCGCGACTTCGTCCGCGTGGCGTGTTATATAAGAGAGAGATCTTTGTGTGAGTGGGAGTGCATACTTATGCAGTTTAGATTTTTTCATAAGTACATTTTTTTTCCCAATAACTCCCATTTTTCAAAATACAGCCAAAAATAAACTTTATATTTACTAAGGTATGCATGCGTGCTAGATTGAATCAATTGATTGAATTGTTTTTTTTTTAATTGATTGTTCATTGAGTTTTAATTTTAATACACACTTCCTCTCTTCCCTTCAACGTTTCTGTGCCCTATAGGGTCCATGTTTTAGTTCCTATGCCTATGTAACACCCTATTGTACTACATGGAATGCAATAAATAATTTAATTGAATTGAATTGAAAATATCTATCTTACGCGGTTTCGATTTTTTCATACAAATGTTTTTTTCCCACTAACTCCCGTTTCCGTGGGAATTTTGCAATATCCTGTTGCAACTAAGCTTTAAGTTAACTAAGGTACCTGCATGCCAAATTTCAAGCGTCTAACTTAAGCGGTTTAGATTTTTCATACAAAAAGATTTTCCCGCTAATTTCCGTTCCCGTGGGAATTTCGGGAATTCCTTTCTTAGTGCACCTCTACGGTACCTAAGCTATGTCCCTTCCAAATTTCAAATGCCTACGTTTAGCCGTTCAGGCTATGCGTTGATATATGTCAGTCACTGAGTCAGTCAGTTTCTCCTTTTATTTACGATTTGATTTTTTCATACAAATGTTTTTTCCCGCTAACTACCGTTCCCGTGGGAATTTTGTAATATCCTGTTGCAACTAAGCTTTAAGTTTACTAAAGTACCTGCATGCCAAATTTCAAACGTCTAACTTGAGTGGTTTAGATTTTTCATACAAAAGGATTTTCCCGTTAATTCGCGTTCCCGTGGGAATTTGGGAATTCCTTTCTTAGTGCACCTCCACGGTACCTAAGGTACCTGCATGACAAATTTCAAAGGTCTAACTTGAGTGGTTTAGATTTTTCATACAAAAGTATTTTCCCGCTAATTCCCGTTCTCGTGGGAATTTCGGGAATTCCTTTCTTAGTGCACCACTACGGTACTTAAGGTATCTGCATGCCAAATTTCAAACGTCTAACTTGAGTGGTTTAGATTTTTCATACAAAAGGATTTTCCCGCTAATTCCCGTTCCCGTGAGAATTTTGGGAATTCCTTTCTTAGTGCACCTTTACGGTAATTAAGGTACTTGCATGCCAAATTTCAATTGTCTAACTTGAGTGGTTTAGATTTTTCATACAAAAGGATTTTCCCGCTAATTCCCGTTCCCGTGAGAATTTTGGGAATTCCTTTCTTAGTGCACCTCTACGGTACTTGAGGTACTTGCATGCCAAATTTCAATTGTCTAACTTGAGTGGTTTAGATTTTTCATACAAAAGGATTTTCCCGCTAATTCCCGTTCCCGTGGGAATTTTGTAATATCCTGTTGCAACTAAGCTTTAAGTTTACTAAAGTACCTGCATGCCAAATTTCAAACGTCTAACTTGAGTGGTTTAGATTTTTCATACAAAAGGATTTTCCCGTTAATTCGCGTTCCCGTGGGAATTTCGGAAATTCCTTTCTTAGTGCACCTCCACGGTACCTAAGGTACCTGCATGACAAATTTCAAAGGTCTAACTTGAGTGGTTTAGATTTTTCATACAAAAGGATTTTCCCGCTAATTCCCGTTCTCGTGGGAATTTCGGGAATTCCTTTCTTAGTGCACCTCTACGGTACTTAAGGTATCTGCATGCCAAATTTCAAACGTCTAACTTGAGTGGTTTAGATTTTTCATACAAAAGGATTTTCCCGCTAATTCCCGTTCCCGTGAGAATTTTGGGAATTCCTTTCTTAGTGCACCTCTACGGTACTTAAGGTACCTGCATGCCAAATTTCAATTGTCTAACTTGAGTGGTTTAGATTTTTCATACAAAAGGATTTTCCCGCTAATTCCCGTTCCCGTGGGAATTTTGGGAATTCCTTTCTTAGTACACCTCTACGGTATCTAAGGTACCTGCATGCCAAATTTCAAACGTCTAACTTGAGTGGTTTAGATTTTTCATACAAAAGGATTTTCCCGCTAATTCCCGTTCCCGTAGGATTTTCGGGAATTCCTTTCTTAGTATACCTCTACGGTATCTAAGGTACCTGCATGCCAAATTTCAAACGTCTAACTTGAGTAGTTTAGATTTTTCATACAAAAGAATTTCTCTTCACTACTCTGCTCCTATTGATTGTAGCGTAATGAAAAGTATACTATAACCTGTCCAGGAGTGTGAAGAATAATTGTACCAAGTTTCATTAAAATCCGTCCAGTAGTTTTTGTTTCTATAAGGAACATACAGACAGACAGACAAAAATTTTACTGATTGCATTTTTGGCATCAGTATCGACCACCATCACCCCCTGATAGTTATTTTGAAAAAATATTTAATGTACAGAATTGACCTCTCTACAGATTTATTATAAGTATAGATATGCTATTTACAAGGTAAGCTGTACATAGCTGTTTAGCAATGAGTGGTCTATTACTAGGCATTACGCACGAAACTGTTAACAAAAGTTTTGTTAGGTAAGTACTTGTTAGGTCTAACAACTGCCTTAGTGCCTCTACACAACTCACAGGCTACTGTGTCATTTTAAACAAAACAAAACAAATGATCAATGCATATTTATTCATTAAGTGTAATAACATAACAGTGCTTCTCACTATAACTAATTGAGATCTGTACTAGAGATCAATTATGTACGAAAACAAACAATTTAGATGGGTTTAAAACATGAAGCGACAGACGGGACACTTGACAGAGGTTGGGCTAACGATCTTCTATAAAATTTTGCTAGCGTGTTTTCTGAAGCCCAATTACCTCTCGCAAGTATTTCGTCAATCGGGACCTCCTCAGCCCAATTAAGGGATGCTACAGCGGAGCGAAGCGAGCCCGGTGACTCATCGATACCGGCATCCCGCAACACGGTGCGCACCCAGCCGGCGATGACAGCGCGGCTGGCGGCGCGCGGCTCGCCGCACGTGGCCACGAACAGGCTGCCGCAGTCGGGCCGACGCCGCGCGGCCCCAGCCGACACCAGCTTCTGCAGCCAGTGCACAGGGTCGATGTTGATGTGGGCACCAGCAGTGAGTCGCCATCCTGACTGACGGTGTGTCAATGAGTCCGTTTTGGATCCGAATATCGGCCAAAGTGTGATATAATCGGTTCCGCATTCGATGTGACCTTCTGCGACTGATAGGAGAGTGAGGTCGTGAACCCGGCGGCCCGATGCTAGTAGCAGTAAGATAGCACATCTTCGAGAAATTTCAAATAAGGTTTCTTTGTGTGGATTATTGATCCACTTTGTCCAAGCCTGTCGGTAGGTTTTTAAAGTAGAGGGGCGCCAACTTGCCTCTATAAGAGATCTCTTCGTGGGTGACCAGTCCTGTAATAGGTCATCCCACCCTGTACCAGCCACGCCTCCAATTTTAACTTGTCCACCTGAGGGGGTGGCAGGCCTGTCCTTGTGTCTATTAATGACCGATGTAGGTGTCGGATGGTATATGGAGAGCTCAGCGCCCTCGGTTTGAGATCGGCTCTCCACGGTACGTTTGACCATTGTGGGCAAATTATTATGAACCTGCCTCGTGCTTGGTTGAGTGCCAGCAAGACTTGTGGCATCAGGCAAGGAGGGGGAAACACCCAAGCCAGGCTGTAGCTCCAGTCCCGGCTGAACGCGTCGTAATGAACTGCGTGCGGGTCGCGCAGATCTCTGCTCACGTATAGAGGGACTACGTGCGCGCTGTGCGACGCGAACAGGTCGATGCACGGGGTGCCCCACTTCGTGAAGAGTACGTTGCATGCCGTTGGAATGAGGTGCCACTCGGGAAGTTTTTCGAATCTTGAGAGGCTGTCCGCTATCGTGTTCAGTGGACCTGGAATATAACTTAATGTAAGTCGAATGCGGTATTTCACTATGTAGGCAAAAATTGACCTAGTTAGGCTCATAAGATTGTCTGAGCGAGTACCGCCTTGATTTCTCAAATATGCCAACGCAGTGCGATTGTCACTTTGTATAAGAACGGTTTCTCCACGACAGTGAGGAGCGAACTCTTTTAGTATAAAATGGATAGTAAGCAGTTCTTTCATATTTGTCGATAGAAGCTTTTCACAGTCTGTCCAGGTACCTTTTATGTGATAACCGTTTACATATGCTCCCCACCCTAAGTCAGAAGCGTCAGTCACAATAAACTGCGTAACCGGCGGCGGCCAGATATCACTCATGTCATTATAATGGGTCTTCCACCATAGCAGGTCTGCTCGACCAGCCTCAGTAGCAGGTATTGGAACCTGTTCTCGAACCGATTGTCTCATTAAGTTCAATAAATTGCGGAAATGCAGTCTAACGTATGACACTACAAAACTGACAAAATTTAACCAACCAACTATTGATTGAAGTTTAAATGTGGACCACACTTTGTGAGAAATCATTTGAGTTAGGGATTTCTGAAGGCGTATTAGTTTTTTAGTTGGTAGCGATTTCTTATTCTTTGCGGTATCCCATTGAATGCCCAAAAACTCCAGTACTTGTGAGGGAACTTCGGATGATTTCTCGTTGTTTATTATCCACCCTAACTCATGTAGGAGGGCTTTAGCAATGCTTACATGTGCCCGAAGCTGATGAGGGCACTGGCTTACCAATAAGAAATCATCCAAGTATACGAGTAACCTGATACCAAGTTCACGTAGTTTCTGGGCTACCCAATTGGTTAATGTAGCAAAGGTTTTAGGTGCCGTTGCCAAACCGAACGGTAAGCAAGTCATTTGCCAGACAATTGTGTCATGCGTATTAGATGTCGATACTGACGTAAATCTTAAAAATCGTCTATGGGAGGCCGCCACCATTATATGAAAATATGCTTGACTTAAATCAAGTTTCATTAGCCAGTCGTTTGGCTGTATAAATGCTGGTACCTTATGCATATTGACGAGTCTAAACTTGCCTGGCTTCATATAACGATTGAGAGCCTTTAAATTGAGTACAGGGCGGTTGGAGTTATCCTGCTTCTTTACTAGAAAAATATGGGACTCGAACACTGGTTGTGAGGCAGCGAGACGTGAGATTAGCAAGCAATTCTTTAACCTGTAGCATAGAATAAATAGTAGTGTATCTAGGTTGAATGACGCGTGCATTGTGAGTGTAGCCTTTTTGTACATTTTGTGTTTTTGAGACAGTAATGGTTAACTGCTGACTTTGTTATTATGCCTAGTGTAATGTGCATTAGTGCAAACCTTTTTGTTTGTTTTTTTTTTTTTTTCAATTTGCTATCTGCGAGGAACTATAATTGGCTTTCTGTTTTTACCATAAGTTGCTACTAAATTAATTATAGCTGTTGTTTCTCCGAACATTAAATAAATAAATAAATAAACCCAACATTTTCTTCTGCCGGCTCAATACATACATACATACATACGCTGACATACATACGCAGACATACGCTGTATTTCACGCAACATTTCTGACGAGCGGTCGATATGAAATTTCACACGAGATTTAATGCTCCTCAGAGGAGGCTTTTTACAAAAAGGGATACGGTACCCGTTGATTATATCCAAAATGTGCGCTGGCGCGCCTCTGTCTCTCCATGCTGCGCGGAAGTGTCGCAATCTGCCACCGCGGAACTCAGCGTCGGGGGCGCTCGTCTCTCCGCTGCTGCGCTCGTCCTCGCGCTCCTTCGGGGCGCCTGCCACCGGCCCCCCGGCCGCGTGCCGCTGCTGCGCGGTAGCGGGTGTTGGCGGCGCCAGCGCCGCCGGCGGTGCCACGAAATGTCCGCGTTGGTGAAACGGCAGGAGCCTGCCTTGCAGCTGCACAGTATCGACCCTCAGCGGATTCGTAAGGACGACGAAAAACTTTGGTAACTCCTCCTATCTTGGAAACAGCGTCAGCAAACTGGTCTTTTTGGAATAGATGACCACGTGTGGGTGGTATGCGCCGCAAAGCAGTTTTGTGGTATTTGTCCTTAACTGCCGACAATATGTGATCCCGACGTTGTTCGATAACGGCTGCTCGCCGTCCGCACACAACTTGCAGTAAGTCCTTGGATACCTCGGCATACGAGCTGCCAGCCGAGAAAGCAGCCACTAGTTTCTCATGTAGCTCCGGCGGTGCGCCGGGTAATGATAAGATATTTTTCATAGCAACTTGTACCGCTTCGCGCTGTGCGAGCAGCATGTTGGTTAATATGCCAAAGGTTTGGTCCAGAGACCTATGTAAGTATGGCTTCAACTCGAAAGGAGTTAATTCATCATTCAGTTCAAGATAAGTGAACGCTGGATGGATGCTAAATATTTTTTCTGCGTGTCGGCATAGCGAATATTCGCCCAATCAGGGTCATTAAAATGCTGCAAAGTATCGACTATGGCAAGCCGTGAGACCGCTTGTTTAGTGACATCAGCTATCACAGTCTGCGGCGTCTCTAGTTTGGGGTCGGGCGAGGGCGGTGCAGCGGGCGGGACAAGGTCATCGAGCACCGCAAACGTGGTTGCTGGCTTTGCTGGCGCGTGTTCCGCAGGCACGACAGGTGGAGCTTGCACGGTGCGTGCCAAAATACTTTTAATATTAGCGACTTCCCGCGCTAATAATTCGAATCTATCGTCCGCTGTGGACCTCGATGTTGACGGAGCACGTGGTGGTAGCTGTTCGTTCACTCTTTGCACGACAGAGCGTATCATGACGTTAGCTTCCACCGGCGGTGGAGCACGTGGTGATTCTTCTTCGAGCCGTGGATTTTTTCGCGGCGGCACGTATTCCTCGCCATCTTCGCTGGACGAATTTGATGTAAATTGCATTGCGCTCGCGCATCTGCACACGACGAAGTCAAAACGCCAACTGAGTCACAACGCGTAGGCGCATTCTATTTATAGCTTTGCGCGCCTACCCTCGCAGTATCGGGAAAAAATCGACTAAACTGAGACGAATCTACCCGCATTTCGCATATAAAAAGTCAAATGCCTATCTCACCGTATGTTTCCTGGGCTCCGGACGGAATTACAGACCGCATAATAGTGTAGCAGAATAATAGTGAATCAGTGGAATTGTGGCATAAGGACTGGAGCACCGCGGCGAGTACTCAGCATAAGGCACAGCACGGCGGCTGGCACACAGCTTGAGACGCAGCTCGGCAGCTGACAAGACTGGCGAAGCTGGCACAGCTTGAGGCAAGGCAGTACGGGGTGAACCTCCCAAGTAGCAATCAAGAATTGTGATTAAGTCATATATGTCTAAACTTTAGCTAAAGTGAGATTTATCCAAATCAAATAGGACTTATTAGGACTTCATAAATTCATTTCCTTCTTTAATACTATATAGTTTTCAAAAAATCCTACTTTAGATAATTTAGAATACACAAAACCAAGTTAAGTATTCACAAAACTATTTAGTCTTATCTCAGCCTACTGTTAAGTCTACAAGTATTCTTTTACTTTACTCAGATTATTTAAAGGCTCACTTAACACTAAATTGATTTAGTGAAGTATCAGTTTAGTCTTGTAAAGTAAAAATTGATTGCCTAGATATACTTAAGGCAATTTTTATTATTTGTTGCTCCTATACAAGACTGTTTTATTCGTTTTTGACTACAATAAGTAAAACATAAGAAAAGTCTATTCAATGGACGATAAAATCGAAATAGAAGCAAGCAGAAAGATGGATGAAGTCCAAATAATAAAAGGATCTGGTGGTTTTCGAAGGCAGAATATTAAATACAGAAAATTAACCTGTGATAATGCACATCCCACTGTTTTTGTTAGCGATGCGATATCTTCTTCATTGCCATAATTTTTTTTATATCGATTGGTATAACACAATCATTTAATTTTGGCAAAAAAATCGTAAGTTCCTGTTTTTCAAATCCGATCCAGCGCGTGGCGGCCCAGGTACCTACGTCTCGCACAAATCTTCTCAAAAATGACTAAGCTAGTCTAACCTAGTCTAAGCGCACGGCAACACTACACTATAAAAAATCGAGTTTTATATTAAAACCTGCTAAGTTCAAATATAAAATTAGGTACCTATTAGTCTAATCTATACTTATAATAAATCTGTAGAGAGGTCAATTCTGTACATTAAATATTTTTTCAAAATAACTATCAGGGGGTGATAAGTGGTCGATACTGATGCCAAAAATGCAATCAGTAAAATTTTTGTCTGTCTGTCTGTCTGTCTGTCTGTCTGTCTGTCTGTATGTTCCTTATAGAAACAAAAACTACTAGACGGATTTTAATGAAACTTGGTACAATTATTCTTCACACTCCTGGACAGGTTATAGTATACCTTTCATCACGCTACAATCAATAGGAGCAGAGTAGTGAAGGGAAATTCTTTTGTATGAAAAATCTAAACCACTCAAGTTAGACGTTTGAAATTTGGCATGCAGGTACCTTAGATACCGTAGAGGTGCACTAAGAAAGGAATTTCCGAAATTCCTACGGGAACGGGAATTAGCGGGAAAATCCTTTTGTATGAAAAATCTAAACCACTCAAGTTAGACGTTTGAAATTTGGCACGCAGGTACCTTAGATACCGTAGAGGTACACTAAGAAAGGAATTCCCGAAATTCTCACGGGAACGGGAATGCGGGAAAATCCTTTTGTATGAAATATCTAAACCACTCAAGTTAGACGTTTGAAATTTGGCATGCAGATACCTTAGGTACCGTAGAGGTGCACTAAGAAAGGAATTCCCGAAATTCCCACGAGAACGGGAATTAGCGGGAAAATCCTTTTGTATGAAAAATCTAAACCACTCAAGTTAGACGTTTGAAATTTGTCATGCAGGTACCTTAGGTACCGTAAAGGTGCATTAAGAAAGGAATTCCCGAAATTCCCACGAGAACGGGAATTAGCGGGAAAATCCTTTTGTATGAAAAATCTAAACCATTCAAGTTAGATGTTTGAAATTTGTCATGCAGGTACCTTAGATACCGTAGAGGTGTACTAAGAAAGGAATTCCCGAAATTCTCACGGGAACGGGAATTAGCGGGAAAATCCTTTTGTATGAAAAATCTAAACCACTCAAGTTAGACGTTTGAAATTTGGCATGCAGGTACCATAGGTACCGTAGAGGTGCACTAAGAAAGGAATTCCCAAAATTCTCACGGGAACGGGAATTAGCGGGAAAATCCTTTTGTATGAAAAATCTAAACCATTCAAGTTAGATGTTTGAAATTTGTCATGCAGGTACCTTAGATTCCGTAGAGGTGTACTAAGAAAGGAATTTCAATTCCCACGGGAACGGGAATTAGCGGGAAAATCCTTTTGTATGAAAAATCTAAACCACTCAAGCTAGACGTTTGAAATTTGGCACGCAGGTACCTTAGATACCGTAGAGGTACACTAAGAAAGGAATTCCCGAAATTCTCACGGGAACGGGAATGCGGGAAAATCCTTTTGTATGAAAAATCTAAACCACTCAAGTTAGACGTTTGAAATTTGGCATGCAGATACCTTAGGTACCGTAGAGGTGCACTAAGAAAGAAATTCCCGAAATTCCCACGAGAACGGGAATTAGCGGGAAAATCCTTTTGTATGAAAAATCTAAACCACTCAAGTTAGACGTTTGAAATTTGTCATGCAGGTACCTTAGGTACCGTAAAGGTGCATTAAGAAAGGAATTCCCGAAATTCCCACGAGAACGGGAATTAGCGGGAAAATCCTTTTGTATGAAAAATCTAAACCATTCAAGTTAGATGTTTGAAATTTGTCATGCAGGTACCTTAGATACCGTAGAGGTGTACTAAGAAAGGAATTCCCGAAATTCTCACGGGAACGGGAATTAGCGGGAAAATCCTTTTGTATGAAAAATCTAAACCACTCAAGTTAGACGTTTGAAATTTGGCATGCAGGTACCATAGGTACCGTAGAGGTGCACTAAGAAAGGAATTCCCAAATTTCTCACGGGAACGGGAATTAGCGGGAAAATCCTTTTGTATGAAAAATCTAAACCACTCAAGTTAGACGTTTGAAATTTGGCATGCAGGTACTTTAGTAAACTTAAAGCTTAGTTGCAACAGGATATTACAAAATTCCCACGGGAACGGTAGTTAGCGGGAAAAAACATTTGTATGAAAAAATCGAAACCGCGTAAGATAGATGTTTTCAATTCAATTCAATTAAATTATTTATTGCATTCCATGTAGTACAATGGGGTGTTACATAGGCATAGGAACTAAAACATGGACCCTGTAGGGCACAGCAACGTTGAAGGGAAGAGAGGAAGTGTGTATTAAAATGAAAACTCAATGAACAATCAATTAAAAAAAATCAATTCAATCAATTGATTCAATCTAGCATGCATGCATACCTTAGTAAATATAAAGTTTATTTTTGGCTGTATTTTGAAAAATGGGAGTTATTAGGAAAAAAATTGTACTTATGAAAAAATCTAAACTGCATAAGTATGCACTCCCACACACACAAAGATCTCTCTCTTATATAACACGCCACGCGGACGAAGTCGCGGGCAAAAGCTATAATAAATAAATCCAATCAAAAACATAGACGTGAAATGAGAGCCAAGTTCAATATTATGCAATGCTTTGGTTGTTGACTTCAACGACAAAAGAAGTGAGATCTAAATGGGTGCCAAGTTCAATGGTCAGTCCTGAAATTTATTTATAAGTAACAGTATAACATATCATATCTTCTTATAACATAAGATAATATATTGTAGCCTAAGATCTGTCTTATTGTAGGTAAGTACATATCTTCGTAACGCGTGGGTCCTTTTAAAAAGACAAATTCAAAACTAAAAGTCGACTTTATAGGTAAAATAATATGCCAGTAAAATGGATGAGAGTTGTGTTGTATCGTGGGCGAAAAGCTGACAACCTATCACTGCTAAACACATGTTCCAACTTGCTTACCTACCCTTAAAGTACTTGTCAAATGTGGCATCAAGTGGTTTTATGATCACTTAGTGCTCTGCCTACCCCGATAGGGCATATAGGCGTGATTGTATGTTATGTTAAGTTAATCTACATACCTACCACAAAAAGACCGGCTGTCATGAGTTTTGATTACTTACTGATTCTTACATCTATAGTTAGGTACAGGCATTAATTAGGTATTTATGTTAAGCGTTCATGATAGAATCTAATTATTAAAAAGTTGCCAGTTTTTTTTATTTTTTCCTTTATATTCATCTAATTACCTATCTGCATACCAAATTTTAACTCTCTAGGTCATCTGGAACTGGATTAGAGTTTTGATAAAAATGAGTCAGTCAGTCAGTCAATGATAAAAATGAGGATTTTGGACATTAATATCTAAATAACCGTTTGAGATAAGCTTATGAAATTTAGAACACTTATATGTATCTCACAAGTCTCAATATATGAGCCAAATTTGATACGTTTATGTGAAATAGTTTTTGATTTATGAGGGGGTCAAAAGTGACTCCAAATGGTTCGTGTAATAATACACACGGTGCGGCTCGCCAGTTCTATTTCTTGAACTTGGCTTGACACGCTACCGCGTGTCTAGATACTTTTCTTTCTTCTTTCATTCTTTCTTTTAATAATTTTAAAAATGTACCTATTTTTAACTAAGCTTTATTCACAATCATAAACAAAACATATCTATTTTAAGTTTTGTGTATGGTTAAATGCATTTAAAGTGGGCATTAGATTTGATTCCTTTATTTTTTAGCTTGATAAAGACATCGGGAATTTGGCCGCCTTTTTTAACAATAATGTTTTAGGTGGGATTAGAAACTACCGCGCACACACACGACGTTAATCAAATTGCAAGGGTTCTTCGTATATACAATATTCAACGGATACTCGTTAATTTTTACAATAATCACATTGTTTCCGTTGGCAATTAGAAGCGCGGTGATCGTACCTACTTTGCGTCAGCGAACCATGTAGGTACCTATGAGAATGTATGCACGGAGACTCATTAGCAAATTGAGTTTATGTTTGTTAGTTCCAATTGTGATAAATATTAAATAATTAAGTAAATCACATTCCTATCCAAGTAAGAACTCAGCATAACAATATTTTTTTATCTTCCACGAGTCGAAAAACTTACCTCTCAAACAAACATACTTTCCATAGGTTTTAAGCTTGTTCGATTTTAATTGTTACTTGTTACATAGATGATTCTGGCACAGAATAAACAAACATGATTTTACGACATTACTTTACTAAATCAAAATAGAGGATCACTTTAGATATAAGAGTTTTAAGTAGGAATTCACTAAATACTTTTTGTCTTAAGTTGGTATACTCCTAGACAATTGAAGTAAAATTTATCTTAACTAGTACTTGATGAAGTGCAACTTGACTTTACTTTTCTAAACTGATTCTTACGAAATCAATTGTTTCTAAAGTCTTACTTCATTTAGAAAAATATTACTTAACGCCATTTTGCATTTACAGGAAGAAAACATGTAATATTTTTTTGACAATATTATCGTCAAAAACTGAAGTAAATTAATATATATTCCTGTTGTAGTAACAATTACTGCGTTCAGCTGTCACATATTAATAGAAAATGAATTTCTCTATACTATATGTCACCATTTTTTTTATTTGCTGAATAATCAATCCAAATTTTATTATTATTTTTCTGATATATTAAAGGCCCTTCTGTTTTTTAACACTTTCTATCGATTTTACACGAGAAACAATCATGCGTTTATAATTTCCTGTATGTGAAACGGCAGAATAACCTTTTGTTAAAACAACTTAACAAATATTTTAGACGCCATTTTCTTACAGTCTTCATTTCTTGTGTTAATATAAATGTTCGCCATTATATTCTAAAATAAAGACGCGTGAAGTAAAAATCGTTTTAGTATGATCTGAAGTTTTACTTCGTTAAGTTACAATTGACTCAGTGCAATTCAATCCTATAGTCTTAACTAAGTATTGTAGATATCTTCAAGTATACATTCTTGGTATTAAGTGATACTACAAGAATTCTAAGTTTAGAATATGCAAGAACATTGTCTAAAGTAGGGTTTAAGTCTGACTTAGCGTTGTCTTAAGTCTGTCTTGTATAAGAGTTAAAGTATGTGCCCACTTTTACTAAACTGTATCTTCAAGATATCTTGAGGGATATCTTGGAGACATATAAGACTTATCCAAGACAAGGGTTTGATTTAGTCTACTTGCCTTCAAGATATCTACAATTCTCTTTTAAGACAATCGGTTGCTACTTGGGCTATCTTCGGCACCAAGATAAGTGTGAAGTTTAAAACTGTGAGTACATTCTATGTTAATATTCATCAGTGAACGACAAAAAGTGTTAAAGTAAAATTGGGACTTAGAATATTCAGTGTTTGATAAAAAGTGTTAAAGTAAGTTTGGGACTTAGAATAATTCGCCATAAAGTGATCCGACGGGGAATCCACGCCCGATTTACAATCCATATAAAGACAAGGTTCTAAACACTTAGAAAAATTTTGCTATTTTTATTTTTTGGAAAAAGTCGACAAGTTGAAGAATTAACAAAATATTCTGAATCTAAAAAATGGAAGGGGCAACTCGTGAAAGGGAAGAGGCATCGAATGAAAAAACAAGGTTGTCTGCGGAAATAAGAGTTGTGAAAGATTTGCAAACTAGGATAAAGAGAGGAATAACTAACTTCAAGAAAAGTCCTAAGGAGAGAATCACACTGACTTACGTCAAAGCGAGGTTGAATACATTGGAAGATCAATTCAAAGACTTTTCTCAGAAACACGAACAGTTGATTCTTTGTTATCAACCTGAAGATTTGGAAGCGTGTAATTACTCCAGTGATGATGTATACGATACAGTTTACGAGGCTTATTTAAATTATAAAGTTGAAATGCAAAATGTTATGTCAAAGCTGAAGCCAAATAAAAAGGAAATCCCCAATGTTTCATCAGACGGTAAAATAAAGGCAGCAGTTGTAAAATTGCCAAAAATTACAATCCCCTCGTTTAGTGGTAAATACGTAGAATGGTCATCCTTTCGTGACTTGTTTCTGTCGTTAGTGCATAATAATTCAGAACTTGATGATGTGCAAAAGCTGCATTATTTAAAATCGCAACTGTCTGGTGAAGCAGAGCAACTTATTAGGCATGTACCAATAACGCAGTCAAATTATAGTAAATGCTGGGGGATGTTAAAAGATCGATATAACAACAAAAGGTTTTTGTCAAATTGTATACTACAAAGGTTATTTAGTCAAAAGAATATGATTGGTGAGTCTTCTAGTGCTCTTAAGGATCTCTTAGATACAACAACTGATTGTTTGCATGAGTTAGCTAATCTTGAAATTGATGTAGATTCCTGGGATGTAATAATAATTTACATAGTGAGTTTGAAGTTGGACGTTGAGTCTCTGAAGCAATGGGAGTTGCAGGTTAGTCAATCTACCGTAGACTTGCCCACTTACAAACAGTTCAAGGAATATTTAGAGACCCGTTATCGTGCTTTAGAATTCGTGGAACCTAAAGGTAAAACCAAACTTACCCAACATCATCCAAAAGCATTGTATGCTACTTTTACTAATGATTCGTGCCCACACTGTTCCGAAAACCACAAATTGTACCACTGCAAAAAATTCTCGAAAGAAAACATTGATCAACGTCGTGATATCGTTCAGTCCCTTGGTTTATGCTTTAATTGTCTCGGTCATAGCCATTCAGTTAAGTTTTGTCGTGTTCCAATCAAGTGCCGTATATGCAAGCGCAAGCATCATAGTTTACTGCATCCCAAAGGTCAAACAAGTGCAGTAGTTCATACGACTGAACTTGCCAGGGAAACAAATGAACCAGTTTCAGCGGAGGAGCAACAGCCCAGTATTGCAACCCATTTTGCGTCAGGTCTAGTTCAAAGCCAGGTACTACTGGCCACAGCTGTAATAAAAGCTGAGTCCAACAATGGGTTTTCTCAGGTTCTGAGAGCTTTGCTAGATCAAGGCTCACAGGCATCCTTCATATCAGAAGCCGCAGTGCAGCTTTTACGATTACAAAAGATAGCAGTTAAAAGTACTATCTCTGGTGTTGGTGGTCAGAGCGGCCCAACCTCTAAGTATGTGGTTATGGTTAGTATTCAGTCGCTTCATGATCCTACCTTCAAATTGCAAGTAAAAGCTCATGTTTTGGGTACACTTACATCCGTGTTGCCTGAAAGGTATATAGAGAAGACAGATTGGCCAGAACTCCAGAGGTTGACGCTGGCTGATCCTCAATTTAATGCACCTAATAAAATAGATATTTTATTAGGGGCCGAGATCTACTGTCAAATTCTGAAAGAGGGTCTATTAAAGAGTCCTAGAAGTGGACTTATAGCTCAGAATACGTATCTGGGGTGGATTCTGTCAGGTCAGTTGAATACTCAGGATAGCTCAACTAATTGTCACAATGTTGTAATTAGTTTGCATGCTCAGACGGAAGAAATGGATTTCCTGAAGAGGTTCTGGGAAATTGAATCAGAACCTTCATTTAATGAACATATATTAACACCCGAAGAGCAAGCATGTGAAAGGCATTACGAGGTAACCACGCAAAGAAATGAGTCGGGTCGTTACGTAGTAGCATTACCTTTTCGTAGCCAAGATCCACCCTGCAAGTATTCGGCATCCAAATGTATCGCAGCAAAAAGATTATTAAGCCTAGAAAGAAGATTTTTCAAAGATCCTGCCTTTAAACAAAGATATTCAAACGTGTTGCAGGAATATATAGAACTTGGGCATATGGAGAAGATCTCGGAGGAAACTGAAAGGCAAAGGTCAGATGTGGTGTATTTGCCTCATCACGCTGTTGTCAGAGAGGATAAAGACACGACGAAGGTAAGAGTGGTTTTTGATGCGTCGGCAAAGGGAATAAATGGTGTCTCTTTGAACGATACCTTAATGGTAGGTCCCACTCTACAAGCAGACTTACGTCACTTAGTAATGAGATGGCGTCAGCATCGTATATGTCTTGCAGCGGATATAGTCAAGATGTATCGTCAAGTCAAGGTCGTTAAAGAACACACAGATTTTCAAAGAATTTTGTGGAGAAACGATTTGAAGTCGAAAATGGAAGAATATAGATTACTGACCTTTGGTACGTCTTGTGCTCCTTACTTGGCTGTCAAATCATTGCAGCAGGTTGCTCGCGACGAAGGTCATAATTATCCATTAGCTGGTGCAAAGGTTGGTTTAGATTTTTATATGGATGACCTTATGACTGGCTGTGATTCTAAAACAGAGGCTTTTCAATTGTATTGTCAATTTAACGAATTACTCAACAAAGCTGGATTTAAATTGCAAAAATGGACAAGCAATAATAATGAACTATTAAAAAGGTTTGAAAAGGGAGACGGAAAGGATTTAGAAATCAAGATAGATAAAAATACTAAAATATTGGGGCTTACCTGGAACAGAAGTCGTGATGAGTTTGAATACACGGTGAAATTGTCGCCGTCTACTGCACCAGAAACAAAAAGGAAAATTATTTCCGAGATATCGCGTTTATATGATCCCTTAGGATGGATAGCACCTTGCTTGATTTCCTCCAAGGTTTTCATTCAGAAGTTGTGGATTGCTGGGCTAGATTGGGATGACGAACTGCCACCGGAACTTCTGAAAGAATGGAAGGTTTACCGTAGTGAATTAGCAAAATTAACCAATTTTCATATTCCTAGATGGATACATACCAAAGAGGACGCCAAGGTCGAACTGCACGGATTTTGCGATGCCTCAAATGTGGCATATGGAGCAGTTGTGTATTGTCGAGTGACTGACCCAAATGGTGAGATCCATTCCCATCTAGTTACGGCAAAAACAAAGGTTACACCGATAAAACAAATTTCAATTCCTCGACTGGAATTGTGTGGAGCAGTCTTGGTTTCCAAACTTTTGAGAGAAGTTGGTACCGTATTAGGCGTAGCCAAAGCCAATCTGCACGCATGGACCGACTCCACCGTAGTTTTGGCTTGGTTGAACGCTCACCCTAGTCGTTGGAAGGTGTTTGTGGCCAATCGTACCTCTGAGATTCTCAATACTCTCGATGTCACCCAGTGGTCTCATGTTCAGTCGAAAGACAACCCAGCCGATTGTGCGTCAAGAGGCATATCTTCCATAGCGTTGATCCATAATAATTTATGGAAAGAGGGACCACCGTGGCTTAAACAAAGGGTAATAGAATATGGGAAGGAAAAACCCATGACAACAGATCTGGAAGAAAGGACACTACATACCCATGCAACAGTCGCCGACCAAGAGGTCAGTATATTCACCAGATTTTTTTCTCTTCAAAGACTGACAAGAGTGATCGCCTACTGCAGACGATTTTTAAAACTAAAGCTTCCTCGTGGATTACGTAATCCAACGTCGTATCTCTCTGCGGTTGAAATTCGCGATGCTTTACAGTGTTGTATTCGGATCTGTCAAGAAGAATATTATGAAAGGGAACTCCGTCAGTTGAAACAAGATAAGGGAATCAGTAAAAAAAGCAGCTTGCTTTCTTTGAATCCATTCTTAGATAACAAACAGTTGTTGAGAGTCGGGGGTCGTCTACAGCACTCGTTTCTGTCGGAAGATAGAAAGCATCCTTTGATTGTTCCGCACGAGTCTCATTTAGCTAAATTGATAGTGGCTGATGCCCATATAAAAACTCTGCATGGAGGACAACAGTTAATGCTGAATTTTGTACGCACTAAATATTGGATTGGGCGAGTAAAAAATTTGGTCAAGGCACACATACATGGCTGTATCCCTTGCATTCGTCAAGCAGCTGTAACAAAAAACCAGTTGATGGGCCAGTTGCCCAATTGTCGAGTTACGCCAAGTAAACCCTTTTTGCATGCGGGAGTAGATTATGCGGGACCAATCAATGTGAGAACTGCCAAAGGACGGGGACATAAGTCGTACAAGGGATATGTATGTTTATTCATTTGTATGGCTACTCGAGCCGTCCATATTGAGGCTGTGTCGGATTTGACCTCACAAGGATTTTGTAGTATTTGAGTGCCGAGGACTTGCTAATGAAACCCGAAAATCACTTTTAAGACTGTATTGGCCAAAACAGGGTAGGCAGAGCGTACAAATATATGTAGGAGCGTGCGGCGATCGCGAATCGTGCCAGTGTCGGTGCTCGACTGATGACGTTTTATGTCCCGCGCCCGCGCTGCTTCACTCCCCGCACACTCCTTCACAAATAGTTTATAACTATAACTAACTACCTACAAAATGATTAAAAACATACAAAATTGAAACGCGTCGCTAACATGCCCCACCCCAGTGCAGCTTTAGCAGCACTCATTGCCAACTGGGATACGTGCGACGCGAGTAGCGAACCGAATATATACTCCAGTCCTCGTCCTAATGGCAACCGACCTCACTCGCCCGTCCTTCCCAGGGAAAACTTCCTGTATCACTCCTCGTGGCCATAGATTGCGAGGTCCTTATGGTAGTCGTGCGATAAAGGGTTTAACTTCTTTATTTCCCACATAATGCGATTAATGATGACGTCAGGGTTTCCAAACTGTAGCTCTAAAGTGGATATCACTATATTTGGTGATGTAGCACTTATGAGGAGAGCTGTGACGGCATCCTTAGCAGGACCACGGAGGCACTTTCTTAATCGCCATAGATTTTCCTGGTCACTGAAACTACACACTTGTGTAGACTCAATATAAGCCTGTTTGAAGTGCAGCCATTCGGTTGGGTCTCCCGAAAATACTGGGAGCTCTCGAGGAGTGCTGATGCGGCTGATTAAGTTCTGGTTCTGACTATTAGTGACGAATGAAGTGGTAAGTTCCTTAAGTGCCTCAGTCAGCTGTTGAACCGGGCCGGAAGTGCCGACGGACTCTTGCGCCGGCGGGCACAGAACTCCTTTGTCTTGTTGACGTTCAGGGTTAACTTGTGCTCCCAGTTCAGCTTGGCTGTGGTCTAGCCACTTCTCAACATCACTCCTTCTTGTAGACAGACTAGACTTCGACGATGAAGGACTGTATTCTTCCTGAAGGTCAGCCAGGTCAGCTTCCAATCGCTTATCAATAAGCTCCATTTGTAGTCGAGCTTTCGCCTCTGACGCTTCCAATTGTAACCTCTTCCTTTTAGCTTCCAAAGAAGATGCTGAAGATTTCCTTGACTGTCGTGAAACCGAAATTTTTCGGACTCGTTCCGATTTTATTTCACTACCCACATCTAAATTTATAAGTTTAACTATTTCAGATGTTCCAGGAATTGGGGCTTCTTTCTTTGTATTTTCAACTTCCTTATCTTCAGGTTGTTCCTCTGGTAGCTTTTGTTCCTGATTTTTCTTGACGGTGCTACGTGTATTTACCATTGTGCAAGTCACTGTCGGCTTCCGCTGTGGTGTTCGGTACATAAGATTCGGCTAGAAGGACCACTTGTAGTATTTGAGTGCCGAGGACTTGCTAATGAAACCCGAAAATCACTTTTAAGACTGTATTGGCCAAAACAGGGTAGGCAGAGCGTACAAATATATGTAGGAGCGTGCGGCGATCGCGAATCGTGCCAGTGTCGGTGCTCGACTGATGACGTTTTATGTCCCGCGCCCGCGCTGCTTCACTCCCCGCACACTCCTTCACAAATAGTTTATAACTATAACTAACTACCTACAAAATGATTAAAAACATACAAAATTGAAACGCGTCGCTAACAGATTTCTTGCAGCGTTCAAGAGATTTGTGGCCAGGCGGGGTCACTGCAGCCACGTTTGGAGTGATAATGGCACTAATTTTGTGGGAGCCGCCAGAGAGTTAAAGACATTGTTCGCTGACGAGTTTATGTCAATGTCTCAGGAGATAGCTTCAGTATTGGCTACCAACGGAACTGAATGGCATTTTATTCCGCCGCATGCACCTAATTTTGGGGGGTTGTGGGAAGCCGGAATAAAAAGCACAAAGCACCACCTCAAGCGGGTGATTGGGGACTCCACGCTTACGTATGAGGAATTGGCGACCGTACTAGCCCAAATTGAGGCATGTCTGAACTCCAGACCTATTTCGCAAGCCAGCAGTGATGCAGAAGATTTAACACCGCTAACACCAGGTCATTTTTTGGTAGGTGAGCCGTTAGTTATCTCGCCAGACTTTGATTACGAGCATTCACAAGTCAGTAGCATTCGGCGCTGGCATTTAACGCAAAGAATGGTGCAGGTGTTTTGGCGGCGATGGTCCAGGGAATACTTGGTCCAATTCTTTCAACGTCATAAATGGAGAATGAAAACCCCGGAACTAAGTGTTGGGGACGTAGTTTTAGTTAAAGAGGACAATTTGCCTCCGGCTAAATGGCTGTATGGTAGAATTAAGGCGGCACATCCAGGAAAGGATGGTATCACTCGCGTAGTAACCGTCCAATGTAAGGATTCCGAAATCAAGCGTCCAACTTCAAAGCTATGTCGTTTGCCTGTTTGATATGTTATATTCATGTTGTAATTAGTGATAATATCTTATTATATCGAGCTTGTTTCGTGATGTTAATATACGGACAAGCCTATTTTAAATTATACAGTCCACATAAGATGTTTGAGTTAAGGGTTTGTTTTTATGAAATGTTTTGATTTAAGTGTTTTGGTTAAGTTCTTGAGCCCTCATGGTGGGCGTATAGAAGGACAAGGTCCTTGGTGGGCGGAATGTCCACATTAGTTTTAATATTAATCAGATTGTTTGGTATTAGTTCGTTAAGATGGCCACTAGATGTCGCTGATCGAAATTAGAACTCGCTATCGAAATGTTATTCTCGGGTGCTAATAAGATTTTGTATTTTTTGAATAAAAAAGTTTTGAATAAAGAAGACCGAACAGTCGGAAGACCGAACAGTCGGAGATGCGGGTCCCGTACGCACTTCTACTGTCTAATTAAGCTCGATCGAAATCAATCGTTCGTGGAAGTGGCGGCATCTCCCCCCTTTCGAAACCCCTCGGCAAAGTCCGAGGTTAGGGCTCGCTAGGTCCGGCTCGGCCCCCGACCCGCGACAGGTGGTCGCGACTAAGTGCCGGTGAGCTCCTGGAACCCCACACTTCGGCACTGGTCTGCCGGGTGTGGTTAGGCCGGGAGGGAAGCCGGTGGGAGCGATCGCCTGGCACGAGTAAGATTGGGTGTCGGCCGGCTTTCGAGGGGTCGTAGGGTCCTTGCCCGGTGGGCTGGGGACGCCTGGTGCGCCAGGTGTCCCCCGGTTGTTCTCCCGGCGGGAAAGGAGTTCTGACTCCGCCGCCGGGTGAAACGTCAACTGGGGTGGTGGGGGGTCATGCCGCCCCCCTCCCTCCCCAAACGGCGCCCCAAGCGCCCCAGGATCTTCCGCAGGAGCGCGGCGGCTTCCCTACTTGGGATTCCGCACCTGCGGGAGACCCTGGCGTCACTGCGCCAACCTGCGCGTGACGCAGTGCGTCCCTCCCCCCCCCCTCCACGCCGGGGGCGGGGGAGACGTACTTCGACGCACCCCTCGCCCCTGCGGGCGAGGGCCCCCCGTCACCGGGGCCGTCCCTCTCCATGCCGGAGCTGGGACCGCCATCGCCGCCGCCGCGCCGGACAGCGCCGCCGCTGCACTTAGCAGCGGCCCCGTTGCCGCAGCGCCCCTCTCGCGCGAGCCGCTCCCCGGCCCGCTCGACGTCCCCGCCACCGGCCAAGGTGCTCGCCGCCCAGTCCCCGTCTTCGGGAGAAGGCAGGCATGCCCTTCGACTGCCGGTGCGCGGAGCCGTGTCTCCCCCCCCCGTTCCGAGGAGGGTTGAGACAGGTCGCGCCCACGCCGGCGCCACGTCAGTCGCCGGAGGCGATGGACACGCAGCCGTCGTACGCGGCTGCGGCCTCGACGACACCACAGCGGGACGCACATTCCCCGCTCCAGGCCAAGCCCGCGTCGCAGCCTGCTCCGCCGAAGCGAGAGCGTTACCCCCCTTTGGTGGTGGAGGTACTCCCGGACTGGGCTCGGCACTTCCGAGCCCTCCGGGAGAAGCTCGGACACCCCCCTAACGCCCGTCCATACGGGCGGGGGGTGCGCTTTATACCGCGCACAGGGGAGGAGTACAGGACCATTCAGTCCTACCTGATGGCCCTGGAAAAGGAGACCACGATATCGTGGTTCTCCTACTCCCTTCCGGCGGAGCGCAACCTCAAGGTTGCCATCCGAGGGCTGCCGGTCGACACCGACCCAGCCCTCATTGAGGCCGAGTTACGCCGACTGGGGTACACCCCTGAGTTCGTGCGCGCCATCCAGGCGCGTTTCGGACGACCCGGGTGTATATACCATGCCCAGCTCGAGCGTAACTCCGCGACCATCCCGGGCATTTATGGAGTCACGGAACTCCTTAACATGCCCGGGGTGAAGATAGAGGCCTGGCGGGGCAAAAAGGGACCGGCGCAGTGCCACCGGTGCCAGCAGTTCCGCCACTCCTCGCACAAGTGCCACCGCAAGATTGCGTGTGTGCGGTGCGGGGAGGAACACGCGGCCAGGGACTGCCCCAGACCAAGGGAGCAACCGGCGACCTGCGCCAACTGTGGTGGGCCACATCCCGCCAACCATGTGGCCTGCCCGGCCTTCGTGCGCGAGGCGCGCAACAAGAAGGCCGGAACCACAGCCCGCACCTCCTCGGGGCAAGCGACCAAGAAGGTCTTGGTCGCGCCCACAGGCGAGTCGAACGCCCAGGGGTCGCTCATGGCGGCGGCCAACGGCCCGAAGAGTGGCCCCACGAAGCGGCGTAAGAGGAGGCGCGGCAGGGGAGGAAAAGGTCCCTCCTTGCCCCAAATCCCGCCGCGACAGCAGCCTAAGGAGCCGGCGACATCGTCTGCTCCTAAGACAACCCCCTCCATCCGACCCCCCGCCCCAAGCCAGGGGAAGGGGAAGTCGGCCGGAACTGGCGATCCAGCCGCCGCCAAGAAGGCGGCACTACTGGTCGCCATGGGGGTACTCCAAGATGTCCTGAAGGCACTGGAGCAGGATCTCGATCCTGTTACAGTGCTTTTGGACGGGATGAAGAGGTTGTTAACGGCATAAAATTTATGCCGTTAAGAATCCTTCATTGGAACGCCGAAGGCCTGTCTAGAAAGATAGGTCTTCTACGTGTTCTCTTGAGGGAGCAGAACATTGATGTCGCCCTGATCTCAGAGACCAAGCTGAGAGGCGCAGATCGACTGAAGATCCCCAACTTCTTCGTATACCGGAAGGACGAGCTCAGTGACCTCGGTCAGGCCTATAGAGGCCTAGCCGTCCTGGTAAGAAGAAGGTTGGTGCACCAGCCTCTGCCACCTATCGCTGGTATTCAGTCGATCTACGCCCTGGGAGTAGAGATCGCTCTCGGAGACGTCCCAACACGTGTGTTTGCGGTTTATAAGCCGCCGGCGGCGCGCCTTGTCCTCGCGGACGTTCAGAAAATTCTGGACAGCCCGGGGCCAACGATCGCGGCCGGTGACTGGAACTGCAAGCACGTTGGTTGGAATTCCACGTGGACCTGTCCAAATGGACGACGTCTGTTCGATGACGCCAACGGGGGCGGGTATGTGGTTCTGGGGCCGGAGACCCCGACCCACTACCCGCACAACCCCGCTCATCTCCCAGACGTGATAGACCTCGCGGTGGTCAAGGGGCTCCGGCCCGATCCCACCGTTGAGACGTTAGACTATCACACAGGCTCCGACCATCAACCAGTCCTGATGGTCATTTCTAACCATCCTACCAGGACGAGGCTGCTGCCGCCGCGGCGGAAGTACTCCTGGGATAAATTCGGCCAGTACATGGTAGAGAACACTCCCATGCGACCAGTCTCGACCCCCACGGATGTCGACGAGTTGGCAACCGAGTTCGCCTCTACAGTCCAGCGGGCACTGCAACATGCCACGCTCGAAGCTCCCAAACCGGGAGCCGCTCCTCCCACGCCGAAGCATATTGCGAATATGCTCGCGGAAAAGAGGCGACTCCGCAAGCAGTGGAATACCACGCGTTGCCCCACCATGAAGTCCCGGCTGAATGCGCTGGCCGAGAAGATCTCGGCCGCGCTCGATAGTGCCTCCGCCGACTCTTGGCAACACACTATCGACTCAGCCGGCGAGGATTGGACCGGCATCCATAGACTGTGTCGACAGCTCTCCGGGAAGCCGACACCAGTGCGACCTCTCCTCGCTCAGGACGAGACACCCCGTTTTAGAGCTGAGGATCGAGCGGAAATCTTCGCTGAGTGTCTGGAGAGCCAATTTCGGCCGAACCCAGGCGCCGACCATGACGAAGAAGAAGTCTCCCGAAATCTAGCGGGCTATTTCGGTCAGCCGATAGCCCCTGATGAGGATCCCGTCGTCTTTACGCCCGGACAGGTGCTCCGGGCGCTAAGACGGACTCCGCTCCGGAAGGCCCCCGGCCCGGATGGCATTACCAACGAAATGCTGCGTCACCTTCCACCGCGTTCAGTCGCAGCGGTGACGCGCATTTTTAATGGCATCACGCGAACGGGGCACTTTCCGGATTGCTGGAAGCTTGGGCGAGTTATCATGCTCCCCAAGCCCGGGAAGAATATCCTGAAGCCTGAGAGCTATCGGCCAATCACCTTGCTACCGAACATCAGCAAGGTGTTTGAGAGATTTCTTCTGCGTCACATGATCCCACATATCATGCCACGCGAGGAACAATTCGGCTTTCGAGCCGAGCATTCCACGACCCTTCAACTGACAAGGGTACTGCACGATATGACGGCGGCCCTCAACAAGAGGGAGACCACCGTAGCGGTATTCTTGGATATGGAGAAGGCGTTCGATCGCGTATGGCACCCGGGCTTGGTATATAAGCTGTCCACGTCTACGACTCCACGTCGAGTCGTTAAGACTGTGGCCACCTTTTTAGAGAATAGGCGCTTCCAGGTGGCAGTGGAAGGCGCCCTCTCCCAAGTCCGAAGGATCGCTGCGGGAGTTCCCCAGGGTAGCTGCCTATCTCCGGTTTGCTACGCCAGGTACACGGATGATATCCCCGTGGAGGGAGGGTCCAAGCTGGCGCTTTACGCCGATGACGCTGCGATGCCCTCCCTGCCTGGCTGGCAAAGTGGAGATTGACGGTGAACGTGGGGAAAACCCAAGCGATCACTGTGGGACGTGGTCGGCTACACCCTCCGAATCTGACGCTGCATGGTGAGGAGATCGGGTGGTCCTCGCAGGCTAAATACCTGGGTGTGACCATAGACCGCCACCTCACCATGGCCCAGCATGCGAGGAATGTGATCGGACAGGCAGGTGCTGCCACTGCTCTGCTCCGCCCCATTCTTTGCTCGAGTCTCCCGTTGCGCATGAAGCTCGGCGTGTATAAGGCGTACATTAGGACACGGCTTACCTATGCCGCCCCCGCGTGGTACGCATTGGTCTCTGAGACCCATCGCCAAAGACTGCGGGCACAGCAGTCCAAGGCGTTGCGCACCATCGCGGACGCGCCGAGATTCGTCCGCAACGAAGTAATTCGGAGGGACCTAAAAGTCGAGACCTTGGATGAGTTTATCTCCAGGCTCTCGACTGGGATGTTCGCGCGCGCGGACGAGTCAGATTTCGTGCACCTACGAAATCTGGCTCCATACCACGCGCGACCCCCGGACTGGAAGCCGTATCCTCGCGAGCTGGCTGATGTGGAGGAGCTCGACGAGGATACCTACCCAGCAACGGACTGACCCAAGCCGCCGGTTTGAGGGCAACCGTCATTGTTGACGGTTTCGACCTTGCCGGCGGACTCACCGGACTGACCTCACTGGACTGACCCCGCCGGCTCGAGCTGACCTGGAAACTTCGGGTCAAGCTCGCCGGCCACCTACTATGACGAGACACGTACCGCCTGGCTGGAGTCGCTCACTGGGCCTCCCTCAACAGGGTCTCACCCGGTGGGCTGACTCGCCGGCGGTACCATCCCGGACAAGAAATTGGGCCTTCGGAGGCGCGAAACTCGCCCACCGTGGCCCGCCCCCGTGCCCCGCCCGTTTAAGCGGGCGGCGAGAGCTATCGCACCAAAGGGGCCAAGCCCCGAGGGTGCCTCCCCGACGTCCGCTTCGCGGACGTCGAGAAGACAACAAGACTTTTGAATAAAAAAGTGGAAGCAGTCCTCTCCCCCCCTCCAGCCGACTCGACACCAGCTGCCCCGGCGACGGAGCAGCTCACCGGACCTGACACCACCGCTAGCTGACGGGCGCTCACTGGGCCTCCCCCAACGGGGAACCACCCGGTGGGCTCGACCTCGCTAGCGGCTCCACGGACTGACTGACCATCGGGCTCACGGAGGGGCGATCATCGCCCGCCGTGTCCCACCCCCGTGCCACGCCCGCTTCCGCGGGCGGCGAGTGCGACCACGCCAAGGGGGCATAGCCCCGAGGGCGTCTCCCCGTCGCGGGCTTCGCCCGCGACGAGAAGAAGCAACCGACCGATGAGGAATAAACTCTCTCCGTATCTAAGTATGAAGTGGTTTCATTTCTACTTAGACTTTTGGGATCCTGTGCGAGATTAGTACATAAACTTTAGAATTTAAAAATATTCTACTTATAGATAATTTTATCAGCTTTCTTTGCAACTTATGAACTATACATCACTTGTAGCTTAGTGTCAAAAAATCAATTAACATGTATAAGTGTTTTCTGTACGTTCGTGTACATAACTAATAGTAACAGAATCAAAATTTTAGCACTGCTGGTACAATAGGTACAACCTATGCTATAAGTACCAGCTATCTCCCATTGACACAATAACATCCATAACAGTTTGAGCGGAGTTCTAATACAAGATGCAATTACTATTATTTTAGAAGTCTGTTAGCTCCGGCTTTATGTTCTCCACTATTTTAATATATTTTCCGTGCTAGTTCGTGTGTATGTATGAGGGTGTGCGATAAGTATGTCGAATAAATATTTTTTCTTTCTTTCTTTTTTTCTTTATGTGTGTGAGGGTGTTTTTTGTAATTGTAAGTTCTTTGGTCTGCTCGTAATTGTTGGTATTGTATGAAAACACTTTGCTCATTTCAGATTTACACGCATACTTCCCTGTGGTATTAGTGGAACGTTTGAGTCATAATTTCGAGACTGGCAGTCAGAATGGACGAGAGACTGGCAGTAGAGCCACGTCAGAGGGTAGTGGGGTTCACAGAACCTCAGGAGGCCGCGACCTCGCCAAAGGCTGTGACGCGTCTTCAGGGCGAGAAGGAAAAAGAAGTACGACACACAACGACACTCGCGTACTAACTGCTAGATTGGAAGAACCCAATCATATTAAAGACGACAATACGAGCTCAATAGCTGGTTCTTTAAGTGAAAGTTCAAAGGGCAATCGAGAAGATGAGCGCCCAATGAAGTATTTCAAAGTAAATAACCAAAACACGACGGCGTTGCAAGCCACACCAGGTATGTAACTGCAAGCTTTTATATCATTAGCAAAAGTGTTCGTAATGTCGTTCTTGTTCATCAACAAGTAGATAGAGAAAAGAACTTAAAGCTGTGCTTCTACTGGAGCGGTTTACGTTTACGGAGCGTGCGGAGCGTTCATATATCTTGCATTTTGTTTTTTAACAAAACCGCGCCTGCTTCCGCGCATTTCTAATATAAAGAAATGGTACATTGAATAGAAAATTATACTTATTATTAAATTCTTTACTTCAAAATTCCACTTGATGTTAACTCGGAATGATGAGCTGAATCATTCCTCTCAGTATTCGTTACGATCTCACTTACACCCCTTACAAGTACATAAAGGTAGCCTTACAAATAGGTATGGGTGTTAGTGATACCGTAACAAATACTGAGGGGGATGATTCAGACCATGATTCTGAGTTTATATCAAGTGGAAATTCCTGTCGGAAAATTCATGAAAATATTTAATGTTTTATTTTTTTAAAATTAATCTCAGTTTCATGCATACGTTAACACAAGTGAGGCTAACACAGCAGTGTCGGAAACATTTTCATGTTCATATCTAAAAGCACACGTGTATTACTATGAAAATGCCAAGTCGTTTGTCAGCGTGAGAATGACAGCGTGAGTCAGGTACCTTGGCCATGCGCCTGCGCCGACCTCGTCGCCACTCGTTAACTTTGAATGACTGGTCGTGATGACTCATCTTCCGTCTACGCTTTTGGACAAGAACATCCGCGCGAAATTCTACTCGGGAGTCGAGGCGACTATTTTCATGTAATCGATATTTTAGTCGATTATAAACAACTGCGTCATAATGTTTGTTTATAGTTGACGCAATGTGGTTTATTTCGCTAGAGTAACGTAAAAATAATAATTTTGCGTGGAATACTTCCGGGTACAAAAATTAAAGAATTAAATAATTACAAAATACTCACTACCGCTCCACGTAACTAATATCGATCGCAACGGATGCGTGTTTTTCGAGAATATAAAGAAAAATGAGTTTGTTATTAAAATGTGTCGCGTGCTATATAATAATTGACGAGATGCTTACGTATATCCAAAATAAAGTGTCGTTGGTGGATACTGATACTATGATCAAATTGTGTAAATCTACGTTTAGTAGTGAAGAAATCCGGAAATCGAAGACCTTGTTATTTGAATCCATCAGGACGAGCCAACGAAATATACGTCGTAAAAACACGGGCAAAGAACAACGAGATCTGGAGGATATCATAAATGTGTTTAAATCAGCAGAACCGGACGAAATGCCCGTGTTTGTGGCTCGGAACTTGGACAAGCTACCCCCTATAACCTTCGACCACTTGGACTGTTCCAAATTGCTACGAGATATTGACCGAGTTCGTGCAGAGGTGGATAAAGTGAAAACTGTGTATGCTACACTCGATCAACTCAACGAACTGAGAATTGAGTGTCTGCAGAATCGGAACTCACTTGGTCCATCTGCATTTAATGTCAACAAGAGGCGAGGCGCTTGGGGCCGAGACAGTGGTCCTATGGGATTTTCAAACTTACTAAATTCGACAACAAAAGACCAACTTTCATCTTCGCTCGATAATAAATACGATACACTCGTATACAGGGACTGCGAGAAGGTAGTTGCACAATCGCCGTCGCCGCTGACTGATCAGCTGTTACCACCTGCTAGTGATTCATCAACTAAGGTATATACACGCGCGCCGTCTCGTGTGTCATCGCAGCCGGTCCCGAGCGCGTCGAGTGTGCCTACCGACTGCGTCATTGCGTCGAATGAAACCGGTCCGTCTAAATCGCCTGCCCCTCCGCCACCGCCCGCTCCGCAGACATCTGAGCGACAGGTGACTGATAAGAATGCAGAAACTAATGATAACGGTGCTTGGGTAACTTATAAAGATAGAAAGAAGCGTAAAAAGAATGCGAATTATCGTTATATGGGTAAGAAAGGCGTAGCAGATGAGTTGCAATGCAATTTTAAGGCTGCAGAAATGAAAATCCCCATTTTTATAACGAACGTGCATAAAAGCACACTGGAGAAAGACATATTGAATTTTATACGCACTAAGACACAAGAAACAGTCTCCGTGGCGAAAATTAATATGAAAAAGCATACCGAACATGCAGCATATAAAATATTTGTGTCACCACAGAAACTGCCTATGTATATGGACGAGAACTTTTGGCCTAAAGGAATAATTTTTAGGCGGTTTGCACATTACAGTCGCAACGTAAACAGAGCCTCCTCTGATGGCCATTTAGAACTCACTAATGGATAAGCGCCTTTATAGATTTGCTAGCTTTAATTGCAAGGGCTTAAAACGCTCTGTAGGTAATATTAGGCAGTTATGTCATAGCTGTGATATCATAGCCCTACAAGAGACTTGGTTGCTGCCGTATGAAATATCCCATCTGAGTGACATAGACGACAACTTTGGGTACACCGGGACGTCGGCAGTGGACACGGGTGCAGGGATGCTGCGGGGGAGGCCGTACGGCGGCGTCGCGCTACTTTGGAACAGCCGCCTCTTCCAATCTGTGTCCGTTGTACCGTGTGATAACAGTCGTGTATGTGCCATAAAAATAGTGACTAACGATCGCCCCATTGTAGTGGTAAATGTGTACATGCCTACAAACGCGCAGGAGAACCTGCCTGAGTTTACGGACTGCCTCGGTACGGTGAGCGCTATTGTTGATGAGTTTGGTGTGGAGTCAGTGTTCATTTTAGGGGATTTTAACGCACATCCAAATGGATTATTTTTCAATGAACTTTTAGACTTCTGCTCTGAACAATGTTGGTCGTGTATTGATGTGGAATTGTTGGGTCTGTCATCGGATACATACACGTTTATATGTCCAGCTTCTGGATCGGAGAGATGGTTGGACCACTTTATTGTGACACAATCGGCTAAACAGTCAATATGTAATGTGTTTGTAAAATATGATGCACTGTGGTCTGACCATTTCCCCTTAATTCTGGAATGTAAGCTGAACCTGTTAGCACCAAAATTATCAGGAGGAAGTACGGCAGATAGATCTGTATTGTGGGGACAGCGCACTGGGGAACAAATGGTTCTGTATAGGACGAAAAGTCATTATAACTTGAGATTTATTGATTTTCCTGGTGAGCTTACCTATTGTGCAGGTCGGAACTGTAATGACCCTAGTCATAAAATTGTAATTAACGGGCTCTATGATAACATTGTTGCTGCCCTGAGTGGTGCGGCGGTGGAGGGTCGAGTAGGTACGAACAGGAGCAACCGTGGGAGGGACTCACGCATAGTCGGGTGGAATAGGCATGTCAGAGAGGCTCATTGTACAGCGAGGCACTGCTTTCGAGAGTGGATGGTATATGGGAAACCCAAATCCGGTCGCGTGTATGATGCGATGTGTGAAAGCCGGAAAGTCTTCAAGGCTCGACTAAAGTGGTGCCAAAGTCATGAAGACCAAATCAGGATGGACATTCTGGCTTCACAGCACTCTCGTCGTGATTTTAGAGGTTTTTGGAAAAACACTAACAAATTGAACCCACGACCTGGCCTTCCAGCAAGTGTCGACGGTGTGACGGATCTGAAGGGCATTGCGGATTTGTTTAAAGACCACTTTCAGGTACAATCACCTTTGGGGTCGGCAGCACGGTCGGTAATCAATGCTGAGACGCCATCGGGGGACGTGGTAATGACATTTACAGCTAAAGATGTGAATAAAATCATAAAGTCAATGTCTAGAGGCAAGTCTCCCGGGCATGACGGTCTCAGCATTGAGCATCTCCAGCATGCCGGTCCTCACGTATCGCGTGTCCTGGCAATGCTCTACTCGCTGTGCGTGAGTCACTCCCACTTACCGCCTCAGCTAATGAGAACCGTCGTGGTGCCTGTGGTGAAAAATAAGACTGGAAATATCTCCGATAAAAATAACTATAGGCCAATTTCCCTTGCGACGATCATAGCTAAGGTGTTTGACGGCTTGCTTGAGTTACAGTTAGACAAGTACGTAGTGTTGCATGGCAACCAGTTTGGTTTCAGGACGGCATTGTCAACAGAGAGTGCAATACTGTGTCTCAAGCACACCGTCAAATATTACACAGTGCGGAGTACTCCTGTGTATGCGTGCTTCCTCGACCTATCCAAGGCGTTTGACTTGGTGTCCTACGATATTCTGTGGAAGAAACTACAGGATATTGGGTTACCTCAGGAGCTCATAAATATTTTCAGAAGCTGGTACGGGCACCAGGTCAATACTGTGAGATGGGCAGGAGTGATGTCGGAGCCATATCGGTTGGAGTGAGGCAGGGCGGGTTGACCTCTCCCACACTCTTTAATCTTTATATAAATGAGCTTATCGTCGCGCTCAGCAGCACACGGGTCGGCTGCCATGTTGATGACGTATGTGTCAGTAACTTGAGCTATGCAGATGACATGGTGCTGCTGAGCGCATCGGTATGCGGCCTAAGGACGTTGCTAAAGATCTGCGAGTCCTATGCAGTGAGCCATGGCTTAAGATACAATGTATTAAAAAGTCAATACATGGTTTTTGAGGCCGGCAAGGTACACCCATTTAGTGTGCCGCCTATCAGGCTTTACGGTGTCCCCCTGGTTAGGGTGGAACAATTTAAATATTTGGGCCACATAGTGACCTCCGACCTCAGGGACAATGTTGACATGGAGCGGGAACGGAGGGCGTTGTCTGTGAGGGCCAACATGATAGCTCTCAGGTTTGCACGGTGTTCAACAAACGCTAAAATAACGCTTTTTAGAGCGTACTGTACTTCGCTCTACACGTGCAGCCTGTGGGCGAATTTCACTCAGAAAGCATACAACACTATCCGCGTCCAGTTCAACAACGCTTTTAGGGTGTTATTGCGGCTGCCTCGCTTCTGTAGCGCCTCGGGCATGTTCGCTGAAGCTCGCGTCGACTGCTTTTATACGACTATGAGGAAGCGATGCACGTCTCTGGTGCGCAGGGTGCGGGGCAGCGGCAACCCCGCCCTCTCGATGATAAGTGCGCGACTCGACTGCCCGTATCTGCGTAGATGCTGTGACTTGCATGTCATAGCATCTAATATTAGATAAAGCTACTAACATCTAGAATAAGTTTACTAACACATATGAGACATGTTTCGTGAAATAAATAAATTATTATTATTATTTTTAGCAACCCCATCCCGTGCACCGCCTTCACCGACGTCGAGTCAGGATGGCGAGTGCTTTAAACGTCGTGATTTACCAATAGGAGTCGCTAAATCGGATAAAAAGCCAGGTAAGATAGTTTTTGGTGCATTAAAGTGATTTTTGTATTGTAAAAAACAATACAGGTGTCAAATGTACAAATTACATGTGTATGTTTTCTATCACAAATACTTCTTGCCTGAGTTTCGGGAGATGCGTTATAATGCTTACAAATACAGGATGTTAGTGACCTAGGGATTAGAGCCCCAAACTAGGGATAAGAAAGTAATTTTTGTCATTTTTCCCTACCGGGATTCTAACCCGGGACCTCCGGATTGTGTTTAAAGTTTATTATAGAGAAATCATCAGCAAGCATGTTTGGCTGAATGAAGTCGTAAGTGTTAGTTCGAGAAACCATATTTAAACTTACTTTAGAACGCTGTGAAGTATAGATAGTATACTTTAGTAGACAGTCAATATGTTTATGTTGTTTGGAAAATTTGGTAGGTGTAAGTAGTATAATTACGAGTATAACCATAGACTTAGTAGCGCGAGTCTCTATAAGTTTTAGATTTCTAGATATATTTTTTTAAATTTGTTTGTTGTGTTTATTTTTTTAAATGTTATAGAAGGTTGATTCTTTGCAGGAACCATCCGTACACGGCGCGCCCCGTGGCCTGAGCCGTTGTTCACCTCGTCGCCCAACCCGTCGCCGGCACTGTCGCCCTCCTCGTCGGCCAACTCGCCGCCGGCCCCGTCTCCCGTTTGTTCGCCCGACCCATCGCACTACCTACGGCCGGCCGTGTCGCCTGCCCCGTCACTCGGACCATGGTCGGTTCCGTCTCCTACCCCGTCACTCGGATCATGGTCGGCTCCGTCGCCTACCCGGTCACTCGGAGAATGGCCGGCCCCGTCTCCCGTCCATTCGCCCAAGTCGACGCCCGCCCCGTCAGCCAACTCGTCGCTGACCCTGCCACCGATCCGGTGTCCCGTGCCGGCACCCAACCGGTCGCCAAGGCCGGCCCTGTCGCCTACCCCGTCACTCGAACCATGGTCGGTTCCGTCTCCTACCCCGTCACTCGGACGATGGTCGGCTCCGTCTCGTACCCTGGCACTCGAGCCATGGCCGGCTCCGTCGCGTACCCGGTCACTCGGAGAATGGCCGGCCCCGTCTCCCGTGCCGGCACCCTACCGGTCGCCATGGCCGGCCCTGTCGCCTTCCCCGTCACTCGAACCATCGTCGGTTCCGTCTCCTACCCCGTCACTCGGACCATGGCCGGCTCCGTCGCGTACCCGGTCACTCGGAGAATGGCCGGCCCCGTCTCCCGTGCCGGCACCCTACCGGTCGCCATGGCCGGCCCTGTCGCCTACCCCGTCACTCGAACCATCGTCGGTTCTGTCTCCTACCCCGTCACTCGGACCATGGCCGGCTCCGTCGCGTACCCGGTCACTCGGAGAATGGCCGGCCCCGTCTCCCGTGCCGGCACCCTACCGGTCGCCATGGCCGGCCCTGTCGCCTTCCCCGTCACTCGAACCATCGTCGGTTCCGTCTCCTACCCCGTCACTCGGACCATGGCCGGCTCCGTCGCGTACCCGGTCACTCGGAGAATGGCCGGCCCCGTCTCCCGTGCCGGCACCCTACCGGTCGCCATGGCCGGCCCTGTCGCCTACCCCGTCACTCGAACCATGGTCGGTTCCGTCTCCTACCCCGTCACTCGGACCATGGCCGGCTCCGTCGCCTACCCGGTCACTCGGAGAATGGCCGGCCCCGTCTCCCGTTCATTCGCTCAACAATAGCCGTCGCCTAACTCGTCGCTCAACTTGTCGCCGTCTGAGTACTACTAAACATCCGTAAATAGGTAATGTTAATTTCTATTCAATTAAATACTCGCACAAAATTGATTGCGCTACCTGTTTTAATAAAGGATATTTATTTACTGTTTTTAAATATTATAGCAGATGTTGCCGAATCCGCTGGCGTGAAGGCAAACTACTAACAAACCCAACACTAAACTAAAAGCCAAGATAGGCGAAGCGCAAGTGCCATGATCACGGGACGACGAAACAATGTACGTATAGAAATACATAATTACTGAAAATTTCAGCTGTGGAGCTGTTGCGTTTTTTGAGATACAGTTGATGTTTCTTACTAAAGGTAGGAGAAATAAAAGGTTTCGAAGGAGCGGCGAGTGGTAATTTTATGTAGGGTATTAATGACATTGTAACGAATATACTAAGGGGATGACTCAGACTATGATTCTGAGTTAATATCAAGTGGAATTTTCCGTCGCAAAATTCATGATGATTTTTTAGACTTTTTTGATAATTTTCAATTCTATACTTTTGCGATGGAAAATTCTACTTGATATTAATCAGAGTAATCAACTGAATCACCCCTCTCACTATTTGTTACGATGTCACCTTACACCCCATACAAATAAATACAGGTAGCCATACAAGTACGTACGGGTGTTAGTGACACCATAACCAATACTGAAGGGGATGCTTCAGACCATGATTCCGAGTCGATATCAAGTGGAATTACCTGTTGAAAAAGTTTTCTTCTGTACTTTTGCGACGGAAATTTCCACTTGATATCAACTCAGAATCATGGTCTGAATCATCCCTCGAAGTTTTCGTTACGATGTCACTAACACTCCGTATACATTAATTAGCTCTGTATATTGTAATTATTTCCATCTCTGTTATCATGTATCAGTCAGTATCTATCTAATCTTACTGACGCCTTATGAGTCGCATTTTTAGGTGTGGATTGGCTTGCTGGTGGTGATGTGTCTAAGTTACCACGCGTCAAAGTGCTCGGCTTTCTGTTTTCGATTTGAGATTTTTTTTCTTCAATCTTCTTTAATTCCGATGATTCTAGCACTATTTTTTGATCCATAGGTGCTAAGTCCTTCTGAATTCGTTTTTCAATAGCTTCTAAGGTCACTTTTGCCATATTGACTTAAATGTCGGCGTTAGTTATGAATTAAGAAGAGAAATTGATCAAATCGGAAAATAAAATGAAGTTACATCACTTCCGTTATGAAGTTGCAACGCTCCGACGAAAGGTGGCGTACGGCCAGAGCTGCGTGAAGTCGAGGGAGTCACTACAGAGTCGTCGTGTCGAGCGGACGTGCACTGCCGTTCTAGTCGGGCAGTCTACCGCGAACCTTCGTCGTGAACGGACGTGTGGAATAATTACGATCGGAACGTGGAGTGCTATAGTCGCTCACCTATAACTTGTAGGGACGTTAAGAAAGTGTGATCGGAAAAGAGCACCTAGCAAGTACGTTCACATGGCCCGATGATTCGGTCCGAATGTTGGAACCATGGGTGGTGGAGGGCCCCTTCGCGCTAACGTCCTTATGCGCGCTAGATAACGAGAGACTGTGTAACCGTTACGAATACTGTGACGTTGCCGTGAGTGTGTACCTTATGCTGTGACTTTATTTAATCGTGATACAAAAACTATGTGGAAGTAAATAAAATGATTGTGATACTGATGACGGCCATTATTGTCTTCTAACGCCCACTCTTCTAACGCCCATCCCTTCTGACATCACACCACTGTTACGACATCAGAAGCGGGATTAGTGAACTTGGATGAAGACAATGTGATGCGACGTTCACTACAAGACAATGTAAGTTTGGATTATCACAATCAGAAGAAGATTATGATGACTATCACGTTCGTGTGATCACGTGATGAAGATGTAGTCTACAGCCATGCCTGAATTTGGAGATGGACCTGAATTTGAAGTGACCTGGACCTTGTTAATGATCGACATCACTACATGCCGTAAGATATGATGGCGTGAACATCACAATATTTCCATACTGTGTGCAGTCGTGTTTGAAAATTATGGTACCTCAACTTGAAAACTGTTATTACGGTGAGTCGTTTTCATACTGGAACCTTATTGTTATTGACTTCATTGGTATGTGAATTTTCGTTTCTAATAATGAGAAAATTGCCTTTTTTAAAACCAAATTGCCGAGACATATTGTGTCAATCCGTGTCAATCATACCGCGTTTTCCAATCTGTTTTCATCATCGTCAAATCTTTGTATTTTGGTCTAAAAATATTTTGAATTGGTGTAGACACGCTTAACCTGCGTGGTTAAAGTTGTATTTTCTCACTTCAAACAAAAAGAAAATTAATCATGAAATGATAATAATTAACTCTAGTTAAATCACGTGTTTTGTTATCTACCGTCATTCATCAAATCTTTTTAAACCGATTGAAAGAAAGTCATGTGAATACGATAATACAGTGAATTCTTTTGTTTCATGTCAAAACTTTGCACGTGGTTCGGCAACTGGTGGATTGCAAGCGGCAATCCAAGTGGCGCGGGCTGAGCTGTAGCCGTGTAAAGTGACGACATCGTGGCAGCGCGTTGTATACCAGCCGGACTTGCTGCGCCGGCGCTGTTGAAGACCTAAACCATGTCACAAGACCGTGGTTGATCTTTTATTGGAAATTCTTATAAGGCCTGGTGAGTCGTATCTGTTTTACCTGATTTGAAAGATGGGAAGTTTTAATAGGATACAAACGAATATAGTGCAGAAAGTTCTCTTTTGTTAACTTTAGTTAAATTAGAAATCGTAATGAAGTGAAGTAAACATTGCGAAGTAAAATGATTTGGATTATGATTAAGTGAAATAGACTTGGAAAAAATGCCTCGAAGCGAATTGCCTTCTGAGTTAAATGTTACTGATTTAGAGAGTGAATAAGATGTTACACGGCACACATACTTTGGTATTGTTATTTTCTCTTTTGTTGTTGTGCTGCATTTCCAGCGTAGTCGTAACTGCAGTCCCGTTAGAGGCTGTTCAGGGCGCGGTGTGCGACTGGAGGTGTGGTGAGTGTGTAGGTCCATGGGGACCTGGTTTTAGTGGTATATGATTACCTTGTGGAAATGACCAATGATGGTCTGTTATGAAAGTGGCAAATGGTTGCCAATGTTATCACCGAGTATTAAGGTGCACTGTGGCTCCAGCGTAGTCGTAACTGCAGTCCCGTTAGAGGCTGTTCAGGGCGCGGTGTGCGACTGGAGGTGTGGTGATTGTTTAGGTCCATGGGGACCTGGTTTTAGTGGTATATGATTACCTTGTTGAGATGACCAATGATGGTCTGTTATGAAAGTGGCAAATGGTTGCCAATGTTGACTTATAACCGAGTATTTATGTGCCCGTGTATGTGTGTGTATAATGAACAGTCTAAGATACTTTTTGTTTTTTTTTTATCATTAGTTGTTGATTGAGGCATTCTTTCAAACTGTTTACTCTGTGTGGTGATGCACTCTGGAAATCCACTTGATGGATATGCGTACTGAAGTCTCATGTAGAGTCACAAGTAGAGCTCATGTAGAGTCACAAGTAGAGCTCATGTAGAGTCACAAGTAGAGCTCATGTAGAGTCACAAGTAGAGCTCATGTAGAGTCACAAGTAGAGCTCATGTAGAGTCACAAGTAGAGCTCATGTAGAGTCACAAGTAGAGCTCATGTAGAGTCACAAGTAGAGCTCATGTAGAGTCACAAGTAGAGCTCATGTAGAGTCACAAGTAGAGCTCATGTAGAGTCACAAGTAGAGCTCATGTAGAGTCACAAGTAGAGCTCATGTAGAGTCACAAGTAGAGCTCATGTAGAGTCACAAATAGAGCTCATGTAGAGTCACAAATAGAGCTCGGACGAGTCCTTTATAGAGTCTCATGTCAGGTCAGGAATGACCGAGCGAACTTGGATACTGTGCTGTGGTATATTGTTTCAGATTAACACACGAGGACGTGTGTCACGCAGGATGGCCGTGTCGGCGTTAGTTATGAATTAAGAAGAGAAATTGATCAAATCGGAAAATAAAATGAAGTTACATCACTTCCGTTATGAAGTTGCAACGCTCCGACGAAAGGTGGCGTACGGCCAGAGCTGCGTGAAATCGAGGGAGTCACTACAGAGTCGTCGTGTCGAGCGGACGTGCACTGCCGTTCTAGTCGGGCAGTCTACCGCGAACCTTCGTCGTGAACGGACGTGTCGAATAATTACGATCGGAACGTGGAGTGCTATAGTCGCTCACCTATAACTTGTAGGGACGTTAAGAAAGTGTGATCGGAAAAGAGCACCTAGCAAGTACGTTCACATGTCCCGATGATTCGGTCCGAATGTTGGAACCATGGGTGGTGGAGGGCCCCTTCGCGCTAACGTCCTTATGCGCGCTAGATAACGAGAGACTGTGTAACCGTTACGAATACTGTGACGTTGCCGTGAGTGTGTACCTTATGCTGTGACTTTATTTAATCGTGATACAAAAACTATGTGGAAGTAAATAAAATGATTGTGATACTGATGACGGCCATTATTGTCTTCTAACGCCCACTCTTCTAACGCCCATCCCTTCTGACATCACACCACTGTTACGACATATTGAATATTAATAAGACACGCACAAACACTTCGCGCGCGCACATTGTCTGATTCTTAATAATAATCTGGATTTAATGTGGATAAGTATAAGTAGATTATAATAGACTTCGATGATTAATGAGATTTCAATACATTATAATTCATATTGTAAGTGTACTTAAGAAATTATTTTTTTACTTATTAACACAGATCATCGGGCATTGGAGTGGAGTAGGTAGAAACTTCAAACAATGTAGAAATGCATAATTAGTGAATATTTCAGCTGTGGAGCTGTTGCGTTTTTTGAGATACAGTTGATGTTTCTTACTAAAGGTAGGAGAAATAAAAGTTTTCGAAGGAGCGGCGAGTGGTAATTTTATGTAGGGTATTAATGACATTGTAACGAATATACTAAGGGACTATAATTCTGAGTTAATATCAAGTGGAATTTTCCGTCGCAAAATTCATTATGATTTTTTAGACTTTTTTGATAATTTTCAATTCTATACTTTTGCGATGGAAAATTCCACTTGATATAATCAGTGTAATCAACTGAATCACCCCTCTCAGTATCTGTTACGATGTCTCCTTACACCCCATACAAATAAATACAGGTAGCCATACAAGTACAGGTAGGGTGTTAGTGACACCATAACAGATACTGAAGAGGATGATTCAGACCATGATTCTGAGTCGATATCAAGTGGAATTACCTGTTGTAAAAGTCATGAAAATTTTAGTATTTTTTCAGTTCTGTACTTTTGCGACGGATAATTCCACTTGATATCAACTCTGAGTCATCCCTCAAAGTTTTCGTTACTTAATAATGTTACATAGTTGAATTGGGATTGCCTGTAATGACTATGTAAATCCATACTAATATTATAAATGCGAAAGTAACTCTGTCTGTCTGTCTGTCTGTCTGTCTGTCTGTCTGTCTGTCTGTCTGTCTGTTACTCTTTCACGCCTAAACGGCTCAACGGATTTTGATGAAATTTGGTATGGTGATAGATGATAACCTAGAAATGGTCATAGGCTATAAATAATCACGCCATCGTTCTTAGGGGGTAGGCAGTTGGCAGATAACTAAATTGATTTAGTGATTTGTAGTCGTTTTTGTTGGGACTTTTGCTCTTTCACGTCTAAACGGCTGAACGGATTTTAATGAAATTTAGTAAGGTAATAGTTGGTTATCTAAAAACGGTTGTACGAGCAAATTGATCACGTCATCGTACTTAGGGGGTAGGAAGTAGGCAGAAAACTGAATTGAGTTAGTGATTTTTTTATAGTTTTTGCTGGGAGTTTTGTCTATCATGCCTAAACGGCTCAACGGATTTTGATGAAATTTAGTTAGCTGATAGATAGTAATCTAGAAAAGGATATGGCCTATTAATATTTATGCTATCGTACTTAAGGCGTAGGCAGTAGACAGAAAACTAGGTTAGTGATTTTTAATTGTTTGTTTTAAAAGTTTGCCTCATTCACGCCTTAACGTCTGAACGGAATTTTATAAGACTTGGTTAATTTAAAGATAGGATCTTAGGCACGGACACAGGCTACTTTTTATGGCGGGAAAATACCTCATTCCCGCGGAAATCTAGATTTCGTGATCGTGTCAAGAAGCGCATGACGCCATAGCTACTGGAATGATTTCGATGTTTTTTTTTTAAACTGAGTGACCTCAAGTTAGTATTTGATCACTTTTCTAACTTAGAGGGTAGGTAGGCGCCATAATTTAGGGAATTTATGATAAAATTTTGATGCAACTGTCTTTATTAAACAGTTATATCTCATTCCTACAGGAACCTACACATAGCTATAGCTAGCTATCTATTAACATTAAAACTCTTTCTAGAATCACATTACGCCAATTAATTGATCTGATTTGTATAAGTTTTTTTATTCAACTGACTGTTACATTACATACAGATAAAATCTAATTACTTACACCACATAATTAATATAGAACTACATGACTAGCTACGCTTTAAACTTGAGGAGGTAATTCGATAGACATTTATACGAACTTTAAGCCCAATCAATCAATCAATCAATCATAGTAATAAGGTAATACTCATTTTAGACAAAGAAACGGATAGGTAATCAGTTCGTCAACGAAATTATAACACCTACACTTAGTTTGTTTACTATTTAACGAGGGAAAATAATCCTTACTAATATTATAAATGCGAAAGTAACTCTGTCTGTCTGTCTGTCTGTTACGCTTTCCCGCTTAAACCTCTCAACCGATTTTGATTAAATTTGGCACAGACAATCTTTAGACCCTGAGAAAGGACATAGGATACCTTTTATTGCGAAAAGAAGGGACGAAGAGATTGAAATAGGGGTTGAAAGTTTGTATGGGATATTTTAATTTTAAAATATAAATCCATGAAACTTTATATTTAAGCACTTGATAAAAAATAATTAAACATTTGTTCTAGCGTTGCTGAAATTTCGACCAGTGAGGGGGTGAAATGAGGGTTGAAAGTTTGTATGGGAGTTCGTCATTTTTGGGGATAAAACCACGAAACTTTATATTTAGGTACTTGATAAGAAATAAAAAAACAATTTGTTAAAGCGTTTTTGAAAATTCGATCTTTGAGGGGATGAAATAGGTGTTGAAATTTTTTATGAGGTTCGTCATTTTTCAAGATAAAAATATTAAATTTTGTGTTTAGGCACTAAATAACAAACAAAAAATCGTTTGTTCAAGCATTTTGAAATTTTTACCAGTATGGGGGTGAAATACGGGTTGAATGTTTGTATGGGTATTCGTCATTTTTGAAGATAAAACCATGAAACTTGGTACGTAGGTCTCTTAGGATGTGCAGAGTTTTTCCGGATACAAACGGATTTTCCGAAATTCGAACGGAACGGAACGGATTCGGAACGGGAACTACGAAGCCAAACTTTTTGTATACAAAATATTAACCACTGAACCTAGGAACATGATATTTAGTAGTTTTGGGTGTATCAAGTTAAAAAAATTTGGCTTTTGTAGATAAAGTTCCTTTTAACGAATACTCTGCATCGCCGCCACTGCCGTCGGTCGTCGTTCGTCGTCGCGCACATTCGCCGAAGTGTGGCGGCAGTCAACGGCGCTGTCTTGTGGTGGGGGAGCGCACGTGGTGTATACGTGGCCTGCTCGCGAGTGTCGAGTCCAAACAATTTCTACATTTTAACAAATAATAACAAAATAGCAAACGTTGTGTACAAAAAAGTTTTAAATTAGGTCATTTTAAAATATTTTTGTACACAACGTGACGCTGACCCCTGTAAGTGTTCTGGGCATAAGGGACCGATAAATATTCCTAGGTAATTTCTGCCACTCAATGGAATACATAGGTACTTTATAACGACTGTAAACAGATATTTTTTATTTTTTTTAAATATACCTACTTACTCTCTTAATGACATGCTATACCGTTCCTTTTATATAATCCTTAATATTCAAATTATAAGTACGCAGACGAAGTCGCGGGTACCAGCTAGTTGTGTATAAATAAATAAATAAATATGGATAAGTATACGACTTCGATGATTATGAGATTGCAATACATTACAATTCATTTTGTAAGTGTACTAATTTATTTTTTTATTATTAACACAGATCATCTGGCAATGTTGATCTGATTGTTTTTTTAAATAATTGTAATAAATAAATAAACCGTATTAAGTATGTACTTAGATGTTCTTTCATTTCTTATCACGTAGATGCATACCCCAAAAGGACAAAGGTAGTCATGTCTCTTTTCCTGGCCCTGACAACATGACGGACAGGGATTCTGACTACACAGAAAAATGGCGAAATTTTTTCGCCAAATATCAGAAATTTGTGTCGGTCTGCCGTTTCAAAGTTATAAGCATTTTTTGGTGGCAGTGCCCCGATAAGGCTTTCCTTAGCATCACTGTTTTGTTATAGCACCTAGGGAGGATCTGATTTCACTAACAAAGATTTTTTGTGACAGCGCCTACGAAATCCTTATTCTAGGACCTCTTTTTTTATATCTCGATAACTACAGCAGGTAGCGAAGATCTGATTTCTCAGTAATGTTAGCATTGATTAAATTCTAGGTACTGCTTTATTTTTATCAGATTATTTTGTTATTATATAGTTTTAAGAGGTATTTAAATTAAAAACTAGTCAGATTAAAAGACAACTTTATTTACCAAATCACAAGTCTGTTGGTTGACTGCAGTAATGATAGACAAAATAAATATCAGTTTGTACCCGTTACTTTCACAATATCCCGAGCAAAAAGATTACGTGATAACCTACAAGCTTTATTATAATACTTATTTAAAATGGTGACTTTTAATCAAACAAGTGAACCAATAGGCAAAGTTTATGAGATGAAAACTGTATTTGTTAATTGTCTTGCTTACTTAAAAGTCACCAGTGAAGGAATGTATTTCCTCAAAGGAGGTAACATTAGACACAAAAACGTTTGAGATAGCGTATCTAATTATTAATCTTAACATTAATTGTTACATTACCACTTTATAAGTACGAAGATTGAACCTTAGTCATAATTAAAAATAAATCTTTAAAAATCGTAGAAAAAGTTCAGTAAATTCGATATACTCGTATGTAAATTAACAACTCAAAAGGGTAAACGTGCTTAATTGCACGGTAGTTACAATCTATGTCGTATACAGGGTGTGGAGGGCGCCCGCAGCAAGGGGACACGAGACGGTGGGTGGCCGGGCTCCTCGCGCCGTGGTCTAGCGGCTCTACTTGTTACAAAATCAAACTCTTCCTTCTGTATGGTTATGTAGTCTAGTTTCACAGATACAGCAATGTCCCCGGCGCATTGAAGACACATTTGTCTACACATTTAATTCGTAACTATGATACAACACGTTTATAACAAACACTGCACACTATCGCAGTCTTCGAGCGGTGGTGTACACGCAGAGCTTACAACGTAACATACATTTCTTAATTATACAGATACATCTATTTAAAGTCTGATTACGTTGATCGAAAACCACAGTTATTGTTCATACTGAAATCTAATGTTTGTTATGTACCTATAATGCCAGGCACTTGTGAATATATATAACACGAAAACATTGTAGGAAACATTACAACTAGTATAACAGGATATTTTGTCATTAAAGTACAAAGATAATTCGTTGATAGTTGAACTATTATGTGAAGAACAGCTTTCCGAATATCAGTTTCAGTATGAACAATAACTGACTTGTATAAACGCGAAATGTTTCGTTATTCATTACTTATATCGAATTACACATATTTAAAAGTTATCTATAAATTATGAAGCTTAAATTAATCGGTAATTAATTCGTATAAACCGAATAATTCGAAAATTGAAAGCTTTAACCATCTTAAAGCATAATTCCATTGGAAAAAACATACAGCTCGGCAAAGAATTAGAATGACACCGCGCTCTGTTGCCTCATTAGCAATACTAGTATATTTTTTGATTGAGATCAGTGCGCAACTAATTTAAAAAGTATTTTTCAAGTTTCTCTTTTTCGCCAAGCTGTATTTGAATAACATATTTTACTTTTAAAAATGGTGAATGTTATTATAATTTGTACCTTGTTCATTCTGCAAATATACAAATTATTGGTCGCTAAAACGGTCATGTGACATAAATCATGCATCCAGTTTGATCGTAAACCAACTAACTTATTGCTATTTAAAAGTCTGCTTAGAAATAAACTTAAAAACTAAGCGAATGATCAACTTCTCACATAAAATTAACTAAAATAATATCATTCAAATTCGAGGCGTGTGAATGAAAACGTGTTCAAACGATTTGTGTTTGTAATACTATTGTGACCTAGTCAGGTGTTGATTAGACTAAGAAAAATAATCGTTCGCGTCTCATCCCACGAGGAGAAGCAGTATTGGTCGGTGGACGGTTGTTGATACTCCAGCTAGTCTATCAGTCAAATAACGTAATCCACAAGGGTTACTCTTAAACGTGTAACAGTTGTTCCATGGTGAAGCAAGTCTATAAGTCTTTCTGGAGTTATTTAGTTTGGACAAGGTAGGCATTGAATTCCATCTTTTTTACATAAACACGTTCACTGCTTACCACTAACTCTCTTCCCATCGTGTATTTTAATTGGCTAATGTAGGCAGGACAAATAAACAATACGCGGTTAGAAGGTCAGACAGGCAGTCGCGTGTCACCGGACCTGTCAAATCTTCAGGTTAGGTAAACGAGTCATTTGGAATACGCATAACTTTGATACCATAATCTTAAATTTGTTTAAAATTGACAATTCTACTATTACTTTATGGCAGTGACGTGCATAATCACAAGGCAAGGTTTAGGTCCTGTTTCACTGCATGGTACATTTCTAACCTATGTCACATCTCAGATACTCCATACAAAAATGTGGTTCTTACTCATACATACATAAATACAGTGTGCGCGCTAGACACGGCCCACGCGCGCTTCCTTGCCACTTAACGGCTTAGTCTAAAGTGAACCGCAACGGGGGGTGAGGTAAAACAAGTTCATAACGGCGCGGGGCGAAGAGTGTCTCTTCTATATGTAGTATTATCGTGTATTGTATGCTTATTTTGCTGATAGCATTACTAAGCAGGTCGTATTTGGCGTATTTGTTTACTAGTAAGTGGTGAAATAGACAACTAGAAGACAGTGTTGGTCGCATTTGTTTAGGTAGATAGCGTTAACTGCACGTCTTAACGTTGATTATTGAGGTGTACACACCTCTTGTTCTAATCTATTGTAATAGTTGAAGCAACTAGCCCTGTCGCAATCGCATACAATGAACCAAATTTTATTTTACTTTGAGAGCTCTAAAATATGATGAATCTTCAGAAGTGAAGGGCAACAACATTTTCATGAAGAGTCACACTAAGTGCCATAATTGACACCAAACAATCACACAAATTCTATAAATAAACACATAAATAGCCATATATGTTCCACTGCTGGGCACAGACCTCTCAATCTGGAAGGGGTATGGAGCATACTCCACCACTCTGTTCCAGTGCGGGTTGGAACAACAACTAAATTATTATCTGTTAGTACTGGTTACTATCTACAGGCATGACTGATGCCTTCCAAACATTTTAGATTGAGTACCGATGCTCGCCACCTTTTTTTTTGTCGTTTGGGTTACTCTATTTCGCCATAGAGTAACTAGACGTCGCTAGCAGCATAAGCTTAACATAAGTGCCATCTAGTGACAGTATGTTGTATCATTATGAACACTTTGACAGTTAGTACAACCGATCGCCGCGCTCCATTTGTGCGCGTTTATTATATTGTTAGTTCCATACTAGAGTTCTGTACTTTAGCTTAAAAAGTCAAAATGGACATAAGTTTACATCAGTTACAATAATTTAAAAAGATAATTTTGTACAATCGCCCAGCGTTAGATAATCGCACAGTTCAGTTACAGTTCTGTGTATCAGAAAGGTATCTGATTAGAATAAAAATTGTATTGAAAAGATGAAAGTGAACGTGTTTTTGTGGTGTTTAGGGTTCGAAGAGGGGTACGGTCTCCAGTTTCTGTTTGACCTCGTCGTTGGCGTCGTCGCAGAGCAGCAGGGAGTGGGAGTAGCCCATCGCGACATGGGTCACATTCAGCCCCTCCATCTTTGTCACCTCTTTGGGCCGCGCGGTCGACTTGTTTATCTCCCCTGTGCCCTGTAATTAGCAATGATATTACAACATACCGTTTCAGTGGTATTTAATATTTTATCATATAAGCTGTTGGTGTACCTTTTTATAAGTAAATAAGTATGAAGTAGAAAGTTGTATGTATGAAATAATTAATTGTATGTTACCAGCTCGCCGTAGGTGGGTGATACGCCCCAGGCGATAACGGAGTCGTCCGCCGCGATCACAATCGAGGTGTTACTGCACCCTATGCTCCGGATGTTCCAGCCTGGAATGAGAAATACCTCGCTTAAAGTTCGGATTCCACCACACATTGGGTCGAAAGTGCTATTGCAGGGACTTACGATTCAACTTTCGTTTATCACATATTTGATTATGCCAATAGATAGAGCTCATCAAACACAATAAATGTTATGTTAGGTCATTTTTTCCTAAAGTTTATACTTTGGTCAGAAAAAAGCATTTTCTGTTTTTTTTGTATGAAACGTATCAAAGACAGTTAAATTTCTGCCAAGTCCATACCGATCCAGTCGCGAGACCTTATTTTCTGTAATCTTTGTCTAGTTGACTACTCAAATGCAAAATCAGCATCTGCCTAAAGTTGCAATTCTTTGAAAGAAATGGGTCAGAAAAAGACAAAAAATTCAACATTTCAAAATTCAGTTTTATGTTTTATTAACTTATTATAAGCTTAGTTCTATGTTAAATACTATACAGAAATACATTACAACACAAGTGACAAAGTTAAAATGAACAAAAAAATATTTTGAAGGTATCTACCCAGAACATATATTATAATTAATGAATAACCTTTACTTATGTTTTTTCGTTATAAAATTTCTCAAAATTAATTAACCTCTATATGTCACTATTGCTCGCCATAAATTGTGACAATACATTCTTACAACTCTTATTAATTGGTTACCTACATTAGTTTTAACAAAATAATAATATAATCTTAAGAGATACTTAAACAAAAATATACTACTTGTAAAAGACAAAAGATATTAAATACAAAAAAGTTAGCCATTATTTTAAAATACTATTCACTTCACTATCACTAGAACTATCTTCTAAATTACTTGTGTCTATAAATTCTATATCAGATTCAAGCGGATAATGCAGCAAAAGCTCTCTGGCTTCGGAAGAAAGAATCATTCCCTTTTGCTTTGTCATTCGAGGTCTAAGACTCGTTATCACTGGATCAGAAGACAATAGAAGATTATGCAAAATGTCTTCATTTGTCGCTGTCCTACTTATTTTTCTGGAATGGTTCTCTCTGTATTTCCGAAAGTCTTTGTTACGAGCTTCTGCTGCTTCTTCAGATAGTTTTTCTATGGGCATAGCACCAAAAATTGATATAATTAAAAATTTCTCAGTACTGTAAAAACACTGCAAAGATGTATGTGGAATTTTATCCATGGTATTACATGCCATCGAGCTATTGATCCATGGAGCAGATATAATTAAACATTTTGGTGCTATGCCCATAAAAAAACTATCTGAAGAAGCAGCAGAAGCTCGTAACAAAGACTTCCGGAAACACAGAGAGAACCATTCCAGAAAAATAAGTAGGACAGCGACAAATGAAGACATTTTACATAATCTTCTATTGTCTTCTGATCCAGTGATAACGAGTCTTAGACCTCGAATGACAAAACAAAAGGGAATGATTCTTTCTTCCGAAGCCAGAGAGCTTTTGCTGCATTATCCGCTTGAATCTGATATAGAATTTATAGACACAAGTAATTTAGAAGATAGTTTTAGTGAGAGTGAAGTAAATAGCATTTTAAAATAATGGCTAACTTTTTTGTATTTAATATCTTTTGTCTTTTACAAGTTAAGTAGTATATTTTTGTTTAAGTATCTCTTAAGATTATATTATTATTTTGTTAAAACATATGTAGGTAACCAATTAATAAGAGTTGTAAGAATGTATTGTCACAATTTATGGCGAGCAATAGTGATATAGAGGTTAATTAATTTTGAGAAATTTTATAACGAAAAAACATAAGTAAAGGTTATTCATTAATTATATGTTCTGGGTAGGTACCTTCAAAATATTTTTTTGTTCATTTTAACTTTGTCACTTGTGTTGCAATGTATTTCTGTATAGTATTTAACATAGAACTAAGCTTATAATAAATTAATAAAACATAAAACTGAATTTTGAAATGTTGAATTTTTTGTCTTTTTCTGACCCATTTCTTTCAAAGAATTGCAACTTTAGGCAGATGCTGATTTTGCATTTGAATAGTCAACTAGACAAAGATTACAGAAAATAAGGTCTCGCGGCTGGATCAGTATGGACTTGGCAGAAATTTAACTGTCTTTGATACGTTTCATACAAAAAAAACAGAAAATGTTTTTTTCTGACCAAAGTATAAACTTTAGGAAAAAATGACCTAACATAACATTTATTGTGTTTGATGAGCTCTATCTATTGGCATAATCAAATATGTGATAAACGAAAGTTGAATCGTAAGTCCCTGCAATAGCACTTTCGACCCAATGTGCACCAGGGCGGAGGCTTACATAGCTGCGTATTAATTTATACGAAATAATTGTAGCCCGTTGGTCCCGGCTGCATTAGCAGTCGATAATATCCCCGCACTGGGCCCGCGTGACGGTTTAATGCCCGATCTCCCTATCCATCCATAGGGAAGGCCCGTGCCCCAGCAGTGGGGAAGTTAATGGGATGATGATGATGAATCGTAGTCCAGTGAAATGCTATTATGCGTTTTTTTTGGTGTATTTTTGACTTGGCATGGTTGCAATGACCAAAAATCAAAAACAATAAAACGAAAATGGTTACAATATTTTGCATATAAAAAGGCAATTTCGGTTCAATGACTGCGATCATTTCACATACTTTAAGTAATCAATAGAATAAGCTTAGCGACTCAAAGATAAATTATAAAATGCTAATATAATAAAAATAGAACCCAGTTTGAAGTCGTAAGACCGTATGTCGTTTTAAAATACGTTGTTGTCACTATTAAGGTTGATCAAAAAATCGATTTCATTTTTTTTTTTTTGACTGGTAAACAAATTTCGATTAATAATTACATAACATGGAGTACGCTTTTGACGTTTATTGATGACGTCATACAAGTGTGATTCTATACAAATTTTAACGTTTTTGACGTTACGTCAAAACGACGCATTCCGGAATTAATAAATCTTGTGAAATTAGTTTGGTGGTTGCCCGAATAAGTCAATCAATAATATCGCGGTTATTATCTATTTATTTATTTTTATTTATTTATTTATTTATTATGGACAACTTACAAGCTACACTCTGCACATGCAAAGTTACAGACAATAAAAAAAAAGATTAAGAGCTAGCTCAATTACAAGTAGTCACAGCATGCACAATCAAGTGAACAAGAAAAACAAGATATAAACTATATTAAAAAATAAAAAATAGACATAATTTAACAAAAAGCAGCCAGTGCAATATTTTTATATGCATTTAAGGGCATAGTAATGTCAAGATCATGATATCTGGCCAACATATTATACAATCTACACAACCTGGAAATAGTAGCATATTGACCCAAATTTGTTCTAGATGGTGGAGTTACCAAGAAGGAGTAGGCTTTTTTCCTACGAAGTCTCAGCGGAGTACTTATTTTAAATTTTGATAAAAGATGTGGGGAATCAATAGAACCGTTAAATAGTTTGTGCAAGAACACGAGGTCCAGTTGCTTCCTTCTATCAGCTAGAGGCCGCACGACATAATGTTTCAGTCTATCCCGATAGTTTGTAAGCTTCTTAGCCAAGAAGTCACTGTATGATATATGGTACATAAAACGCCTCTGTACACTTTCTATTCTCTTCTTGTATATATCATAATGCGGATTCCAAACAACGCTACAGTATTCTAAAATGGGACGAACTAGCGAGTTAAAAAGTATAATTTTAGTAGAGTGAGATTTAAATTCTTTAGCATTTCTTATCACAAATCCAAGTACTTTAAAAGCCTTCGTAACAATGTTATCTATACAGGGTGTAACGGAAGGGGGGTATCAAGCCGAAAGGGGACAAAACTATACCTTATGTAGATCTTATCTGCAAAATTTCAATTAAAAAAAAACACTTTTGATATTTCTTTCAATTTCAGTTAAAAAAATATTTTAATATTTCCAGCATGTAAAAAACACGGCACAGCACTATTGAGGTCACTGTTCTTAATCCACTCAAATATTGGCACTACACAAATCTCCTAGCGCGTCCTGGTCGCCTGGTACTCGCGGCGCTCGCACGGCCGCGATAGGTACGAAATTCGAGCGGGCGGCGGCTTTGGCGGCAACGTCAAAAGGAGTCGGCGGCCGATTGGAACAATCCGAGTCGGCGGCACGTCGGCGACTGTAACAAACAAGAATGACACTAAAGCATCTAATAATTGGAGTCATTTTGCTTTGACAACTATTCTCACATTATTTTATGACGTGTAAAATAAGTTAAAATTACCTACTTGTTTAGGTAAGGTATTTAATTTAATAGTAAATAGGAAAAAAAAGTGTGAAAGTGTGGGTAAGTAGGTAGGTAATTAATAATTAGACTTACGTTTTACAAGAAAGGTTCGAAATGTCGTCATCCCCGTTCGATGCACAGACCTGCCGCTTCATCTGTCCACAACACTTTCGAAGCAAAGTCTGGTGAGCACTTGAACTCGGTACCATTCTCAGAATGCCACACGAGGTAAATAATCAGCAGGAATTAGCTCGGGCGTACGTTGCATGTGGTAAGGTTCGCGTGGTAGTCCTTGGGTTGGCTGCACGGCTAGTACGGCTTCTTCAAACTCCGGATCACGGGTCGCCGAGCGGCCAGTCTCGGATGACGCGTGGAAAGAGCCCGTTAAATGCAGTAGGCGATTGACCATTTTCCTGAAGCAATGCAGTGAAGGCAGTTGCCTGGCTTCATCAGCTGGTCTACCTTCTATGAATCGCTGATACAAGTTCCGTGCTTCACTTAAGTTGCCATCGCCGGCACCCACACACATCATCATTTCATAATAACCTACATTACTCAAAGACATCTCGAACTATCACTGATCACAGTTATCACAACAAATCCAAATTTCGAACTTCACTCCACAGATAGTAAACAAGCACTGACAAATAATTTGACAGTTTACTTTCGTGTGCATGTTTCTATCTCTTTCGAATGCTAGTATCCTGGTACTTAAGGGTATGTTATTTCTTTGTGCGCAATAAAATATTTTTATGGTATTGTTTGAATGTATGAATGTATTGTATTTTATGAAAGTAGGTACGTATTTTACTTTGAACCTAGAAAAGTAAAAAAGTCGTTTATCTAATAAGGATCACCCGCGCTCACACTCTGGCACTAACACAGAATTGCCACGTTTCTTCGCAAATATCCCGCGCAATAGCAGAAGGCGAAATTAATCTGTCAATAATAAGACATACTATCACTCTGCCCGTATCCCTAATGGGGTGGGCAGAGTCACAAGAACATCCCATTAGCGGTACGAGCATGATAATTATTTATGTACCTATGTTATGATTACTTGTGGCTCTGTCTGCCCCATAAGAGATAAAGGCGTGATATTATGTATGTATGTTTGGTAGCGATACGAGCGTGTAGTGGTAAGTGAAATTCCGCAGTCTCTGCCTACTCCAATGGGAAAAAGGCGTGATGTTATTGTTCACTGTTGGATAATACACGACTACAATTTAGGAAGGAAAAAAAAAACAAAAAAAAAAATAATATTTTTTATCATGGTTAATGATAACTTTCCCTTAACAGCACCGCCATTTTGAATTTCGGGTGCACTAGGGCTTGCCGATCAAAAAATGACTATCGATAATCTATCCCGACCGAGAGTCGATCGATAGCAAGACTATTGATAACTCGGAAAGTGGGAACATTTTCGATTTTATTACCTAAGTGCAATACAATCGATAGTATCGTTGCGGATTAATAACAAACTATCGATAATTTTGCCCTCAGTCAGTAGTATTGCTACACTCCGATAGTATGGTTATTTTGAGTGGGCTGATTGTCTAAACTGAATTTCAATAACTCAAAAGTCCATGGATTTAGATTTTTTGAAAAGCTATTTTTTTATTTCTACCAATCAAAATCGTAGTTGAAAATGATTATGATCGATAATCGATACTGAACCATCGATAGTTTGAAACACTAGCGTGCCTTTTTCTATTCGCGAGCCCTGGCATCCTGGTACAGGGTATAAATCCCATTAACTGTCCCAATGCAATTTGCAATTCCGTGCTTCGGAAGGCACGGTTGGTCCCGGTGACTACTTACTCATGTAAGAAAGTAGTTATTACATGAGTCATGTCAGGGGCCTCTGGCGGCTCAATAGTTACCCTGACACCAGGGTTGATGAGGTTGGTAATCCACCTCACAACCCACACGATAGAAAGATTTTAAAAAGTACTGTTATGTGTTTTTAATTCCTTGTACGCAATAAAGTATTATTGTATTGTACGAAAGTACTTATTTTAAGATTACTTTTACCATGTCATAGTAAAAGTAAAGTTATGTTAGGTAGGTACTTTACTTGAGAAATTGATTTTGTCTTTACTATGTTGTAAACGTAACATTAATGTCTCGTTAATAAGATACACAATCACTTGCAGCTGCTCGTATCCCTAATGGGGTGGGCAGAGCCATAAGTAATCAGAACATACTAACATAATATCACGCCCGTATCACTAAGGGGTAGGCAGTCACAACGGTACTTGAGAAATTTATTTTGCTTTTACTATGTTGTAAATCCCCAAGGAATTCTAAGAAGCCTCTGACGTTGCCGGCCGCCTCAGGGAGGCACCCCGTCTGGCCAAGGTGCCGGACCCGGTAGTTGGCGGCTCCTTCACACTCCAGTAGCACATGGGCCGCTGTCTCGTCCATGCAGGTTCTGCACAGGGGCTTGTCGGTGACACCTAGTGTAAACAGATGTTTGTTGATATCACCGTGACCACAAAGCTACACCTGCTACCTGCAGCTGTTACCTGTATTAGTGGAGACCTCTTCACATTTAGAATTCTTAGCCTGCCTGCATTTATTTACGGTGGTTCATAGTCTGGTGTGTTTGTTCATTCCCAAATACCCTAATACCGAACTAGCTTTATTTGCGGATGATACAGCCATCTATTCTTCGTGCCGTGGTCGAGTTATGATGACCGGAATTCTCCAACGCGCCAATGCCTTGGGCAAGTAGTTTCGCAAATGGAGAATCAAGGTAAACCCGGAGAAAAGTGCAGCGGTGTACTTTTCAAAGGGCTATTATAATACGTCACGGTCACGCTGTCAACTTAAGTCATCAAGATGTCTGGCAAGCCGATCCCTTGGGAGGAGCAAGTCAAATATCTCGGCGTAGTCTTAGATAGACGTCTTACTTTCAAGGCCCATATCAAACGTGTGCGCGATCGCGCCACGTTTGTAATGGGCCGTGTTCATTGTCTCCTTAACAAGCGTAGTAAATTATCCCTTTGGAATCTACACGACTTGCATCCGTCCGATCATGACCTATGCAGGGGTAGTTTTCGCTCACGCGAGTCTCTCTCAAATCCACCGTCTACAGGAAATACAAAATCGTTCGTGGTTCCATCGCAATGAAAATCTGCACATTGACCTAAGTCTGCCAACCATTGCCCAATGGCTCAAATTAGTTTTTTCGATTCTGCTCCGCACCAACCAAATCCCCTGGTAGTTGCGGCTTCCGAATACATCCCGCTTAGGAACGGTACTGAATAGCATCGGCGTCCAAAGTATGTAATACGATCCCGACGACCCGATTACTCTAGCCATAGAATCAGCCAATCAGCTCGCGACAACAAACATTTCAGGACCCCGATACCGACACCGCCGGCGTGGTCGACGACTTCCCTCAATCAGCGCTTATCGCTATCGACTTACTAGGGTCGATTAATTCTTTCAAATATTTTTCCTCTCAGACGACGCCCTGAGCCGAGGTTCGCGCCCAACTGGGCACCCTCAGGCCTGTTGTCTTAAACGTTGTACCGGGTGAGAGCCTTCAGCGCTCCCCATTTGTCCGGCAAAGTAGTTAATGTCATTTGCGGCAAAACTTCGATAAGTCACGTCAAAAAAAGGTGTGTTTGTTGGCTGCTCTCGTTCGTAGCAGCGAGCGGACCTGTCCGAATGAGATCGGCAATATCGGTTCCGGACCGATGGCTGTTACCTCCCGTTCCCCTTCTGGCCAACTCGTCCGCCGCGTCGTTACCTCTTGAATCACTGTGTCCTTTAATCCATTGTAAAGTGAGGTGTTAGTATTTGCACACCTTAGTCAGTGATTGGTGGTAACTGTGTATGAGTAGTAGTAGTTGTTTAGGGCCTGCAAAACTCTGAAAGTATTCTAATGAAACTGTCCCGTACCTAGCTAGCCATGAACGCATTCGCCGCTAGCGTGATGCCCATTTGACCTGGATGACGGTGTTAAGGGAGCCTGATATTACGTAATCATAAAATAAAGCATACTACACAAGGAGACGAGATGCATTGTAAAGTACATTTCTTTATCAACTATTAATGTAGGTAATCGACTACATTTTTGGACAAAACTTGTACAACAAAGTGACTCTGCCCACCTCAGTAGCGCAGTAAGTGTGATATTAGATATGTGTAATTACTTGTAGCTCTGTCTGGTCCATTAGGGATAAAGCCGTGATTTATGTATGTTCACATCTTGTTCTATCCTATTGGTTGTGAGGTGGATAACCAACCTCGTCAATCCTGGTGCGAGGGTTATTATTGAGCCGCCAAATGCCCCTGACATGGCTCATGTAACGACTACTTATTACATCAGTAAGCAGTAACCGGGACCAATGCCCATTGTTTTTTTAACTATTGTGTCTGGAAATCTTGGCCTCACAAGGATGAAACAAAACAATTTAAAAAAATATTGATTAATATGGCCATCACTGGCACGTTTACCCTTTACTAGGGCAGGCATAAATAAAAGAGGTGGTAGCTGTTCACTCAAAAGTTAAATACCTTGAACAGCTGATTGCTACGTAGTGTTGTGCAAATTTGAATTTATTACATGAAGACCTGGAATTCAATTGCTCATAACTAATGCAAATATGAATTTAGGCGGCCAATACTCTCGCATGTGATTTGTAGATAGTGACAGAGTAGGCACACTTCGGGTTGATACCCCCGTTCCGTTACACCCTGTATGTTTATTAAATTTAAGTTGATTATCAAATAAAACGCCTAGATCTCGAAATTCCTTAACGTGCAGCAAAGCCTCTGAATTAATCATGTATGTGTTGGCTGTAGGAGATTTATTACGCGTAAACTGCATTATAAAGCACTTAGATGTGTTCAAGGTCATATCATTTTCAACACACCAGACCGCTAACCTATCCAAGTCCTGCTGCAATAACTGTGGGTCAGTATCAGATTTAATGGGCTTCAAAATTTTAAGATCGTCAGCATAAAGGAAACATTGAGAGTTTACAAAGCACTTAGTTACATCGTTAACAAATATATTAAATAACAAGGGACCTAGATGTGAACCTTGAGGAACTCCCGATATATTAACATAAGCAAATGACATATAGCCATTAATGACAACCGTTGAACTTCTGTCTTGAAGGTAAGAATGAAGCCAATTTAACATGGAGCCAGAAACACCCAGACTTTTCAATTTATTTATTAGCAATGAGTGGTTAACACGATCAAATGCCTTACTGAAATCCGTGTAAACCACATCAACGGGGATTTTTCGGTCCGTATATTCAATTAATGAATTAGAGAAGGACACAAGGTTACTAGCAGTGGAGCGTGATTTTACAAAGCCATGTTGTTGGTCGACTATAATTTGCTTAAGGAACCACGTCAGGTGGTGTGTGACAAGCTTTTCAAAGACCTTCCCAAAATTAACAAGAATAGATATAGGCCGATAATTTTTAGCCTGGCGTTTGTCACCAGATTTATGCACCGGTACAATTAAGGCGTCCTTCCATTTTTTAGGAAAACTACCGCAACTAAGAGACCTGTTAAAAATTAAACACAGAGGCCAAGCCAAAACATCGGAGCACACTTTGATAAATACTGACGGTATGCCATCAATGCCAGCACCTTTCCTTTCGTTAATAGAACGTTATGCTTTAAGCACTTCAGACTCAGTAAATGAGAGGGAGCATAAGGATGTTGCAGGTGAAGCTTCACTAGTAGAGGGAGATACATTTATAGGAGTGTTATAGGTGTAAGTATAAGAATTTGCAAAGCAATTGGCAAATAAGTTGCACATATCAGGGCCATTAGTTGCAGTGGTGGAGCCGCTATGCACCTCAGAAGGATATTCACTACAGTTTTTTCTTTTGTTTTTAATAAAGGTAAACAGTGCTTTGGGATTATGTTTAATAGATGACTCAATTCTTTTCAAGTACTCACGGTAACAACTATTTTCCAACTTATCACATCTTTCACGCAGAATATTAAATTCAATTTTGTCCATAGGATTATTGAATTTTTTTACCTTAGAATGTAGTTTAAACTTTTCCTTCAGTAATGCAATGAGTTTAGCAGAGAACCAAGCAGGATATTTTTTGTTACCAATTTTTTTAAGGGGCACGTATTTGTTAATCAAAAAGTTTAGTTTGTCGTAGAATTTATCAATCATATCATCAACAGTATGACAGTCCTGAAAAATATAATCCCAATCAGCCTCTTTCAAACATGATATTATATTTTCATAGTCGGCATTAAAAAAATTTGGTTTGATGACGGTTTTAGGAACAAGAGTGCCGTTTATCATAAGAGGTAAACAAAATTCAAGCGGTGGATGTGGCGAATCAACTTTGCTTAAAGGATTATGACTAACCATCACATCATTTACTAAAATATTGCAAAGTATGAGATCGAGAATTCTAAAATCTTGATTCAGGATATGGTTATACTGATTTAGATTAGTAAAAGCCAAGAAATCCAATAATAAAGATGTAGTACTACTGTCTTTTTCTAGTGTCTCGGCGACAGTGTAAGGAACAGCGTCAACCCTATTCCATTTGATCATTCCCAGGTTAAAGTCACCAACAATAAGAGTATTAGCACCATGTTCATTAATAGCGTTAGTTGCATTGTTAACAAAATGCTCCAAAACAAGCTTATCAAGTGGGGAGGGCAAGTAGACGGCGCATATATATAGGCAAACATGATTATTAGGCCCACTCAATCTAACCCAGATATCTTCACAGTTACTATTATAACGCTTAATTTCCATAGAATTGAACCTCTTGGAAACAGCTATCAGCACACCACCACCATCCTTTTTTTTAGTAAGACTAGTAGTTTCGCGATCTCTTCTATAAATATTATATCTATGGTCAATTATTTCTGAATCAAAAATACCGCTATGCAACCAGGTTTCTGTAATAATGATTATATCAAAATCTTGTTTAATCAAATTTCTAAGGAAGACACTAGTTTTGGTTCTTAAACCACGTACATTCTGATAGAATATTTTTAAACTTACGAATTTTAACAATTAACGTTATGAGATCATGACTAATACAATTAAATCAAGAGTAAAGAAAAATACTAAAAAACTACTTAAGAGACTTAAGCCTATCGACGTTGCTAATAAGAATTGCTTCAGAGGCCTCATCTTTCCGCACAAATATTCTACCATTACGCACCCAAACGAACTTGTATTCAAGTTCCTTAGTACGCTTCCTGGCAGCAGCGTGAATCTTCTTGTTCTCAATAGAGAGGTGCTCAACAACGTAGATAGGTTGAGGTTTATCCGTAGCAATACCTAGATGGCCAGAGTGCAGCTTCTCCTGACGGTGAGACTTATTATATTTTATGACAGAAGCCAGGATGTCGTCGCGAGCACGAGGGCTAGGGAGCTGTACCAAGATAGATCTAGGTCTATCACTATCAGTTTGTTTTTTAGATATTCTGGTGCAGTGCAAGATATCAGACTCACTAATTTTGTGATTAACAGTCTCCCCCAGTTGTTGAACAATCTTCAGAATATTTTCGGATCGGTGCTCGGGAACGCATTGTATCTCAATGTTACTCGATCGTGCAAGCTGTTCCATCTGGTTAAGACGAACTCCCATGTCACGGACCGAAGAGCGCAGATTCTCATTTTCCTTCTCCAGCGCATGAATAGTTTCAGCCTTTTCCTCCAAACATGTTTTTATTTCTTCATATCGAGTGTTAAAAAATGAGAGCGAATCCTGGAAACCTGACACAAGTTCCTCAAATTTTTTCAGCTGAGCGGATACCATATCGCCAACAATTCCACTAAATTCTTCTCTAATTATTTGACGCAGATTGGCACTAGTAACGACGTCATCGTCCACTTCATCGTCGAGCAAGCGTGTTTTCCTGTCTCGCTGAGTGACATTTATGTCAAATGGAGTAGCAGGAGTTGAGCTGCAACCCCATTCTTGGGTCTTAGAGGGGGTCTTCTGGCGAGCAGGAGTACAACCAGCGGGAACCTTTTTTGCCAAGCAAATATGGCACCTCCAGTTTTTTTTAATGTCCGCCGACATTAGGCGGAATTTTTTTTCGTTTATGTTAGCACAGATAAGGTCGTATAATTTCTGGCATACTGAGCAGCACAAGGAATCACTGACATGAGTGATAGTGTCCTTGCATACGTTGCACTCCATTTTAAAAATCTATGAATAATCAGCAGCGAACGAAAATGACAGAGAGAAGCAATATACACTCAACAATAAAGTAAAACTTTCTCCGCAGCGCCTAACAGGGTACAGCGTTTAACAATTAGAAATAGTTGGTCAGCGATGCAGCGGCTAGTATGCACGAGCCGCACGCAGGTCCGCGGTCGTGTCCAAAACGTTGTAAGCGCCGTGGAGAACGTGTCGCTTACGCGTTACTTGCGGCGAAGCACAACACTTTAAAATAACACTTAGTTTGAGGTTATGTTTTGTTAGCTGTATAATTTAATTAGCCAGATAAAACAAAAAATACTGTATAAATCACTGTAAAAATCACTACACAGCCTTTATAACACTAATACTAGCTGTTAACACAATTTTTAGCAACGATTTCAAGAATTAAACCAGTTAAATTATTTATAAAATGAGGAGCGTTTAAGACGGGGTCTTGTTTTTTAGGCAACCGCAAATGTCATTGATATCATATAATATCGGGAGTCTCATATCCCTATTTCAAACGCGGTAAGAACCCGTTATTATGTGTTTTAATTAGGCATAGTCTATTCACTTAATGTCATTGTCATATTGATTAAAGATATTTTGGTTGACATTGGCAACACTAGTTGCCAATAAAAAAACTTAAGAAAGAAAAGGGAAGTGGAATTTTTCAACCATCACGGTTGCTTTTGGATTATTTTCATTTTTTAAATGCTTACATTGCAAGTTGATTAGTACACAGTTACCTCTATTATTTAAAACGCCGCTTATGCATTTATATTAAGCTTTGTAGATTTTTTTTTATGAAGGGGAATACAGTTTTATGTATGCAGGTGTTAAGAGCTTACCGTGCAAATCCTGTACTGGCTTGGGATACATGTTGGCCTCTCCAGTGCGCTTCGTTTGACCGAACAAGAAGAGGGCACCTGTAGCAACACATACGATTGTTTACAACAATTTTTTTAATACTACTTATAAACATTAACTCGCTCTGAACCGGTACAAGTGCAGATGATGGTTACATTTTCATGCATAACATTTTGTGCTCAAAGATACACTTTCGGGGCTACGTTCCCCCATAATTATATATTTATTTATTATATCGGTCCTGCGCTGCCCGCATCCAGCGGCTTTCCGCGACCTTCACCAGATCGTCGGTCCACCTTGTAGCGGGCCTACCCACAGCAGCACAGCTCGGCGCAGGACCGATCGTCGTGGAGATCCTTGGGGGAGGCCTATGCCCAGCAGTGGGCGTCGTACGGCTGATGATGATGATTTATTATATAAAAAATATATACGATACAGGGGAGCCGATTATAGGTTTCCACAAATAGACATAGTTTAAATCGGTCTGATAGCATTAATCACACAATACTACACTACACACAAACACTACAAATAAGGTAAACAAACGTAAGCACTAAACTTATTAAAAACAAATGATACACAAAAAATATGTAAAAAATAATAATAACTAACAATTCGCTATCCCATGCCGGAATAAAGCATGCTGAATTAAAATAACCTATTTAAAAATAAAAGTAAAGAAAAAAATGTCTGCAGTAAAAACAAAACAACGTAGATTCAACGTTATGACGCTATTAGATGGCGCTGTCCAGATTCAACATGATAATCACCTATTTTTCAAAAATACAACGTATTGGCAGAAGCATAATAATAGGTGGGTGTAATAAAAAGGGTCATCATTTACAGCCAAAAACAAAGATAAAAGATGAATCTGTCTGTTATACATGAAATGAGAAGGTTAAACGAAGGAAACTCTTACAGTGCCATCTATATTGTTTTTGAGGATCGTAGTCTGGAAAGTCCCTAATTCAGGTATTAAATCTTAGCATGCACATAATTTACACAATTTATGACGTATAATGAAGCAGGTGGAAGAAAAAACCGAACAGGGCCCCAGATTTTCTTAAATTACAGTTTCCTAGATCAAAGATTAATTATGAAATTTTTATTACTAAATAAAGACAGATCTAAAGGTGACTGACAATAGAGATTCTTTATTCTATTTAACACGTTCAAGGACAGAACGTCTAATGACGTTCCGATTCCAAGGTGTCATATTACCAATTATGAACCATCAATGACCCATGATCTCTGTCCGTGAAAGGGTTAACACTTTCAAGGACAGAACGTCTAATGACGTTCCGATTCCAAGGTGTCATAATTATTACCTATTATGAACCATCAATGACCCATGATCTCTGTCCGTGAAAGGGTTAACTTATTTCTGAATTTTAATAAAGAAAAATTTAATAATACGTACGACATTTTGTCACGTATTTCCATGACTTCACAGGTTGCTTTTTCATACAAATTCCATAGTAATTTCGGGTATTGACGTTTAGTAAAAAGTAACTGATTTGACCTCTGGGGTTAAAAAGGCCACATCGAAGCAATTCATCTAAGAAAGCAATGTTGCAATTTGACATTTGCACATATAAAAGTAAGTGCGCAGTGCAAACAAACAAATAGCAATATTGGTTTCTTAGATGAGTTGCTTCGATGTGGCCATTTTAACCCCCCAGTTGGAAACTAGCCTATTGTAGTATGATAGGACAGTTTTCTATGGCGAGCAGGCAGAACCCTTAATGGCATAATAAAAGATCTTGATATTGATATCTTCAACTGTAGTATACCATCATCAGTGCTTCTATGCTGTTCTGGGAGCAAATAAAAAACATAGAAAACGTTCAGCTGCTTGTCTTCCCGGGCATGTCGTAAAAACCGACAGATGGATTGTGTCCTCTAACATGATGGACTAATGTTATGGGCGATAGGCTGATCCCTTATCACCATAAGGTTCATCATATCCAGCTTACGACATCGTATCAACAGTGGCTGCAAGTTGTCTTTGATTACTTGTGGCTCTGCCCACCCCACTAGGGATTACGGGCGTGAGTTTATGTATGTATGTATGTAGTATACCATCAGTGAAGTGGAAATTGGCAAAAAGATATTAGTTGGTTGGGAGTATCATGCGTTGTAATTACGTGATCGCAGGCATTTTTCTGCTTGCAGTTTTCTATCCCGGACATTGTGGGCGACTAGTTGATTTTGCGTGAAATATGTTTGTTATGTCTGTATAGGTACCTAGTTTATTTTGCTATCTATTGTTGCTGTATGACCAACATATACCGAAGTCTATCTGTGGAAAACTATAATTGGCTCTTTTGTGATTTTTATGTTTATACTATTTGACGTATTTTTTTTTATTTACTTTCTTTGTATTGCTCTATTTATAACATTATTAATGACCGTATTCCTGGAGGTGGAATACGGTCATTAATATAGTAACCATGGTATAAGAAGAGCAGGCATGCTCAAAAGTGACAGCTAACATTTCAAGGTTAGCCCAGCTGACGTCATCCCGCCCTGCGTTGACATTTCGTAAAAACTAAATTACCCACGACCAATGTTTTTGTATTTACTTTGCAAGGAAAGGAGAATGGGCGAATCTGGTCCAAGAACCTCCACTGATGAGACTTATATGTAATGAAAGCTTATGCTTTCCCTATGAATCTGGCAAAGTTCTATCAGATTCTGTCCCGGGGTTCTTTTTTTACGGCCATGTTTGTCCTGGCTAAAAATGTGATAAAATACAGTGGGAGCTAAAATCGACTCAAGATTTGTTGATAGATAACCAAGTCTACATAAATAATTATGTATCATTATTGTATATCATTTTAAAGAGAATCTTTTCCAGAATCCGAAACATAAAAAAAAAAACAAAAAAAATCTTTTTGTAAGCGAATTATAGTCAATTTATATCTGCAGCGCCATTGTTTCTCGGTAGCTAAGTTCAAGTTTCATGCCTTTTACCCCTTCCAAAAGTATCTTACCGATTTTTTTTTATATTGCTTCCTGAATTTGATCTGAGTGATAATAACAAGAAAAATAAATAGACACCTCTCCGATAGAGACCGCCTAAGCTATTGCCTATTGCAAGAAATCGTCATCATTAGCAAGTCATTACGGTATTGCATATAAGCTTATCAGCAACTTGGAACTTGGTCCAAGAACCTCCACTGGTGAGAATTGCGTGTAATGATAGCTTATACTTGTCCTATGATTCTGGCAAAGTTCTATCAAACTCTGTCCTAGGGTTTTTTTAAGGCCATGTTTGTCCTGAGTGTACTAGTGGACTGCAAAATCACCTCAGGATTTGTTGTCGAAAAACTATTTAACTAAGTCTATATACATAATTATATATCATAATGTATATCAATTTTAAAGGGGAAGGTTATCAGAATCAGAAACACAAATAAAAAAAAAATGTATTATGTAAACGACTTTTAGCCAACTCACGTCCGTAGCACCATTTTTCTCAGCAGCTACGTACGAGTTTCGCGCCTTCCAACCTTTCCAAAGGAGCCCAATCATTTTTTCCTTCCACTGATACATTTCCGTCCTGCCGCATTCTAATCATGTTACGTCTGTTGGATTATAATGACTAGCCTTTGAGTACGTTATCTTGCAATAGGTCCATAGCTTACGCGGCCTCTATCGGAATGGTATCTATTTTATTTCTTGTTGTTGTCACTTGTCAGGTTAAGAATGCAATATCAGAAGAAGAAAAAAAATGATTGGGCTCCTTTGGAAAGGTTGGAGGGCGCAAAACTCGTACGTAGCTGCTGAGAAAAATGGTGCTACGGACGTGAGTTGGCTAAAAGTCGTTTACATAATGTATTTTTTTTATTTATGTTTCTGATTCTGATAACCTTCCCCTTTAAAATTGATATACATTATGATATATAATTATGTACGTATATAGACTTAGTTAAATAGTTTTTCGACAACAAATCCTGAGGTGATTTTGCAGTCCACTACTGTACACTCAGGACAAACATGGCCTTAAAAAACCCTAGGACAGAGTTTGATATAACTTTGCCAGAATCATAGGACAAGTATAAGCTATCATTACACGCAATTCTCACCAGTGGAGGTTCTTGGACCAAGTTCCAAGTTGCTGATAAGCTTATATGCAATACCGTAATGACTTGCTAATGATGACGATTTCTTGCAATAGGCAATAGCTTAGGCGGTCTCTATCGGAGAGGTGTCTATTTATTTTTCTTGTTATTATCACTCAGATCAAATTCAGGAAGCAATATAAAAAAAATCGGTAAGATACTTTTGGAAGGGGTAAAAGGCATGAAACTTGAACTTAGCTACCGAGAAACAATGGCGCTGCAGATATTAATTGACTATAATTCGCTTATATAAAGATTTTTTTTTGTTTTTTTTTTATGTTTCGGATTCTGGAAAAGATCCTCTTTAAAATGATATACAATATGATACATAATTATTTATGTACACTTAGTTATCCAGCAACAAATCTTGAGCTGATTTTAGCTCCCACTGTATTTTACCACATTTTTAGCCAGGACAAACATGGCCGTAAAAAAAGAACCCCGGGACAGAATCTGATAGAACTTTGCCAGAATCATAGGGAAAGCATAAGCTTTCATTACATATAAGTCTCATCAGTGAAGGTTCTTGGACCAGATTCGCCCATTCTCCTTTAGTAATTCAAATTTCACCCTCTTCCTGTCAACCGATTAATCTGAAATTTTGTATACACTTTGGATTCTGGTGACAATACAATTATGTTTATTCATTATCATTATAAATCCAAGATGGCGGCCGCTACAAAATGGCGGATAACGTAGGTTTTATCAATCCCATCAATATGGGTATCAAATGAAAGGGCTCAACAAGCAAAATACAATATACTAAAAAAAAATTAAATCCAAGATGGCGGCCTCTACAAAATGGCGGATAACTTAGGTTTTATCAATCCCATCAACATGGGTATCAAATGAAAGGTCTCAACAAGTAGAATACAATTTACTATGCAAAATTAAACGGTTTTATATTTAGCTCACCCCGTTTGTTTTATATTTCTTGGGTCAAATTTAGTAATTCAAATTTCACCCTCTTCCTGTCAACCGATTAATCTGAAATTTTGTATACACTTTGGATTTTGGTGACAATACAGTTATGTTTATTCATTATCATTATAAATCCAAGATGGCGGCCGCTACAAAATGGCGGATAACGTAGGTTTTATCAATCCTATCAATATGAGTATCAAATGAAAGGGCTCAACAAGCTGAATACAATATACTAAAAAAATTTAAATCCAAGATGGCGGCCGCTACAAAATGGCGGATAACGTAGGTTTTATCAATCCCATCAATATGGGTATCAAATGATAGGGCTCAACAAGCAGAATACAATATACTAAAAAAAATTAAATCCAAGATGGCGGCCGCTACAAAATGGCGGATAACGTAGGTTTTATCAATCCCATCAATATAGGTATCAAATGAAAGGGCTCAACAAGCAGAATACAATATACTAAAAAAAAATTAAATCCAAGATGGCGGCCGCTACAAAATGGCGGATAACGTAGGTTTTATCAATCCTATCAATATGGGTATCAAATGAAAGTGCTCAACCAGTAGAATACAATGTACTATATAAAATTAAAATCCAAGATGGCGGCCTCTACAAAATGGCGGATAACTTAGGTTTTATCAATCCCATCAACATGGGTATCAAATGAAAGGTCTCAACAAGTAGAATACAATTTAATATGCAAAATTAAACGGTTTTATATTTAGCTCACCCCGTTTGTTTTATTTATTCTTGGGTCAAATTTAGTAATTCAAATTTCACCCTCTTCCTGTCAACCGATTAATCTGAAATTTTGTATACACTTTGGATTTTGGTGACAATACAATTATGTTTATTCATTATCATTATAAATCCAAGATGGCGGCCGCTACAAAATGGCGGATAACGTAGGTTTTATCAATCCCATCAATATGAGTATCAAATGAAAGGGCTCAACAAGCAGAATACAATATACTAAAAAAAATTAAATCCAAGATGGCGGCCGCTACAAAATGGCGGATAACGTAGGTTTTATCAATCCTATCAATATGGGTATCAAATGAAAGTGCTCAACCAGTAGAATACAATGTACTATATAAAATTAAAATCCAAGATGGCGGCCTCTACAAAATGGCGGATAACTTAGGTTTTATCAATCCCATCAACATGAGTATCAAATGAAAGGTCTCAACAAGTAGAATACAATTTACTATGCAAAATTGAAATCTAAGATGGCCGCCGCTACCAAATGGCTTATAACAATTTTTTATCAATCCCACCAATATGGGTATCAAATAAAAGGGCTTGACAAGAAGAATACAGTGCACTATATAACCTCAATATTTAAGATGGGCGCAGCCACTAAATGGCGTATAATAATAAGATTAAAATTTAGAAATTGAATCTGGGATGACGGCTGAAAGAAGAATGTTGCCTTTAATACTAACATGGGCTTCTACAATACATAAAATGCAGGGCAGCACTGTGGATCACGCAGTCGTATACTTAGGTGCGAAACTGTTTGAAGAAGGTCAAGCCTACGTGGCTCTTAGTAGAGTAAGATCTTTGCAGGGACTACGTATAGAGGAGTTGGACTGCAATAAACTAACGGGCACGAAACCTTGCAATAATGAAGCACTAAATGAATTAAACAGAATGCGAAATAAAAACTAAAAACTAGAAAATAAAAATAGGTAAAAAAACTTTAACATAAAAACGTTAAACGGTTTTATGTTAAACATACATTGCAATGTTAAAGCTAAATGTACTAAAAACAAAAAAATAATAAAATAGATACAGTCGTGGGAATTATAAACATATGCATAGACTAGACTAAAATAAAACCGTGGGGCACGTCAATTGTCTACAATCGTTGATTAAAATGTTTGTTTTGTAATGTTACACTATAATTAGGCAGTTGTTCAACCGACAACGATGGACGTGTGATAAGTAGGGCTAGAATGTGGAAACAAGCTAGCAAGCTTGATTATAAGCGAGTTTTAGGGTTTCATAGTGGTGAGCGAGTAGTACTTTTATCATATGTTTTGTCGATTAAAGACAAACTACGAGCAGTGAAACGATTCCTCGCCAGCCAGCAGTGTGAATATCCAACGATAAACTAGTTGAAACATCTCTTTTATTTACATGGAGTGTAAAACTATTGGAATTTCCATGAGCAAGAAAATAGTAAGTAATTTCCTCACCGTCTGCGGGCCAACTGCCTAACGACGAATTAAACGATTCTTCTATCGCACATTAAGTCGATAATTTGTAGACAATTGACGTGCGCCACGGTTTTATTTTAGTCTAGTCTATGCATATGTTTATAATTCCCACGACTGTATCTATTTTATTATTTTTTTGTTTTTAGTACATTTAGCTTAAACATTGCAATGGCCCCGATTCCTGGAGACACCGTCTAATTTTATTTTAAGTTATATCTGTCATTTTCATATCCGTCGAAAAGGAAAGGGACGGATGATTCACATCTCTTAATTTTAGGAAGAATGAGTAAATGAACGTGTCGGGTTATTGACTGATGTAAAATTTTTAGACGGTTGGTTTAGATTTGTGCTTAAAATTGACGTGTGTTCCATAAATTTTATGCTTGTCGATTACCCGTCCCTTTCCTTTTCGGCGGATAAGAAAATGACAGATATAACTTAAAATAAAATTAGATGGTATTTACAGGAATTAGCACCATTGTATGTTTAACATAAAACCTTTTAACTTAAAAAGTTTTTTTACCTATTTTTTTTTTGTTTTTGATATGGTCTTACAGTGTGGTTATTTCCGCAGGAGAAGTCGACAATGTCCACGTCCTTGACGGGCATCACGTGGCCATCCTTGGTCTTCTCGAAGAACATCGCGACGTGCTTCGGGACCGTCTCAAAGTGGAACGAAAGCTTCGTGCTCGTCACGAAGTACTTCCCGTCCGTGTTGTGACCTGGGACAAAACAAGTTTTACGACAAAATTCGACGACCGACCGACAGCATGAAATATCATTAACACCCTCTGATGTCCAGTGGTTGAGGTTCGACTCCCGGTGAGGTCAAATCTAACAAAAAAATCGTTTTGTGAAACTGTCTGAGGTTTGGTCAGGACATAGCAGGCTGATTGAAAAATAAGATGATTCCGACACTCACGAAGTACATACGTCCACATACTCACAAACAGATTACACTCTGGTGTTGATGCATGTGCATTAAGCATGAAAAGAGCAGTTCGCGCTATTTATAATCTGCGTCGTCGGGAGCTGTTTAAAGAAATAAATACAATGACGGTCGCAAGTCAATATATTTATGAAAACACTAGCTTTTGCCCGCGACTTCGTCCGCGTGGCGTGTTATATAAGAGAGAGATCTTTGTGTGTGTGGGAGTGCATACTTATGCAGTTTAGATTTTTTCATAAGTACATTTTTTTTTTCCCAATAACTCCCATTTTTCAAAATACAGCCAAAAATAAACTTTATATTTACTAAGGTATGCATGCATGCTAGATTGAATCAATTGATTGAATTGTTTTTTTTTAATTGATTGTTCATTGAGTTTTAATTTTAATACACACTTCCTCTCTTCCCTTCAACGTTGCTGTGCCCTACAGGGTCCATGTTTTAGTTCCTATGCCTATGTAACACCCCATTGTACTACATGGAATGCAATAAATAATTTAATTGAATTGAATTGAAAATATCTATCTTACGCGGTTTCGATTTTATCATACAAATGTTTTTTTCCCACTAACTCCCGTTTCCGTGGGAATTTTGCAATATCCTGTTGCAACTAAGCTTTAAGTTAACTAAGGTACCTGCATGCCAAATTTCAAGCGTCTAACTTGAGTGGTTTAGATTTTTCATACAATACATACATACATACATAAACTCACGCCTATTTCCCACCGGGGTAAGCAGAGACTATAGAATTCCATTTGCTTCGATCCTGACACACTTCTCTTGCTTCCTCCACATTCATCAATCGCTTCATACACGCACGCCGGTTCAGAGTAGATCGTATTGAACCTTTTCTAAGGACATCTCCAATTTGGTCATCATAAGTCCTAGATTTTTCATACAAAAGGATTTTCCCGCTAATTCCCGTTCCCGTGGGAATTTCGGGAATTCCTTTCTTAGTACACCTCTACGGTATCTAAGGTACCTGCATGACAAATTTCAAACATCTAACTTGAATGGTTTAGATTTTTCATACAAAAGGATTTTCCCGCTAACTACCGTTCCCGTGAGAATTTTGGGAATTCCTTTCTTAATGCACCTCTACGGTACCTAAGGTACCTGCATGACAAATTTCAAACGTCTAACTTGAGTGGTTTAGATTTTTCATACAAAAGGATTTTCTTGCTAATTCCCGTTCTCGTGGGAATTTCGGGAATTCCTTTCTTAGTGCACCTCTACGGTACTTAAGGTATCTGCATGCCAAATTTCAAACGTCTAACTTGAGTGGTTTAGATTTTTCATACAAAAGGATTTTCCCGCTAATTCCCGTTCCCGTAAGAATTTCGGAAATTCCTTTCTTAGTACACCTCTACGGTATCTAAGGTACCTGCATGCCAAATTTCAAACGTCTAACTTGAGTGGTTTAGATTTTTCATACAAAAGGATTTTCCCGCTAATTCCCGTTCTCGTGGGAATTTCGGGAATTCCTTTCTTAATGCACCTCTAAGGTACCTAAGGTACCTGCATGACAAATTTCAAACGTCTAACTTGAGTGGTTTAGATTTTTCATACAAAAGGATTTTCTTGCTAATTCCCGTTCTCGTGGGAATTTCGGGAAATCCTTTCTTAGTGCACCTCTACGGTACTTAAGGTATCTGCATGCCAAATTTCAAACGTCTAACTTGAGTGGTTTAGATTTTTCATACAAAAGGATTTTCCCGCTAATTCCCGTTCCCGTGGGAATTTCGGGAATTCCTTTCTTAGTACACCTCTATGGTATCTAAGGTACCTGCATGACAAATTTCAAACATCTAACTTGAATGGTTTAGATTTTTCATACAAAAGGATTTTCCCGCTAATTCCCGTTCTCGTGGGAATTTCAGGAATTCCTTTCTTAGTGCACCTCTACGGTACCTAAGGTACCTGCATGACAAATTTCAAACGTCTAACTTGAGTGGTTTAGATTTTTCATACAAAAGGATTTTCTTGCTAATTCCCGTTCTCGTAGGAATTTCGGGAATTCCTTTCTTAGTGCACCTCTACGGTACTTAAGGTATCTGCATGCCAAATTTCAAACGTCTAACTTGAGTGGTTTAGATTTTTCATACAAAAGGATTTTCCCGCTAATTCCCGTTCCCGTAGGAATTTCGGAAATTCCTTTCTTAGTGCACCTCTACGGTATCTAAGGTACCTGCATGCCAAATTTCAAACGTCTAACTTGAGTGGTTTAGATTTTTCATACAAAAGAATTTCCCTTCACTACTCTGCTCCTATTGATTGTAGCGTGATGAAAAGTATACTATAACCTGTCCAGGAGTGTGAAGAATAATTGTACCAAGTTTCATTAAAATCCGTCCAGTAGTTTTTGTTTCTATAAGGAACATACAGACAGACAGACAGACAGACAGACAGACAGACAGACAGACAGACAGACAGACAGACAAAAATTTTACTGATTGCATTTTTGGCATCAGTATCGACCACTTATCACCCCCTGATAGTTATTTTGAAAAAATATTTAATGTACAGAATTGACCTCTCTACAGATTTATTATAAGTATAGATTATGCATATACTTACGTAAAATATATCCCTCCTTACGAGAAATTGTGAAAGGCATACTTACAATTCAAGGAATAAAAATAAAATTGCTATTCAAAATTCTAGATTAAGTAAATTATATTCGTCTTTTTTGGGGGTTATGTATACGTTTTAACAATAAAATACCAGATAATATTTTAAATTTGTCAGAAAATAAATTTAAAGCTCATGTGAAGATTACTTTATGTAAAAAAACTTATTATAAGATTAATGATTACCTAAATGATAAAAATGTCTGGTATTGAATGTGTTCCTCTATTTATTTAATAACTTGTAATGTATACCCTGGTTGATTTAAAAGATGAGTAGCTTTTGCTGTTTTTGTTTCTTGGAGTTTCTTGTGACGTAAATTCAAAAATGTTACATTGACTTTCAACAAGTTTGTCCATGATAATTACGTTGAATAAATGATTTTGATTTCTGATTTCATGTGCAGTGATAGGAGTGGCGAGTGTATGCGCCACCATGCAATTTAAGGGGTATAGAGGTGCACGTTATGGGGTATAAAGCGAGTACTCACCCAGCTGACCGTACTCGGGCAGGCCGAAGGAATGAAGGGCGCCATTGCAGTCGAGAATCATTGAGAACTCCGCACCGCAACCCACCTTCACGATTGGAGCGCCACTACAATCATTATTTGCATAAAAAACAGACGGGCAAATTATTAAGTTAAATAATAAGTATGCCGATTGAAAATGTAAAGAACTTTAAATGTCTAGGCAGTGAAACGGAAATCTTTTGCTACCTATAGACAAGGTAGGTAAATAGGAAATGGTGTTAAAATACTGATATGTTTCAGAAATTTATAAAGTGGTGTTTACCTGAAGGGCACAGCTAGATGTTATAGACCGGTGAGCATGAGACAAAGAAAACTCCCTTGAATTTGTACAATGTATATTTTACAATTATAATTATGGAAGTACAACCATGGGCAGGTAAAAACCCTATGGAGGGAGACAGGTCGCGCTTTGGTCCGTCAGGTTAATTGTCACTCCGTAACAACCATGGGATATCACTATATTTAAAAACACTGTCCGTACACCTGTAGGCACCTCACTTACTCGAGGACCTCCGACTATCAGGCCTACCTGAGGCGTTCCGGAATACCGTACAGGTGATGAGTTGAGGCCGGCTCAGGCCAGGGCGTGCTGGACGATGGCGGCGCAGCGGGCCAACTGTTACGCAGCTGGCGGGCTGCACGTCCACCGGTCAACCTCGCAGACCTTCACCGGGCCTTATCCGGTGTGTTGACAAAAGGAGAGGCGCGGCACATCCACATGCGCGCCGCACAAAGGGAAGCTTCGACGTGCAAACAACCAAGGCAAGCTCCGCCGAAATGAAGCTTGAAATAACTCTCAAATGCAGAAGAAAACAGTAGGAATCTTCATTCACAAAATTTGTAGAAATAGTCTGATCCAATCATAAACTTCTTCACAGAACTTAAAAACGTCAGAAAATTAAACAAAACTTTAAAGACGTTAAAACAATTAAAACTCAAAAACTTTAAAACTTTAAAAACTTTAAAAACCCCATCTGCAACAAGGAATGGCAATGATTAGCATGTGGTTCAGCTGACAGCGTGGCAGGGCAACTCACGAGTGTAAAACAAAGAAAATAACTTACAGGTTCATCCGGGATAGTTGGGCATCGCTCGGATGAAACCTAATCCCACCCACTGGACCTTCGGCGATGGGATTTCAGTGATGTTGCTGAAAACAAGGACCTCGAGGTTATCACAAAGTTGGTGCAAAAATATGCACGAAGAATTGCGAGGACTCACCATCTCGGTTAAGTTGTTTATTTAAATCGAGACATCGGCTCTTGATGTCGCCGATAAATCGTGGCTTTTAATTTGCCCACATTATAGTTACGGCAGTGGAGTCTCCGGCGCTCTCGCGACGTCCCCACTTTCCATAACCTGTCTCTCAGCTCAGCCAGCTGTCAGTCTGACACAAGAACCACGAACAAAGTTGCTAAACTAGAAAAAATCTACCAAACCATAAATTCGCCGAATCAACGACAACAATCGATCGACTTGTTTGATCCCAAAATTTAAACAATATAATTATAATATATCAAAATAAATGTTGCAGATAATTTTAATATACCAAATTTTGAAGAAAATAAAATAATTAAAAATATTCGGGCCCATCGATAACCCTGCAGCGCCATCTGTGATTTCCTGCGGGTAAAATATAAAAACAACGTTATATCGCCAGAAACCACAAGATGTCGCTACAAGGCTCGTTGGTCCGAAATGCTTCGTTACAATACCCCCCTACCCACGAGAGGTTTCGAACTGGGTGAGAAACACGGCTGCCCTCAGCCATAGAGCCTGGAGCGCACAACCAGTCTAAATTTTATCAAATTTTAAAAAAAATCTGTCACAGAAGACGAGACAACAACAATTTATAAAAAAAAAACGTAACGAAGCACAAACACCAACATCTAAACAGCACAACCCTAAGCACAACAATTACCCCGACCTGTTATTCACCACCATTCATTGATCACCTTTCACTTCTTTCATATAGTAGCACCCAGTATCCATTTCACTGGATGTTACCCACATTCATACCCCTGTTGAGCTGACGACTATCTTAGTGTCACTCGATACCCCAATTCTAAAGACAAAGACAAAAAACAAAACAACAGTTGTTAGAGGCTTATTTAAGGAGTCACTACCCGCTCCGTCAAAAAACAAAAAAAAAAAAAAATAGTCAACCTAATGAGGTTTCCTATTTAAGTATATTTTCTATTAAACGGCTTCTATATGCCTAAAAAAAAAAATGTTGACACGAGCAACATAAAAACTATTTTAAATAGTTGGCTATAATCGCCTATACAAAAAAATATGGAACGCTAAAGTGGGCGTTCATAAAAACGCTGCGTTGCAGACGCTAGTGTGCATGGGCCTTTATCAGCGCACACATAAACACACTAAAAAAAAACATAAAACCACATAAAACATTTATTTGTAAATCTAGTGATTTTAAATCAAAAGACTACATAAAAAAACGTGACAGTTACAAATAGGTTGTTACTAGGTCTATTACGACACAAGTAAGCACACCAGTTTTATTTTTCTAAAACAAAATGTTATCAAAGCTAACCATATGAAAAAGAAAAATAATGTAACTTTCTTTATAAATGTAAATTTAAATTAAAGCCAAAAACAAAGATCCAAGCCGGTAAAATGTTTTTAAAAAAATATGACTAGGGGAACACGGGGCAATTTGAAAATTAAATTTTTAAATCTTTTATATGCCAAGAACCTAAGTTCTTGCCACTAAATGAGACCAATTCGTATACCAAGGGTGATAATACCTTTTTAATTACGCACTGCTCGTATTTTGGGGCAAGTTTCGAGGCTTTAAAATTAGCGGCGTCACTCTGCACGTACGTTTTCCGCCACACTACTTGACCTTCGCGCAAAGTATTAACGTTACGGCGTCGCAGGTTGTAGTACTTCGCGTTCGTCGTGTGAGCCTTCTCTATATTAACCCGAACCTTATTAAAAATATCCCGAAGGACCCCAAATTCACCCGCATACTCGTCCCTTGGCATAGAGATCTCATATTCCCTGTCATCATTATAAAAAGAACCGTTAATAATTGGTTCCCGGCCATGGACCAAAAAGAATGGACTAAACCCAGTGGTTTCGTTCACCGCACTATTTATTGCAAATTGCACCTTAAATAAATTAATATCCCATGCCCTATGATCGTCAGCTACATAAGACGAAACAGCTGTCATGACTGTTTTGTTATACCTTTCCACCATGTTAATCTGTGGCGTATACCTAGGCCCGTAGTGAACTCGTGGAATATTGTACTTCTTGAGAAGGCCACTGAATTCTGATCCCGTGAATTGAACCCCATTGTCGGTAATTACGGTTTCAGGAATCCCGTGAGCTAGAAGCACATAATTCTCAAAGTTTTTAGCTACTGCAGCACTAGTCGCTCGACGAAGTGGAAATAACATGGTGTACTTTGAAAAACAGCATGTTACTACTAAAAGGTGCATGTAACCCGAACGTGATCGTGGGAGAGGTCCTACCAAATCTACGGATACAGCTTGAAACGGCCTATAACACTGCTTAGGCTGACCCATGATCCCAGGAGTGAGTTTGGTCCTGTGCTTATAAGCGGAACAAATACTACATTTGTTGACAAAATCAAGCACGTCGCGGTACATTCCTGGCCAGAAATACCTCAAACACAACCTACGGTGCGTTTTAAACACTCCGAGGTGTGCCGAGGTCGGTGGTTCGTGGTTTTCGGACATGACCTGCAGACGGTTTGACTTTGGCACAACAATCTTCCAATCAAACTCCTGAGTCAGGGCATACTTACCCTTGCTGTATCGTAGAAGAGTACCATTTTCGACGCGATAATTGGGATAATTTTTGGGATAAGCCGTACATCCAGAGTAAACCTTATCATACCACTCATCACCGGTTCCTGCATTTGGAGCATCGATGGCATCCACATGCAGCAATCGTGAGAGGGCATCAGGGACGACATTATCCTTCCCTTTCCTATGCTCGATTGTAAAATTAAATTGGGATAACCTACAACCCCAACGAGCTAAGCGTCCCGTAGGATTCTCCAAATTCATGAACCACCTAAGTGAAGCGTGATCGGTTACGACGGTGAATGGTCTACTACCTAAATATGGTTCAAATTTCTCAACCGCGTACACAACTGCTAACGCCTCCCTTTCGGTAGCACTATAGTTACGTTCGTTTTTGTTAAGGGATCTGCTGATATAAGCGATAGGGCGGTCATGGCCATCAATGTTCTGCGCTAACACACCTCCTACGCCAAAATTTGATGCATCGCAGTGAACTGAAAATGGTTTACTAAAATCAGGGCAGGCTAAAATTGGAGCTGAAACTAATGTGTTTTTTAAAGTGACAAAAGCGTTTTCTGCATCCTGGTTCCAGATAAATTTAGTTTTTGAGCTGGTAAGAGCGTGTAAGGGTGCCGCAATGGTGGAGAAATTCCTAATAAACCTACGGTACCAAGAACAAACACCTAGAAAGGTTTTTAGTTCTTTCGAACTTTTGGGTACCGGAAACTCCAGAACAGCACGAACCTTATCGGGATCCGTCCTAAGCCCAAACTCATCCACTACATAACCCAGATATTTTAAAGAGCTGCGGAAGAATTTGCTCTTCTCAAAGTTAATCGTTAAATTGGCGCTCTGTATTCTTTCGTGAAGCCTTTTTAAAAGAAGTATGTGCGTTTCCAGATCCTCAGCAACTACTATAATGTCGTCGATGTACACGAATATCATGCCTTTAGTTACGTCACTGCAGAAAGGATGTCCAAACAACATGTCCATGAGCCGTTGTTGGCGAGCAGGAGCTCCGCATAGGCCGAATGGCATAACTTTAAATTTAAACAACCCCCTACCAGGCACTGTAAAACTCGTCTTCTCCTGTGAGCTAGGGTCGAGTGGAATTTGCCAAAAGCTCGATTTAAAATCCACAGAACTGATGTATTTGGCATTCTTGAGGCTATCTAATATCTGGGGTATGTAAGGAATGGCATAAGCATCGCCTTTCGTCACAGAGTTGAGCCTCCGGCAGTCCAGACAAAATCGCCATGTACCGTCAGCTTTAGGAACCATAAGGACCGGGTTGTTCCAAGGGCTCTCGCTCGGAGCGACGACGTCCAGCTCCAGCATCCTGTCCAATTCCTTATGTAGTTCCTTCTGCTTTTCCGGTGACATGGGATAAGGTCTACACTTGACCGGTGGTGCAACCCCAGTGTCGATGACATGCTGAGTAAGATGCGTCCTACCTAAACCCTTGCGCTCAAAAGAAATGTCATGAAATTTCGATATCATTAGCTCCGCTAACTCTTTGTGTTCACTGGGAAGACTGTCATAAGCTTGTATAGAGTTGACTGGCATTTCTAAAAACATTTGTGGACCTTTCATGTAGGAAACACTTTCGAAAATTTCTGGCATTAAATTGTATGCCCGCCAAAAGTCCACGCCTAAAATAACATTTAATTTAATACTGGGTATTATAAAAAATTTCAAAATTTTGGTTACTCCATTAAATGTAATGGGCAACATTAAAAATCCTGTAGAGGTACACTGGGAACCATCCGCAACAGTAACATTAGTGTTTTTGCCAGATTGTACTGTAAAACCTAATGATTTAAAATATTCTTGTGCTCCATTTCCTAAAATTGAAATTGCTGCACCTGAGTCCAGTAATCCATAAATTGTCAAATCCAGGACATTAAGTTTTAAATATGGTCGAACGTCATCATCATTGGGCTCGAACAAAACGGAAGCTACGTTGTTAAGCTTAAAATAATTAGTTACTACCTGTAACCATTGTTTCCAATCCCCATCTTCGACCTTCGATGGAGGATCGGCGTTATTGTCCGAGCAACCTAGTTTTTTGGGTTGTTACATTTTGGGCACGACCTTACCGTAAACCCTAAATGACCGCATTTAAAACATTTGACTGTCTTGTCCCTACACCTTGCGGTTGAGTGAGTAGACACTTTACATCTTTTGCAAAATTCTGATTTGTTAGCAGCAGATTTTGTCCTATAACTACCAGGCTTTTCATTATTTGGCGGTTGTCGCTGCCTAAAAGTTTGAGCCTGAATTGGTGGCTGAACTACCGAAACCTGTTCGGTTTCCCTAACATCAGGGGATTCGCTGACTGGCATAATAGGTTTTGTTTTGCCTTTGTACACGAAGTCATTGTTCAAACTAGACTGCTTAGGTGGTTCGACAAAGAGCTGTGTCATTTGTCGCGCAGATTCTATTTTTCGGCATTTTTCTTTTAATTCAGCTATCGTAGCTATGTCGTGCAATGCTAACTGCTCTCTAAAAACGGGCCTAATATTGTGCGTCAAAATTTCTAATTTGTCACTATCCGAAAGTGGTCGTTTCAATTGTGAAAACATACAGTTCATGACTGCAAAATAGATGTGTGTTGGTTCATCCTGTCCTTGGGTGCGAGCTCTAATCTCCCCCAGCAAACGATAATCGAAATCAACGGGTGCGAATTCCTGGACTAAAAGCTCACTTAATTCCTGCCAAGACGAAACCTGCTCCTTAACACCTCTGTACCATAGAAGACCTTGGTCCGAAAAGAAACAAAAGGCGGACTTGAAAAGTACATTGTCACTAACTCCGAACGCTGAGGCGCGTTCACCTATCGATTGCAAGAACGTATGTGGACTCGTACGGCCGTCGAATTTAATGTTCCACTTCATTAAATTAATTGCTGAACCATCTGTCCCTTTTCCCCTGTTTTCCTCTTCTGGGTCGATGACGTTTTTTGTTGACAACAATTTCTCCAATGAGTGACCGCATGCTATAAGATTTTTATTCAGCTTCAATTTTATGTCCCTATCGACAGACTCCGTGCATACCACACGCTCAAGACGGTGATGAAGATGATTATATAAAGCCCTTGCACGCATAAGGTGATGACGTTCCCTAGACTTCACTGCTAAATCAAGTTTTGCCTGCAGCTCCTTCAGCTTTTCGGTGATGATTGGGAATTCTGCCTGTGGTCTTCGTTCATCATCCATTATTTCATCCGGAGAGAAACCAGTGATCAACTCCCTAAGCTGTTTCTTCAATTTGAGAACAGTATCAGCTGGTGCTTCTGCACGAATACTCACCTCATATATTAATTCATCACGGAGCAGTGAATGTAAATAAACAGTTTGGATATCCATGGTTGTGTTTCAGAGTTATAATTTCAAGATTGAAAAGTGGTTTGAAGTAAACTGAAGTAAATTTATGTTTCAAAATGTACCCGTCTGCCTCCAAAACTTATTTTCTAAAATATGTACTAAATTTTCATTAAATATAAACCAAATAAGTGTAATTATCACACAACATCAATTCTTTATATCCCTGTAGTTAATTTTCACAATAATAAAAGAAACAACAGTGTTTTTAAATAAATTTTGTTGAAGGTTATGTTTACTTTTAATTGTTATTGTCAAGTTGTAATATGTTGTGAATAAATAAAGATTGTAAAGCAAGTCGACTACTAAATATTACTCAATAAAGTTGTTTTTTTAAAGACAGATCTAAAATTATTCCAAAAAACAAATAAGTAAAATGCTTGCCAAGCAGCGGCACAACTAACAATATGATGATGAAGCAAAGTTACAAAATATCAATTTCTACTCAATGTCCTGTTGTAAATGTTATCAAATAACTATCTTTATAGCTGATGTTTTGAAAGTATTATTAATTGTTTTAATAATAAATGGTTTTTTAATTATTTATGTTTACAAATTGTAAAAAAAAAATGTTGAAAATATGCAGTACTACTATTATGGATATTAGTCCTAATTTTACCAAAAGAAAAACTCAATTGTTAATAATAATAATAATAATAATAATAATGTTTATTGAATAGCTCAGTTACAGTTCTCGTTGAAACCCTGTCTCCCAAACTAGGCGAACCTGTATTTTGGAAGACAGTGTCTTCCCAAAATAAGTACTTATTAGCTACAATAACAGTGGTGACAATACGGTATTAAAATAAACAATAAGTAATAAAATAAATAAAAATAAAAGTGTTCGTGTGTGTGTGTGTGTGTGTGTGTGTGTGTGTGTGTGTGTGTGTGTGTGTGTCGGTGTGTGTGTTTGTGTGTGAGTGGGCGTGGGTTTGCGTGCTAGTGTAGTGAAAGATGTCATATCAGTGGATGTAGAAATTTTTCCGTATGTTCATGGTTTAGCTCTAACATTATAGCTTTAAGTTTCTTTTTCAGGTTATATCTGCTAAATTTTGTTATATTTACTATCTCGCTACAGGTTCTATAAAGATACGGACCTCTGTAACAGTATTGTCGTCTAGCAAAGCTCGTTTTGTAGGATGGTACAGGAACACGAGGCCTTCGTTTTTGGAGAAAATTTGATGGTAGCGTTGGAAGGACAGATTTATGATGTCTTAAAACTGCATTGTGTATGTACAATTGTCTTACTGATAGTATCTTAGCATCTTTGTATATCATCTCCGTTGAATATCTCCTGGGTTTTCGAAACATAACCTTTAGTATAGAACGTTGTGCTCTTTCCAGAACCTCTAGGTGTGTTTCAGCTGCACCTCCCCAAGCTGGCAAACAATATGCTATTAACGATTGACACAGGGCTAAATATACTTTTATAAGGAGAATAGGATCAGCAACTTCGCGTAGATTTCTGAACACTGGTATCAATCTCCTTATTCTGCTAGCAGTTGCTATTATATGGGGTTTCCAACTCAGTCTTTCGTCAATCATGACTCCCAGATATTTCATCGTTGATGTTTGGGCCAGGCGTTTACAAGTACATGTGCCGGGCAAGCCCGTTTGCCTGTTGCACGGATAGGTATGAGCTGGTACTTTAAAAGATACTGGAGGTCTGGTTGCCGCTGTTTTGCCAAAACAGATATATTTTGTTTTGGGCACATTAATGGTAAGGAGGTTGTCTTCCAACCAATGGGTTACGGCCTTAAGTCCTTTTTCAGTGCTAGTTTGGACATCGTCCCAAGAAGGACCATGGAATATTAGGGCCGTATCATCAGCAAACGCAAGCAAATGACCATTCTCAAGTTGCAGTTGACAAAGATTGTTGGTGTAAATCAAGAACAATGTTGGTCCTAGAGTACTTCCTTGTGGTATACCGTACGTTACACGGGAGTTGCTACTATTAATTCCAGACACTCTTACTGCTTGTTCTCTAGACGATAGATAGTCTCTTAACCATTCAAGCGCTACTCCACGGACCCCAAGATGCTCAGACTTATGGAGGAGTAGTGGTATTGACACGGTGTCGAATGCTTTCTTTAAGTCAAGAAAAACACTTACGCATTTTTCGCCTGTATCAAGATAATTAGTCACCAGATTAGAGAGGGTTATAACAGCATCCTCAGTGCACTTGTTCGGACGAAATCCGTACTGGTTGCATGCTAGGAGCTCCTTACTTTCGAGAAATTTTATAAGTCTGATGTTAACAATTTTCTCCAATATCTTGCTAATCGTACTGAGTAAAGAAATAGGCCTGTAGTTCGACACCGTGGCTCTATCACCTCCCTTATGAACCGGTATAACAACCGCCTTTTTGAAGAGTCCTGGAAAACTTCCAGTAGCCAAACTTAAATTGCACATGTGGGCAATCGGATTACAAAGTATGGTATGGAATTTTTTGACAAAGTCGGAGGAGATTGAGTCCATGCCAGGGGCGCTTTTGCTCTTCATATTAAGAATTATCTTGTCCACTTCTAGATAGTCAGTTGGAACCATCATTATCGAATGGATACTATTCACCGGGGTCGTCTGTTGGGTATTAGTCAGATCCTGCACAGATTTTCCTAGATTTATAAGTATTTCGTCAGCTAGCTCACTACCTACTGACGTAAAAAACTTATTCACCAGATCAAGGGATTCAACTGGTGAATCTGTTATCTGAAGCAGATCAGAGGCGGGTGCATTCTGAGTGGTAAGATTACAGATCTCTTTTATTGTGGTCCAAGTAGCCTTGTTGTTTCCAACGTTTTTATAGAGTTCCTGCCTATAATATGATACTTTTAAAGATTTAGCTGTGGCGTTACATATGTTTCTATATGCTTTATAATTGCTTTTAAGAATCTCATCATTGGGTTGTTTTCTTGTTAGTTGGTGTAGGCGATCCCTTTTATGGAAACATTTTAGTAGGCTGTTTGAGATCCACGGTTTTAAGGGTCTTTTTTTACGAGTAAGTGTAGTCGTTTCGGTGTTAGATGCAATGATTTCTTGAAGTATGGAAATTAGTGTTTCTGCTGCTTCAGTAGCATCGGTGATATTTAGAAAGGAAGTCCAGTCAAATTCTTTAAGTGCTTTGCTGATCGCGTCATAGTTTATTTTAGTTCTAGTGAAGGGTCCTAATTTTGGGGGTTTTATCTGATGGACAGGTGAACCAGCTATAGACAACATCAGAGGAAAATGGTCGGTTATGTCTGTATCAAACACGAAGCATTCAGAATTTCCTACTAGCTTACACATGACATGGTCAAGGCAGGTTTTATCGTGTGTAGGTACATTCACAACAGAAATTAAACCATGCGAGGACAGAACATCAAAGTAGTTTAGGGTGTTAACACTGGTGGGAATAAGCACATCAATATTGATATCACCCGTAATTACTATATTCCGCGTGCGACAGGTGGTGAGGACGGTGTCTAATGATTCCAAAAAGGGATTTGGGCGGTCATGAAAACAATATGGCCTGTAAATACCAAAAATGGTCAAGTTACCAATTTTGGCCGCCAGGCAATTAGCTTCTGTTAGTTCCACTTCATTAACCGAACCACCAATATTCGTTTTGAGGTACATGATAACACCATCATTTTTATTATGACTTCGCTCTGTAGAATACACGGCGTAGCCATCTATGATTGGTGGAATTGACTGGTCATCACACCAACACTCTGACAGAACGAAGACGTCTACGTCTACTTTCAGGCGCATAATATAAATTAGAAGGGAGTCAAGATTTTTGTTAACACTTCTGATGTTAGCTGAGAAAATGTTAAATGTTTTACTGTTGTTTAAAGTGGTTTGTGTTATAAACATATTAGGGTTAGAAATATTTTTACATGGTATATTACATGATATTTCAATGTCGTCCACTAGTTGCATGTTGTCCATATTAATCCACAAATATAGAATAAACGATGACGTATCTCTTTTCCCTGTTAATCATTATAACTAGGTATAGTCTAGTCATGAAATTATGGTATGAAGGGTCTATGTATCGACGAACATCCACTAATGTGAGGGAATCAAATGTTGTGTTTAGATGATTTATGTGTGTGAGATTGTGAGTGTATATCATGTATTTCGGTGTGTGAGGGTGAGGTAAGCTAAAATTAGAGCATGCAGATACATAAAAGATTATAAGCACTACTATTAATGAAATAAACAGATTGATGGAAAATGTGTCTAGTCACATCTGTGTTTTCAGTTTCTGCAGGTCTTCTTCACTATTGATTCGACATGCAGTTGCTCCTTCTTTTTTACGCAAATAGATGTTACCATGCGAGACCCAACAAAATTTGTAGTCGTAAGTTTGAGCAACGTCTCGGGCAAGGAAGTGGAGGCGCTTGCCTTTTGTTGTCAGGTTTTCGGAAATGTAGATCGGAGTTTCAGGTCCATCAAACTTAAGTGTAGCTGTTGTCAGCTTTTTATTATCATGACGGATTTTCTTGGTTGAGTTTAGTAAACATTCTTTCTTCCATACCGACGTGAATTCGGCTATAATGGGTTTGGTACCGTTTTTGGCAGGGATGCGAAACACATCTCGTATTTCAGTCTGTTCTATGGGTACATTTGAACTGGATGCAATTTTTGTTACGATCTTGATAAGGTCTTCCTTAGACTCGTTCGGAGTTTGTGGAAAATTTCTTACCTCGACACTTGCCGAACGGGAAAGAAAAAAAAAATTGTGATAAATATAATTGCTAGTAAGCATTTAAAAATGTTCTAAATATGGTTTTAACCCTGTAATTAAACAAAAGGTTAAATAAATAATGAAAACACAAATGTAGTAGCTACTAAATATGACAATAAGCCCTGGACCACTTTGGTCTTAAATTTGGGTTTAAAACTTATTGTACAAAAAAAAGTATTTAAGTTAGGTCTCTGTAGGAGGCCTAGAACCTTACTTATGCTAAGACAAACACAACTTAACCTAAGATGCAAACAAAACACAATTCACACAAAATCCCATCACTTTTAATATTAAAAAAAAAAATACACTGTTTTCACAAAATTTATTCTTAAAGTTTATGCCAACACCACTTATATTCTAAAATGGTTGTACAGAGCGACAATTTCACCAAGAAGGGCGCCACTGAAACGGAAATCTTTAGCTACCTTACGGAGAAGGTAGGTAAATAGGAAATGGTGTTAAAATACTGATATGTTTCAGAAATTTATAAAGTGGTGTTTACCTGAAGGGCACAGCTAAATGTTATAGACCGGTGAGCATGAGACAAAGAAAACTCCCTTGAATTTGTACAATGTATATTTTACAATTATAATTATGGAAGTACAACCATGGGCAGGTAAAAACCCTATGGAGGGAGACAGGTCGCGCTTTGGTCCGTCAGGTTAATTGTCACTCCGTAACAACCATGGGATATCACTATATTTAAAAACACTGTCCGTACACCTGTAGGCACCTCACTTACTCGAGGACCTCCGACTATCAGGCCTACCTGAGGCGTTCCGGAATACCGTACAGGTGATGAGTTGAGGCCGGCTCAGGCCAGGGCGTGCTGGACGATGGCGGCGCAGCGGGCCAACTGTTACGCAGCTGGCGGGCTGCACGTCCACCGGTCAACCTCGCAGACCTTCACCGGGCCTTATCCGGTGTGTTGACAAAAGGAGAGGCGCGGCACATCCACATGCGCGCCGCACAAAGGGAAGCTTCGACGTGCAAACAACCAAGGCAAGCTCCGCCGAAATGAAGCTTGAAATAACTCTCAAATGCAGAAGAAAACAGTAGGAATCTTCATTCACAAAATTTGTAGAAATAGTCTGATCCAATCATAAACTTCTTCACAGAACTTAAAAACGTCAGAAAATTAAACAAAACTTTAAAGACGTTAAAACAATTAAAACTCAAAAACTTTAAAACTTTAAAAACTTTAAAAACCCCATCTGCAACAAGGAATGGCAATGATTAGCATGTGGTTCAGCTGACAGCGTGGCAGGGCAACTCACGAGTGTAAAACAAAGAAAATAACTTACAGGTTCATCCGGGATAGTTGGGCATCGCTCGGATGAAACCTAATCCCACCCACTGGACCTTCGGCGATGGGATTTCAGTGATGTTGCTGAAAACAAGGACCTCGAGGTTATCACAAAGTTGGTGCAAAAATATGCACGAAGAATTGCGAGGACTCACCATCTCGGTTAAGTTGTTTATTTAAATCGAGACATCGGCTCTTGATGTCGCCGATAAATCGTGGCTTTTAATTTGCCCACATTATAGTTACGGCAGTGGAGTCTCCGGCGCTCTCGCGACGTCCCCACTTTCCATAACCTGTCTCTCAGCTCAGCCAGCTGTCAGTCTGACACAAGAACCACGAACAAAGTTGCTAAACTAGAAAAAATCTACCAAACCATAAATTCGCCGAATCAACGACAACAATCGATCGACTTGTTTGATCCCAAAATTTAAACAATATAATTATAATATATCAAAATAAATGTTGCAGATAATTTTAATATACCAAATTTTGAAGAAAATAAAATAATTAAAAATATTCGGGCCCATCGATAACCCTGCAGCGCCATCTGTGATTTCCTGCGGGTAAAATATAAAAACAACGTTATATCGCCAGAAACCACAAGATGTCGCTACAAGGCTCGTTGGTCCGAAATGCTTCGTTACAATACCCCCCTACCCACGAGAGGTTTCGAACTGGGTGAGAAACACGGCTGCCCTCAGCCATAGAGCCTGGAGCGCACAACCAGTCTAAATTTTATCAAATTTTAAAAAAAATCTGTCACAGAAGACGAGACAACAACAATTTATAAAAAAAAAACGTAACGAAGCACAAACACCAACATCTAAACAGCACAACCCTAAGCACAACAATTACCCCGACCTGTTATTCATCACCATTCATTGATCACCTTTCACTTCTTTCATATAGTAGCACCCAGTATCCATTTCACTGGATGTTACCCACATTCATACCCCTGTTGAGCTGACGACTATCTTAGTGTCACTCGATACCCCAATTCTAAAGACAAAGACAAAAAACAAAACAACAGTTGTTAGAGGCTTATTTAAGGAGTCACTACCCGCTCCGTCAAAAAACAAAAAAAAAAAAAATAGTCAACCTGATGAGGTTTCCTATTTAAGTATATTTTCTATTAAACGGCTTCTATATGCCTAAAAAAAAAATGTTGACACGAGCAACATAAAAACTATTTTAAATAGTTGGCTATAATCGCCTATACAAAAAAATATGGAACGCTAAAGTGGGCGTTCATAAAAACGCTGCGTTGCAGACGCTAGTGTGCATGGGCCTTTATCAGCGCACACATAAACACACTAAAAAAAAACATAAAACCACATAAAACATTTATTTGTAAATCTAGTGATTTTAAATCAAAAGACTACATAAAAAAACGTGACAGTTACAAATAGGTTGTTACTAGGTCTATTACGACACAAGTAAGCACACCAGTTTTATTTTTCTAAAACAAAATGTTATCAAAGCTAACCATATGAAAAAGAAAAATAATGTAACTTTCTTTATAAATGTAAATTTAAATTAAAGCCAAAAACAAAGATCCAAGCCGGTAAAATGTTTTTAAAAAAATTATGACTAGGGGAACACGGGGCAATTTGAAAATTAAATTTTTAAATCTTTTATATGCCAAGAACCTAAGTTCTTGCCACTAAATGAGACCAATTCGTATACCAAGGGTGATAATACCTTTTTAATTACGCACTGCTCGTATTTTGGGGCAAGTTTCGAGGCTTTAAAATTAGCGGCGTCACTCTGCACGTACGTTTTCCGCCACACTACTTGACCTTCGCGCAAAGTATTAACGTTACGGCGTCGCAGGTTGTAGTACTTCGCGTTCGTCGTGTGAGCCTTCTCTATATTAACCCGAACCTTATTAAAAATATCCCGAAGGACCCCAAATTCACCCGCATACTCGTCCCTTGGCATAGAGATCTCATATTCCCTGTCATCATTATAAAAAGAACCGTTAATAATTGGTTCCCGGCCATGGACCAAAAAGAATGGACTAAACCCAGTGGTTTCGTTCACCGCACTATTTATTGCAAATTGCACCTTAAATAAATTAATATCCCATGCCCTATGATCGTCAGCTACATAAGACGAAACAGCTGTCATGACTGTTTTGTTATACCTTTCCACCATGTTAATCTGTGGCGTATACCTAGGCCCGTAGTGAACTCGTGGAATATTGTACTTCTTGAGAAGGCCACTGAATTCTGATCCCGTGAATTGAACCCCATTGTCGGTAATTACGGTTTCAGGAATCCCGTGAGCTAGAAGCACATAATTCTCAAAGTTTTTAGCTACTGCAGCACTAGTCGCTCGACGAAGTGGAAATAACATGGTGTACTTTGAAAAACAGCATGTTACTACTAAAAGGTGCATGTAACCCGAACGTGATCGTGGGAGAGGTCCTACCAAATCTACGGATACAGCTTGAAACGGCCTATAACACTGCTTAGGCTGACCCATGATCCCAGGAGTGAGTTTGGTCCTGTGCTTATAAGCGGAACAAATACTACATTTGTTGACAAAATCAAGCACGTCGCGGTACATTCCTGGCCAGAAATACCTCAAACACAACCTACGGTGCGTTTTAAACACTCCGAGGTGTGCCGAGGTCGGTGGTTCGTGGTTTTCGGACATGACCTGCAGACGGTTTGACTTTGGCACAACAATCTTCCAATCAAACTCCTGAGTCAGGGCATACTTACCCTTGCTGTATCGTAGAAGAGTACCATTTTCGACGCGATAATTGGGATAATTTTTGGGATAAGCCGTACATCCAGAGTAAACCTTATCATACCACTCATCACCGGTTCCTGCATTTGGAGCATCGATGGCATCCACATGCAGCAATCGTGAGAGGGCATCAGGGACGACATTATCCTTCCCTTTCCTATGCTCGATTGTAAAATTAAATTGGGATAACCTACAACCCCAACGAGCTAAGCGTCCCGTAGGATTCTCCAAATTCATGAACCACCTAAGTGAAGCGTGATCGGTTACGACGGTGAATGGTCTACTACCTAAATATGGTTCAAATTTCTCAACCGCGTACACAACTGCTAACGCCTCCCTTTCGGTAGCACTATAGTTACGTTCGTTTTTGTTAAGGGATCTGCTGATATAAGCGATAGGGCGGTCATGGCCATCAATGTTCTGCGCTAACACACCTCCTACGCCAAAATTTGATGCATCGCAGTGAACTGAAAATGGTTTACTAAAATCAGGGCAGGCTAAAATTGGAGCTGAAACTAATGTGTTTTTTAAAGTGACAAAAGCGTTTTCTGCATCCTGGTTCCAGATAAATTTAGTTTTTGAGCTGGTAAGAGCGTGTAAGGGTGCCGCAATGGTGGAGAAATTCCTAATAAACCTACGGTACCAAGAACAAACACCTAGAAAGGTTTTTAGTTCTTTCGAACTTTTGGGTACCGGAAACTCCAGAACAGCACGAACCTTATCGGGATCCGTCCTAAGCCCAAACTCATCCACTACATAACCCAGATATTTTAAAGAGCTGCGGAAGAATTTGCTCTTCTCAAAGTTAATCGTTAAATTGGCGCTCTGTATTCTTTCGTGAAGCCTTTTTAAAAGAAGTATGTGCGTTTCCAGATCCTCAGCAACTACTATAATGTCGTCGATGTACACGAATATCATGCCTTTAGTTACGTCACTGCAGAAAGGATGTCCAAACAACATGTCCATGAGCCGTTGTTGGCGAGCAGGAGCTCCGCATAGGCCGAATGGCATAACTTTAAATTTAAACAACCCCCTACCAGGCACTGTAAAACTCGTCTTCTCCTGTGAGCTAGGGTCGAGTGGAATTTGCCAAAAGCTCGATTTAAAATCCACAGAACTGATGTATTTGGCATTCTTGAGGCTATCTAATATCTGGGGTATGTAAGGAATGGCATAAGCATCGCCTTTCGTCACAGAGTTGAGCCTCCGGCAGTCCAGACAAAATCGCCATGTACCGTCAGCTTTAGGAACCATAAGGACCGGGTTGTTCCAAGGGCTCTCGCTCGGAGCGACGACGTCCAGCTCCAGCATCCTGTCCAATTCCTTATGTAGTTCCTTCTGCTTTTCCGGTGACATGGGATAAGGTCTACACTTGACCGGTGGTGCAACCCCAGTGTCGATGACATGCTGAGTAAGATGCGTCCTACCTAAACCCTTGCGCTCAAAAGAAATGTCATGAAATTTCGATATCATTAGCTCCGCTAACTCTTTGTGTTCACTGGGAAGACTGTCATAAGCTTGTATAGAGTTGACTGGCATTTCTAAAAACTTTTGTGGACCTTTCATGTAGGAAACACTTTCGAAAATTTCTGGCATTAAATTGTATGCCCGCCAAAAGTCCACGCCTAAAATAACATTTAATTTAATACTGGGTATTATAAAAAATTTCAAAATTTTGGTTACTCCATTAAATGTAATGGGCAACATTAAAAATCCTGTAGAGGTACACTGGGAACCATCCGCAACAGTAACATTAGTGTTTTTGCCAGATTGTACTGTAAAACCTAATGATTTAAAATATTCTTGTGCTCCATTTCCTAAAATTGAAATTGCTGCACCTGAGTCCAGTAATCCATAAATTGTCAAATCCAGGACATTAAGTTTTAAATATGGTCGAACGTCATCATCATTGGGCTCGAACAAAACGGAAGCTACGTTGTTAAGCTTAAAATAATTAGTTACTACCTGTAACCATTGTTTCCAATCCCCATCTTCGACCTTCGATGGAGGATCGGCGTTATTGTCCGAGCAACCTAGTTTTTTGGGTTGTTACATTTTGGGCACGACCTTACCGTAAACCCTAAATGACCGCATTTAAAACATTTGACTGTCTTGTCCCTACACCTTGCGGTTGAGTGAGTAGACACTTTACATCTTTTGCAAAATTCTGATTTGTTAGCAGCAGATTTTGTCCTATAACTACCAGGCTTTTCATTATTTGGCGGTTGTCGCTGCCTAAAAGTTTGAGCCTGAATTGGTGGCTGAACTACCGAAACCTGTTCGGTTTCCCTAACATCAGGGGATTCGCTGACTGGCATAATAGGTTTTGTTTTGCCTTTGTACACGAAGTCATTGTTCAAACTAGACTGCTTAGGTGGTTCGACAAAGAGCTGTGTCATTTGTCGCGCAGATTCTATTTTTCGGCATTTTTCTTTTAGTTCAGCTATCGTAGCTATGTCGTGCAATGCTAACTGCTCTCTAAAAACGGGCCTAATATTGTGCGTCAAAATTTCTAATTTGTCACTATCCGAAAGTGGTCGTTTCAATTGTGAAAACATACAGTTCATGACTGCAAAATAGATGTGTGTTGGTTCATCCTGTCCTTGGGTGCGAGCTCTAATCTCCCCCAGCAAACGATAATCGAAATCAACGGGTGCGAATTCCTGGACTAAAAGCTCACTTAATTCCTGCCAAGACGAAACCTGCTCCTTAACACCTCTGTACCATAGAAGACCTTGGTCCGAAAAGAAACAAAAGGCGGACTTGAAAAGTACATTGTCACTAACTCCGAACGCTGAGGCGCGTTCACCTATCGATTGCAAGAACGTATGTGGACTCGTACGGCCGTCGAATTTAATGTTCCACTTCATTAAATTAATTGCTGAACCATCTGTCCCTTTTCCCCTGTTTTCCTCTTCTGGGTCGATGACGTTTTTTGTTGACAACAATTTCTCCAATGAGTGACCGCATGCTATAAGATTTTTATTCAGCTTCAATTTTATGTCCCTATCGACAGACTCCGTGCATACCACACGCTCAAGACGGTGATGAAGATGATTATATAAAGCCCTTGCACGCATAAGGTGATGACGTTCCCTAGACTTCACTGCTAAATCAAGTTTTGCCTGCAGCTCCTTCAGCTTTTCGGTGATGATTGGGAATTCTGCCTGTGGTCTTCGTTCATCATCCATTATTTCATCCGGAGAGAAACCAGTGATCAACTCCCTAAGCTGTTTCTTCAATTTGAGAACAGTATCAGCTGGTGCTTCTGCACGAATACTCACCTCATATATTAATTCATCACGGAGCAGTGAATGTAAATAAACAGTTTGGATATCCATGGTTGTGTTTCAGAGTTATAATTTCAAGATTGAAAAGTGGTTTGAAGTAAACTGAAGTAAATTTATGTTTCAAAATGTACCCGTCTGCCTCCAAAACTTATTTTCTAAAATATGTACTAAATTTTCATTAAATATAAACCAAATAAGTGTAATTATCACACAACATCAATTCTTTATATCCCTGTAGTTAATTTTCACAATAATAAAAGAAACAACAGTGTTTTTAAATAAATTTTGTTGAAGGTTATGTTTACTTTTAATTGTTATTGTCAAGTTGTAATATGTTGTGAATAAATAAAGATTGTAAAGCAAGTCGACTACTAAATATTACTCAATAAAGTTGTTTTTTTAAAGACAGATCTAAAATTATTCCAAAAAACAAATAAGTAAAATGCTTGCCAAGCAGCGGCACAACTAACAATATGATGATGAAGCAAAGTTACAAAATATCAATTTCTACTCAATGTCCTGTTGTAAATGTTATCAAATAACTATCTTTATAGCTGATGTTTTGAAAGTATTATTAATTGTTTTAATAATAAATGGTTTTTTAATTATTTATGTTTACAAATTGTAAAAAAAAAATGTTGAAAATATGCAGTACTACTATTATGGATATTAATCCTAATTTTACCAAAAGAAAAACTCAATTGTGATAAATATAATTGCTAGTAAGCATTTAAAAATGTTCTAAATATGGTTTTAACCCTGTAATTAAACAAAAGGTTAAATAAATAATGAAAACACAAATGTAGTAGCTACTAAATATGACAATAAGCCCTGGACCACTTTGGTCTTAAATTTGGGTTTAAAACTTATTGTACAAAAAAAAGTATTTAAGTTAGGTCTCTGTAGGAGGCCTAGAACCTTACTTATGCTAAGACAAACACAACTTAACCTAAGATGCAAACAAAACACAATTCACACAAAATCCCATCACTTTTAATATTAAAAAAAAAAATACACTGTTTTCACAAAATTTATTCTTAAAGTTTATGCCAACACCACTTATATTCTAAAATGGTTGTACAGAGCGACAATTTCACCAAGAAGGGCGCCACTGAAACGGAAATCTTTAGCTACCTTACGGAGAAGGTAGGTAAATAGGAAATGGTGTTAAAATACTGATATGTTTCAGAAATTTATAAAGTGGTGTTTACCTGAAGGGCACAGCTAAATGTTATAGACCGGTGAGCATGAGACAAAGAAAACTCCCTTGAATTTGTACAATGTATATTTTACAATTATAATTATGGAAGTACAACCATGGGCAGGTAAAAACCCTATGGAGGGAGACAGGTCGCGCTTTGGTCCGTCAGGTTAATTGTCACTCCGTAACAACCATGGGATATCACTATATTTAAAAACACTGTCCGTACACCTGTAGGCACCTCACTTACTCGAGGACCTCCGACTATCAGGCCTACCTGAGGCGTTCCGGAATACCGTACAGGTGATGAGTTGAGGCCGGCTCAGGCCAGGGCGTGCTGGACGATGGCGGCGCAGCGGGCCAACTGTTACGCAGCTGGCGGGCTGCACGTCCACCGGTCAACCTCGCAGACCTTCACCGGGCCTTATCCGGTGTGTTGACAAAAGGAGAGGCGCGGCACATCCACATGCGCGCCGCACAAAGGGAAGCTTCGACGTGCAAACAACCAAGGCAAGCTCCGCCGAAATGAAGCTTGAAATAACTCTCAAATGCAGAAGAAAACAGTAGGAATCTTCATTCACAAAATTTGTTGAAATAGTCTGATCCAATCATAAACTTCTTCACAGAACTTAAAAACGTCAGAAAATTAAACAAAACTTTAAAGACGTTAAAACAATTAAAACTCAAAAACTTTAAAAACTTTAAAAACCCCATCTGCAACAAGGAATGGCAATGATTAGCATGTGGTTCAGCTGACAGCGTGGCAGGGCAACTCACGAGTGTAAAACAAAGAAAATAACTTACAGGTTCATCCGGGATAGTTGGGCATCGCTCGGATGAAACCTAATCCCACCCACTGGACCTTCGGCGATGGGATTTCAGTGATGTTGCTGAAAACAAGGACCTCGAGGTTATCACAAAGTTGGTGCAAAAATATGCACGAAGAATTGCGAGGACTCACCATCTCGGTTAAGTTGTTTATTTAAATCGAGACATCGGCTCTTGATGTCGCCGATAAATCGTGGCTTTTAATTTGCCCACATTATAGTTACGGCAGTGGAGTCTCCGGCGCTCTCGCGACGTCCCCACTTTCCATAACCTGTCTCTCAGCTCAGCCAGCTGTCAGTCTGACACAAGAACCACGAACAAAGTTGCTAAACTAGAAAAAATCTACCAAACCATAAATTCGCCGAATCAACGACAACAATCGATCGACTTGTTTGATCCCAAAATTTAAACAATATAATTATAATATATCAAAATAAATGTTGCAGATAATTTTAATATACCAAATTTTGAAGAAAATAAAATAATTAAAAATATTCGGGCCCATCGATAACCCTGCAGCGCCATCTGTGATTTCCTGCGGGTAAAATATAAAAACAACGTTATATCGCCAGAAACCACAAGATGTCGCTACAAGGCTCGTTGGTCCGAAATGCTTCGTTACAGCAGCATTGTAACAAATGACTCGAGATGTCATCATAATCAATTTAAGAACCACGCTCTTGTCGGTGCAGCATTTTCCATGATACTTTTTTAGGCAAAAATAGGGCAGTGGTTTCAGTCTTGCCTTCCGCCTCGCAGTACTCTGTCTGACGCAAGTGGGATGGCGCCCAGAGTAGTCTATTACAAAGCCATATTAGGACTCCTGTCCTCCGCCTCTGAAAAGTACTGACAGTTACTGCTGCCCTCTGTCAGGTTCCAGGTTACAGTCCCTGTGACTTGCCCTGCATTGCCGTATGGTTCCCATCTTCGCCTCTGCAACCGTTGAGGTCTTCACCCGTATCCCTGGGCATTCGAACTCAGCCACCATCTCACTCCGGCCCACTGAAGTAAGAGGCTTCCACCCCCACGGCAAGGACGCGCCGAACAGGAATTGCCCCAACGGAGGGCAGAGAAGATTACTCTGTCCCCCCTGGGGCCGGGTTAATGGTCTTGTATAGAACCAAGACCAAAGACTCGAGACGTACTTCAGACGTTAAAACCAGAATAGCAATGGCAAAACAAGATAAAATTGGCCTTTAATAGACAAGAATGGGAGAATGCTACACCGACAAGATCGTGGCCCTTAAAAGAATGATGACGATATAGTAACCATGGTATAAGAAGAGCAGGCATGCTCAAAAGTGACAGCTAACATTTCAAGGTTAGCCCAGCTGACGTCATCCCGCCCTGCGTTGACATTTCGTAAAAACTAAATTACCCACGACCAATGTTTTTGTATTTACTTTGCAAGGAAAGGAGAATGGGCGAATCTTGTCCAAGAACCTCCACTGATGAGACTTATATGTAATGAAAGCTTATGCTTTCCCTATGAATCTGGCAAAGTTCTATCAGATTCTGTCCCGGGGTTCTTTTTTTACGGCCATGTTTGTCCTGGCTAAAAATGTGATAAAATACAGTGGGAGCTAAAATCGACTCAAGATTTGTTGATAGATAACCAAGTCTACTGAAACAAAATATCTTTTGCTTACCTATAGGAAGGTAGGTAAAATAGAAAATGGAGTTATGAAAATACAGATATGTTTCAGAAAATTTATAAAGTGGTGTTTACCTGAAGGGCACAGCTAGATGTTATAGACCGGTGAGCATGAGACAAAGAAAACTCCCTTTGAATTTGTACAATGTATATTTTATAATATAATATTAAAGTACAACCATGGGCAGGTAAAAACCCTATGGAGGGAGACAGGTCGCGCTTTGGTCCGTCAGGTTAATTGTCACTCCGTAACAACCATGGGATATCACTATATTTAAAAACACTGTCCGTACACCTGTAGGCACCTCACTTACTCGAGGACCTCCGACTATCAGGCCTACCAGAGGCGTTCCGGAATACCGTACAGGTGATGAGTTGAGGCCGGCTCAGGCCAGGGCGTGCTGGACGATGGCGGCGCAGCGGGCCAACTGTTACGCAGCTGGCGGGCTGCACGTCCACCGGTCAACCTCGCAGACCTTCACCGGGCCTTATCCGGTGTGTTGACAAAAGGAGAGGCGCGGCACATCCACATGCGCGCCGCACAAAGGAAAGCTTCGACGTGCAAACAACCAAGGCAAGCTCCGCCGAAATGAAGCTTGAAATAACTTGCAAACGCAGAAGAAAACAGCAGGAATCTTCATTCACAAAACATTGTTGAAATCATCTGATCCAATCATAAACTTCTTCTTACATTAAACTAGCAAAACGTTAGACGTTAAAAACTTGCAAAAACGTTAAAACGTTAAAAACTTAAAGAAAACTCAAAACTTTAAAAACCCCATCTGCAACAAGGAATGGCAATGATTAGCATGTGGTTCAGCTGACAGCGTGGCAAGGCAACTCACGAGTGTAAAACAAAGAAAATAACTTACAGGTTCATCCGGGATAGTTGGGCATCGCTCGGATGAAACCTAAACCCACCCACTGGACCTTCGGCGATGGGATTTCAGTGATGTTGCTGAAAACAAGGACCTCGAGGTTATCACAAAGTTGGTGCAAAAATATGCACGAAGAATTGCGAGGACTCACCATCTCGGTTAAGCTATTTCTATTAATCAAGACATCGGCTCTTGATGCCGCCGATACATTGTGGCTTTAATTTGCCCACATTCGGGTTTCGGCAATGGAGTCTCCGGCGCTCTCGCGACGACCCCACTTTCCAAAACCTGTCTCAGCTCAGCCAGCTGTCAGTCTGACACAAGAACCACGAACAAAGTTGCCAAACTAGAAAAAATCTACCAAACCATAAATTCGCCGAATCAACGACAACAATCGATCGACTTGTTTGATCCCAAAATTTAAACAATATAATTATAATATATCAAAAATAAATGTTGCAGATAATTTTAATATACCAAATTTTGAAGAAAATAAAATAATTAAAAATATTCGGGCCCATCGATAACCCTGCAGCGCCATCTGTGATTTCCTGCGGGTAAAATATAAAAACAACGTTATATCGTCAGAAACCACAAGATGTCGCTACAAGGCTCGTTGGTCCGAAATGCTTCGTTACAATACCCCCTTACCCACGAGAGGTTTCGAACTGGGTGAGAAACACGGCTGCCCTCAGCCATAGAGCCTGGAGCGCACAACCAGTCTAAATTAAAAAAACTGTCTCTAAAGACGAGACGACAAAACAATTTATAAAAAAAAACGTAACGAAGCACAAACCAACATATAAACAGCACAACCCTAAGCACAACAATTACCCCGACCTGTTATTCTTCGCCATTCATTAATCACCTTTCACTTCTTTCATATACACAGACGACAGCCCCAACACCATACTGCGCGCGCTGGCGGACCGGTGGGACTCACGGTTGCTGGCCCGATGGATACGACTGCACGCAGTCAAACAAGTATAGTCTGCCGCCATCGGGGGTCCAACCGGCCTCGATTACTTATTTGCTACTAATACTAGATTTAAGTTTGTAATGTTACTAACAAATATGGATGTTTTTTTATAAGTCCGAAATAAACTTTTATTATTATTATTATATAGTAGCACCCAGTATCCATTTCACTGGATGTTACCCACATTCATACCCCTGATTGAGCTGACGACTCTCATAGTGTCACTCGATACCCCAATTCTAAAGACAAAGACAAATAACAAAACAACAGTTGTTAGAGGCTTATTTAAGGAGTCACTACCCGCTCCGTCGAAAAGGGAAAAAAAAAACAAAGAGTAACCTAATAGGGTTCCCTAACTAAACTTAATTTACAACGGCTACTATAATGCCCATTAAAAAAATTTTGTTGACACGAGCAACGTAAATAATAAAAAACTATACTAAATATTTGGCTATAACCGCCTAAACAAAAAAACATAAAAACGCTATATTGAGCGTTCATAAAAACGCTGCGTTGCAGACGCTAGTGTGTATGGGCCTTATCAGTGCACCATAAACACACTAAAAAAAAAAACATTAAACATAAAAACATTTATTGTTAAATGTAGTTATTTTAAAATCAAAAGACTACATAAAAAAAAACGTGTTTGTCATAAACAGGCTGTATAAATATACGTAGGTTGACTAGGTCCTAATGACACAAGTAAACACACCAGTTTTATTTATTCTAAAAACAAAATGTTCTGAAAGCTAATTATGAATAAGAAAAAATCTGTAGCTTTCTTTATAAATGTAAATTTAAATTGAGCCTATAACAATGATCCAAGCCGGAAAAAATTGTTTTAAAAGAAATATGATTAGGGGAACACGGGGCAATTTGAAAATTATATTTTTAAATCTTTTATATGCCAAGAACCTAAGTTCTTGCCACCAAATGAAACCAAATCGTACACCAAGGGTGATAAAACCTTTTTAATCACGCACTGCTCGTATTTTGGGGCAAGTTTCGAGGCTTTAAAATTAGCGGCGTCACTCTGTACGTACGTTTTCCGCCACACTACTTGACCTTCGCGCAAAGTATTGACGTTACGGCGTCGCAGGTTGTAGTACTTCGCGTTCGTCGCGTGAGCCTTCTCTATATTAACCCGAACCTTTTCAAAGATATCCTGAAGGACCCCAAATTCACCCGCATACTCGTCTCTTCGCATAGAGACCTCATATTCCCTATCATCATTTTTATAAAAGGAACCGTTAATAATGGGTTCCCGGCCATGGACCAAAAAGAATGGACTGAAACCAGTGGTTTCGTTCACCGCACTATTTATTGCAAATTGAACCTTAAATAAATGAAGATCCCATGTCCTATGATCGTCAGCTACATAAGACGAAACAGCTGTCATGACTGTTTTGTTGTACCTTTCCACCATGTTAATGAACCGTGGTGAACTCGTGGAATATTGTACTTCTTGAGAAGGCCACTGAATTCTGATCCCGTGAATTGAACCCCATTGTCGGTAATTACGGTTTCAGGAATCCCGTGAGCTAGAAGCACATAATTCTCAAAGTTTTTAGCTACTGCAGCACTAGTCGCTCGACGAAGTGGAAATAACATGGTGTACTTTGAAAAACAGCATGTTACTACTAAAAGGTGCATGTAACCCGAACGTGATCGTGGAAGAGGTCCTACCAAATCTACGGATACAGCTTGAAACGGCCTATAACACTGCTTAGGCTGACCCATGATCCCAGGAGTGAGTTTGGTCCTGTGCTTATAAGCGGAACAAATACTACATTTGTTGACAAAATCAAGCGCGTCGCGGTACATTCCTGGCCAGAAATACCTCAAACACAACCTACGGTGCGTTTTAAACACTCCGAGGTGTGCCGAGGTCGGTGGTTCGTGGTTTTCGGACATGACCTGCAGACGGTTTGACTTTGGCACAACAATCTTCCAATCAAACTCCTGAGTCAGGGCATACTTACCCTTGCTGTATCGTAGAAGAGTACCATTTTCGACGCGATAATTGGGATAATTTTTGGGATAAGCCGTACAACCAGAGAAAACCTTATCATACCACTCATCACCGGTTCCTGCATTTGGAGCATCGATGGCATCCACATGCAGCAATCGTGAGAGGGCATCAGGGACGACATTATCCTTCCCTTTCCTATGCTCGATTGTAAAATTAAATTGGGATAACCTACAACCCCAACGAGCTAAGCGTCCCGTAGGATTCTCCAAATTCATGAACCACCTAAGTGAAGCGTGATCGGTTACGACGGTGAATGGTCTACTACCTAAATATGGTTCAAATTTTTCAACCGCGTACACAACTGCTAACGCCTCCCTTTCGGTAGCACTATAGTTACGTTCGTTTTTGTTAAGGGATCTGCTGATATAAGCGATAGGGCGATCATGGCCATCAATATTCTGCGCTAACACACCTCCTACGCCATAATTCGATGCGTCGCAGTGAACTGAAAATGGTTTACTAAAATCAGGGCAGGCTAAAATTGGAGCTGAAACTAATGTGTTTTTTAAAGTAACAAAAGCATTTTCTGCGTTTTGGTTCCAAATAAATTTAGTTTTTGAGCTGGTAAGAGCGTGTAAGGGTGCCGCAATGGTGGAGAAATTCCTGATAAATCTACGGTACCAAGAACAAACACCTAGAAAGGTTTTTAGTTCTTTCGGATTTTTGGGTACCGGGAACTCCAGAACAGCACGAACCTTATCGGGATCGGTCCTAAGCCCAAACTCATCCACTACATAACCCAGATATTTTAAAGAGCTACGGAAGAATTTGCTCTTTTCAAAGTTAATAGTTAAATTGGCGCTGTGAATCCTTTCGTGAAGCCTTTTTAACAGAAGTATGTGCGTTTCTAGATCCTCAGCAACTACTATAATATCGTCGATGTACACGAATATCATGCCTTTAGTTACGTCACTGCAGAAAGGATGTCCAAACAACATGTCCATGAGCCGTTGTTGGCGAGCAGGAGCTCCGCATAGGCCGAATGGCATAACTTTAAATTTAAACAACCCCCTACCAGGCACTGTAAAACTCGTCTTCTCCTGTGAGCTAGGGTCGAGTGGAATTTGCCAAAAGCTCGATTTAAAATCCACAGAACTGATATATTTGGCATTCTTGAGGCTATCCAATATCTGGGGTATGTAGGGAATGGCATAAGCATCGCCTTTCGTCACAGAGTTGAGCCTCCGGCAGTCCAGACAAAATCGCCATGTACCGTCAGCTTTAGGAACCATAAGGACCGGATTGTTCCAAGGGCTCTCGCTCGGAGCGACGACGTCCAGCTCCAGCATCCTATCCAACTCCTTATGTAGTTCCTTCTGCTTTTCCGGTGACATGGGATAAGGTCTACACCTGACCGGTGGCGCAACCCCAGTGTCGATGACGTGCTGAGTAAGATGCGTCCTACCTAAACCCTTGCGCTCAAAAGAAATGTCATGAAATTTCGTTATCATAAGCTCCGCTAACTCCTTGTGCTCATTGGGAAGACTGTGATAAGCTTGTATAGAGTTGACTGGCATTTCTATAAACTTTTGTGGACCTCTCATGTAGGAAACACTTTCAAAAATTTCTGGCATTAAATTGTATGCCCGCCAAAAGTCTACGCCTAAAATAACATTTAGCTTAATGCTGGGTATTATAAAAAACTTCAATATTTTGGTTACACCATTAAATGTAATGGGCAACATTAAAAATCCTATTGAGGTACACTGAGAACCATCCGCAACAGTTACATTAGTGTTTTTACCAGATTGTACTGTGAAACCTAATGACTCAAAATACGTATGTGCTCCATTACCTAAAATTGAAATTGCTGCACCTGAGTCCAGTAACCCGTAAATTGTCAAATCCAGGACATTAAGTTTCAAATATGGTCGAACGTCATCATCATTGGGCTCGAACAAAACGGAAGCTACGTTGTTAAGCTTAAAATAATTAGTTACTACCTGTAACCATTGTTTCCAATCCCCATCTTCGACCTTCGATGGAGGATCGGCGTTATTGTCCGAGCAACCTAGTTTTTTTTGGGTTATTACATTTTGGGCACGACCTTACCGTAAACCCTAAATGACCGCATTTAAAACATTTAACTGTCTTGTCCCTACACCTTGCGGTTGAGTGAGTAGACACCTTACATCTTTTGCAAAATACAGAGTTGTTAGCCGCACATTTTGACTTATAACCAGGCTTTTCACTAGTTGGCGGGTGTAGCTGCCTAATAGTTTGTGCCTGAATTGGTGGCTGAACTGCCGAGACCTGTTCGGTTTCCCTACTATCGGCGGATTCGCTGACGGGCATTACAGGTTTCGTTTTGCCTTTATACACGAAATCATTATTCAAACTAGACTGCTTAGGTGGTTCGACAAACAGCTGTGTCATTTGTCGCGCAGATTCTATTTTACGGCATTTTTCCTTAAGTTCAGCTATCGTAGCTATGTCGTGCAATGCTAACTGCTCTCTAAAAACGGGCCTAATATTATGCGTTAAAATTTCCAATTTGTCATTATCCGAAAGTGGTCGTTTCAATTGTGAAAACATACAGTTCATGACTGCAAAATAGATGTGTGTTGGTTCATCCTGTCCTTGGGTGCGAGCTCTAATCTCCCCCAGCAAACGATAATCAAAATCAACGGGTGCGAATTCTTGGACTAAAAGCTCACTCAAATCCTGCCAAGACGAAACCTGCTCCTTAACACCTCTGTACCATAGAAGACCTTGGTCCGAAAAGAAACAAAAGGCGGACCTGAAAAGTACATTGTCACTAACCCCGAACGCTGAGGCGCGTTCACTTATCGACTGCAAGAACGTATGTGGGCTCGTACGGCCGTCGAACTTAATGTTCCACTTCATTAAATTAATTGCTGAACCATCTGTCCCTTTTACCCGGTTTTCCTCTTCTGGGTCGATGACGTTTTTTGTTGTCAACAATTTCTCCAATGAGTGACCGCAAGCTATAATATTTTTATTCAGCTTCAATTTTATGTCCCTATCGACAGACTCCGTGCATACTACACGCTCAAGACGGTGATGAAGATGATTATACAAAGCCCTAGCACGCATAAGGTGATGACGTTCCCTAGACTTCACTGCTAAATCAAGTTTTGCCTGCAGCTCCTTCAGCTTCTCGATGATGATTGGGAATTCTGCCTGTGGTTTTCGTTCATCGTCCATTATTTCATCCGGAGAGAAACCAGTGATCAACTCCCTAAGCTGTTTCTTCAAATTGAGAACAGTATCAGCCGGTGCTTCTGCACGAATACTCACTTCATATATTAATTCATCACGGAGCAGTGAATGTAAATAGACAGTTTGGATATCCATGGTTGTGTTTCAGAGTTATAATTTCAAGATTGAAAAGTGGTTTGAAGTAAACTGAAGTAAATTTATGTTTCAAAATGTACCCGTCTGCCTCCAAAACTTAATTTCTAAAATGTGTACAAAATTTTCATATAATATAAACCAAATAAGTGTAATTATCACACAACATCAATTCTCAGTCTATCCCTGTAAATAATTTTCAAAACAATAAAAGAAACAACAGTTTTTAAATTAATTTTGTTTGTTGAAGGTTATGTTTATTTTCAAGTTGAAGGTAATATATTATTAAATATGTAAAGAATGGTAAAGCAAGTTTACTACTATTATATTTCTCAATAAAGTTGTTATTGACAGTCAGTTCTATAATTATTTCCAAAAAACAAATAAGCAAAATGTTTGCCAAGCAGCGGCACAACTATCAATATTATGATGATGAAACAAAGTTACTTAATATCAATTTCCACTCAATGTCCTGTTGTAAATGCTAAAAAAATAACTAGAAAGTAATATATTATAATTGTTTTTAAATGTGAAATTGTTTTTTTTTTAATTAAATATGTTAACAAAATTTTATTGTTGGTAAGTTATTATAAGTCCAAATTTTAACAAAAAGCTCAATACTCATAAAAAAAAATTTGCTAGTAAGCATCAAATAAATGTTCAAAATATGTTTTAACCTGTAGTTTACATAAAAAAGGTTAAAAGAAACACATGTAGTTGTAGAAATGACAATAAGCCCTAGACTATTTAGGCCATAAAATTGGGTTTAAACTTATTGTAAATAAAACACAAAACAAAATAAGTGATTAAGTTAGGTCTCATAGGAGGCCTAGAACTTTACTTATACTAAGACAAACACAACTTAACCTAAGATGCAAACAAAACACAAACAATTCACACAAAATCCCATCACTTTTAATAATAATAAAAAAAAATACACTGTTTTCTCAAAAAAAAAAATATCTTCAAGTTTATGCCAACACCACTTATTCTAAATGGTTGTACAGAGCGACAATTTCACCAAGAAGGGCGCCACTGAAACAAAATATCTTTTGCTTACCTATAGGAAGGTAGGTAAAATAGAAAATGGAGTTATGAAAATACAGATATGTTTCAGAAAATTTATAAAGTGGTGTTTACCTGAAGGGCACAGCTAGATGTTATAGACCGGTGAGCATGAGACAAAGAAAACTCCCTTTGAATTTGTACAATGTATATTTTATAATATAATATTAAAGTACAACCATGGGCAGGTAAAAACCCTATGGAGGGAGACAGGTCGCGCTTTGGTCCGTCAGGTTAATTGTCACTCCGTAACAACCATGGGATATCACTATATTTAAAAACACTGTCCGTACACCTGTAGGCACCTCACTTACTCGAGGACCTCCGACTATCAGGCCTACCTGAGGCGTTCCGGAATACCGTACAGGTGATGAGTTGAGGCCGGCTCAGGCCAGGGCGTGCTGGACGATGGCGGCGCAGCGGGCCAACTGTTACGCAGCTGGCGGGCTGCACGTCCACCGGTCAACCTCGCAGACCTTCACCGGGCCTTATCCGGTGTGTTGACAAAAGGAGAGGCGCGGCACATCCACATGCGCGCCGCACAAAGAAAAGCTTCGACGTGCAAACAACCAAGGCAAGCTCCGCCGAAATGAAGCTTGAAATAACTTGCAAACGCAGAAGAAAACAGCAGGAATCTTCATTCACAAAACATTGTTGAAATCATCTGATCCAATCATAAACTTCTTCTTACATTAAACTAGCAAAACGTTAGACGTTAAAAACTTGCAAAAACGTTAAAACGTTAAAAACTTAAAGAAAACTCAAAACTTTAAAAACCCCATCTGCAACAAGGAATGGCAATGATTAGCATGTGGTTCAGCTGACAGCGTGGCAAGGCAACTCACGAGTGTAAAACAAAGAAAATAACTTACAGGTTCATCCGGGATAGTTGGGCATCGCTCGGATGAAACCTAAACCCACCCACTGGACCTTCGGCGATGGGATTTCAGTGATGTTGCTGAAAACAAGGACCTCGAGGTTATCACAAAGTTGGTGCAAAAATATGCACGAAGAATTGCGAGGACTCACCATCTCGGTTAAGCTATTTCTATTAATCAAGACATCGGCTCTTGATGCCGCCGATACATTGTGGCTTTAATTTGCCCACATTCGGGTTTCGGCAATGGAGTCTCCGGCGCTCTCGCGACGACCCCACTTTCCAAAACCTGTCTCAGCTCAGCCAGCTGTCAGTCTGACACAAGAACCACGAACAAAGTTGCCAAACTAGAAAAAATCTACCAAACCATAAATTCGCCGAATCAACGACAACAATCGATCGACTTGTTTGATCCCAAAATTTAAACAATATAATTATAATATATCAAAAATAAATGTTGCAGATAATTTTAATATACCAAATTTTGAAGAAAATAAAATAATTAAAAATATTCGGGCCCATCGATAACCCTGCAGCGCCATCTGTGATTTCCTGCGGGTAAAATATAAAAACAACGTTATATCGTCAGAAACCACAAGATGTCGCTACAAGGCTCGTTGGTCCGAAATGCTTCGTTACACTACATAAATAATTATGTATCATTATTGTATATCATTTTAAAGAGAATCTTTTCCAGAATCCGAAACATAAAAAAAAACAAAAAAATCTTTATGTAAGCGAATTATAGTCAATTTATATCTGCAGCGCCATTGTTTCTCGGTAGCTAAGTTCAAGTTTCATGCCTTTTACCCCTTCCAAAAATATCTTACCGATTTTTTTTATGTTGCTTCCTGAATTTGATCTGAGTGATAATAACAAGAAAAATAAATAGACATCTCTCCGATAGAGACCGCCTAAGCTATTGCATATTGCGAGAAATCGTCATCATTAGCAAGTCATTACGGTATTGCATATAAGCTTATCAGCAACAAATCTTGAGTCGATTTTAGCTCCCACTGTATTTTATCACATTTTTAGCCAGGACAAACATGGCTGTAAAAAAAGAACCCCGGGACAGAATCTGATAGAACTTTGCCAGATTCATAGGGAAAGCATAAGCTTTCATTACATATAAGTCTCATCAGTGGAGGTTCTTGGACCAAATTTCATACAAAAGTGCCCGTTGTCATTTGAAACTTTTAGTAAAAAAGTTACTTACAGTTTTAATGAAGTAATTTACTTAATTTTTAATAATAAAATTTACGTCCTTGGAATGTTGGATACCAATTCAGTAGTAACACTTATGTCATCAAAGGGCTAGAATGGCGGCTTGTCTTAGGATTGAGCATACCTGGTTTTCTTATACCATGATTGTAACGAGCGTCTTGGGTGCGCTGGGCTCTGCACGGCGAATTATATCGAGGGTTTCGACCAATAGGCGCAGTGAATACTATCTACGTGGGTAGACGTCGTACGGCTGTTGGTCAAAGGCCTCGATATAATTCGCGCCGCGCACGGATCGGTACCAGTGGCGCGAGAGCAGTACGGTTATATTTATACGTTTATTTAATAGGCATATAAACGGTAATCAAAAGACTTTGGAGTCTCATCAAGGTGATTGGACTCTTCTTCTATCGTGTGGGTTGTGAGGAGGATAACCAAACTCATCAACCATGGCGTCAGGGTTACTATTGAGCCCCCAAAGGCCTCTGACAAGACTCATGTAACGACTACGTACTTACATTAGTAAGTAGTAACCGGGACCAACGGCTTAACGTGCCTTCCGAAGCACGGATCCTTTTACTTTCGAACAATCAGGTGATCAACCTGTAATGTCAGCCAAATTAGGGATCACAAAGTGATTTTTGTGATATATCCCCACTAGGATTCGAACCCGGGACCTCCGGATCGTCGGCCCAACGCTTAACCACTGGACCACGGAGGCCGTATTGAGTTAGATGAAAAATTTCTTCCTTCGAATAACCTTCTAATTTCATGGATAACAGACATAATGCATCTTTTATCTTTGTTTTTGAGTATAAATGATTTTTATTAAACTTAGGCACAACACTAAGATTGAACTTATCAACAAGGGATAAAACTTACGTATGGCGGACTCGTGTAGGCTTCAGTATTTGCGCAGTATTCGTTCCCACTCCGCATTGACCGCTCTTGTTGTCACCGCAAGCGTACACGGCGCCCGTATCTGTCGAAATACAGGATTGTTGTCAATGTAATATAAACGCAAGATTCAGTTCTTTTGTCCAAGTCCAAGGAAGATGTCTTCCGATTGTGGCTCCGTCCACCTCCTAGTAATATTATAAAAGATGCACGAGAGAAAAAGTAATATTATAAACGCGAAAGTTTATAATGTGTCACGCAAAAAAACTACTAAACAGATTTTGTTGAAACTTCAGTTTGTTGTGGCCTTATGAAGATAGAGGTACCGGTCTTCTATCGTGTGGGTTATGAAGTGCATTATCAACATCAGCAAGCCTGGTGCCAGGATTACTAAGGAGCCGTATTATTGAGAGATAGAATCCGACAGAGAACCAAAGTTACCGATATAGCTCTGAAAGTTAGCAAACTGAAGTAGCAGTGGACTGGCCACAATAGTCGCAGAACCGAAACCCCTGGTGCATGCGTGTTCTGGAGTGGAGCCCGCTTCTACGGAAACGCAGTGTGGGTCGACTCCTGGCTGGAGGCGCCTGGATAAGAACGGCCGAGGATAGGGCGTTGTGGCGCGCCTTGGGAAGAAGCCTATGTCCAGCAGTAGACTGCAACGGGCTGCTGATGACCAGTAAGTAGTAACCGCGACCAAGAGATTAAAGTGCATTCCGAAGGGTCATAATATTACAATTCACACAATCGGGTGATCAGTCTGTAATGTATATTTATTTATTTTAATCGGGGTCGGGGTTTTTTTGTTTGGCCGCCCAAATTGTACTGTATTCATGTGTCTGATTGTTGAAATTTTACTTGCTTACTTGCTAATTTTACTTACTGGTGCATATACCGGGTGTTATTAGTGACAAAAGTGAAAACGAAAACTTTGAGGTATCATTCAGACCATAATTCTGTATCAAGATGAATTTTCCGTTGCAAAAGTATAGAACTGAAAATAATTAAAAAATAATACAAAAATTTTCATGAATTTTCCGACAGAATTATGGTCTGAATCATCGCCCTCAGTATTCGTTACGGTGTCACTAACATTCATAGCTACCTGTACTTGTACTTGTAAGGGGTATTAGTGACATCGTAACGAATAATGATTCAGCTCATTATTCTGAGTTAATATCAAGTGGAATTTTCCATCGCAATAGTATAGAATTCAAAATAATTAAAAAAAAAAGTTCCACTTACTGTAATTAATTTATTAACTCAGAATCATGGTCTGAATTCGGTTAGTTACGATGTCACTTGCACCCTGTATGTCGCGAAAGTCAAATAAGCAATACAAGGTGCTTGCTGTATTTAAGTAAATGTAGGTATTTATTTTCACTTAAAGTATTATTCATGTTTAAAATTGACAATAATTTATTAATTTAATATTTTCGACGGATACACTGTGTGTATACAATCGATAGAGCGATGACGTTACTTACTGAAAAAAATAGTTTTAAAGGTGTGCGTTCTGTGTATGCTGCGCATTGCACCTAGCTTTTATATGGAAGTATTTCGAAACGCTGGGTGAGTGCGCAGGCTACCTCACACCACATTGCTATCGGTGGGAGGCAAAAGGGATGAAAAGCTGGACGCGCTCGCAGATTTCCTCAGTATAATAGCGGGACCGTGGCATTACGGTTGCCTTGGTCCCCCTATTATACTAACATCACCTTGGTACCAAGCTCCCGGGCTTTATGCAAAAAGCTCCCCCGCCTTAATAAAAAAACAATAGGGTCCAAGTAAGAGAAGTACCTACCTTTTTTGAAGTATTTCAGACCTTAAAAAATATCCTGATTAACATTTATTTAGCTACTACAGCACTTGAAAAGCTTCCCCCTCTCTCTTTTAAACTTCTATTTCGTCGTGCCCGACCGACAGGGTCTACACTCTGAAGCTCATACGTAACTTACACCATCATACTTAGTATGCAAAATCGCGGAGGGCCGTGTTGCTCTATGTATGCAAATAAAGAATATTGGATTCTTGTACAAATTACAGTGTATAGTACTAAGGGCGTGTGTCTAATTTGTAGTTCACGAAAATAATACACACGGTGTTTAATTTATTTATTTTTCCTCGCCCATTTAAGGGGCATGCTAAAATCATAAGATACATGCTGCCACGGTTTCGAAACAATATTATTCTAAAGATTTTTTGTGTTTTTATAGCACTCACTTGTGCTTAGACACAAAGAGAAAATTAAATCGAAAAATTCGGATTTGAACGGGACTTGAACCCGCAGCTCTTGTCAAGTCGGGACGAGCGTGTTAACCATTACACCACCGGGTCCTCTACCCGTCCATGCGAAATTCTTCGATGTATGTATGGTCATTGCGTCGTACAAGAGCTGTAGGTTTAAATCTCGTCGGAGTCAGAACTTTTTAGTTTTATTTTTATCTTTGTGAATATTATTCTAGTTTCTTCTAAGACATTCTTAAGATTTTTCATAATGTAATAATAAAAACTATAATTGTTAACACTTTGATATATTGATGTATAATATGTTACTATAAGTAGTTACACCTTTGATAGGTCGCATCTCGTGTCCCTGAAATGAAATATTGACAAACAGTATAGATTTCACCCCATAAGGTAAACAAACATGCCAGACAGGCAACAAATCAATACAGCAAGTCTAGGCCAGATTTGAGGGGGTGAGTAGCGGTCATGAGAGGGGTCATGCCTACGTTAGGGAATTGGTACGCAAGTTGAGTTACATTCGACTTAAAAAATAATTATTTATTTATTTACTAGTCTGGACAGACGTTTTCGTGCCAGATCGAAGTCAGTCAATCCGTTCTCAAGAAAAAATATTCTATGAGGCAATTATACATATTTTTTGTCTTAACATACAGGGTGTTAGTGACATCGTAACGAAAACTTTGCGGGAAGATTCAGGCCATGATTCTGAGTTGATACATAAAAACACTAAAGAATGTTCATGAATTTTCCAACAGGAAAATCCACTTGATACCAACTCAGAATCATGGTCTGAATCATCCTATACGCTCTGTCAATAACGCTTTGTATACATATTTCAGTAGTTATTCTGGTAAACAGGGCGGAGACAAATTTACAAAAACAAATCGTCCGTAAGATGTTATAAATAATGTACTAATCCGTATTTGTTTATTATATACATTAAAAGATAAACTACTAGACTAACAGAATGATTTAATTTTTAACTAAGATCTAACTTCGTCAAATTGCAATATTGCTTTTTTGATGAATTGTGGGTTTTTTAACCCGCCAGATAAATATATATTGCTTTTATTTTGATCGGAATAAGTGGAAGATGTGTTGTGCCTAGTGCCTAGCTGTAATAACAAGGGTCATCCATCATTGTAATACAAAACAGGCACGGCAACTGAGAAAATAGCTGTTTGTTTTCCAGACTTTACTTACCAATTTACCCGAATCGGTGAGTAAGGAAAACGTAGAACCTTTCTAATTACTTACTATGAACTTTTTAAATTTTGACATATCCCAATAAGTTTTTCGGCAAATTATTCTGACCGCAGCTGCTTCGTACAAAAAAAAAAAACATAGGATGGTGGGTGGTTGTGGGGATGAAACGGGGGGAAGGTTGTGTATTTGGAATGCTTCAACTGTGTTTAGCGGCGAACATTGTATTACATAGTCTACGCCACTTGTTGATACACTAAGTTCGACAAATAGCTTCATACTTAACCACAATTTAGTCAGTCATTAGAGGAGGGACCGCCAAACTATATCTGACCTAACGTTCACACATATCATTAGCAGTGATGCATCGCATGCTTTGCTAAATAAATGTAGAAAATACTTGAAATAAAAACTCAGTGAATATTAATTAAACAATATTAACATGAAAGAAAAGGAAATATATCTATATCTACACCGCATGCAAGTAATACCTAAGTACTTATTGCCATGAGTGACGAGCGTCAGTAAAATACTGCTAAAATAATAATATTAGGTCTTTACCTATCAAATTGTCGTTCTGCAGTACTGGCCATTTCAAAATTTTTTTTTGTTTGACTAAGAATTCTAATTTAAAATTAATCTTATTATAAAAATATGGAATTCTTTTTCCAAATGTAAAAAAGACAATTTGTTTACTGATTAGTTTCGTCATCTTGGATTCGTTAAAAGTTCGAGTAATTATGGAATATGAGTAACGTCGGGACAGCAACGCGGAACTAGCGGCACGCAATATCAACGACGTTTACGGAGTTAACACTACAAACCAACGCACCGCCTGTTATTGGTTTGCTCGCTTCCATTCTGGAAATTTCGACCTGAAAAATGAACCTCGCGCTCGTCTGAAGACTTTGGTCGACTATGACGAATTAAAGGCGGTTGTGGAAGCTGAAGATACATAATCTACGGCTGAATTAGCAGCAGTTTTCGACGTTAAAATACTTTTCCTTTATAGACTTAACACGTTTATTTTCTTATTTTTAAAACAAAGAACTAAAAATGGTTTGTTTACACAAACAACGTGAAACGTGATCCATTAGGAAATTTCCACGACAAGCCGTGTGATCCGCCAACGCGTGGTTGATTTTTTCGTAAAATAACTTTTCTTTTGAGGGAATCTTTATGGATTTTTATACCTTTTTTAAACATTTTTATGGATTCCTGTAGTCAAATACTTAGAAATAAAACGTCACGTTTGAGCGGCAAAACAAACTTTGGAATTTAGGCAGATACTTACTCGAATATTTTAAAGTAAATACATAAGTAATTTTAAAAAGTAATCAAAGATAAATTATGAAATGCTAATCATATTGTCGCAGACACATGTTTGTCGCATGCACCTTGAGCGGTGGGTACGGATCGTCACGCATTAGGTGCCTCATGACGGGTACAAGCAGTCGTCGTGGTAGACCTCAAAAAAGATGGCGTGACGACTTGGACGCTTGCCGGAGGGACTGGCCGGAGTACCTTCAGGACCGCGAAAAATGGAAAGAGGAAGGGGAGGCCTTTGCCTAGCAGTGGGATCTTGTAGCCTAGATTACATTAGAATCATATTATAAAATTGTATAGAAGCTAGTCTAAGATGATTTCATTTTTCGATTACTACTTATTAAGAATTAGGTACGTAATAATGAGTACGATGTTTGGCCACGTTTATTGATGACGTCACCTTTTTATGTTCTCATACTAAAACGCAGTGTAAGTACCTAAATAAACTATTTTGACGTTTTGAAAAAAAGTATCTCATTGATCTCATTTGACTAGGTTGCGTCATCTAGTCTATTGTGAGTTAAGCTGTATTGACTGCATTTTTTATCTGTTTATTTAAATCAAGCAACACGGCATATTCAATATAATAATACCATTTTCTTTTGCTACCGTAAACTAACGTAAATAATAAGCCAATTACAATACATAATTTAATAAACTTAGGTAGGTAGTACAACTTACGAAAGAAGCTTTTGTAATCATCAGTTAATATTTATTTAACACACAAATCGCAAACAAAAAATTTTGAACTATGAAGGTTCAGAATATAAATAAATAGGTAGGCCTAACTTAAAAAAACACTGAACTGCTTAATTAATTGCATTTCATGTAACTAAAATAATAATTTCGGTGGATTTTACTGCCAATAATACAATTTACCATGATTGCATGCACAATGTGAGTAGGTACATTCAATATAATAAGTACTCTTAGGTACCTTTCTTAGTCTTACCTTTCTTTCGCGCTCTTCTCCGTGTTGACAGTTGAGCACGCAGCGTGCTCCAACTTTACGTCCCACCTTTTAGCGTTCATGTTCAATGAACGGTAATTGTATACCAATGCTATTAATATATAAAATAAAATATAAAAAAATGCTTGGCACTCTTGTGGTATTTCAGTACGCCAAGAGACATTAATCTTGTGGAATTTGGATGGCGGCATCGACAGGAGGGCGCTGGGTTGCACCATCTAACAAACAAGTGTTATTATATGTAATTTTTTAGGAAAACAGCAGCAAAAAAAGTTGATTTTGGCCATATACCATAAGATCCCTGTCGATTATATTACTTCGCTTCATTCTACGATATAAGTTAACCAGGTAGTCCTTTTAGCCTACAAGGCAGCTCCGCACGATTTTAAAGATTAAAAAGTATCGATTTTGACTCGATACCAAAAAATCAATTACGATAGTTTTACTTCACTTGCCACCCCATCCTAGATTACTCATTCTTTTTCCGTGCGAGGCAGCGTAAACACGTCTCTTGCGTATCTATAAACATTATTTCAAAATGCCGAAACGAAGTGCCGATGAAAAGATAGCTCATTACCAACGAAAAATAAGAAAACTCGAATTAAAAGAAAACCAAAGGCGATTACAAGTATTAAATACTTCCCCTGTAGGCAGTTCTGGTAAGTACCAGTGTTCTATGATATTTTTGGTGGACAATAATATTACAGTGGTATTATATATATATTTTCTTTTTGATTGAAGTGTTTACAATCGTAAACAAAGCGTTGTTTTAAGGAAAATTATAAAATTAATGCCTAGATTCGTATATCGAACGTGGCTAGCCTGGGGGTTGTCCGTGAGCCAACACGAAGGCATTACAAAGCATAAAAAGCATTACAGCTTAATGAGAGCTAATGCTAGTGCAAAATTAAGCGCCTAAGCCGGTCCGGGAGACAGGCCACGGTCAAAAATTTTTTTTATTTTTTTTATATACATACATTTTTTTTACCTACCCTCATTTTATTTATTTTTAGATAATGAGGAAGAACCTTTGGAGGATGATATACCAAACGAGGAACAGCCGATGCAATGTCTGACAGCTATACCAGACCCACCTAACGTGGTAGATCAAACAGTTTTGATGGAACCAGTCTCGGTTTCAGTAGACCCCGCACAATCACAAGATAATGCGGCTGTACCAGAGTTAGACCCTGAAATTTTATCGGCTTTAGGAGAGGCAGTTGATGACACGCCTAAATTCGGCGAAAAGATTCATCCCAACTTGGCTCAACGTTGGTTACCTTTACTTCGAAAAGGCTTAACTAAAGAAGCGAAGGAGAACCTGTCAAAACAGTACCTAGTTCCGGAAAATTGTCCATTGCTACAGGCACCGAAACTGAACGTCGAAATTGCAGCGGCGATTAACGAAGCCGTTCGAAACCGAGACAAAAAGTTGGAAACCACGCAACAGCAGCTCGGTATCGGGATGAGCGCCATAAATCGAGCTGTAACACTCTTGCTTACAGGCGATGACAAAGTTGCAGCGATAAAACATTTAAGCGATGGTTGTCGCGTCTTATGCGACTTACATTATATGGAAACGCAAACTCGGATAAAACTCATAACACCTGGACTAGCCAAGCCTTTCCTCAACGTCATCCAAGACAGTGAGCGGGACGAGACCTTGTTCGGTAACAAACTTCCCGAAAAAATTAAGGCGTCCAAGGCAATAGAAAAACAAGGGCTGCAGATTAAAAAACCTGCAACCAATAATAATACCAAGAGTGCAACTCCAAATACACCGACAACTTCCCGCGCTCCCGTCTACCATTACCAATACCAGGGAAACTGGACAGGCCCTCCGCGCTACCAGTCGAACAGGGGGGGGCGAGGGGGGCAGAAGAGAGGAGCAGTAGGGCCGACCCGCAGAGCACCGCAGCCACAGTCTCGCGCAGCTGGACAACCGAAAACACGTGCTGCTCCCCAGCAATAAACGAGGTATTCGTACATGCTGGCAGACTTAAATATTTTTATCATTGTTGGCGTAATATCACTGATAATACAACTATTTTAAAATGGATTAATGAAGGTTTCACAATACCATTTTCAAAACCTGTAGTTCAACATACTGCCCCGATACAATCATGGTCAGATTTAGAAAGACGTGATATGAATTTGGCAATTAAAAAATTATTAGACCTGGGTGCTATCTCTACTTGTACAGCTTCAAAAGACCAGTTCTTATCAGGAATATTCTTAGCGCCTAAACCTAATGGTGGTAAACGGTTTATTTTAAACTTAAAAAGTTTAAATAAATTTGTATCGAGTCCCCACTTTAAAATGGAAGATTACAGGACAGCTATGAGGATGATACCTAAGGATGGCTATTTAGCCACTATCGATTTGAAAGAAGCATATCTGCTTACTCCTGTAGCCTCCTGTGATCGCAAGTATTTGCGTTTCCAGTTTGAAGATGGGAACTCGCAATTGATTACATATGAGTTTACCGCTATGCCTTATGGACTATCAGTAGCACCCAGAACATTCACTAAATTAATGAGAGAAGTTGTAGCTCATTTACGGTCACAGGGTTTCAGATCTGTCATATATCTAGACGATATTCTTTGTATTGGGGACAGTTATAACGATTGTTTACGTAATGTTCACGAGACAATCAAATTACTCGAATGCTTAGGATTCGTCGTTAATTATGAAAAAAGCGCGTTAGACCCACAGCAATTGTGTAAATTTCTGGGATTTATATACAATACATCAGATATGACCATATCCTTACCTAATGACAAACGATATAAGATTGCACAGCTAATAGAAAAGTTTTCACATTTGCCTACCTGTTCCATCAGAGATTTATCTCAACTTATTGGAGTTCTGGTCGCCTCCTGTCCAGCAGCTAAATACGGCTGGCTATATACAAAAATCCTAGAACGTGAAAAATACTTAGCCTTACAAATACATAAAAACTATGAAGCTAAAATAAAACTAAAAGGCATAATCCTAGAGGATATTAATTGGTGGAAAGAACATATTGCAAACACTTCAAATTCATTGAACATTCTAGAATATGAATTAGAAATATATTCAGACGCGTCGCGTACTGGTTGGGGTGCGTATTGTAACAACTCACGCGCACATGGTGGATGGAAAAGCAGTGAAAAAGACCAGCATATAAATTATTTAGAGTTGTTAGCTGTTTTTATGGCTCTTAAATATTTTGCTAATCAAAAAAGTAACTGCGCATTATTATTGCGAATTGATAATACGACGGCTATTAGATATGTTAATCGCATGGGCGGGGTACAGTTTCCCCATTTAAATAACCTTGCAAGACAGATTTGGCAATGGTGCGAAAACCGTAATATCTGGATTTTTGCATCTTACATAAACACAAAACAAAATATCGAAGCGGACGAGGAATCCCGAAGAGTGAATCCTGACACCGAGTGGGAATTATCACAGCCTGCTTTTCAGCGTATAGTCGATCAGCTTGGCCAACCCGAAATCGACTTATTCGCTACCCGAGCCAATGCTAAATGCGTAGATTATTTATCGTGGAAAAAAGATCCAGATGCTATCGATGTCGATGCATTTACTGTAAAGTGGACTGACAAATTTTTTTACGCGTTTCCACCATTTTCAGTTATGTTAAAATGCCTACAAAAAATTGTTCATGATGAAGCTACGGGAATAGTAGTATTCCCGTTTTGGCAATCACAAGCTTGGTTCCCATACCTTAAATCTCTAGCTGTGTCTAAAATCTTAATAATGAAACCTGAACAACACTGTATTTGGTCCAATTACAGGAGCCAGCACCCGCTTCACAAGCAGCTTATCCTGGGTGCCGCGGTGCTCTCCGGCTCTCATTCACGCGACGCTCCGTGCCGCCGGTAGCCTGGGAACTGATGCTTGCATCACTTTCTGACAATACCATTATGCAATATAATGTCACACTCAAACTTTGGTGGACATATTGCCATGAAAATAAGCATAATGTATTTGAAGGGTCCGTAGCAATAGTTTTGTCTTTTCTTACGGAACAGTACAATAAAGGAGCATCTTATGGCTCCTTAAATAGTCACCGATCAGCCCTTTCACTATTTCTTGGAGACAATATCGGTTCCAATGAATCAGTGAAGCGGTTATTGAAAGGTGCATACAGAAAGCGACCTAATTTGCCAAAATATAGCTTCACGTGGGATCCACAAGTTGTGCTCAATTGTATTGCAGAATGGTATCCAAATGAGGAACTTACATTAGAAAGGATAACTAAAAAATTAGTAATATTGTTAGCGTTGTGTACTGCGCACAGAGTACAAACTTTTTCATTAATAAAAGTTGACAACATTGTAATTTCCTCAAGTGGTGTCAGAATATTTATAACTGACATCATAAAAACGTCAGCGGCAAATAGAGAACAGCCACGGTTGTTTCTTCCCTTCTTCACGGACAGACCAAATATATGCCCTGCTACCACTTTACGGGACTACCTCTCCATAACGAGCGATAAACGCCCAGAAAGTGTTCCGAACCTCTTATTAACTGTGAAGCGCCCTTATAAGAGCGCGTCAGCACAGTCAATAAGCAGGTGGATAAAACAGGTACTTGCAGAAAGTGGGGTAGATGTGAACACCTTCAGCGCTCACAGCACACGTCACGCGTCCACGTCTGCTGCGGCAGCCAGTGGTCTCAGCGTCGATATTATTAGGAAAACCGCAGGCTGGACAAAAGATTCCGAAATATTCGCAAAATTTTATCACCGTCGAGTTATCGATGAAAGTGATTTTGCCAGATCAGTGTGTAATCAGTAATGAATTATTATTGTTAGGGCAAGAAGCCCAAGTTTTTTGTTATGTACTTACCTTTATGAAATAATCAACTGGAACTAAAATTATTTGTACTATGTAAAAACAAGACTGATTGATTGGTAAATGTTTTCTGAATAGTTATAAATATCGAAGAATAAACATATATTTAAGTTATCTATCGGCGTTAATTTCTTTATGAAAGCAAAACTTTGCTCTAAACATCTACCTGGTTAACTTATATCGTAGAATGAAGCGAAGTAATATAATATATGATCAAACGAACTTCGTAAGTGAAGTTCGATCAATATTATATAAGTCGCTTCATTCGTAGATATAAGTTCCCACCCTCCCATCATCCCTTTCGAAAGTTTTGCATCATCTCTTTAACTCTAAAGAATGAGTAATCTAGGATGGGGTGGCAAGTGAAGTAAAACTATCGTAATCGATTTTTTGGTATCGAGTCAAAATCGATACTTTTTAATCTTTAGAATCGTGCGGAGCTGCCTTGTAGGCTAAAAGGACTACCTGGTTAACTTATATCTACGAATGAAGCGACTTATATAATATTGATCGAACTTCACTTACGAAGTTCGTTTGATCATATATTATATTTTTCTTTGATATTTTTACGTGACTTTGCGTAGACTTGGCCGAACAGCTGTGGAGCGCTGGAGGCTTTCGGTATAATATTTAAGATAACAGACTGAGGTAGCAGCTCAGTTGAGGGAAATCATTGACCTCGCCGACGGGATCGGTATCGGGGTCCCAAAGTGTTTGTTGTTGCGAGCTGTGGTAGGGATAAGAAAAGAACTTCCTGTTCAACTATATATTATACAAAAATGATGGTTTTATTTTAACTCCACAAAATTAATTTATAAAATCAGTGAAGTTCAATAATTTATCTTCGTGCTAAACAGAAGAATTGGTCCTTCGGAAATAGGACGATGAAAAAGTTACTTATATAACTGTGCTTCGTCTGTTGTTCCGGCTGACCGACAAGATCCGTTGAAACGGCCTTTCATTTTCATTGCGCTGACGCGGAGGCTGGATTTCCACATTCCACTAGCCAAAGAAGCTGAAGGAAAACAAGATTTTCAAATTAGAAGATTAATGCCTGCGTTACTGCCTGGAAGTGCACTTCAAAGAAATTGGTGTTATTACTCATTGCGTCGTCGGTGCGTATTTTACGCGCGAAACAGTACTTTGAAGAAAAACCTATTGTTTGTTACTAGGTACTACCTAAAATCGTGGCAAATCAGAAGATTACTTCTATAAAAGGCTGTAAATCATTTTTTTGAAAATGTAAAATACATTTTTACATTACAAAAATATTATATTTTTAATCAGATTTACCCTATCGTTAAATAGATGAGTCTTATTCGTCTTCTGAATAAAAAAAAAACGGAATTTCCAGTCCACACTTGTCTGTGCCATCCGCCCCGCGCTTTCTCAAATTGGGTCGTGTACTAGGTTCAAGTTAAATTATTAAATTCTGATTACCTACTAAATAAAGACACATCTAAAAGTAACGAAAAACGTTTTCTTTTTTCAATTTTACTCATTTTTGAATTTCATCATCATCATCAATTTAAGAGCCACGCTCTTGTCGGTGCAGCATTTCTGTAAAATACTCTCCATGCTACTTTTTTAGGGAAAAATAGGGCAGTGGTTTCCCTCTTGCCTTCCGCCCCGCAGTACTCTGTCTGACGCGAGTGGGATGGCGCCCAGAGTAGTCTATTACAAAGCCATACTAGGACTCCTGTCCTCTGCCTCTGAATAGTACTGACAGTTACTGCTGCCCTCTGTCAGGTTCCAGGTTACAGTCCCTGTGACATGCCCCTTCCGTCCTGCATTGCCGTACCGATGGCTCCCATCTCCGCCTCTGCAGCCGTTGAGGTCGTTTTTGAATTTAAAACAAGAAAAACGTAATAATAAGTCCGACAATTTATCACGTTTTTCTGTGACGTCACAATGTGCTTTTGGCTTTTTCAAACAAATTCTATAATAATTTCGTGTTTTGACGTTTAGTAAAAAGTAACTGATTTGACTAGTTGGAAACTGTTGGATCAAGCCTATTCTCAGTATTTCTCATTCCCGCCAAAATCGGGACGTCTGGCAACGCTGTACACTGCATATCCTAAGTGTGTGAACGAGATAACAATATACATCGCATCCGTGAAAAAAGAAGACAGCAAAATGACGCCAACTCAATTTGCCGCGAAAATTAAATTGGCGCGAAATCATGTTTGCAGCGCTGCAGCGAGGAAGATTTTTTGTATGAAGAAATCGTCTAGCGAAATACCGCTTGAAGCGGAATTGTTCATCGGCTGTATAAGTTTGTATCCGAACGCGGGCATTTTCGTCACTCTTCTTTCAATTCTAGATTTTACCAGTACAGGATTCTTTCAATTTAAAATCGCTATTTGTGTACTTTGCGCCTTTTTTGTTCATAGTTTATTATTGTACATAAAAACAAATTGTTCGATTATAAAATATTCGTCAAGGGGTTTTAATCACAATAGGTACGAGCTCTCATGAGCTTTTATACGAAAAGCGTAAACAGCTTGTCGAAGCCTATAAAGATTACGAGACTTACATTTATTGGTGTTGTTTGACGATGATGACGAAGAAGACTATGGCGATGGCGAATATGAAACCAAATACTTTAATAGTATTGCGGTTTTGGATCGCCTACTTAGATCCAGCACCCCTGCAGTGGCTCCGAGTCCAACTACGGTACGTAAAGTATAATAATAAAAATTATGCCACTTACTGATAAAAATTATAATGATGCTCTTAAACTTCTACATGATAGATATACCTAACAATGGCTCTCAAATTACAAACTTCCATGTATAAAGCATTTTAGATATAACATCTTTTAAAAAGTGCACAGCGCAAAAATTTGCCTACTGATTTTGATTCATGGGACACACCTACTTGTGAATATTTTAATAAAAAAAAGGTTGTCACATATTCCAACAGGGGTTTTTATTTAGAAAGAACATAAAGGAGGTGCCCATACTGGATGAGTTTTTGTTATTTACAGAAAACTGGCCGTTGCCATTGAAAATAGCGACGAAGAGAGGATTGTTCCATCCCCAAGGCGTGCCAAGTCCAGTGGTAAAGTTGTCACTGGTGTGGCCACCAAGTCTTCCACATCACCATCATGTAAGTACTGCAAACTTTATGAGTGTACTATATTTAAGATATCTATCTTCATCAGATACATTTGACAAAGGTAGAAAGATACCCGAGCACCATTTGCTTAGACCAGCATCGAGGTAAATGTTTCCTTCGCTTGAAATGTGCAGTTTGTTAACAAAAGCACAAAACGCTTGTGCATGCACCATTATCACCCCATGCTCATGTGGCTACTGTTGGCAATGCTCCAGAGGTAGACAATGGTGTGGTATCTATGTTGGGTACTGCACAATCGCAAGATGTCCTTCTCCCAACTGCTGTGGTGAGGTTAAAAGGTAAAGGTGGCACGACCATATACGCAAGAGCTTTACTTGACTCTGGGTCTCAGCTATCTTTTATAACTGACGATTTAGCAAAGAAAGTAAATTGTGAAGTGTATATAATGTAATAAATGTCTCAACAAAGGCTAATGTGAGGTGTGAGGTGTGTATACATTCAACAACAAATAGCTTCTCCATGAATATTACCTGCTGAGTTGTAAGAAAAATAACCTGTAATTTAAGTCAACATTCTTTTCACATTTCCAAATTTAACATCCCTGCTCATGTGCAATTAGCTGACAAAAACTTTAACAAAAGTCATGAAATATTGTTGCTATTGGGTTGTGACATACCTATTCTTTCAGGTGCTGCAGCGTGATTCCTGTTACATCGTCCGGCCCCTACTTAAAATAAGAAATACAAGTTTTGGTTATAAGGTGGCAGGGAGTCTGCTGGCAAGGTTTTTTCCTCCAATTTATGTATTAATATACAAGATAACAATTAAATGAGATTAATGATAATATTTCCAAATTTTGGAAATGCGAAAATGTGCCTAGTGTTTTTAAAGAAGTGACTTCTGAGCACCAATTAGCAGAAGAATGCTTATCTAAGCTTCTGTAAGTTTAGTAAATAAAAAAAAATCCGTTGCCCTATCTTTGAAACAGGAACTAGAGGATATTCTTATAGGATATTCTTTTTCTTCAGCATTACAAAGACTTTATAACCTTGAAAGGCGTTTCTTAAAGACAGTATTCTATATCAACATTATACCTAGTAGGTTTATTAATGATTATTATTGTTGTTGTGTTTTTGATGATGATGGAAAATGCTACACCGACAAGAGCGTGGCTCTTAAATTGATGATGATGATTAATGATTACATAAACCAGGGTCATATATTTTAATATTGACAGTTATGATTTAAATTCTGGAAATGTGTCATTTCTGCCTCATCACCCTGTTTGCAATCCTTTGACGCCAGTATGAAAACAAAAAAAATGGTTTATGCCTTAATGATATTTTGTTAAATTGCTCCACTGTTCAAAGTGAACTTTTTGACATTTTGATTTTGTTTAGAACATAATATTATGTCTTACTTTGTGACATTAAGTCCACGTATAGACAAGTGCTTGTTGATAATAAATACCTATTGTTGTTTACAAAACATTTTATGGCGTGACTCCACACATGATTTCATTAAATGCATTCAGTTACAAACTGTGGGGCTTAAAAGCTCAGCTTTTTAACGACACGGTCTCATGGAACTTTCACATCGTTTTAAAAGTAAATATCCATTAGCTTCCTTTGCATTGGAATATTCCACATATGTTGATGATGTTCAGTGTGGACAAAGACCAAGTATAGAATAGACAGATAATATTTTAGAATGACGATGAAACTATCATACCTAGCTCTCTTTCTTCCCTATGGCAACATTCTCTGTGAAAAAAAGAAACAAATATAGACAAACGCCGCTGTCTAGAACGTCAGGTTTCCCGTTTTGAGATGTTGTGGTAGCCAGCTGGATACCAAACCTGGCGTTAGTTTTTCGGTGTTTTGGGATGTTATTTCAACTTTTTATATAAAAAATCTGTGAAATAGTTATTCATTATGAACCATGGCTTGCGTAGCCATTGGTTGTGAGAGTAGAATGGGTGTTATAATGGAGAACGATCAAATAATGTCTCACCATGGGTAAGTTATCGACCACATTATTCATATTTGTGTGCACGAAGTACATTACATGGTCTGTTTTTTCAAAAGTTTATTGAGCCCTAAATACGATGCAGACGCATATTTTCAGCAAAGCCGTCGACATTTGTACAAATAATTGATTTCACATTTTACGTTAATCAGCTTTGACAGATCATGTACTCAAAGTATTATAAGTAGTGTTGTCCTTTGATGTCGACAACATATTATTATGTTTTAATGTAACATCTAGATGTGTTATTCTATTCATCTTTAATTTATTCTTCGACCTGTTTCCGATTTGGATGAAGATTACATATTTCCTAAATATCCTAATTTACGAAACCAGAAAAATGAAAAAAAAATTAAAAATGTTTATTTTCTTTTACAATAAAGCCTTAACTACTGGTGGATTGGGGTCTCCATTTAAGCGACATAGCCTGTGTTTGCAGGCCCCGCTCTTCCATTATTACAAATAAATTGTATGTAAATAAAGCAGTGTGGTAGGTTTAAAAAAGACAAGTACTACGGCGTGCAGATAGAATATATATCAGCACACCCAGCCCTACGATGTATAAATCTTGGGATCAGCACATATTACTAGGACAGAAATTAAGAAACAATTGGATTCAGACCATGAAACGAGATGATTCTCTCTTCTGAAGGACGCGTTTTTCTTATTTTCACCTGTGCTCATTACATTTCGATATATCTTGCTTGCTATCGAGCAGGATACCAAACAAAATTATTACATAGTGATGCAGTACCAACAATATTCACTCCATAGACATAGAAACTCTATAATTCACTCACATACCTCTCATAAGGTAAGTTTAAGTTTAGTTATAACTTTATAGATGAATTTTATTTTTGTATTCTACTATTTACTTATTTTTTCCATGCAAATAGAAAAAAAAATTAAATACAATACAAATATTTTTTATTGCACTAAATAATTAGCATGCATAACTATTTTTGTAAGTACCTGTGATTTATTCCTCCTTCTATGTGCAATGTGTGTATTTGTGTGCTCCACGTTAATATGTGCCATTCTTGCAGGTAAAGCTAAGAGTACCAGAGCCGACACTATGCACTTCTAAACAAAGTGAACAAGAGAAAATATATTTTTTTTATCACCAAAAATCGGAATTGTTAAGTGGTTCGTGGTCAAATAAAAATCTTATAAAGAAGTATCTGCTTTTATTCTTTAATTTCATTGTGATAATTCCCGAAATATACTAGAAGGTTGTCTGCTTCTTGTATCGAGAGCCGATTCGATTCCCGGCCAAATCAATGAAAAACGTAAAAAACGTGTATTTCATTGTTTTCTGCAATTAAGTCACCACTTAATGTGTGGTATCTGGATGATGGTACTATTGGCGGGAGTCCAGATACCGTTATGCGTGACATTCCGGAGCTTTTTCGCAATTTGGCGGCAATGGGCTTGGAGGTTAATTCGCGAAAGTGTGAATTTTACTGCAATCGGGATGTGCCGGAGGTTTTTTCGCAGTTCGAGGAGCTAATACCGGGAATACAGAGCGTGGGTGCGAATAGTTTGACACTCCTTGGGGCCCCGATCTTTGCTGAGGGAGTGCCAACTGTTTTGTCCACGAAAGAGGCGGCTCTGAGTTCGCGGAAGATGCACTTAAAGCAGCTCCATATGTGTGTCGCTTTAGTACTTTTGCGAAATTGCCTCGCTATGCCTAGGTTGACTTACACGGTACGTACATCTCCTACTTGGCTTTGCCCAACTCAAGTGACATCTATGGATTCATGTGTGCGGAATATTTTGGAGGATGTGTTAAATATATCCTTGAGTGACACCCAGTGGTCTCAAGCTTCGTTGCCGATTAGGCATGGCGGCCTTGGTATTCGTCGGGTACAGGATGCCGGTGTTACAGCTTTCCTGGGTTCTGCGTATGGTGTTCGGGTTTTGGTCGCTCAAATACTTGGTGTTGATGGTGACGGATTCTCGATGCCATATGTTGATCAGGCTCTGGCTGAGTGGGCTATACTGTACCCTAATCAAACGATTCCAGAGCATCCGGAAGTACAGAGGGAGTGGGACGAGAAGGGCTGCAAAGTCATATTTGAGGGTCTGTTGCAGAGTTCCTCCGGGTCGGAATTGGCGCATTTGCGGGCAGCGGCAAAACCGGAGTCTGGCGCCTGGCTGCATGCTCTCCCTTCGCCGCAGTTGGGGACACTACTGGACAGAGACACTACACGTATGGCCGTGGCTTATAGACTGGGTTGTGATGTGTGTATCCCTCACAGGTGCGTTTGTGGTGTTCATGTCGAGGCTGATGGGCACCACGCATTGGGCTGTGTGAGGGCTGCGGGAAGATTTTCCAGACACAGTGCCTTGAATGATATCATCTGCCGGGCCTTGACGACCGCAAACGTGCCGTGTCTTTTGGAACCGCCGGGGTTAAGCCGTACGGACGGTAAACGCCCGGATGGACTTACATTGGTTCCTTGGCAGAAGGGGCGTTCTTTGTTGTGGGATGCAACGTGTGTAAGTACGTTTGCGGCGTCGCATCTCACGGGTACTGTCCGAGTGGCCGGTGCGGCGGCGGAGACGGCAGCGAGGGCGAAACATGCTAAGTACACGAACTTGGTGGGTAACTACGTGTTTTTGCCCTTCGCGGTTGAAACTGCGGGTCCTTGGGGACATGAGGCTTTGTCTTTTATTAGGGAACTTGGGAAGCGTCTGCGGGAAAGGGGGCAAGACCCTCGCTCCGGTTCATTTCTGGTTCAGCGTATCTCTCTGGCAATTCAGCGCGGGAATGCTGCCAGTTTGATGGGTACGTTTGAGCCAGGAATGATCCGGGGCGGGCTTTTCGAATAATGACGAAGCTTGTTGCTGATTTCGGTTTGTATTTTGACGAAACTTTTGTGGATTTATGGTTTATTCTTGTTTTTAGTTCCTTTTTGACGAAGCCTGTGGTGGATTTAATTATGTGAATTTATTATTTATAATTGAATTTGGGAATACTCTTAATACATATATATTTTTTTTCATTGTTATAAAATATTTTTTGAATCAAGCATGATTTAGAGCGAAACAAACCTTTTTCCCGGGGTAGGTACGTGATTTATAGCAACCAAAGAGTGGCCGCAATGTCGTATTAAAATGATACTATAGTATATTTGTACTAGATGAACCGTCCTGACTTCCTCGGCTATAACACCTTGCGAAATGACGTAGATTCCAAAATTTTTAATTGACTTTCAACAAGTTTATCCATAATAATTACGTGGAATAAGTGGTTCTGAATCTGTCGTCGTACCGTACGGTTCTTCATAGATATCTTTCTATCTGGGAACGAATAGGTATCGTTTTAACTAATTTACTTCTGGTTCTACCCACCCAGATATGGATACTAGGGCGTTATTTCTGTATTTAATCACTCAATTTGTAAAGTATAAATTTTTAGATCTTGGACTAACAGCAAATATTTACGCGATAATAATGTCGATAAAGACATGGAACGGCACTAGTGGTCTTCACACAAAAACAACTACGCGAGTACAAAAGACGTTACGACGATAGTATATTTATCTCTTTTTAACTTATGACAGCTCATATGAGTGCGAAAGACAAAACCTATGTTTTTCTTTCGTCTTAAATACGCTCCGTCTATTCTATACTTGGTCTTTAAGTGTGGAAGTAATGATCTTGTAGAGCTTTCTACTATAAAAAATCAATTAATTGCATTAATGAATGAGGCCAGTTTTTTATTACACAAATGGTGTTCATATACCTAATAGTGATATTTTAAATGATTCTGTTAGATCTCACCAAAGCTGTAGGGTCAATACCCTCGGTTTTATTCGAATTAAAAGAAACTGTGTTTTACATACATTTTGGTGAAAACGTGAAGTGCCGACCAAGAAACAATATTGGTGTATCCTTTAGAACTTATCTGAATGACCATTATTTCGACTTTTATTGGACTTTACGTATTAGTTTCTATGTGAAAAGTGCCGGTTAGTAAAATACACATGTCAAAGCTATCGAGAAGATACCTGTAAACATTATTCACTATGACAATAAACGTGTATGGCCGTTAGTTTGGCTTTTGTTGGATTTAAAAAATGACGATTTTTGATTTATTTTGTTAAAAAATAAAATATAACAGGCGCGTTATTTAAAGGATCGTCTCGTATCGTATTTATTACATTCAAAGTCTATGACCACTTTTTCTCCTTAATTAGATTTATCAAACATCTGGATTTTTCATAGATACCTACTCTTTGGCGAAAAAATGTTTTATCTGCCGATAATGAAACTATCTTGCTAAAGGCGTAATATGGTGGTCGTCTTTTACACATTTTTATAAATCAAAAATAGGTTTGCGTCTGAGCTGATGGTGATACACTCTTTAGAAGCAAAGTAGTTAAATGACTAATAACTAGTCATTAGGAAAGCTCTGCTTGTTGTCATTGTTAAAATGTATAAAGTCGACATTTGGTGTTATAGTAAAAATAGTTTACCAAAAGATTTGACGCATTTTGTTTCGCTGGCTGACATTTTCACATTTGAACCAAAACGCAGAGAGAGACGAACAAAGAATGGTCAAAAAAGTTTTGCGCCATAGTAATAAATGTTCTAACGGTCCTTACAATACGCCTGTATCACTGTTTTTGAGAACAGACTTATATTTTTTTACAAAATGTATGAAAAATCGAGATTTTTAAAATCCAATTAAAGCCAAACTAATGGTCATAAACGTTTGGTGTCATAGTAAAAAATGTTCAGAGCAATCTACTCTAAAGGTTCGACACATTTATTTTCTCTGGCCGGCACTTTCGCATTTGGGCCGGCCAAAATATGGAAAGACTTTTTCTGACTGATCTCCTTTTACTGAGTTAGATTGGGATGAATATAGTATATACCTGAACCGCTTAATACACAGTGGGTTAGCTTTCCTACCGTTACTATTTCTATCCCGAGAAATATTAATGTACCATCGTCTATTGAACTTGTCGGTTATGCGGATGCCTCTAATGTATGGTTGTTGCTTGATCTCGTATCAATCCTGAAAATAAAAAATTAACTACTCCCCGACTTGAATTAAATAGCGCCTTACTTTTGTCGATTCTGGCCAAAAAAAATCCATGACGCATTGTCATTAAAATATGATGTAGACGTTTTTTTACTTGGATTTGCAAATTGTACTATCCTGGCTTGAGATTGAACCTGTTAAGTTAAGCGTATATGTTGCTAACAGAGTGAACAAGATATCACAACAGACTACAGATTTTCAATGGCGTTATGTTAAAACTAATGACAATCCAGCCGACTGTTTGTCGCGCGGCATTTCTACTCGGTAATTGGAGACTGATCTGAGACAGTTGTGATTTCATGGACCTCAATATTTGCAAGATAGTAAGTACAAACATTGTGATAAAGTATGTAATAATTCTGATATTGACATTCCTGAAGTAAAGCTCTTGTAATCCAATTTCATGAAATATTAGAAAAATATTCAGATATTGAAAAGTTTACAAGGATATTTGGTTATGTTAAACGATTCATAAACAATTGTAAAAATAAAAATATTAAAAAAACTGGATCTGCCCTGCATACTATCATACAATTAGATCAACAAAGGCATTTTGAAAAATAAATTAAAGCTTTAAAAGATAAAGATTGTTTAAAGTCAAGTATTAGTAATTTGATTCCGTTCTTGGATGTTGAGTGGGAGGTCGATTGCAAAACTCGAATTTAGCATAATTCTCAACGACACCCATTTTGGCATAACACTCTAATATCACAAAATTAATAATAATCAGATAGCATTTGCGACTCAAGCATGCAGGACAGAAGTTAGTACTCAGTAGTTTGCATGAAAGGTTTTGGATTGTAAATGCAAACAGGGAATTTGAGAATGTTTTGCATAGACGTGTCATTTGTTTCAAATTAAACTTAAAATCTTGTGACTCAGCTCATGGGCTCTCTGCCTTATGACCGTGTTAACATGACACGCCCTTTTTAAATACTTAGTGGGCACTGATTATGCCGGACCATTTTGTGTGAAACAATCTCGCATTAGAATACCTGTAGTCATATTTGTATACTGTCATGTATTGATTATTAGCTCTCATTTTTGACTAACATACGTGTTCGTTACTTTGTCAACCACGTCATAAGTTCCCTCGAGGAATTCAATTATTGGTCGTGACATGAGTATGTTTGTTTATAGTATTTTGAGCCGCCATTTTAGATTGCGTTACCGGTTCGCCAGGTCATAATTCAATTGTAGGACATCAGGGGAGCTGGGCTCATTTGATGCTTTGTTGATTTTGGTGCAAATGGACGACGGCGACGGAGCGTGCAAAATTTTGTTACGGATTGAATTACACGTAGGGTAAATTATAAATTTATTATTTCTATTTTCAGCATAGAATAATGAGGATAAAGCTAGAAGCTCAAATGTAGGTGGCGGCACAGTTGAGTGTCCCTAAATTTTGACAGTTCTCCATACTTACTGTTCAGTTAGTGATAAACTGCTACAAAAAGTGTGGATCAGCGTGGAGTGTATCCTGTCTGAAAGATGGGTTATGAAAAAGAAAAGCAGCCAGTTGGAAGAAGGCAATTTTTATTGAAAATAAGTTTTTTCAAGATTTCTATTTCTCTTTCCGATAATGAGAAAATAAATAGTGGTGTGGTAATGGGTTGCTGCCTATTAATAAATACGTAAAATCAATATCAGAACACTACTTTCTTTTCCCAATATTCGATTTGGCAGCATTGATTTAATATACGTATTTTTCCTTACATAAAAATGCTTATTATACGTCTATACCGTCTGGAGCCCAGGAAACTTTATGGTGATAGGCATTTGACTATCTCGAGTGCGAATGGCGGAAAATATTTCAGTTGGCAACATTTTCTCCCGCTAAAATGCAGTGTCTTTCGCTAGGTTATAAATATATCGCGATGACAGTTGAACATTCAGTTGCGTCATCACCATGCAGAAGATGTTTTCCTGGGCTCCAGACGGTATAGACGTATAATAAGCATTTTTATGTAAGGAAAAATACGTATATTATACGGTCTGTCATACCGTCTGGAGCCCAGGAAACTTTATGGTGAGATGTGTTTATTATCACACAACGAATTCATTAAAAACATCATAGAAGGAAAGCTAGAAGGAAAGAGAGGAAGGGGAAGACCAAGAAGAGCTTACATGGAACAGATTAAAGAAAAGGTTAACGTCGTGTCTTATAGGGAAGTCAAGGAATTGGCCTTTGATAGACTGGAATGGAAAATGCTACACCGACAAGAGCGTGGCTCTTAAATTGATGATGATGTGTTTATTATCGCATGGTGAGGGAGAAAATTCTATATGCCAACCGATAATCTACCTATGTATTGTGATGTTAGGCAAAGTATGTGCCTATCAATCCAATGTTGCTGTAAGCAAAGTAAGTATGTGTAAGATGCTAAGCTGCATGTAAATAAACAAGGAACAAGAAACGAAAATACTTCTTTATTCTCTTATTATTACTAAAGATACATAATTAAACAAAAAGCATTAGATATGCTTATTACAAATCAAATTAAGAAAGTGTCGGTATACAATCAAGATGAATAATATGAATTACTAGCTTTTGCCCGCGACTTCGTCCGCGTGGCGTGTTATATAAGAGAGAGATCTTTGTGTGTGTGGGAGTGCATACTTATGCAGTTTAGATTTTTTCATAAGTACATTTTTTTTTCCCAATAACTCCCATTTTTCAAAATACAGCCAAAAATAAACTTTATATTTACTAAGGTATGCATGCGTGCTAGATTGAATCAATTGATTGAATTGTTTTTTTTTTTTAATTGATTGTTCATTGAGTTTTAATTTTAATACACACTTCCTCTCTTCCCTTCAACGTTGCTGTGCCCTATAGGGTCCATGTTTTAGTTCCTATGCCTATGTAACACCCTATTGTACTACATGGAATGCACTAAATAATTTAATTGAATTGAATTGAAAATATCTATCTTACGCGGTTTCGATTTTTTCATACAAATGTTTTTTTCCCACTAACTCCCGTTTCCGTGGGAATTTTGCAATATCCTGTTGCAACTAAGCTTTAAGTTAACTAAGGTACCTGCATGCCAAATTTCAAGCGTCTAACTTAAGCGGTTTAGATTTTTCATACAAAAAGATTTTCCCGCTAATTTCCGTTCCCGTGGGAATTCCGGGAATTCCTTTCTTAGTGCACCTCTACGGTACCTAAGCTATGTCCCTTCCAAATTTCAAATGCCTACGTTTAGCCGTTCAGGCTATGCGTTGATATATGTCAGTCACTGAGTCAGTCAGTTTCTCCTTTTATTTAGATTTGATTTTTTCATACAAATGTTTTTTCCCGCTAACTACCGTTCCCGTGGGAATTTTGTAATATCCTGTTGCAACTAAGCTTTAAGTTTACTAAAGTACCTGCATGCCAAATTTCAAACGTCTAACTTGAGTGGTTTAGATTTTTCATACAAAAGGATTTTCCCGTTAATTCGCGTTCCCGTGGGAATTTGGGAATTCCTTTCTTAGTGCACCTCCACGGTACCTAAGGTACCTGCATGACAAATTTCAAAGGTCTAACTTGAGTGGTTTAGAATTTTCATACAAAAGGATTTTCCCGCTAATTCCCGTTCTCGTGGGAATTTCGGGAATTCCTTTCTTAGTGCACCACTACGGTACTTAAGGTATCTGCATGCCAAATTTCAAACGTCTAACTTGAGTGGTTTAGATTTTTCATACAAAAGGATTTTCCCGCTAATTCCCGTTCCCGTGAGAATTTTGGGAATTCCTTTCTTAGTGCACCTCTACGGTACTTAAGGTACTTGCATGCCAAATTTCAATTGTTTAACTTGAGTGGTTTAGATTTTTCATACAAAAGGATTTTCCCGCTAACTACCGTTCCCGTGGGAATTTTGTAATATCCTGTTGCAACTAAGCTTTAAGTTTACTAAAGTACCTGCATGCCAAATTTCAAACGTCTAACTTGAGTGGTTTAGATTTTTCATACAAAAGGATTTTCCCGTTAATTCGCGTTCCCGTGGGAATTTGGGAATTCCTTTCTTAGTGCACCTCCACGGTACCTAAGGTACCTGCATGACAAATTTCAAAGGTCTAACTTGAGTGGTTTAGAATTTTCATACAAAAGGATTTTCCCGCTAATTCCCGTTCTCGTGGGAATTTCGGGAATTCCTTTCTTAGTGCACCTCTACGGTACTTAAGGTATCTGCATGCCAAATTTCAAACGTCTAACTTGAGTGGTTTAGATTTTTCATACAAAAGGATTTTCCCGCTAATTCCCGTTCCCGTGAGAATTTTGGGAATTCCTTTCTTAGTGCACCTCTACGGTACTTAAGGTACCTGCATGCCAAATTTCAATTGTCTAACTTGAGTGGTTTAGATTTTTCATACAAAAGGATTTTCCCGCTAATTCCCGTTCCCGTGGGAATTTCGGGAATTCCTTTCTTAGTACACCTCTACGGTATCTAAGGTACCTGCATGCCAAATTTCAATTGTCTAACTTGAGTGGTTTAGATTTTTCATACAAAAGGATTTTCCCGCTAATTCCCGTTCCCGTAGGATTTTCGGGAATTCCTTTCTTAGTATACCTCTACGGTATCTAAGGTACCTGCATGCCAAATTTCAAACGTCTAACTTGAGTGGTTTAGATTTTTCATACAAAAGAATTTCCCTTCACTACTCTGCTCCTATTGATTGTAGCGTGATGAAAAGTATACTATAACCTGTCCAGGAGTGTGAAGAATAATTGTACCAAGTTTCATTAAAATCCGTCCAGTAGTTTTTGTTTCTATAAGGAACATACAGACAGACAGACAGACAGACAGACAGACAGACAGACAGACAGACAGACAGACAAAAATTTTACTGATTGCATTTTTGGCATCAGTATCGACCACTTATCACCCCCTGATAGTTATTTTGAAAAAATATTTAATGTACAGAATTGACCTCTCTACAGATTTATTATAAGTATAGATGACATAATATCTATTATTAAGCCGGCTTAAATGAGGAAGCTAATGAAGGAACATTCGCTAGAGGTTGGGCTAGAGGTCTTCTGTAATAAGTGGCGAGCGTATTTTGCGAGGCCCAGTTACCTCTGGCGAGTATTTCTTCAAGAGGCTGCTCTTGCACCCAGTTGAGTGACGCCATCGCTGAGCGAACCGACCCAGGCGAGTCGGCGACGCCAGCGTCTAGCAGTACGCTTTTGACCCATCCAGCTATGATAGTGCGGCTAGCCGGGCGCGGTTGGCCGGCTGTAGTCACGAATAAGCTGGTGACTCCACCCAGTGCCCGCCGCGTCGCGGACAGCTTCAACAGGATTGTTAGCCAGTGAACCGGGTCCACGCTAGTAGGCGCACCACCGGTTAGCAGCCAGCCTGATTGCCGATGTGTCAGCGAGTCTGTTTTTGAGCCGTATACGGGCCAGAATGTGATGGTGTTCTGCTCGATAAAGACATTTCCCTCCGCAACCGAGAGCAGCGTGAGGTCATGGATGCGCCTCCCTGATGCGAGCAGTAGAAGGATGGCACATCTCCTGGATACATCATACAAACTGTCTACATCGGGACTATTATGCATCAACCAGTCTACGACTACCTGGGGATTCCATACTGGTGGTTTTGGTTTCGACCTTGTATTGTTAGTCGTATTTGCTATACTGGTGGGTATTTGTATCACCTTTCATAATTATATTTGTATGTAGGTAGATGTCATGAAGCAGTTCGGAAATACATATGGTATCGACCACACGCCGTCTTTTATTTAACAGTGGCGATCGAGGATAAAAAAGTGATATTACGCGTTACATTATGTCGGTGGGACGATTAGGCGAATTCGATGTGCAAAATGGTTGTTGGCAGTCGTATTGTGATCGATTGGACATGTTTTTCATCACAAATGATATCACCGGGGAAAAGAAAGTGCCGACATTGATAACGGTTGTGGGTGAGGCGGCGTATGAATTAATGTGTAATTTATGTAGTCCTAAGAAACCGTCTACTATGAAATACGAAGAAATCGTAGATGTGATGAAGACTTATTTGCAGCCGAAACCGTCGATGTTGGCAGAAAGATATAAATTTCGATTATACCGACAGTTAGAAGGTCAAACGATTGCGCAATTTGTTGAACAATTGAAGAAGCTTTTACGTTTTTGTGATTTTGGGTCGAGTCTGGATGAAAACATGAGAGATCAATTCATATGCGGCATATCGAGTGATGGCATTCGTCAACGACTGTTCGCGGAGGAAAAGATAAATTATGCCAAATCATTGACATTGGCTTTGTCATTGGAGGCGGCCGAACGGAACGCGCTCGCGATTGATAACTCTTCCAGTACATCGCATGACGTACAAGGAATGCATTTAATAACAAGTAGCGGTTCGGCAGCGGGATGTTATGGCTGCGGAGATGTACATCATATCTATAAAAACTGCAAGTTCCGTGACTATGTGTGTAGTCGGTGCAACAGAACGGGTCATTTAAGGCGGGTGTGTCAGTACGAAATCAACACTAGAGGCAGCGGCGGGAACGGTCGCGGGAAGAATGGGTCAAGTGCGGGACGCGGTTTTTACAGACCAGGGCGCGGCGGCGGCGGCGTCACCGGGAGCAGCGCGGGACGCGCGGGGGTGGGCCGCGGAGCGCGCGGCCGGGGCGGCGGCGCCCCTGCGAGGAGGCCGGCGGCGGCGGAGGCGTATTGGGTGCAGGAGGAAGACGAGCATGACTATAAGCAGCTGACGGACGAGGTCAAAGATCACGGGGCGGACGACTATTCCGAAGAACCGTTATACCAAATGTCTTTAGGAAAATATAAAGCGGTGAGCATGGTTATATTTATAGGTGGCATTCCGATTACTATGGAAATAGATACGGGATCGGCGCTGTCTTGCATTAGTCTACAAACTTATAAAACTAGTTTTAAACAAATACCTTTACAATCGTGTAATTTAATCGTTAATTTTTACGATGGGAGTAAAGTAAATCCGGTGGGTTATATACAGGTCGAAGTTAAGTATCGTGATGTGATAAAGGAACTGGATTTGTATGTGTTAAACAAAGGTACCACCAGTTTGCTAGGTAGACAATGGCTCGCTGAGTTAAACATAGATATACCAAAGATAAATGTAAATAAAATAGATACTTTGAAGGCGAATAGAAGTGACATAATAAAACAATGCATTTCCAGGTTCAGTGAATTGTTTACGGAAGAGTTGGGGTGCTTCACGGGTGGGCAGGCGACGTTGCGCGTGCGTGAGGGCGCGGTGCCGATATTTGTGCGCGCGCGACCCATGCCATACGCACTGCGCCAGCGCGTCAATGACGAGCTGGACGCCATGCTGCGCGCCGGCGTCATCGAGCCGGTGGACCACTCCGACTGGGCCACCCCCCTGGTAATTGTACATAAACCGGATGGATCTTTACGCATATGTGCCGATTATAAAATGACCTTAAATCGTGTTCTTTTAGTTGATAAATTCCCAGTACCAAAAATCGAAGATTTATTCGCTAAGTTGAATGGATGTAAATACTTTTCGAAACTAGATTTATCACAAGCCTATAATCAGGTGTGTTTATCGCAGGAATCTACAGGGTTGACAGTTATAAACACTCATCGTGGGTTGTTCAAATATAATCGTTTAGTGTATGGGCTCGCTTCGAGTCCGGGAATATTCCAACGGATTATGGATAACTTATTGAAGGACATACCTAATGTCATGTTTTTCTTAGATGATATACTTATAGGCGGAGCGACTAGGGAGGAGCACGTCAAAAGTCTAGAAAGGGTCTTATACACTTTAAATCAAAATGGGCTTAAAATAAAAAAACAAAAGTGTGAGTTCCTTGTGGAAGAGGTTGAGTATCTAGGTTTCATAGTTAATGGGCAAGGTATACGAGTTAATTCAAACAAAATTGAACCCATTTTAAAAATGGTAGCTCCTGCGAACGTTTCGGAGTTAAAATCATTTTTAGGAATGATAAATGTCTATGGAAAATTCATAAAAAACTTGAGTAGTTATTTATCACCATTGTACGAATTGTTACAAAAAAATAAAGCTTGGACGTGGGGTAAACGACACGAAGAAGCATTCAAAAGCGCGAAACAGCTGTTAACTGGGGCCGGGAGCCTGGCTCACTACGACATGTCGCTGCTGACGGTTGTGACGTGTGACGCAAGTTCGCGAGGACTCGGCGCCGTGCTGGCGCAACGGGATGCGCGCGGCACCGAACGAGTCGTGGCGTACGCATCGCGCGCGCTCACCTCTGCCGAATCCAATTACAGTCAAATACATAAGGAAGCACTAGCTATTATTTATGCAGTTAAGAAATTTCACCAGTATTTGTATGGGCGGGAATTCACTTTACGAACAGACCATAAGCCCTTGGTGAGTATATTTGGACCGGGATCGGGTGTGCCTAACATGACGGCAAGTAGATTACAGCGGTGGGCATTAATATTATCAGCATATAATTTTAATATTGAATATGTTAGGTCCGAGGAAAACACTGCCGATGCACTTTCACGGTTGATAGCGGCTTATAGGGCAGAAGACGCAAAAGAAGAAGAATTACCAGAGCAAACCTACTTACACTTTGCGGCCGATGCGTTATTACTAGATTACAATATAGTGAGACAGGAAACAATGAGGGATCCTTTGCTAAGCCGAGTATTAGGCTATGTCAAATATGGCTGGCCGACTAACGTAGACATTAAAGAAATTAAACCCTTTTTCAATCGTAAAGCGGAGCTATACACTGAGTTAGATTGTATCATGTGGGGGTATAGGGTGATAATACCGACGGCATGTCAGGATAAGGTTTTAAAGGAATTACACGAAGCCCACATGGGTATTGTAAAAACGAAGAGTCTAGCTAGGAGTTACGTGTGGTGGCCCGGGGTGGACGAGGCGGTGGAGGCGGTGTGCCGCGCGTGTGACGTGTGCGCCGCGCTCGCCGACGCACCGCCAGCGCACACGCCCTGCCCCTGGCCGTGGCCGGCACGCCCCTGGACTAGGATACATATAGACTTCTTGGGTCCGATAGGAGGAAATAAATATATGGTAATTGTAGATGCGAGTACAAAATGGATTGAAATTTTTAAAATGAATTTAACAACGGCACCTCTCGTCATTCGGAAAATTCGGGAAGTATGCGCAAGGTTTGGTATACCAAAACAAATAGTGACCGATAACGGTCCACCGTTTACAGCATACGAGTTTAAACTATTTTGTGAGACCAATGGCATAAATCATACTTTCTCCGCACCGTACCATCCCGCTTCCAACGGGGCAGCGGAAAATGCCGTTAAAGTATGTAAGAGGGTAATAAAAAAAGCTATGTTACAAAAGGTTACCCCGGAAATAGCTCTCCATAGATTTTTGCTAGTTTACAGGAATACTGCACATAACACAACAGGTGAAAGCCCCGCACAGTTGATGTTAGGCCGGTCAGTGCGAACACGGCTTGACTGGGTGAGGCCTGACCGAGAGCATAAGGTAGCTTTGGCCCAACAAAAACAGGTAGACTCAGCAGGTGGAGGTACTCGTGAATTTGCAGTAGGCGATCTGGTATGGATAAGAACGTTCGGCAGTAGTAATAAATGGGAAAAGGGAAGAGTAGTAGAGAGATTAGGTGACACCAATTATAATGTTAAGGCTTGTGATAACTCTATACATCATAGGCATGTCAATCAGCTTAGGAAACTCGATTTGAGGTCAGTTCCGGAAATAAACAAAGTTGCTTTAAAGAAAAAACCGACACCTCGATTACATCCAGGGTTGATGACATTACCGGTGTTGGGGGCTAGGGAGACAGTCGGCTCGGTGGCACGGGCGAACGAGACTGAGCGAGGCGCGCGCCTTCTCGCCCGTGAAGCTAGCGGGGTGTGTAGGGAGCGTAGGCCACCCATACGTTACGGGTTTGATGAGCTATAGTATTTAGGTTTAGGTTAAGATGTTAATTATAAGTAAAACTGTGTATCTATAAGCATATGGTGTAAAAAAAAGAATGTTGTGTAATATTAGTATTAATTAAGGGTGAAGGTGGTGGGTATTTGTATCACCTTTCATAATTATATTTGTATGTAGGTAGATGTCATGAAGCAGTTCGGAAATACATATGGTATCGACCACACGCCGTCTTTTATTTAACACTAACTTTAAGAGTTTGCTTTATTAAGACGTGTGAACCAAGCGACGAAGCGTCTTGAGGATTGCAGAAGTTGATTACAGCGCTCTTATGTACTAGGATAGAATTTTACTTGAGTCCGAGTTGATTATGGAGCCATGACAAATACCTTGAAATATCGCTGGCGTTAGGGTTTTTAACGTCAGTACCAGAGCTCTCGCACCAAGTTGTCCACTTGGCCCAGGCTTGCTTGTATGTTTTTAGCGTTGATGGCCGCCAGCTGGCTTCGATCAGAGCACGTTGCGATGGGCACCAGCCTTGGAGCAGGTCCTCCCACCCTGTACCAACCATGCCTCCAATACTAGCCTGTTTACTTGCAGGGGTGGCAGGTGTGTCCTTGTGTCCACTAGCCTTTTGTGTAGGTGACGAATTATAAACGGTGGGCTCAGCTTCCGCGATTTGAGGTCTGCTCTCCACGGTACGTTCTCCCATCGAGGACAGACGACGATGTACCTGCCTTGTGCCTGATTTAGGGCCATCAGCACTTGATTCATCAGGCATGGTGGTGGAAAGACCCATGCTAGGCTGAATGACCATTTCTTGCTGAAAGCATCGTGGTAGAGTGCTTTGAGGTCGCGTAGGTCCCTGCTGACATAGTTGCGGACTACGTGAGCCGTCCGTGAAGCAAAGAGATCGACTGTCGGGGTGCCCCAATTGTCGAATATTATCTGACAGGCGGCAGGCAGCAGGTGCCACTCCGGCAACCCCACGAATCGAGATAGGCTGTCCGCTACTGCGTTGAGCGGCCCCGGTATGTAGCTCACCTTCAGATTGATGTGATACTTGATCAGGAATTCGTAGATCCCCCTGGTGACTTTCATGAGACTCTGAGATCGCGTTCCCCCTTGGTTTCGAAGGTAAGCTAGGGCAGTGCGATTGTCGCTCTGTACGATCACCGTCTCTCCAGGGCACTGCGGGACAAGCTCTTGAAGGACGAAGAAGATAGCTAGAAGCTCCTTCATATTCGACGGGAGCGAGCAATCTTTCTTGTTCCATGGACCTTGTACATGACGGCCGTCCACATACGCACCCCAGCCTAGATCTGAAGCGTCCGTGACTACAAAGTGAGTGGCCTGTGGGGGCCAGATTTTGCTGTCTGTTGCTAAGTTGGCCTTCCACCAACTGAGGTCCTCTAGAGCATGAGGAGTCGGTACCATGGGGATTTCCTCCCTGACTGATGTTTGCATGAGGTTTAGTAGGTACCGAAAATGGAGCCGGCCATAGGGAACGACGAAACTTGCGAAATTCAACCAACCAACCATCGCTTGCAGGTCGAGAGTAGTCCAGACCACTCTGGAGAGCATTCGTTGTATGCAGGCTTGCAGTTTGTGAATTTTCTTGACCGGCAGTGATTTCAAGTTTTCGGCTGTACTCCACTGAATACCAAGGAATTCCAGACCTTGTGACGGTGTCCTGGACGATTTCCTGTCGTTTATTACCCAGCCGAGCTCGCGAAGGAGGGCCCTCGCGAAGGATGCCTGTGCTAGCAGAGTACGCGGGCATTGGTTCACCAGCAGGAAGTCGTCGAGGTACACAAGTACTCGTATACCTTGAGCCCGGAGTTTTAGTGCCACCCAGTTGGTGAGGGTAGCGAAAGTCTTCGGTGCAGTCGCAAGACCGAATGGTAGGCAGGTCATTTGCCATACGGTTGGAGTACTGCTGACCGGGGATGTTGCAAGGAAGCGCAGGAAGCAACGATGAGAGACCGAAACAGGTACGTGAAAATAAGCTTGACTGAGATCTATCTTCATCATCCAGTCGGCCGGTTGTAGAAAGTCCGGAACTTTGAACATATTCACCAACCTGAATTTGCCTGGTTTCATGTAACGGTTCAGGGCCTTTAAATTCAAAACTGGACGGTTGGACCCGTCGTGCTTCTTCACCAGAAAAAGATGTGATTCGAAACCCGAAGTGAGGCTCGGTGCAGGTTCGATGATGTTTTGAGCCGCCATTTTTAGAATTTCCAGTTTTATTTCCGGAGACTGGTCGATTGGAAATCGGGATTGAATTAACCTCCTCAGCGGTGGTTTTTGTATAAACGGGATTCGATAGCCTTGTATGATGTTTAAAATGTGAGGCGGGGCCTGCCGTGCGCTCCACGCCTTCAGGTGCTGGCGCAGACGCCCCGCACGGAAGTCAGCGGGCTGGCCGTCCGCTGTCACGCCATGGCTGATGACGGGCACGGGATGCTTCACGCTTACCTTTGGGTTTTGTGTTATGCGTGGCTGCTTGCGGTCGAGAGGGTGCACCGCTGCCAAGAGGGGCGCGAAATGTCGCCGGTAATGGCGAGGCGGCAGGAGCCGGCCTTGCAGACTGTCTGTATCGGCCCTCAGCGGACTCGAATGGCCTGCGTAGTATCCTAGACGCACCGCCCATCTTCGTCACTGCATCGGAGAATAAGGTTTTGTTGAAGAGGCAGTCTTGACTAATTGGGATCCGTCGCAGAGACGTTTTATTAAATTTGTCCTTAACACTGCTTAGCACGAGGTCACGTCGTTGCTCTAGGATGCTGGCACGTCTGCCACAAACTACCTGTAATAGGTCTTTAGAAACTTCGCCATAGGGGCTGCTTGCAGAGAAAACACTCACCAGTTTTCCATGCAATTCAGGTGTGGCACCAGGCAAGGACAATATCTCTTTTATAGCGCCCTGCATCGCCTCACGTTGGGCTAGCAACATAGAATAGAATAGAATAGAATAGAAATTGTTTATTATAAAAGGACGCCACATACAAAGACAAGACAATAACATCACTTAAAAAAAAAAAAAAAAGAAAATCACAAAACAATTACAAAAAGCATAGGAGGATGTTAGTTACAATGATCATAAGGTGGTGGTGGACGTCCTGAGATAAAAGGGCCTCACTCAGCACAAGTCGCGGCGTGAACCACGACGCTGGTATTATGTGGACCCTGTTGGGTGAGGCACGAATGTCGCGTTTCATAAATATGCGTTAATATTCGTAAATAGATTAAATATTACCAAATTACTTAAAATAGAAATTATATGTAAGTACATAATATATATATACACACACATATACACATACATACATACATTATCACAAAAACGTATATATAAATACTTAATGTTAGTATTATAAATAGTAATTAATGCAGGTATAAACTAGAATGCATAGAACATAATAAGTAGGATTATAATATATTATGTAAGTATGTGTATTGTGCAGTCTGTTTGTGTTAATATCTATCGCGCGCGCAGCACCCCGAGTCAGCTCGGTCGGCAAAGTACTTCAATTTCTGCCAGTATAATACTTATGGAAATGATATTTTTCCCATTCGACCGTCGCGCCTCCGAACAGGCACGACGCATTCCAAGGAAAAAGAAACGAAATTATTAAAAATTGTAATAAAATTGCACATTAAATCAAATAATAGTGAATAGTAGTAACACAAAAATACATAATTTAAATAGGAAGCAACAAATTTCGTCAAATGCTGAACACCATCCACAAATATTTATACAAAACGAAAAACGAAAAAGTGCAACGAGTATAAGCCACGAGCCGTCATCGCATTCAAGGTTAAATTTAAAACCCGGAATAAACCTTCCATGAGGTAAGCGTTTTCTTCGTAAAATACCCACAACATTACCTAACTTGTATTGATATAAGTACCTACCTAATTATTTTTTTTTGTTGATTGAGGGACAGTTTAAAGAAGCCTATGTGTGCAATTATTTTCCAGACCATGCAAAAGGAAAGCAATAATTATTATTATGACAATGGTTGCGGTGCCGCATCCAGCCCGCTGGGAGGACTCCGCCGCGCTATCGTGTTGAAACCAATGAGGTAAACAAACTTTATTGGTATTTGATGGGTATTTATTAGTTTAGTTTAGTAGTTGCATATCTAGAAGATAGCATTTGTACCTTGATTTAAAGCTGTGAATTGTTTTCAGACTACGAAACGGCGGCGGCAAATCGTTCCAGCACTTGGATGCGGCGAACCTGAAACTGCCACGAAAAGCGGTGGTGCGGTGACGAGGTACTGCGAGTGAGTAGTACGACGCACGGGTCCTGGCAGCAGTCACGTCGCGGGCCCAAACTAGTTTGTCCGCAAGATATGGCGGTAACTTAAATTTAACTACTCCGAACATCAGCGTTGCAAAATGATACTGTCTGCGATATTTCATTTTTAAGATTTTAGCCTTGTTTATGTAAGGTGTAACGTGTGTGCGGGGAGGAATTTTGAAGCAGAATCTAGCGCAAGCATTCTGTACTCTTTGAACCAGTTTTTCTGAGCGCACCAGCAGCCGAGGCCCATACACAGCGTCCATATAATTTAACTTAGATAAAACTAAAGAGTCGCATAGTTTAATTCGAATGGGAGTGCTTAAATATTCTCGAATTTGGTACATTACTTTTAATCTATAAAAACAGTTGCTAGCAGTGTTCGTAATGTGCTTTTCAAAAAGTAACTCCTCGTCCATTAGCAACCCTAGGTTTCGCGATTCAGACACTCGCTGTACCACCTCGCCTCGAATACTAATGTTCAACCCTTGACGCGTAATACTCTCTATCTGTTGTCTAGAACCCAAGACCATATACTTCGTTTTATTTCCGTTAAGCATTAGGGTGTTCGCTTCTGCCCAAGCTGCTACACGTTCCAAGTCCTCTTCTAGTCGCTTTACTGCCAGACGGGTATCACATGGCTTACACGAAGTATAAACCTGTATATCGTCGGCGTAAACGTGAAATTTGCAATTTTTTATTTCTTTCATCACATCGGCGCTGTAGATGATGAACAGAAGAGGACCCAATATTGACCCTTGAGGAACTCCCCTACTAACGGTTTTAGTGACAGACCTAACTGAGGAACCGTCCTCGTTGCATAGTTCAACAAACTGCGCTCGATGTTCAAAATAGCTGCTAAACCAGTTTATGCTATCCACGCTAAATCCGTAGTAATGTAACTTTGATAGTAGTATTGGCACATTTATACAATCAAAAGCTCTGGAGAAGTCTAGTAATGCTAATAAAGTCCCTTGGCCATCGTCACGCGCAGCCAGTATGTCATCAACAACCTGCAGCAAGGCAGTTGTGGTGCTGTACCCCTTCCTGAAACCTGATTGCACGCCCGGTAGTATGTCATTGTTTTCTAAGAATGTTATAAGCTGTGAGGCAACAGCTTTTTCTAATATTTTGGATATACAGGGTAGGATGCTAATCGGGCGCAAGTCTTTCAGTTCGGTAGCATTTGAAGTTTTTGGTATTGGCCTAACCAATGCTTTCTGCCACATAGCTGGATAAGTATTTGTACGAATGGAGCAATTGATTATATCAGTAATTATAGGCAGGGTTTCAGGCAGGACAAGCAGAAGCATGTCAAGCGAAATACCATCAACTCCGACAGCTTTTGTTTTAATGGTGCGGACTATCTTCATAATATCACTTTCTGAGACCCTGCTTAAAGTAAATGTGTTGGATATACACCGATGACATTCAAAGAAAGTTAACTGTGAGATCTTGATATTTATGTTGCCGGGAACATTTAAAAAATAATTATTTATCTCGTCTGGGTCTTTAAAAACATTTGCCGGAAATTCTGGTCTATTTTTTATTCTAACATTTTTTTTAATATGCTTCCACAGAGTGCGCGAGTCATTCTCTGTGGAGTTGATATAATATTCAAAGTATGACTGCTTTTCCCTATACAATGCCTCACTCACTACCTTTTTTAAATCTTTATAGAAAGTTTTATGACTATCCTGTTTACTAAGTCGTGCTCTAGTATGTGCCTCGTCTCGCTTTTTCATCATTTGCCGTATGTTGTACGTTATCCATGGGTATTGTTCGTACCTAATAGCCTTAGTTTTGAGAGGTGCGTGGACATCGAACAAAGACAAAACCGTATCAACGTATATAGTAACCATATCGTTTACACTGGACAGTGAGCTAATATAGCTCCAATTTAAAGATGACAGGTCCCTATTAAACATTTCTAAATCAATATCTTTTAAATATCTTCGCGTAACTCGAACGGGCGACGGTTTGTATTTGGGAATATTTATTAGACATGTAATGAATGCATGTTTTCCTAGGTCAGGGGCATGGTCAACACCAACAGAGCTCCCCTTTACATCCGTGCAGACTACGTCGATTAGTGTCTCACTGTGGCCTGTGAAATGTGTTGGTTCAGTAACAAGTTGTTCCAAATTAAAACACGCAAGAAAATTATTAAATTTCTTAACACTGCCGTCGCGATCAACGACGTCCAGCATATCAATGTTAAAGTCGCCAAGGAGTGTAGTGTGGTCAGCCCACGAAAACGCAGACATAGACTCGGATAGGGCCTCCAAGAATAGGTCTACTGTCACCCACTGCGGGCGGTACGCGGTGCCTATAACGATTTTTTTGGTGTTAAGTGTAACAGTGAGCCACATCTGTTCAACACACCCAGACGGTGGGTGTGGCAGCACCCGGGCAGAGAGGCCGCGGCGGGTGTAGAAGCCGACGCCGCCACCGCGCTTACGTTTGCCCGGCGGCCGCGGCTCGTGCCGCAGCCGGTAGCCCGGCACGGCGGGGGCGCGCCCCTCATGCCCCTCCTTCAACCACGTCTCGTTAATTGCCATTATATCCACGTTGTGCCGATTCATGGCCACTAAGAATTCGTCCTGCCCCGTTCCCAAAGAGCCTGCGTTAAATAAACCAACCTTTAATTTTCGTGTTAAAATCATTTTAGATATATTATAATAACAATATGCGAAAACTTATAAATAAATCTCATGAAAAGTGCGAAAAGAGTTGATTTTATCAATATATTTGTTGTGCAGTTTACATGTAGTGTTGTTGTGTTGTGTACATTTTGAGTGAATACAATAAACGATATTATACATATACGATATGATAATGACGAATAGATAACAATACTTTTTCCTTCAATCTGCGCGAACGTCCCCACCTGACGACATGAGTCATAACGACGTTGTACAATAAAAACACAGACAGATGACAAGAAAGATCGCGTAACATACACACAAACAAAGAATATTATGCGGTATAATAAATTGATTATAATAGTGGTATTAATAGCAATAATAATAACGCTAGTGTGCTGCTTGGGGTTTATATTAAACTGAGACGAGTACTTTGCTCTCGACAGCCGCGGGAGCGGGACGAACCCGTGCCGGCCCAAAAACACTGTCGAGATCCTTTTCGGACCTGATTCGGTTTACCGGATCCCCTTGGTCTCGACGGGTGAAAATTCTACCGTCACGCGTCCACACAAATCGCCAATTTAAGCCGCTGGCCAATTTTCGAGCTCGGCCAAACAGCGATCGGTTACGCTTTGTGAGGCGCTCGTTAACGTAAAACCGTCGAAACTCGCCGCGCAGTCCCATCCCCTCAGTGGTGACGGTGCGGCGTACGCGCGCGGCACGTAGCAGCTGGTCGCGCGCGGTGCGGCGGGCGAGGCGCACGGCGATGTTGCGCGGGCGAGGGGCGCCCTCACTCCCCGCATGCAGGCCTCCTACTCGCACACAGCTAACTATGTCGCGCTCGTCGACCGCCACACCCAGCTTCACGGCGCACGCTGTTACGAGGTGGACGACGTTTTCACCGCTTTCCTCCGGGATTCCAGAGATCTCGACATCATTCAGTAGCAACTCCTGGTCACGATCATCGAGATCCTGTTTTAATTGGGCGACTGTTGTCTCGAGCATGCTAACGACGCTTCCGTGGTCATCATTTGCGCCGCTGCTTGCACGCCGCTCCATCTCGTCCACCCTCGCCTCAAGTTTGTTGAGGCGCGCGTCGCAGGAGGACACCAGGGCGCGCAGGTCGAGCATCTCCTGCCGGAACGCGCGGAACTCCTCTCGGGTTTGTCTCATTTCCTCTCGGAACTGTCGCAGTTCGACGGACAGGTCAGTTTGCGACTCACGATACTCCGCGGTAACGTCGAGGGCCGTGTTGTTGAGCGGTGCGGTGCCAGCAGCAACACCCAGCTCGATGCTGGCCTGTCTGGTGGCAAATGACTCCGACATCGAGTCATCCAGCACATACGCGGCACTCATTCCTCGCAAAGGCGTGCCGTTTTCGTTGTTCCTTGGCAGCGCAGCCTTGCATTTCGGACATAGCCACGAACTATGTATTTGGGCGTCCCTCGGGATATTTACGCACGCCCTATGGTTTGCCTCTTTGCAATTGGGGCAAATAACACCTTCCATGACAGACATATATTTACAACACGCGTTACACTTTGCAGGCATTGTGATTTACCGATCGATGTTCTGTTAGGTATTAAGTTCCTTAGGTTGTATTTTTGTGTATTTGTATTATAAAATTTGGCCGAGAAGTTTTATGTTATTATAATTATTATAAATATGTATAACTGGTCAATCGGCTTTTATTTATTACACAAATCACTCAACACCAATGTGTAATGTGGGTACTTTTCACTTCACCGCTTGAGGGATATTTTTATTTTAGTTATATCTCAATAATGCTCGCACTTTACCGGTAGCCTACAATGTATGTTGCACAATATAATCCGTTTTATAGTTTTTAATAAGTATTTCACTCTTGTAACCGACTTATGTATTTTTAATCGACGCAGTGAGTTGGCGTTCCGTATGTCAACACAACGTTCGTGACGTAACATATTTGTAAGCACACCGAAAGTTTGATCTAGTGATCTAAGCTGATAGGGCTTAAATTCGTATGGTGTAAGCTCATCATTCAATTCCAAATATGTAAAGGCCGGAGCCGCCAAATACTTTTTCTGCGTTTCCGCATAACGAATGTTAGCCCACTCTGGATCATCAAAATGCTGGAGACGGATTACTGCAGATAAACGGGCCGGGTCAGCCTTTTTAGTAGTATCTGCTATAACAGTCATTGGAGTTTCGAACTCCGGTGTCTGGCATGGCGGGACAGGCGGTACTAGGTCCTCGAGAACCTCGTTCGACGGGCCAGCCCGCTCCGTGGGCTTTGACCCGTTCATTATAGAAGGAGCCTGATTTGCCACTAATAAAGATTTAATTTGAGCAAACTCACAAGCCAATGCGTAGAATTGGTGCTCCAAAACAGAATGAGATGTCCCCACTGGATTCCCGCCAACAGTCTCGGACGGCGATGGCACGTGCTTGGCCGGCACATGCACAGCTGAGCGCACCGTGCCGGTCGACTCGTCCAAGCGAGGCCTCTTCGGCTGGATTTCATCTTCGCTGCTTGAAGCAGAACTTGAAGATGGGTTGAGACGTCTTGAGGAATGACTTCGATGTGACATTCTTCCGATTCGCACTCTCGAAAATTCAAACGCCAACTGAATGTTCAACTGTCATCGCGATATATTTATAACCTAGCGAAAGACACTGCATTTTAGCGGGAGAAAATGTTGCCAACTGAAATATTTTCCGCCATTCGCAGTCGAGATAGTCAAAATGCCTATCACCATAAAGTTTCCTGGGCTCCAGACGGTATGACAGACCGTATAATATTGAGTTTTGTTTATGCGTTATTTCGGGGCGTGGCATCCGTTGCCCGACGTGGGTTGGGTTGACCGATGGAGGCTCTGGTCGAGGGGGGCGCTTGGTCTAGGGCCATTATTTTGAACTCGATCCCCGCATAGAACGCACGCAAGGTGCGTTATGTGCAGAGTACTTCGCGTTTCAAATTATATAGGATATTCAAATCAGTGAGCTTTTAATAAAAGGGCGATTTTGCGGCAGTGAACCATCCATCCTAAGTTATGGCACTACCGAGGAAAATCAGGTTTGACTTCTTTATTTTAAATTAGATGTTTTCGCGATAAGTTCTCACTGGAAAATACTTGAGTTCATTTTTGCGAGTTAAATGTTTTGTCGGAGCGCACTTATTCAAAACTAGCTTTTGCCCGCGACTTCGTCCGCGTGGCGTGTTATATAAGAGAGAGATCTTTGTGTGTGTGGGAGTGCATACTTATGCAGTTTAGATTTTTTCATAAGTACATTTTTTTTTCCCAATAACTCCCATTTTTCAAAATACAGCCAAAAATAAACTTTATATTTACTAAGGTATGCATGCATGCTAGATTGAATCAATTGATTGAATTGTTTTTTTTTTTTAATTGATTGTTCATTGAGTTTTAATTTTAATACACACTTCCTCTCTTCCCTTCAACGTTGCTGTGCCCTACAGGGTCCATGTTTTAGTTCCTATGCCTATGTAACACCCCATTGTACTACATGGAATGCAATAAATAATTTAATTGAATTGAATTGAAAATATCTATCTTACGCGGTTTCGATTTTTTCATACAAATGTTTTTTTCCCACTAACTCCCGTTTCCGTGGGAATTTTGCAATATCCTGTTGCAACTAAGCTTTAAGTTAACTAAGGTACCTGCATGTCAAATTTCAAGCGTCTAACTTAAGCGGTTTAGATTTTTCATACAAAAAGATTTTCCCGCTAATTCCCGTTCTCGTGGGCATTTCGGGAATTCCTTTCTTAGTGCACCTCTACGGTACTTAAGGTATCTGCATGCCAACGTCTAACTTGAGTGGTTTAGATTTTTCATACAAAAGGATTTTCCCGCTAATTCCCGTTCCCTTGAGAATTTTGGGAATTCCTTTCTTAGTGCACCTCTACGGTACCTAAGCTATGTCCCTTCCAAATTTCAAATGCCTACGTTTAGCCGTTCAGGCTATGCGTTGATATGTCAGTCACTGAGTCAGTCAGTTTCTCCTTTTATTTAGATTTGATTTTTTCATACAAATGTTTTTTCCCGCTAACTACCGTTCCCGTGGGAATTTTGTAATATCCTGTTGCAACTAAGCTTTAAGTTTACTAAAGTACCTGCATGCCAAATTTCAAACGTCTAACTTGAGTGGTTTAGATTTTTCATACAAAAGGATTTTCGGGAATTCCTTTCTTAGTGCACCTCTACGGTATCTAAGTTACCTGCGAGCCAAATTTCAAACATCTAACTTGAATGGTTTAGATTTTTCATACAAAAGGATTTTCCCGTTAATTCGCGTTCCCGTGGGAATTTCGGGAATTCCTTTCTTAGTGCACCTCTACGGTACTTAAGGTATCTGCATGACAAATTTCAAAGGTCTAACTTGAGTGGTTTAGATTTTTCATACAAAAGGATTTTCCCGCTAATTCCCGTTCTCGTGGGCATTTCGGGAATTCCTTTCTTAGTGCACCTCTACGGTACTTAAGGTATCTGCATGCCAACGTCTAACTTGAGTGGTTTAGATTTTTCATACAAAAGGATTTTCCCGCTAATTCCCGTTCCCTTGAGAATTTTGAGAATTCCTTTCTTAGTGCACCTCTACGGTACTTAAGGTACCTGCATGACAAATTTCAATTGTCTAACTTGAGTGGTTTAGATTTTTCATACAAAAGGATTTTCCCGCTAATTCCCGTTCTCGTGGGAATTTCGGGAATTCCTTTCTTAATGCACCTCTACGGTTCCTAAGGTACCTGCATGACAAATTTCAAACGTCTAACTTGAGTGGTTTAGATTTTTCATACAAAAGGATTTTCCCGCTAATTCCCGTTCCCGTAGGATTTTCGGGAATTCCTTTCTTAGTGCACCTCTACGGTATCTAAGGTACCTGCATGCCAAATTTCAAACGTCTAACTTGAGTGGTTTAGATTTTTCATACAAAAGGATTTTCCCGCTAATTCCCGTTCCCGTAGGATTTTCGGGAATTCCTTTCTTAGTGCACCTTTACGGTATCTAAGGTACCTGCATGCCAAATTTCAAACGTCTAACTTGAGTGGTTTAGATTTTTCATACAAAAGAATTCCCCTTCACTACTCTGCTCCTATTGATTGTAGCGTGATGAAAAGTATACTATAACCTGTCCAGGAGTGTGAAGAATAATTGTACCAAGTTTCATTAAAATCCGTCCAGTAGTTTTTGTTTCTATAAGGAACATACAGACAGACAGACAGACAGACAGACAGACAGACAATAATTTTACTGATTGCATTTTTGGCATCAGTATCGACCACTTATCACCCCCTGATAGTTATTTTAAAAAAATATTTAATGTACAGAATTGACCTCTCTACAGATTTATTATAAGTATAGATGAATAAGTATCTGATTTTAATTGTATCCTACTATGAAGTGAATAATAAGTTGCTTCAAAACTAACATTTATTGCACGTACACATGTTCTAAAGATACATAAAACCATTATTATTAAGAAAATATAGATTATGGTGACAAAAAGCCGGTGTGTTTACCGTTGAAAAACTGTTGTGTCCATACATCGTCACAGGTCGGGATTAGTTTACTGTAAGTAAGCTTGTTAGTAATCGCAAAAATATAATATTTTTTGTGATGGTACAACAAGTTACGATTTTCAAATTTTTTCGAAGTCCTTCCTTTTTGCCAGTTGGGCGAGAACCTTAAAGTCGTAAGACCGAATGTTCTTTTAAAATCCAAAACCCATTGTTTAACTATTGTGTCTGGAAATCTCGGCGTTAAGAGGTTAAGGCGGCGTTCGAAAGGATTACTGAATGAGTGAAATCGTCGACAACGCCGGCGGAGTCGGTATCACTCGATACCGAAATATTTGATACTTTTCAGTATTGTCTCTAAGCGGGACGCATTCGGAATTTATTTTGTCTTTAACCTGATATGTTTTAATGTGAACTTCAATGTTATGAATAAAAAAATATGTGAACAAAGGGGCTCCTTTTTGTATCATGTAAGGGGGGATAGTCATCATATTTCACACCTACCTGACCGAAGTTTCAGGTTTTAACAGAAACAACTGCTTGAATTTTCAACTCAAACCAGCCCAATTAAGTCACATACACTTCCGAAAACACTTTATTTTTCTTTCTCGGGTATTTCTTTATTGTTATATATGTATGTCTGCCTACCCTTTTGTCTGTGACGAGTTAGTTGCCTCTCAATAAATGAGTCAGTGTGCTAATAGCCGTGTTTCATTTTACTCGCCTGCGTTGCATACCTAACAGTGGCGACGAGTTACCCACATAGGATTTAATAAGTTACAATGGCAAATTACGGGGTTTTGACTACTTTTGACCATACCTCACAAACATGGGGAACGTTCAAAAGCCGGTTAAACCAGTGGTATATTGCAAACGACGTGGAAAAGGAGGTGAAAAAGAGGGCTATTTTGTTAAGCACACTCAGCGATAGCAGCTACAAGCTCGCAGCGGACTTAGCACTGCCAAAGGAATTACAAGAAGTGCCGTACGATGACATCATCAAGCTGTTGGATGAGCATTTCACGACCAAAAGAAGTGGTTTTGGTGACCGGTATAATTTCTACGCTGCGACGCAAAATGTGGGTGAAACCTACCCACAATGGGCAGCGAGACTACGTGGTTTAACTGCTCACTGCCAGTTCCAAAGCGTAGAAGAGGCACTACTTGACCGTTTCTTGATGGGCATGTTACCGGGTCCGGAGCGAGAAAAATTGTTTGCGCAAGATATGAAGCAATTATCATTAGCAAAGGCGGTAGAACTTGCGACCGCCGTGCGTAATGCACGGGCGGTGGCAGCGGCCGCGCCGCCGGCACACTCGCCGGCGACCGACGATCAGCTGTTCAAGATTAAAGGCTATAGTGCTAGTGTTAGCAAAATGCAGTGCTCAGTGTGTGGTTATAAGAACCATAGTGCGTCCGAGTGTCGTTTTGCAAAGTATAAATGCAAAAAGTGCAACGAAAAAGGGCATTTACAACGTATGTGCAAAAAAATAAATTATTTGTTGCGCGAAGACGTGAGCGAGGGAGATGACGACGACGGTGAGTTATTTTCTATTCGCACAATGCACGGTGAACCTATGACAGAAATAATCACTATACAAGGCATGAGTATGAAGTTTCAAATAGATAGTGGCTCCGCCGTCACTGCGATTTCCGAACAATTATATCAAAAACATTTTTGTAATGTTCCATTGACGTCAACTAACAAGCGGTTATTTACTTACACAGGGGATAGTATTAACTGCCTCGGCACGGTACAGCTGACGGTAGGCTACGCGGGCAGATCTCACATGCTCATTGTTTACGTAATACGTAACGGCGGACCACCGCTTTTAGGCCGCGATTTTATTTCCGTATTTAAATTAGAAATGTTACCGTTACATTTTGTAGAACAAAATGATCTAATTGTTGAACAATTGCAAGCAAAATTTCCAAAAGTTTTCTCAGATGAATTAGGGAAATTTAATAAGTATAAAGTTAAACTGCAGTTAAAAGAAGACGCTAGGCCAATGTTCTTTAAAGCGCGGCCGTTACCTTATTCGCTTAAAGATAAGGTTGATAAGGAGCTCGATCGTTTAGTGCAGGTAGGGATATTAAAACCGGTTGATTACGCGGAGTACGCCTCGCCCATTGTCCCAGTGTTGAAACGCAACGGTACAATTAGGTTATGTGCCGATTATTCGGTAACGATAAATAAACAACTAGTTATAGAACAATATCCCCTACCCACTGCACAAGAATTGTTCACAAAATTGCACGGAGGGCAGCAATTCAGTAAATTAGACCTTTCTCAAGCTTACGCTCAATTTGAACTGGATGAGGAATCGCAAAGTTTCACCTGCATAAATACACACAAAGGTATATTTAAATATACACGTTTGATTTTCGGTCTCGCAAGCGCTCCGGCTATTTTTCAGCGAGCTATAGAGTGTGTATTGTCGGGTATGGAAGGTGTTCTCTGCATGTTGGACGATATTCTCGTAACAGGGGTAAATAAGGCGCAACATTTACAAAGACTAAATGCAGTATTGCAGAGACTAGAAGACGCGGGGTTAACACTCCAAAAAGAAAAATGTGCATTTTTCCAAAATCAAGTCCAATACTTAGGTTATACAATTGATGCTAACGGATTGAAAAAATCATCAGAAAAGGTAAAAGCAATTGTTAACGCGCCCGTACCAACAAACGTAAATAAATTACAATCTTTCCTGGGATTGGTGAATTATTACCGCAATTTCGTGCCAAGTGCGTCTTCTATTCTTAGTCCATTGTACACATTATTGCAGAAAGGGAGTAAATGGTGCTGGACACCTGAACACGATAATGCGTTTAACTCAATAAAAAAACATCTAGCCTCCGACCAAGTACTTGCCCATTTTAATTCGGATGCTAAGATTATTCTAACCGTCGACGCATCGCCGACCGGGTTAGGTGCCGTGTTATCGCAAATAGAAGCCGACGGAACCGAGAGACCAGTGTCATTTGCGTCGCGAACATTGAATAAAGCGGAAAAACGTTACGCGCAGATTCAAAAAGAAGCGACCGCAATAATTTTCGGTGTCCGCCGGTTTCACCAGTATTTGTATGGCAGGTCGGTACCATTTGTATTGAGAACCGACCACAAACCATTGTTGTCGATATTTGGTCCGTACCGCGGAATTCCAGAAATATCTGCAAATAGATTGCAAAGGTATGCAATATTTCTAAGTGCTTATAATTTTGTTATTGAGTACATACGCAGCGCGGACAATAGCGCCGACTACCTATCTCGCGCCAGCTTGCCCGACGATGAGTCACACCGGCCGGGAGAAGTAGGTACGTGCGCGGCCGCCGCCGCCGATAGCATGGTGGATCGAGCCTCTTACGTAAACTTTGTTATTGATGGAGATCTACCCGTAACACGTCGCAAAATAAGTGAGGAAACAAAACGGGATTATACATTGAAAAAAGTTGCTCATTTAATTGTAAACGGCTGGCCGCGTAAGTCAACTGATGCACAAATCAGGCAGTACTTTCAATGTAGAAATCAGTTATCTTTTGAAAACGGTTGCATCATGCGAGGACACAAGGTGGTAATACCAGATAGTTTACGAGGTACGTTACTAGGCGAGTTACATAAATCGCATCTAGGCATAGTAAAAACCAAAGCTGAGATGCGTAGTAGATTTTGGTTTCCAGGAGTCGATGAAGCAGTGGAAAAAATGATAGCTAGTTGTGAGATATGTAATCAGCTTAGACAGTCTCCAAATCGCGCGCCACTTGCTGTATGGTCTTTTTCATCACAGCCGTTTTATAGAGTTCACATTGATCTATTGGGCCCCATCAACGGTAACATGTTTTTTGTTATCGTAGATGCACACTCGAAATGGGTCGAAGCTTATCAAATGAAAAGTACTACGACGGCAGAAATCGTAATAAAATTGCAGGAATTTATGTCCAGGTTTGGAGTACCACACACGATAGTTAGCGACAATGGCACAGCTTTTGTATCACAGGAATTTAAATTATTCTGTAAAATTAATGGAATATCGCATGTGACGTCACCCACATATCATCCGTCCAGTAACGGGCAGGCGGAGAGCTTTGTAAAAAATAAAATTTTTAACAAAAAAAAACCGACTTCAAACGCAAAACTAAAAAGCAATAAATAAATTTACTTCGCACAAAGTAATTAGTACGTATTTTCAATTAGTTAATTATTTTATAAATCTGAAGCCGGTGCCAAGGAAATGCTACAACGAAGTACCGATTCATATATTTTTCAATACTGATTGTTTTGTAATTTTTTGTTTGACATTGTTTTGTAATTGCTTTGATATAGGTATTAAACAATATTGTGTGTACATAGTAATTTGATATTGTAGTAGGGTTGTTGTAGCATTTACTTGGCACCGACTTCAGAATTATAAATTAATTAACTAATTGAAAATACGTACTAATTACTTTGTGCGAAGTAAATTTATTTATTGCTTTTTAGTTTTGCGTTTGAAGTCGGTTTTTTTTTGTTAAAAATTTTATTTTATTTTACGATTTTAAGTGATGGTTAGACCGAGCAAGGATGCAGACAGACAGATTTTCTGATTTATATTCATATATAATAATATAATATATTATTAGTGGTGATCACAATTATTATTGATGAACATGTTTACACACACACACTCACACACGCGCTAACGCACACGAGCACACGCGCACGTACACACGCACACACACAGATACACGCACACACACAGACACACGCACACACACACACACACACACACACACACACACACACACACACACACACACACACACACACACACACACACACACACACATGTGTATGTGTACATACACACATGTGGTTGTCAGTGGAAGCTGCTATCATACACACTCACGCATACATATAGATACAGTAGATTTCGCGTGGTTCGCTCGCTGCTAAAGCAGCTCGCGTGTCCTGTTTATTCGAAACTGTCCCTCTTCGTATGGCGGCCATCTTGTTTTTCCGCCATTTTGTTTTATTTCACCGGCGACAGAATTTGACCAAGATTTAAATGGGTGTCGTGGAAACAAACAAAATCCAGGTGCAATAGGTTTGCCAGACCGTAGGATGTCTCCCTGATTGGGAGCAGTTTTCAAAGATGACGTTCCGATCACACCCCTATACATCATTTTTACCCCCAAGACATTTTCTGGAAAAACAAAATTTTGTATAGCGGCCATCTTGTTTTTTCGCCATTTTGTATTTTTTTCACCGGCCATTAAATTCGACCAAGATTTAAATAGGTTTCGTGAAAGAAAAATTGGTTCAGGTGTGATAGTTTCGCCAGGCCGTAGGGTGTCACCCTGATGCGGAGCAGTTTTCGAAAATCGGGAAGTATTTCCATACTCAACATGACGATTCGATCACAACCCCGATATATATTTTATATCCCGAGACATTTTCTGAAAAAACAAAATTGTGTATGGCGGCCATCTTGTTTTTCCGCCATTTTGTTTTTTTTTTTACGCGCTATGGAATTTGACCAAGATTTAAATAAGTGCTCTGAAAGAAATATTGGTTCACGTGCGATAGTTTTGCCAGGCCGTAGAGTATCTCTCTGATGCGGAGCAGTTTTTGGTGACCAGAAAGTATTTCCGTACTCTACATGACGTTTTGAGTAAGCGCCCCATACATTATTTTTACCCAAACGGGCTTCTTCCAAAATCGACAAAATTTTGTATGGCGGCCATCTTTTTTTTCCGCCATTTTGTTTTTTTGCACCGGCGATTGAATTTGATCAAGATTTAAATACGTTTCGTGAAAGAAAAATTGCTCCAGGTTGTATAGTTTTGCCAGGCCATAGGGTATCTCCCTGATGCTGACCAGTTTTCGAAGGTCGGGAAGTTTTCCCGAAGCCTAAAGATCGATCCGATCAATATGACTTTACAAACGCACTAGTCGCTCCTACGATTTTTGAAAATTCCCCTCGATTTCTCTGGTCTTCCATCATCAGATCGTGACTTCCTTGACATGGGACCCCCTTGGGTATATCTCCTTTCAAACAAAAAAAGAATTATCAAAATCGGTTCATATACGACGAAGATATGCCCGAACAAACATAAAAAAAAAAAAAAAAAAAAAAAAAAAAAAAAAAAAAATATACGGTCGAATTGAGAACCTCCTCCTTTTTTGAAGTCGGTAAAAATAGTGAAAAAAGGTATTAAGTCTAGCATATTAGCAAGTAATAATGCAAAAGAAAGGGATGCAAATTTGTTAAAATATTTGTATGATTATAGAAATTCCATACATACTACAACTGGGTCTTCGCCTGCCGAGTTGGTTTTTGGTCGTAAACTTCGTTCCCGTCTTGACCTTATTAATGATGCAAACACACCGTCGCGTCGTCAGATTCACTCGCTAAACGTGTCCGCGAAAAACAGTGTTTGCAGAGTAAAGCTTATAGAGGAACAAACATACAAAATTTTACCACGGGGGACAAAGTATTATATAAAAAAAACGATGTAAACAAGCATGTATCCTGGCATAAAGGCATTATAATGAAGAGATTAGGTAAAGTGACGTATTTGGTTAAAGATTGTTTTACATCTCATACGTTCAAAAAACACAAAAATCAATTGGTTTCTTACAAAGGACATGAGACTTCACCTACATGGGACTGTGCGATAGATTTGCAAGACATTGAAGCCCCTAGTACACCTGCTTCTAATGACTCCGCCGAAGATGACAACTTTCAGGAAGCTACAGACACGGCGGTTGAAACCGATCAGAATGATCAGCCTGAGTCTATACAGGTGGAAAGGAAGACATTACGTCCCATTCCAAGGGTGAATTATAAACCTTTTTTTTGTTTAAATCTATAACTTATGTAAAAAAAAAAAAAAAAATTTTTTTCTTTTCTTTCTTCTGTTTCATAAAAATGTAAAAGTGTAGTATAAAAAGTGTTGTTTATCTAAGGGGAGGAATTGTTATATATGTATGTCTGCCTACCCTCTTGTCTGTGACGAGTTAGTTGCCTCTCAATAAATGAGTCAGTGTGCTAATAGCCGTGTTTCATTTTACTCGCCTGCGTTGCATACCTAACATCTATACTTATAATAAATCTGTAGAGAGGTCAATTCTGTACATTAAATATTTTTTCAAAATAACTATCAGGGGGTGATAAGTGGTCGATACTGATGCCAAAAATGCAATCAGTAAAATTATTGTCTGTCTGTCTGTCTGTCTGTCTGTCTGTCTGTCTGTCTGTCTGTCTGTCTGTCTGTATGTTCCTTATAGAAACAAAAACTACTGGACGGATTTTAATGAAACTTGGTACAATTATTCTTCACACTCCTGGACAGGTTATAGTATACTTTTCATCACGCTACAATCAATAGGAGCAGAGTAGTGAAGGGGAATTCTTTTGTATGAAAAATCTAAACCACTCAAGTTAGACGTTTGAAATTTGGCATGCAGGTACCTTAGATACCGTAAAGGTGCACTAAGAAAGGAATTCCCGAAAATCCTACGGGAACGGGAATTAGCGGGAAAATCCTTTTGTATGAAAAATCTAAACCACTCAAGTTAGACGTTTGAAATTTGGCATGCAGGTACCTTAGATACCGTAGAGGTGCACTAAGAAAGGAATTCCCGAAAATCCTACGGGAACGGGAATTAGCGGGAAAATCCTTTTGTATGAAAAATCTAAACCACTCAAGTTAGACGTTTGAAATTTGTCATGCAGGTACCTTAGGAACCGTAGAGGTGCATTAAGAAAGGAATTCCCGAAATTCCCACGAGAACGGGAATTAGCGGGAAAATCCTTTTGTATGAAAAATCTAAATCATTCAAGTTAGATGTTTGAAATTTGTCATGCAGATACCTTAGATACCGTAGAGGTGTACTAAGAAAGGAATTCCCGAAATTCCCACGGGAACGGGAATTAGCGGGAAAATCCTTTTGTATGAAAAATCTAAACCACTCAAGTTAGACAATTGAAATTTGTCATGCAGGTACCTTAAGTACCGTAGAGGTGCACTAAGAAAGGAATTCTCAAAATTCTCAAGGGAACGGGAATTAGCGGGAAAATCCTTTTGTATGAAAAATCTAAACCACTCAAGTTAGACGTTGGCATGCAGATACCTTAAGTACCGTAGAGGTGCACTAAGAAAGGAATTCCCGAAATGCCCACGAGAACGGGAATTAGCGGGAAAATCCTTTTGTATGAAAAATCTAAACCACTCAAGTTAGACCTTTGAAATTTGTCATGCAGATACCTTAAGTACCGTAGAGGTGCACTAAGAAAGGAATTCCCGAAATTCCCACGGGAACGCGAATTAACGGGAAAATCCTTTTGTATGAAAAATCTAAACCATTCAAGTTAGATGTTTGAAATTTGGCTCGCAGGTACCTTAGATACCGTAGAGGTGCACTAAGAAAGGAATTCCCGAAAATCCTTTTGTATGAAAAATCTAAACCACTCAAGTTAGACGTTTGAAATTTGGCATGCAGGTACTTTAGTAAACTTAAAGCTTAGTTGCAACAGGATATTACAAAATTCCCACGGGAACGGTAGTTAGCGGGAAAAAACATTTGTATGAAAAAATCAAATCTAAATAAAAGGAGAAACTGACTGACTCAGTGACTGACATATCAACGCATAGCCTGAACGGCTAAACGTAGGCATTTGAAATTTGGAAGGGACATAGCTTAGGTACCGTAGAGGTGCACTAAGAAAGGAATTCCCAAAATTCTCAAGGGAACGGGAATTAGCGGGAAAATCCTTTTGTATGAAAAATCTAAACCACTCAAGTTAGACGTTGGCATGCAGATACCTTAAGTACCGTAGAGGTGCACTAAGAAAGGAATTCCCGAAATGCCCACGAGAACGGGAATTAGCGGGAAAATCTTTTTGTATGAAAAATCTAAACCGCTTAAGTTAGACGCTTGAAATTTGACATGCAGGTACCTTAGTTAACTTAAAGCTTAGTTGCAACAGGATATTGCAAAATTCCCACGGAAACGGGAGTTAGTGGGAAAAAAACATTTGTATGAAAAAATCGAAACCGCGTAAGATAGATATTTTCAATTCAATTCAATTAAATTATTTATTGCATTCCATGTAGTACAATGGGGTGTTACATAGGCATAGGAACTAAAACATGGACCCTGTAGGGCACAGCAACGTTGAAGGGAAGAGAGGAAGTGTGTATTAAAATTAAAACTCAATGAACAATCAATTAAAAAAAAAACAATTCAATCAATTGATTCAATCTAGCATGCATGCATACCTTAGTAAATATAAAGTTTATTTTTGGCTGTATTTTGAAAAATGAGAGTTATTGGGAAAAAAAAATGTACTTATGAAAAAATCTAAACTGCATAAGTATGCACTCCCACACACACAAAGATCTCTCTCTTATATAACACGCCACGCGGACGAAGTCGCGGGCAAAAGCAAGTTTATAATATGGAAGTGGCCGTATTATCAGCCTGCCTACCTACCGCACTTATTTAAGATTCATATTTATATCCTTTCGAGCACTTGCTGAGTAGAGATAGTGGTCTAGTTCTTTCAAGCCACGGTTTTTCAGAAGGTAACGCTCTGTATTACTGACTTGACGGAGTAGCTCCGGGTACCCGGGGGCCGGGGCGGGTCGCTAGTTTATTTCATAAATTATAAAATAATTTAGAAAGTGTACATAATAATTTAATTTAATAATAATTTAAACGGTATAAGATGATCGAAAATCAATCTCATTTTTCTTTTAGTCTTATTTTCGAATTTAAATTAGGAATGATGTAAAAACGAGTGCGACCGCTTTTATTGATGACGTCCCACCAGTCCCATACAATCTCCAAAGAATATAATAATGCGTTTCGACATTTCGTAAAAAGTATCATTTGATTAAAAATACTTATAGTGATCAACACATTGTTAATACCCGGAATAAGCATGAACTTGCCTTACAAAAAGAATGTCTAAGGCCCTGTCATATTATTTCTTATTCTATGGCCCTGTGCCCAGGTTTTTCTTGCAGCTTCTTTTCCCCGGCTATACAGGTTGTGAGAAGCTGCAAAAGTTTTAGGGCGAATGAGACGTTCGTTATGTAAAAAATACGATTCAATGTGTAACTATGTTACCTACTGAATGAAGATATTTTTGAATTTGAATTATGATATCGGGTTGCATCTTTGGACTTCGTACCAACAGTGGCTGCAAGTTGTCTTTGATTACTTGTGGCTCTGCCCACCCCATTAGGGATTACGGGCGTGAGTTTATGTATGTATGTATGTATATCGGGTTGCCTATTTGGTCCTCATGCCGAAGAGTAGTCGTTGAAATAATATTGTTGTTCTCTTTAAATTATTGGTATACTATCATACACCTAGCTTCATATACACTTTATTTAAATGTCCATTATTAAATGTACTTTACATGTTTTTGTTTAATTTGCTTTTATGAATTTATGTTTATGAAATATGTACGACGTATTTTAAATTTGTGCAAAATAATGTGATTGTAATTATACGTATATATTTTTTATTTATGGGAGTCTTATGTACGTATAAATTGACATATTCATTTTCTTCTTTTTTATAATTTTTGCATGATTATTATAATTTAAATGCACGATAATTATTCTTTGTAACATGTTTTTCACTGCATTTATGGCAATAAAAAACATTAAATTAGTGTATTATAAAATATTAGATGAATTATTAATTGGATATACTGCGACTGCTTTTTATTGTAAACCTGAGTTATTCTTGTGTAATGTAATGGCCACTAGTGCATGTGCTTCCAAGACAAGTGGGAGGCAGAAATTGGATGGGAGGGGCCACTGGAAGGGCGCGGAAAGGGGGCGGGGTGCGGTGACGGGATGAAATTCACAAGCTGGTCGCTCGTGTAGTTCCTGACCTGACTCCTGTCAGTTATATACGGGGACCGTAGCAGGGTGGTCGTTTCGATCCCCGTAAATAATTCACTAATGCACCCGCTTAGCAAACAAAAGTGTTTGGATAATATGCAAAACGATCCGATACAAAAAACTGATGACTACAATTTAAAAGGGTGGTAATAATAAACTAATCTCAGCTGAAACTCAGCTCAAGCCCCTGTTTTTATATAAGAACTGTCACATTGACATGATCTTGAAAGCAGTCTCGAAGTTGAGATTAGTTTATTAATACGAGTACCACCCTAAATGTTTATCTAGATGTGACTTAGATTTTGTTATCGATTTTGTATGGACCATCGCCAGTCGAGGAGTTTCGTGTGAAATTAGTATGGCACAGGAAATTTTAAAATTATTGATCACTACGAAGCCAGGACTTGAATCAAGTTTTGATCGACTTTGTATGGTATATATCTCCCCGTTCCTCCCTCATGAAATGAGAACGAGACGGTAATATTTGAAAGAATTCATCCAGTACCGCCCCTAAGCGTGATTTACAGTGATCGAGTGATTACATTCTCTGTGGGTTCCAGCTGTACAACTATGTATATTCTAACATAGTTTTTTCCCTTGTTGCAGACGTGTACAAGCATTAAGAAAATTTGCACAAAACAAACCAAAGACTGACGGTAGCCATGCAGCCGTCAAGCACGGTCCTTCGAAGGAGGTTAAGAAAGACAGGATTATCCATAAGCACAACCAACTGTCGGCTAAGAGTCTTCTGGACATCGTGTCATTCCAAAGTTAGTAGCAAATTACAAAAATAATACCAGATGTTGCCTGGAAGAAATTGGTATTTTCCAAAAAACCGCCAATTGTACGTTTTTCGGTCTTCTCGTAATTGTAGATACACTTTGCTTATTTCAGATTTACACGGACACTCCCCTGTAGTATTAGTGGATCGTTTGAGTCATAATTTCGAGACTGGCAGTCAGAATGGACGAGAGACTGGCAGTAGAGCCACGTCAGTGGGTAGTGGGGTTCACAGACCCTCAGGAGGCCGCGACCTCGCCAAAGGCTGTGACGCGTCTTCAGGGCGAGAAGGAAAAAGAAGTACGACACACAACGACACTCGCGTACTAACTGCTAGATTGGAAGAACCCAATCATATTAAAGACGACGATACGAGCTCAATAGCTGGTTCTTTAAGTGAAAGTTCAAAGGGCAATCGAGAAGATGAGCGCCCAATGAAGGATTTCAAAGTAAATAACCAAAACACGACGGCGTTGCAAGCCACACCAGGTATGTAACTGCAAGCTTTTATATCATTAGCAAAAGTGTTCGTAATGTCGTTCTTGTTCATCAACAAGTAGATAGAGAAAAGAACTTAAAGCTGTGCTTCTACTGGAGCGGTTTACGTTTACGGAGCGTGCGGAGCGTTCATATATCTTGCATTTTGTTTTTTAACAAAACCGCGCCTGCCCCCGCGTAGTCTCGATTTATATCGAATCTCTCATCCAATAGGTTACGACGCTTATCTGCGTAGGTAGCATTCGCTGCGTCTATTGGTATAATAAAATAAACCCTAACATAATAAAAACATTGATATCATTCGCGCTGCGCGCACCGCGTTTGGTCTGCCGCGGGTGCTTTGCTATCGTAACAACGCAGACAAGTAACATTCAAGCAAACCGCGGATTCAAGATCTTGTAAGGTTTATTATTTATATGACAAAACAAACATATTTTTTTTTATTTTAGAACGGGGTCCTTCGGCAAGTATTACTCGTCCAACCACCAAAAGAGCTCTGGCGACAAGACGTAAGTAGATGAACATAACATTACATAAGATATGATATTGTTGTCTTTCTTTTTGTGTGTGGCGTCCTTTCATAATAAACTATTTCTATTCTATTCTATTACTAATTTCGCCTGTGGTTCATAATGGTGTGAACAGGGACGTGAGAAATCCATCGAATATTTCTGACACGAAGTCCTAAGATGGATGTTCTATACTACGTATGGAATGGACACTCCCCCCCACCGATCCGATCTTATCTCACCTCTCCCCCGATATTTGGTTCCGTGCGTGACTACACACAAGAGTTGCTGATGATTATTGTTTCGAATCGATTTCACTGTCTGTTTCGCTAGCACGCAAGGGTTAGTTATGGGTAACGCGAACAAAACCAAGTGTGCCCAAGAATGAGTGTATTTTATGATGGAGTCTCCGGAGTGTCCCATGGGAAAACTTATGCAGAAGGAAGCTAAGGGTGTTATATATTTCTTTATTATTTTTAGCAACCCCATCCCGTGCACCGTCTTCATCGACGTCGAGTCAGGATGGCGAGTGCTTTAAACGTCGTGATTTACCAATAGGAGTCGCTAAATCGGATAAAAAGCCAGGTAAGATATTTTTTGGTGCATTAAAGTGATTTTTGTATTGTAAAAAACAATACAGGTGTCAAATGTACAAATTACATGTGTATGTTTTCTATCACAATTACTTCTTGCCTGAGTTTCGGGAGATGCGTTATAATGCTTACAAATACAGGATGTTAGTGACATCGTAACGAAAACTTTGAGGGATAATTGAGAATTGATATTAAGTGGAATTTTCCGCCGCCAAAGTATGGAAATGAAAATAGTTTAAAAAAAACTAATCAATATCATGAGTTTGTATAATATGCTATATTCACGATTCAAATATACACTCGCCTGCAAAACTAAGTACTACAATTTTAAATATTTTTTTTTCTAAACTTTAGAATTTAAAAATATTCTACTTATAGATAATTTTATCAGCTTTCTTTGAAAGAAAGAAAGAAAAAAATATTTATTTCCATATTGGACGCCACATTTACAAACTTACATTACAGAAATAAAAAAAAAATAGAAAAAAAAAAACAAAGACAAATAATACAGACACAATGGAGGCGCCCAAAATAAAAAAAGGATCTCCCTCAGCATAATGCCGTGACACGTGCTTAGCACGGGCCGCGGCGCTGGTATTATGGGAGACCTATCGAACGTGAGCCACGGACACACCAAACTCATTTACGTACCTACTTATATATAATAAAGAAAACATACTATGATACTTACATAGATTATAATGCACTAGCTTTTGCCCGCGACTTCGTCCGCGTGGCGTGTTATATAAGAGAGAGATCTTTGTGTGTGTGGGAGTGCATACTTATGCAGTTTAGATTTTTTCATAAGTACATTTTTTTTTCCCAATAACTCCCATTTTTCAAAATACAGCCAAAAATAAACTTTATATTTACTAAGGTATGCATGCATGCTAGATTGAATCAATTGATTGAATTGTTTTTTTTTTAATTGATTGTTCATTGAGTTTTAATTTTAATACACACTTCCTCTCTTCCCTTCAACGTTGCTGTGCCCTACAGGGTCCATGTTTTAGTTCCTATACCTATGTAACACCCCATTGTACTACATGGAATGCAATAAATAATTTAATTGAATTGAATTGAAAATATCTATCTTACGCGGTTTCGATTTTTTCATACAAATGTTTTTTTCCCACTAACTCCCGTTTCCGTGGGAATTTTGCAATATCCTGTTGCAACTAAGCTTTAAGTTAACTAAGGTACCTGCATGTCAAATTTCAAGCGTCTAACTTAAGCGGTTTAGATTTTTCATACAAAAAGATTTTCCCGCTAATTCCCGTTCTCGTGGGCATTTCGGGAATTCCTTTCTTAGTGCACCTCTACGGTACTTAAGGTATCTGCATGCCAACGTCTAACTTGAGTGGTTTAGATTTTTCATACAAAAGGATTTTCCCGCTAATTCCCGTTCCCTTGAGAATTTTGGGAATTCCTTTCTTAGTGCACCTCTACGGTACCTAAGCTATGTCCCTTCCAAATTTCAAATGCCTACGTTTAGCCGTTCAGGCTATGCGTTGATATGTCAGTCACTGAGTCAGTCAGTTTCTCCTTTTATTTAGATTTGATTTTTTCATACAAATGTTTTTTCCCGCTAACTACCGTTCCCGTGGGAATTTTGTAATATCCTGTTGCAACTAAGCTTTAAGTTTACTAAAGTACCTGCATGCCAAATTTCAAACGTCTAACTTGAGTGGTTTAGATTTTTCATACAAAAGGATTTTCGGGAATTCCTTTCTTAGTGCACCTCTACGGTATCTAAGGTACCTGCGAGCCAAATTTCAAACATCTAACTTGAATGGTTTAGATTTTTCATACAAAAGGATTTTCCCGTTAATTCGCGTTCCCGTGGGAATTTCGGGAATTCCTTTCTTAGTGCACCTCTACGGTACTTAAGGTATCTGCATGACAAATTTCAAAGGTCTAACTTGAGTGGTTTAGATTTTTCATACAAAAGGATTTTCCCGCTAATTCCCGTTCTCGTGGGCATTTCGGGAATTCCTTTCTTAGTGCACCTCTACGGTACTTAAGGTATCTGCATGCCAACGTCTAACTTGAGTGGTTTAGATTTTTCATACAAAAGGATTTTCCCGCTAATTCCCGTTCCCTTGAGAATTTTGAGAATTCCTTTCTTAGTGCACCTCTACGGTACTTAAGGTACCTGCATGACAAATTTCAATTGTCTAACTTGAGTGGTTTAGATTTTTCATACAAAAGGATTTTCCCGCTAATTCCCGTTCCCGTGGGAATTTCGGGAATTCCTTTCTTAGTACACCTCTACGGTATCTAAGGTACCTGCATGACAAATTTCAAACATCTAACTTGAATGATTTAGATTTTTCATACAAAAGGATTTTCCCGCTAATTCCCGTTCTCGTGGGAATTTCGGGAATTCCTTTCTTAATGCACCTCTACGGTTCCTAAGGTACCTGCATGACAAATTTCAAACGTCTAACTTGAGTGGTTTAGATTTTTCATACAAAAGGATTTTCCCGCTAATTCCCGTTCCCGTAGGATTTTCGGGAATTCCTTTCTTAGTGCACCTCTACGGTATCTAAGGTACCTGCATGCCAAATTTCAAACGTCTAACTTGAGTGGTTTAGATTTTTCATACAAAAGGATTTTCCCGCTAATTCCCGTTCCCGTAGGATTTTCGGGAATTCCTTTCTTAGTGCACCTTTACGGTATCTAAGGTACCTGCATGCCAAATTTCAAACGTCTAACTTGAGTGGTTTAGATTTTTCATACAAAAGAATTCCCCTTCACTACTCTGCTCCTATTGATTGTAGCGTGATGAAAAGTATACTATAACCTGTCCAGGAGTGTGAAGAATAATTGTACCAAGTTTCATTAAAATCCGTCCAGTAGTTTTTGTTTCTATAAGGAACATACAGACAGACAGACAGACAGACAGACAGACAGACAGACAGACAGACAGACAGACAGACAATAATTTTACTGATTGCATTTTTGGCATCAGTATCGACCACTTATCACCCCCTGATAGTTATTTTGAAAAAATATTTAATGTACAGAATTGACCTCTCTACAGATTTATTATAAGTATAGATAGGATTCAATTAATATTAATAGTACCTAATCGTCAGCAAACCGAACACAAACAAAAGAGTTAGACCAGTCCGCATCCGTGAATGCTTGGAATGTAACCGCTGATGCCTCGCGTGTCGAACCTATTGGGTAAGTCATTGAGAATTACTTAATATGGCATAGAATAGAACATATATGTGTGTGTATGTTTATAACTATTAAAACATATTTGATCACGTCGGGCTCCTTTGACAATGCAAAAGATATTTTTTGTACATTGTTTTGAATGAACCTAACGTTTTCAGACAACGTACCGGCGGCGGCAGATCGTTCCAGCATTTGGATGCGGCGAACCTGAAACTCCCGCGGAAGGCGACATTACGATGGGGCGGCACAATCAGGGCATATTCCCATGACCGCGTCTTGTACGACTGCACATCGCGGGCCCACGTCAGTTTTTCAGCGAGATACGACGGCGTGCGGTACTTCACCAAACCAAACAAGAGACACGCCAGGTGCAGTTCGCTGCGAGGTTTCATTTTCAATATATTAGCACTATTCAAATATGGGGTGACATGAGTGCGTGGAGGTATTTTGAAACAAAACCTGGCGCATGCATTCTGCACTCGCTGTATCAGTCTTTGAGTTCGCGCAAGAAGGCGCGGCCCATAAACTATGTCCATATAATTAAACTTTGAAAGAATTAGCGAGTCACACAGCTTTATTCGAATGTTGGTACTTAAAGAATCTCTAATTTGATACAGCACTTTTAATCTATAAAAACAATTACTAGCAATATTACCGATATGAGCTTCAAATCTGAGTTCATCGTCCATCAACAATCCCAAATTGCGAGCCACGTTAACCCTCTCCACAACTTCTCCTCTAATATTCACTCGCAAATCATTTTCACTTATTTTAAGAATCTGATTTCTGGATCCCAATATCATAAACTTGCTTTTGTTGCCGTTTAGAACTAATGAATTGTCTTCCGACCAAGTGGCTATGCTTTCTAGATCTTTGTTTATTTTATTTACAGCGGTCTGTGTTTCTGAGGGCCTGCAACTTATATAAACTTGTATGTCATCCGCGTAGACGTGATATTTACAGTAATGAATGTGATCAATCACATCCGCACTATACAAAATGAACAGCAAGGGTCCAAGAATGGATCCCTGCGGAACACCCCTTCTCACACGCTTGGACTCGGAAAAACGTGATTGACCACCCTCTTCACGCAATTCGACCCGTTGAAAACGTTCGCAGAAATAACTATCAAACCATTTAATAGTAGATTCAGAAAAACCATAATAATGTAACTTCGCCAAAAGTAGTGGAATATTAATGCAGTCGAAAGCACGGGAAAAATCCAATAAGGCAAGTAGCGTTCCCTCTCCGGCGTTCACCCCGGCTAGGATGTCATCAACCACACTCAGTACAGCTGTGGTAGTAATAAAAGCACACGTGTATTACTATGAAAATGCCAAGCCTTGGCCATGCGCCTGCGCCGACCTCGTCGCCACTCGTTAACTTTGAATGACTGGTCGTGATGACTCATCTTCCGTCTACGCTTTTGGAGAAGAACATCCGCGCGAAATTCTACTCGGGAGTCGAGGCGACTATTTTCATGTAATCGATATTTTAGTCGATAATAAACAACTGCGTCATAATGTTTGTTTATAGTTGACGCAATGTGGTTTATTTCGCTAGAGTGACGTAAAAATAATAATTTTGCGTGGAATACTTCCGGGTACAAAAATTAAAGAATTAAATAATTACAAAATACTCACTACCGCTCCACGTAACTAATAATTGCGCCGGCGATATTCTCATCTAATATATTTCTTTATTATTTTTAGCAACCCCATCCCGTGCACCGCCTTCACCGACGTCGAGTCAGGATGGCGAGTGCTTTAAACGTCGTGATTTACCAATAGGAGTCGCTAAATCGGATAAAAAGCCAGGTAAGATAGTTTTTGGTGCATTAAAGTGATTTTTGTATTGTAAAAAACAATACAGGTGTCAAATGTACAAATTACATGTGTATGTTTTCTATCACAAATACTTCTTGCCTGAGTTTCGGGAGATGCGTTATAATGCTTACAAATACAGGATGTTAGTGACATCGTAACGAAAACTTTGAGGGATAATTGAGAATTGATATTAAGTGGAATTTTCCGCCGCCAAAGTATGGAAATGAAAATAGTTTAAAAAAAAACAAATCAATATCATGAGTTTGTATAATAATATGCTATATTCACGATTCAAATATACACTCACCTGCAAAACTTAAGTACTACAATTTTAAATATTTTTTTTTCTAAACTTTAGAATTTAAAAATATTCTACTTATAGATAATTTTATCAGCTTTCTTTGCAACTTATGAACTATACATCACTTGTAGCTTAGTGTCAAAAAATCAATTAACATGTATAAGTGTTTTCTGTACGTTCGTGTACATAACTAATAGTAACAGAATCAAAATTTTAGCACTGCTGGTACAATAGGTACAACCTATGCTATAAGTACCAGCTATCTCCCATTGACACAATAATATCCATAACAGTTTGAGCGGAGTTCTAATACAAGATGCAATTACTATTATTTTAGAAGTCTGTTAGCTCCGGCTTTATGTTCTCCACTATTTTAATATATTTTCCGTGCTAATTCGTGTGTATGTATGAGGGTGTGCGATGTGTGTGAGGATGTTTTTTGTAATTGTAAGTTCTTTGGTCTGCTCGTAATTGTTGGTATTGTATGAAAACACTTTGCTCATTTCAGATTTACACGCATACTTCCCTGTGGTATTAGTGGAACGTTTGAGTCATAATTTCGAGACTGGCAGTCAGAATGGACAAGAGACTGGCAGTAGAGCCACGTCAGAGGGTAGTGGGGTTCACAGAACCTCAGGAGGCCGCGACCTCGCCAAAGGCTGTGACGCGTCTTCAGGGCGAGAAGGAAAAAGAAGTACGACACACAACGACACTCGCGTACTAACTGCTAGATTGGAAGAACCCAATCATATTAAAGACGACGATACGAGCTCAATAGCTGGTTCTTTAAGTGAAAGTTCAAAGGGCAATCGAGAAGATGAGCGCCCAATGAAGTATTTCAAAGTAAATAACCAAAACACGACGGCGTTGCAAGCCACACCAGGTATGTAACTGCAAGCTTTTATATCATTAGCAAAAGTGTTCGTAATGTCGTTCTTGTTCATCAACAAGTAGATAGAGAAAAGAACTTAAAGCTGTGCTTCTACTGGAGCGGTTTACGTTTACGGAGCGTGCGGAGCGTTCATATATCTTGCATTTTGTTTTTTAACAAAACCGCGCCTGCTTCCGCGCATTTCTCGATTTATATCGAAGCTCTCATCCAATAGGTGTACGACGCTTATCTGCGTAGGTAGCATTCGCTGCGTCTATTGGTATAATAAAATAAGCCCTAACATAATAAAAACATTGATATAATTCGCGCTGCGCGCACCGCGTTTGCGCAACAACGCAGACAAGTGATATTCAAGCAAACCGCTGATTCAAGATCTTGTAAGGGTTATTATTTATATGACAAAACAAATATATTTTTTATTTTAGAACGGGGTCCTTCGGCAAGTATTACTCGTCCAGCCACCAAAAGAGCTCTGGCGACAAGACGTAAGTAGCTGAATATAACATTACTAATTTCGCCTGTGATTCATAATGAGGTGAACAGAGCCGTGAGAGATCTATCGAATATTTCTGACACGAAGTCCTAAGATGGATGTTCTATACTACGTATGGAATGGACACTCCCCACCCCACCGATCCGATCTTACCTCTCCTCTCACAAGAGTTTGGCTAGTACGCAAGAGTTAGTTATGGGTAACGCGAACAAAACAAAGAGTCTCCGGTTTGTCCCATGGGAAAACTTATGCAGAAGGAATTATGAATTTTAACTGATAATTAAATACAGGAGTCTAATTGAAAAGGTAAGTATAGAAATCTATACTTATAATAAATCTGTAGAGAGGTCAATTCTGTACATTAAATATTTTTTCAAAATAACTATCAGGGGGTGATAAGTGGTCGATACTGATGCCAAAAATGCAATCAGTAAAATTATTGTCTGTCTGTCTGTCTGTCTGTCTGTCTGTCTGTCTGTATGTTCCTTATAGAAACAAAAACTACTGGACGGATTTTAATGAAACTTGGTACAATTATTCTTCACACTCCTGGACAGGTTATAGTATACTTTTCATCACGCTACAATCAATAGGAGCAGAGTAGTGAAGGGGAATTCTTTTGTATGAAAAATCTAAACCACTCAAGTTAGACGTTTGAAATTTGGCATGCAGGTACCTTAGATACCGTAAAGGTGCACTAAGAAAGGAATTCCCGAAAATCCTACGGGAACGGGAATTAGCGGGAAAATCCTTTTGTATGAAAAATCTAAACCACTCAAGTTAGACGTTTGAAATTTGTCATGCAGGTACCTTAGGAACCGTAGAGGTGCATTAAGAAAGGAATTCCCGAAATTCCCACGAGAACGGGAATTAGCGGGAAAATCCTTTTGTATGAAAAATCTAAATCATTCAAGTTAGATGTTTGAAATTTGTCATGCAGGTACCTTAGATACCGTAGAGGTGTACTAAGAAAGGAATTCCCGAAATTCCCACGGGAACGGAAATTAGCGGGAAAATCCTTTTGTATGAAAAATCTAAACCACTCAAGTTAGACAATTGAAATTTGTCATGCAGGTACCTTAAGTACCGTAGAGGTGCACTAAGAAAGGAATTCTCAAAATTCTCAAGGGAACGGGAATTAGCGGGAAAATCCTTTTGTATGAAAAATCTAAACCACTCAAGTTAGACGTTGGCATGCAGATACCTTAAGTACCGTAGAGGTGCACTAAGAAAGGAATTCCCGAAATGCCCACGAGAACGGGAATTAGCGGGAAAATCCTTTTGTATGAAAAATCTAAACCACTCAAGTTAGACCTTTGAAATTTGTCATGCAGATACCTTAAGTACCGTAGAGGTGCACTAAGAAAGGAATTCCCGAAATTCCCACGGGAACGCGAATTAACGGGAAAATCCTTTTGTATGAAAAATCTAAACCATTCAAGTTAGATGTTTGAAATTTGGCTCGCAGGTACCTTAGATACCGTAGAGGTGCACTAAGAAAGGAATTCCCGAAAATCCTTTTGTATGAAAAATCTAAACCACTCAAGTTAGACGTTTGAAATTTGGCATGCAGGTACTTTAGTAAACTTAAAGCTTAGTTGCAACAGGATATTACAAAATTCCCACGGGAACGGTAGTTAGCGGGAAAAAACATTTGTATGAAAAAATCAAATCTAAATAAAAGGAGAAACTGACTGACTCAGTGACTGACATATCAACGCATAGCCTGAACGGCTAAACGTAGGCATTTGAAATTTGGAAGGGACATAGCTTAGGTACCGTAGAGGTGCACTAAGAAAGGAATTCCCAAAATTCTCAAGGGAACGGGAATTAGCGGGAAAATCCTTTTGTATGAAAAATCTAAACCACTCAAGTTAGACGTTGGCATGCAGATACCTTAAGTACCGTAGAGGTGCACTAAGAAAGGAATTCCCGAAATGCCCACGAGAACGGGAATTAGCGGGAAAATCTTTTTGTATGAAAAATCTAAACCGCTTAAGTTAGACGCTTGAAATTTGACATGCAGGTACCTTAGTTAACTTAAAGCTTAGTTGCAACAGGATATTGCAAAATTCCCACGGAAACGGGAGTTAGTGGGAAAAAAACATTTGTATGAAAAAATCGAAACCGCGTAAGATAGATATTTTCAATTCAATTCAATTAAATTATTTATTGCATTCCATGTAGTACAATGGGGTGTTACATAGGCATAGGAACTAAAACATGGACCCTGTAGGGCACAGCAACGTTGAAGGGAAGAGAGGAAGTGTGTATTAAAATTAAAACTCAATGAACAATCAATTAAAAAAAAAAACAATTCAATCAATTGATTCAATCTAGCATGCATGCATACCTTAGTAAATATAAAGTTTATTTTTGGCTGTATTTTGAAAAATGGGAGTTATTGGGAAAAAAAAATGTACTTATGAAAAAATCTAAACTGCATAAGTATGCACTCCCACACACACAAAGATCTCTCTCTTATATAACACGCCACGCGGACGAAGTCGCGGGCAAAAGCTAGTTATAAATAAATAAGTAGAATTCGAGGATACAAACGATAACATCTGAATTGTAGATATAATCACAACAAAACAAAATCTTTCGTAGAGTGGTTAAAAATACGTAACCAGAAGGTAATTTGCAAGTTCTCTTGTACACATATGATACATACAGGGTGGTAGTGACATCGTTACGAATATTGAGGGGAATGATTCAGACCATGGTTCTGAGTTTATATCAAGAGGGATTTTCCGTCGCAAAATTCATATTTTTTTAAATTATTTTCAATTCTACTATTTGCGAGAACACATAAAATACAAAAAGGTGGTAGAATTATTCTAATAACAATGTTGTGATATGTTCGGCCTGCATGAAGGCGTACAAAAATACATAAAAAATAAAAATAAAGAAATGGTACAATGAATAGAAAATTATACTTATTACTAAACTAGCTGGTACCCGCGACTTCGTCTGCGTACTTATAATTTGAATATTAAGGATTATATAAAAGGAACGGTATAGCATGTCATTAAAAGAGAGTAAGTAGGTATATTTAAAAAAAATAAAAAATATCTGTTTACAGTCGTTATAAAGTACCTATGTATTCCATTGAGTGGCAGAAATTACCTAGGAATATTTATCGGTCCCTTATGCCCAGAACACTTACAGGGGTCAGCGTCACGTTGTGTACAAAAATATTTTAAAATGACCTAATTTAAAACTTTTTTGTACACAACGTTTGCTATTTTGTTATTATTTGTTAAAATGTAGAAATTGTTTGGACTCGACACTCGCGAGCAGGCCACGTATACACCACGTGCGCTCCCCCACCACAAGACAGCGCCGTTGACTGCCGCCACACTTCGGCGAATGTGCGCGACGACGAACGACGACCGACGGCAGTGGCGGCGATGCAGAGTATTCGTTAAAAGGAACTTTATCTACAAAAGCCAAATTTTTTTAACTTGATACACCCAAAACTACTAAATATCATGTTCCTAGGTTCAGTGGTTAATATTTTGTATACAAAAAGTTTGGCTTCGTAGTTCCCGTTCCGAATCCGTTCCGTTCCGTTCGAATTTCGGAAAATCCGTTTGTATCCGGAAAAACTCTGCACATCCTAAGAGACCTACGTACCAAGTTTCATGGTTTTATCTTCAAAAATGACGAATACCCATACAAACATTCAACCCGTATTTCACCCCCATACTGGTAAAAATTTCAAAATGCTTGAACAAACGATTTTTTGTTTGTTATTTAGTGCCTAAACACAAAATTTAATATTTTTATCTTGAAAAATGACGAACCTCATAAAAAATTTCAACACCTATTTCATCCCCTCAAAGATCGAATTTTCAAAAACGCTTTAACAAATTGTTTTTTTATTTCTTATCAAGTACCTAAATATAAAGTTTCGTGGTTTTATCCCCAAAAATGACGAACTCCCATACAAACTTTCAACCCTCATTTCACCCCCTCACTGGTCGAAATTTCAGCAACGCTAGAACAAATGTTTAATTATTTTTTATCAAGTGCTTAAATATAAAGTTTCATGGATTTATATTTTAAAATTAAAATATCCCATACAAACTTTCAACCCCTATTTCAATCTCTTCGTCCCTTCTTTTCGCAATAAAAGGTATCCTATGTCCTTTCTCAGGGTCTAAAGATTGTCTGTGCCAAATTTAATCAAAATCGGTTGAGAGGTTTAAGCGGGAAAGCGTAACAGACAGACAGACAGACAGAGTTACTTTCGCATTTATAATATTAGTAAGGATTATTTTCCCTCGTTAAATAGTAAACAAACTAAGTGTAGGTGTTATAATTTCGTTGACGAACTGATTACCTATCCGTTTCTTTGTCTAAAATGAGTATTACCTTATTACTATGATTGATTGATTGATTGATTGGGCTTAAAGTTCGTATAAATGTCTATCGAATTACCTCCTCAAGTTTAAAGCGTAGCTAGTCATGTAGTTCTATATTAATTATGTGGTGTAAGTAATTAGATTTTATCTGTATGTAATGTAACAGTCAGTTGAATAAAAAAACTTATACAAATCAGATCAATTAATTGGCGTAATGTGATTCTAGAAAGAGTTTTAATGTTAATAGATAGCTAGCTATAGCTATGTGTAGGTTCCTGTAGGAATGAGATATAACTGTTTAATAAAGACAGTTGCATCAAAATTTTATCATAAATTCCCTAAATTATGGCGCCTACCTACCCTCTAAGTTAGAAAAGTGATCAAATACTAACTTGAGGTCACTCAGTTTAAAAAAAAAACATCGAAATCATTCCAGTAGCTATGGCGTCATGCGCTTCTTGACACGATCACGAAATCTAGATTTCCGCGGGAATGAGGTATTTTCCCGCCATAAAAAGTAGCCTGTGTCCGTGCCTAAGATCCTATCTTTAAATTAACCAAGTCTTATAAAATTCCGTTCAGACGTTAAGGCGTGAATGAGGCAAACTTTTAAAACAAACAATTAAAAATCACTAACCTAGTTTTCTGTCTACTGCCTACGCCTTAAGTACGATAGCATAAATATTAATAGGCCATATCCTTTTCTAGATTACTATCTATCAGCTAACTAAATTTCATCAAAATCCGTTGAGCCGTTTAGGCATGATAGACAAAACTCCCAGCAAAAACTATAAAAAAATCACTAACTCAATTCAGTTTTCTGCCTACTTCCTACCCCCTAAGTACGATGACGTGATCAATTTGCTCGTACAACCGTTTTTAGATAACCAACTATTACCTTACTAAATTTCATTAAAATCCGTTCAGCCGTTTAGACGTGAAAGAGCAAAAGTCCCAACAAAAACGACTACAAATCACTAAATCAATTTAGTTATCTGCCAACTGCCTACCCCCTAAGAACGATGGCGTGATTATTTATAGCCTATGACCATTTCTAGGTTATCATCTATCACCATACAAAATTTCATCAAAATCCGTTGAGCCGTTTAGGCGTGAAAGAGTAACAGACAGACAGACAGACAGACAGACAGACAGACAGACAGACAGACAGACAGACAGAGTTACTTTCGCATTTATAATATTAGTATGGATTCTTTACTTCAAAATTCCACTTGATGTTAACTCGGAATGATGAGCTGAATCATTCCTCTCTGTATTCGTTACGATCTCACTTACACCCTTTAAAAGTACATAAAGGTAGCCTTACAAATAGGTATGGGTGTTAGTGATACCGTAACAAATACTGAGGGCGATGATTCAGACCATGATTCTGAATTTATATGGAGTGGAAATTCCTGTCGGAAAATTCATGAAAATATTTAATGTTTTTTTTTTAAATTAATCTCAGTTTCATACATAGGTTAACACAAGTGAGGCTAACACAGCAGTGTCGGAAACATTTTCATGTTCATATCTAAAAGCACACGTGTATTACTATGAAAATGCCAAGTCGTTTGTCAGCGTGAGAATGACAGCGTGAGTCAGGTACCTTGGCCATGCGCCTGCGCCGACCTCGTCGCCACTCGTTAACTTTGAATGACTGGTCGTGATGACTCATCTTCCGTCTACGCTTTTGGAGAAGAACATCCGCGCGAAATTCTACTCGGGAGTCGAGGCGACTATTTTCATGTAATCGATATTTTAGTCGATTATAAACAACTGCGTCATAATGTTTGTTTATAGTTGACGCAATGTGGTTTATTTCGCTAGAGTGACGTAAAAATAATAATTTTGCGTGGAATACTTCCGGGTACAAAAATTAAAGAATTAAATAATTACAAAATACTCACTACCGCTCCACGTAACTAATAATTGCGCCGCCGATATTCTCATGTATATATTATATTTCTTTATTATTTTTAGCAACCCCATCCCGTGCACCGCCTTCACCGACGTCGAGTCAGGATGGCGAGTGCTTTAAACGTCGTGATTTACCAATAGGAGTCGCTAAATCGGATAAAAAGCCAGGTAAGATATTTTTTGGTACATTAAAGTGATTTTTGTATTGTAAAAAACAATACAGGTGTCAAATGTACAAATTACATGTGTATGTTTTCTATCACAAATACTTCTTGCCTGAGTTTCGGGAGATGCGTTATAATGCTTACAAAACAGGATGTTAGTGACATCGTAACGAAAACTTTGAGGGATAATTGAGAATTGATATTAAGTGGAATTTTCCGCCGCCAAAGTATGGAAATGAAAATAGTTTAAAAAAACTAATCAATATCATGAGTTTGTATAATATGCTATATTCACGATTCAAATATACACTCGCCTGCAAAACTAAGTACTACAATTTTAAATATATTTTTTTCTAAACTTTAGAATTTAAAAATATTCTACTTTGTACGAGCGAACTCGCACATTATTATTTTACGCTGACATATCTTTTCATATATATTGTAAATTACGCAAACTAGTGACAATTAAACACTCAATCTAAACGCACGTGCCTTTCCTTTCCGGAACCTAACAACGCAACATATATGTTGGGATTACGACCCGACATATTGGTCCTTCGAGAATTTTTGTGAAGTGAAGTGTTGTGTTTTGTGTGATCTGTACTGTGATATTGCGATCGGTCCGACAGGCCTCCCAGAAGCGGGTCTCACCCGTCGGATTGAGAAGGCGCTCTACGATTACAGCAAAGGTCCAAACACGGTATTTTATTCACTGTAAACAACCAGCAACGCTCTTTTGAGCTACGATTAACATTGAACAATCTGAACATCAAACATTGAACATCTTTAACATCTAAACAACATATTTAACATTTAAATAACATCTTTAAAGAACTTTTGAACATTATTCTTCAATATGGAGACTCTTCTAGAACGTCAAAACACGATTGAGGACAGCATTCGGAGAGTGATAACTAACTTTGAAAAAGATTCCGTGCATAGGAAGACTCCCGAATACCTCAAATCGCGAGTGGAAACACTAACCAACTTGTGGGGTGAATACGAAGCCAACGATACACTTCTTCAGCAAGAAGATGATAAGTCTGCTTCATATTTCATTCAAAACAAAAAAGAAATATTACATCTTTATTATACCGGAGGATTGGAACGTATTAGGAACACGAAACCATATAACATAACAACATTAACAACTGACAGGGATGAACATGGCAGCGCGGGTGAAGGTGGTTCCCAAGATAACAGAAGCCGGAACAAGGGATCACCCTCCCAGAGTGATGAACTTTTGAGTCAACAGAAAACCAACTTTCGAGCTTTTGATCGTGTTGTGAGAAATATCAACTTGGATATTTTGAAGGAAAAGTGGGAGATCAAGGATAAACTTGAGATACTTCAGGCTCGGTGGAAAGTCATCGACGAACTACATTGGAAAATTGACAATCTGTTAGAAGGTTCCAACTACGAGTATGAAGAGGAATTTTCTAATTATGAACAAACATATGAGAACGCCAAATCAGGATTGAACCGTAAAATGAACAATGTGAAACATCAAATCGACTCTACACCGCATATTGAACTGCCTACATTCACAGGTAACTACCTAAACTGGCCTGCTTTTTCGGATTTGTACACTGAGGCAATTCATAACAACCCTACGCTCAACAAGTGCCAAAAAATGCAACATTTAAAAGGAAAACTCAAGGGTGAAGCCGAGCGCCTTGTCCAACATTTAACTATCTCATCTGACAACTATGACACTTGCTGGGAAATACTGAACCGTAGGTACAACAACCTTCAACTTCTGTTTACTAAACTAATGCAAACTTTCATGAACCAACCACCGATGCAAAAACAAACCGCTTATGAGATAAAACGACTTCACGATATTAGTCTGGAAACAGTACACGCCATCCACAACCTCGGGGTAGATACGTCAACGTGGGATCCCATTCTTGTCCACATTATGACTGAAAAAATGGACCCTGAAACATACAGTGCTTACATGGACGCTCGAAAAGATAAACGAAACTTACCTGTCTTTGACGAGCTCATTTCAATACTGGAAAGCAAGTTTACAGCATTAGAACCCCTGAACAAAAAGACCAAACAGGGTAGACAGGGTACTCCACCTTCAAAGGAAAATGAACCTAAACATAAAGAGAACATCAACGACTCAAGGTTCAAGTTCGCAAAAACGTTCAAAACAACTTGGGAACGCATTTGACCATTGTGTAAAACGAACGAACATGTCCTACTTACATGTTCAAAGTTCTTAAATATGACACCGGACGTAAAAATACACACTATAAAGACATTGCCTGTCTGTGAAAATTGTCTGTTTTATCACAAATATAAATGCACGTCTAAAAACAAATGTAAAATATGCAATCGAGGCCATCATACGATTCTACACGACGCGTTACATGACACCTCCACCGCTTCAAACAATGTACAAATGTCGGCAAATTCAAATGCGACCGCTTCAAGCTCTACTTCACGGAAGTCGAACCACGTCTCTGGGAACTTGAATGAAGTATTACTAGCCACTATCGAACTTAAAATACGCGCCAGAGATGGAGCATGGTTAACAATGCGATGCCTATTAGATCAGGGGTCGCAAATAAATTTGATCACTGAAGATGCTGCACAACGTTTAGGACTCGAGAGATGTAATCAGAGTTCGTCAGTTTTCGGAATAGGCACCTCCGCCACTCAGAGTAAAGGAGCTGTACAACTGGTCTGCGAGTCACGCTACAACAATTATACATTCATAACAAATGCTTTGGTGATGCCGAAGGTAATAGGACTCCTACCTAACTTTACTTTTGAAAAACAACCCTGGTCGCACTTACATAATCTTAACCTAGCTGATCCAGAGTTCAACATATCCAAGCCTGTTGATGTACTTTTGGATGCCACGGTCTACGCTGAAATAATTATGGATGGGATACTGCGCGGCTCAAACAACGCGCCTATCGCTCAGCAGACAAGGCTGGGTTGGATTTTGACAGGTAATGTTAGAACATTTAACTGCCACGCAGTCTTGAACAACCTGGAAGAGATTTCACAATATTGGGAGATGGAAGAAATAACACAACATAACAGTAACATGACACCAGCCGAAGAATATTGTGAAGATCTATACCAAAGAACAACGACGCGGCGTTCAGATAGACGATACGAGGTCAAGTTACCTATGAAACCCAATTTTGAAGAGCACTTGCCTTCATTGAGGCCACAAGCTGTCGCTCAATTTAAGCAGCTGGAAAGAAAATTTGTCGGGGACACATCTCTATCTGAAAACTACAAAAAATTCATGGCTGAATATGAACAATTAAACCACATGAAACTGTGTACCATCCCGCGGGACCCGAGCTGTTATCTTCCGCATCATGGGGTGATTCGGTTGGATTCGCTAACTACGAAACTTAGAACAGTTTTTAATGCTTCTTGTAAGGCAAAAACGGGCTATAGCCTAAATGAACTCATGGAGGGCGGCCCTAATCTCCAAAAGGACTTACAAGCTATGATATTATTATGGAGAAAGTTTGAATTCGTATATACAGCTGATATTGAGAAGTTTTACCGCCAAATATTAGTTCAAGAACAGGATCAACATTTACAGAAAATAGTGTGGCGGGAATCTACATCTCAACCTATTTCAGATTACCAACTGTGTACAGTCACATACGGGACTAAGGCCGCTCCTTACCTTGCCATGCGAACCATCGCCCAACTAGTGCAGGACGACGGACACAAGTACCCATTAGCCACGGATATTTTGAACAAACAGCTGTATGTCGATGACTTACTCGGCGGCTGCAATAACATACAAGAAGCTAAAGAAGCACAACAACAAATAATTAACATCCTAATCGGCGGCGGTTTTAAGTTACGTAAATGGGACAGTAACAACAACCAACTCCTTGAACATTTACCGAACGATGTGATAAGTCAAAATATGTTTGACTTTAAACACGCTGAAACAAACAAAACGCTCGGCCTGTCGTGGAATCCGCGTACCGATCAATTTACATTTTTAAGCGTCATACAGACACGCGATGAGATGCGGCCAACAACAAAACGCACATTATTATCGAGCATATCTAAAATCTTTGACCCGCTCGGTTGGCTGTCTCCTATAACAATTAAAGGCAAGCTCCTGTTTCAAAAAGTATGGGCTATAAACTTGGCCTGGGATGATGTACTTCCGGAGGAAGTGCAGCAGGAGTGGAACACGCTACAAGAAGATATACACAACATTGCCGATATAAAAATTCCTCGGTGGATGGGCGATACTAATAAGCCTATAGAACTACACGGATTTTGTGACGCATCGGAGAAAGCATACGCATGCGTCATCTACTGTAAATCCGTGACTAACGATAACAAACATATAGTAAAATTAGTGGCAGGGAAGACAAAATTATCACCACTCAATAAAACTATGTCGCTCCCACGGCTGGAGTTATGCGGTGCATTATTGCTCGCTAAACTAATGAAAAAAGTCATAGACACAATAAACATTCAGACAGGAACAATTACAATACATGGGTGGACCGATTCAATGGTAGTTCTGGGTTGGTTGCAGGGAGAAATTGGACGTTGGAAAACGTTTGTTGCCAACCGAGTGACTGAGATTAAAGATGTCATGCCATCACATTGCTGGAGACACGTGAAGTCAGAGGACAATGCCGCGGACTGCGCTAGACGAGGACTATTGCCTTCTCAGGTGCTTAAACATGACTTATGGTGGGAAGGTCCGAAATGGCTCAAAACCATCAACATGGAACACCAACCAACGATGACATATGAACCTGTCACGGATGAAGAGAAAAAACCAAAGGTTTTCACTATCAACTCTAACTCCCAACCAACGCTCGTCGAGTCCCTTCTAAACAATCACAGCTCTGTGGGGAAGGTGACGCGCATACTGTCTTGGGTATTACGTTTCATTCATAATCTACGGAACAAAAATAATAAAACTACATCGAACTTGAATGTGAATGAAATCCGAAACGCGCAATACTTTATTATCAGGGCTGTGCAACACAAACATTTCAACAAAGAATTTGAACAACTTTCTAACGAAAACAAACTACCACGGAAAAGTCCACTGTTGAACTTGAATCCTTGGATTGATCAGCACGGCATATTGAGAGTCGGCGGCAGAATTACCCTTTCAAACCTGGAAGAGCAAAACAAACATCCTATGATCATACCTAGTAAGGATCGATTGGGTACTCTCCTGATTGACTGGGCACACAAAATGACCTTGCATGGTGGGGCAAGGCTTACACTAACTTACCTGCGGAACCAATACTGGCCGCTTGGCGGCATGACGGCTGTCAAAAAAGAACTACACAAATGCATCAAGTGCCTGCGCTTTGGAGCTCTCAGTAAAAACCAGATAATGGCTGACCTGCCAAGACCCCGCGTCACGCCATCACGCCCCTTCACACATACCGGGGTAGATTTGGCCGGACCTGTGGATGTAAAATCTAACAAAGGCAGAGGCATAGCAACAACCAAGGGGTACATAGTGATCTTCATTTGCATGTCTACCAAGGCCGTTCATATAGAGCTGGTATCTGATCAAAGCTCTATAACATTTTTGGCTGCTTTCAAACGACTGTGTGCCCGTCGTGGAACTCCAAAACACATGTACAGTGACTGGTGGCACCAATTTCGTTGGAGCTGCCCACAGCCTGAAACGAGAACAGACAGAAGCTTTAAAACATTACTTACCTTCGGAAGTTATGGAAGACCTCACGAACTGCGGCGTCGAATGGCATTTTAACGCTCCTTCATGGCCAACAGCAGGCGGTTTGTGGGAAGCAGCAGTTAAACGAATGAAACATCATTTGAAGAGGGTGTTAGGGGAGCAGAAGTTAACATTCGAAGAGTTCGCTACTCTATTAACACAAATTGAGTCTTGTATTAACTCGCGGCCCCTAGTCGCGTTAACAAACAGCATTGAAGATTTGGACTGTCTCACACCTGGACATTTCCTAACTGGAGACCAAACATTAGCCCCTCCGCTTTCGGAAGAGGTAGAAAACATTAGCCTGGGAACACGCTGGAAGCTCACGGAAAAAATGCATAAAGATTTCTGGCGAAGGTGGTCCGCAGAATATCTTCAATCCTTACAAACACGAAGCAAATGGCATTACGCTGGAAAGGATTTCCAAGTCGGTGATCTCGTGATCATCAAGGAGGATCATGTACCGCCAGCTCGTTGGCTGCTGGGCAGGGTCATTCTGACTCATCCTGGTAATGATGGCCATGTGCGCGTGGTAACTCTGAAAACTAAAAACAGTGATGGAGTCAAGCGTCCGACCAGCAAACTGATCCGATTGCCCATTGACTCACAGGAACCTGAAACACAAAAAACAAACATTAATCACAGTCAAGACAAAGATGAAGCACAAAACGCCAACAATCAACAAAAACAACGTAAACCTAAAACAAACAAGGGAACATTCAGCAACTTATATAATATCTTATACATATTATTAACAACATTCTGCATCTCTGTAACCGCAAAAGAAATACCACGGAAAATGGAAGTGACAACCCTAAATCACAATCAACCGCTTTACTTTGATAAGGTTGCTGATATGCAACTGATACAAGACGAGTGGAAAATGGTCATTTATTACAACTTATCTATTTACTGGCATAGTTTAACAAACATCGAGTACCATGTAACCATGTTGGATGACTTGAGTAAGGACGAACCGGCCTTCAAACCGTTGACATCTCAGTTAAGACATGAAGTAAAGGAGCTTCAACATTACAGCACGATTCTGAAAACCGAGCATGGCAGACGATATAGAAGAGGTCTCATTGACGGGGTGGGCTACGTGGCTAACTCGTTATTCGGTGTGCTCGACGAACGATTCGCCTCCAAATATGATGAAGACATTAAAACGATTCAAACCAATGAGAACCATCTACTCAACTTATATAAACAGCACACTTCGATTATTGAGGGAGAACACAACATTATAAAACGAAACGAAGAGATGATGGTCAAACAGTTCTCAAGCATTAGTGAACAAATGTCTGACTTGAACAACCTAATCCAGGGTGAACAAAGGAAGGCTATGCACATTACTGCAGCAGCCCTTACAGCCAACTTGATTATCGACAATTTAAGACGCTTACAACAGCAACTACTTGATCTGGTAACAGATGTACGAAGCGGTCATTTGGACACTCATTTATTAAACCCAGAAGAGTTTGAAAACCAACTTAAAATTATCACAGCTCAGATCCCAAATGACGTCACGCTGCCATGTATCAGTAGTCAACAAGACTGCATTCGCGAAATGTATAAACTTTCAAGAGTGCATGTACGACTTACAGACTTCTTGATATTTGAGATAAAGCTGCCCCTGATCAACAGTGAGCCTTTTGAACTGAATCGAGTAATACCTATTCCGATTATCAACCTGAACGAGGCCGCATTTATCAAACCAACAGCCAAGTATTCCGCTTTAAATCTCAAGAAGGACATGATCATACCGCTAAATGAAGAAGAGGTACATTCAGGATGCATATCATTCAAAGATAACAAACTATTATGTCGGCTAAACCTACCTATACATACAACTTCTAAGGAACGATCTACACTTTGTGAGTCACAAATCATAAACAATAAAAACTTATCTAATTGAGGCACCGTTGTATCGAGTTGTCGCGATGAGTGGATCATGTTACACAGCCGCGCCGACTGGCTGTTCATAAATGTTGTCAGGAATGCGCTGTACGCATTTTTTGCCCGGACGATACGGTGAAAACTGAAACACTGCATGGTGCCAGTATTATAAAGATAAGGCTCGGCTGCATGCTGAAGGGAGATAACATCGTAATACATTCGTCGAAAACTTATCGATCAGAGGTTATACTAAACAATGATGATGAGATTTATTGGCCTGAGTCGGAAGTTAACCACATACTGAAGGAAATTAACTTCACTTATACGCCTGAAACCCACGATAAACAGTTAAGAGTCATACAAGAACAAATTCATACAGTAAAGAAAACACAAGACAATCTCAACACACTTCAACTTTCCCATGACGTACATCACTACACATTATACGGATTTATTGTGTTAGTTATCATCATCATCACTGTAAGTCTTGGGTTATATTGCAAAATGAAGAAATCCAAGACTCACAAGATCGAAGTAATTGAGCTGCAGAAAACTGAAGTAAAACGGGAACCACCTGCGATGAAACCTGTGGAACGACAGTCTACTAGGCGTGTCAATAAACAAACTACTCCTTAATTTTGATGATTTATTGTATTTCGTTCTTTTCTTAAATTTCGGCAGCATGTACGAGCGAACTCGCACATTATTATTTTACGCTGACATATCTTTTCATATATATTGTAAATTACGCAAACTAGTGACAATTAAACACTCAATCTAAACGCACGTGCCTTTCCTTTCCGGAACCTAACAACGCAACATATATGTAGGGATTACGACCCGACATACTTATAGATAATTTTATCAGCTTTCTTTGCAACTTATGAACTATACATCACTTGTAGCTTAGTGTCAAAAAATCAATTAACATGTATAAGTGTTTTCTGTACGTTCGTGTACATAACTAATAGTAACAGAATCAAAATTTTAGCACTGCTGGTACAATAGGTACAACCTATGCTATAAGTACCAGCTATCTCCCATTGACACAATAATATCCATAACAGTTTGAGCGGAGTTCTAATACAAGATGCAATTACTATTATTTTAGAAGTCTGTTAGCTCCGGCTTTATGTTCTCCACTATTTTAATATATTTTCCGTGCTAGTTCGTGTGTATGTATGAGGGTGTGCGATGTGTGTGAGGGTGTTTTTTGTAATTGTAAGTTCTTTGGTCTGCTCGTAATTGTTGGTATTGTATGAAAACACTTTGCTCATTTCAGATTTACACGCATACTTCCCTGTGGTATTAGTGGAACGTTTGAGTCATAATTTCGAGACTGGCAGTCAGAATGGACGAGAAACTGGCAGTAGAGCCACGTCAGAGGGTAGTGGGGTTCACAGAACCTCAGGAGGCCGCGACCTCGCCAAAGGCTGTGACGCGTCTTCAGGGCGAGAAGGAAAAAGAAGTACGACACACAACGACACTCGCGTACTAACTGCTAGATTGGAAGAACCCAATCATATTAAAGACGACGATACGAGCTCAATAGCTGGTTCTTTAAGTGAAAGTTCAAAGGGCAATCGAGAAGATGAGCGCCCAATGAAGTATTTCAAAGTAAATAACCAAAACACGACGGCGTTGCAAGCCACACCAGGTATGTAACTGCAAGCTTTTATATCATTAGCAAAAGTGTTCGTAATGTCGTTCTTGTTCATCAACAAGTAGATAGACAAAAGAACTTAAAGCTGTGCTTCTACTGGAGCGGTTTACGTTTACGGAGCGTGCGGAGCGTTCATATATCTTGCATTTTGTTTTTTAACAAAACCGCGCCTGCTTCCGCGCATTTCTCGATTTATATCGAAGCTCTCATCCAATAGGTGTACGACGCTTATCTGCGTAGGTAGCATTCGCTGCGTCTATTGGTATAATAAAATAAGCCCTAACATAATAAAAACATTGATATAATTCGCGCTGCGCGCACCGCGTTTGCGCAACAACGCAGACAAGTGATATTCAAGCAAACCGCTGATTCAAGATCTTGTAAGGGTTATTATTTATGTGACAAAACAAATATACTTTTTATTTTAGAACGGGGTCCTTCGGCAAGTATTACTCGTCCAGCCACCAAAAGAGCTCTGGCGACAAGACGTAAGTAGCTGAATATAACATTACTAATTTCGCCTGTGGTTCATAATGGGGTGAACAGAGCCATGAGAGATCTATCGAATATTTCTGACACGAAGTCCTAAGATGGATGTTCTATACTACGTATGGAATGGACACTCCCCACCCCACCGATCCGATCTTACCTCTCCTCTCACAAGAGTTTGGCTAGTACGCAAGAGTTAGTTATGGGTAACGCGAACAAAACAAAGAGTCTCCGGTTTGTCCCATGGGAAAACTTATGCAGAAGGAATTATGAATTTTAACTGATAATTAAATACACGAGTCTAATTGAAAAGGTAAGTATAGAAATTATAAATAAATAAGTAGAATTCGAGGATACAAACGATAACATCTGAATTGTAGATATAATCACAACAAAACAAAATCTTTCGTAGAGTGGTTAAAAATACGTAACCAGAAGGTAATTTGCAAGTTCTCTTGTACACATATGATACATACAGGGTGGTAGTGACATCGTTACGAATATTGAGGGGAATGATTCAGACCATGGTTCTGAGTTTATATCAAGAGGGATTTTCCGTCGCAAAATTCATATTTTTTTAAATTATTTTCAATTCTACTATTTGCGAGAACACATAAAATACAAAAAGGTGGTAGAATTATTCTAATAACAATGTTGTGATATGTTCGGCCTGCATGAAGGCGTACAAAAATACATAAAAAATAATAATAAAGAAATGGTACATTGAATAGAAAATTATACTTATTATTAAATTTTTTACTTCAAAATTCCACTTGATGTTAACTCAGAATGATGAGCTGAATCATTCCTCTCAGTATTCGTTACGATCTCACTTACACCCTTTAAAAGTACATAAAGGTAGCCTTACAAATAGGTATGGGTGTTAGTGATACCGTAACAAATACTGAGGGCGATGATTCAGACCATGATTCTGAATTTATATGGAGTGGAAATTCCTGTCGGAAAATTCATGAAAATATTTAATGTTTTTTTTTAAATTAATCTCAGTTTCATACATACGTTAACACAAGTGAGGCTAACACAGCAGTGTCGGAAACATTTTCATGTTCATATCTAAAAGCACACGTGTATTACTATGAAAATGCCAAGTCGTTTGTCAGCGTGAGAATGACAGCGTGAGTCAGGTACCTTGGCCATGCGCCTGCGCCGACCTCGTCGCCACTCGTTAACTTTGAATGATTGGTCGCGATGACTCATCTTCCGTCTACGCTTTTGGAGAAGAACATCCGCGCGAAATTCTACTCGGGAGTCGAGGCGACTATTTTCAAGTAATCGATATTTTAGTCGATTATAAACAACTGCGTCATAATGTTTGTTTATAGTTGACGCAATGTGGTTTATTTCGCTAGAGTGACGTAAAAATAATAATTTTGCGTGGAATACTTCCGGGTACAAAAATTAAAGAATTAAATAATTACAAAATACTCACTACCGCTCCACGTAACTAATAATTGCGCCGCCGATATTCTCATGTATATATTATATTTCTTTATTATTTTTAGCAACCCCATCCCGTGCACCGCCTTCACCGACGTCGAGTCAGGATGGCGAGTGCTTTAAACGTCGTGATTTACCAATAGGAGTCGCTAAATCGGATAAAAAGCCAGGTAAGATATTTTTTGGTGCATTTGTGCCACTTGTAATATTGCACAATAATTATGTTTATTTCAACCGGTCATTGCACCATTCCCTATTTTGTATTAAGTATTAATCAGCGCGCGATATGTTGTTATAAAATTATATTTTAGGGAGTCGTTAACCAACCATTGTAGTAGACAGTCACTTATATAAATACAAATCTCATATCTCAGTCTACTCCTGTTATTTACCTCCTCACATCATCCACAATACCTCACTACGGCACAAAAGCAATATTGGTGACCCCGACGTGATTCGACGTGATCCGACGTGATTCGACGTGATCCGACGTGATTCGACGTGATCCGACGTGATCCGACGTGATTCGACGTGATCCGACGTGAATACGACGCGATTTAACGTGATAATGACTACACCATCTACACAACCTTCAACATCATCGGCTGTACCATTCTCCGAGTTGGCATCGGTAACAGTTTCCTCAAGAATACCGGATTTTTGGTGCGACCAGCCGCGCTTGTGGTTCGTCCAATGTGAAGCCATTTTGACACCGCAAAAGTTAGCAGACGAGGCCAAATTCAACCTAGTAGTCACAAAACTCGGAAAACAAGTGATTCAGCAAGTGAGTGATATACTTTTATCTCCGCCAGCGACCAACAAATTCGGAGCACTAAAGGAGAGACTACTCAAGGTGTACGAAGAGTCAGAAAATCGCCAACTTCAAAAACTGCTCAGCGAAATAGAACTTGGTGATCAAAAACCTTCCCAACTCCTGCGTTACATGCGAGACTTGGCGAGAGGAAAGATTCCCGACGACACGCTAAACATCATGTGGCAAGGTCACTTACCTTCTTCAATTCGTGCAGTCCTTGCAGTAAGCGATGTCAAGGATTTAGAAAATTTGGCAGTCATCGCGGACAAAATTTTGGAAAATACCCGACCTTTGCAAGTATCCGGAATCGAAACCCAACCAGTTTCTTCGGATTACGCTAAGCTACAAGCACAGATAGCTCAATTGAGTCTCCAAGTTATGGAATTACAAAGATCGAGATCAAGAAATCGAAACAACCAAAATTATCGCCAGCGGTTTAATAGCCGTTCAACGTCACGACAACGGCCTAATATGGTTCCGAGAGTGTCAAATGACGCGAATGGACTATGTTATTATCATAGTCGTTTTCGCCATAGAGCTAACAAATGCGCAGAACCGTGTACCTGGAAAAATAAGAGTACAGAGAATAAGGGAAACTAATATCGGTGCAGTCAAAGGCGGATGTCTGCACCATCTTGCCCACCCACCGCCTATGCGTGGCCGACTTCAACAGTGGCCAACGTTTTCTGGTGGACACAGGGGCCAACGTGTCAGTATTACCTTCTATCAAGAAACCCTACACGAACAATGAGTGTGATAGTTATAAACTGTATGCAGCTAACGGTAGTGAGATTAGAACTTACGGGACTAAAAACCTTGTGCTAAACTTAAAGTTACGAAGACCTTATTCGTGGACGTTTATCCTGGCTGATGTGAAGCAACCTATACTGGGTGCCGATTTCTTGAGTCATCATAAACTGCTTGTGGATGTGAACGGTCGAAAACTTATTGACGCTGTTACCAATCTAAATGTTATCGGTTCTATAGTAACTCAAGATCACGCGACAATCAAAACAATCGACGTCACGAATCCTTACTACGACTTGTTATCAGCTTATCCCGATATTACGAAGCCCGTGTGCTATAAAGAAACTCTCAAACACAACGTGATGCACTATATTGAGACCACCGGCTCACCTGTCTTCGCTCGCGCTCGCCCACTGCCCCCTGAAAAATACACAAAAGTAAAGAAAGAGTTTGACTATATGCAACAAATAGGTATATGTCAACCTTCCAAGAGTTCCTGGGCCAGCCCTCTACATGTCGTGGCTAAAAAGAATGGAGAAATACGCCCATGCGGCGATTATCGAAGTTTAAACGCCATTACCAAACCAGACTGATACCCTATCCCAAGGATTTCACTTACCTTTTGGCAGGGAAAACATTTTTCTCAAGAATTGATTTACAACGTGCTTATCATTTTATACCTATCGCTCCAGAAGATGTTGAGAAAACGGCCATAGTTACACCCTTTGGCCTTTTTGAATTTACACGTATGATGTTCGGATTACGAAACGCCGCACAAACCTTCCAGCGTTTCATGAATCATGTCGTATTCCAAGGACTGGATTTTTTGTTCAATTTTGTCGATGACGCGATCATAGCATCAAATTCAGAATCTGAGCATAAAAAACATTTGGAAATTGTTTTTGAACGCCTAAACAAATACGGCGTGACCATCAACTTGGCAAAATGCGAATTCGGGAAGTCTGCAGTCGATTTTTTAGGGTATCATGTAACCAGCGAAGGAATACAACCTTTAGAAGACCGCGTAAAACATATTTCTGATTACCCAAAGCCGGAGACGGTAGCACAATTAAGACGCTTTATGGGGATGATAAACTTTTACAGAAGACATTTGCCAAACGCAGCTTCTTATCAGGCTATTTTAAACGCATATCTTCACAATTCAAAGCGCAAAGACAATTCGAAAATTGCATGGACCGAAGAAGCTCACAAAGCATTCGAAAAGTGCAAATCCAGCTTACGAGATACAGCCATACTATCTCACCCGAAGATCGGACTCCCTCTTGCAATAATGTGTGATGCATCAAATACCTGCGCTGGCGCTGTCCTTCAACAGAGAGTTGGAAAAGAGTGGAAACCTCTCAGCTTCTTTTCTTGCAAACTCAGTGAAACTCAACAACGTTACAGTGCCTATGACAGGGAGCTTTTGGCAATCTACATGGCCATAAAGCATTTTCGCTATATGATCGAAGGGCAACAAGTCAAAGTATATACAGATCACAAACCACTCGTGTATGCATTAGATAAAAAAGCTGCGAGTAGTAGTGATACTCCAAGGCGATTACGACATCTTGATTATATAAGTCAATTCTGCACTTCCATAGAATACATTCAAGGATCTCAAAATATAGTCGCAGACACTTTATCTAGAATTGAACAAATAGACATGCCATCACCTATCAACTACGCAGAGGTTTCGAGGGCACAAAAGAACGATGAAGAGTTACAGAGTTTGTTGGAAACCAAACACTTGCAGTTTAAAACATTAATTTATCCAAATTGCAACGAGCCCATTTATTGTGAATTATCAAAACATTCTGCACGCCCATATTTGCCAAAGGAGTTTCGTGTTACAGCGTTCAACGCGATCCACGGAATTAGTCATGCTGGCGTTCGATCTACAAGAAAAATGATCGCAAATAGATATTTTTGGAAATCCATGAACAAGGACATAAACAATTGGACCAAAACATGCTTAAATTGCCAAAAATCAAAGGTACAACGTCACGTAGTATCGCCGATCAGCTCATTTCCCAACAGTGATCGTTTTCAACATCTCCATATCGATATTGTTGGACCTCTATCATACTGTACAGGCTATAGATACCTGCTGACAATGATTGACAGGGCTACAGGGTGGCCAGAAGCTATTCCCTTAAAGGATATCACTGCAGAAACCGTGGCAGAAAATGTATACTCAAATTGGATTTCTAGATTTGGTTGCCCACTGAGAATCACCACCGACCAAGGCCGGCAATTTGAATCTCATCTATTCTCGACTTTGTCAAAACGTTTGGGTATTTTGAAGATCCATACAACAGCATACCATCCCCAGGCAAACGGTATGGTTGAACGGTGGCACAGGACCCTCAAATCAGCTCTCATGTCTAGAGGGAACACTGAAAAATGGGTTTACGAGCTACCTACGGTTTTGATGAGATTAAGAGCTAGTTTACGAGACGACACAGCAACTTCCGCAGCTGAGATGGTGTACGGAACAACCATAAAATTACCAGGCGACTTTTTCGAGCCAACTACGCCGAAAAGCACTGACTCAGACTCATTTTTGCAAGAATTAAGGCAGCATTTACGCGACCTCTCTGCGATACCCAGAAAACAGCTTAGACAAGGAAAAATTTTTGTACATCCATCGCTGCAAACATGCACACACGTATTTGTTCGCTGTGATCGCATCATGAAATCACTTACACCCCCATATGAAGGACCGTATAAGGTCATAGAACGAGGTGAAAAAATATTTCAAATAATGATTTCTGATGCAATCAAAACTATTACAATAGATCGCTTAAAACCCGCTTTCTTGGTCGATAGTGACACAGAAGTTGATATCACCCAACCAAATAAGGCCGAGAAAGAAATAACAAACTCGGAACCCAATCCCGCAAACAAAGATGGTAACAAGAATGACAACACTCAGTATAGAACCCGATCTGGAAGACTAATAAGGCGAACTGTTCGATTCATGACTTGAACAACTTGTTTCACTTCGCTTCAACTCTCGTAGGAATAACAATCAGTGAAATAACTCAGTGCAATAAAATGGGAAAAACCCAGAGCAAAGAGCAAGTTATCATTGCCCAAACTGGAGGGGAAAATCAAGCAGACACCAGCATGCTGCACGACATCACTCATAGCAAGCTGGACCTGCTGATAATCATCATCGTCGTAACACTACTCATAGTGTTTTGTTTCTTCGGTGCAAGATGTTGCAAAGCCAAATACACCACCTATTTGAGGAGAGAAGTCGTCGGCCCTCGCGCTAGTCGCAGGGCTGCCAACAACACACATGCAGCACCAGCATACACTGTGGCCTGATAGGGCAAGAAATAAGTGATATATATAGATATAATACCTGCGGGGAGCAGTCAGACTGTTGGCTTCGGATGGGTCAATAGCCCAACCGAATGATGCCACCTTGTCATCCCTCCGTGAGAAGCATCCTGCGCCTTCCCGTCCACAGCATTTTCCGCCACCGCCGGATTTGACTTTTGTACCGCTGAGTGTAGATGTAGAGGAGGTTGTTAAGGCAATGGGCACATTTTACAATGGGTCGGCCTCGGGTCTTGATGGGATTAAGCCCCAGCATCTTAAGGAGCTCACCTCGGTGGCCGCTGGGGATAATGGCCCGCGTCTACTCCAGTCGATTACGCGGTTGATAAACTTCTTGCTCAGTGGTCAACTCAACCCCGATGTCTGCCCATTCATGTATGGGGCTTCTTTATGTGCCCTAACAAAAAAAGATGGCGGCATAAGACATATTGCCATAGGGAACACTTTCCGTCGAATCGCAGCTAAGGTGGGTTGCCTTTCTGTGAAAAACGAAATGGCATCCTTCTTGCAACCTCATCAACTGGGTTTTGGTACCCGACTTGGCTGCGAAGCGGCTATTCATGCCACCCGCCACTTTGTTTCGGACATAAGGAACGCGGACTGTGTGGTTGTTAAGGTGGATGTGAAGAATGCCTTTAACAGCCTGGAGAGGGATGTTATTCTCGACAAGGTACGGGAAAAAATACCGTCGTTGTACCCGTACCTATTCCAAGTTTACTCCACTGAGAGCAATCTATTCTACCAGAATAGTATGCTGAAGTAACAGGTGGGAGCTCAACAGGGGGACCCTTTGGGTCCACTTGTCTTTAGTTTAGCAATCCACACTGCCATTGAGCAACTGCAATCCCCCTTTAACCTTTGGTATTTAGACGATGGAACTATTGGAGGGGTGGCTGATACTGTCGAGAGGGACTTGGCTGTTTTGCTTCCTCGGCTGCACGAGATGGGGCTGGAGGTGAACGCTCAGAAATGTGAGATTTTTCCCTGTAGCGATGAGGCGCGCGCTTCTTTGGCTCGCTTCCAGGTTTTGTTGCCCGGTATTAAGGAGATCGATAGGGAGAGTTTTAATCTTTTGGGTTCTCCGATCTTTATAGACGCGGTCCCCCAAGAATTGGAGGCCAAGAGGCAATCCCTTAAATCCTCATTTGAGCGGCTAAGGCATCTGCCGGCGCACGTTGCGCTCACTCTTATGCGCCTATGTTTTTCAGTGCCTAAGCTGACGTATCTGGTTCGCACTTGTCCCACATGGTTAATCCCAGAGCAGTCAGATGCGGTCGACGACGTCATTAGGGAGTCATTGGAAGGCATTTTAAATGTGAGTCTTAACGGAGATAGCTGGGTGCAGGCGGGGTTGCCTATCCGGCACGGAGGGTTGGGGATCCGTCGCATGCGTGATATAGGTCTACCGGCTTTTCTTGCTTCTGCGTGTGGAGTGGCGGGTCTCGTTGCTAATATACTTTCCTGTGATGGCTCCGAGATTTGTATTCCTCACGAGGAAGAGGCGCGAACTGCCTGGTCCAGCGCTAACCCTGGTGAGTGCTTTCCGAGTGACCCAATACGACAGCGTTTCTGGGACGATATTTCGTGTAAGGCAAGCCTGAAAGATCTGATAGAGAAGGCGCCGACGGGGTCTGATGCGGCCAGATTGAAAGCGGCCTCTGTCCCGGAGTCTGGGGCGTGGTTGCAGGCGCTACCGTCTCCTAACCTGGGCACGCTTTTGGATGACGACTCCTTGCGTATTGCCGTGGCTCTTCGGTTGGGTTGCAATGTCTGTGAACCTCACGTATGCATTTGTGGCTCAACCGTCGAAGCTAGCGGCCATCACGCATTAAGCTGTCTGCGCTGTTCTGAAAGATTTCCGCGGCACCACGCTCTCAACGACTTAATTCGCAGGGCACTTGGGGCCGCCAATGTCCCCAGCGTCTTGGAGCCCCCCGGCCTCAGCAGGTCGGATGGTAAGAGACCAGATGGGCTTACTATGGTCCCGTGGTGCAGGGGGCGGTGCCTTATTTGGGACGCCACCTGCGTAAGCACGTTTGCGGTGTCTCACCTGCGCGGGACCTCGCGAGTGGCGGGTTCGGCGGCTGAGTTAGCGGCTAAGCTCAAGCATGCCAAGTACGCGGAACTGAAAACTGCATACGTGTTTGTGCCCGTGGCTTTTGAGACTGCAGGTCCTTGGGGTAGCGAGGCGAGGAAATTGATCAGGGAGATCGGCCGGAGACTCAAAGTCAGAGGGGGTGACCCTAGGTCTGCGTCTTACCTGGTCCAACGCCTGTCAGTGGCTGTGCAACGGGGCAATGCCGCTAGTGTAATGGGTTCGTTTGGACCAGGTCAGAATCAGAACACTTAAACGCGTAGTTGGACGTGACGAAGTTACGTATGTTTCTGATTATGTGACAGATTGTATTATTTCTAGTGTATCATTTTTATTAATGTTAATAATATATGTACTTATTCAAAAAATATTTATGAAATTCTTATGAATTACTCAATTTAGGAAACTAAATCATATTTTAATCGTAGATATCAATTATTTTTTTATCTTAATAGATAAAATGTGAGCAAGTCCATTCAAAAAAGTTAAAGTATCCATATCTTTCCTTATTTGCATATGCCTTTTTAGTCTCTCTTCCCCAGAATTTCTTTTCTTTTTTGGTGGTACTTCTTGCGCTAAAATACGTTCTACTACACACTCTGTGTGTTTTTGTTCTTTTATGAACTCTTCAATGGTTTTTCTCCCAGTAAGATATTCCACCTATTGTGCCAAGATTCAAGAACGTTTTGTGTTCGTGGAATATTTGTTTCGTGGCAATTATGAACCGACCACATGTAAGGTGGAAAACGAGGACCTTGTTTGTTTACGCGAAGTCGAAGTGACTTTTTAGTTGGGCTTTTTTTACTACTATGGGTTCCAGTAACATAGTATTTTTGGAACCATATAATTACGTTTTCGGCTTCTTCCGGCAATACTTTTTCCTTGAGCAAACTGAAAGCGTTTGGGATTTGTTCGGGCTCTATGAAAGCTAAAGCTGCCAAATGTTTCATACTGTAAGCAAATTCAAAGTATTGCCCATATTTTGCATCCAGATTACATTTTTTAATATACTTCCATATGTTTTGTGTTAGGTGGAAGTAGCACAATTTTTGTTCACAAAAGGGAAACGCTTTGGATACGGCGTTTATAGTTGCCTTCTCAAAATCAGACAGAATCGTACGTGGATTTAAATTTATACTCAACTGACGACCGCGGGCTTTCAATAATTCGAACAAGATATCGTAGCAATTTTGAGTCTTGTGTGATAACAGCGCAAAAATCAAAGGCACATTTTTTCTCGATTCCTCATGTTGCCCGACCAATCCATGGATTGTATAAATCTGACACAATGGTTCTGGACAACTTTTAAATGTCCCATCAATAATCCAGTAATCAGACTCGTCTAAGTACTCAATATTCTTCCCAGTGCCAAAAACAATAACGCACTCTTCGCCTGATGTATAGTGTCCTATTAGAAATTGATTGTTTCCAATTGAATTATATTTATCTGGAATCTCAATATTCGATATTGTTTTTGGAACATTTGGCGAATTACCCTTTCGAGCTCGATGTATAGTCATGCGCATGGAATCTTTATTTGGCATTAGTGGCGCGCTAGTACTTGGGATTGTTTGTATGCAACGCTGAATTATTTGGGAAGGAGCATCCATACTATTAATTGCTTTATTTTTTAAAGAATGATGTAATTTTTTAGCAATTAAATCTTCCGGATTGGCGCTATGGAGATGTGTAATGTTGCCGTCATTTTGTAGGACGTGTTTGTCACCGTTTATACACGTTTTCACAGTAACACCACATTTTATTGTTTTTTTCTTTGAACAAATCCAGTAGTAATTATTTTCCCGTTTCTTGTTGCAATAGTACAAATATCCGTCAATAACCAAAATATCACGTCCGAACTTTGATTTTATGACATTACACTCGCTAATAGACGTCATAATGAAACTTTGTATGTGCTTTTCAAAAGTTAACACGGTTAGAACTGTGCACTACACTTCAACTGCGTCGAATGATAAACATAGTTTTGCACATAATTATGAACTAATGAGGGTAGTTTAAAATAGAATAGAAATAATACTTACGCTCTCGCATAGGTCCATTTTGTAGAACCTAACTACCTAAATAACCATCTAAAAAAAAATAAGAACGCCAAATTTTGAAAATACCTACTTAGATGGGATTCTTTTAAAATGCATAAATGTTTTTGTCATAATTTTAATTATCATAATCCTTTGTTGTTGTCGAGAAGTATAGAAATTTATATTCAAGATGGGAATTTATATAATATCTTTATTAAATCTATTGTTGCTAAGTATAAGTATATGTTTGGTATGAAAACCTCGTAATTTATTTTTTTCCACTCTTTTCTTTTTTCCTTTTCCTGTCCTTTTAATTATTTTCCTTTTAGTCCTTTTGAATCTAAAAATGATTTCTTTTTTTATTAATTGGTATCAAAAATCTAAGATCCATCCCATAATTTGAGGTCGGGGCAGTACGTTTTCTCCTTCCATATATTATCTCGTTGCTAACTCCCTTCTCCCGCACATGATCCTTTACACTATCCATCCATCTTTCCTTATAGCCCATACCCATTGTCATGTTTAATCCTTTCGACTATCTTGTCGATTAAAGTTTTGTCCAGCGAAAGTAAGGTCGTACATGTAGTGTCGGTCAAAAGACAAATCGATCAAACATTCGTCGGGCGAAAGTGATGTCGTACAACTGCAGTGTCGGTCAAAAGTTATATCGATCAAACATTCGTCGGGCATAAGTGAAGTCGTATAACTGTAGTGTCGGTCAAAAGTTATGTCGCTCATACGTGTTTCGGGCAACGGTTTGTCGAACAAGGGTTTCAAATTCCATTGTAGTAGACAGTCACTTATATAAATACAAATCTCATATCTCAGTCTACTCCTGTTATTTACCTCCTCACATCATCCACAATACCTCACTACGGCACAAAAGCAATACATTAAAGTGATTTTTGTATTGTAAAAAACAATACAGGTGTCAAATGTACAAATTACATGTGTATGTTTTCTATCACAAATACTTCTTGCCTGAGTTTCGGGAGATGCGTTATAATGCTTACAAAACAGGATGTTAGTGACATCGTAACGAAAACTTTGAGGGATAATTGAGAATTGATATTAAGTGGAATTTTCCGCCGCCAAAGTATGGAAATGAAAATAGTTTAAAAAAACTAATCAATATCATGAGTTTGTATAATATGCTATATTCACGATTCAAATATACACTCGCCTGCAAAACTAAGTACTACAATTTTAAATATTTTTTTTTCTAAACTTTAGAATTTAAAAATATTCTACTTATAGATAATTTTATCAGCTTTCTTTGCAACTTATGAACTATACATCACTTGTAGCTTAGTGTCAAAAAATCAATTAACATGTATAAGTGTTTTCTGTACGTTCGTGTACATAACTAATAGTAACAGAATCAAAATTTTAGCACTGCTGGTACAATAGGTACAACCTATGCTATAAGTACCAGCTATCTCCCATTGACACAATAATATCCATAACAGTTTGAGCGGAGTTCTAATACAAGATGCAATTACTATTATTTTAAAAGTCTGTTAGCTCCGGCTTTATGTTCACCACTATTTTAATATATTTTCCGTGATAGTTCGTGTGTATGTATGAGGGTGTGCGATAAGTATGTCGAATAAATATTTTTTCTTTCTTTCTTTTTTTCTTTATGTGTGTGAGGGTGTTTTTTGTAATTGTAAGTTCTTTGGTCTGCTCGTAATTGTTGGTATTGTATGCAAAACACTTTGCTTATTTCAGATTTACACGCATACTTCCCTGTGGTATTAGTGGAACGTTTGAGTCATAATTTCGAGACTGGCAGTCAGAATGGACGAGAGACTGGCAGTAGAGCCACGTCAGAGGGTAGTGGGGTTCACAGAACCTCAGGAGGCCGCGACCTCGCCAGAGGCTGTGACGCGTCTTCAGGGCGAGAAGGAAAAAGAAGTACGACACACAACGACACTCGCGTACTAACTGCTAGATTGGAAGAACCCAATCATATTAAAGACGACGATACGAGCTCAATAGCTGGTTCTTTAAGTGAAAGTTCAAAGGGCAATCGAGAAGATGAGCGCCCAATGAAGTATTTCAAAGTAAATAACCAAAACACGACGGCGTTGCAAGCCACACCAGGTATGTAACTGCAAGCTTTTATATCATTAGCAAAAGTGTTCGTAATGTCGTTCTTGTTCATCAACAAGTAGATAGAGAAAAGAACTTAAAGCTGTGCTTCTACTGGAGCGGTTTACGTTTACGGAGCGTGCGGAGCGTTCATATATCTTGCATTTTGTTTTTTAACAAAACCGCGCCTGCTTCCGCGCATTTCTAATATAAAGAAATGGTACATTGAATAGAAAATTATACTTATTATTAAATTCTTTCATTCAAAATTCCACTTGATGTTAACTCGGAATGATGAGCTGAATCATTCCTCTCAGTATTCGTTACGATCTCACTTACACCCCTTACAAGTACATAAAGGTAGCCTTACAAATAGGTATGGGTGTTAGTGATACCGTAACAAATACTGAGGGGGATGATTCAGACCATGATTCTGAGTTTATATCAAGTGGAAATTCCTGTCGGAAAATTCATGAAAATATTTAATGTTTTATTTTTTTTAAATTAATCTCAGTTTCATGCATACGTTAACACAAGTGAGGCTAACACAGCAGTGTCGGAAACATTTTCATGTTCATATCTAAAAGCACACGTGTATTACTATGAAAATGCCAAGTCGTTTGTCAGCGTGAGAATGACAGCGTGAGTCAGGTACCTTGGCCATGCGCCTGCGCCGACCTCGTCGCCACTCGTTAACTTTGAATGACTGGTCGTGATGACTCATCTTCCGTCTACGCTTTTGGAGAAGAACATCCGCGCGAAATTCTACTCGGGAGTCGAGGCGACTATTTTCATGTAATCGATATTTTAGTCGATTATAAACAACTGCGTCATAATGTTTGTTTATAGTTGACGCAATGTGGTTTATTTCGCTAGAGTGACGTAAAAATAATAATTTTGCGTGGAATACTTCCGGGTACAAAAATTAAAGAATTAAATAATTACAAAATACTCACTACCGCTCCACGTAACTAATAATTGCGCCGCCGATATTCTCATCTAATATATTTCTTTATTATTTTTAGCAACCCCATCCCGTGCACCGCCTTCACCGACGTCGAGTCAGGATGGCGAGTGCTTTAAACGTCGTGATTTACCAATAGGAGTCGCTAAATCGGATAAAAAGCCAGGTAAGATATTTTTTGGTGCATTAAAGTGATTTTTGTACTGTGAAAAACAATACATGTGTCAAATGTACAAATTACATGTGTATGTTTTCTATCACAAATACTTCTTGCCTGAGTTTCGGGAGATGCGTTATAATGCTTACAAATACAGGATGTTAGTGACATCGTAACGAAAACTTTGAGGGATAATTGAGAATTGATATTAAGTGGAATTTTCCGCCGCCAAAGTATGGAAAGAAAATAGTTTAAAAAAAAACAAATCAATATCATGAGTTTGTATAATAATATGCTATATTCACGATTCAAATATACACTCACCTGCAAAACTTAAGTACTACAATTTTAAATATTTTTTTTTCTAAACTTTAGAATTTAAAAATATTCTACTTATAGATAATTTTATCAGCTTTCTTTGCAACTTATGAACTATATATACATCACTTGTAGCTTAGTGTCAAAAAATCAATTAACATGTATAAGTATTTTCTGTGTTATAAATATAATATTTTGTTAATAACAATAGTTTAAGAACGTATGACGTTGTCAATACTTATGACGTTTCAACTTTTTTTAAAAAGTAAAAATATATTGTCTCTTGTTTCCCTTCCGTCTGGTCCGTCAACTACATTGCCACGTTGATATAATTATTCGGTTTTTCGTATTTATATAGTTTATAAATGATATTGCTTAATCTTTGTTTCTGTATAATAAAGATTATTGGCAATGTGAACCACGTTGTTTTTCATGAGGATTCCTGCTGCCCAAGTATCGTCGAGTCACCACTGTTCGATCCACGTGCCACGGGGTAACCTCTTTGGTCACATTTTTCTTCAAGACAATTCCATCAGGTTTCGGGTCCAGGACGCTAGTGGCCCTTTAACAGAGTGAGTTATTCATTACTGTATTTAACGGCAAGAAATATGCCTAACGAAGAGAAAGACAGCAGCGTGCTTATCGCCGGCTACAACATTGAAAAACTTAATGGTTCACATAATTATAACAACTGGAAATTTTCTATTAAAATTCTTTTATCGCTGGAAGGCCTATGGAGATGTATTGTGGGTGAAGAGACTGATTTAACAAAAGATGAGAGAGCATTGGCTCGCATCTGCTTATCAGTGCATTCCAATTGCTATCAGTATGTCCGGGAAGCAAGAACAAGCAAAATAGCATGGGAAAATCTCGCTAATGTATTTGAAGACAAAGGCTTGTACCGACGGGTGCTTCTGTTAAGGAAACTGCATAAAATAGAGTTCAGTTCCTTCAATTCTATGTCTGAATACATCGAACATACTATGCTCCTAGTGCAACAACTCGCTGACATCAACCGTAAGATAGATGACGAGGAGGTGGCTGAAATTTTATTATCGGGATTGCCACAAGACTACGACATGCTCGTTTCTGGTTTAGAAACCGCATGTATGACTACAAGACTGTCAAGTGAAGTCGTACGAGCCCGATTATTGCAGGAAGAACTTAGGAAAACCAATGGCATTAATACAGAGACCAACACAGCTTTCATATCAAGGTCAAAATTCAAGAACGTCATCTGCACTTATTGCAAGAAAACTGGCCATGTCAAAAACAAATGTTTCAAACTCAAAAATGAGAAGAAGAAGAAGAAACAGGAAGAGCAAACATTTTTGGCAACGGCATTTTTAGCAAAAACATCCAATACTTCATGGATTGTCGATAGTGGTTGTTCGCAGCACATGTGCAATGATACATCATTGTTTTCAAATCTTGAAGAAAAGAAAAGCAGTGTTATTATTGCTAATAATAGTGTATTGGACTGTATTGGTCAAGGATGTGTTAATTTAAGCTTAGGTGATAAGCAAACACAAATTGATAATGTACTATATGTACCCGAGCTCTCTGCAAATCTCCTCTCGGTGAGTTGTCTGACTTCTAGTGGTTATAAAATAGCATTTGATAATGTAGGTTGTTTTATATATAAAGCTAATGAGTGTAAAATTTCTGGTACACCTTTATGTAAGGCTTCTTATTTAAATGGGACATATCAGCTTAGTGGTAAGTCATCTTCGTGTGCAGTGGTGCATTCTTCGGTTCTCTTGCCAATGCAAGACGCACAGAGTGTGAACGTGGCTGAGGTGCCAATTGACTTATGGCACAGGAGGCTAGGCCACTTAAGTCTGTCAGGTATGTTAGCAATTAAGGGTGTGGCTAAGGGTATATCTTTTCAGGTTGACAAAACAGCATTGAAAAGCTGTGTGCCGTGCTTGGAAGGAAAAATGGCTGCAAAGCCTTACCCCAGCGGTGAAGCTCAACGTGCTACAGCTCCTCTTCAGCTGATACATACCGATGTCTGCGGACCCCTGCCCGTCGAGAGCTGGGGGGGCGCAAGATATCTTGTTACCTACACCGATGACTACACCAGAAAAAGCTTCGGATGTCTCCTTAAGAAGAAAAATAAGGTATTTAATTCTTTTATTAATTTTAAGAATTTTGTTGAGAAGCAAACGGGTTTACGTATCAAAGTGTTACGTTCCGATAATGGAGGGGAATACTGCAGCCGTAAATTTTGTGATTTTCTTAAGAAAGAGGGCATTTTACACCAAACTTCAGTTCCTTACTGTCAACAACAAAATGGCGTCTCTGAGCGTCTTAATCGGACACTCATAGAGAAGGCTAGATGTATGTTGATTGGGGCAGGCTTAGACAAACGTTATTGGGGCGAGGCAGTTATGACTGCCATTTATTTAAAAAATCGTAGTCCTACATCGGCTTTGTCTGGTCTTACGCCAGAGGAAAGATGGACTGGTTCGAAACCAGACCTAAGTCACTTACATGTGTTTGGGTGTATTGCCTACTCTTTATTGCCTGATTGTAAGAGGCAAAAATTGGATCCCAAAAGTAAGCCATTTATATTTGTAGGTTATAGTGACACCTCTAAAGGCTTTCGACTTGCAGACCCTTTAAATCCTAAAAATGTAATTATATCCAGAAATGTTGCTTTTATTGAAAATCAATTTTACACTCAGACTGACAGGAAGGATTTTAAAAATGAATCAGAAATCAGAATCATTTATTCAACGTAATTATCATGGATAAACTTGTTGAAGGTCAATGTAACATTTTGAATTTACGTCATTTCGCAAGGTGTTATGGCTGAGGAGAAGAAATGACAAGAAACTGCAACAGCAACACATCTTTTAAAAACCAATGAGGATATACATTACAAGTTATTTAATAACTAGAGGAACACATTCAATACCAGACATTTTTATCATTTAGGTAGTCATTAATCTTATAATAAGCTTTTTTACATAAAGTAAGCTTCACGTGAGCTTTAAATTTATTTTCTGACAAATTTAAAATATTATCTGGTATTTTATTGTAAAAACGTATACATAACCCCAAAAAAGATGAATTTAATTTACTTAATCTAGAATTTTGAATAGCAATTTTATGTTTATTTCTTGTATTGTAAGTATGCCTTTCACAGTTTCTCGGAAGGAGAGATAAGTTTTTACGTACATACATAATGTTTTCATATATATATTGACTTGCGACCGTCAGTATATTTATTTCTTTAAACAGCTCCCTCAAAGAGTCCCGACAACGCAGCTTATAAATAGCGCGAACTGCTCTTTTTTGAATGATGAAAATAGTTTCTACATCAGCGGCTCGACCCCACAGCAAAATACCGTAAGACATTATGCTGTGGAAGTAGCTGAAGTAGACAAGTCTAGCAGTGGGTACATCTGTGAGTTGTCGGATCCTTCCGACGGCATATGCTGCTGAACTTAGCTTGCCCGCTAGTGATACAATATGTGGGCCCCATTGAAGTTTTGAATCTACAGTAATTCCTAAGAAAACTGTGTGTTCAACAAAATCTAGTTTCTCGTCGTTAATTTTAATGTTATTATTTACTTTCTTTACGTTTGGTAGAACAAATTTAATACACTTCGTTTTCTTAGCATTTAGAACTAGGTTATTTACTGTAAACCAACTTAGAACCTGCGACACAGCGCTGTTTGCTTCGTCAAATTCCTCTAACTTTCTGTCGATTTTAAATATAAGAGAAGTGTCATCCGCGAACAGCACAATGTCAGCTTGGTTCTGTACTACATAAGGTAAATCATTTATGTACACTAAAAAAAGAAACGGACCCAAAATGGATCCTTGAGGAACTCCCATTTGAACATGAGAGCCCGAAGAAGTTGTACTATTGATTTGTACCTTTTGTATCCTACCACCTAGATATGAATTTAACAAACTGAGAGCTCCATTATTTAGCCCATAGTGCCTCAATTTCAAAAGCAAGGTCTCGTGATCCACGCAGTCGAACGCCTTAGACAAGTCACAGAATACTCCTACGGCATTCTGCGACTTCTCCCAAGCATCGAAAATGTGTCGAACAAATGTCACACTCGCGTCTGTTGTAGACCGACCCTTAGTAAAACCAAACTGCTGGCTGTGGAGTAAGTTATTTAAATTAAAATGACATAGCAGTTGGTCGAGAATAATTTTCTCGAAAATTTTACTAAGTACTGGTAGAATAGAAACCGGTCTATAATTCGTGGGGTCTGATTTTGTGCCCGATTTAAAAAGAGGTATAACTTTACTGATTTTCATTAAATTTGGAAAAGTGCCATTTTCAACACTCATATTAAAAATGTAAGCTAGATATGGTGCTAAGATATCAATAACAGAGCTCATCAATTTGACAGACAATCCCCATAAATCTTTCGAGGTTTTAAGTTTCAGCTGTTTGAATACTTTAACAATACTACTCGGATCAACGCGTTTAAAATCAAATAATTCAGTGCAAGCAGTAACATTACTTTTTAATAATATATCAGCTTGAACAGGAGAGGACCTGAGAGATTCTGTAGTTTTTACAGGGATGTTCGTGAAGAATTTATCAAAAACTTCAGCTACATCTTTATCTTGTTTTACTAACCCAGTGCCCGATTCTATATTGTATTCTAATTCACGCGGTTTAGAAGCCTTTGTTTCACTATTTATTACTTGCCAAACTGCCTTTATTTTATTATCCGCGGTCTTTATTTTACTACTAATATGCATCTGTTTGGCTGTATAACACACTCTTCGAAATATTTTAGAATAATTTTTGACGTAGCTTTTGAAACTATCAGCGTGTGTATACGTTTTTTCCTCATATAAAGAATAAAGAGTATTTCTACTTTTGCGAATGCCTACGGTAGCCCAGTCACTGAACTTGAATGATTGACTGTTGGTAACTACCTTTTGAGGAAAATTATTTTCAAATTCTTTATGGATAATAGTGAAGAAATCCCTGTAAAAATCGTCAGGATTGTCTGTATCAAAGTTTGGACAAGGTAAGTTACTAATAAGACTATTTCGATATTTCTCTATCCGATTATAATTATCAGTGATGGGTCGAGTACTAAATTTAATTTTTTGCACATTTTTAAGTACTGGAAAACTAACCAACTGCCCACTGTGATCAGACTTAAAACAGTTAAGGATACTGTTATCTTGGAAATCACAATTGCAAAAAATGTTATCTAAACATGAGGCAGTTTGAATTCAATAATAATTTTACATTTTATGAAATTAATGAATTTAATAATAATGATTTATTATCTAGTTATAATGTGAATTCTAGTCAAGAAATTAATATTAATAATTTAAATAATGATGAAATCAATTTATCTGTTGACATCAATGAACTTAATTCTAGTTTAAATAAACCGAATTCTAGTTTTACTGGTCAAATAAAAGACTCTTTTACAATAACCGACAATAATAATTCATCTGTGATTTCAGGAGAAGATGAAGAATGCTATCGTACCGGCAGTGAGCATGAGTCGGACTCAACTTCATCTCCGATCGCGGAATCATTCCCTGAAAGAATGACGTCATCGATCGAGGTGACGGTTGGAAGGGAAGTACCTACTCCCGTTTCGTCTCTCAGCAATTCACAACGGCCAGTACGTAGTACTCGTTCTAAGATGCCAATCAGGTACAATGATTATGCTACTGATTTTTCTCTCCTTGCTCGTGATGGGGCAGTGAATCCAGATGATCCTCAATCGTATGAGGAGGCTGTGTCTGGCTCCGATAGTCAACACTGGCAAGCTGCTATGCAGTGCGAATATGATTCGCTTATCGAAAATAAGGTATGGGAACTGGTGGATCGTCCCATAGATGAAAAAGTAATCAAATGCAAATGGGTGTTTAAACGCAAACATGATGCTTCTGGTAAGTTCGACAAATACAAAGCACGTCTGGTGGCCAGAGGCTTTACACAAGTTTATGGTGTAAATTATAGTGATACTTTTTCACCAGTCGTTAGACACTCGTCTTTGCGAATATTGTTTTCATTAGCAGCTGAGCTCGATTTAAATATTGATCACATAGATGTCGCCACCGCATTTTTAAATGGTGATCTTTCTGAAACTATATATATGGAGCAGCCTCCAGGTTTTATAAATACTGACAATAATAAAGTTTGTTTATTGCGTAAGGGTATTTATGGCCTCAAGCAAGCCAGTCGTATCTGGAACATAAAAGTACACAACTTATTAATTGAAGCCTAGCAGAGTAAATGTGAGCCTTGTGTTTACACTAAGAAAAATGGTAAAGACCTTATAATAATTGCACTTTATGTAGATGACTTTTATATTTTCTATAGCTCAAAAATTAATGAGTTGTTGTCTTTGCTTGAGACCAATTTTAACATTAAGAACCTAGGCACTATAAAAAGTTGTTAAGGTATTTATTTATTTATTTAATTAGTACTGCCACATGGTTTACATTTATGCATTACTAGCTGGTACCCGCGACTTCGTCTGCGTACTTATAATTTGAATATTAAGGATTATATAAAAGGAACGGTATAGCATGTCATTAAAAGAGAGTAAGTAGGTATATTTAAAAAAAATAAAAAATATCTGTTTACAGTCGTTATAAAGTACCTATGTATTCCATTGAGTGGCAGAAATTACCTAGGAATATTTATCGGTCCCTTATGCCCAGAACACTTACAGGGGTCAGCGTCACGTTGTGTACAAAAATATTTTAAAATGACCTAATTTAAAACTTTTTTGTACACAACGTTTGCTATTTTGTTATTATTTGTTAAAATGTAGAAATTGTTTGGACTCGACACTCGCGAGCAGGCCACGTATACACCACGTGCGCTCCCCCACCACAAGACAGCGCCGTTGACTGCCGCCACACTTCGGCGAATGTGCGCGACGACGAACGACGACCGACGGCAGTGGCGGCGATGCAGAGTATTCGTTAAAAGGAACTTTATCTACAAAAGCCAAATTTTTTTAACTTGATACACCCAAAACTACTAAATATCATGTTCCTAGGTTCAGTGGTTAATATTTTGTATACAAAAAGTTTGGCTTCGTAGTTCCCGTTCCGAATCCGTTCCGTTCCGTTCGAATTTCGGAAAATCCGTTTGTATCCGGAAAAACTCTGCACATCCTAAGAGACCTACGTACCAAGTTTCATGGTTTTATCTTCAAAAATGACGAATACCCATACAAACATTCAACCCGTATTTCACCCCCATACTGGTAAAAATTTCAAAATGCTTGAACAAACGATTTTTTGTTTGTTATTTAGTGCCTAAACACAAAATTTAATATTTTTATCTTGAAAAATGACGAACCTCATAAAAAATTTCAACACCTATTTCATCCCCTCAAAGATCGAATTTTCAAAAACGCTTTAACAAATTGTTTTTTTATTTCTTATCAAGTACCTAAATATAAAGTTTCGTGGTTTTATCCCCAAAAATGACGAACTCCCATACAAACTTTCAACCCTCATTTCACCCCCTCACTGGTCGAAATTTCAGCAACGCTAGAACAAATGTTTAATTATTTTTTATCAAGTGCTTAAATATAAAGTTTCATGGATTTATATTTTAAAATTAAAATATCCCATACAAACTTTCAACCCCTATTTCAATCTCTTCGTCCCTTCTTTTCGCAATAAAAGGTATCCTATGTCCTTTCTCAGGGTCTAAAGATTGTCTGTGCCAAATTTAATCAAAATCGATTGAGAGGTTTAAGCGGGAAAGCGTAACAGACAGACAGACAGACAGAGTTACTTTCGCATTTATAATATTAGTAAGGATTATTTTCCCTCGTTAAATAGTAAACAAACTAAGTGTAGGTGTTATAATTTCGTTGACGAACTGATTACCTATCCGTTTCTTTGTCTAAAATGAGTATTACCTTATTACTATGATTGATTGATTGATTGATTGGGCTTAAAGTTCGTATAAATGTCTATCGAATTACCTCCTCAAGTTTAAAGCGTAGCTAGTCATGTAGTTCTATATTAATTATGTGGTGTAAGTAATTAGATTTTATCTGTATGTAATGTAACAGTCAGTTGAATAAAAAAACTTATACAAATCAGATCAATTAATTGGCGTAATGTGATTCTAGAAAGAGTTTTAATGTTAATAGATAGCTAGCTATAGCTATGTGTAGGTTCCTGTAGGAATGAGATATAACTGTTTAATAAAGACAGTTGCATCAAAATTTTATCATAAATTCCCTAAATTATGGCGCCTACCTACCCTCTAAGTTAGAAAAGTGATCAAATACTAACTTGAGGTCACTCAGTTTAAAAAAAAAACATCGAAATCATTCCAGTAGCTATGGCGTCATGCGCTTCTTGACACGATCACGAAATCTAGATTTCCGCGGGAATGAGGTATTTTCCCGCCATAAAAAGTAGCCTGTGTCCGTGCCTAAGATCCTATCTTTAAATTAACCAAGTCTTATAAAATTCCGTTCAGACGTTAAGGCGTGAATGAGGCAAACTTTTAAAACAAACAATTAAAAATCACTAACCTAGTTTTCTGTCTACTGCCTACGCCTTAAGTACGATAGCATAAATATTAATAGGCCATATCCTTTTCTAGATTACTATCTATCAGCTAACTAAATTTCATCAAAATCCGTTGAGCCGTTTAGGCATGATAGACAAAACTCCCAGCAAAAACTATAAAAAAATCACTAACTCAATTCAGTTTTCTGCCTACTTCCTACCCCCTAAGTACGATGACGTGATCAATTTGCTCGTACAACCGTTTTTAGATAACCAACTATTACCTTACTAAATTTCATTAAAATCCGTTCAGCCGTTTAGACGTGAAAGAGCAAAAGTCCCAACAAAAACGACTACAAATCACTAAATCAATTTAGTTATCTGCCAACTGCCTACCCCCTAAGAACGATGGCGTGATTATTTATAGCCTATGACCATTTCTAGGTTATCATCTATCACCATACAAAATTTCATCAAAATCCGTTGAGCCGTTTAGGCGTGAAAGAGTAACAGACAGACAGACAGACAGACAGACAGACAGACAGACAGACAGACAGACAGAGTTACTTTCGCATTTATAATATTAGTATGGATACTAAATAACTCTAATTATATATATAGAGATCTGATGTAAATCACAGTTACGGCGTACCTAACTTACATAATATAATTGTCTTAATTTCTAACAAAAAGAAAAAGGAACAAAAAGAAAACAATTAGAAAATTATATTAATATGGACCACCCATACAACAGCCATATCCCTGAATATGCCTATAAATCCAACAATTTATCTACATTCCTATCAGTTAGCTGTCATATGTGTGGTTCATATTTAATCATCAGTGATGATTAATGGGCCCTTCATTTAGAAAATGCTTATTAAGCTTACTTTTAAAATTGTAAAAATTATCATGAAATAAGTCTAAATCAGTGATACTATTTGAAAATGAATTATACTCAGAACAAATCCGGACCAAAGGAGACTGAAGCCCTAAATTGGTTCTCGCAAATGGGGTAGCAAATATATTGTTCAACCGATGTCTTGGGTACCTGTATGGAACAGATAATGAAACCATTGACAAAGTGCTACTACATCGCAATCCACCACGGACCAGCTTGTGAAGAAAGCAAACATCCAATATCTGCCTGCGACTACGAAGAGAAATCATTTTGAATTTGCTCAAACGCTGATTATAAGGTTCTCTGTGAGAAAAACCACTACAATTAAAAGCAATATATCTCGTAAAGGCGCATTGAATACTTTCAATTCTTTGTGAATGCACACTGTAGAAAGGACTCCATGCACACGATGCAAATTCCAGGACACTTCTAACCAAAGAATAATATAATAGGATTTTGGTACTGACTCCAAAACCCTTGGCATTTCGTTTAAGAAATCCAAGCATCCTGGCAGCCCTAGTCACCATCTCGTCAATGTGTGGAGTGAGTGTTAGTTGATTATCTAGAACTATGCCGAGATCTCGTATTTTATCTACTTTGGTTAATTCAACGCCACCCAATACATATTTAGACACAAGTGGCTTTTTTTTGCGAGTAAAATGTATATGGAAGCACTTTTTAACATTAAGAACCATATTATTTGAGTAACACCAATCACTTATGCTATTGAGGTCATTTTGAATCAATTGCGCGTCTCGATTTGAAGTAACAGTTTTATAAATCTTCAAGTCGTCAGCAAATAATGAAATTCTACAATTTCTTACTTGAGTTGTGATGTCATTAATGAATGCTAAGAACAATATAGGTCCCAAGTGTGAGCCTTGAGGTACACCTGAGGTAGCAAAATATATATCTGAATTAAACCCATGAACTGCAACCATCTGAGGACGATCTCGGAGATACGATTCAAGCCACTTAAGTACCGATCCTGCCACACCACAGTGACCTAGCTTTTGTATAAGTATGGAATGATCTACCCGGTCAAAGGCATTGCTAAAATCGGTATATATTGCATCCACCTGAAGCCCTTTATCAAGCTCACCTGATAATTCCGAAATATATGGAACTAGATTAGTAACAACAGAACGGCCAGGTACAAATCCGTGCTGATTGTCCGAGATCAAACTGTTTAGTAGATTTACAAACAATGGACATAGCAGAGATTCAAATAACTTCGAAAAGCATGACAATATTGAAACCGGTCGATAATTCTTTATACAATCCTTGTCACCCTTCTTGAAAACAGGTACGATGCGCGCTTTCTTCCATTCTTTAGGAAAAATACCAAGCTCCAGAGATCGATTAAAAATAATAGTCAAAGGCAGAGCAAGTCCATTCATACAACGCTTGACAAATAAAGGAGGGATAGAATCCGGACCCGGCCCCTTATTAACATCTATTTTTTTGATCATCTTTTTAATTTCATATTCTACAAATCTGACCTTTGACAAATGATTATTATTGATAGCATGTAAAGGAAAATACAAACTTGAACCTGAGGAAGTCTTAGAAGAATAAATAGATGAAAAATGATGGGCGAATAAGTTGGAAATATCAGTACCGGAATTGGCCACAATGTCTTCCAAATGCATCTTGGCAGGTACCGAAGAATGACCACCCCGCTTGTTACCAATAAAGCTCCAAAACGCTTTAGTATTCTTTGGAATATTTGCTTCTGTTATGGCCCTATAATTAAAGTAGCACTTATCAAGAAGTTTGTGACAACGATTACGAAGCAAATGATATTCTATCTCATCCCTAGGATTATGATACCTACGAAAATTTCTGCGTTTATTTTCTTTTTCTGCTAAGAGATTAACAAGAGCGTTACTGAACCAGGAAGGACGATTAGATTTGATTGTTCTACGCTTTGGCACGAATTTGTCCCGCAACTTTTCCAAGATGTCATAGAACATAGATACCATTTCGTCAACATGGTTACACTTGAGAAATAGTTGATGCCAGTCCACACTCCTTAACTCAGATACTATACTAGAATAGTCAGCGTTATAATAATTATAGGTAATTTTTTTCTTTGGTTTTAAGTACACAATATTATCGTAGGGAACACATAACAATAAATTTGGGTGAATTGGGTAACCCTTGCTAAGTAAATCCAGTGGTTTCTTAATATAGGCATCTTGATAGTTAGACATGACCAAATCTAAGAACACATTATCACTATTAGGGATGTTATTAAGTTGGTAAAGACTATTGCATGACATAAAGTCCACTAAACAGTTACCCAACCCAGAGCCATTATAATTAGATGGTGACATATAATTAAAATTGGAACAAGGACTCCACTGAATAAACCTCAAATTGAAATCTCCAAGAATTACAACATCATCAGCCTGACTCATAGCTATCTCAACATTCTCTAAGAAACGTGACAGTTTATCTAATTTAACAGGTGGAGGCAAATACACTAGACAGATCAGGAGTTTTTTTATTGAATTACCGAGATTTATATGTAGCTGAACCCACAAACATTCAATGTCGTTCTCAAAGGTCGCAAGACGAACAGATGGTATATCTCGACTTACAGCCAACAGGATACCTCCACCATCTTTTTTTGTGGATTCTGAGCACAAACGATCTCTCCGATAAACCGTGTATCTCTCGTCAATAATTTCATTAGTAGCTATGGAAGACTTAAGCCAAGTTTCTGTGAAAGCGATAACTTTATAACTAGAATTTAAAATATTTTTGTAAACATCATTTGTCTTTGTTCGAAGTCCTTGAACATTCTGATAATATATATCAAGCATTTTTAACAGAAAACTCCGTAACAAATTCACAGAAGAAACAACAAGACTACTTCATAAGTTTAAGACTATCGGTAGACTTAATCAAAAGAGCCTGGCTACTCTCCTCCTTACGAACATATACGCGCCCGTTACGGACCCAGACGAACTTATATGACAATTCTTTAGCTTTCTTGCGAGCTGCAGCGTGTAGGTTCCTGTTTCCAATAGTAAGATGTTCAGCAACAAAGACAGGCGCGCGAGGTCCACCAATACCCAAATGACTTGATGATAATTTGTCTGTGACATTTTTCTTGTTGTACTTTGTGACCGAAGCCAAAACTTCGTCTCGCAGACGTGCACTACGCAACTTAGCGATTACTGCCCTCGGTCTATTATTGTCATTAGAAAGCTTGGCAATTCTGGTAACATGTTGTATGTCATCGGGACGCAAAGGATTATCCACAACCTTCGCTAGCTGAAGAACAGTATCTACTAGGTTTTCAGATCTATGTTCGGGTATTCCATTGATCTCAATATTACATTCTCGCATGTGTAATTCAATCGTATTCAGTCGATGAGTAAGCTCTGCCACAGAAGACTTCAACTTATCATTTTCGGATTGCAACTCTACCATCACGGCAGTCTTTTCATGGAAGGCAGATCTCATTTCCTCGAATTCCTTATTAAAGAACGTAAGGGATTCCCGGAAGCCCAATATCTGGTCATTGATGTTCTTAAGTTCGTCAGTTACTTGTTCTTTGATCGTGGATTTCAGAATAGCCGACAGCTCTTGCTTGATAATAGATCTAAGCTTATCTTCCGGAACACATCCACACTCATCAGGTACTCTGATCGAAGAGTCAATCTGCCTAGAGCGTACCGTGACATTAGCAAAATCATTTTCGGCACCCTCAACATCATCAGCCAGTACGAAAGGTGGAGACTTTGTGGGTGTGCTGGCTTTAGGAAGTTCGTTTGTTCGCTCGCAAGGAGAACACTTCCAATTTTTCTTGTGAGAAGCATCCATTATACAAAAGCGCTTAAATGGCACCTTAGCACAATCAATATCGTATTTCGACTTGCATATGCAGCATACTAAAAATTCGTTTTTCCTTAAGAACGGTTTGCAACATCCAGCGCAAACTTTAGGAGGAGACATGATTGATAAAATTAGTGAGATTAATAAAGCGCTCTTGCAAAAAATACGTGCAATGTTAAACAGCCCTTTGTGATATGCAGTACTATGTAAAGCGTCCTTTTTTATAATCCGGAGTATTTAAAGCGTCCCGTTTGCGTATGTCGTGTTATGTAAAGCGCCCTTTTGGAGATGTTCACTCTATGGACTATACTTGTCTATGAAAACCTTACAGCAATCAGCAACAACTGATTATTGACGACAATCATCCACAAAATCACATTGAAAACACTATCACTCATGCAAAAACCACTATAGCAAACAAAGAAATATGATTGGACGATTAAATAACAGAATTACGAATATTAATGAATTAAAACAAAAACAGACATAGTCACTCGACAATTTTTTTTTTTTTTTTTTTTTTTTTATGGGTATAAACATATGTAGAGATAGGTCTAAAAGATGTATAAAATTAGACCAGACGGAGTATATCAAATCATTGTTAACTAGGTTTGGTATGGAAAATTGTAAAACGGTCTCTACCCCAATGGCTAGTAATTGTAAATTACATAAAGCTGAGTCTCAGGTTCTGGATGATGATACATATAGATTTAGAGAACTATTAGGTTGTCTTATGTACCTTTCAGTATGCACCAGGCCTGACATAGCATTTGCATGCAGCCAATTGAGCCAGTTTGGTCACGCCTTCGATAAAACACATTGGCAGGCTGCTAAGCGTGTATTAAGATACTTATCGGGTACGCTAAATTATAGTCTATATTTTTATGGATCTAATAGTTTAGATTTAACCGCATACGCTGACGCGGACTGGGCCAACGACATTGTTGATCGTAAATCTTACACAGGCTTTGTGATTAAACTTGGGCGTAATGTTGTAAATTGGGAATCGCGAAAACAGCGATGTGTAGCACTGTCCAGCACCGAGGCCGAGTATCTGTCGATAGGGGATGTCTGTAAAGACCTTTGTTTCACCAAAAACTTTCTTACTGAAATCTTAGTAAGTTATACCCCTAAGATAATATTGTACAATGATAATCAGAGTGCGCATAGGATACTAGAGTCTAAGGAGTATTCACATAGACGCACTAAGCATATTGACTTGCGTTACCACTTTGTCAAAGATTTAGTACATAATGGTTTTATGGTTGTAAAATATTTACCAACAGATCAAATGGTGGCAGACATTCTGACAAAGTCTCTTGGTTCTCTAATAAGCATACTTGTTTCACTAAAGAAATGAATGTATTTTAAATAGTTTGTTTCAGCATGTGTTTGAATAAGTTTTTCTTTTTGTGAAACTGCATGAATATGTTTATGTAAGTATGTATGTAATGAGTATTTGCTTAATAGTTATATTTCATTTGCGTATGGTTAAGAGACACTTGTCACATATTGTAGATACTAAGCTTGTCATAGTGAGAGCCATGTATAGCTCAATTTAAATTGTTATTATTTCAAAATCTTAAAGGGAAGTGTTATAAATATAATATTTTGTTAATAACAATAGTTTCAGAACGTATGACGTATATGTCAATACTTATGACGTTTCAACTTTTTTTTAAAAGTAAAAATATATTGTCTCTTGTTTCCCTTCCGTCTGGTCCGTCAACTACATTGCCACGTTGATATAATTATTCAGTTTTTCGTATTTATATAGTTTATAAATGATATTGCTTAATCTTTGTTTCTGTATAATAAAGATTATTGGCAATGTGAACCACGTTGTTTTTCATGAGGATTCCTGCTGCCCAAGTATCGTCGAGTCACCACTGTTCGATCCACGTGCCACGGGGTAACCTCTTTGGTCACATTTTTCTTCAAGACAATTCCATCATTCTGTACGTTCGTGTACATAACTAATAGTAACAGAATCAAAATTTTAGCACTGCTGGTACAATAGGTACAACCTATGCTATAAGTACCAGCTATCTCCCATTAACACAATAATATCCATAACAGTTTGAGCGGAGTTCTAATACAAGATGCAATTACTATTATTTTAGAAGTCTGTTAGCTCCGGCTTTATGTTCTCCACTATTTTAATATATTTTCCGTGCTAGTTCGTGTGTATGTATGAGGGTGTTTTTTGTAATTGTAAGTTCTTTGGTCTGCTCGTAATTGTTGGTATTGTATGAAAACACTTTGCTCATTTCAGATTTACACGCATACTTCCCTGTGGTATTAGTGGAACGTTTGAGTCATAATTTCGAGACTGGCAGTCAGAATGGACGAGAGACTGGCAGTAGAGCCACGTCAGAGGGTAGTGGGGTTCACAGAACCTCAGGAGGCCGCGACCTCGCCAAAGGCTGTGACGCGTCTTCAGGGCGAGAAGGAAAAAGAAGTACGACACACAACGACACTCGCGTACTAACTGCTAGATTGGAAGAACCCAATCATATTAAAGACGACGATACGAGCTCAATAGCTGGTTCTTTAAGTGAAAGTTCAAAGGGCAATCGAGAAGATGAGCGCCCAATGAAGTATTTCAAAGTAAATAACCAAAACACGACGGCGTTGCAAGCCACACCAGGTATGTAACTGCAAGCTTTTATATCATTAGCAAAAGTGTTCGTAATGTCGTTCTTGTTCATCAACAAGTAGATAGAGAAAAGAACTTAAAGCTGTGCTTCTACTGGAGCGGTTTACGTTTACGGAGCGTGCGGAGCGTTCATATATCTTGCATTTTGTTTTTTAACAAAACCGCGCCTGCTTCCGCGCATTTCTAATATAAAGAAATGGTACATTGAATAGAAAATTATACTTATTATTAAATTCTTTACTTCAAAATTCCACTTGATGTTAACTCGGAATGATGAGCTGAATCATTCCTCTCAGTATTCGTTACGATCTCACTTACACCCCTTACAAGTACATAAAGGTAGCCTTACAAATAGGTATGGGTGTTAGTGATACCGTAACAAATACTGAGGGGGATGATTCAGACCATGATTCTGAGTTTATATCAAGTGGAAATTCCTGTCGGAAAATTCATGAAAATATTTAATGTTTTATTTTTTTTAAATTAATCTCAGTTTCATGCATACGTTAACACAAGTGAGGCTAACACAGCAGTGTCGGAAACATTTTCATGTTCATATCTAAAAGCACACGTGTATTACTATGAAAATGCCAAGTCGTTTGTCAGCGTGAGAATGACAGCGTGAGTCAGGTACCTTGGCCATGCGCCTGCGCCGACCTCGTCGCCACTCGTTAACTTTGAATGACTGGTCGTGATGACTCATCTTCCGTCTACGCTTTTGGAGAAGAACATCCGCGCGAAATTCTACTCGGGAGTCGAGGCGACTATTTTCATGTAATCGATATTTTAGTCGATTATAAACAACTGCGTCATAATGTTTGTTTATAGTTGACGCAATGTGGTTTATTTCGCTAGAGTGACGTAAAAATAATAATTTTGCGTGGAATACTTCCGGGTACAAAAATTAAAGAATTAAATAATTACAAAATACTCACTACCGCTCCACGTAACTAATAATTGCGCCGCCGATATTCTCATCTAATATATTTCTTTATTATTTTTAGCAACCCCATCCCGTGCACCGCCTTCACCGACGTCGAGTCAGGATGGCGAGTGCTTTAAACGTCGTGATTTACCAATAGGAGTCGCTAAATCGGATAAAAAGCCAGGTAAGATATTTTTTGGTGCATTAAAGTGATTTTTGTACTGTGAAAAACAATACATGTGTCAAATGTACAAATTACATGTGTATGTTTTCTATCACAAATACTTCTTGCCTGAGTTTCGGGAGATGCGTTATAATGCTTACAAATACAGGATGTTAGTGACATCGTAACGAAAACTTTGAGGGATAATTGAGAATTGATATTAAGTGGAATTTTCCGCCGCCAAAGTATGGAAAGAAAATAGTTTAAAAAAAAACAAATCAATATCATGAGTTTGTATAATAATATGCTATATTCACGATTCAAATATACACTCGCCTGCAAAACTAAGTACTACAATTTTAAATATTTTTTTTCTAAACTTTAGAATTTAAAAATATTCTACTTATAGATAATTTTATCAGCTTTCTTTGCAACTTATGAACTATACATCACTTGTAGCTTAGTGTCAAAAAATCAATTAACATGTATAAGTGTTTTCTGTACGTTCGTGTACATAACTAATAGTAACAGAATCAAAATTTTAGCACTGCTGGTACAATAGGTACAACCTATGCTATAAGTACCAGCTATCTCCTATTGACACAATAATATCCATAACAGTTTGAGCGGAGTTCTAATACAAGATGCAATTACTATTATTTTAGAAGTCTGTTAGCTCCGGCTTTATGTTCTCCACTATTTTAATATATTTTCCGTGCTAGTTCGTGTGTATGTATGAGGGTGTGCGATGTGTGTGAGGGTGTTTTTTGTAATTGTAAGTTCTTTGGTCTGCTCGTAATTGTTGGTATTGTATGAAAACACTTTGCTCATTTCAGATTTACACGCATACTTCCCTGTGGTATTAGTGGAACGTTTGAGTCATAATTTCGAGACTGGCAGTCAGAATGGACGAGAGACTGGCAGTAGAGCCACGTCAGAGGGTAGTGGGGTTCACAGAACCTCAGGAGGCCGCGACCTCGCCAAAGGCTGTGACGCGTCTTCAGGGCGAGAAGGAAAAAGAAGTACGACACACAACGACACTCGCGTACTAACTGCTAGATTGGAAGAACCCAATCATATTAAAGACGACGATACGAGCTCAATAGCTGGTTCTTTAAGTGAAAGTTCAAAGGGCAATCGAGAAGATGAGCGCCCAATGAAGTATTTCAAAGTAAATAACCAAAACACGACGGCGTTGCAAGCCACACCAGGTATGTAACTGCAAGCTTTTATATCATTAGCAAAAGTGTTCGTAATGTCGTTCTTGTTCATCAACAAGTAGATAGAGAAAAGAACTTAATAAAAACATTGATATAATTCGCGCTGCGCGCACCGCGTTTGCGCAACAACGCAGACAAGTGATATTCAAGCAAACCGCTGATTCAAGATCTTGTAAGGTTTATTATTTATATGACAAAACAAATATATTTTTTATTTTAGAACGGGGTCCTTCGGCAAGTATTACTCGTCCAGCCACCAAAAGAGCTCTGGCGACAAGACGTAAGTAGCTGAATATAACATTACCAATTTCGCCTGTTGTTCATAATGGGGTGAACAGAGCCGTGAGAGATCTATCGAATATTTCTGACACGAAGTCCTAATATGGATTTTCTATACTATGTATGGAATGGACACTCCCTCCCACCGATCCGATCTTACCTCACCTCTCCCCCGATATTAGGTTCCGTGCGTGACTACACACAAGAGTTGCTGATGATTATTGTTTCGAATCGATTTCACTGTCTGTTTCGCTAGCACGCAAGGGTTAGTTATGGGTAACGTGAACAAAACAAAGTGTGCGCAAGAATGAGTGTATTTTATGATGGAGTCTCCGGAGTGTCCCATTGGAAAACTTATGCGGAAGGAAGCTAAGGGTGTTATATATTGCTTTATTATTTTTAGCAGGCCCATCCTGTGCACCGCCTTTACCGAGGTCGAGCCAGGACGGCGAGTGCTTTATACGTCGTGATTTACGAATAGGAGTCGCTAAATCGGATAAAACACCAGGTAATATATTTTTTGGTGCATTAAAGTGATTTTTGTATTGTAAAAAAACAATACAGTACAATGACCTAAAGCTCAGCCATACCCAGCCGGTTACGTTGATGCCGGTATGGAGCATACTCCACCACGCTGCTCCAATGCGGGTTAGTGGAGGTGTTTTTACGGCTAATAGCCGGGACCAACGGCTTAACGTGCCCTCCGAAGCTCGGAAACATATTACTTTTTCGGAAAATCAGGTGATTCAAGCCTGGAAAGTCGTTACCAAACAAAGGACAGTCTCACAAAGTGATTTCGATAATGTCCCCATCGGGAATCGAACCCGGACCTTGATGTCGGAGGCTGTTAATAACATAATATACCAACGTTCATTTACCTTTATTTTGTGTGGTGCACCAATATCATGGGAAGCAAGCAAGCAGCGTACAGTCGCGCTTTCTACTACAGAGGCGGAGTATATGGCTCTAGCAGAAGCTTGCTAAGAGGCGATTTACCTCAAAACTCTCTACATAAAATCTTCGCCACATTGTGTCCCATCACCATACATTCAGACAATCAAAGTTCATTAAAACTGGCACACAACAATACGTATCACGCACGTACAAAACACAAGAAGTGAAGAAGTCTAGAGCTACCCAAGCGCGCGAAAATATTAATGTGGTAGAAGCTGCTACTCCTAGTGCCGCCCCCTCAAAACCTAAAACTAATCCCATAAAAAAAATCTCACGAATGATAGAATAGAATAGAATAATTTCATTTGCTTGGATACATGGTTGTTACAAGATGGTCACAATTTATGTATAAGGATCTCATGATCCACCAAGTGTATGGCATGCAAAATCTTACAAGAAATGAGATAATCATAAATGATTATAATAATTATTACAATGAACGACATAATTAACAAAATAATGTCAAAGAAATTAATATACAATATTACAATTATTTAAATTGATAACATTCAATGTCAATTATTACGGAATGTCAACGTGATTAAATAAATATATCAATTGATGATGCAACGTGCTATGAACACAATCAACGCTAAGATCGGAAAACTTGAACAGCAAATAAAAGCTACGTCGTCGGCGGGATCGTCTACTGAATTATCAGAACCACATCCTCAAGAAACTGTTGCTAGTTACTCAACATCCACGCCCTTAGTTGTACATCCTACCGTTGCACCAATTTACTACCCGATGAGCCAACTCTTACCTGAAAAGCCAAAATTCCCTTCTAAGAATAAACATCATCGTAGATTTAATGGCGTATTTGAAGAAGATTCCACCAAGCGCAGGGTAGGTATGTTATCGATCTTATTATAGAATGTTTAGAGGGAGAAACTAGGAACTAGGCATGAATATACAGAGACAGATGGGTTCAACTAGAAGATTTCAAAAGGGACTTTTTGGATACTTATTGGGGTGAGTCAGAACAGAATAATTTGAGAAGACAAATAGTACATAATACCTGGGATAGTACTAAAACAACAATGCCGAGCCATTTCAGTACGTTGTGCGGACAAGACAAATGTTAACCTATCCAATTCAAGAAAGACAACTCATCAGAGACATCATGCATCATTTTCCGAGCGAAGTTCAGTATGCATCGGTCACGAGCCGAAGCACATCAATTCTGGAAGCAACTGAATTTCTACGAAAACTTGACGACATCAACAGGCAATCAAGTTCTGTACCACACAGCGAACTTCAACAACATTCTACTTCCGCGAACTGTTATGAACATGTTACAAAAATGTCTAATCATGCTCCTGTTATCAAACGTTCGTATCCAATTCCTTATGCATATAGGTCGCGAATGGAGGAAAAATTAAGTGAGATGGTAGATATGGGGATAATATCTCGGGGGTCTACTCCGTATAGTAGTCCGTTGACGTTTGCCGTAAAGCCAGATGGTTCGCTAAGAGTACTACTGGATGTGAGGGAAATAAATAAGCATATGATATCTGAATCTGAAGCGCCTCCAATGCAGTTAGACGTTCTTAATTCCTTTCACACGATACTCTATCTTGAGCAGTTTGATTACACTATCGAACACGTAATAGGAAAGGACCATGTCGCTGTCGACGTGATCCAACATAGTATTGATACAAGAAGATAAGGCATTTTATCCTGAGATTCATTTTATGGAGATCAATAAGAATAGGGATCTAATTGCTAATTTAAAAAGTATTGCTTTTTTCAATCATCATAATTGTAAAGGTAAATTGGCAAAGATTGCACAACGTTGTTTGTATCACAAACAATGTAGTAGATTTTAATGTTGATTGTAGTAAAAATTTAGTTTATTTAGCGATTGAATTGAGGCGTAGTGTAGTTACACAGGTTCACGAGGAACTGGGACATTCGGGGGCGTACAAGACTTTAAAGTACTTAAAAGATCGGTTCTATTGGTTTAGAATGAGTACGGAAGTTAAAACTATTTTGAGAAGTTGCCATCTTTGCCAGGTATCTAAGAGCGACAACATTAAATATGTTATAAATCGATTATAACGAAACAAATAGGAGATTTAGTAATGGCAGACCTGTATGGTCCTTTACCCAAGGGAAGGTTTGGCGTAGCCATATATTTTGGTGATACAGGATTCTTTCAGTAAATTCGTTAAACTTTACGATTTGAAACACGCTTTTTCGCGTGCTGTTGTTTCCAAATTAAAACTGTTTGCTAAGATCATTAAACATTAATTAATTAAAGTTTAATTTTGAAGTTAAATGGTAATATTTTATCTCTACATAAGGAATTTAATAAGGTATGAAACGAACTCATGTGATTTTATCACAATATTTGGATTATATAAAGATTACGATTCAATATTTTTTTTTACTGGCTACAGTAATCAATCCATATTGATTACTATGCTATCTGGTGTAAATTACATTTAATAAAGTTTTGGGGATCCGTTGGGTCAGGGGAGTGACTCAGTTGCATCTATCATAGCATTTTGAACTCGGTAAATTCTCTCTGACATATAGTAGGTAGCTACTTAGCTAAATTTTCTTTCTTTAGTGATATTAGTAAAATGACTATTGAGATATTAATTTTATCGCTGAGATAGATGTACCTGGAGGGGAGTTGGGCGGTCATTCCTAGGGGGGGGATTAGTTATATTGACATTGTATATAAGATTTAATAAAGAAAAAAAAAAACTTTTCGGAAGTCTTATTATAGTAATATTATAAAAGTTTGTTTTATTTATTTCTTTTAGACTAGCTTATTGTGGTGTTTTTTGTTTATAAATATTATCACTACGATAAACTATGTAATAATTTAGGGGGCAATTGTAACAGAACGCACCACAATAATCGTCGAGGATGGAGCCATTTAGTTAATTTTCAATGAACCTTAATGTACATCAATAATGTGTTCAAATATTTGTCTAAAAGTTAGTAGTTAATAGTAGTAGTAGTTAGTTAGTTAGTAGTTAGCTGTAATACCATTTTTATTGTGCTATTTTTATTTAAATAATTCAATAGCTAGAAGACTATGTAGTAAAAAAAATCAACCTGGGTCAAGGTCAAGGTCAGGTTAGGAATAAAAGTAAATTGTATGAAGTCTTTATGTCAATAAGAAATATAAGATTTTCAATAAAACCTCTTTTTTGTCACTGTCGGGTAAATGTATTTTTTCATGTTTTGGAAGCTTTAGTGTTGGCAATATTGAGGCTGTGTGAGAGATGGGAGGGAGAAAAAGAGATGAAAGGAGGATGTTCGGGGTTTTATGGGACTTTTTCGCTTGAGATTTCAATCAAGCAAGAACAATGGGACTTTTTTCGCTCGAGATTTCAATCAAGAAAGAACAAGGGGGGGGGGTACTTTTGCTCGAGATTTCAAACAAGCAACAATAAGGGGAGGTGCTGCTGGACCAGGGATTCTGCTAGCTTCCGTCAGGATTGGGTTTTGTGTGATAGTCTATGATTGATTTACTATGGCAATACTTTATTCCTAGTCTGTAAGAGTTCCTAGCTTGTAACATACTAATTATTAATAGGCTAATTATTTCTCCGTCGTAAAAACTCTTAAACTAACCGGCAAAAATGGAAGAAATAGAGGAACTAAAACGCCAAGTTGAAGCCCAGTTGATGCTGATCCGTGACTTACAAACGCAAATCAACACAAGTCAACCTGCGGCACAAACCGAAAACAGCATTCTACCCGGACTGACAACGCCACCGCCTCAGCCATTTTCTTTTCAAGCAGCAGATTGGCAAGCATGGATTACACGCTTTGAGCAGTATCGCGAAACAACCAGACTAAAGTTGCTTCCTAGCGAAACACAAGTAAACTCATTTTTATACTTAATGGGCGCTCAAGCCAATAATATAATAACCGCCATGAAGCTCAGTGATACGGAAAAAAAATCTTACGAAATCGTAAAAAAGAAATTCGATGACTTTTACACCGCACGAAAAACGAAAATGTACGTTCGGGCCAGATTCAATCAAAGAATTCAAGGCGATAACGAGTCCATCGACGATTTTATAACCGATTTACATAACATGGCAAAAAAATGCGAATTCGGATCCTTAGAAGATGAGTTAATCCGCGACAGGATCGTCGCCGGGATGAAAAACAAAGAGCTCTCTAAAGCCATTCAGAACATGGAAGAGGAGCCTAAGCTCGAAAGCGTAATAAATAGAGTGCGTCACGCAGAGATAGTTGAAGCAAATATTGCAACGCTCAAACCTAACCAAGCTGACTCAACTCCTGAAATTAACTACGTGAGTAAGAAAAGCAAAGGTTTTGCAATAAAACATAATAAATCTCAAGAAACGTGCAGAAAATGCGGCAAATACCCCAAACACAAGTTTGCTAACTGTGAAGCCACAAAGTCAACGTGCAAAGGTTGTGGACTGAAAGGTCATTGGATAGCTGTATGTAAGAAAAAAAAAGAAGAGAATTCAAAATTCAAAATTTATTCAAAAATATTTATTTTTCAAAATTGGCTTACAAAGTTAGCGCTTTTTGAACGTCAAACATAATTAAATTACATATTATGTAACTAGCTGTAAAACTACTACCACATCGGAATCTGTAACGCTGAGGGAAAGACGTGGCCAGAAAACCTCCCAGCACAGGGCCCTAGTCCTACTGTTTCATGTTTTCCTTTCTTTTCTTTTAAACCAGTTTGTATTACATAATTTATAGACTTAAATACAATGGTATTCCAATTACAGTCGGTGGAAGGAAAGTGAAACATAAAGTTTATGTGACTTTATCACAGAAACAGTGTTTTATGAGCTCCCTGACAGAAGCAGGCCTGTCCACATACGCAGCACCCGATCACGAGTTGACGCGAAAGCCAGCCATCGCTCCCTTCGCACATTTTTGAGGGAAAGGTGCGACCCGACTTCCGGACGCCACCGCGTACACGAACATTTCGAGGCGAGCATGCACCACTTATATAAAGAAGCTCAAAAATCCTCCGCCTGGATATAAAAAAAAAGTACTCTACTGTTCAAATATCATCAAGTGTTTCACAATCCTTTTTAATCCACTTACAAAGTTATTTCAAATTCAGTATTTTAGGGCCAAGTTTTTATTGCAAACATTCTTGTCTTTCTTGTGTTGAGCTGAAGTAATCCATTTAATATTATTATCTTTAAGATAGTCTCCTACTTTATAATAAGCTTTACTGATTAAAGTAGTTTTTATAACATTTTTAAACATGTTTCCCGAAAGGCCTAGAAAGAGACCAGAACTGTCAACGAAGTGGCACAAGAAGAATATTATCTTGGAAGCATAGAAAACTCACCGAAGGTCATAGAATCTGTCAATTCAGCACCCAGAATCACTCCTTCTAATGCAAAATATACCACTGTCGCTGTAAACGGTCAAAAAATTAAATTTAAAGTTGATACGGGATCGTCAGATACAGTCATAAGTTCTGAACTGAGACAAAAACTAAAACTACCGAAACCTATAGAAACTAATGAACGACTCTTAGGACCATGCGGTATAGTACTTCCAGTTAAAGGACAATGCAAAGACATTAAGATGACCTGGCAAAACCAATCCCTAACAACAAATATATACATATTGGAAAACCTGAAAACACCAATATTAGGATACAAAGAATGTGAAAAGTTTGGTATAGTGAAATGGCATGATAGAACTGAAGTGATGCAGATAAGCCACAAGACAAATCCTGAAGAAGAATACCCAGAATTATTCAAAGGATTAGGTGTCATGAATGGTCAATACAATATCAAGCTAAAGGACAATGCCAAGCCATATGCAGTCACTACCCCAAGACACATATCTATACCGATTAGACCGAAAGTCGAGAAAGCACTTAAAAACCTACAAGACATGGGAGTGATAGAACCTGTTACACATCCCACAGAGTGGTGTGCTCCGATGGTACCAGTTCCAGACAAGAATAATACGGACAGTGTACGCATCACAGTAGATTACACTGAATTGAATAAAAATGTCATGAGAGAATATCATCCTCTACCAACTGTAGAAGAATGTCTAGCACAGCTCGCTGAATCTAAATACTTCTCAAAAATTGATGCAATAAAAAGCTATTTTCAAGTAGAACTTACAGAAAACTCTAAAGATTTGACTACCTTCATCACACCATTCGGAAGATACAGATTTAACAGAATGCCAATGGGTATGAATTCATCAAGTGAAGTTTTCCAACGTAAGATGGCATCAATACTATCAGGAATCAAAGGTTGCATAAATCATGTTGACGATACACTAGTTCACGGTAAAACCATTGAAGAACATGATGAAAATCAGACAGGTACTAAAAGCTTTACAAAAAGGAGGAGTTACCCTGAATCCAAAGAAATGCATCTTTAGGACAACTGAATGTATATTCCTGGGATACAGAATCACTGGCAATGGCATACAACCCCTACATGACAAAATAAAAGCTATAATCGACTTACCTGTACCACAAGATCTAACAGCACTAAGAAGTTTTATGGGAGCAGTGAATCAACACCTTAGATTTCTTCAGAATACAGCAGATGTGACAAAACCTCTCCGAGACCTGCTTAGAAAAGATTCCCCAAGAGAATGGAATGACGAACATACTAAAGCATTTGTAAAAATCAAACATCTACTAACTACAGCCCCTCAGTTAGCACACTATGACTCAAAAGTAGAAACAAGAATATCTGCAGATGCATCACAATATGGAATGGGAGCTGTACTTGAACAAAAACATGGAGACGAATGGAAAGCAGTTCATTTTTGGTCATCAGCATTTACACCCACTCAGCAGAGATATGCTATGATTGAAAAAGAAGCATGCGCAACCACCATGGCATGTGAACGTTTTAAACTATATCTCCAAGGTTTACCTATATTCACTATCCGTACAGATCATCGACCATTACTCTCCATATTGGGATCTAAACCCATTGCAGACCTATCAATCAGACTACAAAGATTTAGAATGAGAATGACCCCACTCAACTATAAGATTGAACATGTTCCTGGAAAATACATGTACACGGCAGATATGCTATCTAGAGCCCCTCTTCCAACTCAGGAGGAAGACAAAGATATTCTTGATAAAAACGACCAACTTGAAGAGTCTACATATTTTTCCATTATCAAAGAAAGGCCTATATCCGATGAGCGGCTTAGAAAGATAAAAGAAACTCAAGATTTAGAAGAATACAGAATGAAGCTTTTAAAAAGAAGACAAAAAGCAAAGGAAGTACATGACAAAAGACACAGAGTTAAAGAACTACCTGAACTAAAAATTGGAAAAACAGTATTTCTACCTGATGAGCAAGTACATGGACAAGTCACTGGAAAAAGAATAGAGCCCCGAAGCTATAACATTTTAACGGAAAAAGGAAGAGAGATTAGAAAGAACAGACGAGCAGTAATCGAGTTACCAGTTCAAAACAAAGACTTGAAGACACAGAACTTACCTGTCCCAATCTCGACATCTCCCTCCGCTCTATATACCCTACCTCTACCTGATCCAGATACACTAATACAAATCTTTTCAGATAAACAAAGAAGTATCTTGAACTCATCACCTGTAGAGAAGGCAGCAAAGAGTCCCCAAATACAATCGGAACCAGAGACACCTGCAGAGGAGACACCAAACAGTCCCGAAGCACAACCAGAACCAGAGAGGCCTGCAGAAGAAACAGTGAACAGTCCTCAATCCGGATCCAGCACTGAGACCCCGTTTGCTACTCCAGACTCATCTGCTTCTACAAGCCTTCAAACCTCGCCAGAAAGGGAGAGAGAAGTCATCACTACCCGCTCTGGAAGACAGGTGAAACCTAAACAAAAGTGTTTGTGCAAAAACTGCTAGTGATCATTAGATTAATGATTGCAAGAATAACTTTAATTCGAACTTTGCAGTGATAGTGTTGTGTACCTACTGCATAGAAAGTGTTGAAATATTTAAGTAGTGTTGAAATATTTAGGTTATGTTATTTTTTCTACTCCTCTACTTTAATCTGGCATTTAAATAACCAAAAAGTCTAATATAAGTACATACATAATTAAACTCTTTGAAAAAGTGTACGCTCTATGGCCTATAAAAGCATTGTTTACAAAGTGTAACTGTACTATAATGTCGCCAAAAAAGCATTGTTGTTGTTTTTTTTTTTTTTGACCTGGAAACTGGCACCTTTACTTTGTTTGGTGCCATAGATATACTATAAAAAAAAGTATACATTTGCCGCCATTTTCCCGCGCGTTGGAAAATAAATTGGAAAATTTTTGTGTTTCGTTTAAAATTACGTCGTCGTAGAAAAAGTATTGTATGCAACGTTGTATAACTAGGTCAAAAAATGCTCGTGGCGTCTCTTATTGCGATGTTCGCCAAGGCTCACATCGCAACTCACGCCACTCGCATTTTTTGACCCTTCTTATACAACTGTTGCATAAAATACTATTTTATAAGTAAAACAACAACCTTGTGTTATAATCTTTAATGTTAACAATAATAGCACATAGAATCATTTACATTATTATAAGTAGTTGCAAACATAAAACCATTGCTCCGAAACTGTAATAATATTCAATGTTGATCACAATTTCTTGTTGGTTGTTGTTAGTCTTTGTAATTCAAGTTAGGAACGTTTTGAACTTGAACATCTTGATCTGTTTTGTTTTATAAGTATTGCGCTGTTATGAAACTGTTAATTCCACTGTAGTACTTGAGAATTACTTTATATCCTTTGTATTTTGCAATATGTACTTATAGGTTAGAAATCATTAGATTTTCTTTCATGTTGACAACTGTCACTGTCATCGTTCAGAAACTTGAAGTTGTCAATATTCAATAGTGTTGCACCTTGATCAAGTAATAGAATTCTACTTTTGTAAAAAAGAAAGATGTGTGATAGTCTATGATTGATTTACTATGGCAATACTTTATTCCTAGTCTGTAAGAGTTCCTAGCTTGTAACATAATTGGTTTATAAAGAAAAATAAAAGTTTTATCTATGGTTCAACAAACAGGTTTGGGATCAGCAGATCTCAGACCGCAGGTACAATTTTACGCTAAACCAGGGCACGATAGGAGTAGGATGTGTTTAAAATGTGCGTAGGTAGGAACGGTTGCGAGCATAGTGACCATGTGTTGCTTGTGATTTGTGTAGGTACCATCATGTGTGTTTTGCTGTTAGGATTTATCCACTCTACAGTCGTTGGTAATTATAGCTACCGATTCCAAATTCACCTCAGGAGTCGATGGTAGCTATACTTACCAATAGTCGGGGTTCCGTTAGGGTGACCAATTTTATGGATTAACTAGTTTTACAAGCTAGTATAGATTATAAAATTATACTAGTATTGTGTACTATAAAAATCCTTACTAGGTGGTATTTGCATCTCTTCCCTATGAGTTGGTAACATTAAAAAAACAACTGTCGAAGTCAGACGAGTGTTGGTCGAGTCTACTGTCAACTACTGTGTTTGCGATTGAGTGTTTTAGACAAGAAATATGCCGTAAGTATATAAAATATATTATTTTTATTGATTAGCATACATCTTGAATATATCCTCTACCGTTTTCTACAAAAACCTGAACATTTAAGCCATGATTTTGTTCCAAAAACATTAAGAGAAAAATATCGTATCAAAAAAAACGTCTCTTGACACTAAAATGGAGGCAAATTACGGAATATTACACGACGCATTATATTTTATAATGTTTTAAATATACCACGTTACTTATTAGTTACTCGTGGAAACACATTATTTACCGAAATAAACAATTATTTCAGCAGATGCCCAGGATATTGATTACAGGGTACACCAAATTTGGTCAACTTTCATCATGGTAACTAAACCTACCATCGACTTATCTGGGTTTAAGGGTTCGTACAAACGGAGCGCTAGCGTTATTTTAACTTCAGTTCTAAACAATGACTTTTTTTTCAGAGATGCTATAGTTCAGCTATAGAGAGGACACAGAGAGTAATTACAAAAAAAAAAACGAATTACTAAACTGCCAGTAGATGTCCGACAGGAGCTTACGGACAGAAAGCGGCAGGCGCAATTAGATTTAGCAATAAGGCCGCCTTTTGTCTCTAGTGTCTCGATTTATTTGTTTGGTACGTCATTTTGTGCAATCAAGTATATTGTATTGCAAGACTGTAATTTTAAATTCTAATAAAAAATATATATTTTTAAGGTCCGAATGTTAAGTGCTTGGTAAAAAATGTAAATAAAACAAGCATTCAATTATAAATTGGTTTTAGTTCATATTAATAAACCTTAATTTTTCTACTGGTTTTCTTTAATTCCTGAAATCACACACACAAAATGTCTATGTTAATCTTACCCGTTATTGGTAACCATAGTTACCATCGACTTAAAAAGGCAGAAACGCTCAGTGCGAACAGAAACTTAGCGAGGGCGGCCATCTTGGTAAGAATACGGTGTTACAAATAAGTCGTGACCAGGTGTTATATTTATATTTCTTGTGTTTAAACTAAATAACATTAAAATATAATTTGAATACTAGTAAAAAGTGTAAGAAATGCGCTTTCAAATAAAAATTATTACAGTCACTAGAACATGATACTTTACATGCTATTAACAGGCATGGCTGGGATAACTGAAAAAATGAGCGGATTCTGTCAATTCTAATTGGATTTGAGATAGATTTTATAATGTGATCTTTTTTATTTTTATCTAATTAGAATCATTGCACATCTGGCTTGCTGTTTCTGAATTTTCTTTATTATAGCCACAGTAGTTTTTGAGTTACAAGCCTATTTATAACACGCCACGATATCGCCCACCGAACGCCGCGCAAGTTCGAAATGCCTGGACTGTTGAGGCTAGATTTGCTAGTGCGCCTGGACTGTCAAGTGGTTATGATAACAATCTTTTTCCGTGTACGCTGTGAGACTGTGGAATTCTCTGCCACCCTCTATTAGACAAGCTAAATCCTTGCATATTTTTCAAAATCTGCTTCGTTATTATTTTGAACGTCAGTGTGGTTACTTATAAATTATTATTTACTGCTTTTATATATGTATATTTATAGATTTTCTATTTTCCTTTTTTTTTGTGTCTTGAATGTACTCCGAGGTTACTCCTATATCCTTTTTTTTTTTTTTTTTCTATTTTTATAATGTTCTGTTTTTACCCACGACGGAACGGAGCAGGTATATGCGTTTAGGGTGAGAGATGTTTGTGTGTGCGTTTGTGCAAAGAAATGTTATTAATTATCTTCTAAACTAATAATCCGATTTTGATGCGGTTTTCAATAACGGGTTTGTGTTTGATGAGTTCATGTTATTAGACAGGTGTCATGTCTGTAACTCACTAGGGGGCGCCACAATATTAGAGTTTAGAGTCAATATTATTCGAAACGCCTCTTCAGTTTATAATAGCAATTTATTTGCAATTTATTTGCAATAGTTTTTATTAGTTAATTGTTTCTGACAGGCGTTTTTTTTTCGGTTCCATTGATTACACGTAATTACGTCGAACACGGTGCTGTTTCATTGCTACCTAAATCCCTTAAAAATCAGTAAAAAGGCATATCAGGCATATTCATGGTCCTTCGAGCCAGATTTCAGAGAAGATCACAATCAATAAATTGTAGATAATACGAAGTGATTGGCGAAGATTAAAGAAAAATCAAGATCGACTATAAGTGGCACGTGGATTGTGTGGTCAAGTGAATCAAATTCATCCAATTAATCCTCATTTAATTCATAAACTTGAACCCATCACTCAATAATCAGGTAGTATTAAGTAAACAGCCTCCGTGGTCTAGTGGTTAGAGCGTTAGGCTCACGATCTGGTGGTCCGGGTTCGATTCCCGATGAGGACATTGTCGAAATCACTTTGTGAGACTATCCTTTGTTTGGTAAGGACTTTTCAGGCTTGAATCACCTGATTGTCCGAAAAAGTAAGATGATTCCGTGCTTCGGAGGGCACGTTAAGCCGTTGGTCCCGGCTATTAGCCGTAAAAATACCTCCATCAACCCGCAGTGGAGCAGCGTGGTGGAGTATGCTCTATACCCCCTCCGGTTGATTGAGGGGAGGCCTGTGCCCAGCAGTGGGACGTATATAGGCAGTTTATGTATGTTATGTATTAAGTAAAGCAAAGTGTTGTTAATTTACGGTTAGTATAATTTTAATTACATTTATTACCCCCGACGGAACGGAGCAGGTATATGCGTTTAGGGTGAGAGATGTTTGTGTGTGCGTTTGTGCAAAGTAATGTTACCACCTATCTTTTAAACTAATGATCCGATTTTGAGGCGGTTTTCAATAACGGGATTGTGTTTGATGAGTTCATGTTCTTAGACAGGTGTGATGGCTGTAACTCACTAGGGGGTGCCACAATATTAGTGCAAAACAATGTTGCAATATAATCAAAACGAAATGTCCGATTACAATAAATTCTGTTTTCGGCAATGTGTACGTGGTAGCTTATTGCATGTTCCCAAATAATATAAAAATTACGTCTTTCTAGAGGGTGCTACAATATTAGTGAAAAATAGTATTGCAATAATATTAAAACGAATTGTCCAATTTCAATGCGGTTTTCAGCAATGGGTTCGTAGTTGAATGGTGCATGGTCTAAGATAAGTCTTATGATATTAACTCACTAGGAGGCGCTGCTATATTAGTGTGAAACGTTTATATTGCAATATTATTAAAATTAAAACGTATTGTCTGATTTCAATGCGGATTTCAGGAATGAGTTCGTGGGTGATTGGTGCATGTTTTCAGATGAGTGTTATAGAGGTAACTTTAAACAGAAAGCAACTGTATAATATATAATAAGGGACTTAATATTATGTGGTAGGATGAATCACACTTATTGTTTTGCGAGATCTTACCTACACATTATATAGATTATGATTCGTATATGCTCTCTAAAAAGTCTGAAATAAAATTAAGCAAAATTAAAAATTTTGGAAAAACCCACGACGGTAAAAATATCATCGAAAAAGAATAAAATAACTCAAAACCCCCGACTTAACCCAATTATTATGTAACGAAATATTATATTAGACTTAAAAATACTTTCTAAAAAAGAGTTGATATCTCGAGACATCGATAATAGATATACTTAAGTACCTAAACAATGAATATGGATGTTTACAGTTTTTTCCTAACGTGTCTGTTTCTCGAAGATATACTTAAATGTAGCGATAATAATTTTACCATAATACATAACCGAGGAATATCCGTCGGGGGCTGCCATTAACCCAGCTAAAGTTTTTCTAGTGACGTGAATACAATTATTGAAGAATTGTAGATGTTTAACGACGACATAAAATACACTTATGAGTATGATTAAATTTCTGTTGAAATTTCATATAGAAAAGGCAGCCCCCGACGGATATTCCTCGGTTATGTATTATGGTAAAATTATTATCGCTACATTTAAGTATATCTTCGAGAAACAGACACGTTAGGAAAAAACTGTAAACATCCATATTCATTGTTTAGGTACTTAAGTATATCTATTACCGATGTCTCGAGATATCAACTCTTTTTTAGAAAGTATTTTTAAGTCTAATATAATATTTCGTTACATAATAATTGGGTTAAGTCGGGGGTTTTGAGTTATTTTATTCTTTTTCGATGATATTTTTACCGTCGTGGGTTTTTCCAAAATTTTTAATTTTGCTTAATTTTTTATAATGAAGTGTCATCGTCTGAATCTCTTGAGTTGCTTATTATTAGGTATTTTGTGTGTACTATTTATATAAGTAGGTATATATGCTAGGTTATGTATATAGGTTAGGTATATATTATATATTATATTTGTAAGTATGTTATATATTTATTTGCATGTATTTGTTGTTAAGTTGTATGCATAGTTTGTACCCGCAATCTTTCAATTATTTTTTTTTTTTTACCTTTTTCCTCACCTTATGGTTGTCTGGAAGAAATCGCTTTAAGCGATAAGGCCGCCATTTGCCATGTACTTAGTTAAGAGACTTTTTGTAATTATTTCTTTTTATTTTGGTGCAATAAAGTGTATTTGTATTGTATTGTATTGTAACAATATGTGCAGTTTATGTATGCTTATCTATTTGACTTTACTGACGCGTACGGAATGACTACTTACGACTTATTTTGACTGGACTATTTTATATTTTGTTTTACGTTTGGGTTATGTGTCAATTTTTACAATGGAAATTGTGCCTATTGCCACATAGACTGAACGAAATGCTCTTCTTGTAGTTCTGTGTCTTGGAATCCATATTGCTGGGTAATAAAGGTAATTATTGCCTGGAAATGGGGAAATCAATATGCAGGATGAGGTAATCATGTTTTAGAGGTAACCTCATGGATTTACATTTTTATCTCATTCTTTGTGAATCTATACTGATGGTTCAGTTTGGGTTGTAACCTTGCTGTGTTTTATTGTAGTTAGAATTCCCTCGAGGATTCTTTTCGAGAACCAATCTTGTGTTGACCCCAGGATGAACCGCTATGGTTTCAGCCAGCGCTGCGACTTTGGATAGTAAGGTTGGATTGCCTCCTTGGTAAAAGCCGGTCGCAAAGGCCGGTCATTGGATGGGTGACCACAAAAAAAAAAGTTTTCATTTCGAGCTCCTCCGTGCTTCGGAAGGCACGTTAAGCCGTTGGTCCCGGCTGCATTAGCAGTCGTTAATAACCACCAATCCGCACTGGGCCCGCGTGATGGTTTAAGGCCCGATCTCCCTATCCATCCATAGGGAAGGCCCGTGCCCCAGCAGTGGGGACGTTAATGGGCTGATGATGATGATGCCTCCTTGGTAATGCTCTCTCTAATAATTCTATTATGATCCTCTCTGGGACTAATCAGTTTCTCATGGCTTATTAAGTCATGTAAATCATTTAACTTACAAATTTATTTTGAAGTATAAAAGTCTGGATACCATGAGATGAAGGTAATGGCTTTTAATAAACTTATACAATTTATTTGTGTTATTTTATTATTAACCTACCTGATTATACCTTATAATGTCACTGCTGCCAGATAGTGACATACCTATCATTATAACCTATACCTTGTCCCGGGGTTTACCTGGCCTGATTTCACTATGTGTTTACTATATGTAATATTATTGCAATAATGCATTTATGCATAACAATTACATCCAGTTTGACTGCATATATTCTTGTGTTTCATGGTTGGTGTCATATTCATGACCATCCATCTCACATTCATACTTATTCTGGTGGCTGGTGTTATTGCAATGCCGCTGAAGCCATAGTAGGGACGTTAGGGACATTTTTGCTTAGTATACTCGGGGGTCAATCCAGTTCGGTAGTCTCTGCTTCTGTTGATCCTCTTGCACTCTGGTGTATTAGGGGGACGATCAGTGATGAGTAGCTGCATATTGACCTCCGGTTGCTAAGTCGCTCATTTTTCTTATCTTTAGCGCCATGGCTATGGTGCTGACTATGCATCACAATGACTTTTGTTAGATTGGATGTAAATCTGTCTAACTTAAATAATTTTATTACATATGTGAAATTGGTGTTGGGAAGCTCTTCCCTTTACCTACCAATTTATTTTACCTAATGCTTCTGATAGGCCACTTTTATGTGCATATCAATTATTGGATCCGTTCCATAGACCCATTTGTTGTTGATGAGGGGGGCCAGACGAGCGATGATGAGGCCACATTGGTTTTGAGCGATGGTCGGGATTCTTTACCACCTTTCTTTTTTAATTATCTACTATTTCTTATGTTATTCGTAAGCTTTAAGATAAGATTTTTACTTTCAGTCTATTACATCATATATTAAGTTTCTAACCAATTTCTTACTTTCTTATTAGTCTTTATAAGTAGTATATTATGTTAGTATTATTCTTTATTTACATGCCCTCAATAACATGCATTCATATCTGACTCAGCTACCTTCATATAAAATAATTTAAGTTACTACAAAACACAACATAAGGTCCTACTTTTATACTAGACGATTACAACAATATTGGCCATTTTAATCACTTAGTTGAGTATAACCCAGAGTCGAATCCTGGTCAGTTTAGTCGTGGGTTAGTTATGGAATTATTTAACTACTTAAAGGAGGTGGGGTGTTACAACTCCACTCCATTAAAAATACACTCGCCTGCAAAACTATGTACTACAATTTTAAAATTCCTTTTTTTGTAAACTTTAGAAGTGAGAGATTTAAAATAAAAATATTCTACTAGATAATTTTATCAGCTTTCTTTGTAACTATTGAAATACTTACTTACATAAGTAAGTAGTAACCATCTTACTTTCGGACAATCAAGTGATCAGCCTGTTATGTCCTAACCAAACTAGGGATTAGAAAGTAATTTTTGTCATTTTTCCCTACCGGGATTCTAACCCGGGACCTCCGGATTGTGTTTAAAGTTTATTATAGAGAAATCATCAGCAAGCATGTTTGGCTGAATGAAGTCGTAAGTGTTAGTTCGAGAAACCATATTTAAACTTACTTTAGAACGCTGTGAAGTATAGATAGTATACTTTAGTAGACAGTCAATATGTTTATGTTGTTTGGAAAATTTGGTAGGTGTAAGTAGTATAATTACGAGTATAACCAAAGACTTAGTAGCGCGAGTCTCTATAAGTTTTAGATTTCTAGATATATTTTTTTAAATTTGTTTGTTGTGTTTATTTTTTTAAATGTTATAGAAGGTTGATTCTTTGCAGGAACCATCCGTACACGGCGCGCCCCGTGGCCTGAGCCGTTGTTCACCTCGTCGCCCAACCCGTCGCCGGCACTGTCGCCCTCCTCGTCGGCCAACTCGCCGCCGGCCCCGTCTCCCGTTTGTTCGCCCGACCCATCGCACTACCTACGGCCGGCCGTGTCGCCTGCCCCGTCACTCGGACCATGGTCGGTTCCGTCTCCTACCCCGTCACTCGGATCATGGTCGGCTCCGTCGCCTACCCGGTCACTCGGAGAATGGCCGGCCCCGTCTCCCGTCCATTCGCCCAAGTCGACGCCCGCCCCGTCAGCCAACTCGTCGCTGACCCTGCCACCGATCCGGTGTCCCGTGCCGGCACCCAACCGGTCGCCAAGGCCGGCCCTGTCGCCTACCCCGTCACTCGAACCATGGTCGGTTCCGTCTCCTACCCCGTCACTCGGACGATGGTCGGCTCCGTCTCGTACCCTGGCACTCGAGCCATGGCCGGCTCCGTCGCGTACCCGGTCACTCGGAGAATGGCCGGCCCCGTCTCCTGTGCCGGCACCCTACCGGTCGCCATGGCCGGCCCTGTCGCCTTCCCCGTCACTCGAACCATCGTCGGTTCCGTCTCCTACCCCGTCACTCGGACCATGGCCGGCTCCGTCGCGTACCCGGTCACTCGGAGAATGGCCGACCCCGTCTCCCGTGCCGGCACCCTACCGGTCGCCCTGGCCGGCCCTGTCGCCTTCCCCGTCACTCGAACCATCGTCGGTTCCGTCTCCTACCCCGTCACTCGGACCATGGCCGGCTCCGTCGCGTACCCGGTCACTCGGAGAATGGCCGGCCCCGTCTCCCGTGCCGGCACCCTACCGGTCGCCATGGCCGGCCCTGTCGCCTACCCCGTCACTCGAACCATCGTCGGTTCTGTCTCCTACCCCGTCACTCGGACCATGGCCGGCTCCGTCGCGTACCCGGTCACTCGGAGAATGGCCGGCCCCGTCTCCCGTGCCGGCACCCTACCGGTCGCCATGGCCGGCCCTGTCGCCTTCCCCGTCACTCGAACCATCGTCGGTTCCGTCTCCTACCCCGTCACTCGGACCATGTCCGGCTCCGTCGCCTACCCGGTCACTCGGAGAATGGCCGGCCCCGTCTCCCGTGCCGGCACCCTACCGGTCGCCATGGCCGGCCCTGTCGCCTTCCCCGTCACTCGAACCATCGTCGGTTCCGTCTCCTACCCCGTCACTCGGACCATGGCCGGCTCCGTCGCCTACCCGGTCACTCGGAGAATGGCCGGCCCCGTCTCCCGTGCCGGCACCCTACCGGTCGCCATGGCCGGTGAAACGGAAATCTTTTACTACCTATAGACAAGGTAAGTAAATAGGAAATGGTGTTATGAAAATACAGAATGTTTCAGAAATTTATAAAGTGGTGTTTACCTGAAGGGCACAGCTAGATGTTATAGACCGGTGAGCATGAGACAAAGAAAACTCCCTTTGAATCCGTACAATGTATATTCTTATAACATTTAATTAACAAGTACAACCATAGGTAGGTGAACACCCTATGGAGGGAGACAGGTCGCGCTTTGGTCCGTCAGGTTAATTGTCACTCCGTTACAACCATGGGATATCACTATGTTTAAAACACTGTCCGTACACCTGTAGGCACCTCACTTACTCGAGGACCTCCGACTATCAGGCCTACCTGAGGCGTTCCGGAATACCGTACAGGTGATGAGTTGAGGCCGGCTCAGGCCAGGGCGTGCTGGACGATGGCGGCGCAGCGGGCCAACTGTTACGCAGCTGGCGGGCTGCACGTCCACCGGTCAACCTCGCAGTCCTTCACCGGGCCTTATCCGGAGTGTTGACAAAAGGAGAGGCGCGGCACATCCACATGCGCGCCGCACAAAGGAAAGCTTCGACGTGCAAACAACCAAGGCAAGCTCCGCCGAAATGAAGCTTGAAATAACTTGCAAACGCAGAAGAAAACAGTAGCAATCTTCATTCACAAAATTTGTTGAAATAGTCTGATCCAATCATAAACTTCTTCATAGAACTTAAAAACGTCAGAAATTTGAACAAAACTTTAAAGACGTTAAAACAATTAAAACTCAAAAACTTTAAAAACTCAAAAACTTTAAAAAACAAAAACCCCATCTGCAACAAGGAATGGCAATGATTAGCATGTGGTTCAGCTGACAGCGTGGCAAGGCAACTCACGAGTGTAAAACAAAGAAAATATCCCAAGTAGCAAACAAGAATTGTGATTAAGTCATATATGTCTAAACTTTAGCTAAAGTGAGATTTATCCAAATCAAATAGGACTTATTAGGACTTCATAAATTCATTTCCTTCTTTAATACTATATAGTTTTCAACAAATCCTACTTTAGATAATTTAGAATACACAAAACCAAGTTAAGTATTCTCAAAACTATTTAGTCTTATCTCAGCCTACTGTTAAGTCTAAAAGTATATTTTTACTTTACTCAGATTATTTGAAGGCTCACTTAATACTAAATTGATTTACTGAAGTATCAGTTTAGTCTTGTAAAGTAAAAAAGGAATTGCCTAGATATACTTAAGGCAATTTTAATACTAAGCTTTGAGATTAGATTAGTTAAGATTATTTGTTGCTCTTATACAAGACTGTTTTATTCGTTTTTGACTACAAAAAGTAAAACATAAGAAAAGTCTATTCACTGGACGATAAAATCGAAATAGAAGCAAGCAGAAAGATGGACGAAGTTCAAAAAATAAAAAGATCTGGTGGTTTTCGAATGCAGAAAATGAAATACAGAAAATTAACCTGTGATAATGCACATCCTACTGTTTTTGTTAGCGATGCGATATCTTCTTCATTGCTATCATTTTTTTCTATCGATTAGTATAACACAATCATTCAATTTTGTCAAAAAAATCGTAAGTTCCTGTTTTTCAATTCCGAACCAGCGTGTTGTACCTACGTCTCGCACAAATCTTCTCAAAAATGATTAAACTAGTCTAACCTAGTCTAAGCGCACGGCAACACTACACCATGAAAAATCGAGTTTTATATTAAAAACCTGCTAAGTTCAAATTTAAAAGTAGGTACCTATTAGTCTAATAATAAATAAATACTTTTCTTTCTTCTTTCATTCTTTCTTTTAATAATTTTAAAAATGTACCTATTTTTAACAAAGTTTCATTGACAATCATAAACATATCTATTTTAAGTTTTGTATATGGTAAAATGCATTTAAAGTGGGCATTAGATTCGCTTCCAATATTTTTTTAGCTTGATAAAGTCATCGGGAACTTGGTCGCCATTTTTAACAATAATGTTTTTGGTGGAATTAGAAACTACCGTGCACACGCACGTCGTTAATCAAATTGCAAGGGTTCTTCGTGTATACAATATTCAACGGATACTCGTTAATTTTTACAAAAATCACATTGTATCCGTTGGCAATTAGAAGCGCGGTGATCGTACCAACTTTGCGTCAGCGAACCATGTACCTATGAGAATGTATGCGCGGTGACTCGTTAGCAAATTGAGTTTGTTTGTAACTAAAAAACTTTGCTAACGATAATATTGAACTTGGCTCTCATTTCACATTTATGTTTTTGATTGGAAATCATTACTTTTTGTAGGTAAGTACATATCCTCGTAACGCGTGGGTCCTTTTAAAAGGACAAATTCAAAACTAAAAGTCGACTTTATAAAAATAAAACATTTGAATACCTATTAAACTTGTTTAAGATTCACGGTAAGTTAAAAAAAATATATGCCAGTAAAATGGATGAGAGTTGTGTTGTATCATGGGCGAAAAGCTGACAACCTATCACCGCTAAACACATGTTCCAACTTGCTTACCTACCCTCATAGTACTTGTCGAATGTGGCATCAAGTGGTTCCATGATCACTTAGTGCTCTGCCTACCCCGATAGGGCATATAGGCGTGATATGTTATGTTAAGTTAATCTACATACCTACCACAAAAAGACCGGCTGTCATGAGTTTTGATTACTTACTGATTCTTACATCTATAGTTAGGTACAGGCACTAATTAGGTATTTATGTTAAGCGTTCATAATAGAATCTAATTATTTAAAAGTTGCTAGTTTTTTTTTCCTTTGTATTCATCTAATTACCTATCTGCATACCAAATTTTAACTTTCTAGGTCATCTGCAACTGGGTTAGAGTTTTGATCTATATATCAATGATAAAAATGAGGATTTTTGGATATTAATATCTAAATAACCGTTTGAGATAAGCTTATGAAATTTAGAACACATATGTATGTTGCAAGTCTCAATATATGAGCCAAATTTGATACGTTTATGTGATATAGTTTTTGATTTATGAGGGGGTCAAAAGTGGCTCCAGATGGTTCGTGTAATATTACACACGGTGCGGCTCACCAGTTCTATTTCTTGAACTTGGCTTGACACGCTACCGCGTGTCTAGATACTTTTCTTTCTTCTTTCATTTCATTATTCCTTTTAATAATTTTAAAAATGTACCTATTTTTAACTAAGCTTTATTCACAATCATAAATATATTTTAAGTTTTGTGTATGGTTAAATGCATTTAAAGTGAGCATTAGATTCGATTCCAATATGTTTTTAGCTTGATAAAAGTCATCGGGAATTTGGCCGCCTTTATTAACAATAATGTTTTTGGTGGGATTAGAAACTACCGCGCACACACACGACGTTAATCAAATTGCAAGGGTTCTTCGTATATACAATATTCAACGGACACTCGTAAATTTTTACAATAATCACATTGTTTCCGTTGGCAATTAGAAGCGCGGTGATCGTACCTATTTTGCGTCAGCGAACCATGTAGGTAACCTATGAGAATGTATGCGCGGAGACTCATTAGCAAATTGAGTTTATGTTTGTTAGTTCCATTTCTGATAAATATTAAACAATTAAGTAAATCACATTCCTATCCAAGTAAGAACTTAGCATAACAATATTGTTTATCTTCCACGAGTCGAAAAACTTACCTCTTAAACAAACATACTTTCCATACGTTTTAAAAGCTCGTTCGATTTTAATTGTTACTTGTTACATAGCTAATTCTGGCACAAAATAAACAAACATGATTTTAAGACAATACCTACTTCACTAAATCAAAATAGAGGATAACTTTAGATATAAGAGTTTTAAGTAGGAATTCACTAAATACTTTTTGTCTTAAGTGGGTATACTCCTAGACAATTAAAGTAAAATTTATCTTAACTAGTACTTGATGAAGTGCAACTTGACTTTACTTTTCTAAACTGATTCTTACGAAATCAATTGTTTCTAAAGTCTTACTTCATTTAGAAAAATATTACTTAACGCCATTTTGCACTTACGGGACGAAAACAAGTAATTTTTTTTGACAATATTATCGTCAAAAACTGAAGTAAATTAATATAATATTTCTGTTGTAGTAACAATTACTGCGTTCAGCTGTCACATATTAATAGAAAATGAATTTATCTGTACCATATGTCACCATTTTTTTTATTTGCTGAATAATCAATACAAATTTTATTATTATTTTTCTGGTATATTCAAGGCCCTTCTGTTTTTTAACACTTTCTATCGATTTTACACGAGAAACAATCATGCGTTTATAATTTCCTGTATGTGAAACGGCGGAATAACCTTTTGTTAAAATAACAACTAGTATTTTAGTCGCCATTTTCTTACAGACTTCATTTCTTGTGTTAATGTAAATGTTCGCCATTATATTCTAAAATAAAGACGCGTGAAGTAAAAATCGTTTTAAGTATGACCTGAAGTTTTACTTCGTTAAGTTACAATTGACTCAGTGCAATTCAATCCTATAGTCTTAACTAAGTATTGTAGATATCTTCAAGTATACATTCTTGGTATTAAGTGATACTACAAGAATTCTAAGTTTAGAATACGCAAGAACATTGTCTAAAGTAGGGTTTAAGTCTGACTTAGCGTTGTCTTAAGTCTGTCTTGTATAAGAGTTAAAGTATGTGCCCACTTTTACTAAACTGTGTCTTCAAGATATCTTGAGGGATATCTTGGAGACATATAAGACTTATCCAAGACAAGGGCTTGATTTAGTCTACTTGCCTTCAAGATATCTACAATTCTCTTTTAAGACAATCGGTTGCTACTACTTACAGGTTCATCCGGGATAGTTGGGCATCGCTCGGATGAAACCTAAACCCACCCACTGGACCTTCGGCGATGGGATTTCAGTGATGTTGCTGAAAACAAGGACCTCGAGGTTATCACAAAGTTGGTGCAAAAATATGCACGAAGAATTGCGAGGACTCACCATCTCGGTTAAGTTATTTATTTAAATCGAGACATCGGCTCTTGATGTCGCCGATAAATCGTGGCTTTTAATTTGCCCACATTATTGTTACGGCAGTGGAGTCTCCGGCGCTCTCGCGACGTCCCCACTTTCCATAACCTGTCTCTCAGCTCAGCCACCTGTCAGTCTGACACACGAACCCACAATATTGCCAAACTAGAAAAAATCTACCAAACCATAAATTCGCCGAATCAACGACAACAATCGATCGACTTGTTTGATCCCAAAATTTAAACAATATAATTATAATATATCAAAATAAATGTTGCAGATAATTTTAATATAATAATTTAGAACAAAAGAAAATTATTAAAATGTTCGGGCCCATCGATAACCCTGCAGCGCCATCTGTGATTTCCTGCGGGTAAAATATAAAACAACGATATATCGCCAGAAACCACAAGATGTCGCTACAAGGCTCGTTGGTCCGAAAACCGAAATGCTTCGTTACAATACCCCCCTACCCACGAGAGGTTTCGAACTGGGTGAGAAACACGGCTGCCCTCAGCCATAGAGCCTGGGGCGCACAACCAGTCTAAATTTAAAAACTGTCTCCAAAGACGAGACGACAAAACAATTCTATGGACGTAACGAAGCACAAACAACATCTACACAGCACAACCCTAAGCACAACAATTACCCCGACCTGTTATTCATCACCATTCATTGATCACCTTTCACTTCTTTCATATAGTAGCACCCAGTATCCATTTCACTGGGTGTCACCCACATTCATACCCCTGATGAGCTGACGACTCTCATAGTGTCACTCGATACCCCAATTCTAAAGACAAAGACAAAAAACAAAACAACAGTTGCTAGCCACTCTACAGTCGTTGGTAATTATAGCTACCGATTCCAAATTCACCTCAGGAGTCGATGGTAGCTATACTTACCAATAGTCGGGGTTCCGTTAGGGTGACCAATTTTATGGATTAACTAGTTTTAAAAGCTAGTATAGATTATAAAATTATACTAGTATTGTGTACTATAAAAATCCTTACTAGGTGGTATTTGCATCTCTTCCCTATGAGTTGGTAACATTAAAAAAACAACTGTTAAAGTCTGACGAGTGTTGGTCGAGTCTACTGTCAACTACTGTGTTTGCGAGTGAGTGTTTTAGACAAGAAATATGCCGTAAGTATATAAAATATATTATTTTTATTGATTAGCATACATCTTGAATATATCCTCTACCGTTTTCTACAAAAACCTGAACATTTAAGTCATGATTTTGTTCCAAAAACGTTAAGAGAAAAATATCGTATCAAAAAACGGCTCCTGACACTACAATGGAGGCAAATTACAGAATATTACACGACGCATTATATTTTATAATGTTTTAAATATATCACGTTACTTATTAGTTACTCGTGGAAACACATTATTTACCGAAATAAACAATTATTTCAGCAGATGCCCAGGATATTGATTACAGGGTACACCAAATTTGGTCAACTTTCATCATGGTAACTAAACCTACCATCGACTTATCTGGGTTTAAGGGTTCGTACAAACGGAGCGCTAGCGTTATTTTAACTTCAGTTTTAAACAATGACTTTTTTTTTTCAGAGATGCTATAGTTCAGCTATAGAGAGGAGACAGAGAGTAATTACAAAAAAAAAAAAACGAATTACCAAACTGTCAGTAGATGTCCGACAGGAGCTTACGGACAGAAAGCGGCAGGCGCAATTAGATTTTGCAATAAGGCCGCCTTTTGTCTCTAGTGTCTCGATTTATTTATGTTTGGTACGTCATTTTGTGCAATCAAGTATATTGTATTGTAAGACTGTCATTTTAAATTCTAATAAAAAAATATATTTTTAAGGTCCGAATGATAAGTGCTTGGTAAAAAATGTAAATAAAACAAGCATTCAATTATAAATTGGTTTTAGTTCATATTAATAAACCTTAATTTTTCTACTGGTTTTCTTTAATTCCTGAAATCACATACACAAAATGTTAATCTTACCCCGTTATTGGTAACTATAGTTACCATCGACTTAAAAAGGCAGGAACGCTCAGTGCGAACAGAAACTTAGCGAGGGCGGCCATCTTGGTAAGAATACGGTGTTACAAATAAGTCGTCACCAGGTGTTATATTTATATTTCTTGTGTTTAAACTAAGTAACATTAAAATATAATTTGAATACTAGTAAAAAGTGTAAGAAATGCGCTTTCAAATAAAAATTATTACAATCCCTAGAACATGATACTTTACATGCTATTAACAGGCATGGCTGGGATAACTGAAAAAATGAGCGGATTCTGTCAATTCTAATTGGATTTGAGATAGATTTTATAATGTAATCTTTTTTTATTTTTATCTAATTAGAATCATTGCACGTCTGGCTTGCTGTTTCTGAATTTTCTTTATTATAGCCACAGTAGTTTTTGAGTTACAAGCCTATTTATAACACGCCACGATATCGCCCACCGAACGCCGCGCAAGTTCGAAATGCCTGGACTGTTGAGGCTAGATTTGCTAGTGCGCCTGGACTGTCAAGTGGCTAGAGGCTTATTTAAGGAGTCACTACCCGCTCCGTCGAAAAACAAAAAAAATAGTCAACCTAATGAGGTTTCCTATTTAAATGAATTTCTAATAAATGGCTACTATAAAGCCTAAAAAAATGTTGTCACGAGCAACATAAAAAACTATCTTAAATAGTTGGCTATAACCGCCTAAACAAAAAACATAAAAATATGAAACGCTAAGTTGAGCGTTCATAAAAACGCTGCGTTGCAGACGCTAGTGTGTATGGGCCTTATCAGCGCACCATTAACACACAAAAAAAAAAACATTAAACATAAACAAACATAAAACATCTATTGGTAAATGTACCTAGTTATTTTAAAATCAAAAGACTAATTAATAGTCTTTAACTACATAAAAAGATATGTGTTTGTTATAAATAGGTTGTTACTAGGTCCTAATGACACAAGTAACCCCAAAAAATTTTTCTAAATGTTATTGAATGCTAACCATGAAAAGGAAAAATTCTCCAATGAGTGACCGCAAGCTTTAAGATTCCCAATCTGCTTCGATTTGATGTCCCTATCGACAGACTCCGTGCATACTACACGCTCAAGACGGTGATGAAGATGATTATACAAAGCCCTAGCACGCATAAGGTGATGACGTTCCCTAGACTTCACTGCAGTATCAATCTTTGCCTGCAGCTCCTTCAGCTTTTCGGTGATAATTGGGAATTCGGCCTGTGGCTTCCGCTCATCGTCCAGTATTTCATCCGGAGAGAAACCAGTGATCAACTCCCTAAGCTGCTTCTTCATTTTGAGAACAATATCAGCTGGTGCTTCAGCACAAATACTCACTCCATATACCAACTCATCACGGAGCAGTGATTGTAAACCAACAGTTTGGATATCCATGGTTGTGTCTTAGCTATAATTTCAAGTTTGAAAAGAGTTCTGAAGTTAACTAAGTAAATTTATATCAAAATGTACCCGTCTGCCTCCAAAACTTAATTTCTAAAATATGTACAAAATTTTCATATAATATAAACCAAATAAGTGTAATTATCACACAACATCAATTCTCAGTCTATCCCTGTAAATAATTTTCAAAACAATAAAAGAAACAACAGTGTTTTTTAATTAATTTTGTTTAAGGTTATGTTTTAAATATATTAAATGTTTATTGTCACGTAAATATATTGTTGTAATTATATAAAGATTGTAAAGCAAGTGTACTACTATATATTTCTCAATATAGTTGTTATTTCCAAAACCAAATAAGCAAAATGTTTGCCAAGCAGCGGCACAACTAACAATATGATGATGAAGCAAAGCTACAAAATATCAATTTCCACTCAATGTCCTGTTGTAAATGTTATCAAAAAACTATCTTTATAGCTGATGTTTTGAAAGTAATATTAATTGTTTTAATAATAAATGGTAAATTATGTTTGTTTTTTAATTATTTATGTCCAAATTTTATCAAAACAACTCAATACTGATAAAAAAAAAATATAGCTAGTAAGTATCAAAAAATGTTCAAATTTGGTTTTAACCTGAAATTTATACAAACAAGGTTAAAAAAAAGTAAACACAAATGTAGTATTAAAATGACAATAAGCCCTAGACCAGTTTGGTCATAAAATTGGGTTTAAAACTTATTGTACAAAATAAGTATTTAAGTTAGGTCTCTTTAGGAGGCCTAGAACCTTACTTATACTAAGAAACAGACACAACTTAACCTAGGATGCAACATAAACACAAACAATTCACACAAAATCCCATCACTTTTAATAATAAAAAAATAAAATACACTGTTTTCACAAAATTTATTCTTAAAGTTTATGCCAACACCACTTATATTCTAAAATGGTTGTACAGAGCGACAATTTCACCAAGAAGGGCGCCACTGAAACGGAAATCTTTTACTACCTATAGACAAGGTAAGTAAATAGGAAATGGTGTTATGAAAATACAGAATGTTTCAGAAATTTATAAAGTGGTGTTTACCTGAAGGGCACAGCTAGATGTTATAGACCGGTGAGCATGAGACAAAGAAAACTCCCTTTGAATCCGTACAATGTATATTCTTATAACATTTAATTAACAAGTACAACCATAGGTAGGTGAACACCCTATGGAGGGAGACAGGTCGCGCTTTGGTCCGTCAGGTTAATTGTCACTCCGTAACAACCATGGGATATCACTATATTTCAAAACACTGTCCGTACACCTGTAGGCACCTCACTTACTCGAGGACCTCCGACTATCAGGCCTACCTGAGGCGTTCCGGAATACCGTACAGGTGATGAGTTGAGGCCGGCTCAGGCCAGGGCGTGCTGGACGATGGCGGCGCAGCGGGCCAACTGTTACGCAGCTGGCGGGCTGCACGTCCACCGGTCAACCTCGCAGTCCTTCACCGGGCCTTATCCGGAGTGTTGACAAAAGGAGAGGCGCGGCACATCCACATGCGCGCCGCACAAAGGAAAGCTTCGACGTGCAAACAACCAAGGCAAGCTCCGCCGAAATGAAGCTTGAAATAACTTGCAAACGCAGAAGAAAACAGTAGCAATCTTCATTCACAAAATTTGTTGAAATAGTCTGATCCAATCATAAACTTCTTCATAGAACTTAAAAACGTCAGAAAATTGAACAAAACTTTAAAGACGTTAAAACAATTAAAACTCAAAAACTTTAAAAACTCAAAAACTTTAAAAAACAAAAACCCCATGTGCAACAAGGAATGGCAATGATTAGCATGTGGTTCAGCTGACAGCGTGGCAAGGCAACTCACGAGTGTAAAACAAAGAAAATAACTTACAGGTTCATCCGGGATAGTTGGGCATCGCTCGGATGAAACCTAAACCCACCCACTGGACCTTCGGCGATGGGATTTCAGTGATGTTGCTGAAAACAAGGACCTCGAGGTTATCACAAAGTTGGTGCAAAAATATGCACGAAGAATTGCGAGGACTCACCATCTCGGTTAAGTTATTTATTTAAATCGAGACATCGGCTCTTGATGTCGCCGATAAATCGTGGCTTTTAATTTGCCCACATTATTGTTACGGCAGTGGAGTCTCCGGCGCTCTCGCGACGTCCCCACTTTCCATAACCTGTCTCTCAGCTCAGCCAGCTGTCAGTCTGACACACGAACCCACAATATTGCCAAACTAGAAAAAATCTACCAAACCATAAATTCGCCGAATCAACGACAACAATCGATCGACTTGTTTGATCCCAAAATTTAAACAATATAATTATAATATATCAAAATAAATGTTGCAGATAATTTTAATATAATAATTTAGAACAAAAGAAAATTATTAAAATGTTCGGGCCCATCGATAACCCTGCAGCGCCATCTGTGATTTCCTGCGGGTAAAATATAAAACAACGATATATCACCAGAAACCACAAGATGTCGCTACAAGGCTCGTTGGTCCGAAAACCGAAATGCTTCGTTACACCGGCCCTGTCGCCTACCCCGTCACTCGAACCATCGTCGGTTCCGTCTCCTACCCCGTCACTCGGACCATGGCCGGCTCCGTCGCGTACCCGGTCACTCGGAGAATGGCCGGCCCCGTCTCCCGTGCCGGCACCCTACCGGTCGCCATGGCCGGCCCTGTCGCCTTCCCCGTCACTCGAACCATCGTCGGTTCCGTCTCCTACCCCGTCACTCGGACCATGGCCGGCTCCGTCGCCTACCCGGTCACTCGGAGAATGGCCGGCCCCGTCTCCCGTGCCGGCACCCTACCGGTCGCCATGGCCGGCCCTGTCGCCTACCCTGTCACTCGAACCATCGTCGGTTCCGTCTCCTACCCCGTCACTCGGACCATGGCCGGCTCCGTCGCGTACCCGGTCACTCGGAGAATGGCCGGCCCCGTCTCCCGTGCCGGCACCCTACCGGTCGCCATGGCCGGCCCTGTCGCCTTCCCCGTCACTCGAACCATCGTCGGTTCCGTCTCCTACCCTGTCACTCGGACCATGGCCGGCTCCGTCGCCTACCCGGTCACTCGGAGAATGGCCGCGGCCCCGTCTCCCGTTCATTCGCTCAACAATAGCCGTCGCCTAACTCGTCGCTCAACTCGTCGCCGTCTGAGTACTACTAAACATCCGTAAATAGGTAATGTTAATTTCTATTCAATTAAATACTCGCACAAAATTGATTGCGCTACCTGTTTTAATAAAGGATATTTATTTACTGTTTTTAAATATTATAGCAGATGTTGCCGAATCCGCTGGCGTGAAGGCAAACTACTAACAAACCCAACACTAAACTAAAAGCCAAGATAGGCGAAGCGCAAGTGCCATGATCACGGGACGACGAAACAATGTACGTATAGAAATACATAATTACTGAAAATTTCAGCTGTGGAGCTGTTGCGTTTTTTGAGATACAGTTGATGTTTCTTACTAAAGGTAGGAGAAATAAAAGGTTTCGAAGGAGCGGCGAGTGGTAATTTTATGTAGGGTATTAATGACATTGTAACGAATATACTAAGGGGATGACTCAGACTATGATTCTGAGTTAATATCAAGTGGAATTTTCCGTCGCAAAATTCATGATGATTTTTTAGACTTTTTTGATAATTTTCAATTCTATACTTTTGCGATGGAAAATTCTACTTGATATTAATCAGAGTAATCAACTGAATCACCCCTCTCACTATTTGTTACGATGTCACCTTACACCCCATACAAATAAATACAGGTAGCCATACAAGTACGTACGGGTGTTAGTGACACCATAACCAATACTGAAGGGGATGCTTCAGACCATGATTCCGAGTCGATATCAAGTGGAATTACCTGTTGAAAAAGTTTTCTTCTGTACTTTTGCGACGGAAATTTCCACTTGATATCAACTCAGAATCATGGTCTGAATCATCCCTCGAAGTTTTCGTTACGATGTCACTAACACTCCGTATACATTAATTAGCTCTGTATATTGTAATTATTTCCATCTCTGTTATCATGTATCAGTCAGTATCTATCTAATCTTACTGACGCCTTATGAGTCGCATTTTTAGGTGTGGATTGGCTTGCTGGTGGTGATGTGTCTAAGTTACCACGCGTCAAAGTGCTCGGCTTTCTGTTTTCGATTTGAGATTTTTTTTCTTCAATCTTCTTTAATTCCGATGATTCTAGCACTATTTTTTGATCCATAGGTGCTAAGTCCTTCTGAATTCGTTTTTCAATAGCTTCTAAGGTCACTTTTGCCATATTGACTTAAATATTGAATATTAATAAGACACGCACGAACACTTCGCGCGCGCACATTGTCTGATTCTTAATAATAATCTGGATTTAATGTGGATAAGTATAAGTAGATTATAATAGACTTCGATGATTAATGAGATTTCAATCCATACTAATATTATAAATGCGAAAGTAACTCTGTCTGTCTGTCTGTCTGTCTGTCTGTCTGTCTGTCTGTCTGTCTGTCTGTTACTCTTTCACGCCTAAACGGCTCAACGGATTTTGATGAAATTTGGTATGGTGATAGATGATAACCTAGAAATGGTCATAGGCTATAAATAATCACGCCATCGTTCTTAGGGGGTAGGCAGTTGGCAGATAACTAAATTGATTTAGTGATTTGTAGTCGTTTTTGTTGGGACTTTTGCTCTTTCACGTCTAAACGGCTGAACGGATTTTAATGAAATTTAGTAAGGTAATAGTTGGTTATCTAAAAACGGTTGTACGAGCAAATTGATCACGTCATCGTACTTAGGGGGTAGGAAGTAGGCAGAAAACTGAATTGAGTTAGTGATTTTTTTATAGTTTTTGCTGGGAGTTTTGTCTATCATGCCTAAACGGCTCAACGGATTTTGATGAAATTTAGTTAGCTGATAGATAGTAATCTAGAAAAGGATATGGCCTATTAATATTTATGCTATCGTACTTAAGGCGTAGGCAGTAGACAGAAAACTAGGTTAGTGATTTTTAATTGTTTGTTTTAAAAGTTTGCCTCATTCACGCCTTAACGTCTGAACGGAATTTTATAAGACTTGGTTAATTTAAAGATAGGATCTTAGGCACGGACACAGGCTACTTTTTATGGCGGGAAAATACCTCATTCCCGCGGAAATCTAGATTTCGTGATCGTGTCAAGAAGCGCATGACGCCATAGCTACTGGAATGATTTCGATGTTTTTTTTTTAAACTGAGTGACCTCAAGTTAGTATTTGATCACTTTTCTAACTTAGAGGGTAGGTAGGCGCCATAATTTAGGGAATTTATGATAAAATTTTGATGCAACTGTCTTTATTAAACAGTTATATCTCATTCCTACAGGAACCTACACATAGCTATAGCTAGCTATCTATTAACATTAAAACTCTTTCTAGAATCACATTACGCCAATTAATTGATCTGATTTGTATAAGTTTTTTTATTCAACTGACTGTTACATTACATACAGATAAAATCTAATTACTTACACCACATAATTAATATAGAACTACATGACTAGCTACGCTTTAAACTTGAGGAGGTAATTCGATAGACATTTATACGAACTTTAAGCCCAATCAATCAATCAATCAATCATAGTAATAAGGTAATACTCATTTTAGACAAAGAAACGGATAGGTAATCAGTTCGTCAACGAAATTATAACACCTACACTTAGTTTGTTTACTATTTAACGAGGGAAAATAATCCTTACTAATATTATAAATGCGAAAGTAACTCTGTCTGTCTGTCTGTCTGTTACGCTTTCCCGCTTAAACCTCTCAACCGATTTTGATTAAATTTGGCACAGACAATCTTTAGACCCTGAGAAAGGACATAGGATACCTTTTATTGCGAAAAGAAGGGACGAAGAGATTGAAATAGGGGTTGAAAGTTTGTATGGGATATTTTAATTTTAAAATATAAATCCATGAAACTTTATATTTAAGCACTTGATAAAAAATAATTAAACATTTGTTCTAGCGTTGCTGAAATTTCGACCAGTGAGGGGGTGAAATGAGGGTTGAAAGTTTGTATGGGAGTTCGTCATTTTTGGGGATAAAACCACGAAACTTTATATTTAGGTACTTGATAAGAAATAAAAAAACAATTTGTTAAAGCGTTTTTGAAAATTCGATCTTTGAGGGGATGAAATAGGTGTTGAAATTTTTTATGAGGTTCGTCATTTTTCAAGATAAAAATATTAAATTTTGTGTTTAGGCACTAAATAACAAACAAAAAATCGTTTGTTCAAGCATTTTGAAATTTTTACCAGTATGGGGGTGAAATACGGGTTGAATGTTTGTATGGGTATTCGTCATTTTTGAAGATAAAACCATGAAACTTGGTACGTAGGTCTCTTAGGATGTGCAGAGTTTTTCCGGATACAAACGGATTTTCCGAAATTCGAACGGAACGGAACGGATTCGGAACGGGAACTACGAAGCCAAACTTTTTGTATACAAAATATTAACCACTGAACCTAGGAACATGATATTTAGTAGTTTTGGGTGTATCAAGTTAAAAAAATTTGGCTTTTGTAGATAAAGTTCCTTTTAACGAATACTCTGCATCGCCGCCACTGCCGTCGGTCGTCGTTCGTCGTCGCGCACATTCGCCGAAGTGTGGCGGCAGTCAACGGCGCTGTCTTGTGGTGGGGGAGCGCACGTGGTGTATACGTGGCCTGCTCGCGAGTGTCGAGTCCAAACAATTTCTACATTTTAACAAATAATAACAAAATAGCAAACGTTGTGTACAAAAAAGTTTTAAATTAGGTCATTTTAAAATATTTTTGTACACAACGTGACGCTGACCCCTGTAAGTGTTCTGGGCATAAGGGACCGATAAATATTCCTAGGTAATTTCTGCCACTCAATGGAATACATAGGTACTTTATAACGACTGTAAACAGATATTTTTTATTTTTTTTAAATATACCTACTTACTCTCTTTTAATGACATGCTATACCGTTCCTTTTATATAATCCTTAATATTCAAATTATAAGTACGCAGACGAAGTCGCGGGTACCAGCTAGTACATTATAATTCATATTGTAAGTGCACTTAAGAAATTATTTTTTTACTTATTAACACAGATCATCTGGCATTGGAGTGGAGTAGGTAGAAACTTCAAACAATGTAGAAATGCATAATTAGTGAATATTTCAGCTGTGGAGCTGTTGCGTTTTTTGAGATACAGTTGATGTTTCTTACTAAAAGTAGGAGAAATAAAAGGTTTCGAAGGAGCGGCGAGTGGTAATTTTATGTAGGGTATTAATGACATTGTAACGAATATACTAAGGGACTATAATTCTGAGTTAATATCAAGTGGAATTTTCCGTCGCAAAATTCATTATGATTTTTTAGACTTTTTTGATAATTTTCAATTCTATACTTTTGCGATGGAAAATTCCACTTGATATAATCAGTGTAATCAACTGAATCACCCCTCTCAGTATCTGTTACGATGTCTCCTTACACCCCATACAAATAAATACAGGTAGCCATACAAGTACAGGTAGGGTGTTAGTGACACCATAACAGATACTGAAGAGGATGATTCAGACCATGATTCTGAGTCGATATCAAGTGGAATTACCTGTTGTAAAAGTCATGAAAATTTTAGTATTTTTTCAGTTCTGTACTTTTGCGACGGATAATTCCACTTGATATCAACTCTGAGTCATCCCTCAAAGTTTTCGTTACTTAATAATGTTACATAGTTGAATTGGGATTGCCTGTAATGACTATGTAAATAAAATTGTGTATAAATAAATAAATAAATATGGATAAGTATACGACTTCGATGATTATGAGATTGCAATACATTACAATTCATTTTGTAAGTGTACTAATTTATTTTTTTATTATTAACACAGATCATCTGGCAATGTTGATCTGATTGATTTTTTAAATCCATACTAATATTATAAATGCGAAAGTAACTCTGTCTGTCTGTCTGTCTGTCTGTCTGTCTGTCTGTCTGTCTGTCTGTCTGTTACTCTTTCACGCCTAAACGGCTCAACGGATTTTGATGAAATTTTGTATGGTGATAGATGATAACCTAGAAATGGTCATAGGCTATAAATAATCACGCCATCGTTCTTAGGGGGTAGGCAGTTGGCAGATAACTAAATTGATTTAGTGATTTGTAGTCGTTTTTGTTGGGACTTTTGCTCTTTCACGTCTAAACGGCTGAACGGATTTTAATGAAATTTAGTAAGGTAATAGTTGGTTATCTAAAAACGGTTGTACGAGCAAATTGATCACGTCATCGTACTTAGGGGGTAGGAAGTAGGCAGAAAACTGAATTGAGTTAGTGATTTTTTTATAGTTTTTGCTGGGAGTTTTGTCTATCATGCCTAAACGGCTCAACGGATTTTGATGAAATTTAGTTAGCTGATAGATAGTAATCTAGAAAAGGATATGGCCTATTAATATTTATGCTATCGTACTTAAGGCGTAGGCAGTAGACAGAAAACTAGGTTAGTGATTTTTAATTGTTTGTTTTAAAAGTTTGCCTCATTCACGCCTTAACGTCTGAACGGAATTTTATAAGACTTGGTTAATTTAAAGATAGGATCTTAGGCACGGACACAGGCTACTTTTTATGGCGGGAAAATACCTCATTCCCGCGGAAATCTAGATTTCGTGATCGTGTCAAGAAGCGCATGACGCCATAGCTACTGGAATGATTTCGATGTTTTTTTTTTAAACTGAGTGACCTCAAGTTAGTATTTGATCACTTTTCTAACTTAGAGGGTAGGTAGGCGCCATAATTTAGGGAATTTATGATAAAATTTTGATGCAACTGTCTTTATTAAACAGTTATATCTCATTCCTACAGGAACCTACACATAGCTATAGCTAGCTATCTATTAACATTAAAACTCTTTCTAGAATCACATTACGCCAATTAATTGATCTGATTTGTATAAGTTTTTTTATTCAACTGACTGTTACATTACATACAGATAAAATCTAATTACTTACACCACATAATTAATATAGAACTACATGACTAGCTACGCTTTAAACTTGAGGAGGTAATTCGATAGACATTTATACGAACTTTAAGCCCAATCAATCAATCAATCAATCATAGTAATAAGGTAATACTCATTTTAGACAAAGAAACGGATAGGTAATCAGTTCGTCAACGAAATTATAACACCTACACTTAGTTTGTTTACTATTTAACGAGGGAAAATAATCCTTACTAATATTATAAATGCGAAAGTAACTCTGTCTGTCTGTCTGTCTGTTACGCTTTCCCGCTTAAACCTCTCAACCGATTTTGATTAAATTTGGCACAGACAATCTTTAGACCCTGAGAAAGGACATAGGATACCTTTTATTGCGAAAAGAAGGGACGAAGAGATTGAAATAGGGGTTGAAAGTTTGTATGGGATATTTTAATTTTAAAATATAAATCCATGAAACTTTATATTTAAGCACTTGATAAAAAATAATTAAACATTTGTTCTAGCGTTGCTGAAATTTCGACCAGTGAGGGGGTGAAATGAGGGTTGAAAGTTTGTATGGGAGTTCGTCATTTTTGGGGATAAAACCACGAAACTTTATATTTAGGTACTTGATAAGAAATAAAAAAAACAATTTGTTAAAGCGTTTTTGAAAATTCGATCTTTGAGGGGATGAAATAGGTGTTGAAATTTTTTATGAGGTTCGTCATTTTTCAAGATAAAAATATTAAATTTTGTGTTTAGGCACTAAATAACAAACAAAAAATCGTTTGTTCAAGCATTTTGAAATTTTTACCAGTATGGGGGTGAAATACGGGTTGAATGTTTGTATGGGTATTCGTCATTTTTGAAGATAAAACCATGAAACTTGGTACGTAGGTCTCTTAGGATGTGCAGAGTTTTTCCGGATACAAACGGATTTTCCGAAATTCGAACGGAACGGAACGGATTCGGAACGGGAACTACGAAGCCAAACTTTTTGTATACAAAATATTAACCACTGAACCTAGGAACATGATATTTAGTAGTTTTGGGTGTATCAAGTTAAAAAAATTTGGCTTTTGTAGATAAAGTTCCTTTTAACGAATACTCTGCATCGCCGCCACTGCCGTCGGTCGTCGTTCGTCGTCGCGCACATTCGCCGAAGTGTGGCGGCAGTCAACGGCGCTGTCTTGTGGTGGGGGAGCGCACGTGGTGTATACGTGGCCTGCTCGCGAGTGTCGAGTCCAAACAATTTCTACATTTTAACAAATAATAACAAAATAGCAAACGTTGTGTACAAAAAAGTTTTAAATTAGGTCATTTTAAAATATTTTTGTACACAACGTGACGCTGACCCCTGTAAGTGTTCTGGGCATAAGGGACCGATAAATATTCCTAGGTAATTTCTGCCACTCAATGGAATACATAGGTACTTTATAACGACTGTAAACAGATATTTTTTATTTTTTTTAAATATACCTACTTACTCTCTTTTAATGACATGCTATACCGTTCCTTTTATATAATCCTTAATATTCAAATTATAAGTACGCAGACGAAGTCGCGGGTACCAGCTATAATTGTAATAAATAAATAAACCGTATTAAGTATGTACTTAGATGTTCTTTCATTTCTTATCACGTAGATGCATACCCCAAAAGGACAAAGGTAGTCATGTCTCTTTTCCTGGCCCTGGCAACATGACGGACAGGGATTCTGACTACACAGAAAAATGGCGAAATTTTTTCGCCAAATATCAGAAATTTGTGTCGGTCTGCCGTTTCAAAGTTATAAGCATTTTTTGGTGGCAGTGTCCCGATAAGGCTTTCCTTAGCATCACTGTTTTGTTATAGCACCTAGGGAGGATCTGATTTCACTAACAAAGATTTTTTCACAAAAGGACTACGTTGTGAATGTCATGTGATTATATCAAGAACTACAACTCATTTTTATATTCATTTAAAAAATGCGACTACGTTGTGATTGTGTATAATGTGTTTAAGTGCTTTGTGACAAAAACGGAAATGGCATCAAGCCCCAAAGGTCTTTTTAGAATGGAAAGAAAATGAACAGTGTAAACAGTGTAATATTTTACGTAACTTATCACAACTTTAGAATGTAAAGGAGGCATATGTAAATAAAAGATACAAATTGACGTGGTATATTTTATTTTCTTTCATACCCAACAACATTAACAACAAATTAACAACAATATGTATAGATACGAAACAAAAATAATAAAATTATATTAGTCACCATGTAACTTAAGTTTATTTCGAATTGCTTAGCACAATAACATTTTGAAAATAATTAAGTAATTAAATTATAAGAATCATACACTGTAAGAATCATATGTAGATAATTTATTTAACTTAGATAAAGGATGCGATCTCAATTTTCTATGGCTGTGAACATAGCCGACAGCCGATAGTTTGAATAGGAACAGGATGAGGTCGTATCTCGCGACGATAATGGTTAAAGAATACTTCTCGGGAACGCCAGTTTCCTCGTATCAGGATTTCATCCACTGGGAAGTTGAGTACCCAGTGCTTTGAAGCTACGGCTGGGCGGACGCTGCCGGCGCTAGCCTTGATACCCGCTTCCGACAGGACGCTCCTCACCCAACTGGCTATCACCGACTGAGAGGCGGCCTTTGCTGGACCACACACGGTTAAAAACAAGTTGTTCGCCTTACATATGGACCGCTTCTCCTCTGATAGGGCAATTACACGTTTTATCCAGTAAACAGGGTCAAGGGCTGGTTGACTGTTATTAGATGTCAAACGCCAACCCGACTGTCGCACATCTCTTTTATCCGTCTTTGACCCAAATATAGTCCACATAATTATTTGGTCATCTGAAACAGAACAATGGTTGTCGTCAATGGCTAACAGAGTCAAGTCGTGGACTCTACGACCAGAACAGAGTAGCAATAGGATAGCCGCTCTTTTTGAGCATTGATAAAGGTTGTTTGTATCGGGATTATTGCGTGTAAGCCATGAGATAAGTACATCCGTGTCCCAGATAGGTGGTTTGCTAGCTTCCTTTGGTTTTTGTGAAGCTATAGACTTTAAAGTTTTTTGTACTAGAACATGGGAACTTAATCGATCAGACATTTCGGGGTTACAAAAGGTGGACACTGCCGATTTGTATACTAAAATAGTACTGTAGGGAAGTTTTTCAATTTGATATAAATCTGTCAAAAATCTTGCTAAATGAGACCCAGATGGATTATAAGAATTAGTTACTTTGTTTAAGACACACCATTTTAACCATTTTGTCCATGCATTATGATATGTTTTAATAGTCGAATTGCGCCAACCTGATTTAAGCAGTTCCTTTTGTTGCGGTGTCCAATCTGTCAGGCTGGGGGACCACCCCCACATCTCCATACTTCCAGGGTCATCTCGTGGACTTGTGCCGGTGGTAGCCCGGTCGACGTGTCCACCAGCACTCGACGAAGGCGTCGTATGGTGAATGGTGGAGATAGGGCACGGTTCTTGATGTCTGGTCTCCAGAACACTTTCTCCCATATTGGAACTACTAAAAGGTACACTCCCCTCGCTGTATTCAGGTGTGCCAGGACCTTGGGTATTAGAAACGGTGGCGGAAAGACCCACGCTAGTGGGAAGTCCCATTTGCGACTGAATGCGTCGTGATAGTATGCATTTTGGTCGTTCCTGTCTAGGCTGACGTAACGTGGAACAACATGTGCCGAGCTGGACGCTAACAGGTCTATAAAAGGTGTTCCCTATTTTCCAAAAATTACACACGTTATTTCTGGAAGCAGATACCACTCGGGAGGTGCCATATGACGGGACAGGCGATCTGCTTCGCTGTTCAACTTTCCGGGAAGGTGATGGGCAACCAGGTGGATTTGGTATTTGTCCAGAAGAGCAAAGATCTCTCTCGTTATCTTCATCAGGTTTAAAGATTTCGACCCGCCTTCCTTTTTGATGTAAGAAACGACCGTCTTGTTGTCGCTTTGTAGCATCACTGATGACTTCATTAGGAACCGAGACTGATCTTTTATGGAATAAAATACTGCGAGCATTTCCTTCACGTTCGAATGCAAATTGGTCTCGTGATCCAGCCAGGGACCAGACATTTCTATATCGTCTAGGCGAGCGCCCCAGGCTACTCCCGACGCGTCTGTCGTCAAGAAGTGATTGACTGGTGGGGCGTGTAAGTGGGATTGAAGAGAATGATTTTTTAACCACCATTTCAACTCTTTTAGTACAGGCTGGGGGACTAGAGAACGGTGACAAGAATCTAATTTTGTCAAACATTTCTGAAACTGTAGAAGGAAGCGATGGTTCAGACGACCTCGTGATACCGGAAAACTGGCAAAGTTTAGAAGGCCTATTAAACTTTGAATTTCTTTTAAATTCGCAGTTTTTCTTTTTAGTATAGGTACTATTTTGTTCTGCAGAGATTTGCACTTTTTTGGAGGTAGCCACTTTAAGCCGTTCCAGGGGTCCCAAAGAATCCCGAGAAATTCCAAACTTTGTTGGGGGGTCAATATAGACTTTTGAAAGTTTATTTGCCATCCCAGCTCTTGTAGGAGTAAGACAGCTTCCTGAACGTGTTGGATTAGCAAATCCTTGTTTTGATTGACGAGTAAGTAGTCGTCGAGATAAGTTACAATGCGAATTCCCTTGTCTCTCAGGATTTGTGCAATCCAATTTGTTAGCATTGCAAACACCTTTGGAGCCGTCGCTAAGCCAAACGGGAGGCATGTCATTTCGAACATGTTTTTGTTGTATCAACCGTAAGAATCTTCTGTGCGTTTTGGAAACCGGCACATGAAAATAGGCGTTTGACAGGTCGATCTTCGCGAGCCAGTCGTGAGGTTGTAAGAAGTCTGGGATTTTTTGCATGTTTATTAACCGAAACTTTGACACTATGACGTAGTTGTTCAAGTTCCGAAGATTGAAAATGGGGCGCATGGTCCCGTCGTTTTTGGGCGTTAGAAATATAGGGGAAATGAAACTTGGGGAGAGCTGCGCACTCTCTAGAACTCCTGTGTCTATCATCTCTTGAATTGCTACCGTCATTTGTGGAGAAATGGGGGTGATCAGTCTCCGTTTTATACTTTCTGGCATGCAAAGAGGAGGCTTGTGTCCAAATGGGATTTTGTAGCCTTTTATAATGTTCATTAGGGGTTCCGGGGCCCGCAGCTTCTCCCAAGTTTGGACGTAGTGGGCTAAACGACCCGCTACGTGCGACTCGTCCGAGTCAGAATTTTTTAGGACGAAAATTATTCTGATTCTGTTGCATGTTTTTAGGTTGCCCACGGGCTTGACCATCATGCTGTTGTATAGGCTTCTGCCGCGAAGCTCTATAGTCAGGTCTAATCATCCTGATGTTCTGGTTTTGCGGAAACCGTTTTGCTTGTCCTGGGTAAATTTGGCTAGATCCCTGCGGAGGATAGTACATCGGAACAGGCATAGACCCTTGCGTAGGGAAATACAGTGGATAGACACCTTGCGCAGGTGGGTTATGATAAGCAGGACGAGCGTATTGTCCTTGAGCGCCTTGCGCCGGCAGTTTGGGATAAAAAGGGCCAGCTTGCGCAGCTGGTCTTTTATGTGATGCATTGTGATTAGACCAAAATATTTTACCAACACCACCAGCTTTTTCAAGCGTAGAAGACAATAACTCTTTATTAAAAAGAAAGTCGCAGGTAGGCGGGATTTTACGCAAACTTGAACGTACAAATTTATCTTTTACGTACCGTAAAATACTATCGCGCCTTTGTTCAATTATGTCAGCTCGATGGCCACAAGAAAGCTGAAGAAGGTCAGTTGAGATTTTATTATATTTACCCTCAACAAAAATTTCGTTAACCTTGTCCTTAAGTGTTGATGCAGACAATTCATTAGACTCGGATGCCCATGAAATGAGCGACTGAAGACCAGCCTGCGTGGCGTCTCTCTGCTTTAGTAAAGCTTGCGTTATCGCCGCGTAGCTTCTCTCAGCAACAATTAAATTAGAAAACCTATCGAAAGGTTTTATTTCGTCATTACACTCGAGTTCTATAAACCCGGGGGTAGACGTGTAACTTTTTTGGACTTCCGAATACCTGACGTCGCCCCACTCCGGCGTGTTCAAATGTTGAATTGAATTTAACAAATGAAGATGTTCTCTAGAAGTTTTAGAAATGGGAGGTTGTTTTAACACTGTACTCAGAGGCAATTCAATATTTGAACAAGATGCTTTGTTAGGCTGTACATCGTCATCGGAAAACAGTTCACCGCTAATGTTGAGACTGACTTCGTCGTCATCCCTTTGCTCATATGCAGGCGCCTGATATTCAGGATAATTTTGAAAAGAGTTAACGGTCATAAATTGTTGAAAACATTCTTGAGCAAATTCACGCAATTCTATACTCGATTTTTTGCGTTTACTGCCTTTATGGCCCTTGCCAGGAGCCTTACGCTTCCTACTGTTGCACGAGGTGCCAGCAGGCGCCTCGTTACCCGCCCTCGGGATATGAATCGAGTTATCTTCGGATTCGGATGACGAACTAGAGCTACTGCTCCCCGAACCACTCATATTACGAACGGTAACACCGTTTACAAAATATGTATTATATATATAATTAATCACTTACCAAACTTGTTTAGCAGAATTAAAAATTTTGAAAATGTAAAAATATAACTGACTTTTTAAGTTCTAACCAGATAAGAAATATAAAGAAAATAGAAGCAAGTTTGGTTAGAACTCGTCCGCACAGTTCGAAAGATAAACCGCCAATGAGGCAACAATTTTTCGTTATTCAAAATGTTGACTATCGCCACCTGGTGAGAGAAATGTGAACCTGATAATTCGAGTAAAACTGACGTCATGTCCGCTGCAGAACGGAAAGATAGGGATGCTACTCTCACTTTTAGGCTTCGAATGACGGTCAAGTGAGTTAATAAATAATGAATTAAAAAGTAGATGTTTCATTTCATGCCTACCTTAATATCTAATATTAAATCAAACAATTCATCTTAGTCACATTTATCTTTATTATTATAAAAATGTTTGAAAAGATACACATTATTGTCTGTATACCAATTTTTTAAACATAAAACGTTCTGAAGTGCACACTGTTTTAAATGATGAACACATCTTAAGTTTTTAATAATACAGTATTTTTCATGCAATTTAATCAAACTTGGACAACCTTCCTCTCCTATGTCAACAATATTACAATCTACACACAAGTTTTTAATCCACTCAATTTTTTCTCTACCTTTAACAAATACATTTTTATTTTTTAAGTAAACTGGTATTAAACGTAGAAATTCACGATAGTCTACGAAACCTTCACTCCAAAATAGTCCTCGATACCTTTCTAATGTAAGACTACAACTCAGGGAAGGGATTTGTCGTATAAATAATAACTTTATATTAGTATAACAGGTAAATCTTTTATTAAATAGAAATATAATTTTAACATTATCAATAACAAAGCCGTACGTTTTGGCGCTAACCACAGACTGCGAATCCTCGAGTTGACAGTTGACATCTCACGTCAAACGAGAGGATACGTTTACAGAGCGAGTTACTAATACGAGTAATTGAAGTTAAAATAATTTACAATAAGTATAACAATATATTTATAACTAGGTATTTGTACATTCAATTAAATAAATAAATAAAATAATAAATAAAATTGATTTATTTATAAAATTGATTTGTACAAATTTAGGTTTACAATTTGGGTTTACACATGATTGCACAAATTAATTGTTAAACCCTGAGTCCCAAACTAAGCTTAAGCCTGTATCTTGGGAATCAGTGTCTTACATCAGCTAATTATGAGACAGGAAGTGTGATTGACCATTTGAACACTAATAAGTACAAACCAGAAAAAAAAAAAAACAAGATACAATAGAAATACAAAAAAAATCATCATCATCATCAAGAATAATATGTACCATTTGTGTGTCGTTTGAGCGTGTGTGTGTATGTCATGTGTGCCTGTGTTAGCGCGCGCGTGCGTGTGCGTGTGTGTGTCTGTGTGTGTGTGGTTAGGTGTGTAAGTTAGACATTATTAGGTAATAGCCTTTCAGTCTCCTCATAGGTGAGGTTTTGAAGCCAGCTAGACAGTTTCTTTCTAATCATGAATTTATTTAATGTACTAATGTTTAGTTTTTTATTTATAGAGTTATAAATGATAGAACTGGAAAAGTGAAACTGACGAGTAGAAAATTTGGTTTTGTGAAACGGGACAGGGCAGGTTCTAGTGCGAGTGGTCCTCTTAGAAGGGTCAGGAGGTGGAACTTGAGGATGTTTGCGTATGATGGCGCGGAGCACAAAGAGCTGTCTAACTGTCAAAACTTTAGCGATAGAGTAAAGAGCGGTAGTAGAAAACTTGAAAGGTTTAGAATGCATGACTTTTAGCACAGCTCTTTGCGCTCTTTCCACTTTTATGAAATCAGTTTTTGCAGCACATCCCCACACAGTTAGACAATAGCTTAAGATAGACATACAAAGTGCGGAGTAAACCACGTTTAGAGTCTCCATATCAGCCGATTGCCTGAGAGTTTTAAAAATATGGACAAGTCGTCTAAGTCTTGTAGTAAGCATCTCAATTTGAAGTTTCCAGTTTAGGTTCTGGTCAAGATACACACCAAGATACTTTATATTGGAAGCTCTAGATATGGCAAGGCAATTGCACGTGTGAGTATTTGAGCAATTTGAATGGAGGTATATTTCAAAATTGTGGGGTGGTTGTGTATTGTTTCTGATTGAAAAGGGAATAAAGAAAGTTTTGGAAAGGTTGAGTGACAGGAGATTTTGAGAGAGCCAATCTCGAATTTTAGAAATGTTATGCTCAGCAATTGACTTTATCTCAGACCAGTCTGAACCGTGGATGACTACGGCTGTGTCATCAGCATACGTAAATATTCTACAATTAGGGAGATTTATGTTGCATAGTTGATTTATGTATAAAAGAAATAGTGTGGGACCAAGAATGGATCCCTGGGGCACACCGTATTCAATCTGGGCTTCTTCACTCTTGCTCCCATTTATTGCGACACTCTGAGAACGATTGCTGAGATAATCGCGGAAAATATCTAGTGTGATACCACGGACACCGACATTGTGAAGTTTTGCAAGAAGAGAAGGTATATACACGGTGTCGAAGGCTTTTTGCAAGTCTAGAAAAATTCCCACGCATTTTTCACCACAGTCCAATATCTTGGTTATATGGGTGACCAAATCGGATACTGCATCTTCCGTGGATATACCTTTCCGAAAGCCGTACTGGTGGTCAGAGAGTATACCTGTATTGTTTAAGTATTAAATAAGTCTCTTATTGAGTAGTTTTTCTAGGATCTTTGATAAGGTTGGAAGAACAGAGATGGGCCTATAGTTGGCTATATTATTTTTGTCACCATTTTTGAATATAGGATGAATTATGGCTTTTTTTAAGGAATCCGGGAAGATTCCAGAGTTTATTGCACGATTACAGATGTAAGTGATAACGGGTATTAGGAATTGGTGGTTTGTTTTCAGTACCTTGGGTGGTATTCCATCCCATCCAGTAGATGAGTCGGAACGTAGACTTAAGATAATATTTTCGATTTCGGCCTCGTCTGTTTCCAAAATAACCATAGATTGGGGAATGTTAAGAGGGGTAAGAAAGTTACTTATGTCAGTTTGTGTCATGGGATTTATTTTAAGTGCTAATTTTTTATTTGGTTATTTGGAGAAATTTTAGATTTTTTATGAAGGCGATCTCTATTTCGTATGCAGCGTAGTAGGCCTGGCGTTATCCAGGGTTTAAGAATTCGCTTGTTTCTGGGTACCAGGGAGGTTTTAGTATGTTTACTAATTATGGAAGAAAGAGTGGAAATTAAGGCGTCTGTGGCAAGATTTGCATCTTCTATCAACAGTATGTAAGAGAAGTCCGTATTTGCTATTTCTCGGTGAACATTATTAAAGTCTATGATCGATTTGATATGTGTTTCGGATCCAATGTTTTTACTCAGTAAAATAGAAAGCAAAATAGGTTGGTGATCAGTAATGTGTGAGTCTAATACTAGAGTTGTAGAGGGGAGTTTTGATTTAAGTAAAACATGGTCAAGGCAGTTATCTGCTCTGGTAGGAAACAGATGTGTTGGTGATAATGCGTGGGTAGCATTTAATAATAAATATTCGGTTGAAAAATTATCTTCATTGTGTGGTTTAATATCCACATTTAAATCTCCCACCAAAGCTATAGTGTTATATTGTTTTAGACCCAGGAGAACATTATCAAGGCTGTCTAAAAATTTTTTAAATTTCTCATGTTGCACTATTGAAGGAGATCTATAGATAGAGACTAGATGTCGCGTGGTTCGCTCGCAGCAAGCTGCTCGCGTGTCCTATATTAGTTCGAAGCTTTGTATGGCGGCCATCTTGTTTAAATAGGTCTCGTGGAATCAAAAAAGTTCTAGGTGCTATAGTTTTGCCAGGCCGTAGGGTGACCCCTGATGCGGAGCAGTTTTCCAAGATGACGTTCCGATCACACCCCAATACATCATTTTTACCTCTGAGACATTTTCTGGAAAAACGAAAATTTTGTATGGCGGCCATCTTGATTTTCCGCCATTTTATTTTTTTTCACCGGCAATAAAATTTGACCAAGATTTAAATAGGTTTTATGAAAACCAAAAATTTCCAGGTGCGATAGTTTCGCCAGGCCGTAGGGTGTCTCCCTGATGCGGAGCAGCTATCGAAAACCCAGACGTATTTTCATACTCGACATGACGTTCCGATCACATTCCTATACATCATTTTTACCTCTGAGACATTTTCTGGAAAAACAAAAATTTGTATGGCGGCCATCTTGTTTTTCGGCCATTTAGTTTTTTTTTCACCGGCGATAAAATTTGACCAAGATTAAAATAGGTCTCGTGAAAACAAAAAAGCTCCAGGTCCTATAGTTTCGCCAGGCCGTAGGGTGTCTCCCTGATGCGGAGCAGTTTTCAAAGATAGAGAAGTATTTCCATACTCAACAATACGTTTCGATCAAAACCCTCATACATAATTTTTATCCCAGAGGCATTTTCAGGAAAAACTAAAAATTTGTATGGCGGCCATCTTGTTTTTACGCCATTTTGTTTTTTTTCACCGGGGATTGGATTTGACCAAGATTTAAATAGGTTTCGTGACAAAATTATTGCTCCAGGTTTTATAGTTTTGCCAGGCCGTAGGGTGTCTTCCTGATGCGGAGCAGTTTTTCAAGATCGAGAAGTATATCCATACTCAACATGACCTTCCGATTACGCCCCCATACATTGTTTTTGCCCCCGAGACATTTTCTGAAAAAACAAAATTTTGTATGGCGGCCATCTTGTTTTTCCGCCATTTTGTTCTTTTTTCACCGGCGATTGGATTTGACCAAGATTTAAATAGGTTTTGCGAAAAAATAATCATTCCAGGTGCGATAGTTTCGCCAGGCCGTAGGGTGTCTCCCTGATGCGGAGCAGTTTTCCAAAATCTGGAAGTTTTCCCATACTCAACGGAAAATTTTGATCACATCCCTCATACACCATTTTCACCCCCCGACGCTCCTTCTGGGAGAACAACTATGTCAGTCAGTCAGTCAGTCAGTCAGTCAATACATGGGTTTGTAGCTTTATATAATATAATAACTAGATGTCGCGTGGTTCGCTCGCAGCAAGCTGCTCGCGTGTCTTGTTTTCCCGCCATTTTTTTACCGCGATAAAATTTGACCAAGACTAAAATAGGTCTTGTGAAATCAAAAAAAATCTAGGTGCTATAGTTTTGCCAGGCCGTAGGGTGTCTCCCTGATGCGGAGCAGTTTTCCAAGATGACGTTCCGATCATCAATTTTACCTCTGAGACATTTTCTGTAAAAACAAAAATTTGTATGGCGGCCATCTTGTTTTTCGGCCATTTTGATTTTTTTTTACCGGCGATAAATTTTGAGCAAGATTTTATTAGGTTTGGTGAAAAAAGAATCGTTCCAGGTGCGATAGTTTTCTCAGGCCGTAGGGTGCCGCCCTGATGAGGAGCAGTTTTTGAAGGTCGGGAAGTATTTCCATACTCAATATGACATTTTGATCTCATCCCTCTTACATCACATTCACCCCGAGGCATTTTCGAGAAAAACGAAAATTTTGTATGGCGGCCATCTTGTTTTCCGCCATTTTGATTTTTTTTACTGCCAATTGAATTTGACCAAGGTTTAAATATGTCTTATGAAAACCAAAAAGTTCTAGGTGCTATAGTTTTGCCAGGGTGTCTCCCTGATGCGGAGCAGTTTCTGAAGATCAAGAAAAATTTACATACTCAACATGACCGTCCAATTACGCTCCCATACACAGTTTTTACCGCCGAGACATTTTCTGGAAAAACGAAATTTTGTATGGCGGCCATCTTGTTTTTCCGCCATTTTGATTTTTTTTCACCGACAATAGAATTTGACCAAGAATTAAATAGGTTTTGCGAAAAAGAAATTGATCCAGGTATAATAGTTGTGCCAGACGGTAGGGTGTCTCCCTGATGCGGAGCAGTTTTCCAAGATCTGGAAGTTTTCCCATACTCACCGGAACATCTTGATCACACCTCCCATACATCATTTTTACCCCCCGGCGCTCCTTCTGGGAGAACAACCCTGTCAGTGAGTCAGTCAGTCAGTCAGTCAGTACATGGGTTTGTAGCTTTATATAATATAACTAGATGTCGCGTGGTTCGCTCGCAGCAAGCTGCTCGCGTGTTCTGTATTAGTTCGAAGCTTTGTATGGCGATAGAATTTGACCAAGACTAAAATAGGTCTCGTGAAATCAAAAAAGTTCTAGGTGCTATAGTTTTGCCAGGCCGTAGGGTGTCTCCCTGATGCGGAGCAGTTTTCCAAGATGACGTTCCGATCACACCCCTATACATATTTTTTGACCTTGAGGAATTTTCTAGAAAAACAAAATTATGTATGGCGGCCATCTTGTTTTTCCGCCATTTTGTTTTTTTTTTCACCGGCGATAAAATTTGACGAAGAGATAGTTTCGCCAGGCCGTAGGGTGCCGCCCTGATGCGGAGAAGCTTTTAAAGATCGAGAAAAATTTCCATACTCCACAAGACGTTCCGATTACAACCCTGTACACAGTTATTTTCCCCGAGACATTTTCTAGAAAAACATTTTTTTGTATGGCGGCCATCTTGTTTTTCCGCCATTTTAATATTTTTTCACCGGTGATGGAATTTGACTAAGATTAAAATAGATTTTGTGAAAGAAAAATTGGTTTAGGTACGATAGCTATGCCAGGCCATAGGGTGCCGCCCTGATGCGGAGCAGCTTTCCAAGATCGAGAAGTATATCCATACTCAACAAGACGTTCCGATTACATCCCCATACATAATTTATACCACCGAGACATTATATGAAAAAACAAAATTTTGTATGGCGGCCATCTTGTTTTTCGGCCATTTTCTTTTTTTTTCACTGGCGATAAAATTTGACCAAGACTTTAATAGGCTTCGTGAAAACAAAAAAGTTCCATGTGCGATAGTTTCGCCAGGCTGTAGGGTGTCTCCCTGATGCGGAGCAGCTTTCGAAGATCAAAAAGTACTTCCATACTCATCATGATGTTTCGATCACATTCCTCATACATCATTTTTACCCCCGAGGCATTTTCGGGAAAAACGAAAATTTTGTATGGCGGCCATCTTGTTTTTCCGCCATTTTGATTTTTTTTCACCCACGATAAAATTTGACCAAGATTTAAATAGGTTTCGTGAAATCAAAAAAGTTCTAGGTGCTATAGTTTTGGCAGGCCGTAGGGTGTCTCCCTGATGCGGAGCAGATTTGAAGAAAGAGAAGTGTCTCCATACTCAACAAGACGTTCCGATTACACTCCCATATACAGTTTTTACCCCCGAGATATTTTCTGGAAAAACAAAATTTTGTATGGCGGCCATCTTGTTTTTCCGCCATTTTGATTTTTTTTCAACTACGATAGAATTTGACCAAGACTTAAATAGGTCTCGTGAAATCAAAAAAGTTCTAGGTGCTATAGTTTTGCCAGGCCGTAGGGTGTCTCCCTGATGCGGAGCAGTTTTTGAAGGTCGGGAAGTATTTCCATACTCAACATGACATTTTGATCACATCCCTCATACATCATATTCACCCCCGAGGCATTTTCGAGAAAAACGAAAATGTTGTATGGCGGCCATCTTGTTTTTCCGCCATTTTGGTTTTTTTTCACCGGGGATTGGATTTGACCAAGATTTAAATAGGTTTCGTGAAAACAGAAAAGTTCCAGGTGCGATAGTTTTGCCAGGCCGTAGGGTGTCTCCCTGATGCGGAGCAGCTTTCGAAGATTGAGAAACTTTTCCGTACTCGACAAGACACTCCGATTACATTCCCACACATCAGTTTTACCTTCGAGACATTTTCTGGAAAAACAAACTTTTGTATGGCGGCCATCTTGTTTTTCCGCCATTTTGTTTTTTTTTCACACACGATAGAATTTGACCAAGATTTAAGTAGGTATTGTGAAAAAAGAATCGATCCAGGTGTGATAGTTTCGCCAGACTGTAGGGCGTCTCCCTGATGCGGAGCAGTTTTCCAAGATCTGGAAGTTTTCCCATACTCACCGGAAGATTTGGATCACACCCCCCATACATCATTTTTACCCCCCGGCGCTCCTTCTGGGAGAACAACCCTGTCAGTGAGTCAGTCAGTCAGTCAGTACATGGGTTTGTAGCTTTATATAATACTAGCTTTTGCCCGCGACTTCGTCCGCGTGGCGTGTTATATAAGAGAGAGATCTTTGTGTGTGTGGGAGTGCATACTTATGCAGTTTAGATTTTTTCATAAGTACATTTTTTTTTTTCCCAATAACTCCCATTTTTCAAAATACAGCCAAAAATAAACTTTATATTTACTAAGGTATGCATGCATGCTAGATTGAATCAATTGATTGAATTGATTTTTTTTTAATTGATTGTTCATTGAGTTTTAATTTTAATACACACTTCCTCTCTTCCCTTCAACGTTGCTGTGCCCTACAGGGTCCATGTTTTAGTTCCTATGCCTATGTAACACCCCATTGTACTACATGGAATGCAATAAATAATTTAATTGAATTGAATTGAAAATATCTATCTTACGCGGTTTCGATTTTTTCATACAAATGTTTTTTTCCCACTAACTCCCGTTTCCGTGGGAATTTTGCAATATCCTGTTGCAACTAAGCTTTAAGTTAACTAAGGTACCTGCATGCCAAATTTCAAGCGTCTAACTTGAGTGGTTTAGATTTTTCATACATACATACATACATAAACTCACGCCTATTTCCCACCGGGGTAAGCAGAGACTATAGAATTCCATTTGCTTCGATCCTGACACACTTCTCTTGCTTCCTCCACATTCATCAATCGCTTCATACACGCACGCCGGTTCAGAGTAGATCGTATTGAACCTTTTCTAAGGACATCTCCAATTTGGTCATCATAAGTCCTAGATTTTTCATACAAAAGGATTTTCCCGCTAATTCCCGTTCCCGTGGGAATTTCGGGAATTACTTTCTTAGTACACCTCTACGGTATCTAAGGTACCTGCATGACAAATTTCAAACATCTAACTTGAATGGTTTAGATTTTTCATACAAAAGGATTTTCCCGCTAACTACCGTTCCCGTGAGAATTTTGGGAATTCCTTTCTTAATGCACCTCTACGGTACCTAAGGTACCTTCATGACAAATTTCAAACGTCTAACTTGAGTGGTTTAGATTTTTCATACAAAAGGATTTTCTTGCTAATTCCCGTTCTCGTGGGAATTTCGGGAATTCCTTTCTTAGTGCACCTCTACGGTACTTAAGGTATCTGCATGCCAAATTTCAAACGTCTAACTTGAGTGGTTTAGATTTTTCATACAAAAGGATTTTCCCGCTAATTCCCGTTCCCGTAAGAATTTCGGAAATTCCTTTCTTAGTACACCTCTACGGTATCTAAGGTACCTGCATGCCAAATTTCAAACGTCTAACTTGAGTGGTTTAGATTTTTCATACAAAAGGATTTTCCCGCTAATTCCCGTTCTCGTGGGAATTTCGGGAATTCCTTTCTTAATGCACCTCTAAGGTACCTAAGGTACCTGCATGACAAATTTCAAACGTCTAACTTGAGTGGTTTAGATTTTTCATACAAAAGGATTTTCTTGCTAATTCCCGTTCTCGTGGGAATTTCGGGAAATCCTTTCTTAGTGCACCTCTACGGTACTTAAGGTATCTGCATGCCAAATTTCAAACGTCTAACTTGAGTGGTTTAGATTTTTCATACAAAAGGATTTTCCCGCTAATTCCCGTTCCCGTGGGAATTTCGGGAATTCCTTTCTTAGTACACCTCTATGGTATCTAAGGTACCTGCATGACAAATTTCAAACATCTAACTTGAATGGTTTAGATTTTTCATACAAAAGGATTTTCCCGCTAATTCCCGTTCTCGTGGGAATTTCAGGAATTCCTTTCTTAATGCACCTCTACGGTACCTAAGGTACCTGCATGACAAATTTCAAACGTCTAACTTGAGTGGTTTAGATTTTTCATACAAAAGGATTTTCTTGCTAATTCCCGTTCTCGTAGGAATTTCGGGAATTCCTTTCTTAGTGCACCTCTACGGTACTTAAGGTATCTGCATGCCAAATTTCAAACGTCTAACTTGAGTGGTTTAGATTTTTCATACAAAAGGATTTTCCCGCTAATTCCCGTTCCCGTAGGAATTTCGGAAATTCCTTTCTTAGTACACCTCTACGGTATCTAAGGTACCTGCTTGCCAAATTTCAAACGTCTAACTTGAGTGGTTTAGATTTTTCATACAAAAGGATTTTCCCGCTAATTCCCGTTCCCGTAGGATTTTCGGGAATTCCTTTCTTAGTGCACCTCTACGGTATCTAAGGTACCTGCATGCCAAATTTCAAACGTCTAACTTGAGTGGTTTAGATTTTTCATACAAAAGAATTTCCCTTCACTACTCTGCTCCTATTGATTGTAGCGTGATGAAAAGTATACTATAACCTGTCCAGGAGTGTGAAGAATAATTGTACCAAGTTTCATTAAAATCCGTCCAGTAGTTTTTGTTTCTATAAGGAACATACAGACAGACAGACAGACAGACAGACAGACAGACAGACAAAAATTTTACTGATTGCATTTTTGGCATCAGTATCGACCACTTATCACCCCCTGATAGTTATTTTGAAAAAATATTTAATGTACAGAATTGACCTCTCTACAGATTTATTATAAGTATAGATAATAATAATTATAGCAACTTTGTTTTCTACAATACATGTAAGGCCTTCAGCGAACTCATATTCTGGTTCAAGTACAGAGTGGGTCAGAGATGAGTTGACATAGATGACGACTCCTGAATTTTGATTAGAGTTTCTAGTCGTAGCGTATGTGGTGTAACCATCTAACGAGGGTAAATTGCTACATTTCTGAAGCCAGCACTCTGTCAAAACTATCATATGGCATGTTATTTTGATAACTGATAAAAGGACGGTCAATTGATCAAAGTTTTTGTTTATGGAGCGGATATTAAGATGAAGGATTTTTAAGGAGTTGGATTTATAAGTCTCTAACAAATTGTTACATTGTTCAGGATTGCAAATGAAAGAACTGATGGTGTCGAGTGATTCTAGTTCAGAATTAATTTCAAGTAAAGAAGTCATTTTGGCGGTTAGCAACGAAAACAATGATGATGGGTAGAAAGGTAAATAGATGAGAATATTCTCTATCATCATCGTAGTGGTAAAGAAAGGATATACCTATAGAGTGCGTGAGGAGAGTGTTAAGGTATGTGCGGTAGTGTAGTAAATGTGTATGGTTGATTGTTGTAATGAGAATATTGTTAAAAGTGTGTGTGTATTGTATTGTTGTTAAATTGATGATGATCAAAATTAAAGTTAATAACATTTTTGACTTAGGACTAAGAAAATGCAGGGGTAGCCCGGGGGAAGTTTTTGTAGTATTTAAAAAACAAAATAGTCATTGTTGTTGTCTTTGTAGGTCTTGGAGAAACATCTCCGATTTCACAAGGATGAGTTATTATATTAATGTTATATTATATTATAATTATTATATTAATGCAGGAATAATTGAAACAAACATAAATATAACTATTAATGTATACCAGCACAACTGTAATACTAGTGTTATTTGTAACAGTTTATAAGTATAGTGTACCTACTACTTATATGTTATTGTGTATCTTATTGTTCCATATATACTCTTGGTTATTCATTAATAAATCAGTATTGATTCGGACTCCAGGCTTTCAATTGCTCTTTCCCTATATGGCGACCCTGCCTCGCCGTTGCGGGGAGTGTCATGTTGCGCGAACTCGCGACGGATAGAATCGTTTATTGAAATATAGCGCAATAATATTTTAGAACTTTTACCTGCTGTGGATCAAGGATATAACATCATAATGGGAAAAGAACAGTCAAAACCGGTGCAGAGCAATTTTGATGGCAGGAGCAACACGTTCGCGACCCAGGTGGGCTACGAGAACAAGATGGAGGTCAACAGCACTTTAGTCTTGGGACATCTCGGCCAAATCAACATCTCTGTCATGATCTTCGTAACAATCATTGGAATAGCATTACTACTCGTCTTCATCCGGTACCTCAACGCTTGTCTGAATAAGCGTATAGAGCAGAGAGCGCAAGCAATCACTTTCAGGCGGAGGAACATCGAGGCAGAAAATGTGTAAGCGGAGTTGGATGTTACAACAGCAGGGGAGAGTCCAGTTGGAGTCCAGGAGGTGTCGATGTCCACAAGGAGAGACATTATGCGGAACTATAAATGTGCGAAATATAAGTGTGGTATTTAAAAATAATAAAGGACAAGTGCGCGTAAATTATAAAAGTGAAGTGCCGTATCCATTGAGCAGAGTTGGACACGTTGCGCGGGGACATCGATGCGTTAAAACGATGAGCGGATATTAGAGGTATATTAAGATCATGATAAAATTACAGTTTAAAAGTATAACAGTGCTAGAAGAAAATAAACAAAGTTAATGCCTATATATAGTTTATATCAAAATAAGTAAGAAGATAACTATCTATATATCATACCGTTATTATTAATATGCATCTTAGTTATTAATGGCGCTAGAATTGCGTACAATATATAAGGAGTTAAAAGGAATTAGAGAATATTTAATAAAAGAAGGAAAACGTAGATACATTAAAGGAAAAGCTGAGGCTAAGTTAAATGAAGCAAATTTAATTATAGAAAAATTAAGTAAATCAGTGGAAATATTCTCTAGTTTCATAACTGAAGGTAAATTAAGTAACGAAGATATATCTAAGAGTCAGGCTCTTATAGATAAGATAAATGCATTATATAATGAAATAAGGAATTTGTGTGTGAAACCTAGCACTAGTGATACTTCGGATAACGAGTCAGGAAGTGAGGGAACTGCAAATATGGCGTCATTTGATTTAAAAACTGCGGCAAACTTGCTGCCAGTAATGAATGATGACGAACTCGTCACGTTACAATTATTAGATGCCATTGAATTATATGATACTATGATAAAGAACGAGGATAAAACCCATTTAATCAATTTTGTATTAAAAACAAGGTTATCTTATGGTGCTAAGTTGAGATTAAATGGAAGTTACACGTCTGTAGAATCGTTACTGTGTGACATGCGGAGACATCTTTTGACTAAAAAGTCCGATACAGCTTTGCAAACACGTCTTCAAAGTGTCAGGCAGAATAATCGCTCAATTACCGATTTCGGAGCGGAGGTAGAGCGATTATTCGCCGATTTAACGATTTCTCAGGCAGATGGCAACTCGGAGAACTACAAAGTCCTAAAACCAATTAATGAGAGGAATGCTATAAAAAGGTTTTCAGACGGGCTACGCGATCAAAGGTTAAGCACCATTATAGCGGCCCGCAACTTCACGTCCTTGAAGGATGCCATCCGCACGGCGCAGAACGAGGAGATGTCTTCTCCGGCGCCAGCCGTGATGCACTACCGGAGAGGTAGGTCACAAGGACGAGGCCGCGGCGCGCGACCCTGCCGTGGGAATTACCAACGTGGACGTGGTTATCAACATAAACCAGGTAATTTTCAACATCATAATAATTATAATTCGTCCCGAGGGAATTCGTTTCGTGGAAGCCGTGCTCGTGGCAGAGGACAGCCTTATACGAATCGCAGGTCAAATCAGGTCAACGTCATAGATGAGCAACGTGAATCATTCACAGTAGACGTCGAAGATAGAAACCTGAATCAGTTTTTTCGAGCATGACCAATTATGTTATTGCAACAACATCAACTCAGTTCAGTTCAGCATATCTAATGTTACATTTAATTGGCTAATTGACACGGGTGCAACGCTCTCAGTTGTTAAGTATGAAACATTGCAACAAATGAGTCAATCGTATTACGAAGAGCGTATAGACATAAAAGGAATAGGTGGCAACTTGACATCGGAAGGCTACGTTTATTTAAAACTAAATTACAATGGCAGAGAATTTTTGCACAAATTTTATGTGTTCAAAAATTTGAGTTGTAACGGAAACGGTATTATAGGTCAGGATTTTTTGAGCAAATATAAATGCTTATTAGATTTTGAAATAAATACACTAACTTTGAATCATGGACAGCCAATATAATACCTTTGCGAATGGGTCGAGTTGGTTATAATAATTATTTATCAGTACCGCCAAGATGCGAAAAGATATATTACGTAAAAACTTTAGAAGAGGGAGATTGTGTGATGGAAAGCAGAGAGTTATGTGAGGGTGTGTTTCTAGCTGGAATGGTAGTATCAGTGCGAGATGGATTGATACCTATTAAAATTCTAAACACACGGGAAGAAGAAGTGAAATTAAGTTATTTTAATATTGATTTGGAATGTTTGGATAAGTATGAGTTGTGTACTTTTGAAAAAGACATCGTGAATGCGGAAAGAGTGAAAAAGTTGTTTTCGTTACTAGAACTAGGTCATATGCAGGATTATGAAAGAAGCGAAATTGAGAAAATTTGCGCAAAATTTCCAGATGTATTTTATATTCCGGGCGATAAGTTAGGCTTTACTAATGTAGGTGTACAAAAAATACATCTGAAAGAAAATGCAACTCCTGTTTATTCCAAACCATATAGGTTACCACACTCGCAAAAAGCTGAAATAGACAGACAGATAAAAAAGATGCTGGAAGACGATATAATAGAAGAAGCGGAGAGTGAATGGAATAGTCCACTTCTGCTAGTGCCTAAAAAGTCGGATGATGAGGAAACAAAGAAATGGCGCGTGGTGATTGATTATAGGAAGGCGAATGAACGAATAAAAGATGATAAATTTCCTTTACCCAATATTACGGAAATTTTGGATTCATTATCTGGTTCGATGTATTTTACGCATTTAGATATGAATCAAGGCTATTATCAAGTTCAATTAGATCCCGAAAGCAGAAAATACACAGCTTTTACTACCAACAAACAATACCAATTAAAAAGATTACCAATGGGTTTAAAAATTAGTCCGAATGCGTTTAGTAAAAAAATAAAAAAAAATAATTGTTTATTGTCATAGAAAAGATCGACACAAGATTGGGTGCTACAGCTAGGACACACAAATGCTACAGAAGTATAACCCTGCTACCTGAACTAGGAGACCTGTATCTCAGGGAGCAGTGTTCAGCAATTACATCTTTTATAACATCAGTTTAGGCAGACCATTTTTAAACTGAATTTATTTGACAATAAACTGTGCTTAAATAAGAACAAATAAACATGCATTTTGTATGTAAATTGGGTTTGTGTGTGTGTGTGTATGTGTATATATTAGTGTGTGTGTGTGTGTTTGTGTGTAACTGTGTGAGTGTTTGCGATAGCCCTACGACTTAAATGTTGTCTTGGGTTCAGAAACTGCTATCGTGCTTAAGCAGCTTCCACTAACGCATGTACGTGTGCAATTATGTATTATGGATTTGTGAAAAATAACAGGGCAACTGCGTTAGCAACAAAGCTAGGTTAAGATTTGTATGTAAAAGCAAATAACGCATTGGTCAAGTAAGCAGATTATGCAATGAATTTCAATAGTTCCTCAGTTTTAGAGTAGTTCAAATTAAGAATCCAATTTACGACTTTATGTTTAACTTCATATTTATTTAGATCCCTTAGACTTAGAATTTTATCGATTTTTCTATATAATAAGGAGCCCAAGACATAGAAATGATGTTCAGTGAATCCAGTTTTATGCGGGACAGCAGGCAAGGCATTCCTACGTTGTGATTTGTCAGATGGTGGCGTTATTTTATGCACGCGTAAGACTGATTTTAGCACAAAGAGTTTCCTGACAGTTAGGACTTTGCAATCCAAATAAAGTTGTTCTGTAGGGTATATAAACGGCTTTTTTGACACCACTTTTAATACCGCTCTTTGTGCTCTTTCCACTTTTAGCATGCCACTTTTAATCGCACCGCCCCATACTGGTATGCAATATGAGATTATAGACTGACACAATGTAGTAGAATCATGACCGTTGCCTTATCTGAATTGAATTATGAGAAGTGTTTTGTTTATCTTGATGATTTGATTTGCTTCGGTCGAAATTTAGATCAACATAACAAAAACTTAATTGATATTTTAAATAGATTGCGAAAAGTCAATTTAAAATTAAACCCGGCCAAATGTCAGTTTCTAAAAAAAGAGCTACTGTATTTGGGACACGTAATATCTGAAAAAGGAGTTTTGCCGGACCCGAACAAGATAAAAGCCTTGACAAATTATCCTAAACCTACAAATTCGGATGAAGTTCGTCGCTTTGTAGCGTTTGCGAACTATTATAGAAAATTTATGCCTAAATTTGCGGAAATTTGTATACTCTTAGAAATCAGAAGTGAAGACTGTTTTTAAGAAAAAAAAGGAACGCAACGTAAGTTAAAATGATTATAATTTTTAAATAGAAATGATTTTTAACAAATTTAGGCAACGACTATTAAATCCTATGACACGTCCGTCCCGTTGAACTGCCAGCCGCCAAGTGAGTGGCCGTCCGGTGTCGTGCTCGCCACCTGCCATCCCCACCCCTTGTCACCCGTCTTCGTTTTTCGTCTTGGAGTAGGGGAACATCTAAGACGGCCTCTCCTGACAGCTGCGCGTCCTCGCCAGCTTGCTTCTCTTCCAGTTGATTCCCCGTTATATGGTTATCGTTGTTCTGTCCACTATCATCTTGATCATCTAGAAGTGGACACAAATTTAGGCAAAGTATAATTATGAACCAAATTATTTATTGAAAGAGGCTTACAAAGTATCATAGGTCTTATTATACATACGTACATATGTATATACGTAAACAAAATATCTCCTGTGATATCTTACGGGGCAACCAGAGCCTCAAAGGATAAGTCTTACAAAATATACAGTGGAAACACTGTGTGATAATTGCAAGTATGCACTCAAGCAATTATACTCAAAAAGTTATGAATAATTTTAGGAAATTGCAGAATTAAATTACAAAACTTGGCATTTTAAGTATAAGAGAAACAAATAAAAATAAAAAGTTTTGAACGAGCTACTAATGTCAGAGTTCCGGATCACTGTCATTAGCAACACCATCTTATTGTCATCCTACAGATAAAGGCTTAGAGTTTGCATAACTGTACTTCATGTCATAGGCCCAAAGTTCGCATAACATGTCTATACCGCCGCCGTTGACAGAGGCCCAGAGTTTGCATGTCTTTCTCATTGCGCGACAGAGGCCCAAAGTTTGCGTGTCGACTTCTACCGCGATATATGACAGAGGCCCGAAGTTTGCATAACACATTAATTATGATAATAGCGACTTAAAGTGCCGTGTCTAGTCGTTGGCAACAAAGAGCAGCATTAGTTAATTGTTGGCAGTAACATTGCACGTGACAAAAGATCGCTACTTTCAATTGGCTCACCAATCGCGAAGAAAGCTTCACACGAATCTGGCGTCCATTCACCACGCCAGAGGACCATATGCTCCGCGGCAGCCTGGGTCTTCTTCCCGTAGGACCCCGCCAGAAGCTCCAATTCGTAGCGGTGGTGAGGCAGCGCCCGCACGACTTTGTAGGGGCCGCGCATGCCAGAGTCCATTTTGCCTGTGCTCTGGGAACATTTGCTGACAAAAACAAAGTCATTAACCGCGAAGACCCGTGGCTGTCGTCTGCCTTCGTTGACGTAAGAGTCCTGTTGCTGCTGGTTAGCGGCTAGTAGCTCGGAGGCCCGCTGTCTCCTAAGCGTCCGCATAGCCTCGCGATTCGAATGCGATTCATCTAATGCGATGTCTCGTACTAGCGATCTGATAACTGGGGTAGCGCCTTGGATTCCAGTCAGGAGTTGAAGCGCGGACGTGCGCGTAGTAGCTTGACGGGTGATGTTTAAAGTTAATTGGACCTTCCATAGAACGTCTGACCACGCGGAACCTCTGTTGTTAACCTCTATCCGCAACATATTTAAAACTGTACGGCAATATCTCTCAACCTGACCATTTTCGCGATGCATTTCAGGTGTTATATAATGCATAGAGCAGCCCAACTCACCGATCCAGTTTTTAAAAGATGCGCTCTCAAACATTCTTCCACGATCGCATACAAGTGTTGATGGAGTGCCGAATAGTGAAATGGCATTGGAGAATACACGTTTTAACTCGTCAGCATCTTGCCGATATAACGCGTACAGAAGGCAATATTTAGAAAAAGAATCGACAATAAGTAGAATGTACTTAAAGCCGTTAGAGTCAGGTAGAGGCCCGAGGACATCAGTGTGAATAACAAAGAAAGGGACATCAGGTTTTGACCAGGACTCTATAGGCTGGCTAGGTGCCTTTGGTACAAATGGCCAATATACTTTTTCACGAACTGTCTTAAGCTGGGGAACCAAAAATGGCGCAGTATTAAATCCGTGGTCTTGTCGATACCTATGTGGTCGTGTTCATCATGGAATACTCGTAAAAGGCTGAGCCTATGTCCTTTCGGGATAAAACATAGCAAACGAGGGTCCTCTCCTAAAGGAGTGTACTTGTAGTAAAGCAAGTCATGTTTTATCTCATACCGGGATGAGTCCAATTGTCCATCTCTTAGTCTCTCCATCAGATCTTGAGTCTCTGAATCAGCTGTCTGAGCAATTTTCGCCCAATTATTAGGATTGCGTATATGAGAAACATCAGCGGGGTGACGGCTTAGAAAATCCGCGTGTTGCATAAAACAACCCTTCCGATATTCTAACGAGAAACGAAAATCCTGGAGGTAAACCCACCATCGCGCTACCCTTGGCAACAGATCCTTTTTGCGCTCGGTTAATTTGAGCGAGTTACAGTCCGTCACTATTTTGAAATCAATTCCAATTAAGTAGTGACGGAAATGCTGTAAGGCGCGTACGATGGCAAGAGTTTCCAACTCGTAGCTGTGGTACCGGGATTCAGCACCTTGGGTTGACTTGCTAAAATAGCCAACAACCCGCTTCCGCTTACCCTCGTGCTCCTGCAATAAAATAGCTCCGTATCCGATTGCACTTGCGTCTGTATGCAGTTCGGTAGGTAGTTTGGGATCGATTGCTAAAACAGGCTGCTCAGTTAGACACTTAATAATGTGATCCCTAGCTGTATCTTGTTCGACACCCCATAAGAATGGTTCACCTTTCTTTAACACGTTCTCTGCCGCGTAGGTCATCGGTGACCTCAACTGAACTAGATCGAGACGCCGCGTAGGGCATCAGTGACCTCACGGTAGGACTAAGTTTGAAACTGATTTGTGAGCCGTAGGCCATGTTTACTGAACATTTCTCTATAGCAGGTGACCGGAATGGCGCTGTAGACCAATCCTTTAGTATGGTGTTTGAGTAATCGTAACGATGAAAATTATATGGGTGAAATTGCAAAGCAATTTTTTAGGAAAAAACAAATGCATCCATTATAAATCATGTTTATTTGTATTAATTATTACACAGTTCGCTACTAAATTATTAAAAAAACAAACTACAAATAACGGTGAGATTTATTGAAGCATTGTAAGCAATAATATACTGTACCAGGACAGTTCTTACAGTATGTAACTACTTTTTTAGTTTTATTCCGAGCGACTTTTGACCCATGTATTTTAACATTTTCTTTGTAGTAACCGACGCAGAAACGTCTCAATTAAGCAACAGGTCCATCTTTTTTCAGCAATTCATGTTTCAATCTCTTAGGTGTGGGGTGACCGGAGGCGTGCACTACACGGCGCCTGCATAACGGATATTCACTTATAAGTATTACAGCGCCGCGTAGGTCAATTATGACCTCGCAACTTTTTTTTTAAATATCTATGGAATCCAGTGTCGAATCAAAACACTTCATATATATATATGTATATATTGATCTAGCGCTTATATTTCCACCAAAAAGTTTTTTTGTTTTTTTTATTTTTTATATTACCGGCAGAGAACGTGTTAATAAGTTTGCTATGCAAGCGGTTTTTTGAGCATATCCGGCAATGTAGCGTCGAAAGTAACCTGCGAGTCCTAAAAATTGGCGAATTTCTTTGACGTTTGTTGGTTTTGGCGCCTTTATAAGAGCTTCAATTTTAGCAGGGCTCGGCCGTACCTGACCGTGTCCAATTAATCGTCCTAAATACTCGATTTCAGTTGCTAGAAAGTTGCACTTTTTCAGATTAAGTGAAAAACCAGCTGCTTTGAGAGTTTTTAAAACTTCTTGTAAAGTTTTCAGACCTTCTTCGACCGTATTGGACATAATCAGTACATCATCAATATATGTCAACACTTTACCAGTATCCAACAAGGGCCTTAGGGTTTTGGTGATGATTCTTTGGTAGACAATCGGAGCATTTGCTAGACCGTAGGGCATCTTTAGATATTCGTAGTGTGCCTCGGGGGTCACAAACGCTGTCTTAGCAATAGAATCATCATCTTTCATCGGCACCTGGTGAAACCCGGTAGCCATGTCCAGGCTAGTAAAGTATTTGAAACTACCGAGTCTGTCTATATGATCGTCGATCAGTGGCAAAGGGAATCGTTCCTTGACAGTAATGGCATTAAGCGCGCGATAATCAACGCACATTCTATCTTCCCCATTCTTCTTTTTAACGAGAATGATGGGGCTCGCGTATTCCGATTGAGACTCACGAATGATTCCCTTACTCAAAAGATCATTTACGATCGAACGGACACGAAGTTTCTCATCTTCAGATAGCTTATAAGGCCGGTAGTTGACAGGTACATCGCTGTTTAGTTTGATTTCCATACAACCTGTATTCACTGTGGAAGTCGCCGTGCCGGCCGTAAAAGAATTGGAAAATTCATAAATAATATCCAAAAGACGTTTTCTATTTTCACCTATTAAGGGTGTTTTAACCATGTCAGCTTCCACAGTGAGCACGTTTTGTACGGTGTCTAGTCTCGTCAGGCGTTGTGTATCTTTTGTTCGTGTGTAAGTTACTCCGCTCCGATTTAATACATCTGTACCTATCAATATTGGTGCATTAAAACATTCCTGCGGCACCACATATAGATCGACTTCTACCGATAATTCCGGGAACTCTACGACAGTCGTTACGTATGACATGGACTCTACGTCTTGACTTCCGATTCCGCGTAACCGACGATAAGTTGGAATTTTATTGAAATCAAAATATTTTAAAGTCAATTCAGAGATTAGTGAAATGTCGGAGCCACTGTCTATCAGAATATCGACGGGTACATTTTGTATGACGGCGGACATTACGTCATTTCGCCGAGATTCGATCCTAAACAAAAATTTACGTCACCGTTTGTGCGCTTATTTTTTGATTCGACACGCTGTTTTACAAAGCAAGAATCAACTAAATGTCCAGTCTTTTTGCAATACGTACACGTCTTTTCATTCGATGACGTCACAGTAGTCGAATTCGGTTTAACATTTGTCACACTTGGCGTTTGCGCATGTCTCGTGTTGATTTTTGGCTTTTTCGGGCAATCAATTTGTTTATGTCCAAAGTTACCACACGCATAACATGCCTTCTCAAAACGAGAGTATTCGCGTTTACGCGGGTGTCCTAAACCGGAGAATGACGGACGAACAGAATTGTGGGCAGTTATAACATTTTTTTTTGGTTTTATATAAACAGACAGAAATTCTACTAGATCTTTAATTTGTAGCTTAGCATTGGTAGCGGCAGCCTTCACCTGGGGATCTGCTATGCCCCGGACAAATATTGATGTTTTTAGTTCGTCTGAAAGACCTTGAACAATATTCAGACGCAATAGGGATTTTCGAGCATATTCGGCGTACGTAGTGAATTTACTAGAATCGGTACTCATCACTTCAAATAAAACTGAGGCCTGGTCTACACTACGTGGGCATAGCGAACGAAACTCATCTTTAAAATTCGTCCATGATCGATCGCTCGTAACCCAATCATTTAACCACGTTTTGGCTTCGCCCAGCAGACAGCCTCCTATGCGCCCAAGGCACTCACGATCATCCCAGTTATTAAGTATACGACCGCGGTCAACCTCCGCACACCAAGCATCAAAATCATGCACATAAGGATCAAAATTAGAAATATAGTAACTTTTAGACCTTACTTGGATTAAGCTTGACAACGCACCGACAATTCTGTCCGTTACGTCCTTATCCCTGGCATCCGCGCCGTCTTGCGACTCAACGGTGTCGACGCCGCGGCCTCGTGCAGCGCGCTCGTCGCGCTGTCCGAGGTCAGCATTCCACGCGGTTGACTACGTGGTATAGATGACGATAGCGGTGGCGTATAGCAATCAATAGACGGACGTGTAACTTCAGTTGAAGTCGCCGGTGCCAACGGCGTAGGCAGCCGATCCTCAAGTGCACATAGTCTCACTAAAATTTCGTTTAAGACACCTTGACGAGAACTACCGCGGCGACCATACGAGCCATCGCGGCACCTCCCAATGCGCTCAATACTAGGCGTCCTATCACGCCGCCTAGGCGACCTATCCCTGTTGTGGATTACGTTATCATGTCGGTGTAAATCGCGAGAACTACTAGAGTTAACACGACGCGCATGAGTTTGAGCCCTCCTGCCCCTCCGATCAGGAGAAGTACGGCTTTTAGACCGTGACTCATCCCGTCCCGACATGATAACGACACTAATAAATTAATAAAATCACTTGTACTTACAAAGGATTAAAAAAAAGCACTTTAAAACACACACACACACACACACTATATGCACTGTAAATGATGGCAATACGAGCTAAATCGCGTGGCAATCCCACTTCCGATCTTAGAAATCAGAAGTGAAGACTGTTTTTAAGAAAAAAAAGGAACGCAACGTAAGTTAAAATGATTATAATTTTTAAATAGAAATGATTTTTAACAAATTTAGGCAACGACTATTAAATCCTATGACACGTCCGTCCCGTTGAACTGCCAGCCGCCAAGTGAGTGGCCGTCCGGTGTCGTGCTCGCCACCTGCCATCCCCACCCTTTGTCACCCGTCTTCGTTTTTCGTCTTGGAGTAGGGGAACATCTAAGAATACCATTAAACAAATTATTGCGTAAAGGAACTTTATTCGAATGGACGGAAGAATGTGAGCGAGCTTTTGAAAAACTGAAAGAGATGTTAGTTAAACCACCAATATTGCAATACCCTAATTTGGACTCTGACAATACTTTTATTTTACACACTGACGCCTCTGGGGTAGCGATCGGTTCCATGTTGTGTAACAGTGATGACATGCCTATCGCATACGCAAGCCGAGCTCTAAATAAGGCAGAATTAAATTACCCCACCATCGAAAAAGAGCTTCTGGCTATCGTATGGTCAATAAAGTATTTCAGGCCATATTTATATGGTCGGAAATTCAGAATAAAGACCGATCATCGGCCACTAGTTTATTTGTTTAATATGGCAAATCCGTCCAGCCGGCTAATGAAATTTCGTTTGAGTTTAGAAGAATACGATTACAGTATAGAATATGTGAAAGGGGCGAGTAATGTGGCTGCAGACGCATTATCTCGCATCGTATTGACGTCAGAGGATTTGAAAGATATGAATAGACATATAGCATGTGTGATGACTCGAAGTCTGAGGAAGAAAGAGAGAGAGCGAAGGGACACCAGTTCTTTGGATGATAAGCAATTGACCGATGATTGGACTGATCACCCAAAAATCGTCGATATGCTTAAAAAACCAAATAACTGTGTGGAGTTAACTGTAGAATCAAAAGTGGAATTAGAAAAATTAAGAAAAAGTGGGAAAATGCAGATAGAAACAAAATCATTGTCATACGTGCCTAGTAGGTCAGTACTTTATGTGAACCCAACGTCTCGAGCATTAGTCACGCGAGCCGAGCTAGTGAGGGAGTTGAGTTACATTTGTACCCAAATTGGTATCGCAGAAGTCTACATTAGTAAAGATAAAAATAATTATAAATTTATAGAAGAGTTAACTCAAGAAATTAGGAACACTCCTAACTTGAAGGGGCCCCGGTTATGTATTGTTAGAGGAGTGCAAAAGGTTGAAAATGTAGACGATATTCGAGTAATTTTGAACGACTTTCATCTATTACCCACGAGTGGCCACGCGGGTATTAGACGAATGTTGAACAATATAAAAAGATATTACTTTTGGCCATCCATGCATAAGGATGTCGAAAATTTTGTCAAAAGCTGTGACAAGTGTCAAACGCAAAAGCATATGGTAAAAACTAAACAACCAATGGTAATTACTTCAACAGCCACTTCGTCGTTTGAGAAAATATACTTGGACATTGTAGGCCCAATAGCTAAAGATTATAGTAATTACAATTACATTTTAACATTACAGTGCGAGTTGACAAAATTTACAGAAGCCTATCCATTGCAAACGAAGGACACAGTATCGGTGGCAAGATGTTTTGTTGATAATTTTATTCTTAGATACGGGATACCGAAGGAGATAGCGACAGATCGCGGAAGTGAGTTTATAAGCAGCACCATGTCTGAGGTATGTAAGCTTTTGAACATTACTCAGATATCCTCCACCGCCTACCATCATGAGAGCATCGGTGCGCTCGAGAACTCACATAAGGCTCTGGGTGCGTATTTAAGAATAGTTACTAACAACCATCAAACGTCGTGGAGCAGCTGGTTGCCGTACTGGTGTTTTTCCTACAATAATACAGTTCATACTGAAACAAAGTATACCCCTCATGAATTGGTTTTCGGAAAAACATGTAACGTTCCAAGTAATTTCACTAAAGAAGAAGTTGATCCACTGTATAACATCGATAATTACCCTTTAGAATTTAAGTATCGCTTGCAGATGTCACAGAAAGACGCAAGGGACAATTTATTGAAAAGTAAAGTGATTCGTAAACAAAAATATGATAAAACTATTTACCCAGTATATTATGATAAAGGTAATTTAATATTGATAAGAAACCCATCTAGTGATAAGAAAGAAAGTATCTATTTAGGTCCTTATCCTGTATTAGAAGATAAGGATCCAAATGTTATTATTTTAAAGAACGGGAAAGAGGATATTGTTCATAAAAACAGAACTAAATTATACCATTCTCGAAGATCATTCCCATATCATGAAGATCATAACAACTCGGCCATCCGATATATCAACGAGTCCCTTCGTTGTTCATTAGAGCTACTAACAATAAAATATGAAATACATTTATTTTCTTTTTATATAATGCTACACTCGTTACGCAGATTAAAATACAGTAGAAATTTTAAGTATAATGACAGAATTTATATGCTTATTTCTAGCGATAGTCTTTGAAGTTACTTGACAATCTTTATCACTATTAAAGTACTGTAAATAATATAAACTTACTGATTTTGAAAAATAGAATACTTTAAGCTTAAACTTCGAACAAACTTGTTCTAATAACACTACTATAGATATATTTGTCGGTATCAACTGTATGTCTGAATAAATAGATGCTAAGGCACATCTATACTTATAATAAATCTGTAGAGAGGTCAATTCTGTACATTAAATATTTTTTCAAAATAACTATCAGGGGGTGATAAGTGGTCGATACTGATGCCAAAAATGCAATCAGTAAAATTTTTGTCTGTCTGTCTGTCTGTCTGTCTGTCTGTCTGTCTGTCTGTCTGTATGTTCCTTATAGAAACAAAAACTACTGGACGGATTTTAATGAAACTTGGTACAATTATTCTTCACACTCCTGGACAGGTTATAGTATACTTTTCATCACGCTACAATCAATAGGAGCAGAGTAGTGAAGGGAAATTCTTTTGTATGAAAAATCTAAACCACTCAAGTTAGACGTTTGAAATTTGGCATGCAGGTACCTTAGATACCGTAGAGGTGCACTAAGAAAGGAATTCCCGAAAATCCTACGGGAACGGGAATTAGCGGGAAAATCCTTTTGTATGAAAAATCTAAACCACTCAAGTTAGACGTTTGAAATTTGGCAAGCAGGTACCTTAGATACCGTAGAGGTGTACTAAGAAAGGAATTTCCGAAATTCCTACGGGAACGGGAATTAGCGGGAAAATCCTTTTGTATGAAAAATCTAAACCACTCAAGTTAGACGTTTGAAATTTGGCATGCAGATACCTTAAGTACCGTAGAGGTGCACTAAGAAAGGAATTCCCGAAATTCCTACGAGAACGGGAATTAGCAAGAAAATCCTTTTGTATGAAAAATCTAAACCACTCAAGTTAGACGTTTGAAATTTGTCATGCAGGTACCTTAGGTACCGTAGAGGTGCATTAAGAAAGGAATTCCTGAAATTCCCACGAGAACGGGAATTAGCGGGAAAATCCTTTTGTATGAAAAATCTAAACCATTCAAGTTAGATGTTTGAAATTTGTCATGCAGGTACCTTAGATACCATAGAGGTGTACTAAGAAAGGAATTCCCGAAATTCCCACGGGAACGGGAATTAGCGGGAAAATCCTTTTGTATGAAAAATCTAAACCACTCAAGTTAGACGTTTGAAATTTGGCATGCAGATACCTTAAGTACCGTAGAGGTGCACTAAGAAAGGATTTCCCGAAATTCCCACGAGAACGGGAATTAGCAAGAAAATCCTTTTGTATGAAAAATCTAAACCACTCAAGTTAGACGTTTGAAATTTGTCATGCAGGTACCTTAGGTACCTTAGAGGTGCATTAAGAAAGGAATTCCCGAAATTCCCACGAGAACGGGAATTAGCGGGAAAATCCTTTTGTATGAAAAATCTAAACCACTCAAGTTAGACGTTTGAAATTTGGCATGCAGGTACCTTAGATACCGTAGAGGTGTACTAAGAAAGGAATTTCCGAAATTCTTACGGGAACGGGAATTAGCGGGAAAATCCTTTTGTATGAAAAATCTAAACCACTCAAGTTAGACGTTTGAAATTTGGCATGCAGATACCTTAAGTACCGTAGAGGTGCACTAAGAAAGGAATTCCCGAAATTCCCACGAGAACGGGAATTAGCAAGAAAATCCTTTTGTATGAAAAATCTAAACCACTCAAGTTAGACGTTTGAAATTTGTCATGCAGGTACCTTAGGTACCGTAGAGGTGCATTAAGAAAGGAATTCCCAAAATTCTCACGGGAACGGTAGTTAGCGGGAAAATCCTTTTGTATGAAAAATCTAAACCATTCAAGTTAGATGTTTGAAATTTGTCATGCAGGTACCTTAGATACCGTAGAGGTGTACTAAGAAAGGAATTCCCGAAATTCCCACGGGAACGGGAATTAGCGGGAAAATCCTTTTGTATGAAAAATCTAGGACTTATGATGACCAAATTGGAGATGTCCTTAGAAAAGGTTCAATACGATCTACTCTGAACCGGCGTGCGTGTATGAAGCGATTGATGAATGTGGAGGAAGCAAGAGAAGTGTGTCAGGATCGAAGCAAATGGAATTCTATAGTCTCTGCTTACCCCGGTGGGAAATAGGCGTGAGTTTATGTATGTATGTATGTATGAAAAATCTAAACCACTCAAGTTAGACGCTTGAAATTTGGCATGCAGGTACCTTAGTTAACTTAAAGCTTAGTTGCAACAGGATATTGCAAAATTCCCACGGAAACGGGAGTTAGTGGGAAAAAAACATTTGTATGAAAAAATCGAAACCGCGTAAGATAGATATTTTCAATTCAATTCAATTAAATTATTTATTGCATTCCATGTAGTACAATGGGGTGTTACATAGGCATAGGAACTAAAACATGGACCCTGTAGGGCACAGCAACGTTGAAGGGAAGAGAGGAAGTGTGTATTAAAATTAAAACTCAATGAACAATCAATTAAAAAAAAATCAATTCAATCAATTGATTCAATCTAGCATGCATGCATACCTTAGTAAATATAAAGTTTATTTTTGGCTGTATTTTGAAAAATGGGAGTTATTGGGAAAAAAAAAAATGTACTTATGAAAAAATCTAAACTGCATAAGTATGCACTCCCACACACACAAAGATCTCTCTCTTATATAACACGCCACGCGGACGAAGTCGCGGGCAAAAGCTAGTTTTGCATAAATAGAGATTTAATTTTGCTTAATGTTAAATAAACTTAAAGCCTTACTAACCCTTGAAATTGGTTAGATTATAATACATGTCCTTACTTGAAATTGACATGTAACTTTCTAATTTGAAAATAAATATCTCTTAGATTAACCTTCAAACAAACTTCACAAGCTTTACTTTATTTACATATAAAATACCGTAGGTATATTTGACTGTATCAACTGTAAGTCTAAGTAAATGCACGATAAGACACATTTTACATCAATAAAGTTTTGATTAAAGTTAAATGACCGTAAGTTGCACTAACTCCTGAAATTGGTTAGTTCCCAACACATATTCCTAGGTACTTGTTATTGATATGTATCTAAGGATGATTGCTGATGATCGCTCTGAGCCTATTACAGACCTTTGAAATTAGTCAGTTCCTAATACTCGTCCTTGAAATTGACAAGCACCTAAGGATGATCGCTGGTGATCACCCTGATCTTATTACTGACCCTTGAAATTAATCAGTTCCTAATACACGTCCTTGAAATTGACAAGTACCTAAGGATGATCGCTGGTGATCACCCTGAGCTTATTACTGACCCTTGAAATTAGTCAGTTCCTAATACTCGTCCTAGAAATTGACAAGTACCTAAGGATGATCGCTGGTGATCACCCTGAGCTTATTACTGACCCTTGAAATTAGTCAGTTCCTAATACTCGTCCTTGAAATTGACAAGTACCTAAGGATGGTCGTTGGTGATCACCCTGAGCTTATTACTAACCCTTGAAATTAGTCAGTTCCTAATACTCGTCTTTGAAATTGACAAGTACCTAAGTATGATCCTTGGTGATCACTGTAATCCTATACTTGTCCTTGAAATTGACAAGTACCGAAGGATAGTCGCTGGTGAATATTCTGATTCTATGCTTGTCCTTGAAATTGACAAGTACCGAAGGATAATCGCTGGTGAATATTCTGATTCTATACTTGTCCTTGAAATTGACAAGTACCGAAGGATAATCGCTGGTAATAATTCTGATTCTAATAATAAACAGTTTATAATTTATACTGCTACCACTTATTATATTTATTGTCTCATTGCATAGACCAGTTCTGTCTTACTCGGCAATTTGTCAGTTAAATCATGGCATTGCATTGGTACCTGTTGACCCTTAAAATTGGTCAGTCTGTAAAATTATCTGTTGACCCTTGAAATTGGTTAGTCTGTTAAATTATTTGTTGACCCTTGAAATTGGTCAGTTGGTGAAATTACCTGTTGACCCTTGAAATTGGCCAGTCTGTCAAGTTATCTGTTGACCCTTAAAATTGGTCAGTCTGTAAAATTATCTGTTGACCCTTAAAATTGGTCAGTCTGTAAAATTATCTGCTAACGATTTCTATATTTGCAGGTTATTTACTGAATAGAGTCAGGGTATTAAGTATATCTATTATAAATTAGTATAAACCGTAATCGGTTCCCATGTAATTAGTAAGAGTATACTTGAGTAGGTATACTATAAAGTATGCTTTAATAATTTGCAATAAATTAATTTTTGCCTCTTCCGAAACAAAATATCGGATAATTAAATTGATAAGTATTATCATCAAATAAATAACAAGTATTAATTACATAATGTACTTCTTTTATGTTTCTGTAATTGCTAAGATGACTGTAAGTATTCTTTCTTACTTGTGTTTATTTTCAACATCTTGTAGAGTTCGGAACAACTTTCCCTTTTAACGGAACCCCACATTAAATGATTACAAAACTAATCACTTGGATTTAAATAAGAACTACAGAATACTATAATACACTAACACTATAATTTAATTAGGAGCACCTTTTAATTAAAAGAAATATGTTATTCAACTTTAAATTTGAATACCTAGAGATACTGAACTTGTTCCATTTTTTCTGACACTTGCATACGGACATGACATATATAACTGGTGTGGTATCCAATACTGAACTATAGTACTTTCGGCTTTTCTGTGAAACCTGTAGGTTTCACGGAACCTACTGCATAATCGCTGTCGTAAGCATATTATTATGTTTGTCTATATATTTCGCTATACAACTAAAATAAAAGAGAACTGAATTAACATTATATTCCCAATTAGTTGGGAGCCGTCGTATGATGAACCAAGTACACACGTCTAACCGAGCCTCATTCGAACAAAGCTCTGGTCTAATTAATAATGTTAAGTGGTGAATTATATCGCCGTCCGAAAGTAGTGGTCGATAAGTAGCTGTCATTGTAATTGGATAAAACAAGTGTAAATAATTTGTACCCTAATAATTATGGTTGTAATAACTGTAATAATACAAATATTGGGAATCCCTGATAAATAATGTAATGCCCAATTAACCTTTTAACTAACTGATTTAAAAATTAAAGTTACAATGAATAAAGCACATAACAGAGCATCACGCTTGTATCCCCGAAAGGGTGAGCAGAGGTGTATAGTATGCAAATACCCACTTTTCGCTTGTTATGTTTATGAAACATACAAATAAATATAATTCTAGGTACCTACACATATTCTTCTGTCGCATATTCGAGTAATTATTATGTGATAGGTATTACGTTAAACTTAATCGACTAATATCATCATTTACGACTTATACATGTCGTGGCCAGATCATAGAATTGACCATTTCATGAAATGATCGACCATTTCATGAAATGGTCGTATTTCATGAAATGGCCAACTTCAACTGACCATATCGTTGAAACGTCAGCGTTTAATGATATTTCCATCCACGTTTGGCCATATCATTAATGTAGGGTGTCCATGATAAGTGGTGTAATAAAAACGCGAAATAAGATAGGAAATAATGTATTACTCTAGTACAAAGTACAAAAATGTTTAAAAGTCAATTAAAAATTAAAAAGTCGTTTTCGATTAACGGAGTGTTGATGTAGTTGACATATACGCCGTAACTGCATCTCCTTTGAAGTCGTCGTCATATTTTTTGACACTATTTCATGCCATTGGTCATCATTCAGTATACTTTTCGTGTGTAAGATAAACATACTGGCGGAGTAGGGGTGGCCCAAGGGCCACCCCCGCCGCACCCTAACCTACTGTTATGCCTTGTAAAAATTATAAAAAAAGGATTATGATAATTTAAATTATGACAAAAACATTTATGCGTTTTAATAGAATCCTGTTTCAAGTAGTTAATGCCATCTGCGGCATATCTACAATAAGTCACGTCAAAAAAAGAAACTTTACGGACAGTAGGATCGTCTATATTTTTCTTTTTTAAAATTAATATCTCTTCATTCGCAGTTTTAATTATATCATATTTTGAAATCCAATAATAGTCCATTGATTTACGTAGCGTGGTCACTCGACCTTCATTATTTGCCATATAACCTAAAAATAAAAATAAAGTTGCTGTCTATTGTTAATACGAGTTTTTCTTTTCACTTTAGTGTCAAAACATTGCTTCAATGCACTTTTATCTTGTATTTGCTCATTATTATTCGTATTATTCGCGTTCACACAAGAATAATTATTGTCCGCCGCCATTATGCAAAACATAAACAAAGCGACACCAGCGCCACTACCGGTGGATAATGTTACTATTTTACGATATGATCGCTAACGTTTGGCCATATCATGAAGTAATCATGCATTTAGTTGGTCATATCGTTAAACCTTTTGTGTTCATTGATCTGGCCAAACCACATCATGATGTGGCCAACGAATGTTGTTCTATTTCATGAAATACGACCATTTCATGAAATGGTCGATCATTTCATGAAATGATCAATTCTATGATATGGCCACGATATACACATATAAGAAATTATTATTATTATATCGATAAGGTCGCCAATTGCCGCGTATTGATAAGTCTTGTTTTGGTTCAATAACGAATAATTGTATTGTATACATATATTGTTGCATTCCAGGTTTACCATACATTCTAATAGCACTTTTTTTTATAATCATTACAAGTTCGTTTTTGAATCACTAAAATGCCCTCAAACTTAAGTGCTTATTTGGATAATATTCCTTAGGTATTTAACCGCAATTTATAACATCAAACCTTTCGATCACATAAAAATTATTGGTCTGACGGTTAGATAACATATTGTATTTATAAATCTTAAATTTTTGGTATACCGCCTCATAACTATCTTGCAGTGGACAGTATTACATACGACGTTTAAGATAGGTATATTAATATTTTTAAGTACTAGAAAAATAGAGAACATTGATAATAAGCAGAAATCGGCCTCCATGATCGAGAGGTTGAGGTTGGTCCCGGGTTCGAATCCCTGTGGGGACACATCACAAAACCCACTTTGTGATCCCCAGCTTAGTTAGGACGCCACAGGCTAACCACCCAATTGTCGGAAAGCAAGATAAACCGTTGGTCCCAGTTACTGCTTGCCAATTTAATTAAGCAGTCGTTACATGAGTCATGTCAGGGGCCCTTGACGGCCCAATAATAACCCTAACACCAGGGTTGATGAGGTTGGTAATTCACCTCACAACCCTCACGATATAAGAAGAAGTAGCAGAAATCGATAATCATAAGACACACAACAGGCGTTTAATCAAAGAGATTAGATCGCTTTATAATGTAGAATACGTAAGGCCACATTGGGGTAGACAGAGATCATGGAATTACACTAACTCGATAGTATCGGGATATCGCTAGGTACGTTATTACGAATAATAAACTAACAGTAGTCGCATTAATTGAAGTATCTACCGGTAGTAACCGATATGGTTACTTAACATGTTGATGTTACTTAACTGTAATTATAAGAAGCTGAGATTCTTTTAATTAGGTTTACGTCACTATGATTGTGAATAATCCAGAACATCCAAGTTGAAACAACATTTTGATTAGTTACAAGACACTCTTACTTCGCGTCATTTATTATAAACTACTAGCCACTCTACCTGGCTTCCCCTAGGCACATTTTGTTTCTATTTTACTGGTGGTAACTTTCTAGCAGACGTGAAGACTATGACCAGTGCCACGCACAAATTTATTCGAAAGTTCTCGAGATTAGCCTGTACTTAAAGATATACTTAGCCTAGGTATCCTGATACTTGTACTATATAGGTTAGTAACTAGTCACCACAAAGACTGTATTGGTAAACACATACTAACTAAAAGTCTCAACATTCCTTCTATTATTATTTTTATTTTTTTTTATAATGTGCCTGACATTATTCTTTCAATTGGTTAAAGTACCATCATAGCACAATAAATAATTTGGTGACAAAATTCAAATAACCTATGTGAAAAGTCAATAAAATAAACCATGAGAATAACTTCAATAGCGCAAAAAATAAGGTGGGCGTACATTATTTTTATCATGAAGGTTATGAAAGTTCAAGAATTAAATTATTATTATTTTATTAACAACCTTTGTGGTTAAATGCATTTGAATACTATTAAAAGTGTAGGCATGTAAGTAAAGTACCTACTTTGAAAACTAAACCCTCTATAATAATAAATCTGAAGGACTTGTAAAAACATTTTCTTTTTCTTTTCTACCAATAAGAATGAATATGATGAATAGCTTTTGATATGCTAGACACATAATTAGGTCTTAATCTTATTTTAAATATTAGTCTTAATTTAAATTTATTTAGTCTAGTTTTTTTTTCTTGTTGAATGTTTTGAATTAATGCTAGAAGCCTGTTTTAGCATATAGAATATAACCTAATTATATATTTGGAATCAACAGTAAATGTATTTCATTTAGTCTATTAATGTATGAAAAAAAGTAAGTATTTTATTTACTGGTGCATCTTTATGTGTGACTGAAGTGTAATATCATAAGATAAACCATGATAGCATAAGTCTACTTAAATTAACTTGCTAGAGTAAGTAACCTAAAATTATATATTTTCAAACTTAAGTATACAAACTGCCTAAATGCAATACACAATCCAAGAAATATATTGCAATGCCATTCAATAGAGGCTCAAAAGTCTGTAACTTTGTTAACTTGTTCGGTCTGTCTGGTCTTTGCAATGGTCTTTCTTTCATTTTTGAATTTGAAGTCAGTTAAGAAGCTGTGTAACTTGCCATATCTGGATCTGTCGCCGCTGCTCTTGTGGAGTGTCATAATACCTTGCTCTTGAACGGGGTTGTCAACGCACTATGCTGACCATAGTTGCAGCACCCATCTCTTTCCGCTGGGGTTAGACTATCTCTGTGACATGACAGCGGGGTGGGCACTCTCACTGTAGGCATCCTGTGTCCAGACTCCATCATTGCCACCCATGGATGATCGGGCATACCAGCCAGGTCAGAACTTTCACCGTGACTCATCAACATTGTTCCTCGAAAGAAAATATTGTATTAACAACACACTCTTAGTATTATTATTTTTTCATTTAAGGATAGGTGCATATAGTCAAATAAACACGTAGCCAATTGTGGTAGTAAGGTAACCATACCAAATGTACATAAATATAAATAGTCTTGTAGTATAACATTGTTATATTTTCCATGTATCACTTTCATACACAATAATGTAATTATTTATGATGTTTTTAAGTTAAGAGGAAAAGAAAAGAGAAGTAATTACATGGTCAGCAATTATAAAATTTGGCGAGCCACCCAAAAGCAGCATTTAAATAATTTGGTCAGCATACAAAGATTTTGTTTGCAATAAAAAAAATCAGGCAGCAATTCTTGTTCCGCAACTAATTTTGATAATGGTCAAAAATTAAATCATACATAGGCAGCCAACAATAACATGAGTCTGCATAATAAACATTCAGTCCGCAAAATAACTACTTGAGCGGCAAGATTTCATGATTGAGCGGCAGAAAAACATGTCTATATCGTGGCCATATCATAGAATTGATCATTTCATTTGAAATAGAACAACATTCGTTGGCCACATCATGATGTGGTTTGGCCAGATCAATGAACACAAAACGTTTAACGATATGACCAACTAAATGCATGATTACTTCATGATATGGCCAAACGTTAGCGATCATATCGTAAAATAGTAACATTAACCACCGGTAGTGGCGCTGGTGTCGCTTTGTTTTTGTTTTGCATAATGGCGGCGGACAATAATTATTCTTTTGTGAACGCGAATAATACGAATAATAATGAGCAAATACAAGATAAAAGTGCAGTGAAGTAATGTTTTGACACTAAGGTGAAAAGAAAAACTCGTATTAACAGTAGACAGCAACTTTCTTTTTATTTTTAGGTTATATGGCAAATAATGAAGGTCGAGTGACCACGCTACGTAAATCAATGGACTATTATCGGATTTCAAAATATGATATACTTAATCAAAACTGGGAATGAAGAGATATTATTATTTTTGTCATTTAAGTTTAACTTAGCATGTTCCGTTTTAATTTCAAAATTTTATAAAATTTTATATAACTGTACATGTCTAAGTAAGAAGAGCGGTGTCTCCTAACACAGGTTTATATTAACTTAACAGGGGACACCTGCACCTAAAATAATGTAGTCGCTGCTGCAAATAAATACATATTTTATTTATTTTTTTATTTATTTTTTATTAATTTTAAAAAAGAAAAATATAGACGATGTCCGTAAAATTTCTTTTTTTTGATGTGACTTATTGTAGATTTGCCGCAGATGACATTAACTACTTGAAACGGGATTCTATTAAAACGCATAAATGTTTTTGTCATAATTTAAATTATCATAATCCTTTTTTTTATAATTTTTACAAGGCATAACGGTAGGTTAGGGTGCGGCGGGGGTGGCCCTTGGGCTTGGGCGTGGACTTTTAAACATTTTTGTACTTTGTACTAGAGTAATACATTATTTCCTACCTTATTTCGCGTTTTTATTACACCACTTATCATGGACACCCTACATTAATGATATGGCCAAACGTGGATGGAAATATCATTAAACGCTGACGTTTAAACGATATGGTCAGTTGAAGTTGGCCATTTCATGAAATACGACCATTTCATGAAATGGTCGATCATTTCATGAAATGGTCAATTCTATGATCTGGCCACGACATCTATAAGCAGTATATTTGATTGGTATGCATATTTAAAATATGGTGAGCAAAATAACTACTTGGATTGCGTTTTTGTTGAAAAAGCGGCAATGTACGTTAAAAGTGGGCGGAGCAGGCGCGTGACACGAGCAACCAATCGCGTGCGAGTATTGTCATTCGATGATTATGCGGCGATTATTAACAGTCAAATTGCAGTGGTAACAACGTGTTTTAAAGAGATTTGTGTGGTTTTTGTGATTTCCTAGTAAAATGGATAATAATTTTATTGAAGAAGGAATACAACTAGTTCCCGACTACGAATCGGATTCGGAATGCTGCACTGACAGTGAAGAATCGGTGCTGGTGGCTAAGAAGAAACCAAAACTGTCTTTGGACTGGAAGTTAGTTCAAAAGTTTGATAACTTCGAACAAGCCAAAACATTCGTGAAAGCTGAACGTACTTGGTCCAAAAATTATTGTCATCAAACAGAGGAAGGAAAAAAGACATACTATAGGTGCAATAAATTGAAACGTCGTGGTCCACAGTGCTCTACAAGAATGTATTAGTTATTCGAAAGCACCTCAGATTCAGTGTTAATGTTCAAAACGAATGCTGATCATGACCATGATGAAAAGAAGGAGTTTACCTCGTCGTACGGTTTGAGTGACACCGTGAAGAACGAAATTAATCGATTATTTGATTTAAAAATGAAACCAAAAGCTATAATGGAAAGTCTATTAAAAATGAAAAATATCAAAGTTCCTAAAATGTCTCAGTTAAGAAATTATCTGAGTGATCGTCGTCGTACTATATACGGCCAATCTACCATAAGTTTAGGAGAGCTTGAAGCTTGGATTCATTCACACTCAAGTCTTCCTTTGGATCCGCATGAAGTTTTTGTGCTTTGTTACCGAATTGTGATGAACAAAATCCCATTTTTCGGTTTGTTATGTCTACTAAATATTTAATTGAAATTTCCAAAGATGCCAGCGTCGTTCATGCAGATGCCACGTACAAGCTCATCTGGCAGGGTTTTCCTGTATTGGTCTGTGGAACCACGGACCAAAACCGCAAATTCCACCCTCTATGTGTAACGGTTTCAAGTAATGAAAAAAAAGAAGATTTCAAATTGATGTTCCAAGGACTTAAGGACAAAATACAAGAAATTTTTGAAAGTTCTTGGAATCCAAAAGTATTGGTTTGTGATGCTGCTAAAAGCATACAAAATGCATTTCTAGAAGTTTTTGGAGAACATGTCGTAGTTCGGATGTGCTGGGCACACGCAAAAAGAAAAATTCAAGAGAGGATAGAAAGGATTAAGAACAAGGTGCTGCGTGATAATATCTTAAATGATGTTGATTCATTGCATTCTATTACAGATGAGAATATATTTGACGCAGCTTCCGAAGCATTTCTGCAAAAATATAAAGATCAGATTGAATTTGTCACGTATTTCACCTTTTCGGACCGCATCGAGAGCGGACGTGCGCCGTGCGTGTATTATTTAAAATAAAAGTTAAATACTGCGATTGTTAAACTCAACCTAAATATCTGTTTGATAAAAGTCACAATAGCTTGTGCTGTGTTCGTGTTGTGATAGTGCCAGTGCTATACGCTGCGCCCCTCACCCCGCGAGTAAACAGGACGAGTTCTTATAATTCATCTCGCTCGGTGGTGCAGTGTCTTGGAATACGAAGCTAAATAACCAATCAGCTGTCACTATGAGTGCACAAGGATCCCCACCTGCTTCCGTGAACGCCGGTCATAGTGGCTCGCAACCCGACTTATCGAAATTTACCTACGACGAGTTTGTTACCCAGCGTAATCTTAAACGGAAACAACCGGATGATTCGGCAAAAACGGAACTATCTGAATTCCGAAAAGAAATGATGGACTTTTTGACAAACTTTCGCAATACACAAGCCGAAAGTCTAAATAAAATTCAAAGCGATTTATTGTTAATTACTGATCGCTTGGACGGTATGCAATCTACAACTGATAAGCTGTTTACGGAACAAACTGCCCTCAAGTTGAGTCTCACAAACTTAGAATGTAAACAAAACGAAGACATTTTAGCAATGACTCAAACGATAGATTCGCTTACCAACCAAGTTTCCTCCCTGAATAATGAAATGCAAATTCAACAACAGCGTGACCGCCTGCACAACATTGAAATTATAGGTGTTCCCGAAAAAAAGAGCGAGAAAATACCTGAGATCATAATTCAAATTGCTAAATGTGCTGATATTGGGATTCAATTGACAGACATTGTTCACGCGACCAGAGTACAACCAAGAATAACTAAGTCGGGACGTCCCAAGGTCATAGTCTGCAAATTAAAATCTCAATCTGTTAAGGACTCAATTATTGCCCATACGCAAGCATAAGGGCATTACATCATCCGACTTAGGCTTTTCCGGCAATTCCACGCCGATCTTTGTGAATGAGCACCTGACAGTTTTCTACAAAAGTCTTCTCAAGGATGCAAAAGAAGCTGCAAGGATTAAGGGATACCAATTCGTGTGGGTTAGGAATTGCAAGATTCTTGTGCGGAAAAACGACACTTCGCCGATTATACCCATTCTATCAAAAAACGATTTAAGGAAAATAGTTTAATCTGTTATTACTGTAACTTTTCACTCGTGTCTTTCTATTCTATAACCTGTATATCAAAGTCATATGTTTGTTTATATTTACACTGTACACAGCAACACACACACATTCAAAACATCACTCAACACATCAATCTCTCAAACCATATTAAAATACGAACTTTCCTGAATAGTATGCTTATTTACCATAACCTATTTGTGAGACGGGGTTTTTTGCTTTTCGCTACGGGCCTATTGGTACCATGCCTATTTTTACTTATCATTATGCATAAAATATATTTTTCACCTAAAAAAGTACGTTGGCATGTGCGAATGTATGCGGTACACTACATTTGTGATACATCTATACACACTATATTGCATAATTTGTTAAACGTTTCTTTTACCCGTACACCATTTCCGCTAGTTGCTACCTACTGCTATACTAGAACCCGTTCTAAACAGATGTCTTTCGTACTTCGCTTTCCACATAATATTACTACTTGCTACAGCTTTGCGCGTAGGTATTTGCACGGTTATCGCCGGGATGCAAGAATAATAGTGAAGCGTAAAGGTAGACAACACTCCGGCGGTCCCGGCAGAGGTGAGTCACGTTTTGTTCTGAGACTATCTAACATAAAAACAGCTAATAATTATAATATTATTGTTAAACGATTATTTAAAATACTTATTTATTTAAAATGACACTAACCATATATTATCAAAATGCTAGAGGTCTCAGAACAAAATTACCTCACTTTTACCGCAGCGTAATGTCCTGTATTTATGACATAATTATAATTACTGAAACCTGGTTGTGCGACTCCATTTTCGACTCCGAGTTATGCGATAGCTCTTATGATGTTTTTAGATGCGATAGGAACTTGTTGATAACTGGTAAGAAAACTGGAGGTGGTACCTTGGTTCTGGTGAAGCCTTCGCTCAACGGGTCAATACAAGTGCACTCGTGTGGGGAACTTTTTGAACTATTATGGATAATTATACCTAAAACATCACTATGTCACTCATCGGGTAACCTACATATCTTTTCTACATACATACCTGGAGAATCTAATTCTAGTCATCACTCTGGGGATATTGCGACTTTCACATCTCTTATAAGCAATGCAATGACTAAACATCGCAATGATTATTTTCTTCTTGCCGGTGATTTTAATCTCCCTTGTATTGGATGGGATACACCAATACCTACCTTTTTTAAGACTGGTTCTGTCACACTGCAGGAGACTGCAGTTCTGTTCGTTGAGGAAATGACCGCTCTTGGTTTGACACAACATAACTTTGTCAAAAGCCAACATGACAACGTACTCGACTTAATATTTACGAACTTCAATACTGAACTCAATCATTGTGTATTTGCCCTAACTAGGGTTGACGACAATCACCCGCCGTTAACGATTGACGCCAGGGATCTTGTAACTGCATCTTTTAAAAATAAATGTGAACCTCGCTACAAATTCCATAAGGGTAATTACGATGAAATAATAGCATACCTAAATCAAGTCCAATGGAACGAACTTTTGAGCCAAGGGTCCGTCGACGATGCTGTTGAATGCCTCTATGAGATTATAAACGACTCAATCACCTTATTTATCCCAATGGCGAGAACGAGTAGCAATAACTACCCGGTATGGTACTCATCGGGTGCAATCCGCGTTGCAAAACAAAAAATTAAAGCCCATAAGCGTTGGAAACGGTATCAAAATCCTCTGGATTACCATGAGTTCTCGTTACTGCGCGCTAGACTTAAAGCAGTTGAAACGGACTGCTATTGGAAATATGTTACTAACATGCAATCAGTTATAAAAAAAGAACCTAAACAGTTATGGTCTTTCATTAAATCTCGCCGTAAATCATCTAATTATCCCAAATCTGTCACATATAAAGATATGGCGTATTCCGACGACTCTGTCTGTAATGCTTTCAATAACTTTTTTAGCAGTGTTTATCAGCCGCAAGCGAGTTCATATCCACCGATACATAATGTTCCCCCATCGATCGAAACTGTGTCTCCTGTTGCTTCTATAGCTACATCTTGCGATGAAGTCTTGAAACTACTTAGGGGCTTGGATATAACTAAAGGCGCAGGCGCGGATAAAATCCCTCCTATATACGTAAAACAATGTGCAAACGTATTGGCTCTTCCTTTGAATATCATCTTCAATAGATCACTGCGTGAGGGAGTTTTTCCTACTGCGTGGAAAGCGGCTAATATCGTTCCAGTCCATAAGAAAGGCTCAAAGGTCAAAGTAGAGAATTATAGACCAATATCCATCCTTAGTGTTTTTGACAAAATTTTTGAAAAGATCGTTTATAAAAACATATATGACACAATTGCTAAGGCTATTCCAGAACAACAACACGGTTTCTTGAAGGGTCGTTCTACGACCTCTAACTTGGCTGTTTTCAGTGAGTTCGTTCTAAATCATATGGAAAAGGACAAGCAGGTTGACGTGGTCTACACGGACTTCGAAAAGGCCTTCGACCGCGTGGATCACGTCATCCTGCTTCACAAGTTGGAGCGCATTGGCATTTGTGGTGACTTGTTGCGCTGGATAGAATCCTATCTACGGAATCGCTCCCAGGCTGTAGTTGTGGGTGGGTGTAGATCCGATCTGGTTACTGTCTGTTCAGGCGTTCCACAGGGATCTCTTTTGGGACCCATTTTTTACAATGCCTACTTGTATGACATCTATACTTGTTTTCATAATAGTAACTTCTTGATGTATGCAGATGATACTAAAATTTATATTCATGTAAAAGACACCTCAGACTGCATTAGGCTTCAGGAGGATCTTAATCGTCTGTCAACATATTATTCCACTAATAGAATTGCGGTCAATGTTAGCAAATGCCAAATTATTTCTTTCTCACGACGTAGACAGACTATTAGCTTTAATTATAATATAAATAACAGTCTCATTGAAAGAGTTGGTTCTGTACGCGACCTAGGTATTACAATGGACTGCAAACTGTTAATGGAATTGGAAGATCAAATTTATAAAATCCAAGTTAGAATGTTAAAAATTGTCGTACCATATAAAATAAGATTAAAAATACAAAATGAAACTGAATTATTTAAATTTTGTAACGTACTACCTATTCAAATATTATTCTACGTACATATACTGAAGGAACAATTTTTTAGAACCGAAATCCAAATTCCAATCTGTCACCAAAAGCACACAAGACAAGTCGCAAAGAATCTTCTAAATAAACCCACATTTCATAACTATTACGGTAAAAGAACTTCTGAATATATCACTCCTACACTAATTAATATTATTCCAAAAGAAATACGCGGAAAAATTACACCAGATAATATTTCAAGTATTCTTAAAAATCAACTACCGACCATCTTAATCAATAATAACCTTCTACAATGATAGTAGTGTTTTCGTTTTTTCTTTTTTTGCGGAATGACTGTACTTCTAATAGGCAGGCTAACCGGTCTTGTTATCTGCTTCGATCGGTTGCCGTGCGGTCGCTGTTGTAAACAATACGTAGGTAAAGTTTTCGAAAACATTATAGTTTGTGTATGCCTCCGCTGTTAATATGTATTATTATACCGTTTCGGTCTTTTTTTTTGTTTTAAATAATATATATATTTTTTTTTCTATTTATTGTTTTATAATTATGTTATTGCACTAAGTAATTGTAAGCGGATTATAGCGCCGAGACAAACCCGTGAGGGGTTTAGCGGTGTTATTTTATTGTTTTGTTAATTTTTCGTTGTATTCAATAATAAAATTAAAAAAAAAAAAACTTACATATTAACGCAATTGTTATGAAGGCATTTAAAAGTTTAGGGTTCTTAAAGCGAGTCTGTCGCGATTTCTCGGATCCGGCATGCTTGAAGTCAGTCTATTACGCTTATGTGCGTAGTATACTAGAGTACGGAAGTCCTATCTGGTCTCCACAGTATAACACATACATAGATAAAATCGAACAAATACAAAAGAAATTCGTGAAATACTTAAACTATCGTAACAGGACGCCGTACATTTCCTATGTTAACTCCTGCCGTAATCATAAACTTCTGACGCTCCAAGAACGCCGTAGCATGCTGGACATGTTATTTCTGTATGACCTACTTAATTCTAATATTGACTGTCCCCTCCTTGTCACCAATGTATCTTTTAACACCCCCAAAAAACGCACACGTCATACTGATATGATCCATACACCTGCCCACAAAACCAACTACGCAAAAAATTCTGTCATAACCCGCGTTTCCCGTACCTACAATAAAACTTTCAGGGATTGTGACCCCTTTTTTTTATCTAAAATTTCCTTCAAACATGGTTTAAATAAGCATATTACAGAATCCGCTCAAAACACCTAACACACACGCATTCACACGAACTGCAGCGATCATCCAGTGGACTCTTTACATCCGATCCCAAGATAACTAATCGGAGGGCTGGGGTGATCACTGTCTTTCACACACACACACACACACACACACGCACACGCACACGTACACATACACACACACACACACACACACACACACACGCGCGCGAATTAAGGTGTATATAATTGAGACACAGACTCCGGGAGACACGATACGTTTATTCAAGAGAACGTAGTGTAAAGAACATCTTAGAGCTAGTTACTTATGTTTATATACTGACCTAAGGCAATAATAAATTGCTTACATCTAAAATCTTAAACTAGGTTATTGCAACAACATACAATTTCTTAATCTAGTTCTTACATGTAAAGTTGACATCAGCATTGTTTTGGAATGCTGATGATGCGGAAGTGGATTCCTTAACTTCTCCATCCCTATTATAGATTTTTTCGGAACCTATGTTAGGTTTATGAAAAAATCTATGCCTATACATTTTAAAATATAAAATATGATTAACAAAGAAATTATTATATTATATAATATTACTGTCCATACACTTATTTTGGAAGTCTGCTAGTAATAACATGAAATAATTATTCGTTTTGCTTCAGATCACTCTTAAATGATATTTATACGTTATACCGATTAAGTTACCAGTCGAGCGAGGTTGTCTTTCGTGGCAACAAAATTGATTTTTATTGTGTATTATAGAGAACAAAAAGCGAGGTGTCCTTTTATTCAATATGATACGGTCCCTATGAATTTCTACGTTTTCTATTAAATTGCCAGTCGAGCGACGTTGTCTGTCGTGACAAAGGAATAGATTTTAATAATAATAATGTATTATAAGGAACGAAAGCGAGGTGTCTTTAATTCTATATAATACTGAGGCCCTAAATATATTTCTTTATCGAATTGTTTCCTTCCTTCCTTCTTTATCATCCTTATTTATTTATTTATAAGTTACATCGATTAAGTTACCAGTCGAGCGAGGTTGTCTTTCGTGGCAACAAAATTGATTTTTATTGTGTATTATAGAGAACAAAAAGCGAGGTGTCCTTTTATTCAATATGATACGGTCCCTATGAATTTCTACGTTTTCTATTAAATTACCAGTCGAGCGAGGTTGTCTTTCGTGGTAAAGGAATAGATTATTTTTGTATATTATACAGTACCAAAGCGAGGTGTCCTTGTATACAGTATAATACAGTTCCCTACAAGTTTACGTAATCAATCATATCCCTACAATTAATTCCTATCCACACAATTAACACTTATAAATACAAATACAAATATGAAGATATATATCAATTAAATTACCAGTTCAGCGGAGTGTCTTATGTGGTAATAAAATGGATTTAAGTTGTGTATTATATGGTTTGAAAGCGGAGTGTCTCTCTCACGATATAATACGTTTCCCTACTAAACGGAAAGGGATGGGGAGGGAATAGTGACACTACTCACATAACCCACGTACTCCTGCTGCCCTTTCCGTGGATCTTTACACTGGTTACTCTTGATGTTGCGTCTCGAAGCTGCGTCTTGTTATCACCTCAATAAATTTATAAGGTTCGTTGTCCGTTCCCGAAGCGTCGAAACACACGTAAATCTGTTTCGTCGGCGTCTACTGTAGCGTCAGGACAGCGTCTTCAAAATTTCTTCTGCCTGGCGGATAGCGTTACGACCACGACGACGGATTTTACTGGAACGGCTCAACCGGCTGCGCCAATTAAGGTGTGGATAATTGAGACACAGACTCCGGGAGACACGACACGTTTATTCAAGAGAACTTAGTGTAAAGAACATCTTAGAGCTAGTTACTTATGTTTATATACTGACCTAAGGCAATAATAAATTGCTTACATCTAAAATCTTAAACTAGGTTATTGCAACAACATACAATTTCTTAATCTAGTTCTTACATGTAAAGTTGACATCAGCATTGTTTTGGAATGCTGATGATGCGGAAGTGGATTCCTTAACTCGCGCACACACGCACACAAGCACGCACGCACGCACAAACACACACACACACACACATATATACACATAAACACATAATTTATGTATACTGATGCATCAATATACGGCGCATCTTCCGTTCTCTGCTAAAACTGTTTACATTTATAATTGTATGTGGAAGTTTGTAATGGCCTTCCAATTTATATACTTAAGTTTTATTAATACTATTAAGACGCTGTAAATTTCCCAAATAAATAAAATAAAATAAAATAAAAATTTCAGAGCACAGTGGTTAACACAAAACCGCAATTGGTTCCTGGGAGCGGCTCCCAACTCTCCATCAACCAATAACGCTTTGGAGTCTTTTAACAGAGTAATAAAGGATAGCAATACACTCCGAGAACGCTTCCCTTTGTCCAGGTTTTTGGTGGTTGCAAAAGAAATGGTAAACCAGTGGTCTAATAAATATATTACTAACCCAGAAGACAATTACATTGCCAACGTACCCTCTTTAACTACGAAGCACTGGACTGAAGCTTACCAGTGGGCAAAAAAACCAAAAATGGTGACCCTGCTACGTAAAGACGACAAATACAATTATTACCAAATTCCTGCTGCTCAAGCAACTAATTGTGAAGTTTTCGACGCACAATGGGAAAGTTTTGACGATTTCAAGAAACAAAATTTCAGCAAGTGGCTTGTCACTTTGCCAATTGAAAGAAACGATTGGATAAAAGGGAGATGTGACTGTCCAGCTTTTTTTAATTTATATATATGCAAGCACGTGATTGGTTTGGCGATTCGCTTAAAGTATGTGGTTCCTCCGCTTGAAGCTAAAAATCCCATAGGGGAAAAAAGAAAACGTGGCCGTCCGTCAAAAGCTAAACGGGCATTGATAATACAATAAAATTATTAAGCTAATAATAATAATACGCTGATTTCAAGAACCTTCCTAATCGTTTGATAACTTTTTGATTTGATCTCATTTATAATTATAAGAATGAAACATTTTGTTTATATTTTATTTTAACACATTGTATAAGAAGTTGCATTGTATAAGAAGTTACAATTATATTTTATAATAATGAAAAAAATCTTTTATTAATTTACACTTCTATAAATAATAAATACCCAAAAAAACACATCCACTCAGAGAGTAAATAAATTAAATAATCTTTGTAAGGAATGCGCCCATTTTGCGCATGACAAGTAAAGTATTTTTGCTACTCTTATATGCAGCACAAAATGCATTTTTTTGCTTACACTCTGAGTGCTTACCAAAATTTTATTAAACATGAGCAGCTGATTGCAGCTTATATAATTAATATGCTGTACAAAAATAATTACAGCCATCCAGAATGACATAAATTGCTGATTGATTTTGAAATATTTGCTGACCATGAGTTGCTGACCAATTAGCTATTTCTGCTCACCGATTATATTTTTCTGCTCACAGAAATAACAATACTATGCTAACCATTTAATTGACACCCAAAAGAAAAAATAAAATAAAAATGGGAAACCTAATAACTATTAACATATTTTTTTTTATATATATATAACCTATAAGTGTTACATACATGTACTCTTTACAAGAATAGTCACTCTGCACTATTCTACCACTACTACCAACTAATATTGAAATATATAACAATACAGAGATGTTTACATTACTATTTGCAGATTACTTACACTCTTTTTGTGGGCGAGAATACACCGATGTTTCAAAAACGGTGCTGATCCCACTTCTGAATTGTAAGACTACAACTCAGGGAAGGGATTTGTCGTATAAATAATAACTTTATATTAGTATAACAGGTAAATCTTTTATTAAATAGAAATATAATTTTAACATTATCAATAACAAAGCCGTACGTTTTGGCGCTAACCACAGACTGCGAATCCTCGAGTTGACAGTTGACATCTCACGTCAAACGAGAGGATACGTTTACAGAGCGAGTTACTAATACGAGTAATTGAAGTTAAAATAATTTACAATAAGTATAACAATATATTTATAACTAGGTATTTGGACATTCAATTATTATATTAATGCAGGAATAATTGAAACAAACATAAATATAACTATTAATGTATACCAGCACAACTGTAATACTAGTGTTATTTGTAACAGTTTATAGCCCATATCATGAAGATCATAACACTAACCACCTCACTTGTTTTCTTTCTTCAGTTGACAAAGTAGAATATGCAAAGGGTGGTTTCACTAAAAAAAATTGAGTAGACGCCTTTGTTGCTATTGCACACTCCTTCACAATAAAGTTATTATTAATATCTTTAAATCCTTGAAGATCAACGAAGATGATGTTTGTGTTCATGATATTTTCTTTACTATGCTGCTTAAAGGTTTGTACTCAAAAATACAATCGTTTAATAGTAAACAATAAGCTGCAGTCTGATCAGGTATATCTTGCTCAGCTTCTATTTCAACTCTGACATCTACTGAGCCTTTTAAAGTTTCTTGTTGTCGACAGCAGTCAATGCCAAAAGGGGAGCAATATCTTTAAATTCTTTCAGACTTAACAACGGCTCAGCACGTCGTCCGTAATACGACTGTTGAAATCTTGTATATAACTCGTATAATAAAGATATTTTATTGTCAGAAAAACTTACATTCAAATTTTCATATGGATAATATATTTGATTCAAGAACACTTTAACACCAGTTACATTATAATGGTCAAACTCTGACATAGAACTCTTTACGTTTTGTTTTCTATTCGTTTGTAATCCAATTATTATAAAGCGTGGTTTTTCTATTTGAGAAGACGTTTTGATTGACAAAGTATGTTTTTGCGTTTTAGGAAGCAAAGGATACTCATAAATATCCCAATTTCTAAAAGCTAAGGTGATAGGACGGTCTCTCTCTAAATGTTTCAGTAGGTTAACTCTCTCGCAATCAGAAACTTTAATGTGAGGTACACGCCAAACTATTTTGGTGATAATAATATCATCTACTACTTCTCCAGTGCTCAATCGTAAAGCATTTAAGTTAGTATTACTTCTTAATAAAACCAACTCGTGTTTACAGTTTATTATGATTTTTTTATAATCTTCTGCAAAACCTAATATTTTATTTAAAGGTATAGATACAGAAAATATTCCACTATTGATATTCTTAGAATCATTAATTGACCAACCCCATATTTTTGCTGATTTTCATTCATTTTCATTCATAGACAAATGTGATTTCATAGTTGTTGTTATACCTGCATTCTTAATTTTATCAATTTCTATTCCATTTAATTCGTAACGAATATCTTGGAACAAAAATAAGATAGCATTATTGATAAAATGTATGTCTGTAACCGTTGCTTTATCATCATTTTTGTATACGTTTACTTTACCCTCTATGAATAAAGTACTCATGGCAGGCAACACATACAAATCTTGCTGATTAATAGGGATCCGGATTTCATCGTTCTTGTTGAAACTTGTTACATATGGTTTGTAGGAATGAAATTCGAAACTTTCAATGCTGTTATCAGACACTGGGGACTCTAACACGTTTAAAATATTCATTTTAATAAACCAATTAATTTAAAAATTGTTTATTTTCTTTAGATATTTTTTTAAGCCTTTTCGTAGGTGTTATTTTTCGCGAAGCGTTTTGTAAACCAACAGTATTTTGAATTGTTGTCGTGGTTTTATTGTAAACTAACATTTTTTCCTGAGATGTAAATACAACTGTATTTCCTCACCGCGTAAATTAACTAAATTGTTTTTTGCGTCGAGCAGTCTTATATTTATTTGGCTAACTGAATTTTGATTAACAGGAAAATAAATTAAGTTCTTAGGTATTTCTATAATGCGATAGCCTGGTGGTACATTAGGCACAAACTCATAAATTATATGACTGGGTACTCCATTAACGAAGGAGCCACTAAAAATATCACACTCTATTCGCACAATAGTTGTAGCTATAATATTAACTGGAAAGTGCGATTTTAATATTTCTTTACTAAAACCAAATAGGTCACCAAACGAATTGTCCTTTTCAAAGTGAATGTCTTTTGAACTATAAAGTTTAGTGTTCAATGTGTTATTATTAGATGATAATCTTAATACACAATCTTTAACGTTTTTTTTTTAAATAATCAAATATATCTTGGAGTTCATACGAACCCTCCGGTAGTTGAAGAATTCCATTTTCTCCGTAAAAGAACATATTATTTTCTGAATCGATGTTAGGTATTGAATTAAATGTCGAAAAATATAACAATGCACACTCATATTCTCCCTTCAAATCCAGAGCTGGTGAATAATATGTCGTCAACGTAGATTCGCATCCAGTTATAGACAGAGTGAAAGCCATTGTTGAAATGAATACTAATACGTGTTGTGTATCATTTTATTTTATACTCTTTCCAAAAGTTTTTTAAGAATTTAATACATAAGTGACCACAATTGGTTGTACCGAATGTTTGAAATTGACAGTAATTACTGGGTGTTAGTGACATCGTAACGAATACTGAGAGGGATGATTCAGACCATGATTCTGAGTTAATATCTAGTGGAATTTTCCGTCGCAAAATTCATGAAATTTTGAGTTTTGTTTTTAATTATTTTCAATTCCATATTGTGCTTTTAGCTGCATAGAACCCAAATTTCAATAAAAAAAACAATAATGACAAATTATCGAAAATTTTCGATGTAATGGAGACAACAGCTGCTCGAACGGGTCAACGGCCACACGCACCGCGCCGCGCGCCCCGCTCCGCACGCCCCGCTCCGCGCGCCCCGCGCCGCACGCCGGCGGCGGCGCGGCGGCAGCGGCGCGGCCTACAAAGTAGGCACTACGAACCGATCCTATTTCTTTCTCTGTCTATCGTAAATTATAAATTTATTTTATTCTTATTCTTAAATGGACGGATAATCAACAGGCATAAAATTTATGGAATACACGTCAATTTTAAGCAGAAATCTAAAACAACCGACAGAATTAAGTTGACAGCACACGTCAAACGGTTTGCATACCAGCGAGATACCTTTTTGATTCGACCGGGTTATTAATTCATTTACTCATAGGAATCGGGGCCATTATCTACCTAAAACAGTTGAAACAGTAAATAATTGTATTCTTTGTTGTCATTAGAATAACTAACAACCAACTAACACAACCACCACAGATTAGGTAATTAGTTACCTACTATGTCAACCATCCACCAACTTAGTATGTAAGTACCTACGCAAAACCTCGCTACACAAAAATCGAGCGAGATCGCGTCTAGAATTGGGCGGACACTCCGCCAGAGTGTTGCCTATCGATATTCTATCGATACCTAGTTAAAAAAAAACCAATAGTAGGTACCTATCGATAGATCTTTTAGATCAATACCCATTATTGTTACAAAGCAAGACCTATCGGTACTATCGCTAGTATCGATCTAAATGTACTATCACTACTTTCGATAGTTTAGACAATTTTCAAGTTCAACAATTGATAATCTACCTATCGATAGTTCGGCAACTCCGCCGCGTAGGCAATGTCGGCATGTTCAAAGAAAAAAATTGTCCGAGAGGAGTGATCTTATTTTTCTTGTTACATGTTGGTACCGTACCGAGGTACTAAGTACTAAGTTATTCGTGGTTTTAAATCTCATTGTTAAATCATCAGTAAAGAACTAATTAAACCTATCCTGTTCTGTGTACAATATTCATGTAACGGCTACGTGCTTACATAAGTACCTAGTAGACGGGAGCAACGACTTAACGTACCTTCCGAAGCACGGATCATTTTACTTTCGGACAATCAGGTGATCAGCCTGTAACGTCCCAACCAAAGGCCTTATAAACAGATTTTTGTGATATGTCCCCACCGGAATACGAACCCGGACCCTCCGCATCCCATCGCTCAACCACTGGACCACATAGGCCAAGAAGGTTCTAAGACATAATTAAAGGATCCTGGGACGCAAGACCTCCGAGTTAGGGCTTGTTTGATCTGTCTTGATGGATACTCGGACGTGAATAGCCTCACGGATCAAGGGCAACGCGCGCCAATAAAGTAGGCATTACGAACAGATACTAGGTATTTCTTTGAGTTGATAGGTATCAAGTGAAGTTTCCTGTCGCCAAATTCATAAAAAAAATAGATTTTTTTCAGTCCCATATTGTGTTTTAAGCTGCATAGAACGCACATTTAAAATAAACAAATAAAAATTACTAATTATTAAATTTTATCAATGTCATCAATAATAATAATAACGTATCTACAACTTCAGCTATGCGCAGGTGAATAGCCGGCGCACGGGTCAAGGGCAACGCTCGCCAATAAAGTAGGCATACGAACAGATACTATTTCTTTCTCTGTCACTTGCACCATAAACATACTTCTCTCTCTCTCTCTAGTCGTCGGCTCGACTCGGCCGCGGCCGGTGCGTCGTCGGCGCCCTTAGTCGGCGCCTTTGATGCTTTGCGCTAACGCCGCCGCGCGTTTCCGCTCAGTCGAATACTAAGCTTGACCCGAATCGCGTGATGTTTTTCGAGGATATTTTTTTCGTGTTTGTGAGTGTTTGTTTCATTCTGTAAATGAGTAGTGTCGACTATGATGATAGATCATAGACCATTTACTGCGCAAAAGTATGGAAGATTGTTGATGTTTATTAAAGAGCAAGGTGTTGTGTTTGTGAGTGCGTGTGATACCTACCTACCGCGGAGGAAACGCGATGTTGCATACCTACGTGACGTGACATGTTCTAGGGTACCTACCTAGGTACTTCATCCGAAGGAATAACAATTAAGGTAAGGCAAGAGTAGGGTTTTTATCTATCTTTACTTATAATAAATCTGTAGAGAGGTCAATTCTGTACATTAAATATTTTTTCAAAATAACTATCAGGGGGTGATAAGTGGTCGATACTGATGCCAAAAATGCAATCAGTAAAATTTTTGTCTGTCTGTCTGTCTGTCTGTCTGTCTGTCTGTCTGTATGTTCCTTATAGAAACAAAACCTACTGGACGGATTTTAATGAAACTTGGTACAATTATTCTTCACACTCCTGGACAGGTTATAGTATACTTTTCATCACGCTACAATCAATGTCAACGCTACAATTTGTCAATTTCAAGGACAAGCATAGAATCAGAATATTCACCAGCGACTATCCTTCGGTACTTGTCAATTTCAAGGACAAGTATAGGATTACAGTGATCACCAAGGATCATACTTAGGTACTTGTCAATTTCAAGGACGAGTATTAGGAACTGACTAATTTCAAGGGTCAGTAATAAGCTCAGGGTGATCACCAACGACCATCCTTAGGTACTTGTCAATTTCAATGACGAGTATTAGGAACTGACTAATTTCAAGGGTCAGTAATAAGCTCAGGGTGATCACCAGCGATCATCCTTAGGTACTTGTCAATTTCAAGGACGAGTATTAGGAACTGACTAATTTCAAGGGTCAGTAATAAGCTCAGGGTGATCACCAGCGATCATCCTTAGGTACTTGTCAATTTCAAGGACGTGTATTAGGAACTGACTAATTTCAAGGGTCAGTAATAAGATCAGGGTGATCACCAGCGATCATCCTTAGGTGCTTGTCAATTTCAAGGACGAGTATTAGGAACTGACTAATTTCAAGGGTCTGTAATAGGCTCAGAGCGATCATCAGCAATCATCCTTAGATACATATCAATAACAAGTACCTAGGAATATGTGTTGGGAACTAACCAATTTCAGGAGTTAGTGCAACTTACGGTCATTTAACTTTAATCAAAACTTTATTGATGTAAAATGTGTCTTATCGTGCATTTACTTAGACTTACAGTTGATACAGTCAAATATACCTACGGTATTTTATCTATACTTATAATAAATCTGTAGAGAGGTCAATTCTGTACATTAAATATTTTTTCAAAATAACTATCAGGGGGTGATAAGTGGTCGATACTGATGCCAAAAATGCAATCAGTAAAATTATTGTCTGTCTGTCTGTCTGTCTGTCTGTCTGTCTGTCTGTCTGTCTGTATGTTCCTTATAGAAACAAAAACTACTGGACGGATTTTAATGAAACTTGGTACAATTATTCTTCACACTCCTGGACAGGTTATAGTATACTTTTCATCACGCTACAATCAATAGGAGCAGAGTAGTGAAGGGGAATTCTTTTGTATGAAAAATCTAAACCACTCAAGTTAGACGTTTGAAATTTGGCATGCAGGTACCTTAGATACCGTAAAGGTGCACTAAGAAAGGAATTCCCGAAAATCCTACGGGAACGGGAATTAGCGGGAAAATCCTTTTGTATGAAAAATCTAAACCACTCAAGTTAGACGTTTGAAATTTGGCATGCAGGTACCTTAGATACCGTAGAGGTGCACTAAGAAAGGAATTCCCGAAAATCCTACGGGAACGGGAATTAGCGGGAAAATCCTTTTGTATGAAAAATCTAAACCACTCAAGTTAGACGTTTGAAATTTGTCATGCAGGTACCTTAGGAACCGTAGAGGTGCATTAAGAAAGGAATTCCCGAAATTCCCACGAGAACGGGAATTAGCGGGAAAATCCTTTTGTATGAAAAATCTAAATCATTCAAGTTAGATGTTTGAAATTTGTCATGCAGGTACCTTAGATACCGTAGAGGTGTACTAAGAAAGGAATTCCCGAAATTCCCACGGGAACGGGAATTAGCGGGAAAATCCTTTTGTATGAAAAATCTAAACCACTCAAGTTAGACAATTGAAATTTGTCATGCAGGTACCTTAAGTACCGTAGAGGTGCACTAAGAAAGGAATTCTCAAAATTCTCAAGGGAACGGGAATTAGCGGGAAAATCCTTTTGTATGAAAAATCTAAACCACTCAAGTTAGACGTTGGCATGCAGATACCTTAAGTACCGTAGAGGTGCACTAAGAAAGGAATTCCCGAAATGCCCACGAGAACGGGAATTAGCGGGAAAATCCTTTTGTATGAAAAATCTAAACCACTCAAGTTAGACCTTTGAAATTTGTCATGCAGATACCTTAAGTACCGTAGAGGTGCACTAAGAAAGGAATTCCCGAAATTCCCACGGGAACGCGAATTAACGGGAAAATCCTTTTGTATGAAAAATCTAAACCATTCAAGTTAGATGTTTGAAATTTGGCTCGCAGGTACCTTAGATACCGTAGAGGTGCACTAAGAAAGGAATTCCCGAAAATCCTTTTGTATGAAAAATCTAAACCACTCAAGTTAGACGTTTGAAATTTGGCATGCAGGTACTTTAGTAAACTTAAAGCTTAGTTGCAACAGGATATTACAAAATTCCCACGGGAACGGTAGTTAGCGGGAAAAAACATTTGTATGAAAAAATCAAATCTAAATAAAAGGAGAAACTGACTGACTCAGTGACTGACATATCAACGCATAGCCTGAACGGCTAAACGTAGGCATTTGAAATTTGGAAGGGACATAGCTTAGGTACCGTAGAGGTGCACTAAGAAAGGAATTCCCAAAATTCTCAAGGGAACGGGAATTAGCGGGAAAATCCTTTTGTATGAAAAATCTAAACCACTCAAGTTAGACGTTGGCATGCAGATACCTTAAGTACCGTAGAGGTGCACTAAGAAAGGAATTCCCGAAATGCCCACGAGAACGGGAATTAGCGGGAAAATCTTTTTGTATGAAAAATCTAAACCGCTTAAGTTAGACGCTTGAAATTTGACATGCAGGTACCTTAGTTAACTTAAAGCTTAGTTGCAACAGGATATTGCAAAATTCCCACGGAAACGGGAGTTAGTGGGAAAAAAACATTTGTATGAAAAAATCGAAACCGCGTAAGATAGATATTTTCAATTCAATTCAATTAAATTATTTATTGCATTCCATGTAGTACAATGGGGTGTTACATAGGCATAGGAACTAAAACATGGACCCTGTAGGGCACAGCAACGTTGAAGGGAAGAGAGGAAGTGTGTATTAAAATTAAAACTCAATGAACAATCAATTAAAAAAAAAACAATTCAATCAATTGATTCAATCTAGCATGCATGCATACCTTAGTAAATATAAAGTTTATTTTTGGCTGTATTTTGAAAAATGGGAGTTATTGGGAAAAAAAAATGTGCTTATGAAAAAATCTAAACTGCATAAGTATGCACTCCCACACACACAAAGATCTCTCTCTTATATAACACGCCACGCGGACGAAGTCGCGGGCAAAAGCTAGTATGTAAATAAAGTAAAGCTTGTGAAGTTTGTGTGAAGGTTAATCTAAGAGATATTTATTTTCAAATTAGAAAGTTACATGTCAATTTCAAGTAAGGACATGTATTATAATCTAACCAATTTCAAGGGTTAGTAAGGCTTTAAGTTTATTTAACATTAAGCAAAATTAAATCTCTATTTATGCAAAATGTGCCTTAGCATCTATTTATTCAGACATACAGTTGATACCGACAAATATATCTATAGTAGTGTTATTAGAACAAGTTTGTTCGAAGTTTAAGCTTAAAGTATTCTATTTTTCAAAATCAGTAAGTTTATATTATTTACAGTACTTTAATAGTGATAAAGATTGTCAAGTAACTTCAAAGACTATCGCTAGAAATAAGCATATAAATTCTGTCATTATACTTAAAATTTCTACTGTATTTTAATCTGCGTAACGAGTGTAGCATTATATAAAAAGAAAATAAATGTATTTCATATTTTATTGTTAGTAGCTCTAATGAACAACGAAGGGACTCGTTGATATATCGGATGGCCGAGTTGTTATGATCTTCATGATATGGGAATGATCTTCGAGAATGGTATAATTTAGTTCTGTTTTTATGAACAATATCCTCTTTCCCGTTCTTTAAAATAATAACATTTGGATCCTTATCTTCTAATACAGGATAAGGACCTAAATAGATACTTTCTTTCTTATCACTAGATGGGTTTCTTATCAATATTAAATTACCTTTATCATAATATACTGGGTAAATAGTTTTATCATATTTTTGTTTACGAATCACTTTACTTTTCAATAAATTGTCCCTTGCGTCTTTCTGTGACATCTGCAAGCGATACTTAAATTCTAAAGGGTAATTATCGATGTTATACAGTGGATCAACTTCTTCTTTAGTGAAATTACTTGGAACGTTACATGTTTTTCCGAAAACCAATTCATGAGGGGTATACTTTGTTTCAGTATGAACTGTATTATTGTAGGAAAAACACCAGTACGGCAACCAGCTGCTCCACGACGTTTGATGGTTGTTAGTAACTATTCTTAAATACGCACCCAGAGCCTTATGTGAGTTCTCGAGCGCACCGATGCTCTCATGATGGTAGGCGGTGGAGGATATCTGAGTAATGTTCAAAAGCTTACATACCTCAGACATGGTGCTGCTTATAAACTCACTTCCGCGATCTGTCGCTATCTCCTTCGGTATCCCGTATCTAAGAATAAAATTATCAACAAAACATCTTGCCACCGATACTGTGTCCTTCGTTTGCAATGGATAGGCTTCTGTAAATTTTGTCAACTCGCACTGTAATGTTAAAATGTAATTGTAATTACTATAATCTTTAGCTATTGGGCCTACAATGTCCAAGTATATTTTCTCAAACGACGAAGTGGCTGTTGAAGTAATTACCATTGGTTGTTTAGTTTTTACCATATGCTTTTGCGTTTGACACTTGTCACAGCTTTTGACAAAATTTTCGACATCCTTATGCATGGATGGCCAAAAGTAATATCTTTTTATATTGTTCAACATTCGTCTAATACCCGCGTGGCCACTCGTGGGTAATAGATGAAAGTCGTTCAAAATTACTCGAATATCGTCTACATTTTCAACCTTTTGCACTCCTCTAACAATACATAACCGGGGCCCCTTCAAGTTAGGAGTGTTCCTAATTTCTTGAGTTAACTCTTCTATAAATTTATAATTATTTTTATCTTTACTAATGTAGACTTCTGCGATACCAATTTGGGTACAAATGTAACTCAACTCCCTCACTAGCTCGGCTCGCGTGACTAATGCTCGAGACGTTGGGTTCACATAAAGTACTGACCTACTAGGCACGTATGACAATGATTTTGTTTCTATCTGCATTTTCCCACTTTTTCTTAATTTTTCTAATTCCACTTTTGATTCTACAGTTAACTCCACACAGTTATTTGGTTTTTTAAGCATATCGACGATTTTTGGGTGATCAGTCCAATCATCGGTCAATTGCTTATCATCCAAAGAACTGGTGTCCCTTCGCTCTCTCTCTTTCTTCCTCAGACTTCGAGTCATCACACATGCTATATGTCTATTCATATCTTTCAAATCCTCTGACGTCAATACGATGCGAGATAATGCGTCTGCAGCCACATTACTCGCCCCTTTCACATATTCTATACTGTAATCGTATTCTTCTAAACTCAAACGAAATTTCATTAGCCGGCTGGACGGATTTGCCATATTAAACAAATAAACTAGTGGCCGATGATCGGTCTTTATTCTGAATTTCCGACCATATAAATATGGCCTGAAATACTTTATTGACCATACGATAGCCAGAAGCTCTTTTTCGATGGTGGGGTAATTTAATTCTGCCTTATTTAGAGCTCGGCTTGCGTATGCGATAGGCATGTCATCACTGTTACACAACATGGAACCGATCGCTACCCCAGAGGCGTCAGTGTGTAAAATAAAAGTATTGTCAGAGTCCAAATTAGGGTATTGCAATATTGGTGGTTTAACTAACATCTCTTTCAGTTTTTCAAAAGCTCGCTCACATTCTTCCGTCCATTCGAATAAAGTTCCTTTACGCAATAATTTGTTTAATGGTATTCTTAGATGTTCCCCTACTCCAAGACGAAAAACGAAGACGGGTGACAAAGGGTGGGGATGGCAGGTGGCGAGCACGACACCGGACGGCCACTCACTTGGCGGCTGGCAGTTCAACGGGACGGACGTGTCATAGGATTTAATAGTCGTTGCCTAAATTTGTTAAAAATCATTTCTATTTAAAAATTATAATCATTTTAACTTACGTTGCGTTCCTTTTTTTTCTTAAAAACAGTCTTCACTTCTGATTTCTAAGATCGGAAGTGGGATTGCCACGCGATTTAGCTCGTATTGCCATCATTTACAGTGCATATAGTGTGTGTGTGTGTGTGTGTTTTAAAGTGCTTTTTTTTAATCCTTTGTAAGTACAAGTGATTTTATTAATTTATTAGTGTCGTTATCATGTCGGGACGGGATGAGTCACGGTCTAAAAGCCGTACTTCTCCTGATCGGAGGGGCAGGAGGGCTCAAACTCATGCGCGTCGTGTTAACTCTAGTAGTTCTCGCGATTTACACCGACATGATAACGTAATCCACAACAGGGATAGGTCGCCTAGGAGGCGTGATAGGACGCCTAGTATTGAGCGCATTGGGAGGTGCCGCGATGGCTCGTATGGTCGCCGCGGTAGTTCTCGTCAAGGTGTCTTAAACGAAATTTTAGTGAGACTATGTGCACTTGAGGATCGGCTGCCTACGCCGTTGGCACCGGCGACTTCAACTGAAGTTACACGTCCGTCTATTGATTGCTATACGCCACCGCTATCGTCATCTATACCACGTAGTCAACCGCGTGGAATGCTGACCTCGGACAGCGCGACGAGCGCGCTGCACGAGGCCGGCGTCGACACCGTTGAGTCGCAAGACGGCGCGGATGCCAGGGATAAGGACGTAACGGACAGAATTGTCGGTGCGTTGTCAAGCTTAATCCAAGTAAGGTCTAAAAGTTACTATATTTCTAATTTTGATCCTTATGTGCATGATTTTGATGCTTGGTGTGCGGAGGTTGACCGCGGTCGTATACTTAATAACTGGGATGATCGTGAGTGCCTTGGGCGCATAGGAGGCTGTCTGCTGGGCGAAGCCAAAACGTGGTTAAATGATTGGGTTACGAGCGATCGATCATGGACGAATTTTAAAGATGAGTTTCGTTCGCTATGCCCACGTAGTGTAGACCAGGCCTCAGTTTTATTTGAAGTGATGAGTACCGATTCTAGTAAATTCACTACGTACGCCGAATATGCTCGAAAATCCCTATTGCGTCTGAATATTGTTCAAGGTCTTTCAGACGAACTAAAAACATCAATATTTGTCCGGGGCATAGCAGATCCCCAGGTGAAGGCTGCCGCTACCAATGCTAAGCTACAAATTAAAGATCTAGTAGAATTTCTGTCTGTTTATATAAAACCAAAAAAAAATGTTATAACTGCCCACAATTCTGTTCGTCCGTCATTCTCCGGTTTAGGACACCCGCGTAAACGCGAATACTCTCGTTTTGAGAAGGCATGTTATGCGTGTGGTAACTTTGGACATAAACAAATTGATTGCCCGAAAAAGCCAAAAATCAACACGAGACATGCGCAAACGCCAAGTGTGACAAATGTTAAACCGAATTCGACTACTGTGACGTCATCGAATGAAAAGACGTGTACGTATTGCAAAAAGACTGGACATTTAGTTGATTCTTGCTTTGTAAAACAGCGTGTCGAATCAAAAAATAAGCGCACAAACGGTGACGTAAATTTTTGTTTAGGATCGAATCTCGGCGAAATGACGTAATGTCCGCCGTCATACAAAATGTACCCGTCGATATTCTGATAGACAGTGGCTCCGACATTTCACTAATCTCTGAATTGACTTTAAAATATTTTGATTTCAATAAAATTCCAACTTATCGTCGGTTACGCGGAATCGGAAGTCAAGACGTAGAGTCCATGTCATACGTAACGACTGTCGTAGAGTTCCCGGAATTATCGGTAGAAGTCGATCTATATGTGGTGCCGCAGGAATGTTTTAATGCACCAATATTGATAGGTACAGATGTATTAAATCGGAGCGGAGTAACTTACACACGAACAAAAGATACACAACGCCTGACGAGACTAGACACCGTACAAAACGTGCTCACTGTGGAAGCTGACATGGTTAAAACACCCTTAATAGGTGAAAATAGAAAACGTCTTTTGGATATTATTTATGAATTTTCCAATTCTTTTACGGCCGGCACGGCGACTTCCACAGTGAATACAGGTTGTATGGAAATCAAACTAAACAGCGATGTACCTGTCAACTACCGGCCTTATAAGCTATCTGAAGATGAGAAACTTCGTGTCCGTTCGATCGTAAATGATCTTTTGAGTAAGGGAATCATTCGTGAGTCTCAATCGGAATACGCGAGCCCCATCATTCTCGTTAAAAAGAAGAATGGGGAAGATAGAATGTGCGTTGATTATCGCGCGCTTAATGCCATTACTGTCAAGGAACGATTCCCTTTGCCACTGATCGACGATCATATAGACAGACTCGGTAGTTTCAAATACTTTACTAGCCTGGACATGGCTACCGGGTTTCACCAGGTGCCGATGAAAGATGATGATTCTATTGCTAAGACAGCGTTTGTGACCCCCGAGGCACACTACGAATATCTAAAGATGCCCTACGGTCTAGCAAATGCTCCGATTGTCTACCAAAGAATCATCACCAAAACCCTAAGGCCCTTGTTGGATACTGGTAAAGTGTTGACATATATTGATGATGTACTGATTATGTCCAATACGGTCGAAGAAGGTCTGAAAACTTTACAAGAAGTTTTAAAAACTCTCAAAGCAGCTGGTTTTTCACTTAATCTGAAAAAGTGCAACTTTCTAGCAACTGAAATCGAGTATTTAGGACGATTAATTGGACACGGTCAGGTACGGCCGAGCCCTGCTAAAATTGAAGCTCTTATAAAGGCGCCAAAACCAACAAACGTCAAAGAAATTCGCCAATTTTTAGGACTCGCAGGTTACTTTCGACGCTACATTGCCGGATATGCTCAAAAAACCGCTTGCATAGCAAACTTATTAACACGTTCTCTGCCGGTAATATAAAAAATAAAAAAAACAAAAAAACTTTTTGGTGGAAATATAAGCGCTAGATCAATATATACATATATATATATGAAGTGTTTTGATTCGACACTGGATTCCATAGATATTTAAAAAAAAAGTTGCGAGGTCATAATTGACCTACGCGGCGCTGTAATACTTATAAGTGAATATCCGTTATGCAGGCGCCGTGTAGTGCACGCCTCCGGTCACCCCACACCTAAGAGATTGAAACATGAATTGCTGAAAAAAGATGGACCTGTTGCTTAATTGAGACGTTTCTGCGTCGGTTACTACAAAGAAAATGTTAAAATACATGGGTCAAAAGTCGCTCGGAATAAAACTAAAAAAGTAGTTACATACTGTAAGAACTGTCCTGGTACAGTATATTATTGCTTACAATGCTTCAATAAATCTCACCGTTATTTGTAGTTTGTTTTTTTAATAATTTAGTAGCGAACTGTGTAATAATTAATACAAATAAACATGATTTATAATGGATGCATTTGTTTTTTCCTAAAAAATTGCTTTGCAATTTCACCCATATAATTTTCATCGTTACGATTACTCAAACACCATACTAAAGGATTGGTCTACAGCGCCATTCCGGTCACCTGCTATAGAGAAATGTTCAGTAAACATGGCCTACGGCTCACAAATCAGTTTCAAACTTAGTCCTACCGTGAGGTCACTGATGCCCTACGCGGCGTCTCGATCTAGTTCAGTTGAGGTCACCGATGACCTACGCGGCAGAGAACGTGTTAAAGAAAGGTGAACCATTCTTATGGGGTGTCGAACAAGATACAGCTAGGGATCACATTATTAAGTGTCTAACTGAGCAGCCTGTTTTAGCAATCGATCCCAAACTACCTACCGAACTGCATACAGACGCAAGTGCAATCGGATACGGAGCTATTTTATTGCAGGAGCACGAGGGTAAGCGGAAGCGGGTTGTTGGCTATTTTAGCAAGTCAACCCAAGGTGCTGAATCCCGGTACCACAGCTACGAGTTGGAAACTCTTGCCATCGTACGCGCCTTACAGCATTTCCGTCACTACTTAATTGGAATTGATTTCAAAATAGTGACGGACTGTAACTCGCTCAAATTAACCGAGCGCAAAAAGGATCTGTTGCCAAGGGTAGCGCGATGGTGGGTTTACCTCCAGGATTTTCGTTTCTCGTTAGAATATCGGAAGGGTTGTTTTATGCAACACGCGGATTTTCTAAGCCGTCACCCCGCTGATGTTTCTCATATACGCAATCCTAATAATTGGGCGAAAATTGCTCAGACAGCTGATTCAGAGACTCAAGATCTGATGGAGAGACTAAGAGATGGACAATTGGACTCATCCCGGTATGAGATAAAACATGACTTGCTTTACTACAAGTACACTCCTTTAGGAGAGGACCCTCGTTTGCTATGTTTTATCCCGAAAGGACATAGGCTCAGCCTTTTACGAGTATTCCATGATGAACACGACCACATAGGTATCGACAAGACCACGGATTTAATACTGCGCCATTTTTGGTTCCCCAGCTTAAGACAGTTCGTGAAAAAGTATATTGGCCATTTGTACCAAAGGCACCTAGCCAGCCTATAGAGTCCTGGTCAAAACCTGATGTCCCTTTCTTTGTTATTCACACTGATGTCCTCGGGCCTCTACCTGACTCTAACGGCTTTAAGTACATTCTACTTATTGTCGATTCTTTTTCTAAATATTGCCTTCTGTACGCGTTATATCGGCAAGATGCTGACGAGTTAAAACGTGTATTCTCCAATGCCATTTCACTATTCGGCACTCCATCAACACTTGTATGCGATCGTGGAAGAATGTTTGAGAGCGCATCTTTTAAAAACTGGATCGGTGAGTTGGGCTGCTCTATGCATTATATAACACCTGAAATGCATCGCGAAAATGGTCAGGTTGAGAGATATTGCCGTACAGTTTTAAATATGTTGCGGATAGAGGTTAACAACAGAGGTTCCGCGTGGTCAGACGTTCTATGGAAGGTCCAATTAACTTTAAACATCACCCGTCAAGCTACTACGCGCACGTCCGCGCTTCAACTCCTGACTGGAATCCAAGGCGCTACCCCAGTTATCAGATCGCTAGTACGAGACATCGCATTAGATGAATCGCATTCGAATCGCGAGGCTATGCGGACGCTTAGGAGACAGCGGGCCTCCGAGCTACTAGCCGCTAACCAGCAGCAACAGGACTCTTACGTCAACGAAGGCAGACGACAGCCACGGGTCTTCGCGGTTAATGACTTTGTTTTTGTCAGCAAATGTTCCCAGAGCACAGGCAAAATGGACTCTGGCATGCGCGGCCCCTACAAAGTCGTGCGGGCGCTGCCTCACCACCGCTACGAATTGGAGCTTCTGGCGGGGTCCTACGGGAAGAAGACCCAGGCTGCCGCGGAGCAATGGTCCTCTGGCGTGGTGAATGGACGCCAGATTCGTGTGAAGCTTTCTTCGCGATTGGTGAGCCAATTGAAAGTAGCGATCTTTTGTCACGTGCAATGTTACTGCCAACAATTAACTAATGCTGCTCTTTGTTGCCAACGACTAGACACGGCACTTTAAGTCGCTATTATCATAATTAATGTGTTATGCAAACTTCGGGCCTCTGTCATATATCGCGGTAGAAGTCGACACGCAAACTTTGGGCCTCTGTCGCGCAATGAGAAAGACATGCAAACTCTGGGCCTCTGTCAACGGCGGCGGTATAGACATGTTATGCGAACTTTGGGCCTATGACATGAAGTACAGTTATGCAAACTCTAAGCCTTTATCTGTAGGATGACAATAAGATGGTGTTGCTAATGACAGTGATCCGGAACTCTGACATTAGTAGCTCGTTCAAAACTTTTTATTTTTATTTGTTTCTCTTATACTTAAAATGCCAAGTTTTGTAATTTAATTCTGCAATTTCCTAAAATTATTCATAACTTTTTGAGTATAATTGCTTGAGTGCATACTTGCAATTATCACACAGTGTTTCCACTGTATATTTTGTAAGACTTATCCTTTGAGGCTCTGGTTGCCCCGTAAGATATCACAGGAGATATTTTGTTTACGTATATACATATGTACGTATGTATAATAAGACCTATGATACTTTGTAAGCCTCTTTCAATAAATAATTTGGTTCATAATTATACTTTGCCTAAATTTGTGTCCACTTCTAGATGATCAAGATGATAGTGGACAGAACAACGATAACCATATAACGGGGAATCAACTGGAAGAGAAGCAAGCTGGCGAGGACGCGCAGCTGTCAGGAGAGGCCGTCTTAGATGTTCCCCTACTCCAAGACGAAAAACGAAGACGGGTGACAAGGGGTGGGGATGGCAGGTGGCGAGCACGACACCGGACGGCCACTCACTTGGCGGCTGGCAGTTCAACGGGACGGACGTGTCATAGGATTTAATAGTCGTTGCCTAAATTTGTTAAAAATCATTTCTATTTAAAAATTATAATCATTTTAACTTACGTTGCGTTCCTTTTTTTTCTTAAAAACAGTCTTCACTTCTGATTTCTAAGAGTATACAAATTTCCGCAAATTTAGGCATAAATTTTCTATAATAGTTCGCAAACGCTACAAAGCGACGAACTTCATCCGAATTTGTAGGTTTAGGATAATTTGTCAAGGCTTTTATCTTGTTCGGGTCCGGCAAAACTCCTTTTTCAGATATTACGTGTCCCAAATACAGTAGCTCTTTTTTTAGAAACTGACATTTGGCCGGGTTTAATTTTAAATTGACTTTTCGCAATCTATTTAAAATATCAATTAAGTTTTTGTTATGTTGATCTAAATTTCGACCGAAGCAAATCAAATCATCAAGATAAACAAAACACTTCTCATAATTCAATTCAGATAAGGCAACGGTCATGATTCTACTACATTGTGTCAGTCTATAATCTCATATTGCATACCAGTATGGGGCGGTGCGATTAAAAGTGGCATGCTAAAAGTGGAAAGAGCACAAAGAGCGGTATTAAAAGTGGTGTCAAAAAAGCCGTTTATATACCCTACAGAACAACTTTATTTGGATTGCAAAGTCCTAACTGTCAGGAAACTCTTTGTGCTAAAATCAGTCTTACGCGTGCATAAAATAACGCCACCATCTGACAAATCACAACGTAGGAATGCCTTGCCTGCTGTCCCGCATAAAACTGGATTCACTGAACATCATTTCTATGTCTTGGGCTCCTTATTATATAGAAAAATCGATAAAATTCTAAGTCTAAGGGATCTAAATAAATATGAAGTTAAACATAAAGTCGTAAATTGGATTCTTAATTTGAACTACTCTAAAACTGAGGAACTATTGAAATTCATTGCATAATCTGCTTACTTGACCAATGCGTTATTTGCTTTTACATACAAATCTTAACCTAGCTTTGTTGCTAACGCAGTTGCCCTGTTATTTTTCACAAATCCATAATACATAATTGCACACGTACATGCGTTAGTGGAAGCTGCTTAAGCACGATAGCAGTTTCTGAACCCAAGACAACATTTAAGTCGTAGGGCTATCGCAAACACTCACACAGTTACACACAAACACACACACACACACTAATATATACACATACACACACACACACAAACCCAATTTACATACAAAATGCATGTTTATTTGTTCTTATTTAAGCACAGTTTATTGTCAAATAAATTCAGTTTAAAAATGGTCTGCCTAAACTGATGTTATAAAAGATGTAATTGCTGAACACTGCTCCCTGAGATACAGGTCTCCTAGTTCAGGTAGCAGGGTTATACTTCTGTAGCATTTGTGTGTCCTAGCTGTAGCACCCAATCTTGTGTCGATCTTTTCTATGACAATAAACAATTATTTTTTTTTATTTTTTTACTAAACGCATTCGGACTAATTTTTAAACCCATTGGTAATCTTTTTAATTGGTATTGTTTGTTGGTAGTAAAAGCTGTGTATTTTCTGCTTTCGGGATCTAATTGAACTTGATAATAGCCTTGATTCATATCTAAATGCGTAAAATACATCGAACCAGATAATGAATCCAAAATTTCCGTAATATTGGGTAAAGGAAATTTATCATCTTTTATTCGTTCATTCGCCTTCCTATAATCAATCACCACGCGCCATTTCTTTGTTTCCTCATCATCCGACTTTTTAGGCACTAGCAGAAGTGGACTATTCCATTCACTCTCCGCTTCTTCTATTATATCGTCTTCCAGCATCTTTTTTATCTGTCTGTCTATTTCAGCTTTTTGCGAGTGTGGTAACCTATATGGTTTGGAATAAACAGGAGTTGCATTTTCTTTCAGATGTATTTTTTGTACACCTACATTAGTAAAGCCTAACTTATCGCCCGGAATATAAAATACATCTGGAAATTTTGCGCAAATTTTCTCAATTTCGCTTCTTTCATAATCCTGCATATGACCTAGTTCTAGTAACGAAAACAACTTTTTCACTCTTTCCGCATTCACGATGTCTTTTTCAAAAGTACACAACTCATACTTATCCAAACATTCCAAATCAATATTAAAATAACTTAATTTCACTTCTTCTTCCCGTGTGTTTAGAATTTTAATAGGTATCAATCCATCTCGCACTGATACTACCATTCCAGCTAGAAACACACCCTCACATAACTCTCTGCTTTCCATCACACAATCTCCCTCTTCTAAAGTTTTTACGTAATATATCTTTTCGCATCTTGGCGGTACTGATAAATAATTATTATAACCAACTCGACCCATTCGCAAAGGTATTATATTGGCTGTCCATGATTCAAAGTTAGTGTATTTATTTCAAAATCTAATAAGCATTTATATTTGCTCAAAAAATCCTGACCTATAATACCGTTTCCGTTACAACTCAAATTTTTGAACACATAAAATTTGTGCAAAAATTCTCTGCCATTGTAATTTAGTTTTAAATAAACGTAGCCTTCCGATGTCAAGTTGCCACCTATTCCTTTTATGTCTATACGCTCTTCGTAATACGATTGTTGCAATGTTTCATACTTAACAACTGAGAGCGTTGCATCCGTGTCAATTAGCCAATTAAATGTAACATTAGATATGCTGAACTGAACTGAGTTGATGTTGTTGCAATAACATAATTGGTCATGCTCGAAAAAACTGATTCAGGTTTCTATCTTCGACGTCTACTGTGAATGATTCACGTTGCTCATCTATGACGTTGACCTGATTTGACCTGCGATTCGTATAAGGCTGTCCTCTGCCACGAGCACGGCTTCCACGAAACGAATTCCCTCGGGACGAATTATAATTATTATGATGTTGAAAATTACCTGGTTTATGTTGGTAACCACGTCCACGTTGGTAATTCCCACGGCAGGGTCGCGCGCCGCGGCCTCGTCCTTGTGACCTACCTCTCCGGTAGTGCATCACGGCTGGCGCCGGAGAAGACATCTCCTCGTCCTGCGCCGTGCGGATGGCATCCTTCAAGGACGTGAAGTTGCGGGCCGCTATAATGGTGCTTAACCTTTGATCGCGTAGCCCGTCTGAAAACCTTTTTATAGCATTCCTCTCATTAATTGGTTTTAGGACTTGTAGTTCTCCGAGTTGCCATCTGCCTGAGAAATCGTTAAATCGGCGAATAATCGCTCTACCTCCGCTCCGAAATCGGTAATTGAGCGATTATTCTGCCTGACACTTTGAAGACGTGTTTGCAAAGCTGTATCGGACTTTTTAGTCAAAAGATGTCTCCGCATGTCACACAGTAACGATTCTACAGACGTGTAACTTGCATTTAATCTCAACTTAGCACCATAAGATAACCTTGTTTTTAATACAAAATTGATTAAGTAAATGGGTTTTATCCTCGTTCTTTATCATAGTATCATATAATTCAATGGCATCTAATAATTGTAATGTGACGAGTTCGTCATCATTCATTACTGGCAGCAAGTTTGCCGCAGTTTTTAAATCAAATGACGCCATATTTGCAGTTCCCTCACTTCCTGACTCGTTATCCGAAGTATCACTAGTGCTAGGTTTCACACACAAATTCCTTATTTCATTATATAATGAATTTATCTTATCTATAAGAGCCTGACTCTTAGATATATCTTCGTTACTTAATTTACCTTCAGTTATGAAACTAGAGAATATTTCCACTGATTTACTTAATTTTTCTATAATTAAATTTGCTTCATTTAACTTAGCCTCAGCTTTTCCTTTAATGTATCTACGTTTTCCTTCTTTTATTAAATATTCTCTAATTCCTTTTAACTCCTTATATATTGTACGCAATTCTAGCGCCATTAATAACTAAGATGCATAATTAATAATAACGGTATGATATATAGATAGTTATCTTCTTACTTATTTTGATATAAACTATTGTAACGAAGCATTTCGGACCAACGAGCCTTGTAGCGACATCTTGTGGTTTCTGGCGATATAACATTGTTTTTATATTTTACCCGCAGGAAATCACAGATGGCGCTGCAGGGTTATCGATGGGCCCGAACATTTTAATAATTTTCTTTTGTTCTAAATTATTATATTAAAATTATCTGCAACATTTATTTTTTGATATATTATAATTATATTGTTTAAATTTTGGGATCAAACAAGTCGATCGATTGTTGTCGTTGATTCGGCGAATTTATGGTTTGGTAGATTTTTTCTAGTTTGGCAACTTTGTTCGTGGTTCTTGTGTCAGACTGACAGCTGGCTGAGCAAAGAGACAGGTTATGGAAAGTGGGGACGTCGCGAGAGCGCCGGAGACTCCACTGCCGTAACAATAATGTGGGCAAATTAAAAGCCACGATTTATCGGCGACATCAAGAGCCGATGTCTCGATTTAAATAAACAACTTAACCGAGATGGTGAGTCCTCGCAATTCTTCGTGCATATTTTTGCACCAACTTTGTGATAACCTCGAGGTCCTTGTTTTCAGCAACTTCACTGAAATCCCATCACCGAAGGTCCAGTGGGTGGGATTAGGTTTCATCCGAGCGATGCCCAACTATCCCGGATGAACCTGTAAGTTATTTTCTTTGTTTTACACTCGTGAGTTGCCTTGCCACGCTGTCAGCTGAACCACATGCTAATCATTGCCATTCCTTGTTGCAGATGGGGTTTTTTAATTGTTTTAATTGTTTTAAAGTTTTGAGTTTTTAATTGTTTTAACGTCTTTAAAGTTTTAACGTTTTAATTTTCTAACGTTTTGCAAGTTTTAATCTAAGAAGAAGTTCATGATTGGATCAGACTATTTCAACAAATTTTGTGAATGAAGATTGCTACTGTTTTCTTCTGCGTTTGCAAGTTATTTCAAGCTTCATTTCGGCGGAGCTTGCCTTGGTTGTTTGCACGTCGAAGCTTTCCTTTGTGCGGCGCGCATGTGGATGTGCCGCGCCTCTCCTTTTGTCAACACACCGGATAAGGCCCGGTGAAGCTGCGAGGTTGACCGGTGGACGTGCAGCCCGCCAGCTGCGTAACAGTTGGCCCGCTGCGCCGTCATCGTCCAGCACGCCCTGGCCTGAGCCGGCCTCAACTCATCACCTGTACGGTATTCCGGAACGCCTCAGGTAGGCCTGATAGTCGGAGGTCCTCGAGTAAGTGAGGTGCCTACAGGTGTACGGACGATAGTATTTTAAACCTAGTGCTATCTGGTCATGGATGGAAAGATATTTTAGACCTAGTGCTATCTTATGGTCATGTCACAGAGTGATACTTTACCAAACGGCCCATTTCTTTTTTATGGAATACCATTATAGCAAAAGTGTTTCAGTGGCGCCCTTCTTGGTGAAATTGTCGCTCTGTACAACCATTTTAGTATATAAGTAGTGTTGGCAAAAATTTTAAAATAAAATTTAGTGAAAACAGTGTATTTCTTTTTAATTATAAAAGTGATGGGATTTTGTGTGAATTGTTTGTGTTAATGTTTGCATCTTAGGTTAAGTTGTGTCTGTCTTAGAATAAGTAAGGTTTAAGGCCTCCTATTAGAGACGTAACTTAATTACTTATTTTGTTTTTATTTACAATAAGTTTAAACCCAAATTTATGGCCTACATGGTTCTAGGGCTTATTAATATTTTATTACTACAGTTACCTATTTTGTGTTTTTTTTTTACCTTGTTTATATAAATTACAGGTTAAAACCATATTTTGTACATTTTTTTTGATGCTTACTAGCAAATTTATTTATCACGATTGGGTTTTTTTTGGTAAATAAAATTTGGACTAATAATATCCATATAGATGTTCAATTTTCCAACAATTGAATGTTGTAAACATACCTATTTGGGAAATTAAAAAACAAATTTACAATAACTTTCATTATTTTTATCATTATCAGCTTTAAAGGTAGTTTTTTAACAAATTTATAACAGGTCATAAGTTAAAAAATTGATATATTGTAACTTTGCTTCAGCATCATATTGTTAGTTGTGCCGCTCCTTGACAAACATTTTGCTTATTTGTTTTTATTGAAATAATTATAGAACTGTCTTTCAATATCAACTTTATTGAGTATTCAGTAGTAAATTTCCTTTACCATCTTTACATATTGATTGATAACATATTACAACTTAAAAATAAACATTCACTTCATAGTAAACATAACCTTAAACAAAATTTATATAAAACACTGTTGTGTCTTTTATTGTTTTGAAAATTATTTACAGGGATAGACTGAGAATTGATGTTGTGTGATAATTACACTTATTTGGTTTATATTAATGGAAATTGTGTACATATATTAGAAATTAAGTTTTGGAGGCAGACGGGTACATTTTGAGATATAAATTTACTTCAGTTTACTTCAAACCTCTTTTCAATCTTGAAATTATAACTCTGAAACACAACCATGGATATCCAAACTGTCTATTTACATTCACTGCTCCGTGATGAATTAATATATGAAGTGAGTATTCGTGCAGAAGCACCGGCTGATACTGTTCTCAATTTGAAGAAACAGCTTAGGGAGTTGATCACTGGTTTCTCTCCGGATGAAATAATGGACGATGAACGAAAACCACAGGCAGAATTCCCAATCATCATCGAGAAGCTGAAGGAGCTGCAGGCAAAACTTGATTTAGCAGTGAAGTCTAGGGAACGTCATCACCTTATGCGTGCTAGGGCTTTGTATAATCATCTTCATCACCGTCTTGAGCGTGTAGTATGCACGGAGTCTGTCGATAGGGACATAAAATTGAAGCTGAATAAAAATCTTATAGCTTGCGGTCACTCATTGGAGAAATTGTTGACAACAAAAAACGTCATCGACCCAGAAGAGGAAAACCGGGTAAAAGGGACAGATGGTTCAGCAATTAATTTAATGAAGTGGAACATTAAGTTCGACGGCCGTACGAGCCCACATACGTTCTTGCAGTCGATAAGTGAACGAGTTAAGGAATCTACTTCCGCATCATCAGCATTCCATAAGAATGCTGATGTCAACTTTACATGTAAGAACTAGATTAAGAAATTGTATATTGTTGCAATAACCTAGTTTAAGATTTTAGATGTAAGCAATTTATTATTGCATTAGGTCAGTATATAAACATAAGTAACTAGCTCTAAGATGTTCTTTACACTACGTTCTCTTCAATAAACGTATCGCGTCTCCCGGAGTCTGTGTCTCAATTATCTACACCTTAATTGGCGCAGCCGGTTGAGCCGTTCCAGTAAAATCCGTCGTCGTGGTCGTAACGCTATCCGCCAGGCAGAAGAAATTTTGAAGACGCTGTCCTGACGCTACAGTAGACGCCGACGAAACAGATTTACGTGTGTTTCGACGCTTCGGGAACGGACAACGAACCTTATAAATTTATTGAGGTGATAACACGACGCAGCTTCGAGACGCAACATCAAGAGTAACCAGAGTGAAGATCCACGGAATGGGCATCAGGAGTACGTGGGTTATGTGAGTAATATTTTGTCACTATTCCCTCTCCGTCCCTTTCCGTTTAGTAGGGAAACGTATTATATCGTGAGAGAGACACTCCGCTTTCAAACCATATAATACACAACTTAAATCCATTTTATTACCACATAAGACTCTCCGCTGAACTGGTAATTTAATTGATATATCTTCATATTTATATTTGTATTTATAAGTGTTAATTGTGTGGATAGGAATTAATTGTAGGGATATGATTGATTACGTAAACTTGTAGGGAACTGTATTATACTGTATACAAGGACACCTCGCTTTGGTACTGTACAATACACAAAAATAATCTATTCCTTTACCACGAAAGACAACCTCGCTCGACTGGTAATTTAATAGAAAACGTAGAAATTCATAGGGACCGTATCATATTGAATAAAAGGACACCTCGCTTTTTGTTCTCTATAATACTCAAAAAAAAATCAATTTTGTTGCCACGAAAGACAACCTCGCTCGACTGGTAACTTAATCGATGTAACTTATAAATAAATAAATAAGGATAATAAAGAAGGAAGGAAGGAAATAATTCGATAAAGAAATATATTTAGGGCCTCAGTATTATATAGAATTAAAGACACCTCGCTTTCGTTCCTTATAATACATTATTATTATTAAAATCTATTCCTTTGTCACGACAGACAACCTCGCTCGACTGGCAATTTAATAGAAAACGTAGAAATTCATAGGGACCGTATCATATTGAATAAAAGGACACCTCGCTTTTTGTTCTCTATAATACACAATAAAAAAATCAATTTTGTTGCCACGAAAGACAACCTCGCTCGACTGGTAACTTAATCGATAACGTATAAATAACCTCGTATAGAACACTTCATAAAATATCGAATTAAAATGGAAAGTATTAAATTTGTTCCGCAAACAATTATCGAGATTATACCTATTTACGATGGAGATTCTAGGCAACTACAAAATTTCCTAAAAAAAGTACAATATGTCCTAGATTCGTTTAAGGGTGATCAGAAGCAAAACGAATACTTGTTTCATGTTATTACTAGCAGGCTTTCAAAAGAAGTGTCCGCGTTAGTTGGAGAACAAAATATTATTAATAGTTGGCAGGATTTGAAGGATTTGTTAATAAAGAATTATGGAGATCCACGAACGGAAGATAGCATACTGATTGAGTTAGACTCTTTAAAAATAAATAAAAGCGAAAGTTACGTAGAGTTTTACCATAGAATAAAGAGCGTACAGAGTTCTTTACTTTTAAAAATAAACCAAACAATCAACGACGAAGGCGTTAGGAGTGCTAAACAAGAAATATATAAGAAAACCGCTTTGAACATCTTCATGTACAATTTACCACCACATCTAATGACATTAATAAGACTTAAGGAAATAACTTCATTAGAGGATGCCCTTAATTTAGTGGTTGAGGAGCAAAACTTTCAGGCAGTATATGAGAAAAAGAATCCTGTGATTGTAACACCACAGAATCAGTCCCATTACACGGTCCAAAATAGATCGAACTTTCGTAATGATTTCCGACCACAGTACACTAACATGTCAAGTAGGTCAAATCAAAATTCATTTGTGAATAATGTCAGGTCTAACAACTATCGCTCTATGCAACAGCCAAGCAACAGCACACAGCAACGTCCGCAATTTAGATACACGCAACAAAATTCATTTAGGTCAGGTATAGACAGTAGAGGTTTCTCGCAAAATGCGAATATGGGACAAGGAGTGAACTATACGCATCATGATAAAAACAATGGTTATTTACAAAATGGCATCACCAACTCCCAGCCAAATTTTCAGATGAGAGCCTCGAACAATTGGAACGGATAATGTTAAATTATAATGATAAAGCTCATTTACCCCATATCTACATTCCAGAGATGGAAGGATATTTTATGATCGATACTGGAAGTACCAGGTCATTCATAAGTCCAAGAAAGGCCAATCAATATTATAAACACTTCATTAGTAAAGAGCCATTCGAAGTTATTAGTACTCACGCGTCGAGTATACATAACGAGGTAATAATGGTACCTCTTTTTCCCATATTCAAAACACTGCAGCCACATAAGTTTTATATGTATGACGTAGATCGGAAGTATGACGGATTAATAGGCAGTGATTTACTCAAGCAAATACAAGCAAAAATCGATATGGAAAATCAAAAGATAATAACCAAGGATACAGAGATCGAAATAATATACAATCCCCCAGTAAGGGAGGTTATAAAATTACATCCGCGAAGTGAGGCTAGAGTAAAACTACCTGTCAATTTATTAAATGGAGTAGCAATTATGAGTTATCACCAATTTCAACCAGATGTTCGAATGCCAGAAGCGATTGTGCGATGCAAGCAAGGTTACGCAACAACAGTAATTCAAAATTGTACCGATGACGAAGTATTATTAACGCTGAGTAAGAGAATTGAAGTCGAACCGTATGATTATGAAAATAATTTACATATAAACAAATTGAATGTAGAACACAGTGACGGACTCGCTAATATAAATGATGTGAATGAAAGGGTTGAAAAATTATTGAAAAATAATTTACAAAAATTGCGTGTAGAACATATGAATGACGAAGAAAGAGAGATGATTTTAAAACTGTGTGCGGAATATAAGGATGTGTTTTATTGCGAGGATATACCTCTTTCTTTTACGAATGACGTAAAGCACATGATTAGAACCACTCGGGAAGATCCTATTAACGTAAAATCTTACCGATTACCACCACTTCAAACAGAGGAAATCGAAAAACAAGTGGATAAAATGCTTCATGACAACATTATCAGAGAATCAAACTCTCCTTGGTGCGCCCCTGTACATTTAGTCACAAAGAAACCAGATGCTTCGGGACAAATAAAGTGGAGAATGGTGGTAGATTTCAGGAAATTAAATGAAATTACAGTAGACGATAGATACCCATTACCCAATATAAACGATTTATTTGATAAATTAGGTAAAAGTACATACTTTACCACGCTTGATTTGGCAAGCGGGTATCACCAAATACAGGTAGATGAACAGGACAAATCGAAAACAGCTTTTAGGACCTCATCAGGGTTGTATGAGTTTAACAGGATGCCTTTCGGATTAAAAACGGCTCCTGCAACTTTTCAACGGGCTATGAATAACGTTTTAAGAGGGCTGAATGGGTTACATTGCCTTGTTTATTTAGATGATGTAATAATATTCTCAAATAACCTGAACGAACATTTTTTAAAACTTAAAAAAATATTTGAACGATTCAGAGAATATAATTTAAAAGTGCAACTTGACAAGTCCGAATTCTTGCGTAAGGAAGTTATTTATCTGGGGCACACTTTGACTAACGAAGGTCTTAAACCAAATAGCGATAAAATTAGGGCTATTCTAAACTATCCCATTCCGAAAAATGTAACGGAAGTAAAAAGTTTTATAGGTTTGATAGGATATTATAGGAGGTTCATTAAAGATTTTGCTAATATCACAAAACCACTGTCAGCTTGCTTAAAGAAAAACACACCGTTTAAAATAACGGATGAATTCAAACAATCATTTGAAACCTGTAAAAGGATACTAACTAATTCTCCGGTACTTCAGTATCCAGATTTTAACAAACCCTTTATCTTGACCACTGATGCCTCAAACTTTGCATTAGGTGCGGTACTGTCGCAGGGAATATTAGGATCAGAAAAACCAGTAGCATATGCAAGTCGTACTCTAAATGACTGCGAAACAAGGTACAGTACTATTGAAAAAGAGTTGCTCGCAATTGTATGGGCAGTAAGATATTTTAGACCATATTTATATGGTAAGAAATTCACAATTTACACAGATCATAGACCGTTACAGTGGCTTTACTCCATTGATAAACCTAACAGTAAACTGACAAGATGGCGACTTGAGTTAGGAGAATATGACTTTGATATCCAGTACAAAAAGGGCAAGCAGAATACAAACGCAGATGCATTGTCCCGGGTGAGAATTAATGCCATCGACGAGGTAAAACCATCAACATCAAATAACAATTACGATTTATCTTCACAAACCATCGAAATCTCAGATTCAGAGGAAGAAAATTCAGATAGCGATGAAGACGCAGTGCCAAAAAGTATCGAAATCATTCACGATACAATTGACACAAAACCAACGCAAATTTTAGTTTATAGATGGTATAAAAACGACATTTGCGAAAACGATAGATCTGAAGACAACATGCAAATTCGCGAGATATTTTTACCGTTAGGGAATCTGACTTTGGTAAAAGAATTTCTAAAAAAACATATTGACATATCAAACCGATATTATTTATGGTTCGAAGAAGATCAGTTTAGGACAGACTTCACAAAAGTTATTAGGAAGCTGTATAGAGGTGGAATAAAAAACTTTATTGAGTGTACAGAAAGAATAGTGATGTTAACAGATAAGGACGATCAAAGAAATCTTACTCTTAACTATCACAAAGGTAAAAATTGTCACAGAGGCATTAATGAGACGTATAATAAGCTCAGGCGTCACTATTATTGGCAGAATATGAGAGGAACGATAACTGAAATAATTAATTCATGCGAGGAGTGTAAAAGAATGAAATATGAAAGGAATCCTGTGAAACCGCATATTCAACTTACTCAAACGCAAAATATACCGTTCGAGGAAGTTTATATGGACTTATTATATATAGAAAATAATTATTATTTAACTATTGTAGACGCATTTAGTAAATTAGGTCAGGCAATACATATCCCTAATAGAAGTACCCCAGAAGTCGTTCAAGCGCTTATTAAGTATTTTAGTATGTATGGTAAGCCGACCAAAATAAATAGCGACCCAGGAGCAGAGTTCAAAAACGACCTCATAAAGGAGCTTCTATTACTTTATAAAATCGAACATCATATCGGCACCCCAAACAATCCCAGTTCAATGGCAATCGCTGAAAGATTCCATTCAACAATAATAGAAGTATATAGGTTGGCCAAGAATGAGAATAATAATTTATGTGCGACATCTGTAATGTCATACGCTATTATGGCCTATAATAACTCCATACATAGTGCTACTGACTGCACTCCTTTCGAGGTCGCTTTCGGACATACTGACTTGGGTTCGGTATTCGATATAGATCGTGATAGATATCTCAGGCAACAATTGATACACGACCACCGGCAAAGGCTCAAGTACTTGTATGAACATATAGCAGATAAATTAATTGACCAAAAAATTAAAATTAGGGAAAGAAAAGGAGGAGAAATGTTACCTAATGTTCAGGTTGGTGACACAATGTACGCAAAGGACACTAGGACTAGAAAGGCAAAACATTTACCACGTTACGAAAAAGTAGTAGTTACAGGCGAAATACAACGTAACATGGTCCCAGTCAAAATGAAAAATAGGGACACAAGGGTTGCAATTAAAAATATGAAACGTCCTCAACAGGTGGTGGATAGTGATCCTGGCCCAAGCACCTATGGGAAGAGGATTAGAGATAAGCAGAATGAAGCCCAACCAGGGCCTAGCGGCTGTCAACCTAGGGAAAGCGATGATAAAGAACGGCAAATGGGAGATAATTAAGATTGTCGATTTAGAATCATTGTATCAGCAACTAGATAATAATATAAACGTATATAGAAATTTAAGCAATTTAGTGTTACAAAATAATGACTTTAAGAAGGAAGTAGTAGGGTTAGAAAAACAGGTAGATTTTATGATGAATTTAGTACAAGATAGGTTTAACCAAATAATTTTCATTAGAAGGCGTAAACGAGGAATAATTAATCCGTTAGGTTCCTTAATTAAATTTATTAGTGGTAATTTGGACTACGAAGATGCCCAAAGGTATGACCTATTAATCAAAAACATGCAATCACGCGAACATTCTGTAGAAAATAAAGTTACAATTATTAATAAAGCCTTTAACAAACTGATAAACGCAAGTGAAAACATGAATTGTAATATAAAATACATTGATCGGAAAACAAAAGCACTCCAAACATTGATGACGGAAGAAATGAAATTAATGAATACAATTTCAATAATAAATAGTTATAACCAAATTATAAGTAACTTTCGAACCTTATATACAATTATTTACGAAGTAGAGACAGCTATCTCTTTCAGTAAGTTACATACGTTACATCCTTCAATTATAAATTCTACGGAACTTTTAAATATTCTAGGCTCAATAAATAAACTTTCTAGTATCATATATGAAGTTAACGAGAATAATTTATTTAAAATCGAAAAATCAATTTCATTGAAATCGTACTTATCAGGAAAAAAGGTTATTTTTATTTTAGAAGTACCCTTAGTAGAATCACACAATTATATATATTATAAGGTTATACCCATTCCTATACAAGACCCTGTATCCTTAAAAACCCTCACAATATTCCCTAAGTACCCATACCTATTAGTGACAGGTACGAAATACATACCCGTTGTACGAAAATGCATTGACACAGATGAACAATTGTTCTTGTGCACCGATGACAACTTAGCTACCTACCCTGCAGAGACATGTATGGAACAACTCATGCTCTTAAAGAAGGACCTGTCTGAATGTACTTTACAACCGATCCAGATTGAAAGCTTACGTTTGCAGTCTATAGCCGAAAATAGTTGGTTATTATATTCTGAAGACAACTTAGTTATTACAGAAACATGCCATAATAACGAAGTCCATAAGCACAACTTACAAGGCACGTACATAATTACAATACATGAACAATGTACTATTGAAATTAACAACAAAATGCTACGAGCTACGACAAACGCTACATCAATATACTTCAGATTACCGAAGGTAGAGATACCTACTATTCATCTGTTTCAAACTCTAAACATCCAGGAAGATAAGACTGTGGATTTACATGGGATTAACTTTGAAGAAATTAAAGACATGACACAGTTTCTTAGCTTCAGTGACGATTCTTCAGACATAAGTGTAAATTTCAAAATAAGTGTATGGACAATAATATTATATATAATAATTTCTATGTTAATCATATTGTATATTTTTAAAATGTATAGGCATAGATTTTTTCATAAACCTAACATAGGTTCCGAAAAAATCTGTAATAGGGATGGAGAAGTTAAGGAATCTACTTCCGCATCATCAGCATTCCATAAGAATGCTGATGTCAACTTTACATGTAAGAACTAGATTAAGAAATTGTATATTGTTGCAATAACCTAGTTTAAGATTTTAGATGTAAGCAATTTATTATTGCATTAGGTCAGTATATAAACATAAGTAACTAGCTCTAAGATGTTCTTTACACTACGTTCTCTTCAATAAACGTATCGCGTCTCCCGGAGTCTGTGTCTCAATTATCTACACCTTAATTAACGCGCCTCAGCGTTCGGGGTTAGTGACAATGTACTTTTCAGGTCCGCCTTTTGTTTCTTTTCGGACCAAGGTCTTCTATGGTACAGAGGTGTTAAGGAGCAGGTTTCGTCTTGGCAGGATTTGAGTGAGCTTTTAGTCCAAGAATTCGCACCCGTTGATTTTGATTATCGTTTGCTGGGGGAGATTAGAGCTCGCACCCAAGGACAGGATGAACCAACACACATCTATTTTGCAGTCATGAACTGTATGTTTTCACAATTGAAACGACCACTTTCGGATAATGACAAATTGGAAATTTTAACGCACAATATTAGGCCCGTTTTTAGAGAACAGTTAGCATTGCACGACGTAGCTACGATAGCTGAACTAAAAGAAAAATGCCGTAAAATAGAATCTGCGCGACAAATGACACAGCTGTTTGTCGAACCACCTAAGCAGTCTAGTTTAAATAATGAATTCATTTACGAAGGCAAAACGAAACCTGTAATGCCCGTCGGCGAATCCGCCGACAGTAGGGAAACTGAACAGGTCTCGGCAGTTCAGCCACCAATTCAGGCCCAAACTTTTAGGCAGCGTCAACCGCCAAGTAATGAAAAGCCTAGTAGTTATCCTAATACAAAATCTGCGGCTAACAAATTAGTTTTTTGTAAAAGATGTAAGGTGTCTACTCACTCAACCGCAAGGTGTAGGGACAAGACAGTCAAATGTTTTAAATGCGGTCATTTAGGGTTTACGGTGAGGTCGTGCCCTAAATGTAATAACCCAAAAAACTAGGTTGCTCGGACAAAAACGCCGATCCTCCATCGAAGGTCGAAGATGGGGATTGGAAAAATTGGTTACAGGTAGTAACTAAATTTTTTAAGCTGAACAACGTAGCTTCCGTTTTGTTCGAGCCCAATGATGATGACGTTCGACCATATTTAAAACTTAATGTCCTGGATTTGACAATTTTTGGATTGCTAGACTCGGGTGCAGCAATCTCAATTTTAGGTAATGGAGCACAAGAATATTTTAAATCATTAGGTTTTACAGTACAATCTGGCAAAAACACTAATGTAACTGTTGCGGATGGTTCCCAGTGTACCTCTACAGGATTTTTAATGTTGCCCATTACATTTAATGGAGTAACCAAAATTTTGAATTTTTTTATAATACCCAGTATTAAATTAAATGTTATTTTAGGCGTAGACTTTTGGCGGGCATACAATTTAATGCCAGAAATTTTTGAAAGTGTTTCCTACATGAGAGGTCCACAAAAGTTTGTAGAAATGCCAGTCAACTCTATACAAGCTTATGACAGTCTTCCCAATGATCACAAGGAGTTAGCGGAGCTTATGATAACGAAATTTCATAACATTTCTTTAGAGCGCAAGGGTTTAGGTAGGACGCATCTTACTCAGCATGTCATCGACACTGGGGTTGCGCCACCGGTCAAGTGTAGACCTTATCCCATGTCACCGGAAAAGCAGAAGGAACTACATAAGGAGTTGGACAGGATGCTGGAGCTGGACGTCGTCGCTCCGAGCGAGAGTCCTTGGAACAATCCAGTCCTTATGGTTCCTAAAGCTGACGGTACATGGCGATTTTGTCTGGACTGCCGGAGGCTCAACTCTGTGACGAAAGGCGATGCTTATGCCATTCCCTACATACCCCAGATATTGGATAGCCTCAAGAATGCCAAGTACATCAGTTCTGTGGATTTTAAATCGAGCTTTTGGCAAATTCCACTCGACCCTAGCTCACAGGAGAAGACTAGTTTCACAGTGCCTGGTAGGGGGTTGTTTAAATTTAAAGTTATGCCATTCGGCCTATGCGGAGCTCCTGCTCGCCAACAACGGCTCATGGACATGTTGTTTCGACACCCTTTCTGCAGTGACGTAACTAAAGGCATGATTTTCGTGTACATCGACGACATTATAGTAGTTGCAGAAGATCTAGAAACGCACATACTTCTTTTAAAAAGGCTTCACGAAAGAATACAGAGCGCCAATTTAACGATTAACTTTGAAAAGAGCAAATTCTTCCGTAGCTCTTTAAAATATCTGGGTTATGTAGTGGATGAGTTTGGGCTTAGGACGGATCCCGATAAGGTTCGTGCTGTTCTGGAGTTCCCGGTACCCAAAAATCCGAAAGAACTAAAAACCTTTCTTGGTGTTTGTTCTTGGTACCGTAGGTTTATTAGGAATTTCTCCACCATTGTGGCACCCTTACACGCTCTTACCAGCTCAAAAACTAAATTTATTTGGAACCAAGACGCAGAAAATGCTTTTGTTACATTAAAAAAACTCTTTAGTTTCAGCTCCAATTTTAGCCTGCCCTGATTTTAGCAAACCATTTTCAGTTCACTGCGATGCATCAAATTTTGGCGTAGGAGGTGTGTTAGCGCAGAACATTGATGGCCATGACCGCCCTATCGCTTATATCAGCAGATCCCTTAACAAAAACGAACGTAACTATAGTGCTACCGAAAGGGAGGCGTTAGCAGTTGTGTACGCGGTTGAGAAATTTGAACCATATTTAGGTAGTAGACCATTCACCGTCGTAACCGATCACGCTTCACTTAGGTGGTTCATGAATTTAGAGAATCCTACGGGACGCTTAGCTCCTTGGGGTTGTAGGTTATCCCAATTTAATTTTACGATTGAGCACAGAAAAGGGAAGGATAATGTCGTCCCTGATGCCCTCTCACGAGTGCTGCATGTGGATGCCATCGATGCTCCAAATGCAGGAACCGGTGATGAGTGGTATGATAAGGTTTATTCTGGATGTACGGCTTATCCCAAAAATTATCCCAATTATCGCGTCGAAAATGGTACTCTTCTACGATACAGCAAGGGTAAGTATGCCCTGACTCAGGAGTTTGATTGGAAGATTGTTGTGCCAAAGGCAAACCGTCTGCAGGTCATGTCCGAAAACCACGAACCACCGACCTCGGCACACCTCGGAGTGTTTAAAACGCACCGTAGGTTGTGTTTGAGGTATTTCTGGCCAGGAATGTACCGCGACGTGCTTGATTTTGTCAACAAATGCCGTATTTGTTCTGCTTATAAGCACAGGACCAAACTCACTCCTGGGATCATGGGTCAGCCTAAGCAAGCCCGTTGGCCGTTTCAAGCTGTATCCGTAGATTTGGTAGGACCTCTTCCACGATCACGTTCGGGTTATATGCACCTTTTAGTAGTAACATGCTGTTTTTCAAAGTACACCATGTTATTTCCACTTCCTCGAGCGACTAGTGCTGCAGTAGCTAAAAACTTTGAGAATTATGTGCTTCTAGCTCACGGGATTCCTGAAACCGTAATTACCGACAATGGGGTTCAATTCACGGGATCAGAATTCAGTGGCCTTCTCAAGAAGTACAATATTCCACGAGTTCACTACGGGCCTAGGTACACGCCACAGATTAACATGGTGGAAAGGTACAACAAAACAGTCATGACAGCTGTTTCGTCTTATGTAGCTGACGATCATAGGACATGGGATCTCCATTTATTTAAGGTGCAGTTTGCATTAAATAGTGCGGTGAACGAAACCACTGGGTTTAGTCCATTCTTTTTAGTCCATGGCCGGGAACCGATTATTAACGGTTCCTTTTATAAAAACGACGATAGGGAATACGAGGTCTCTATGCCAAGGGACGAGTATGCGGGTGAATTTGGGGTCCTTCAGGATATCTTTAATAAGGTTCGGGTTAATATCGAGAAGGCTCACGCGACGAACGCGAAGTACTACAACCTGCGACGCCGTAACGTCAATACTTTGCGCGAAGGTCAAGTAGTGTGGCGGAAAACGTACGTACAGAGTGACGCCGCAAATTTTAAAGCCTCGAAACTTGCCCCAAAATACCAGCAGTGGGTAGTTAAAAAGGACTTGTCACCCTTAGTATACGAATTGGTTTCATTTAGTGGCAAGAACTTAGGTTCTTGGCATATAAAAGATTTAAAAATTTAATTTTCAAATTGCCCCGTGTTCCCCTAGTCGTATTTTTATTAAAAAACATTTTACCGGCTTGGATCTTTGTTTTTGGCTCAATTTAAATTTACATTTATAAAGAAAGTTACATTATTTTTCTTTTTCATTGGTTAGCTTTCATAACATATTATAAAAAAAAAATTAAAACTTTGGTGTGTTTACTTGTGTCGTAAGTGGCCTAGTAACAACCTATATTTATAACAATCACGTTTTTTTAAGTAGTCTTTTGATTTTAAAATCACTAGATTTACAAATAAATGTTTTATGTGGTTTTATGTTTTTTTTTAGTGTGTTTATGGTGCACTGATAAGGCCCATACACACTAGCGTCTGCAACGCAGCGTTTTTATGAACGCTCAAAATAGCGTTTTTATGTTTTTTTTTTTATGGGCGGTTATAGCCAACTATTTAATATAGTTTTTATGTTGCTCGTGACAACATTTTTTTTGGCTTTATAGTAGCCATTTATTAGAAATTCATTTAAATAGGAAACCTCATTAGGTTGACTATTTTTTTTGTTTTTTGACGGAGCGGGTAGTGACTCCTTAAATAAGCCTCTAACAACTGTTGTTTTTTTTTTTTTGTCTTTGTCTTTAGAATTGGGGTATGGAGTGACACTTTGAGAGTCGTCAGCTCAACAGGGGTATGATTGTGGGTAACATCCAGTGAAATGGATACTGGGTGCTACTTTATGAAAGAAGTGAAAGGTGATCAATGAATGGTGAAGAATAACAGGTCGGGGTAATTGTTGTGCTTAGGGTTGTGCTGTTTATAAGTTTGAGTTGTGCTTCGTTACGTCCATAGAATTGTTTTGTCGTCTCGTCTTTAGAGACAGTTTTTTTTTTTTAAATTTAGACTGGTTGTGCGCTCCAGGCTCTATGGCTGAGGGCAGCCGTGTTTCTCACCCAGTTCGAAACCTCTCGTGGGTAGGGGGGTATTGTAACGAAGCATTTCGGACCAACGAGCCTTGTAGCGACATCTTGTGGTTTCTGGCGATATAACATTGTTTTTATATTTTACCCGCAGGAAATCACAGATGGCGCTGCAGGGTTATCGATGGGCCCGAACATTTTAATAATTTTCTTTTGTTCTAAATTATTATATTAAAATTATCTGCAACATTTATTTTTTGATATATTATAATTATATTGTTTAAATTTTGGGATCAAACAAGTCGATCGATTGTTGTCGTTGATTCGGCGAATTTATGGTTTGGTAGATTTTTTCTAGTTTGGCAACTTTGTTCGTGGTTCTTGTGTCAGACTGACAGCTGGCTGAGCTGAGACAGGTTTTGGAAAGTGGGGTCGTCGCGAGAGCGCCGGAGACTCCATTGCCGAAACCCGAATGTGGGCAAATTAAAGCCACAATGTATCGGCGGCATCAAGAGCCGATGTCTTGATTAATAGAAATAGCTTAACCGAGATGGTGAGTCCTCGCAATTCTTCGTGCATATTTTTGCACCAACTTTGTGATAACCTCGAGGTCCTTGTTTTCAGCAACATCACTGAAATCCCATCGCCGAAGGTCCAGTGGGTGGGTTTAGGTTTCATCCGAGCGATGCCCAACTATCCCGGATGAACCTGTAAGTTATTTTCTTTGTTTTACACTCGTGAGTTGCCTTGCCACGCTGTCAGCTGAACCACATGCTAATCATTGCCATTCCTTGTTGCAGATGGGGTTTTTAAAGTTTTGAGTTTTCTTTAAGTTTTTAACGTTTTAACGTTTTTGCAAGTTTTTAACGTCTAACGTTTTGCTAGTTTAATGTAAGAAGAAGTTTATGATTGGATCAGATGATTTCAACAATGTTTTGTGAATGAAGATTCCTGCTGTTTTCTTCTGCGTTTGCAAGTTATTTCAAGCTTCATTTCGGCGGAGCTTGCCTTGGTTGTTTGCACGTCGAAGCTTTCCTTTGTGCGGCGCGCATGTGGATGTGTCGCGCCTCTCCTTTTGTCAACACACCGGATAAGGCCCGGTGAAGGTCTGCGAGGTTGACCGGTGGACGTGCAGCCCGCCAGCTGCGTAACAGTTGGCCCGCTGCGCCGCCATCGTCCAGCACGCCCTGGCCTGAGCCGGCCTCAACTCATCACCTGTACGGTATTCCGGAACGCCTCAGGTAGGCCTGATAGTCGGAGGTCCTCGAGTAAGTGAGGTGCCTACAGGTGTACGGACAGTGTTTTTAAATATAGTGATATCCCATGGTTGTTACGGAGTGACAATTAACCTGACGGACCAAAGCGCGACCTGTCTCCCTCCATAGGGTTTTTACCTGCCCATGGTTGTACTTTAATAATTATAATTGTAAAATATACATTGTACAAATTCAAGGGAGTTTTCTTTGTCTCATGCTCACCGGTCTATAACATCTAGCTGTGCCCTTCAGGTAAACACCACTTTATAAATTTTCTGAAACATATCAGTATTTTAACACCATTTTCTATTACACCTACCTTCCTAAAAGGTAGTTAAAAATCTAGTGTTTCACTATATATAGGCATTAACTTTGTTTATTTTCTCCTAGCACTGGTTATACTTTTAAACTGTAATTTTATCATGATCTTAATATACCTCTAATATCCGCTCATCGTTTTAACGCATCGATGTCCCCGCGCAACGTGTCCAACTCTGCTCAATGGATACGGCACTTCACTTTTATAATTTACGCGCACTTGTCCTTTATTATTTTTAAATACCACACTTATATTTCGCACATTTATAGTTCCGCATAATGTCTCTCCTTGTGGACATCGACACCTCCTGGACTCCAACTGGACTCTCCCCTGCTGTTGTAACATCCAACTCCGCTTACACATTTTCTGCCTCGATGTTCCTCCGCCTGAAAGTGATTGCTTGCGCTCTCTGCTCTATACGCTTATTCAGACAAGCGTTGAGGTACCGGATGAAGACGAGTAGTAATGCTATTCCAATGATTGTTACGAAGATCATGACAGAGATGTTGATTTGGCCGAGATGTCCCAAGACTAAAGTGCTGTTGACCTCCATCTTGTTCTCGTAGCCCACCTGGGTCGCGAACGTGTTGCTCCTGCCATCAAAATTGCTCTGCACCGGTTTTGACTGTTCTTTTCCCATTATGATGTTATATCCTTGATCCACAGCAGGTAAAAGTTCTAAAATATTATTGCGCTATATTTCAATAAACGATTCTATCCGTCGCGAGTTCGCGCAACATGACACTCCCCGCAACGGCGAGGCAGGGTCGCCATATAGGGAAAGAGCAATTGAAAGCCTGGAGTCCGAATCAATACTGATTTATTAATGAATAACCAAGAGTATATATGGAACAATAAGATACACAATAACATATAAGTAGTAGGTACACTATACTTATAAACTGTTACAAATAACACTAGTATTACAGTTGTGCTGGTATACATTAATAGTTATATATTTATGTTTGTTTCAATTATTCCTGCATTAATATAATAATTGAATGTACAAATACCTAGTTATAAATATATTGTTATACTTATTGTAAATTATTTTAACTTCAATTACTCGTATTAGTAACTCGCTCTGTAAACGTATCCTCTCGTTTGACGTGAGATGTCAACTGTCAACTCGAGGATTCGCAGTCTGTGGTTAGCGCCAAAACGTACGGCTTTGTTATTGATAATGTTAAAATTATATTTCTATTTAATAAAAGATTTACCTGTTATACTAATATAAAGTTATTATTTATACGACAAATCCCTTCCCTGAGTTGTAGTCTTACATTAGAAAGGTATCGAGGACTATTTTGGAGTGAAGGTTTCGTAGACTATCGTGAATTTCTACGTTTAATACCAGTTTACTTAAAAAATAAAAATGTATTTGTTAAAGGTAGAGAAAAAATTGAGTGGATTAAAAACTTGTGTGTAGATTGTAATATTGTTGACATAGGAGAGGAAGGTTGTCCAAGTTTGATTAAATTGCATGAAAAATACTGTATTATTAAAAAACTTAAGATGTGTTCATCATTTAAAACAGTGTGCACTTCAGAACGTTTTATGTTTAAAAAATTGGTATACAGACAATAATGTGTATCTTTTCAAACATTTTTATAATAATAAAGATAAATGTGACTAAGATGAATTGTTTGATTTAATATTAGATATTAAGGTAGGCATGAAATGAAACATCTACTTTTTAATTCATTATTTATTAACTCACTTGACCGTCATTCGAAGCCTAAAAGTGAGAGTAGCATCCCTATCTTTCCGTTCTGCAGCGGACATGACGTCAGTTTTACTCGAATTATCAGGTTCACATTTCTCTCACCAGGTGGCGATAGTCAACATTTTGAATAACGAAAAATTGTTGCCTCATTGGCGGTTTATCTTTCGAACTGTGCGGACGAGTTCTAACCAAACTTGCTTCTATTTTCTTTATATTTCTTATCTGGTTAGAACTTAAAAAGTCAGTTATATTTTTACATTTTCAAAATTTTTAATTCTGCTAAACAAGTTTGGTAAGTGATTAATTATATATATAATACATATTTTGTAAACGGTGTTACCGTTCGTAATATGAGTGGTTCGGGGAGCAGTAGCTCTAGTTCGTCATCCGAATCCGAAGATAACTCGATTCATATCCCGAGGGCGGGTAACGAGGCGCCTGCTGGCACCTCGTGCAACAGTAGGAAGCGTAAGGCTCCTGGCAAGGGCCATAAAGGCAGTAAACGCAAAAAATCGAGTATAGAATTGCGTGAATTTGCTCAAGAATGTTTTCAACAATTTATGACCGTTAACTCTTTTCAAAATTATCCTGAATATCAGGCGCCTGCATATGAGCAAAGGGATGACGACGAAGTCAGTCTCAACATTAGCGGTGAACTGTTTTCCGATGACGATGTACAGCCTAACAAAGCATCTTGTTCAAATATTGAATTGCCTCTGAGTACAGTGTTAAAACAACCTCCCATTTCTAAAACTTCTAGAGAACATCTTCATTTGTTAAATTCAATTCAACATTTGAACACGCCGGAGTGGGGCGACGTCAGGTATTCGGAAGTCCAAAAAAGTTACACGTCTACCCCCGGGTTTATAGAACTCGAGTGTAATGACGAAATAAAACCTTTCGATAGGTTTTCTAATTTAATTGTTGCTGAGAGAAGCTACGCGGCGATAACGCAAGCTTTACTAAAGCAGAGAGACGCCACGCAGGCTGGTCTTCAGTCGCTCATTTCATGGGCATCCGAGTCTAATGAATTGTCTGCATCAACACTTAAGGACAAGGTTAACGAAATTTTTGTTGAGGGTAAATATAATAAAATCTCAACTGACCTTCTTCAGCTTTCTTGTGGCCATCGAGCTGACATAATTGAACAAAGGCGCGATAGTATTTTACGGTACGTAAAAGATAAATTTGTACGTTCAAGTTTGCGTAAAATCCCGCCTACCTGCGACTTTCTTTTTAATAAAGAGTTATTGTCTTCTACGCTTGAAAAAGCTGGTGGTGTTGGTAAAATATTTTGGTCTAATCACAATGCATCACATAAAAGACCAGCTGCGCAAGCTGGCCCTTTTTATCCCAAACTGCCGGCGCAAGGCGCTCAAGGACAATACGCTCGTCCTGCTTATCATAACCCACCTGCGCAAGGTGTCTATCCACTGTATTTCCCTACGCAAGGGTCTATGCCTGTTCCGATGTACTATCCTCCGCAGGGATCTAGCCAAATTTACCCAGGACAAGCAAAACGGTTTCCGCAAAACCAGAACATCAGGATGATTAGACCTGACTATAGAGCTTCGCGGCAGAAGCCTATACAACAGCATGATGGTCAAGCCCGTGGGCAACCTAAAAACATGCAACAGAATCAGAATAATTTTCGTCCTAAAAAATTCTGACTCGGACGAGTCGCACGTAGCGGGTCGTTTAGCCCACTACGTCCAAACTTGGGAGAAGCTGCGGGCCCCGGAACCCCTAATGAACATTATAAAAGGCTACAAAATCCCATTTGGACACAAGCCTCCTCTTTGCATGCCAGAAAGTATAAAACGGAGACTGATCACCCCCATTTCTCCACAAATGACGGTAGCAATTCAAGAGATGATAGACACAGGAGTTCTAGAGAGTGCGCAGCTCTCCCCAAGTTTCATTTCCCCTATATTTCTAACGCCCAAAAACGACGGGACCATGCGCCCCATTTTCAATCTTCGGAACTTGAACAACTACGTCATAGTGTCAAAGTTTCGGTTAATAAACATGCAAAAAATCCCAGACTTCTTACAACCTCACGACTGGCTCGCGAAGATCGACCTGTCAAACGCCTATTTTCATGTGCCGGTTTCCAAAACGCACAGAAGATTCTTACGGTTGATACAACAAAAACATGTTCGAAATGACATGCCTCCCGTTTGGCTTAGCGACGGCTCCAAAGGTGTTTGCAATGCTAACAAATTGGATTGCACAAATCCTGAGAGACAAGGGAATTCGCATTGTAACTTATCTCGACGACTACTTACTCGTCAATCAAAACAAGGATTTGCTAATCCAACACGTTCAGGAAGCTGTCTTACTCCTACAAGAGCTGGGATGGCAAATAAACTTTCAAAAGTCTATATTGACCCCCCAACAAAGTTTGGAATTTCTCGGGATTCTTTGGGACCCCTGGAACGGCTTAAAGTGGCTACCTCCAAAAAAGTGCAAATCTCTGCAGAACAAAATAGTACCTATACTAAAAAGAAAAACTGCGAATTTAAAAGAAATTCAAAGTTTAATAGGCCTTCTAAACTTTGCCAGTTTTCCGGTATCACGAGGTCGTCTGAACCATCGCTTCCTTCTACAGTTTCAGAAATGTTTGACAAAATTAGATTCTTGTCACCGTTCTCTAGTCCCCCAGCCTGTACTAAAAGAGTTGAAATGGTGGTTAAAAAATCATTCTCTTCAATCCCACTTACACGCCCCACCAGTCAATCACTTCTTGACGACAGACGCGTCGGGAGTAGCCTGGGGCGCTCGCCTAGACGATATAGAAATGTCTGGTCCCTGGCTGGATCACGAGACCAATTTGCATTCGAACGTGAAGGAAATGCTCGCAGTATTTTATTCCATAAAAGATCAGTCTCGGTTCCTAATGAAGTCATCAGTGATGCTACAAAGCGACAACAAGACGGTCGTTTCTTACATCAAAAAGGAAGGCGGGTCGAAATCTTTAAACCTGATGAAGATAACGAGAGAGATCTTTGCTCTTCTGGACAAATACCAAATCCACCTGGTTGCCCATCACCTTCCCGGAAAGTTGAACAGCGAAGCAGATCGCCTGTCCCGTCATATGGCACCTCCCGAGTGGTATCTGCTTCCAGAAATAACGTGTGTAATTTTTGGAAAATAGGGAACACCTTTTATAGACCTGTTAGCGTCCAGCTCGGCACATGTTGTTCCACGTTACGTCAGCCTAGACAGGAACGACCAAAATGCATACTATCACGACGCATTCAGTCGCAAATGGGACTTCCCACTAGCGTGGGTCTTTCCGCCACCGTTTCTAATACCCAAGGTCCTGGCACACCTGAATACAGCGAGGGGAGTGTACCTTTTAGTAGTTCCAATATGGGAGAAAGTGTTCTGGAGACCAGACATCAAGAACCGTGCCCTATCTCCACCATTCACCATACGACGCCTTCGTCGAGTGCTGGTGGACACGTCGACCGGGCTACCACCGGCACAAGTCCACGAGATGACCCTGGAAGTATGGAGATGTGGGGGTGGTCCCCCAGCCTGACAGATTGGACACCGCAACAAAAGGAACTGCTTAAATCAGGTTGGCGCAATTCGACTATTAAAACATATCATAATGCATGGACAAAATGGTTAAAATGGTGTGTCTTAAACAAAGTAACTAATTCTTATAATCCATCTGGGTCTCATTTAGCAAGATTTTTGACAGATTTATATCAAATTGAAAAACTTCCCTACAGTACTATTTTAGTATACAAATCGGCAGTGTCCACCTTTTGTAACCCCGAAATGTCTGATCGATTAAGTTCCCATGTTCTAGTACAAAAAACTTTAAAGTCTATAGCTTCACAAAAACCAAAGGAAGCTAGCAAACCACCTATCTGGGACACGGATGTACTTATCTCATGGCTTACACGCAATAATCCCGATACAAACAACCTTTATCAATGCTCAAAAAGAGCGGCTATCCTATTGCTACTCTGTTCTGGTCGTAGAGTCCACGACTTGACTCTGTTAGCCATTGACGACAACCATTGTTCTGTTTCAGATGACCAAATAATTATGTGGACTATATTTGGGTCAAAGACGGATAAAAGAGATGTGCGACAGTCGGGTTGGCGTTTGACATCTAATAACAGTCAACCAGCCCTTGACCCTGTTTACTGGATAAAACGTGTAATTGCCCTATCAGAGGAGAAGCGGTCCATATGTAAGGCGAACAACTTGTTTTTAACCGTGTGTGGTCCAGCAAAGGCCGCCTCTCAGTCGGTGATAGCCAGTTGGGTGAGGAGCGTCCTGTCGGAAGCGGGTATCAAGGCTAGCGCCGGCAGCGTCCGCCCAGCCGTAGCTTCAAAGCACTGGGTACTCAACTTCCCAGTGGATGAAATCCTGATACGAGGAAACTGGCGTTCCCGAGAAGTATTCTTTAACCATTATCGTCGCGAGATACGACCTCATCCTGTTCCTATTCAAACTATCGGCTGTCGGCTATGTTCACAGCCATAGAAAATTGAGATCGCATCCTTTATCTAAGTTAAATAAATTATCTACATATGATTCTTACAGTGTATGATTCTTATAATTTAATTACTTAATTATTTTCAAAATGTTATTGTGCTAAGCAATTCGAAATAAACTTAAGTTACATGGTGACTAATATAATTTTATTATTTTTGTTTCGTATCTATACATATTGTTGTTAATTTGTTGTTAATGTTGTTGGGTATGAAAGAAAATAAAATATACCACGTCAATTTGTATCTTTTATTTACATATGCCTCCTTTACATTCTAAAGTTGTGATAAGTTACGTAAAATATTACACTGTTTACACTGTTCATTTTCTTTCCATTCTAAAAAGACCTTTGGGGCTTGATGCCATTTCCGTTTTTGTCACAAAGCACTTAAACACATTATACACAATCACAACGTAGTCGCATTTTTTAAATGAATATAAAAATGAGTTGTAGTTCTTGATATAATCACATGACATTCACAACGTAGTCCTTTTGTGAAAAAATCTTTGTTAGTGAAATCAGATCCTCCCTAGGTGCTATAACAAAACAGTGATGCTAAGGAAAGCCTTATCGGGACACTGCCACCAAAAAATGCTTATAACTTTGAAACGGCAGACCGACACAAATTTCTGATATTTGGCGAAAAAATTTCGCCATTTTTCTGTGTAGTCAGAATCCCTGTCCGTCATGTTGCCAGGGCCAGGAAAAGAGACATGACTACCTTTGTCCTTTTGGGGTATGCATCTACGTGATAAGAAATGAAAGAACATCTAAGTACATACTTAATACGGTTTATTTATTTATTACAATTATTTAAAAAATCAATCAGATCAACATTGCCAGATGATCTGTGTTAATAATAAAAAAATAAATTAGTACACTTACAAAATGAATTGTAATGTATTGCAATCTCATAATCATCGAAGTCGTATACTTATCCATATTTATTTATTTATTTATACACAATTTTATTTACATAGTCATTACAGGCAATCCCAATTCAACTATGTAACATTATTAAGTAACGAAAACTTTGAGGGATGACTCAGAGTTGATATCAAGTGGAATTATCCGTCGCAAAAGTACAGAACTGAAAAAATACTAAAATTTTCATGACTTTTACAACAGGTAATTCCACTTGATATCGACTCAGAATCATGGTCTGAATCATCCTCTTCAGTATCTGTTATGGTGTCACTAACACCCTACCTGTACTTGTATGGCTACCTGTATTTATTTGTATGGGGTGTAAGGAGACATCGTAACAGATACTGAGAGGGGTGATTCAGTTGATTACACTGATTATATCAAGTGGAATTTTCCATCGCAAAAGTATAGAATTGAAAATTATCAAAAAAGTCTAAAAAATCATAATGAATTTTGCGACGGAAAATTCCACTTGATATTAACTCAGAATTATAGTCCCTTAGTATATTCGTTACAATGTCATTAATACCCTACATAAAATTACCACTCGCCGCTCCTTCGAAACCTTTTATTTCTCCTACTTTTAGTAAGAAACATCAACTGTATCTCAAAAAACGCAACAGCTCCACAGCTGAAATATTCACTAATTATGCATTTCTACATTGTTTGAAGTTTCTACCTACTCCACTCCAATGCCAGATGATCTGTGTTAATAAGTAAAAAAATAATTTCTTAAGTACACTTACAATATGAATTATAATATATTGAAATCTCATTAATCATCGAAGTCTATTATAATCTACTTATACTTATCCACATTAAATCCAGATTATTATTAAGAATCAGACAATGTGCGCGCGCGAAGTGTTCGTGCGTGTCTTATTAATATTCAATATTTAAGTCAATATGGCAAAAGTGACCTTAGAAGCTATTGAAAAACGAATTCAGAAGGACTTAGCACCTATGGATCAAAAAATAGTGCTAGAATCATCGGAATTAAAGAAGATTGAAGAAAAAAAATCTCAAATCGAAAACAGAAAGCCGAGCACTTTGACGCGTGGTAACTTAGACACATCACCACCAGCAAGCCAATCCACACCTAAAAATGCGACTCATAAGGCGTCAGTAAGATTAGATAGATACTGACTGATACATGATAACAGAGATGGAAATAATTACAATATACAGAGCTAATTAATGTATACGGAGTGTTAGTGACATCGTAACGAAAACTTCGAGGGATGATTCAGACCATGATTCTGAGTTGATATCAAGTGGAAATTTCCGTCGCAAAAGTACAGAAGAAAACTTTTTCAACAGGTAATTCCACTTGATATCGACTCGGAATCATGGTCTGAAGCATCCCCTTCAGTATTGGTTATGGTGTCACTAACACCCGTACGTACTTGTATGGCTACCTGTATTTATTTGTATGGGGTGTAAGGTGACATCGTAACAAATAGTGAGAGGGGTGATTCAGTTGATTACTCTGATTAATATCAAGTAGAATTTTCCATCGCAAAAGTATAGAATTGAAAATTATCAAAAAAGTCTAAAAAATCATCATGAATTTTGCGACGGAAAATTCCACTTGATATTAACTCAGAATCATAGTCTGAGTCATCCCCTTAGTATATTCGTTACAATGTCATTAATACCCTACATAAAATTACCACTCGCCGCTCCTTCGAAACCTTTTATTTCTCCTACCTTTAGTAAGAAACATCAACTGTATCTCAAAAAACGCAACAGCTCCACAGCTGAAATTTTCAGTAATTATGTATTTCTATACGTACATTGTTTCGTCGTCCCGTGATCATGGCACTTGCGCTTCGCCTATCTTGGCTTTTAGTTTAGTGTTGGGTTTGTTAGTAGTTTGCCTTCACGCCAGCGGATTCGGCAACATCTGCTATAATATTTAAAAACAGTAAATAAATATCCTTTATTAAAACAGGTAGCGCAATCAATTTTGTGCGAGTATTTAATTGAATAGAAATTAACATTACCTATTTACGGATGTTTAGTAGTACTCAGACGGCGACGAGTTGAGCGACGAGTTAGGCGACGGCTATTGTTGAGCGAATGAACGGGAGACGGGGCCGCGGCCATTCTCCGAGTGACCGGGTAGGCGACGGAGCCGGCCATGGTCCGAGTGACAGGGTAGGAGACGGAACCGACCATGGTTCGAGTGACGGGGTAGGCGACAGGGCCGGCCATGGCGACCGGTAGGGTGCCGGCACGGGAGACGGGGCCGGCCATTCTCCGAGTGACCGGGTACGCGACGGAGCCGGCCATGGTCCGAGTGACGGGGTAGGAGACGGAACCGACGATGGTTCGAGTGACAGGGTAGGCGACAGGGCCGGCCATGGCGACCGGTAGGGTGCCGGCACGGGAGACGGGGCCGGCCATTCTCCGAGTGACCGGGTAGGCGACGGAGCCGGCCATGGTCCGAGTGACGGGGTAGGAGACGGAACCGACGATGGTTCGAGTGACGGGGAAGGCGACAGGGCCGGCCATGGCGACCGGTAGGGTGCCGGCACGGGAGACGGGGCCGGCCATTCTCCGAGTGACCGGGTACGCGACGGAGCCGGCCATGGTCCGAGTGACGGGGTAGGAGACGGAACCGACGATGGTTCGAGTAACGGGGTAGGCGACAGGGCCGGTGTAACGAAGCATTTCGGTTTTCGGACCAACGAGCCTTGTAGCGACATCTTGTGGTTTCTGGTGATATATCGTTGTTTTATATTTTACCCGCAGGAAATCACAGATGGCGCTGCAGGGTTATCGATGGGCCCGAACATTTTAATAATTTTCTTTTGTTCTAAATTATTATATTAAAATTATCTGCAACATTTATTTTGATATATTATAATTATATTGTTTAAATTTTGGGATCAAACAAGTCGATCGATTGTTGTCGTTGATTCGGCGAATTTATGGTTTGGTAGATTTTTTCTAGTTTGGCAATATTGTGGGTTCGTGTGTCAGACTGACAGCTGGCTGAGCTGAGAGACAGGTTATGGAAAGTGGGGACGTCGCGAGAGCGCCGGAGACTCCACTGCCGTAACAATAATGTGGGCAAATTAAAAGCCACGATTTATCGGCGACATCAAGAGCCGATGTCTCGATTTAAATAAATAACTTAACCGAGATGGTGAGTCCTCGCAATTCTTCGTGCATATTTTTGCACCAACTTTGTGATAACCTCGAGGTCCTTGTTTTCAGCAACATCACTGAAATCCCATCGCCGAAGGTCCAGTGGGTGGGTTTAGGTTTCATCCGAGCGATGCCCAACTATCCCGGATGAACCTGTAAGTTATTTTCTTTGTTTTACACTCGTGAGTTGCCTTGCCACGCTGTCAGCTGAACCACATGCTAATCATTGCCATTCCTTGTTGCAGATGGGGTTTTTGTTTTTTAAAGTTTTTGAGTTTTTAAAGTTTTTGAGTTTTAATTGTTTTAACGTCTTTAAAGTTTTGTTCAAATTTCTGACGTTTTTAAGTTCTATGAAGAAGTTTATGATTGGATCAGACTATTTCAACAAATTTTGTGAATGAAGATTGCTACTGTTTTCTTCTGCGTTTGCAAGTTATTTCAAGCTTCATTTCGGCGGAGCTTGCCTTGGTTGTTTGCACGTCGAAGCTTTCCTTTGTGCGGCGCGCATGTGGATGTGCCGCGCCTCTCCTTTTGTCAACACTCCGGATAAGGCCCGGTGAAGGACTGCGAGGTTGACCGGTGGACGTGCAGCCCGCCAGCTGCGTAACAGTTGGCCCGCTGCGCCGCCATCGTCCAGCACGCCCTGGCCTGAGCCGGCCTCAACTCATCACCTGTACGGTATTCCGGAACGCCTCAGGTAGGCCTGATAGTCGGAGGTCCTCGAGTAAGTGAGGTGCCTACAGGTGTACGGACAGTGTTTTAAACATAGTGATATCCCATGGTTGTAACGGAGTGACAATTAACCTGACGGACCAAAGCGCGACCTGTCTCCCTCCATAGGGTGTTCACCTACCTATGGTTGTACTTGTTAATTAAATGTTATAAGAATATACATTGTACGGATTCAAAGGGAGTTTTCTTTGTCTCATGCTCACCGGTCTATAACATCTAGCTGTGCCCTTCAGGTAAACACCACTTTATAAATTTCTGAAACATTCTGTATTTTCATAACACCATTTCCTATTTACTTACCTTGTCTATAGGTAGTAAAAGATTTCCGTTTCACCGGCCATGGCGACCGGTAGGGTGCCGGCACGGGAGACGGGGCCGGCCATTCTCCGAGTGACCGGGTAGGCGACGGAGCCGGCCATGGTCCGAGTGACGGGGTAGGAGACGGAACCGACGATGGTTCGAGTGACGGGGAAGGCGACAGGGCCGGCCATGGCGACCGGTAGGGTGCCGGCACGGGAGACGGGGCCGGCCATTCTCCGAGTGACCGGGTAGGCGACGGAGCCGGACATGGTCCGAGTGACGGGGTAGGAGACGGAACCGACGATGGTTCGAGTGACGGGGAAGGCGACAGGGCCGGCCATGGCGACCGGTAGGGTGCCGGCACGGGAGACGGGGCCGGCCATTCTCCGAGTGACCGGGTACGCGACGGAGCCGGCCATGGTCCGAGTGACGGGGTAGGAGACAGAACCGACGATGGTTCGAGTGACGGGGTAGGCGACAGGGCCGGCCATGGCGACCGGTAGGGTGCCGGCACGGGAGACGGGGCCGGCCATTCTCCGAGTGACCGGGTACGCGACGGAGCCGGCCATGGTCCGAGTGACGGGGTAGGAGACGGAACCGACGATGGTTCGAGTGACGGGGAAGGCGACAGGGCCGGCCATGGCGACCGGTAGGGTGCCGGCACGGGAGACGGGGTCGGCCATTCTCCGAGTGACCGGGTACGCGACGGAGCCGGCCATGGTCCGAGTGACGGGGTAGGAGACGGAACCGACGATGGTTCGAGTGACGGGGAAGGCGACAGGGCCGGCCATGGCGACCGGTAGGGTGCCGGCACAGGAGACGGGGCCGGCCATTCTCCGAGTGACCGGGTACGCGACGGAGCCGGCCATGGCTCGAGTGCCAGGGTACGAGACGGAGCCGACCATCGTCCGAGTGACGGGGTAGGAGACGGAACCGACCATGGTTCGAGTGACGGGGTAGGCGACAGGGCCGGCCTTGGCGACCGGTTGGGTGCCGGCACGGGACACCGGATCGGTGGCAGGGTCAGCGACGAGTTGGCTGACGGGGCGGGCGTCGACTTGGGCGAATGGACGGGAGACGGGGCCGGCCATTCTCCGAGTGACCGGGTAGGCGACGGAGCCGACCATGATCCGAGTGACGGGGTAGGAGACGGAACCGACCATGGTCCGAGTGACGGGGCAGGCGACACGGCCGGCCGTAGGTAGTGCGATGGGTCGGGCGAACAAACGGGAGACGGGGCCGGCGGCGAGTTGGCCGACGAGGAGGGCGACAGTGCCGGCGACGGGTTGGGCGACGAGGTGAACAACGACTCAGGCCACGGGGCGCGCCGTGTACGGATGGTTCCTGCAAAGAATCAACCTTCTATAACATTTAAAAAAATAAACACAACAAACAAATTTAAAAAAATATATCTAGAAATCTAAAACTTATAGAGACTCGCGCTACTAAGTCTTTGGTTATACTCGTAATTATACTACTTACACCTACCAAATTTTCCAAACAACATAAACATATTGACTGTCTACTAAAGTATACTATCTATACTTCACAGCGTTCTAAAGTAAGTTTAAATATGGTTTCTCGAACTAACACTTACGACTTCATTCAGCCAAACATGCTTGCTGATGATTTCTCTATAATAAACTTTAAACACAATCCGGAGGTCCCGGGTTAGAATCCCGGTAGGGAAAAATGACAAAAATTACTTTCTAATCCCTAGTTTGGTTAGGACATAACAGGCTGATCACTTGATTGTCCGAAAGTAAGATGGTTACTACTTACTTATGTAAGTAAGTATTTCAATAGTTACAAAGAAAGCTGATAAAATTATCTAGTAGAATATTTTTATTTTAAATCTCTCACTTCTAAAGTTTACAAAAAAAGGAATTTTAAAATTGTAGTACATAGTTTTGCAGGCGAGTGTATTTTTAATGGAGTGGAGTTGTAACACCCCACCTCCTTTAAGTAGTTAAATAATTCCATAACTAACCCACGACTAAACTGACCAGGATTCGACTCTGGGTTATACTCAACTAAGTGATTAAAATGGCCAATATTGTTGTAATCGTCTAGTATAAAAGTAGGACCTTATGTTGTGTTTTGTAGTAACTTAAATTATTTTATATGAAGGTAGCTGAGTCAGATATGAATGCATGTTATTGAGGGCATGTAAATAAAGAATAATACTAACATAATATACTACTTATAAAGACTAATAAGAAAGTAAGAAATTGGTTAGAAACTTAATATATGATGTAATAGACTGAAAGTAAAAATCTTATCTTAAAGCTTACGAATAACATAAGAAATAGTAGATAATTAAAAAAGAAAGGTGGTAAAGAATCCCGACCATCGCTCAAAACCAATGTGGCCTCATCATCGCTCGTCTGGCCCCCCTCATCAACAACAAATGGGTCTATGGAACGGATCCAATAATTGATATGCACATAAAAGTGGCCTATCAGAAGCATTAGGTAAAATAAATTGGTAGGTAAAGGGAAGAGCTTCCCAACACCAATTTCACATATGTAATAAAATTATTTAAGTTAGACAGATTTACATCCAATCTAACAAAAGTCATTGTGATGCATAGTCAGCACCATAGCCATGGCGCTAAAGATAAGAAAAATGAGCGACTTAGCAACCGGAGGTCAATATGCAGCTACTCATCACTGATCGTCCCCCTAATACACCAGAGTGCAAGAGGATCAACAGAAGCAGAGACTACCGAACTGGATTGACCCCCGAGTATACTAAGCAAAAATGTCCCTAACGTCCCTACTATGGCTTCAGCGGCATTGCAATAACACCAGCCACCAGAATAAGTATGAATGTGAGATGGATGGTCATGAATATGACACCAACCATGAAACACAAGAATATATGCAGTCAAACTGGATGTAATTGTTATGCATAAATGCATTATTGCAATAATATTACATATAGTAAACACATAGTGAAATCAGGCCAGGTAAACCCCGGGACAAGGTATAGGTTATAATGATAGGTATGTCACTATCTGGCAGCAGTGACATTATAAGGTATAATCAGGTAGGTTAATAATAAAATAACACAAATAAATTGTATAAGTTTATTAAAAGCCATTACCTTCATCTCATGGTATCCAGACTTTTATACTTCAAAATAAATTTGTAAGTTAAATGATTTACATGACTTAATAAGCCATGAGAAACTGATTAGTCCCAGAGAGGATCATAATAGAATTATTAGAGAGAGCATTACCAAGGAGGCATCATCATCATCAGCCCATTAACGTCCCCACTGCTGGGGCACGGGCCTTCCCTATGGATGGATAGGGAGATCGGGCCTTAAACCATCACGCGGGCCCAGTGCGGATTGGTGGTTATTAACGACTGCTAATGCAGCCGGGACCAACGGCTTAACGTGCCTTCCGAAGCACGGAGGAGCTCGAAATGAAAACTTTTTTTTTTGTGGTCACCCATCCAATGACCGGCCTTTGCGACCGGCTTTTACCAAGGAGGCAATCCAACCTTACTATCCAAAGTCGCAGCGCTGGCTGAAACCATAGCGGTTCATCCTGGGGTCAACACAAGATTGGTTCTCGAAAAGAATCCTCGAGGGAATTCTAACTACAATAAAACACAGCAAGGTTACAACCCAAACTGAACCATCAGTATAGATTCACAAAGAATGAGATAAAAATGTAAATCCATGAGGTTACCTCTAAAACATGATTACCTCATCCTGCATATTGATTTCCCCATTTCCAGGCAATAATTACCTTTATTACCCAGCAATATGGATTCCAAGACACAGAACTACAAGAAGAGCATTTCGTTCAGTCTATGTGGCAATAGGCACAATTTCCATTGTAAAAATTGACACATAACCCAAACGTAAAACAAAATATAAAATAGTCCAGTCAAAATAAGTCGTAAGTAGTCATTCCGTACGCGTCAGTAAAGTCAAATAGATAAGCATACATAAACTGCACATATTGTTACAATACAATACAATACAAATACACTTTATTGCACCAAAATAAAAAGAAATAATTACAAAAAGTCTCTTAACTAAGTACATGGCAAATGGCGGCCTTATCGCTTAAAGCGATTTCTTCCAGACAACCATAAGGTGAGGAAAAAGGTAAAAAAAAAAAAAATTATTGAAAGATTGCGGGTACAAACTATGCATACAACTTAACAACAAATACATGCAAATAAATATATAACATACTTACAAATATAATATATAATATATACCTAACCTATATACATAACCTAGCATATATACCTACTTATATAAATAGTACACACAAAATACCTAATAATAAGCAACTCAAGAGATTCAGACGATGACACTTCATTATAAAAAATTAAGCAAAATTAAAAATTTTGGAAAAACCCACGACGGTAAAAATATCATCGAAAAAGAATAAAATAACTCAAAACCCCCGACTTAACCCAATTATTATGTAACGAAATATTATATTAGACTTAAAAATACTTTCTAAAAAAGAGTTGATATCTCGAGACATCGGTAATAGATATACTTAAGTACCTAAACAATGAATATGGATGTTTACAGTTTTTTCCTAACGTGTCTGTTTCTCGAAGATATACTTAAATGTAGCGATAATAATTTTACCATAATACATAACCGAGGAATATCCGTCGGGGGCTGCCTTTTCTATATGAAATTTCAACAGAAATTTAATCATACTCATAAGTGTATTTTATGTCGTCGTTAAACATCTACAATTCTTCAATAATTGTATTCACGTCACTAGAAAAACTTTAGCTGGGTTAATGGCAGCCCCCGACGGATATTCCTCGGTTATGTATTATGGTAAAATTATTATCGCTACATTTAAGTATATCTTCGAGAAACAGACACGTTAGGAAAAAACTGTAAACATCCATATTCATTGTTTAGGTACTTAAGTATATCTATTATCGATGTCTCGAGATATCAACTCTTTTTTAGAAAGTATTTTTAAGTCTAATATAATATTTCGTTACATAATAATTGGGTTAAGTCGGGGGTTTTGAGTTATTTTATTCTTTTTCGATGATATTTTTACCGTCGTGGGTTTTTCCAAAATTTTTAATTTTGCTTAATTTTATTTCAGACTTTTTAGAGAGCATATACGAATCATAATCTATATAATGTGTAGGTAAGATCTCGCAAAACAATAAGTGTGATTCATCCTACCACATAATATTAAGTCCCTTATTATATATTATACAGTTGCTTTCTGTTTAAAGTTACCTCTATAACACTCATCTGAAAACATGCACCAATCACCCACGAACTCATTCCTGAAATCCGCATTGAAATCAGACAATACGTTTTAATTTTAATAATATTGCAATATAAACGTTTCACACTAATATAGCAGCGCCTCCTAGTGAGTTAATATCATAAGACTTATCTTAGACCATGCACCATTCAACTACGAACCCATTGCTGAAAACCGCATTGAAATTGGACAATTCGTTTTAATATTATTGCAATACTATTTTTCACTAATATTGTAGCACCCTCTAGAAAGACGTAATTTTTATATTATTTGGGAACATGCAATAAGCTACCACGTACACATTGCCGAAAACAGAATTTATTGTAATCGGACATTTCGTTTTGATTATATTGCAACATTGTTTTGCACTAATATTGTGGCACCCCCTAGTGAGTTACAGCCATCACACCTGTCTAAGAACATGAACTCATCAAACACAATCCCGTTATTGAAAACCGCCTCAAAATCGGATCATTAGTTTAAAAGATAGGTGGTAACATTACTTTGCACAAACGCACACACAAACATCTCTCACCCTAAACGCATATACCTGCTCCGTTCCGTCGGGGGTAATAAATGTAATTAAAATTATACTAACCGTAAATTAACAACACTTTGCTTTACTTAATACATAACATACATAAACTGCCTATATACGTCCCACTGCTGGGCACAGGCCTCCCCTCAATCAACCGGAGGGGGTATAGAGCATACTCCACCACGCTGCTCCACTGCGGGTTGATGGAGGTATTTTTACGGCTAATAGCCGGGACCAACGGCTTAACGTGCCCTCCGAAGCACGGAATCATCTTACTTTTTCGGACAATCAGGTGATTCAAGCCTGAAAAGTCCTTACCAAACAAAGGATAGTCTCACAAAGTGATTTCGACAATGTCCTCATCGGGAATCGAACCCGGACCACCAGATCGTGAGCCTAACGCTCTAACCACTAGACCACGGAGGCTGTTTACTTAATACTACCTGATTATTGAGTGATGGGTTCAAGTTTATGAATTAAATGAGGATTAATTGGATGAATTTGATTCACTTGACCACACAATCCACGTGCCACTTATAGTCGATCTTGATTTTTCTTTAATCTTCGCCAATCACTTCGTATTATCTACAATTTATTGATTGTGATCTTCTCTGAAATCTGGCTCGAAGGACCATGAATATGCCTGATATGCCTTTTTACTGATTTTTAAGGGATTTAGGTAGCAATGAAACAGCACCGTGTTCGACGTAATTACGTGTAATCAATGGAACCGAAAAAAAAACGCCTGTCAGAAACAATTAACTAATAAAAACTATTGCAAATAAATTGCAAATAAATTGCTATTATAAACTGAAGAGGCGTTTCGAATAATATTGACTCTAAACTCTAATATTGTGGCGCCCCCTAGTGAGTTACAGACATGACACCTGTCTAATAACATGAACTCATCAAACACAAACCCGTTATTGAAAACCGCATCAAAATCGGATTATTAGTTTAGAAGATAATTAATAACATTTCTTTGCACAAACGCACACACAAACATCTCTCACCCTAAACGCATATACCTGCTCCGTTCCGTCGTGGGTAAAAACAGAACATTATAAAAATAGAAAAAAAAAAAAAAAAAGGATATAGGAGTAACCTCGGAGTACATTCAAGACACAAAAAAAAAGGAAAATAGAAAATCTATAAATATACATATATAAAAGCAGTAAATAATAATTTATAAGTAACCACACTGACGTTCAAAATAATAACGAAGCAGATTTTGAAAAATATGCAAGGATTTAGCTTGTCTAATAGAGGGTGGCAGAGAATTCCACAGTCTCACAGCGTACACGGAAAAAGATTGTTATCATAAATCCTAACAGCAAAACACACATGATGGTACCTACACAAATCACAAGCAACACATGGTCACTATGCTCGCAACCGTTCCTACCTACGCACATTTTAAACACATCCTACTCCTATCGTGCCCTGGTTTAGCGTAAAATTGTACCTGCGGTCTGAGATCTGCTGATCCCAAACCTGTTTGTTGAACCATAGATAAAACTTTTATTTTTCTTTATAAACCAATTATGTTACAAGCTAGGAACTCTTACAGACTAGGAATAAAGTATTGCCATAGTAAATCAATCATAGACTATCACACATCTTTCTTTTTTACAAAAGTAGAATTCTATTACTTGATCAAGGTGCAACACTATTGAATATTGACAACTTCAAGTTTCTGAACGATGACAGTGACAGTTGTCAACATGAAAGAAAATCTAATGATTTCTAACCTATAAGTACATATTGCAAAATACAAAGGATATAAAGTAATTCTCAAGTACTACAGTGGAATTAACAGTTTCATAACAGCGCAATACTTATAAAACAAAACAGATCAAGATGTTCAAGTTCAAAACGTTCCTAACTTGAATTACAAAGACTAACAACAACCAACAAGAAATTGTGATCAACATTGAATATTATTACAGTTTCGGAGCAATGGTTTTATGTTTGCAACTACTTATAATAATGTAAATGATTCTATGTGCTATTATTGTTAACATTAAAGATTATAACACAAGGTTGTTGTTTTACTTATAAAAAATAACATAACCTAAATATTTCAACACTACTTAAATATTTCAACACTTTCTATGCAGTAGGTACACAACACTATCACTGCAAAGTTCGAATTAAAGTTATTCTTGCAATCATTAATCTAATGATCACTAGCAGTTTTTGCACAAACACTTTTGTTTAGGTTTCACCTGTCTTCCAGAGCGGGTAGTGATGACTTCTCTCTCCCTTTCTGGCGAGGTTTGAAGGCTTGTAGAAGCAGATGAGTCTGGAGTAGCAAACGGGGTCTCAGTGCTGGATCCGGATTGAGGACTGTTCACTGTTTCTTCTGCAGGCCTCTCTGGTTCTGGTTGTGCTTCGGGACTGTTTGGTGTCTCCTCTGCAGGTGTCTCTGGTTCCGATTGTATTTGGGGACTCTTTGCTGCCTTCTCTACAGGTGATGAGTTCAAGATACTTCTTTGTTTATCTGAAAAGATTTGTATTAGTGTATCTGGATCAGGTAGAGGTAGGGTATATAGAGCGGAGGGAGATGTCGAGATTGGGACAGGTAAGTTCTGTGTCTTCAAGTCTTTGTTTTGAACTGGTAACTCGATTACTGCTCGTCTGTTCTTTCTAATCTCTCTTCCTTTTTCCGTTAAAATGTTATAGCTTCGGGGCTCTATTCTTTTTCCAGTGACTTGTCCATGTACTTGCTCATCAGGTAGAAATACTGTTTTTCCAATTTTTAGTTCAGGTAGTTCTTTAACTCTGTGTCTTTTGTCATGTACTTCCTTTGCTTTTTGTCTTCTTTTTAAAAGCTTCATTCTGTATTCTTCTAAATCTTGAGTTTCTTTTATCTTTCTAAGCCGCTCATCGGATATAGGCCTTTCTTTGATAATGGAAAAATATGTAGACTCTTCAAGTTGGTCGTTTTTATCAAGAATATCTTTGTCTTCCTCCTGAGTTGGAAGAGGGGCTCTAGATAGCATATCTGCCGTGTACATGTATTTTCCAGGAACATGTTCAATCTTATAGTTGAGTGGGGTCATTCTCATTCTAAATCTTTGTAGTCTGATTGATAGGTCTGCAATGGGTTTAGATCCCAATATGGAGAGTAATGGTCGATGATCTGTACGGATAGTGAATATAGGTAAACCTTGGAGATATAGTTTAAAACGTTCACATGCCATGGTGGTTGCGCATGCTTCTTTTTCAATCATAGCATATCTCTGCTGAGTGGGTGTAAATGCTGATGACCAAAATGAACTGCTTTCCATTCGTCTCCATGTTTTTGTTCAAGTACAGCTCCCATTCCATATTGTGATGCATCTGCAGATATTCTTGTTTCTACTTTTGAGTCATAGTGTGCTAACTGAGGGGCTGTAGTTAGTAGATGTTTGATTTTTACAAATGCTTTAGTATGTTCGTCATTCCATTCTCTTGGGGAATCTTTTCTAAGCAGGTCTCGGAGAGGTTTTGTCACATCTGCTGTATTCTGAAGAAATCTAAGGTGTTGATTCACTGCTCCCATAAAACTTCTTAGTGCTGTTAGATCTTGTGGTACAGGTAAGTCGATTATAGCTTTTATTTTGTCATGTAGGGGTTGTATGCCATTGCCAGTGATTCTGTATCCCAGGAATATACATTCAGTTGTCCTAAAGATGCATTTCTTTGGATTCAGGGTAACTCCTCCTTTTTGTAAAGCTTTTAGTACCTGTCTGATTTTCATCATGTTCTTCAATGGTTTTACCGTGAACTAGTGTATCGTCAACATGATTTATGCAACCTTTGATTCCTGATAGTATTGATGCCATCTTACGTTGGAAAACTTCACTTGATGAATTCATACCCATTGGCATTCTGTTAAATCTGTATCTTCCGAATGGTGTGATGAAGGTAGTCAAATCTTTAGAGTTTTCTGTAAGTTCTACTTGAAAATAGCTTTTTATTGCATCAATTTTTGAGAAGTATTTAGATTCAGCGAGCTGTGCTAGACATTCTTCTACAGTTGGTAGAGGATGATATTCTCTCATGACATTTTTATTCAATTCAGTGTAATCTACTGTGATGCGTACACTGTCCGTATTATTCTTGTCTGGAACTGGTACCATCGGAGCACACCACTCTGTGGGATGTGTAACAGGTTCTATCACTCCCATGTCTTGTAGGTTTTTAAGTGCTTTCTCGACTTTCGGTCTAATCGGTATAGATATGTGTCTTGGGGTAGTGACTGCATATGGCTTGGCATTGTCCTTTAGCTTGATATTGTATTGACCATTCATGACACCTAATCCTTTGAATAATTCTGGGTATTCTTCTTCAGGATTTGTCTTGTGGCTTATCTGCATCACTTCAGTTCTATCATGCCATTTCACTATACCAAACTTTTCACATTCTTTGTATCCTAATAATGGTGTTTTCAGGTTTTCCAATATGTATATATTTGTTGTTAGGGATTGGTTTTGCCAGGTCATCTTAATGTCTTTGCATTGTCCTTTAACTGGAAGTACTATACCGCATGGTCCTAAGAGTCGTTCATTAGTTTCTATAGGTTTCGGTAGTTTTAGTTTTTGTCTCAGTTCAGAACTTATGACTGTATCTGACGATCCCGTATCAACTTTAAATTTAATTTTTTGACCGTTTACAGCGACAGTGGTATATTTTGCATTAGAAGGAGTGATTCTGGGTGCTGAATTGACAGATTCTATGACCTTCGGTGAGTTTTCTATGCTTCCAAGATAATATTCTTCTTGTGCCACTTCGTTGACAGTTCTGGTCTCTTTCTAGGCCTTTCGGGAAACATGTTTAAAAATGTTATAAAAACTACTTTAATCAGTAAAGCTTATTATAAAGTAGGAGACTATCTTAAAGATAATAATATTAAATGGATTACTTCAGCTCAACACAAGAAAGACAAGAATGTTTGCAATAAAAACTTGGCCCTAAAATACTGAATTTGAAATAACTTTGTAAGTGGATTAAAAAGGATTGTGAAACACTTGATGATATTTGAACAGTAGAGTACTTTTTTTTTATATCCAGGCGGAGGATTTTTGAGCTTCTTTATATAAGTGGTGCATGCTCGCCTCGAAATGTTCGTGTACGCGGTGGCGTCCGGAAGTCGGGTCGCACCTTTCCCTCAAAAATGTGCGAAGGGAGCGATGGCTGGCTTTCGCGTCAACTCGTGATCGGGTGCTGCGTATGTGGACAGGCCTGCTTCTGTCAGGGAGCTCATAAAACACTGTTTCTGTGATAAAGTCACATAAACTTTATGTTTCACTTTCCTTCCACCGACTGTAATTGGAATACCATTGTATTTAAGTCTATAAATTATGTAATACAAACTGGTTTAAAAGAAAAGAAAGGAAAACATGAAACAGTAGGACTAGGGCCCTGTGCTGGGAGGTTTTCTGGCCACGTCTTTCCCTCAGCGTTACAGATTCCGATGTGGTAGTAGTTTTACAGCTAGTTACATAATATGTAATTTAATTATGTTTGACGTTCAAAAAGCGCTAACTTTGTAAGCCAATTTTGAAAAATAAATATTTTTGAATAAATTTTGAATTTTGAATTCTCTTCTTTTTTTTTCTTACATACAGCTATCCAATGACCTTTCAGTCCACAACCTTTGCACGTTGACTTTGTGGCTTCACAGTTAGCAAACTTGTGTTTGGGGTATTTGCCGCATTTTCTGCACGTTTCTTGAGATTTATTATGTTTTATTGCAAAACCTTTGCTTTTCTTACTCACGTAGTTAATTTCAGGAGTTGAGTCAGCTTGGTTAGGTTTGAGCGTTGCAATATTTGCTTCAACTATCTCTGCGTGACGCACTCTATTTATTACGCTTTCGAGCTTAGGCTCCTCTTCCATGTTCTGAATGGCTTTAGAGAGCTCTTTGTTTTTCATCCCGGCGACGATCCTGTCGCGGATTAACTCATCTTCTAAGGATCCGAATTCGCATTTTTTTGCCATGTTATGTAAATCGGTTATAAAATCGTCGATGGACTCGTTATCGCCTTGAATTCTTTGATTGAATCTGGCCCGAACGTACATTTTCGTTTTTCGTGCGGTGTAAAAGTCATCGAATTTCTTTTTTACGATTTCGTAAGATTTTTTTTCCGTATCACTGAGCTTCATGGCGGTTATTATATTATTGGCTTGAGCGCCCATTAAGTATAAAAATGAGTTTACTTGTGTTTCGCTAGGAAGCAACTTTAGTCTGGTTGTTTCGCGATACTGCTCAAAGCGTGTAATCCATGCTTGCCAATCTGCTGCTTGAAAAGAAAATGGCTGAGGCGGTGGCGTTGTCAGTCCGGGTAGAATGCTGTTTTCGGTTTGTGCCGCAGGTTGACTTGTGTTGATTTGCGTTTGTAAGTCACGGATCAGCATCAACTGGGCTTCAACTTGGCGTTTTAGTTCCTCTATTTCTTCCATTTTTGCCGGTTAGTTTAAGAGTTTTTACGACGGAGAAATAATTAGCCTATTAATAATTAGTATGTTACAAGCTAGGAACTCTTACAGACTAGGAATAAAGTATTGCCATAGTAAATCAATCATAGACTATCACACAAAACCCAATCCTGACGGAAGCTAGCAGAATCCCTGGTCCAGCAGCACCTCCCCTTATTGTTGCTTGTTTGAAATCTCGAGCAAAAGTCCCCCCCCCCTTGTTCTTTCTTGATTGAAATCTCGAGCGAAAAAAGTCCCATTGTTCTTGCTTGATTGAAATCTCAAGCGAAAAAGTCCCATAAAACCCCGAACATCCTCCTTTCATCTCTTTTTCTCCCTCCCATCTCTCACACAGCCTCAATATTGCCAACACTAAAGCTTCCAAAACATGAAAAAATACATTTACCCGACAGTGACAAAAAAGAGGTTTTATTGAAAATCTTATATTTCTTATTGACATAAAGACTTCATACAATTTACTTTTATTCCTAACCTGACCTTGACCTTGACCCAGGTTGATTTTTTTTACTACATAGTCTTCTAGCTATTGAATTATTTAAATAAAAATAGCACAATAAAAATGGTATTACAGCTAACTACTAACTAACTAACTACTACTACTATTAACTACTAACTTTTAGACAAATATTTGAACACATTATTGATGTACATTAAGGTTCATTGAAAATTAACTAAATGGCTCCATCCTCGACGATTATTGTGGTGCGTTCTGTTACAATTGCCCCCTAAATTATTACATAGTTTATCGTAGTGATAATATTTATAAACAAAAAACACCACAATAAGCTAGTCTAAAAGAAATAAATAAAACAAACTTTTATAATATTACTATAATAAGACTTCCGAAAAGTTTTTTTTTTTCTTTATTAAATCTTATATACAATGTCAATATAACTAATCCCCCCCCTAGGAATGACCGCCCAACTCCCCTCCAGGTACATCTATCTCAGCGATAAAATTAATATCTCAATAGTCATTTTACTAATATCACTAAAGAAAGAAAATTTAGCTAAGTAGCTACCTACTATATGTCAGAGAGAATTTACCGAGTTCAAAATGCTATGATAGATGCAACTGAGTCACTCCCCTGACCCAACGGATCCCCAAAACTTTATTAAATGTAATTTACACCAGATAGCATAGTAATCAATATGGATTGATTACTGTAGCCAGTAAAAAAAAATATTGAATCGTAATCTTTATATAATCCAAATATTGTGATAAAATCACATGAGTTCGTTTCATACCTTATTAAATTCCTTATGTAGAGATAAAATATTACCATTTAACTTCAAAATTAAACTTTAATTAATTAATGTTTAATGATCTTAGCAAACAGTTTTAATTTGGAAACAACAGCACGCGAAAAAGCGTGTTTCAAATCGTAAAGTTTAACGAATTTACTGAAAGAATCCTGTATCACCAAAATATATGGCTACGCCAAACCTTCCCTTGGGTAAAGGACCATACAGGTCTGCCATTACTAAATCTCCTATTTGTTTCGTTATAATCGATTTATAACATATTTAATGTTGTCGCTCTTAGATACCTGGCAAAGATGGCAACTTCTCAAAATAGTTTTAACTTCCGTACTCATTCTAAACCAATAGAACCGATCTTTTAAGTACTTTAAAGTCTTGTACGCCCCCGAATGTCCCAGTTCCTCGTGAACCTGTGTAACTACACTACGCCTCAATTCAATCGCTAAATAAACTAAATTTTTACTACAATCAACATTAAAATCTACTACATTGTTTGTGATACAAACAACGTTGTGCAATCTTTGCCAATTTACCTTTACAATTATGATGATTGAAAAAAGCAATACTTTTTAAATTAGCAATTAGATCCCTATTCTTATTGATCTCCATAAAATGAATCTCAGGATAAAATGCCTTATCTTCTTGTATCAATACTATGTTGGATCACGTCGACAGCGACATGGTCCTTTCCTATTACGTGTTCGATAGTGTAATCAAACTGCTCAAGATAGAGTATCGTGTGAAAGGAATTAAGAACGTCTAACTGCATTGGAGGCGCTTCAGATTCAGATATCATATGCTTATTTATTTCCCTCACATCCAGTAGTACTCTTAGCGAACCATCTGGCTTTACGGCAAACGTCAACGGACTACTATACGGAGTAGACCCCCGAGATATTATCCCCATATCTACCATCTCACTTAATTTTTCCTCCATTCGCGACCTATATGCATAAGGAATTGGATACGAACGTTTGATAACAGGAGCATGATTAGACATTTTTGTAACATGTTCATAACAGTTCGCGGAAGTAGAATGTTGTTGAAGTTCGCTGTGTGGTACAGAACTTGATTGCCTGTTGATGTCGTCAAGTTTTCGTAGAAATTCAGTTGCTTCCAGAATTGATGTGCTTCGGCTCGTGACCGATGCATACTGAACTTCGCTCGGAAAATGATGCATGATGTCTCTGATGAGTTGTCTTTCTTGAATTGGATAGGTTAACATTTGTCTTGTCCGCACAACGTACTGAAATGGCTCGGCATTGTTGTTTTAGTACTATCCCAGGTATTATGTACTATTTGTCTTCTCAAATTATTCTGTTCTGACTCACCCCAATAAGTATCCAAAAAGTCCCTTTTGAAATCTTCTAGTTGAACCCATCTGTCTCTGTATATTCATGCCTAGTTCCTAGTTTCTCCCTCTAAACATTCTATAATAAGATCGATAACATACCTACCCTGCGCTTGGTGGAATCTTCTTCAAATACGCCATTAAATCTACGATGATGTTTATTCTTAGAAGGGAATTTTGGCTTTTCAGGTAAGAGTTGGCTCATCGGGTAGTAAATTGGTGCAACGGTAGGATGTACAACTAAGGGCGTGGATGTTGAGTAACTAGCAACAGTTTCTTGAGGATGTGGTTCTGATAATTCAGTAGACGATCCCGCCGACGACGTAGCTTTTATTTGCTGTTCAAGTTTTCCGATCTTAGCGTTGATTGTGTTCATAGCACGTTGCATCATCAATTGATATATTTATTTAATCACGTTGACATTCCGTAATAATTGACATTGAATGTTATCAATTTAAATAATTGTAATATTGTATATTAATTTCTTTGACATTATTTTGTTAATTATGTCGTTCATTGTAATAATTATTATAATCATTTATGATTATCTCATTTCTTGTAAGATTTTGCATGCCATACACTTGGTGGATCATGAGATCCTTATACATAAATTGTGACCATCTTGTAACAACCATGTATCCAAGCAAATGAAATTATTCTATTCTATTCTATCATTCGTGAGATTTTTTTTATGGGATTAGTTTTAGGTTTTGAGGGGGCGGCACTAGGAGTAGCAGCTTCTACCACATTAATATTTTCGCGCGCTTGGGTAGCTCTAGACTTCTTCACTTCTTGTGTTTTGTACGTGCGTGATACGTATTGTTGTGTGCCAGTTTTAATGAACTTTGATTGTCTGAATGTATGGTGATGGGACACAATGTGGCGAAGATTTTATGTAGAGAGTTTTGAGGTAAATCGCCTCTTAGCAAGCTTCTGCTAGAGCCATATACTCCGCCTCTGTAGTAGAAAGCGCGACTGTACGCTGCTTGCTTGCTTCCCATGATATTGGTGCACCACACAAAATAAAGGTAAATGAACGTTGGTATATTATGTTATTAACAGCCTCCGACATCAAGGTCCGGGTTCGATTCCCGATGGGGACATTATCGAAATCACTTTGTGAGACTGTCCTTTGTTTGGTAACGACTTTCCAGGCTTGAATCACCTGATTTTCCGAAAAAGTAATATGTTTCCGAGCTTCGGAGGGCACGTTAAGCCGTTGGTCCCGGCTATTAGCCGTAAAAACACCTCCACTAACCCGCATTGGAGCAGCGTGGTGGAGTATGCTCCATACCGGCATCAACGTAACCGGCTGGGTATGGCTGAGCTTTAGGTCATTGTACTGTATTGTTTTTTTACAATACAAAAATCACTTTAATGCACCAAAAAATATATTACCTGGTGTTTTATCCGATTTAGCGACTCCTATTCGTAAATCACGACGTATAAAGCACTCGCCGTCCTGGCTCGACCTCGGTAAAGGCGGTGCACAGGATGGGCCTGCTAAAAATAATAAAGCAATATATAACACCCTTAGCTTCCTTCCGCATAAGTTTTCCAATGGGACACTCCGGAGACTCCATCATAAAATACACTCATTCTTGCGCACACTTTGTTTTGTTCACGTTACCCATAACTAACCCTTGCGTGCTAGCGAAACAGACAGTGAAATCGATTCGAAACAATAATCATCAGCAACTCTTGTGTGTAGTCACGCACGGAACCTAATATCGGGGGAGAGGTGAGGTAAGATCGGATCGGTGGGAGGGAGTGTCCATTCCATACATAGTATAGAAAATCCATATTAGGACTTCGTGTCAGAAATATTCGATAGATCTCTCACGGCTCTGTTCACCCCATTATGAACAACAGGCGAAATTGGTAATGTTATATTCAGCTACTTACGTCTTGTCGCCAGAGCTCTTTTGGTGGCTGGACGAGTAATACTTGCCGAAGGACCCCGTTCTAAAATAAAAAATATATTTGTTTTGTCATATAAATAATAAACCTTACAAGATCTTGAATCAGCGGTTTGCTTGAATATCACTTGTCTGCGTTGTTGCGCAAACGCGGTGCGCGCAGCGCGAATTATATCAATGTTTTTATTAAGTTCTTTTCTCTATCTACTTGTTGATGAACAAGAACGACATTACGAACACTTTTGCTAATGATATAAAAGCTTGCAGTTACATACCTGGTGTGGCTTGCAACGCCGTCGTGTTTTGGTTATTTACTTTGAAATACTTCATTGGGCGCTCATCTTCTCGATTGCCCTTTGAACTTTCACTTAAAGAACCAGCTATTGAGCTCGTATCGTCGTCTTTAATATGATTGGGTTCTTCCAATCTAGCAGTTAGTACGCGAGTGTCGTTGTGTGTCGTACTTCTTTTTCCTTCTCGCCCTGAAGACGCGTCACAGCCTTTGGCGAGGTCGCGGCCTCCTGAGGTTCTGTGAACCCCACTACCCTCTGACGTGGCTCTACTGCCAGTCTCTCGTCCATTCTGACTGCCAGTCTCGAAATTATGACTCAAACGTTCCACTAATACCACAGGGAAGTATGCGTGTAAATCTGAAATGAGCAAAGTGTTTTCATACAATACCAACAATTACGAGCAGACCAAAGAACTTACAATTACAAAAAACACCCTCACACACATCGCACACCCTCATACATACACACGAACTAGCACGGAAAATATATTAAAATAGTGGAGAACATAAAGCCGGAGCTAACAGACTTCTAAAATAATAGTAATTGCATCTTGTATTAGAACTCCGCTCAAACTGTTATGGATATTATTGTGTCAATAGGAGATAGCTGGTACTTATAGCATAGGTTGTACCTATTGTACCAGCAGTGCTAAAATTTTGATTCTGTTACTATTAGTTATGTACACGAACGTACAGAAAACACTTATACATGTTAATTGATTTTTTGACACTAAGCTACAAGTGATGTATAGTTCATAAGTTGCAAAGAAAGCTGATAAAATTATCTATAAGTAGAATATTTTTAAATTCTAAAGTTTAGAAAAAAAATATTTAAAATTGTAGTACTTAGTTTTGCAGGCGAGTGTATATTTGAATCGTGAATATAGCATATTATTATACAAACTCATGATATTGATTTGTTTTTTTTTAAACTATTTTCTTTCCATACTTTGGCGGCGGAAAATTCCACTTAATATCAATTCTCAATTATCCCTCAAAGTTTTCGTTACGATGTCACTAACATCCTGTATTTGTAAGCATTATAACGCATCTCCCGAAACTCAGGCAAGAAGTATTTGTGATAGAAAACATACACATGTAATTTGTACATTTGACACATGTATTGTTTTTCACAGTACAAAAATCACTTTAATGCACCAAAAAATATCTTACCTGGCTTTTTATCCGATTTAGCGACTCCTATTGGTAAATCACGACGTTTAAAGCACTCGCCATCCTGACTCGACGTCGGTGAAGGCGGTGCACGGGATGGGGTTGCTAAAAATAATAAAGAAATATATTAGATGAGAATATCGGCGGCGCAATTATTAGTTACGTGGAGCGGTAGTGAGTATTTTGTAATTATTTAATTCTTTAATTTTTGTACCCGGAAGTATTCCACGCAAAATTATTATTTTTACGTCACTCTAGCGAAATAAACCACATTGCGTCAACTATAAACAAACATTATGACGCAGTTGTTTATAATCGACTAAAATATCGATTACATGAAAATAGTCGCCTCGACTCCCGAGTAGAATTTCGCGCGGATGTTCTTCTCCAAAAGCGTAGACGGAAGATGAGTCATCACGACCAGTCATTCAAAGTTAACGAGTGGCGACGAGGTCGGCGCAGGCGCATGGCCAAGGTACCTGACTCACGCTGTCATTCTCACGCTGACAAACGACTTGGCATTTTCATAGTAATACACGTGTGCTTTTAGATATGAACATGAAAATGTTTCCGACACTGCTGTGTTAGCCTCACTTGTGTTAACGTATGCATGAAACTGAGATTAATTTAAAAAAAATAAAACATTAAATATTTTCATGAATTTTCCGACAGGAATTTCCACTTGATATAAACTCAGAATCATGGTCTGAATCATCCCCCTCAGTATTTGTTACGGTATCACTAACACCCATACCTATTTGTAAGGCTACCTTTATGTACTTGTAAGGGGTGTAAGTGAGATCGTAACGAATACTGAGAGGAATGATTCAGCTCATCATTCCGAGTTAACATCAAGTGGAATTTTGAAGTAAAGAATTTAATAATAAGTATAATTTTCTATTCAATGTACCATTTCTTTATATTAGAAATGCGCGGAAGCAGGCGCGGTTTTGTTAAAAAACAAAATGCAAGATATATGAACGCTCCGCACGCTCCGTAAACGTAAACCGCTCCAGTAGAAGCACAGCTTTAAGTTCTTTTCTCTATCTACTTGTTGATGAACAAGAACGACATTACGAACACTTTTGCTAATGATATAAAAGCTTGCAGTTACATACCTGGTGTGGCTTGCAACGCCGTCGTGTTTTGGTTATTTACTTTGAAATACTTCATTGGGCGCTCATCTTCTCGATTGCCCTTTGAACTTTCACTTAAAGAACCAGCTATTGAGCTCGTATCGTCGTCTTTAATATGATTGGGTTCTTCCAATCTAGCAGTTAGTACGCGAGTGTCGTTGTGTGTCGTACTTCTTTTTCCTTCTCGCCCTGAAGACGCGTCACAGCCTTTGGCGAGGTCGCGGCCTCCTGAGGTTCTGTGAACCCCACTACCCTCTGACGTGGCTCTACTGCCAGTCTCTCGTCCATTCTGACTGCCAGTCTCGAAATTATGACTCAAACGTTCCACTAATACCACAGGGAAGTATGCGTGTAAATCTGAAATGAGCAAAGTGTTTTCATACAATACCAACAATTACGAGCAGACCAAAGAACTTACAATTACAAAAAACACCCTCATACATACACACGAACTAGCACGGAAAATATATTAAAATAGTGGAGAACATAAAGCCGGAGCTAACAGACTTCTAAAATAATAGTAATTGCATCTTGTATTAGAACTCCGCTCAAACTGTTATGGATATTATTGTGTTAATGGGAGATAGCTGGTACTTATAGCATAGGTTGTACCTATTGTACCAGCAGTGCTAAAATTTTGATTCTGTTACTATTAGTTATGTACACGAACGTACAGAATGATGCAATTGTCTTGAAGAAAAATGTGACCAAAGAGGTTACCCCGTGGCACGTGGATCGAACAGTGGTGACTCGACGATACTTGGGCAGCAGGAATCCTCATGAAAAACAACGTGGTTCACATTGCCAATAATCTTTATTATACAGAAACAAAGATTAAGCAATATCATTTATAAACTATATAAATACGAAAAACTGAATAATTATATCAACGTGGCAATGTAGTTGACGGACCAGACGGAAGGGAAACAAGAGACAATATATTTTTACTTTTAAAAAAAAGTTGAAACGTCATAAGTATTGACATATACGTCATACGTTCTGAAACTATTGTTATTAACAAAATATTATATTTATAACACTTCCCTTTAAGATTTTGAAATAATAACAATTTAAATTGAGCTATACATGGCTCTCACTATGACAAGCTTAGTATCTACAATATGTGACAAGTGTCTCTTAACCATACGCAAATGAAATATAACTATTAAGCAAATACTCATTACATACATACTTACATAAACATATTCATGCAGTTTCACAAAAAGAAAAACTTATTCAAACACATGCTGAAACAAACTATTTAAAATACATTCATTTCTTTAGTGAAACAAGTATGCTTATTAGAACCAAGAGACTTTGTCAGAATGTCTGCCACCATTTGATCTGTTGGTAAATATTTTACAACCATAAAACCATTATGTACTAAATCTTTGACAAAGTGGTAACGCAAGTCAATATGCTTAGTGCGTCTATGTGAATACTCCTTAGACTCTAGTATCCTATGCGCACTCTGATTATCATTGTACAATATTATCTTAGGGGTATAACTTACTAAGATTTCAGTAAGAAAGTTTTTGGTGAAACAAAGGTCTTTACAGACATCCCCTATCGACAGATACTCGGCCTCGGTGCTGGACAGTGCTACACATCGCTGTTTTCGCGATTCCCAATTTACAACATTACGCCCAAGTTTAATCACAAAGCCTGTGTAAGATTTACGATCAACAATGTCGTTGGCCCAGTCCGCGTCAGCGTATGCGGTTAAATCTAAACTATTAGATCCATAAAAATATAGACTATAATTTAGCGTACCCGATAAGTATCTTAATACACGCTTAGCAGCCTGCCAATGTGTTTTATCGAAGGCGTGACCAAACTGGCTCAATTGGCTGCATGCAAATGCTATGTCAGGCCTGGTGCATACTGAAAGGTACATAAGACAACCTAATAGTTCTCTAAATCTATATGTATCATCATCCAGAACCTGAGACTCAGCTTTATGTAATTTACAATTACTAGCCATTGGGGTAGAGACCGTTTTACAATTTTCCATACCAAACCTAGTTAACAATGATTTGATATACTCCGTCTGGTCTAATTTTATACATCTTTTAGACCTATCTCTACATATGTTTATACCCATAAAAAAAAAAAAAAAATTGTCGAGTGACTATGTCTGTTTTTGTTTTAATTCATTAATATTCGTAATTCTGTTATTTAATCGTCCAATCATATTTCTTTGTTTGCTATAGTGGTTTTTGCATGAGTGATAGTGTTTTCAATGTGATTTTGTGGATGATTGTCGTCAATAATCAGTTGTTGCTGATTGCTGTAAGGTTTTCATAGACAAGTATAGTCCATAGAGTGAACATCTCCAAAAGGGCGCTTTACATAACACGACATACGCAAACGGGACGCTTTAAATACTCCGGATTATAAAAAAGGACGCTTTACATAGTACTGCATATCACAAAGGGCTGTTTAACATTGCACGTATTTTTTGCAAGAGCGCTTTATTAATCTCACTAATTTTATCAATCATGTCTCCTCCTAAAGTTTGCGCTGGATGTTGCAAACCGTTCTTAAGGAAAAACGAATTTTTAGTATGCTGCATATGCAAGTCGAAATACGATATTGATTGTGCTAAGGTGCCATTTAAGCGCTTTTGTATAATGGATGCTTCTCACAAGAAAAATTGGAAGTGTTCTCCTTGCGAGCGAACAAACGAACTTCCTAAAGCCAGCACACCCACAAAGTCTCCACCTTTCGTACTGGCTGATGATGTTGAGGGTGCCGAAAATGATTTTGCTAATGTCACGGTACGCTCTAGGCAGATTGACTCTTCGATCAGAGTACCTGATGAGTGTGGATGTGTTCCGGAAGATAAGCTTAGATCTATTATCAAGCAAGAGCTGTCGGCTATTCTGAAATCCACGATCAAAGAACAAGTAACTGACGAACTTAAGAACATCAATGACCAGATATTGGGCTTCCGGGAATCCCTTACGTTCTTTAATAAGGAATTCGAGGAAATGAGATCTGCCTTCCATGAAAAGACTGCCGTGATGGTAGAGTTGCAATCCGAAAATGATAAGTTGAAGTCTTCTGTGGCAGAGCTTACTCATCGACTGAATACGATTGAATTACACATGCGAGAATGTAATATTGAGATCAATGGAATACCCGAACATAGATCTGAAAACCTAGTAGATACTGTTCTTCAGCTAGCGAAGGTTGTGGATAATCCTTTGCGTCCCGATGACATACAACATGTTACCAGAATTGCCAAGCTTTCTAATGACAATAATAGACCGAGGGCAGTAATCGCTAAGTTGCGTAGTGCACGTCTGCGAGACGAAGTTTTGGCTTCGGTCACAAAGTACAACAAGAAAAATGTCACAGACAAATTATCATCAAGTCATTTGGGTATTGGTGGACCTCGCGCGCCTGTCTTTGTTGCTGAACATCTTACTATTGGAAACAGGAACCTACACGCTGCAGCTCGCAAGAAAGCTAAAGAATTGTCATATAAGTTCGTCTGGGTCCGTAACGGGCGCGTATATGTTCGTAAGGAGGAGAGTAGCCAGGCTCTTTTGATTAAGTCTACCGATAGTCTTAAACTTATGAAGTAGTCTTGTTGTTTCTTCTGTGAATTTGTTACGGAGTTTTCTGTTAAAAATGCTTGATATATATTATCAGAATGTTCAAGGACTTCGAACAAAGACAAATGATGTTTACAAAAATATTTTAAATTCTAGTTATAAAGTTATCGCTTTCACAGAAACTTGGCTTAAGTCTTCCATAGCTACTAATGAAATTATTGACGAGAGATACACGGTTTATCGGAGAGATCGTTTGTGCTCAGAATCCACAAAAAAAGATGGTGGAGGTATCCTGTTGGCTGTAAGTCGAGATATACCATCTGTTCGTCTTGCGACCTTTGAGAACGACATTGAATGTTTGTGGGTTCAGCTACATATAAATCTCGGTAATTCAATAAAAAAACTCCTGATCTGTCTAGTGTATTTGCCTCCACCTGTTAAATTAGATAAACTGTCACGTTTCTTAGAGAATGTTGAGATAGCTATGAGTCAGGCTGATGATGTTGTAATTCTTGGAGATTTCAATTTGAGGTTTATTCAGTGGAGTCCTTGTTCCAATTTTAATTATATGTCACCATCTAATTATAATGGCTCTGGGTTGGGTAACTGTTTAGTGGACTTTATGTCATGCAATAGTCTTTACCAACTTAATAACATCCCTAATAGTGATAATGTGTTCTTAGATTTGGTCATGTCTAACTATCAAGATGCCTATATTAAGAAACCACTGGATTTACTTAGCAAGGGTTACCCAATTCACCCAAATTTATTGTTATGTGTTCCCTACGATAATATTGTGTACTTAAAACCAAAGAAAAAAATTACCTATAATTATTATAACGCTGACTATTCTAGTATAGTATCTGAGTTAAGGAGTGTGGACTGGCATCAACTATTTCTCAAGTGTAACCATGTTGACGAAATGGTATCTATGTTCTATGACATCTTGGAAAAGTTGCGGGACAAATTCGTGCCAAAGCGTAGAACAATCAAATCTAATCGTCCTTCCTGGTTCAGTAACGCTCTTGTTAATCTCTTAGCAGAAAAAGAAAATAAACGCAGAAATTTTCGTAGGTATCATAATCCTAGGGATGAGATAGAATATCATTTGCTTCGTAATCGTTGTCACAAACTTCTTGATAAGTGCTACTTTAATTATAGGGCCATAACAGAAGCAAATATTCCAAAGAATACTAAAGCGTTTTGGAGCTTTATTGGTAACAAGCGGGGTGGTCATTCTTCGGTACCTGCCAAGATGCATTTGGAAGACATTGTGGCCAATTCCGGTACTGATATTTCCAACTTATTCGCCCATCATTTTTCATCTATTTATTCTTCTAAGACTTCCTCAGGTTCAAGTTTGTATTTTCCTTTACATGCTATCAATAATAATCATTTGTCAAAGGTCAGATTTGTAGAATATGAAATTAAAAAGATGATCAAAAAAATAGATGTTAATAAGGGGCCGGGTCCGGATTCTATCCCTCCTTTATTTGTCAAGCGTTGTATGAATGGACTTGCTCTGCCTTTGACTATTATTTTTAATCGATCTCTGGAGCTTGGTATTTTTCCTAAAGAATGGAAGAAAGCGCGCATCGTACCTGTTTTCAAGAAGGGTGACAAGGATTGTATAAAGAATTATCGACCGGTTTCAATATTGTCATGCTTTTCGAAGTTATTTGAATCTCTGCTATGTCCATTGTTTGTAAATCTACTAAACAGTTTGATCTCGGACAATCAGCACGGATTTGTACCTGGCCGTTCTGTTGTTACTAATCTAGTTCCATATATTTCGGAATTATCAGGTGAGCTTGATAAAGGGCTTCAGGTGGATGCAATATATACCGATTTTAGCAATGCCTTTGACCGGGTAGATCATTCCATACTTATACAAAAGCTAGGTCACTGTGGTGTGGCAGGATCGGTACTTAAGTGGCTTGAATCGTATCTCCGAGATCGTCCTCAGATGGTTGCAGTTCATGGGTTTAATTCAGATATATATTATGCTACCTCAGGTGTACCTCAAGGCTCACACTTGGGACCTATATTGTTCTTAGCATTCATTAATGACATCACAACTCAAGTAAGAAATTGTAGAATTTCATTATTTGCTGACGACTTGAAGATTTATAAAACTGTTACTTCAAATCGAGACGCGCAATTGATTCAAAATGACCTCAATAGCATAAGTGATTGGTGTTACTCAAATAATATGGTTCTTAATGTTAAAAAGTGCTTCCATATACATTTTACTCGCAAAAAAAAGCCACTTGTGTCTAAATATGTATTGGGTGGCGTTGAATTAACCAAAGTAGATAAAATACGAGATCTCGGCATAGTTCTAGATAATCAACTAACACTCACTCCACACATTGACGAGATGGTGACTAGGGCTGCCAGGATGCTTGGATTTCTTAAACGAAATGCCAAGGGTTTTGGAGTCAGTACCAAAATCCTATTATATTATTCTTTGGTTAGAAGTGTCCTGGAATTTGCATCGTGTGCATGGAGTCCTTTCTACAGTGTGCATTCACAAAGAATTGAAAGTATTCAATGCGCCTTTACGAGATATATTGCTTTTAATTGTAGTGGTTTTTCTCACAGAGAACCTTATAATCAGCGTTTGAGCAAATTCAAAATGATTTCTCTTCGTAGTCGCAGGCAGATATTGGATGTTTGCTTTCTTCACAAGCTGGTCCGTGGTGGATTGCGATGTAGTAGCACTTTGTCAATGGTTTCATTATCTGTTCCATACAGGTACCCAAGACATCGGTTGAACAATATATTTGCTACCCCATTTGCGAGAACCAATTTAGGGCTTCAGTCTCCTTTGGTCCGGATTTGTTCTGAGTATAATTCATTTTCAAATAGTATCACTGATTTAGACTTATTTCATGATAATTTTTACAATTTTAAAAGTAAGCTTAATAAGCATTTTCTAAATGAAGGGCCCATTAATCATCACTGATGATTCAGAATCAGAATCAGAATCAGAATCATTTATTCAACGTAATTATCATGGATAAACTTGTTGAAGGTCAATGTAACATTTTTGAATTTACGTCATTTCGCAAGGTGTTATGGCTGAGGAGAAGAAATGACAAGAAACTGCAACAGCAACACATCTTTTAAATCAATGAGGGTACATTACAAGTTATTTAATAACTAGAGGAACACATTCAATACCAGACATTTTTATCATTTAGGTAATCATTAATCTTATAATAGGCTTTTTTACATAAAGTAAGCTTCACGTGAGCTTTAAATTTGTTCTCTGACAAATTTAAAATATTATCTGGTATTTTATTGTAAAAACGTATACATAACCCCAAAAAAGATGAATTTAATTTACTTAATCTAGAATTTTGAACAACAATTTTATTTTTATTCCTTGTATTGTAAGTATGCCTTTCACAGTTTCTCGGAAGGAGAGATACATTTTTACGCACATACATAATGTTTTCATAAATATATTGACTTGCGACCGTCAGTATATTTATTTCTTTAAACAGCTCCCTTAAAGAGTCCCGACAACGCAGATTATAAATAGCGCGAACTGCCCTTTTTTGAATAATGAAAATAGTTTCTACATCAGCGGCTCGACCCCACAATAAAATACCGTAAGACATTATGCTGTGGAAGTAGCTGAAGTAGACAAGTCTAGCAGTGGGTACATCTGTGAGTTGTCGGATTCTTCTGACGGCATATGCTGCTGAACTTAGCTTGCCCGCTAGTGATACAATATGTGGGCCCCATTGAAGTTTTGAATCTACAGTAATTCCTAAGAAAACGGTGTGTTCAACAAAATCTAGTTTCTCGTCGTTAATTTTAATGTTATTATTTACTTTCTTTACGTTTGGTAGAACAAATTTAATACACTTCGTTTTCTTAGCATTTAGAACTAGGTTATTTACTGTAAACCAGCTTAGAACCTGCGACACAGCGCTGTTTGCTTCGTCAAGTTCCTCTAACTTTCTATCGATTTTAAATATAAGAGAAGTATCATCCGCGAACAGTACAATGTCAGCTTGGTTCTGTACTACATAAGGTAAATCATTTATGTACACTAAAAAAAGGAACGGCCCCAAAATGGATCCTTGAGGAACTCCCATTTGAACATGAGAGCCCGAAGAAGTCGTACTATTGATTTGTACCTTTTGTATCCTATCACCTAGATATGAATTTAACAAACTGAGAGCTCCATTATTTAATCCATAGTGCCTCAATTTCAAAAGCAAGGTCTCGTGATCCACGCAGTCGAATGCCTTAGACAAGTCACAGAATACTCCTACGGCATTCTGCGACTTCTCCCAAGCATCGAAAATGTGTCGAACAAATGTGACACTCGCGTCTGTTGTAGACCGACCCTTAGTAAAACCAAACTGCTGGCTGTGAAGTAAGTTATTTAAATTAAAATGACATAGCAGTTGGTCGAGAATAATTTTCTCGAAAATTTTACTAAGTACTGGTAGAATAGAAACCGGTCTATAATTCGTGGGGTCTGATTTTGTGCCCGATTTAAAAAGAGGTATAACTTTACTGATTTTCATTAAATTTGGAAAAGTGCTATTTTCAACACTCATATTAAAAATGTAAGCTAGATATGGTGCTAAGATATCAATAACAGAGCTCATCAATTTGACAGACAATCCCCATAAATCTTTCGAGGTTTTAAGTTTCAGCTGTTTGAATACTTTAACAATACTACTCGGATCAACGCGTTTAAAATCAAATAATTCAGTGCAAGCAGTAACATTACTTTTCAACAATATATCAGCTTGAACAGGAGAGGACCTGAGAGATTCTGTAGTTTTTACAGGGATGTTCGTAAAGAATTTATCAAAAACTTCAGCTACATCTTTATCTTGTTTAACTAACCCAGTGCTCGATTCTATATTATATTCTAATTCACGCGGTTTCGAAGCCTTTGTTTCGCTATTTATTACTTGCCAAACTGCCTTTATTTTATTATCCGCGGTCTTTATTTTACTACTAATATGCATCTGTTTGGCTGTATAACACACTTTTCGAAATATTTTAGAATAATTTTTGACGTAGCTTTTAAAACTATCAGTGTGTGTATACGTTTTTTCCTCATATAAAGAATAAAGAGTATTTCTACTTTTGCGAATGCCTACGGTAGCCCAGTCACTGAACTTGAATGATTGACTGTTGGTAACTACCTTTTGAGGAAAATTATTTTCAAATTCTTTATGGATAATAGTAAAGAAATCCCTGTAAAAATCGTCAGGATTGTCTGTATCAAAGTTTGGACAAGGTAAGTTACTTATAAGACTATTTCGATATTTCTCTATCCGAGTATCAGTGATGGGTCGTGTACGAAATTTAATTTTCTGAACATTTTTAAGTACTGGAAAACTGACCAGCTGCCCACTGTGATCTGACTTAAAACAGTTAAGGATACTGTTGTCTTGAAAGTCACAATTGCAAAAAACGTTATCTAAACATGAGGCAGTTGTTTCTGTAATTCTAGTTGGCTCCATAAATATATTAACAAGGTTAAAAGATGTAAACAAACTTAGAAATCTAGTTGTAATTGAATCTACTTCATATAAATCAACGTTAAAATCTCCACACACTATAATGGCTTTATTACTTTTAGATATGACCTTCAGTACATTTTCCATCACTGATTCAAAAACTGTGAAGTTAGCACTGTATGGGGGTCTGTATACGGCTACAACAATATGTTTCTCTGTTTCTATACATGAAATCTCCATAGTGCCCTCTATCGAAAGTCCAGTAATATCTTTGCGTTCTTTATATTTTAAACTATTTCTGATAAAAATAAGGGAGCCACCACGTAATTTGATCTTTCGACAGAAAGCGCTAGCGAAATGATAATTTTTAAAACCGAATAACAATTCATAATCCTTCAACCAATGCTCTGTAATACATAAAATGTCAATAAAAAATGTCTCTAAAAATAATTCTACGTCTAATTCTTTGCCAGAGAAGCCTTGAATATTTTGGTGAACTAGTTTTAATATTCCAAGCTTCTCTTTTGTCTTATTGTCTAGTTTAAAGATGAAGTACCATTCGTGGTACATGGCTGACTACCGTCAATAAAAAGTTTTGTACTGTAAAAGACAGTACAGTCAATAAGTTTACTGCCTGGTCTGGCAGAAGTGTCTGTAATATAAAAAACTAGTACTGAACATATAATTTTTTTAAAGTACTTAGATAGATATATTCTATCTGTCGATTAAATATGAACCACACATATGACAGCTAACTGATAGGAATGTAGATAAATTGTTGGATTTATAGGCATATTCAGGGATATGGCTGTTGTATGGGTGGTCCATATTAATATAATTTTCTAATTGTTTTCTTTTTGTTCCTTTTTCTTTTTGTTAGAAATTAAGACAATTATATTATGTAAGTTAGGTACGCCGTAACTGTGATTTACATCAGATCTCTATATATATAATTAGAGTTATTTAGTATAATGCATAAATGTAAACCATGTGGCAGTACTAATTAAATAAATAAATAAATACCTTAACAACTTTTTATAGTGCCTAGGTTCTTAATGTTAAAATTGGTCTCAAGCAAAGACAACAACTCATTAATTTTTGAGCTATAGAAAATATAAAAGTCATCTACATAAAGTGCAATTATTATAAGGTCTTTACCATTTTTCTTAGTGTAAACACAAGGCTCACATTTACTCTGCTAGGCTTCAATTAATAAGTTGTGTACTTTTATGTTCCAGATACGACTGGCTTGCTTGAGGCCATAAATACCCTTACGCAATAAACAAACTTTATTATTGTCAGTATTTATAAAACCTGGAGGCTGCTCCATATATATAGTTTCAGAAAGATCACCATTTAAAAATGCGGTGGCGACATCTATGTGATCAATATTTAAATCGAGCTCAGCTGCTAATGAAAACAATATTCGCAAAGACGAGTGTCTAACGACTGGTGAAAAAGTATCACTATAATTTACACCATAAACTTGTGTAAAGCCTCTGGCCACCAGACGTGCTTTGTATTTGTCGAACTTACCAGAAGCATCATGTTTGCGTTTAAACACCCATTTGCATTTGATTACTTTTTCATCTATGGGACGATCCACCAGTTCCCATACCTTATTTTCGATAAGCGAATCATATTCGCACTGCATAGCAGCTTGCCAGTGTTGACTATCGGAGCCAGACACAGCCTCCTCATACGATTGAGGATCATCTGGATTCACTGCCCCATCACGAGCAAGGAGAGAAAAATCAGTAGCATAATCATTGTACCTGATTGGCATCTTAGAACGAGTACTACGTACTGGCCGTTGTGAATTGCTGAGAGACGAAACGGGAGTAGGTACTTCCCTTCCAACCGTCACCTCGATCGATGACGTCATTCTTTCAGGGAATGATTCCGCGATCGGAGATGAAGTTGAGTCCGACTCATGCTCACTGCCGGTACGATAGCATTCTTCATCTTCTCCTGAAATCACAGATGAATTATTATTGTCGGTTATTGTAAAAGAGTCTTTTATTTGACCAGTAAAACTAGAATTCGGTTTATTTAAACTAGAATTTAGTTCATTGATGTCAACAGATAAATTGATTTCATCATTATTTAAATTATTAATATTAATTTCTTGACTAGAATTCACATTATAACTAGATAATAAATCATTATTATTAAATTCATTAATTTCATAAAATGTAAAATTATTATTGAATTCAAACTGCCTCATGTTTAGATAACATTTTTTGCAATTGTGATTTCCAAGATAACAGTATCCTTAACTGTTTTAAGTCTGATCACAGTGGGCAGTTGGTTAGTTTTCCAGTACTTAAAAATGTGCAAAAAATTAAATTTAGTACTCGACCCTGATGGGTCGATATGATGATAATTATAATCGGATAGAGAAATATCGAAATAGTCTTATTAGTAACTTACCTTGTCCAAACTTTGATACAGACAATCCTGACGATTTTTACAGGGATTTCTTCACTATTATCCATAAAGAATTTGAAAATAATTTTCCTCAAAAGGTAGTTACCAACAGTCAATCATTCAAGTTCAGTGACTGGGCTACGGTAGGCATTCGCAAAAGTAGAAATACTCTTTATTCTTTATATGAGGAAAAAACGTATACACACGCTGATAGTTTCAAAAGCTACGTCAAAAATTATTCTAAAATATTTCGAAAAGTGTGTTATACAGCCAAACAGATGCATATTAGTAGTAAAATAAAGACCGCGGATAATAAAATAAAGGCAGTTTGGCAAGTAATAAATAGCGAAACAAAGGCTTCGAAACCGCGTGAATTAGAATACAATATAGAATCGGGCACTGGGTTAGTAAAACAAGATAAAGATGTAGCTGAAGTTTTTGATAAATTCTTCACGAACATCCCTGTAAAAACTACAGAATCTCTCAGGTCCTCTCCTGTTCAAGCTGATATATTATTAAAAAGTAATGTTACTGCTTGCACTGAATTATTTGATTTTAAACGCGTTGATCCGAGTAGTATTGTTAAAGTATTCAAACAGCTGAAACTTAAAACCTCGAAAGATTTATGGGGATTGTCTGTCAAATTGATGAGCTCTGTTATTGATATCTTAGCACCATATCTAGCTTACATTTTTAATATGAGTGTTGAAAATGGCACTTTTCCAAATTTAATTAAATTCAGTAAAGTTATACCTCTTTTTAAATCGGGCACAAAATCAGACCCACGAATTATAGACCGGTTTCTATTCTACCAGTACTTAGTAAAATTTTCGAGAAAATTATTCTCGACCAACTGCTATGTCATTTTAATTTAAATAACTTACTCCACAGCCAGCAGTTTGGTTTTACTAAGGGTCGGTCTACAACAGACGCGAGTGTGACATTTGTTCGACACATTTTCGATGCTTGGGAGAAGTCGCAGAATGCCGTAGGAGTATTCTGTGACTTGTCTAAGGCGTTCGACTGCGTGGATCACGAGACCTTGCTTTTGAAATTGAGGCACTATGGATTAAATAATGGAGCTCTCAGTTTGTTAAATTCATATCTAGGTGATAGGATACAAAAGGTACAAATCAATAGTACGACTTCTTCGGGCTCTCATGTTCAAATGGGAGTTCCTCAAGGATCCATTTTGGGTCCGTTTCTTTTTTTAGTGTACATAAATGATTTACCTTATGTAGTACAGAACCAAGCTGACATTGTGCTGTTCGCGGATGACACTTCTCTTATATTTAAAATCGACAGAAAGTTAGAGGAATTTGACGAAGCAAACAGCGCTGTGTCGCAGGTTCTAAGTTGGTTTACAGTAAATAACCTAGTTCTAAATGCTAAGAAAACGAAGTGTATTAAATTTGTTCTACCAAACGTAAAGAAAGTAAATAATAACATTAAAATTAACGACGAGAAACTAGATTTTGTTGAACACACAGTTTTCTTAGGAATTACTGTAGATTCAAAACTTCAATGGGGCCCACATATTGTATCACTAGCGGGCAAGCTAAGTTCAGCAGCATATGCCGTCAGAAGGATCCGACAACTCACAGATGTACCCACTGCTAGACTTGTCTACTTCAGCTACTTCCACAGCATAATGTCTTACGGTATTTTGCTGTGGGGTCGAGCCGCTGATGTAGAAACTATTTTCATCATTCAAAAAAGAGCAGTTCGCGCTATTTATAAGCTGCGTTGTCGGGACTCTTTGAGGGAGCTGTTTAAAGAAATAAATATACTGACGGTCGCAAGTCAATATATATATGAAAACATTATGTATGTACGTAAAAACTTATCTCTCCTTCCGAGAAACTGTGAAAGGCATACTTACAATACAAGAAATAAACATAAAATTGCTATTCAAAATTCTAGATTAAGTAAATTAAATTCATCTTTTTTGGGGTTATGTATACGTTTTTACAATAAAATACCAGATAATATTTTAAATTTGTCAGAAAATAAATTTAAAGCTCACGTGAAGCTTACTTTATGTAAAAAAGCTTATTATAAGATTAATGACTACCTAAATGATAAAAATGTCTGGTATTGAATGTGTTCCTCTAGTTATTAAATAACTTGTAATGTATATCCTCATTGGTTTTTAAAAGATGTGTTGCTGTTGCAGTTTCTTGTCATTTCTTCTCCTCAGCCATAACACCTTGCGAAATGACGTAAATTCAAAATGTTACATTGACCTTCAACAAGTTTATCCATGATAATTACGTTGAATAAATGATTCTGATTTCTGATTCATTTTTAAAATCCTTCCTGTCAGTCTGAGTGTAAAATTGATTTTCAATAAAAGCAACATTTCTGGATATAATTACATTTTTAGGATTTAAAGGGTCTGCAAGTCGAAAGCCTTTAGAGGTGTCACTATAACCTACAAATATAAATGGCTTACTTTTGGGATCCAATTTTTGCCTCTTACAATCAGGCAATAAAGAGTAGGCAATACACCCAAACACATGTAAGTGACTTAGGTCTGGTTTCGAACCAGTCCATCTTTCCTCTGGCGTAAGACCAGACAAAGCCGATGTAGGACTACGATTTTTTAAATAAATGGCAGTCATAACTGCCTCGCCCCAATAACGTTTGTCTAAGCCTGCCCCAATCAACATACATCTAGCCTTCTCTATGAGTGTCCGATTAAGACGCTCAGAGACGCCATTTTGTTGTTGACAGTAAGGAACTGAAGTTTGGTGTAAAATGCCCTCTTTCTTAAGAAAATCACAAAATTTACGGCTGCAGTATTCCCCTCCATTATCGGAACGTAACACTTTGATACGTAAACCCGTTTGCTTCTCAACAAAATTCTTAAAATTAATAAAAGAATTAAATACCTTATTTTTCTTCTTAAGGAGACATCCGAAGCTTTTTCTGGTGTAGTCATCGGTGTAGGTCACAAGATATCTTGCGCCCCCCCAGCTCTCGACGGGCAGGGGTCCGCAGACATCGGTATGTATCAGCTGAAGAGGAGCTGTAGCACGTTGAGCTTCACCGCTGGGGTAAGGCTTTGCAGCCATTTTTCCTTCCAAGCACGGCACACAGCTTTTCAATGCTGTTTTGTCAACCTGAAAAGATATACCCTTAGCCACACCCTTAATTGCTAACATACCTGACAGACTTAAGTGGCCTAGCCTCCTGTGCCATAAGTCAATTGGCACCTCAGCCACGTTCACACTCTGTGCGTCTTGCATTGGCAAGAGAACCGAAGAATGCACCACTGCACACGAAGATGACTTACCACTAAGCTGATATGTCCCATTTAAATAAGAAGCCTTACATAAAGGTGTACCAGAAATTTTACACTCATTAGCTTTATATATAAAACAACCTACATTATCAAATGCTATTTTATAACCACTAGAAGTCAGACAACTCACCGAGAGGAGATTTGCAGAGAGCTCGGGTACATATAGTACATTATCAATTTGTGTTTGCTTATCACCTAAGCTTAAATTAACACATCCTTGACCAATACAGTCCAATACACTATTATTAGCAATAATAACACTGCTTTTCTTTTCTTCAAGATTTGAAAACAATGATGTATCATTGCACATGTGCTGCGAACAACCACTATCGACAATCCATGAAGTATTGGATGTTTTTGCTAAAAATGCCGTTGCCAAAAATGTTTGCTCTTCCTGTTTCTTCTTCTTCTTCTCATTTTTGAGTTTGAAACATTTGTTTTTGACATGGCCAGTTTTCTTGCAATAAGTGCAGATGACGTTCTTGAATTTTGACCTTGATATGAAAGCTGTGTTGGTCTCTGTATTAATGCCATTGGTTTTCCTAAGTTCTTCCTGCAATAATCGGGCTCGTACGACTTCACTTGACAGTCTTGTAGTCATACATGCGGTTTCTAAACCAGAAACGAGCATGTCGTAGTCTTGTGGCAATCCCGATAATAAAATTTCAGCCACCTCCTCGTCATCTATATTACGGTTGATGTCAGCGAGTTGTTGCACTAGGAGCATAGTATGTTCGATGTATTCAGACATAGAATTGAAGGAACTGAACTCTATTTTATGCAGTTTCCTTAACAGAAGCACCCGTCGGTACAAGCCTTTGTCTTCAAATACATTAGCGAGATTTTCCCATGCTATTTTGCTTGTTCTTGCTTCCCGGACATACTGATAGCAATTGGAATGCACTGATAAGCAGATGCGAGCCAATGCTCTCTCATCTTTTGTTAAATCAGTCTCTTCACCCACAATACATCTCCATAGGCCTTCCAGCGATAAAAGCATTTTAATAGAAAATTTCCAGTTGTTATAATTATGTGAACCATTAAGTTTTTCAATGTTGTAGCCGGCGATAAGCACGCTGCTGTCTTTCTCTTCGTTAGGCATATTTCTTGCCGTTAAATACAGTAATGAATAACTCACTCTGTTAAAGGGCCACTAGCGTCCTGGACCCGAAACCTGATGGAATTGTCTTGAAGAAAAATGTGACCAAAGAGGTTACCCCGTGGCACGTGGATCGAACAGTGGTGACTCGACGATACTTGGGCAGCAGGAATCCTCATGAAAAACAACGTGGTTCACATTGCCAATAATCTTTATTATACAGAAACAAAGATTAAGCAATATCATTTATAAACTATATAAATACGAAAAACCGAATATTATAATTAATAATTATATCAACGTGGCAATGTAGTTGACGGACCAGACGGAACGGAAACAAAAGACAATATATTTTTACTTTTTAAAAAAAGTTGAAACGTCATAAGTATTGACAACGTCATACGTTCTGAAACTATTGTTATTAATAAAATATTATATTTATAACACAGAAAACACTTATACATGTTAATTGATTTTTTGACACTAAGCTACAAGTGATGTATAGTTCATAAGTTGCAAAGAAAGCTGATAAAATTATCTATAAGTAGAATATTTTTAAATTCTAAAGTTTAGAAAAAAAAATATTTAAAATTGTAGTACTTAAGTTTTGCAGGTGAGTGTATATTTGAATCGTGAATATAGCATATTATTATACAAACTATTTTCTTTCCATACTTTGGCGGCGGAAAATTCCACTTAATATCAATTCTCAATTATCCCTCAAAGTTTTCGTTACGATGTCACTAACATCCTGTTTTGTAAGCATTATAACGCATCTCCCGAAACTCAGGCAAGAAGTATTTGTGATAGAAAACATACACATGTAATTTGTACATTTGACACCTGTATTGTTTTTTACAATACAAAAATCACTTTAATGCACCAAAAAATATCTTACCTGGCTTTTTATCCGATTTAGCGACTCCTATTGGTAAATCACGACGTTTAAAGCACTCGCCATCCTGACTCGACGTCGGTGAAGGCGGTGCACGGGATGGGGTTGCTAAAAATAATAAAGAAATATAATATATACATGAGAATATCGGCGGCGCAATTATTAGTTACGTGGAGCGGTAGTGAGTATTTTGTAATTATTTAATTCTTTAATTTTTGTACCCGGAAGTATTCCACGCAAAATTATTATTTTTACGTCACTCTAGCGAAATAAACCACATTGCGTCAACTATAAACAAACATTATGACGCAGTTGTTTATAATCGACTAAAATATCGATTACATGAAAATAGTCGCCTCGACTCCCGAGTAGAATTTCGCGCGGATGTTCTTCTCCAAAAGCGTAGACGGAAGATGAGTCATCACGACCAGTCATTCAAAGTTAACGAGTGGCGACGAGGTCGGCGCAGGCGCATGGCCAAGGTACCTGACTCACGCTGTCATTCTCACGCTGACAAACGACTTGGCATTTTCATAGTAATACACGTGTGCTTTTAGATATGAACATGAAAATGTTTCCGACACTGCTGTGTTAGCCTCACTTGTGTTAACGTATGCATGAAACTGAGATTAATTTAAAAAAAATAAAACATTAAATATTTTCATGAATTTTCCGACAGGAATTTCCACTTGACTATAAACTCAGAATCATGGTCTGAATCATCCCCCTCAGTATTTGTTACGGTATCACTAACACCCATACCTATTTGTAAGGCTACCTTTATGTACTTGTAAGGGGTGTAAGTGAGATCGTAACGAATACTGAGAGGAATGATTCAGCTCATCATTCCGAGTTAACATCAAGTGGAATTTTGAAGTAAAGAATTTAATAATAAGTATAATTTTCTATTCAATGTACCATTTCTTTATATTAGAAATGCGCGGAAGCAGGCGCGGTTTTGTTAAAAAACAAAATGCAAGATATATGAACGCTCTGCACGCTCCGTAAACGTAAACCGCTCCAGTAGAAGCACAGCTTTAAGTTCTTTTCTCTATCTACTTGTTGATGAACAAGAACGACATTACGAACACTTTTGCTAATGATATAAAAGCTTGCAGTTACATACCTGGTGTGGCTTGCAACGCCGTCGTGTTTTGGTTATTTACTTTGAAATACTTCATTGGGCGCTCATCTTCTCGATTGCCCTTTGAACTTTCACTTAAAGAACCAGCTATTGAGCTCGTATCGTCGTCTTTAATATGATTGGTTAGCGAGTGGCGACGAGGTCGGCGCAGGCGCATGGCCAAGGTACCTGACTCACGCTGTCATTCTCACGCTGACAAACGACTTGGCATTTTCATAGTAATACACGTGTGCTTTTAGATATGAACATGAAAATGTTTCCGACACTGCTGTGTTAGCCTCACTTGTGTTAACGTATGTATGAAACTGAGATTAATTTAAAAAAAAAACATTAAATATTTTCATGAATTTTCCGACAGGAATTTCCACTCCATATAAATTCAGAATCATGGTCTGAATCATCGCCCTCAGTATTTGTTACGGTATCACTAACACCCATACCTATTTGTAAGACTACCTTTATGTACTTTTAAAGGGTGTAAGTGAGATCGTAACGAATACAGAGAGGAATGATTCAGCTCATCATTCCGAGTTAACATCAAGTGGAATTTTGAAGTAAAGAATTTAATAATAAGTATAATTTTCTATTCATTGTACCATTTCTTTATTTTTATTTTTTATGTATTTTTGTACGCCTTCATGCAGGCCGAACATATCACAACATTGTTATTAGAATAATTCTACCACCTTTTTGTATTTTATGTGTTCTCGCAAATAGTAGAATTGAAAATAATTTAAAAAAATATGAATTTTGCGACGGAAAATCCCTCTTGATATAAACTCAGAACCATGGTCTGAATCATTCCCCTCAATATTCGTAACGATGTCACTACCACCCTGTATGTATCATATGTGTACAAGAGAACTTGCAAATTACCTTCTGGTTACGTATTTTTAACCACTCTACGAAAGATTTTGTTTTGTTGTGATTATATCTACAATTCAGATGTTATCGTTTGTATCCTCGAATTCTACTTATTTATTTATAATTTCTATACTTACCTTTTCAATTAGACTCGTGTATTTAATTATCAGTTAAAATTCATAATTCCTTCTGCATAAGTTTTCCCATGGGACAAACCGGAGACTCTTTGTTTTGTTCGCGTTACCCATAACTAACTCTTGCGTACTAGCCAAACTCTTGTGAGAGGAGAGGTAAGATCGGATCGGTGGGGTGGGGAGTGTCCATTCCATACGTAGTATAGAACATCCATCTTAGGACTTCGTGTCAGAAATATTCGATAGATCTCTCACGGCTCTGTTCACCCCATTATGAACCACAGGCGAAATTAGTAATGTTATATTCAGCTACTTACGTCTTGTCGCCAGAGCTCTTTTGGTGGCTGGACGAGTAATACTTGCCGAAGGACCCCGTTCTAAAATAAAAAATATATTTGTTTTGTCATATAAATAATAACCCTTACAAGATCTTGAATCAGCGGTTTGCTTGAATATCACTTGTCTGCGTTGTTGCGCAAACGCGGTGCGCGCAGCGCGAATTATATCAATGTTTTTATTATGTTAGGGCTTATTTTATTATACCAATAGACGCAGCGAATGCTACCTACGCAGATAAGCGTCGTACACCTATTGGATGAGAGCTTCGATATAAATCGAGAAATGCGCGGAAGCAGGCGCGGTTTTGTTAAAAAACAAAATGCAAGATATATGAACGCTCCGCACGCTCCGTAAACGTAAACCGCTCCAGTAGAAGCACAGCTTTAAGTTCTTTTCTCTATCTACTTGTTGATGAACAAGAACGACATTACGAACACTTTTGCTAATGATATAAAAGCTTGCAGTTACATACCTGGTGTGGCTTGCAACGCCGTCGTGTTTTGGTTATTTACTTTGAAATACTTCATTGGGCGCTCATCTTCTCGATTGCCCTTTGAACTTTCACTTAAAGAACCAGCTATTGAGCTCGTATCGTCGTCTTTAATATGATTGGGTTCTTCCAATCTAGCAGTTAGTACGCGAGTGTCGTTGTGTGTCGTACTTCTTTTTCCTTCTCGCCCTGAAGACGCGTCACAGCCTTTGGCGAGGTCGCGGCCTCCTGAGGTTCTGTGAACCCCACTACCCTCTGACGTGGCTCTACTGCCAGTTTCTCGTCCATTCTGACTGCCAGTCTCGAAATTATGACTCAAACGTTCCACTAATACCACAGGGAAGTATGCGTGTAAATCTGAAATGAGCAAAGTGTTTTCATACAATACCAACAATTACGAGCAGACCAAAGAACTTACAATTACAAAAAACACCCTCACACACATCGCACACCCTCATACATACACACGAACTAGCACGGAAAATATATTAAAATAGTGGAGAACATAAAGCCGGAGCTAACAGACTTCTAAAATAATAGTAATTGCATCTTGTATTAGAACTCCGCTCAAACTGTTATGGATATTATTGTGTCAATGGGAGATAGCTGGTACTTATAGCATAGGTTGTACCTATTGTACCAGCAGTGCTAAAATTTTGATTCTGTTACTATTAGTTATGTACACGAACGTACAGAAAACACTTATACATGTTAATTGATTTTTTGACACTAAGCTACAAGTGATGTATAGTTCATAAGTTGCAAAGAAAGCTGATAAAATTATCTATAAGTATGTCGGGTCGTAATCCCTACATATATGTTGCGTTGTTAGGTTCCGGAAAGGAAAGGCACGTGCGTTTAGATTGAGTGTTTAATTGTCACTAGTTTGCGTAATTTACAATATATATGAAAAGATATGTCAGCGTAAAATAATAATGTGCGAGTTCGCTCGTACATGCTGCCGAAATTTAAGAAAAGAACGAAATACAATAAATCATCAAAATTAAGGAGTAGTTTGTTTATTGACACGCCTAGTAGACTGTCGTTCCACAGGTTTCATCGCAGGTGGTTCCCGTTTTACTTCAGTTTTCTGCAGCTCAATTACTTCGATCTTGTGAGTCTTGGATTTCTTCATTTTGCAATATAACCCAAGACTTACAGTGATGATGATGATAACTAACACAATAAATCCGTATAATGTGTAGTGATGTACGTCATGGGAAAGTTGAAGTGTGTTGAGATTGTCTTGTGTTTTCTTTACTGTATGAATTTGTTCTTGTATGACTCTTAACTGTTTATCGTGGGTTTCAGGCGTATAAGTGAAGTTAATTTCCTTCAGTATGTGGTTAACTTCCGACTCAGGCCAATAAATCTCATCATCATTGTTTAGTATAACCTCTGATCGATAAGTTTTCGACGAATGTATTACGATGTTATCTCCCTTCAGCATGCAGCCGAGCCTTATCTTTATAATACCGGCACCATGCAGTGTTTCAGTTTTCACCGTATCGTCCGGGCAAAAAATGCGTACAGCGCATTCCTGACAACATTTATGAACAGCCAGTCGGCGCGGCTGTGTAACATGATCCACTCATCGCGACAACTCGATACAACGGTGCCTCAATTAGATAAGTTTTTATTGTTTATGATTTGTGACTCACAAAGTGTAGATCGTTCCTTAGAAGTTGTATGTATAGGTAGGTTTAGCCGACATAATAGTTTGTTGTCTTTGAATGATATGCATCCTGAATGTACCTCTTCTTCATTTAGCGGTATGATCATGTCCTTCTTGAGATTTAAAGCGGAATACTTGGCTGTTGGTTTGATAAATGCAGCCTCGTTCAGGTTGATAATCGGAATAGGTATTACTCGATTCAGTTCAAAAGGCTCACTGTTGATCAGGGGCAGCTTTATCTCAAATATCAAGAAGTCTGTAAGTCGTACATGCACTCTTGAAAGTTTATACATTTCGCGAATGCAGTCTTGTTGACTACTGATACATGGCAGCGTGACGTCATTTGGGATCTGAGCTGTGATAATGTTAAGTTGGTTTTCAAACTCTTCTGGGTTTAATAAATGAGTGTCCAAATGACCGCTTCGTACATCTGTTACCAGATCAAGTAGTTGCTGTTGTAAGCGTCTTAAATTGTCGATAATCAAGTTGGCTGTAAGGGCTGCTGCAGTAATGTGCATAGCCTTCCTTTGTTCACCCTGGATTAGGTTGTTCAAGTCAGACATTTGTTCACTAATGCTTGAGAACTGTTTGACCATCATCTCTTCGTTTCGTTTTATAATGTTGTGTTCTCCCTCAATAATCGAAGTGTGCTGTTTATATAAGTTGAGTAGATGGTTCTCATTGGTTTGAATCGTTTTAATGTCTTCATCATATTTGGAGGCGAATCGTTCGTCGAGCACACCGAATAACGAGTTAGCCACGTAGCCCACCCCGTCAATGAGACCTCTTCTATATCGTCGGCCATGCTCGGTTTTCAGAATCGTGCTGTAATGTTGAAGCTCCTTTACTTCATGTCTTAACTGAGATGTCAACGGTTTGAAGGCCGGTTCGTCCTTACTCAAGTCATCCAACATGGTTACATGGTACTCGATGTTTGTTAAACTATGCCAGTAAATAGATAAGTTGTAATAAATGACCATTTTCCACTCGTCTTGTATCAGTTGCATATCAGCAACCTTATCAAAGTAAAGCGGTTGATTGTGATTTAGGGTTGTCACTTCCATTTTCCGTGGTATTTCTTTTGCGGTTACAGAGATGCAGAGGACCCCGATACCGACCCCGCCGGCGTGGTCGACGATTTCCCTCATTCAGCGCTTATCGCTATCGACCCACTAGGGTCGATTAATTCTTTCAAATATTTTTCCTCTCAGACGACGCCCTGAGCCGAGGTTCGCGCCCAACTGGGCACCCTCAGGCCTGTTGTCTTAAACGTTGTACCGGGTGAGAGCCTTCAGCGCTCCCCATTTGTCCGGCCAAGTAGTTAATGCCATCTGCGGCAAATCTACAATAAGTCACGTCAAAAAAAAAAAAAAAAAAAAAAAAAAAAAAAAAAAAAAAAAAAAAAAAAAAAGAGATGCAGAATGTTGTTAATAATATGTATAAGATATTATATAAGTTGCTGAATGTTCCCGTGTTTGTTTTAGGTTTACGTTGTTTTTGTTGATTGTTGGCGTTTTGTGCTTCATCTTTGTCTTGACTGTGATTAATGTTTGTTTTTTGTGTTTCAGGTTCCTGTGAGTCAATGGGCAATCGGATCAGTTTGCTGGTCGGACGCTTGACTCCATCACTGTTTTTAGTTTTCAGAGTTACCACGCGCACATGGCCATCATTACCAGGATGAGTCAGAATGACCCTGCCCAGCAGCCAACGAGCTGGCGGTACATGATCCTCCTTGATGATCACGAGATCACCGACTTGGAAATCCTTTCCAGCGTAATGCCATTTGCTTCGTGTTTGTAAGGATTGAAGATATTCTGCGGACCACCTTCGCCAGAAATCTTTATGCATTTTTTCCGTGAGCTTCCAGCGTGTTCCCAGGCTAATGTTTTCTACCTCTTCCGAAAGCGGAGGGGCTAATGTTTGGTCTCCAGTTAGGAAATGTCCAGGTGTGAGACAGTCCAAATCTTCAATGCTGTTTGTTAACGCGACTAGGGGCCGCGAGTTAATACAAGACTCAATTTGTGTTAATAGAGTAGCGAACTCTTCGAATGTTAACTTCTGCTCCCCTAACACCCTCTTCAAATGATGTTTCATTCGTTTAACTGCTGCTTCCCACAAACCGCCTGCTGTTGGCCATGAAGGAGCGTTAAAATGCCATTCGACGCCGCAGTTCGTGAGGTCTTCCATAACTTCCGAAGGTAAGTAATGTTTTAAAGCTTCTGTCTGTTCTCGTTTCAGGCTGTGGGCAGCTCCAACGAAATTGGTGCCACAGTCACTGTACATGTGTTTTGGAGTTCCACGACGAGCACACAGTCGTTTGAAAGCAGCCAAAAATGTTATAGAGCTTTGATCAGATACCAGCTCTATATGAACGGCCTTGGTAGACATGCAAATGAAGATCACTATGTACCCCTTGGTTGTTGCTATGCCTCTGCCTTTGTTAGATTTTACATCCACAGGTCCGGCCAAATCTACCCCGGTATGTGTGAAGGGGCGTGATGGCGTGACGCGGGGTCTTGGCAGGTCAGCCATTATCTGGTTTTTACTGAGAGCTCCAAAGCGCAGGCACTTGATGCATTTGTGTAGTTCTTTTTTGACAGCCGTCATGCCGCCAAGCGGCCAGTATTGGTTCCGCAGGTAAGTTAGTGTAAGCCTTGCCCCACCATGCAAGGTCATTTTGTGTGCCCAGTCAATCAGGAGAGTACCCAATCGATCCTTACTAGGTATGATCATAGGATGTTTGTTTTGCTCTTCCAGGTTTGAAAGGGTAATTCTGCCGCCGACTCTCAATATGCCGTGCTGATCAATCCAAGGATTCAAGTTCAACAGTGGACTTTTCCGTGGTAGTTTGTTTTCGTTAGAAAGTTGTTCAAATTCTTTGTTGAAATGTTTGTGTTGCACAGCCCTGATAATAAAGTATTGCGCGTTTCGGATTTCATTCACATTCAAGTTCGATGTAGTTTTATTATTTTTGTTCCGTAGATTATGAATGAAACGTAATACCCAAGACAGTATGCGCGTCACCTTCCCCACAGAGCTGTGATTGTTTAGAAGGGACTCGACGAGCGTTGGTTGGGAGTTAGAGTTGATAGTGAAAACCTTTGGTTTTTTCTCTTCATCCGTGACAGGTTCATATGTCATCGTTGGTTGGTGTTCCATGTTGATGGTTTTGAGCCATTTCGGACCTTCCCACCATAAGTCATGTTTAAGCACCTGAGAAGGCAATAGTCCTCGGCTAGCGCAGTCCGCGGCATTGTCCTCTGACTTCACGTGTCTCCAGCAATGTGATGGCATGACATCTTTAATCTCAGTCACTCGGTTGGCAACAAACGTTTTCCAACGTCCAATTTCTCCCTGCAACCAACCCAGAACTACCATTGAATCGGTCCACCCATGTATTGTAATTGTTCCTGTCTGAATGTTTATTGTGTCTATGACTTTTTTCATTAGTTTAGCGAGCAATAATGCACCGCATAACTCCAGCCGTGGGAGCGACATAGTTTTATTGAGTGGTGATAATTTTGTCTTCCCTGCCACTAATTTTACTATATGTTTGTTATCGTTAGTCACGGATTTACAGTAGATGACGCATGCGTATGCTTTCTCCGATGCGTCACAAAATCCGTGTAGTTCTATAGGCTTATTAGTATCGCCCATCCACCGAGGAATTTTTATATCGGCAATGTTGTGTATATCTTCTTGTAGCGTGTTCCACTCCTGCTGCACTTCCTCCGGAAGTACATCATCCCAGGCCAAGTTTATAGCCCATACTTTTTGAAACAGGAGCTTGCCTTTAATTGTTATAGGAGACAGCCAACCGAGCGGGTCAAAGATTTTAGATATGCTCGATAATAATGTGCGTTTTGTTGTTGGCCGCATCTCATCGCGTGTCTGTATGACGCTTAAAAATGTAAATTGATCGGTACGCGGATTCCACGACAGGCCGAGCGTTTTGTTTGTTTCAGCGTGTTTAAAGTCAAACATATTTTGACTTATCACATCGTTCGGTAAATGTTCAAGGAGTTGGTTGTTGTTACTGTCCCATTTACGTAACTTAAAACCGCCGCCGATTAGGATGTTAATTATTTGTTGTTGTGCTTCTTTAGCTTCTTGTATGTTATTGCAGCCGCCGAGTAAGTCATCGACATACAGCTGTTTGTTCAAAATATCCGTGGCTAATGGGTACTTGTGTCCGTCGTCCTGCACTAGTTGGGCGATGGTTCGCATGGCAAGGTAAGGAGCGGCCTTAGTCCCGTATGTGACTGTACACAGTTGGTAATCTGAAATAGGTTGAGATGTAGATTCCCGCCACACTATTTTCTGTAAATGTTGATCCTGTTCTTGAACTAATATTTGGCGGTAAAACTTCTCAATATCAGCTGTATATACGAATTCAAACTTTCTCCATAATAATATCATAGCTTGTAAGTCCTTTTGGAGATTAGGGCCGCCCTCCATGAGTTCATTTAGGCTATAGCCCGTTTTTGCCTTACAAGAAGCATTAAAAACTGTTCTAAGTTTCGTAGTTAGCGAATCCAACCGAATCACCCCATGATGCGGAAGATAACAGCTCGGGTCCCGCGGGATGGTACACAGTTTCATGTGGTTTAATTGTTCATATTCAGCCATGAATTTTTTGTAGTTTTCAGATAGAGATGTGTCCCCGACAAATTTTCTTTCCAGCTGCTTAAATTGAGCGACAGCTTGTGGCCTCAATGAAGGCAAGTGCTCTTCAAAATTGGGTTTCATAGGTAACTTGACCTCGTATCGTCTATCTGAAAGCCGCGTCGTTGTTCTTTGGTATAGATCTTCACAATATTCTTCGGCTGGTGTCATGTTACTGTTATGTTGTGTTATTTCTTCCATCTCCCAATATTGTGAAATCTCTTCCAGGTTGTTCAAGACTGCGTGGCAGTTAAATGTTCTAACATTACCTGTCAAAATCCAACCCAGCCTTGTCTGCTGAGCGATAGGCGCGTTGTTTGAGCCGCGCAGTATCCCATCCATAATTATTTCAGCGTAGACCGTGGCATCCAAAAGTACATCAACAGGCTTGGATATGTTGAACTCTGGATCAGCTAGGTTAAGATTATGTAAGTGCGACCAGGGTTGTTTTTCAAAAGTAAAGTTAGGTAGGAGTCCTATTACCTTCGGCATCACCAAAGCATTTGTTATGAATGTATAATTGTTGTAGCGTGACTCGCAGACCAGTTGTACAGCTCCTTTACTCTGAGTGGCGGAGGTGCCTATTCCGAAAACTGACGAACTCTGATTACATCTCTCGAGTCCTAAACGTTGTGCAGCATCTTCAGTGATCAAATTTATTTGCGACCCCTGATCTAATAGGCATCGCATTGTTAACCATGCTCCATCTCTGGCGCGTATTTTAAGTTCGATAGTGGCTAGTAATACTTCATTCAAGTTCCCAGAGACGTGGTTCGACTTCCGTGAAGTAGAGCTTGAAGCGGTCGCATTTGAATTTGCCGACATTTGTACATTGTTTGAAGCGGTGGAGGTGTCATGTAACGCGTCGTGTAGAATCGTATGATGGCCTCGATTGCATATTTTACATTTGTTTTTAGACGTGCATTTATATTTGTGATAATACAGACAATTTTCACAGACAGGCAATGTCTTTATAGTGTGTATTTTTACGTCCGGTGTCATATTTAAGAACTTTGAACATGTAAGTAGGACATGTTCGTTCGTTTTACACAATGGTCAAATGCGTTCCCAAGTTGTTTTGAACGTTTTTGCGAACTTGAACCTTGAGTCGTTGATGTTCTCTTTATGTTTAGGTTCATTTTCCTTTGAAGGTGGAGTACCCTGTCTACCCTGTTTGGTCTTTTTGTTCAGGGGTTCTAATGCTGTAAACTTGCTTTCCAGTATTGAAATGAGCTCGTCAAAGACAGGTAAGTTTCGTTTATCTTTTCGAGCGTCCATGTAAGCACTGTATGTTTCAGGGTCCATTTTTTCAGTCATAATGTGGACAAGAATGGGATCCCACGTTGACGTATCTACCCCGAGGTTGTGGATGGCGTGTACTGTTTCCAGACTAATATCGTGAAGTCGTTTTATCTCATAAGCGGTTTGTTTTTGCATCGGTGGTTGGTTCATGAAAGTTTGCATTAGTTTAGTAAACAGAAGTTGAAGGTTGTTGTACCTACGGTTCAGTATTTCCCAGCAAGTGTCATAGTTGTCAGATGAGATAGTTAAATGTTGGACAAGGCGCTCGGCTTCACCCTTGAGTTTTCCTTTTAAATGTTGCATTTTTTGGCACTTGTTGAGCGTAGGGTTGTTATGAATTGCCTCAGTGTACAAATCCGAAAAAGCAGGCCAGTTTAGGTAGTTACCTGTGAATGTAGGCAGTTCAATATGCGGTGTAGAGTCGATTTGATGTTTCACATTGTTCATTTTACGGTTCAATCCTGATTTGGCGTTCTCATATGTTTGTTCATAATTAGAAAATTCCTCTTCATACTCGTAGTTGGAACCTTCTAACAGATTGTCAATTTTCCAATGTAGTTCGTCGATGACTTTCCACCGAGCCTGAAGTATCTCAAGTTTATCCTTGATCTCCCACTTTTCCTTCAAAATATCCAAGTTGATATTTCTCACAACACGATCAAAAGCTCGAAAGTTGGTTTTCTGTTGACTCAAAAGTTCATCACTCTGGGAGGGTGATCCCTTGTTCCGGCTTCTGTTATCTTGGGAACCACCTTCACCCGCGCTGCCATGTTCATCCCTGTCAGTTGTTAATGTTGTTATGTTATATGGTTTCGTGTTCCTAATACGTTCCAATCCTCCGGTATAATAAAGATGTAATATTTCTTTTTTGTTTTGAATGAAATATGAAGCAGACTTATCATCTTCTTGCTGAAGAAGTGTATCGTTGGCTTCGTATTCACCCCACAAGTTGGTTAGTGTTTCCACTCGCGATTTGAGGTATTCGGGAGTCTTCCTATGCACGGAATCTTTTCCAAAGTTAGTTATCACTCTCCGAATGCTGTCCTCAATCGTGTTTTGACGTTCTAGAAGAGCCTCCATATTGAAGAATAATGTTCAAAAGTTCTTTAAAGATGTTATTTAAATGTTAAATATGTTGTTTAGATGTTAAAGATGTTCAATGTTTGATGTTCAGATTGTTCAATGTTAATCTGGTTGCAATGCTGGTTGTTTACAATGCTGGTTGTTTACAGTGAATAAAATACCGTGTTTGGACCTTTGCTGTAATCGTAGAGCGCCTTCTCAATCCGACGGGTGAGACCCGCTTCTGGGAGGCCTGTCGGACCGATCGCAATATCACAGTACAGATCACACAAAACACAACACTTCACTTCACAAAAATTCTCGAAGGACCAATATGTCGGGTCGTAATCCCTACATATATGTTGCGTTGTTAGGTTCCGGAAAGGAAAGGCACGTGCGTTTAGATTGAGTGTTTAATTGTCACTAGTTTGCGTAATTTACAATATATATGAAAAGATATGTCAGCGTAAAATAATAATGTGCGAGTTCGCTCGTACAAAGTAGAATATTTTTAAATTCTAAAGTTTAGAAAAAAAAATATTTAAAATTGTAGTACTTAGTTTTGCAGGCGAGTGTATATTTGAATCGTGAATATAGCATATTATACAAACTCATGATATTGATTTGTTTTTTTAAACTATTTTCATTTCCATACTTTGGCGGCGGAAAATTCCACTTAATATCAATTCTCAATTATCCCTCAAAGTTTTCGTTACGATGTCACTAACATCCTGTTTTGTAAGCATTATAACGCATCTCCCGAAACTCAGGCAAGAAGTATTTGTGATAGAAAACATACACATGTAATTTGTACATTTGACACCTGTATCGTTTTTTACAATACAAAAATCACTTTAATGCACCAAAAAATATCTTACCTGGCTTTTTATCCGATTTAGCGACTCCTATTGGTAAATCACGACGTTTAAAGCACTCGCCATCCTGACTCGACGTCGGTGAAGGCGGTGCACGGGATGGGGTTGCTAAAAATAATAAAGAAATATAATATATACATGAGAATATCGGCGGCGCAATTATTAGTTACGTGGAGCGGTAGTGAGTATTTTGTAATTATTTAATTCTTTAATTTTTGTACCCGGAAGTATTCCACGCAAAATTATTATTTTTACGTCACTCTAGCGAAATAAACCACATTGCGTCAACTATAAACAAACATTATGACGCAGTTGTTTATAATCGACTAAAATATCGATTACATGAAAATAGTCGCCTCGACTCCCGAGTAGAATTTCGCGCGGATGTTCTTCTCCAAAAGCGTAGACGGAAGATGAGTCATCACGACCAGTCATTCAAAGTTAACGAGTGGCGACGAGGTCGGCGCAGGCGCATGGCCAAGGTACCTGACTCACGCTGTCATTCTCACGCTGACAAACGACTTGGCATTTTCATAGTAATACACGTATGCTTTTAGATATGAACATGAAAATGTTTCCGACACTGCTGTGTTAGCCTCACTTGTGTTAACGTATGCATGAAACTGAGATTAATTTAAAAAAAATAAAACATTAAATATTTTCATGAATTTTCCGACAGGAATTTCCACTTGATATAAACTCAGAATCATGGTCTGAATCATCCCCCTCAGTATTTGTTACGGTATCACTAACACCCATACCTATTTGTAAGGCTACCTTTATGTACTTGTAAGGGGTGTAAGTGAGATCGTAACGAATACTGAGAGGAATGATTCAGCTCATCATTCCGAGTTAACATCAAGTGGAATTTTGAAGTAAAGAATTTAATAATAAGTATAATTTTCTATTCAATGTACCATTTCTTTATATTAGAAATGCGCGGAAGCAGGCGCGGTTTTGTTAAAAAACAAAATGCAAGATATATGAACGCTCCGCACGCTCCGTAAACGTAAACCGCTCCAGTAGAAGCACAGCTTTAAGTTCTTTTCTCTATCTACTTGTTGATGAACAAGAACGACATTACGAACACTTTTGCTAATGATATAAAAGCTTGCAGTTACATACCTGGTGTGGCTTGCAACGCCGTCGTGTTTTGGTTATTTACTTTGAAATACTTCATTGGGCGCTCATCTTCTCGATTGCCCTTTGAACTTTCACTTAAAGAACCAGCTATTGAGCTCGTATCGTCGTCTTTAATATGATTGGTTAGCGAGTGGCGACGAGGTCGGCGCAGGCGCATGGCCAAGGTACCTGACTCACGCTGTCATTCTCACGCTGACAAACGACTTGGCATTTTCATAGTAATACACGTGTGCTTTTAGATATGAACATGAAAATGTTTCCGACACTGCTGTGTTAGCCTCACTTGTGTTAACGTATGTATGAAACTGAGATTAATTTAAAAAAAAAACATTAAATATTTTCATGAATTTTCCGACAGGAATTTCCACTCCATATAAATTCAGAATCATGGTCTGAATCATCGCCCTCAGTATTTGTTACGGTATCACTAACACCCATACCTATTTGTAAGACTACCTTTATGTACTTTTAAAGGGTGTAAGTGAGATCGTAACGAATACAGAGAGGAATGATTCAGCTCATCATTCCGAGTTAACATCAAGTGGAATTTTGAAGTAAAGAATTTAATAATAAGTATAATTTTCTATTCAATGTACCATTTCTTTATTATTATTTTTTATGTATTTTTGTACGCCTTCATGCAGGCCGAACATATCACAACATTGTTATTAGAATAATTCTACCACCTTTTTGTATTTTATGTGTTCTCGCAAATAGTAGAATTGAAAATAATTTAAAAAAATATGAATTTTGCGACGGAAAATCCCTCTTGATATAAACTCAGAACCATGGTCTGAATCATTCCCCTCAATATTCGTAACGATGTCACTACCACCCTGTATGTATCATATGTGTACAAGAGAACTTGCAAATTACCTTCTGGTTACGTATTTTTAACCACTCTACGAAAGATTTTGTTTTGTTGTGATTATATCTACAATTCAGATGTTATCGTTTGTATCCTCGAATTCTACTTATTTATTTATAATTTCTATACTTACCTTTTCAATTAGACTCGTGTATTTAATTATCAGTTAAAATTCATAATTCCTTCTGCATAAGTTTTCCCATGGGACAAACCGGAGACTCTTTGTTTTGTTCGCGTTACCCATAACTAACTCTTGCGTACTAGCCAAACTCTTGTGAGAGGAGAGGTAAGATCGGATCGGTGGGGTGGGGAGTGTCCATTCCATACGTAGTATAGAACATCCATCTTAGGACTTCGTGTCAGAAATATTCGATAGATCTCTCACGGCTCTGTTCACCCCATTATGAACCACAGGCGAAATTAGTAATGTTATATTTAGCTACTTACGTCTTGTCGTCAGAGCTCTTTTGGTGGCTGGACGAGTAATACTTGCCGAAGGACCCCGTTCTAAAATAAAAAATATATTTGTTTTGTCATATAAATAATAACCCTTACAAGATCTTGAATCAGCGGTTTGCTTGAATATCACTTGTCTGCGTTGTTGCGCAAACGCGGTGCGCGCAGCGCGAATTATATCAATGTTTTTATTATGTTAGGGCTTATTTTATTATACCAATAGACGCAGCGAATGCTACCTACGCAGATAAGCGTCGTACACCTATTGGATGAGAGCTTCGATATAAATCGAGAAATGCGCGGAAGCAGGCGCGGTTTTGTTAAAAAACAAAATGCAAGATATATGAATGCTCCGCACGCTCCGTAAACGTAAACCGCTCCAGTAGAAGCACAGCTTTAAGTTCTTTTCTCTATCTACTTGTTGATGAACAAGAACGACATTACGAACACTTTTGCTAATGATATAAAAGCTTGCAGTTACATACCTGGTGTGGCTTGCAACGCCGTCGTGTTTTGGTTATTTACTTTGAAATACTTCATTGGGCGCTCATCTTCTCGATTGCCCTTTGAACTTTCACTTAAAGAACCAGCTATTGAGCTCGTATCGTCGTCTTTAATATGATTGGGTTCTTCCAATCTAGCAGTTAGTACGCGAGTGTCGTTGTGTGTCGTACTTTTTTTTCCTTCTCGCCCTGAAGACGCGTCACAGCCTTTGGCGAGGTCGCGGCCTCCTGAGGTTCTGTGAACCCCACTACCCTCTGACGTGGCTCTACTGCCAGTCTCTCGTCCATTCTGACTGCCAGTCTCGAAATTATGACTCAAACGTTCCACTAATACCACAGGGAAGTATGCGTGTAAATCTGAAATGAGCAAAGTGTTTTCATACAATACCAACAATTACGAGCAGACCAAAGAACTTACAATTACAAAAAACACCCTCACACACATCGCACACCCTCATACATACACACGAACTAGCACGGAAAATATATTAAAATAGTGGAGAACATAAAGCCGGAGCTAACAGACTTCTAAAATAATAGTAATTGCATCTTGTATTAGAACTCCGCTCAAACTGTTATGGATATTATTGTGTCAATGGGAGATAGCTGGTACTTATAGCATAGGTTGTACCTATTGTACCAGCAGTGCTAAAATTTTGATTCTGTTACTATTAGTTATGTACACGAACGTACAGAAAACACTTATACATGTTAATTGTTTTTTTGACACTAAGCTACAAGTGATGTATAGTTCATATACTTTTTTTCTTTGACGCGCAACGAAACAAGTAATACGTATAATTTTGCATCTCCCGACATTTATTTCGAAATATATAGAAAAACCTACAAGTTCAAACTCAAACAACATCTAAACAGTGTGATTAGTGTATAGTGAGACTTACTTCGTAATAATCTTATAGAAAAATTGTGTATTTTAAGTAAAATAAACAAGTGAATTTTTACCGGTGAATATTGGTCACGCCCTTCGACGCCATTGTTGAGTGAAAAGTTCGCGCGACTGTCATCGTTACGCGGGTGGCCGATAGGTCAAACTCCCGCGCACGCAATAGTTAGTGACGTCGACGCGTCCATTCGGCAAAGAGTTGTTAAGTGCAGACGTTTTACTTGCTCCTGTCTCTGAGAGACAAATCACGGACTCAACTATTGTTGCTCCGCTACATATTTTAGGAACCAGAAGCAGATTGTATATATACAATAATGCCTAAGCCGGTGAGGACACCACAAAAAAAACTGAAGAGTAATAAATCTCCTGCTCCTCCAACTTCACCTGAAATAAACTCCGATTTGGAACAGGAATGTCCATCTGATAAACGCGAAGGAAATATCACATTCCGCTCACACTGCAGATGCTCGGATATCTCTCGCTCTTTTGAATCCCTCAAGACTATGTTAGACTCCTGGAGAAATGAACAACAAACACAGCTACAGGACTTGAGCACCTCCATCGCAGATATGAAATCCCAAATCTCTGACATTCAGAAAACAAATTCTGACATAGAAAAGTCTCTCGATTATCTGTCTTCAGAGTATGATAATATGAAAGTGAATCTAGTTGATCTAGGACAAAAGTGCACCGCCCATGAATCTCGTATAAAGGAGTTGGAATATATTGTAGAGGAGCAAAATAGGAAATTCAACCTTAACCTCCTAGAAATACGGAATGTACCCTGCCAACATAAAGAGACAACTGAAGATCTCTTGAAAACGACATTGGAGATTTTCAACGTGTTATCGGCGTCGGTTGACCGATCAGATGTACTGGACATTCGTAGGCTACCGTCCAAAACAGAAAAGAAGACGATTCTAGTCACTTTAAAATCTGTTATTTTAAAAAACTCCATACTACAAGCTGTTAAGGTGTATAATGCTAGAAACAAAAATTGTAAGCTGAACACGTCACTGATTTCTCCAAACAGCACTCCGGAACCCATCTATTTGGACGAACACTTAACTATAAAGGGTAAACGATTATATTACTTAGCCCGGCAGCTCACCAAGTCGGGCATATTCCAGTTTTGCTGGACTGCTAATGCAAGAGTGCTTCTGCGTGAGAGAGAGGGAGCGAAGACTATTATTGTGACTGACGAATCTCAAATAAATGACCTAATAAAAAAGAGCGAAAAATGACTAGCTTTAATGAGATGTAAGCTCATTTTTTGTACGAGACACTTTAATAGATTACATAACTCATATTTGTTAATTGGTCCTAAAACTCATTTTTTACTTAACTGCTATTTACTAAGTTATGTCTGTATTTTAGTCTCGCTAGTATGCCAAATTTTAAAAAATTATCTTGTTACATGCCATACGCACAACACACACAAACCACACCTAACACATTCACTCATAAACACAATTATACCTTCTCTCACCAACCCTCGAGTCTTAAACCTGAACAAACCACTCTCTACAAACATTAAACGCTCTGACATCTCTATCACCCTACACTTAACATCCCCTAAACTAAACTATTCTTGTATAATAATTCTCTTTCATAGTCTTCAAGCACATATGCGCAAGTTTTATGTCTTTCCGCCAAATTCCTTCACATACAACAACCTAAAACTATTTAAAATTCGCGATGTTAAATGAACTCATTAATGATATTGATCTTACCTCCGTTTCTTCCTGTAACTCCTGTGAGCCTGAAAAATGCACAAATCTTATACCTAATCATGCAAAAAATCTCAACATAATAACACAAAATATTTGTAGTGTGTCCGCTCATATATCGGCTTTTGATATTTTATTGAAAAAAAATAATATACATTGTGACATAATTATATTCACAGAATGTTGGCTTGAATTCAACCCCAACATTCCTCCTCTCACGAATTATATACATTTTTGTTCAACAAATCCGATAAATAAAAATGACGGCGTTGTGGCATATGTAAACGACAACCTAAAAAATGTATCCGTCAGCGAGCCAGCACTTACAGATGCTAGTTGTCTATTAATTAAAATTGGACAAGATACGGCAATTCTTGGGATCTATCGTTCACCTTCGACGGCTGATGTTGAGAACTTTATGCTTTCGCTAAGTCATATAATTCTTAGTCTCTCTTCTTTTAACACAGTTATTATCACTGGTGATATAAACATCGACATAGGTCCGGACAGTCGACATCCACGCGCAGACGACTATCTGAACTTACTGGCTACACACGGACTACTGCCAGCCCACACTTTACCCACGCGCGCTGTCTCTTTAACTTGTCTGGACCATGTTATCATAAAGTCAACACACCAAGCTACTACACTTGTCATTGAATCTGCTATCACAGATCATTGTGCTATTCTTCTGTCACTCTCTATGAAAAAGTCCTTAAATAGTAGTAAATTCTCTAAAAAAATAAATTATGATTCACTTCGTCTAGACATGCTACAAGTAGATTTATCACATATATATTCAGAGACAAATGCAGATTTAGCCGCAAATAAAATGATTGAGATCCTTCGTAATAAAATAGAACAAAACACTGTAGTAAAAATCATACCTCGGCGTCGCAGGACAATAAAACCCTGGATCACACCAGGTTTATTAAGATGCATCCGAAATAGAGATAATTTAAATAAAAAATTAAAAAGGTCTCCAAACAACGACACGCTCCGGTTAACATATAAACGCTACAGGCAATTTTGCAATAGTCTTCTAAAAAAAGTCAAAAGGGCATTCGATAAAAATCGGCTAAGAGAAGCTGGGTCGAATAACAAAAAACTATGGGGTGTTATGAAGGACGTTGCGTACTTAAGCAAGGAGAGGTTAAGCTCTCGTGACTTACTAAATTGCAAAAATACGCCACAGGAGTCGGTTGATGAAACAAACCGTTTCTTTGTGAGTATCGGGAAGACACTAGCAGAAAAGATAAAAAATGCAGGTTCTCATTCCATCACTACCAAAAATTCTAATTCGATCTCCATATGTAACTCCCTAGCTTTTCTTCCAACTGACAATACAGAAGTTGAATGCATTATTATGTCATTAAGAAACGATTGCGCAGTTGGTTGGGACAATATTTCTACAACTTTCATTAAGATGTATAAAGATATTATAGTCCCACCCTTAACGCATATATGTAACCTATCTATAAGTTCTGGAGTTTTCCCGTCAGTGTTCAAGAGGGCCCTTGTTCATCCAATATATAAGAGTGGTGAGCGAAACTGTGTAAATAATTATCGCCAAATATCTGTGCTTCCTATATTATCTAAGGTCTTGGAACGTTTGATAAATACCAGATTTGTTGAATACCTTGAAAAACATAATTTATTAAGTGATAGACAATATGGATTCCGGAAAGGAAAGTCAACGGCACAAGCTGTACACGAACTCACTGATTACCTAGTACGTAATCTAGATAAAGGAAATAAATGTGTTGCAATTTTCTTGGACCTCGCCAAAGCGTTCGACACGGTCTCGTTCCCCATACTTCTGGACAAAATAGAATCCCTCGGTATTCGTGGCAATCAACTAAAACTATTCCAAAGCTACTTAACAAACCGAATACAATCTGTAACCGTTGATGGCCACACTAGTTGTGATCTTCAAATTGAATACGGCGTCCCTCAGGGGAGCATATTAGGGCCTAGTCTGTTTTTGACATATATAAACGATTTATCTAACATCAAAATACCAAATGGAAACATCCTCTCCTTTGCCGATGATACAGTTTTATTCTTCTCAGGAAATACATGGTCTGATGTCTTTAGATCCTCACAACAGGGCTTCAATCTGGTAACTAAATGGCTGAATCAAAGCTTTCTTACCTTAAACGTTGATAAAACCAAATATATGATATTCTCCATTCGAAATTGGCGACTTCCCGATCAAAATAACTTTTCTATAAAAGCTCACACTAACCATGACTTAACGTCACCATGCAACTGTCCAACCATACAAAGAACTGATCAGATAAAATATTTAGGCTTGCTTATTGACAGTCACCTCACCTTCAAACCATACATACAGCTTCTTTCATCTAGGCTACGTAAGTTTATATTTGTGTTTAAGCAACTCCGCCATGTTGCTGACGTTGACACTTTAAAAATGATTTATCTAGCTCTATGTCAATCCCTTCTCACATATTGTGTCACGACATGGGGAGGTGCCGTTGATAAGCACTTTATTAAACTAGAGCATTGATTTTCAAAGTGGGGGGCGCGCCCCACTAGGGAGGCCCGAAGACATGAAGAGGGGGGCGCGGGTGCGGGCGGCGGTCTCACCCCGGACGCCCGCGCATTCCCGCGCCGTACGCGCATTGCGAGAACACGTGTGCACTTGATGCAAAAACAAACAATCGTCGTGCTATTATTGTTATTTTTGTGTAAGAGTAGGTAGCGACAGTGACCGATTATTTCTTATATTTCGCCATGAGCTCTGCAAAAAAACGCAAATATAATGATGATTATATCAAATACGGTTTTGTATCTATGAATAAAAATGGTATCGACCATCCGCAGTGTGTTATTTGTTATGAAGTACTGAGCAATGATGCTATGAGACCGTCTCGTTTGGAACGTCATTTGTCAACAAAACACAGCGCTTTAAAAGATAAGCCGAAACAGTTTTTCGCTTCAAAATCTGCAAGTTTGAAGCGCATGAAATTGGATAGTACTGGAACCTTTGCTCAGTCATCTGAGAAAGTACTCGAAGCTTCCTATGAATTGTCGCTACTTATTGCAAAAGCTAAGAAAAGCCATACTATCGGAGAAACACTCGTTAAACCCTGCTTATTGAAAGCAGCTGATATCGTTCTTGGAACAGAAAATAAACAAAAATTTTCACAAATACCTCTTTCTGATAATACTGTGAAACGTCGTATTGATGATATGGCTGAAGATATAAAAAATCAAGTAGTGGAGGCCGTGAAGGAATCATGTTTTTTTGCAATACAGTTGGATGAGAGTACGGATGTTGCGCAATGTTGTCAACTGCTAGTTTTCGTTCGATACATAAAAAACGAAACAATCAAAGACGAGTTGCTGTTTTCAACAGAGTTAACGACAACTTCGAAGGCAATTGATATAATGACAGCGATCTCTGGATTCTTTGATAAACATGAACTGCAATGGACAAAGTTGATAGGTGTGTGCACAGACGGCGCTCCGGCGATGCTTGGATCTCGTTCAGGATTCGTGCAGTTGGTCAAAGAAAAAAATCCCAACGTAATAACTATTCACTGTTTTATACACCGTCAAGCCTTGGCAGCTAAAACACTTTCAAACGAACTCTATGACGTCTTAAAATTATGCATTAAAATTGTTAATTATGTTAAGAAGAGTGCATTAAACACGCGGCTGTTTACGGCTCTCTGTGAAGATTTGGGCACAGAACACAAGACGTTGTTATTTCATACAGAGATGCGCTGGCTCTCAAAAGGAAATATGTTGGCAAGATTGTTTGAACTGCGAGATGAGATAATTCAGTTTTTAGAAATTCAAAAGCAAACTGAATTGTTTATGGAATTTAAAAAAACCATGGGTCCAAGTAATATTTGCTTATCTATCAGATATTTTTGATTCATTGAACACTTTAAATTTGAAATTACAAGGCGGAGACTCGAACATAATTTATCATCGGGATGCTATCATGGCTTACAGTGAGAAGTTGCAACTGTGGAGACGCAAAATTTTAGCGTCCAACTATTCCTGCTTTCCTAAATTATTTGCGATCACAGAAGAAGCGTGTTTTAAGGAGATTTTGGATGAAATTGATACCAAGAATAAAATATCACACCATTTGCAGCAGCTCACGGACGAATTCAAGCGCTACTTTCCCGATTCGTGCGATAATATAATTTATCGATTAGCGACCGATCCTTTTCATGTTGACATAGAAATGCTGCCAGATGCGTTACAAGAGCAAGCTTTGGAAATCAAAAATGATTCTGCTGCCCAATATGATTTTGAGAAGATGGATAAGGCACAATTTTGGGTTAAATATCTCAAAGTTTATCCCAGCACAGCAGAGCAAGCACTAAAATTGTTTTTACCCTTTTCAAGCACTTACTTGTGCGAAAAAGCGTTTTCAGCAGTTGTTGCAATTAAAACAAAGTACAGGAGCAAACTAGATATTGCAAGTGATCTACGTTGTGCAATTTCTTCTATTGAACCCAGAATTGGAAATCTTATCAAAAACATGCAAGCTCATCCGTCACATTGATTCTTCTTTATTATAAGTGTGTAAAAGCAATATTTTTTTATAATTAAACATCTGAAAATGTATTTTTGGGTTTTATTACCCTTATTATTTTATTTTCAATTGCTTGGCGAGCCCACTTGCTACTACTTGCTGGGCCCTGGGCCGAAGGGAGGCGTAGGCATGTTCATTTTAAGCAGTAGGGAGGCGTGATACTTATAAGTTTGGGAACCCCTGAACTAGAGCGTGCCCAAAGAGCTCTGCTAAAAGTGGCCACCTTTAAACCTCCTTTATACCCTACACAACTATTATATCAATTTTGCCAAGTTCTTACAGTTCGCCAACTATTCATCTTACACACGGCACTCTTACAACACTCCATTACACCTTTTACTGAAACTACTCAAATGCAACGAAATCATCTAATAGCAAAATCAACGAAGTTTCGAACTACCTTTAGCCATAGATTCTTTTGTTTTCTTGGCCCATTTGTATATAATAATTTACACAAAACTTTAAACACTCATTCGCTTACTAAACTAGAATATAAGTTAACCACACAAAAATGGCTTCAGAGTCTGTCTCACGATGACACTGAATCCCTTCTACACCAAATTGCTTAGATATGAACATCCACTGATAAACATCTATCACATACATCTCCTCTCTACCTGCCTAGTGACCTCAAAACCGATTTTTGTTGTAGGACTGCTAGTCTTTGATTACTTGTGGCTCTGCCCACCCCACTAGGGATTACGGGCGTGAGTTTATGTATGTATGACTGCTAGCCAGAGAGCTGTTTCTACTTTACTTAGCACACACTCACTCACTCACGCCTGACACACACTCACACGCACCCACACACATACATACACCCACACACACATACACTCACACACACATACACACACTCACTCACACACACATAATCTACCTTTCATATAAACCACTGGTCTCATATTATACTCATATACACAAATATGGCATATTTTTGTTTTAATTTTAATTATGCTAAATTTCTGTTCTTTTATAAATTTTCTTTTCGCAGTCGAAATTTTGTCAAACATTAAGCTAAGCTTGTTTCACGAATCTATGTCCACAATCTAATACTGTCTATATCTATAAAATATTGTAACACTAAGATGGTAGCTGATGCCTATAGCACAGGCTTGAGTCTATTTTAGACATCAGCTGAAATTATTATTCTGTAACTTGCTCCTTACTAATTTTGTAACTCTAAAATTGTTCTTAAATGGCTTTGTGTGGAAATAAATAAATTTTATTATTATTATTATTATTATCATAAGTTGCAAAGAAAGCTGATAAAATTATCTATAAGTAGAATATTTTTAAATTCTAAAGTTTAGAAAAAAAATATATAAAATTGTAGTACTTAGTTTTGCAGGCGAGTGTATATTTGAATCGTGAATATAGCATATTATTATACAAACTCATGATATTGATTTGTTTTTTTTTAAACTATTTTCTTTCCATACTTTGGCGGCGGAAAATTCCACTTAATATCAATTCTCAATTATCCCTCAAAGTTTTCGTTACGATGTCACTAACATCCTGTATTTGTAAGCATTATAACGCATCTCCCGAAACTCAGGCAAGAAGTATTTGTGATAGAAAACATACACATGTAATTTGTACATTTGACACCTGTATTGTTTTTTTACAATACAAAAATCACTTTAATGCACCAAAAACTATCTTACCTGGCTTTTTATCCGATTTAGCGACTCCTATTGGTAAATCACGACGTTTAAAGCACTCGCCATCCTGACTCGACGTCGGTGAAGGCGGTGCACGGGATGGGGTTGCTAAAAATAATAAAGAAATATATTACATGAGAATATCGTCGGCGCAATTATTAGTTACGTGGAGCGGTAGTGAGTATTTTGTAATTATTTAATTCTTTAATTTTTGTACCCGGAAGTATTCCACGCAAAATTATTATTTTTACGTCACTCTAGCGAAATAAACCACATTGCGTCAACTATAAACAAACATTATGACGCAGTTGTTTATAATCGACTAAAATATCGATTACATGAAAATAGTCGCCTCGACTCCCGAGTAGAATTTCGCGCGGATGTTCTTCTCCAAAAGCGTAGACGGAAGATGAGTCATCACGACCAGTCATTCAAAGTTAACGAGTGGCGACGAGGTCGGCGCAGGCGCATGGCCAAGGTACCTGACTCACGCTGTCATTCTCACGCTGACAAACGACTTGGCATTTTCATAGTAATACACGTGTGCTTTTAGATATGAACATGAAAATGTTTCCGACACTGCTGTGTTAGCCTCACTTGTGTTAACGTATGCATGAAACTGAGATTAATTTTAAAAAAATAAAACATTAAATATTTTCATGAATTTTCCGACAGGAATTTCCACTTGATATAAACTCAGAATCATGGTCTGAATCATCCCCCTCAGTATTTGTTACGGTATCACTAACACCCATACCTATTTGTAAGGCTACCTTTATGTACTTGTAAGGGGTGTAAGTGAGATCGTAACGAATACTGAGAGGAATGATTCAGCTCATCATTCCGAGTTAACATCAAGTGGAATTTTGAAGTAAAGAATTTAATAATAAGTATAATTTTCTATTCAATGTACCATTTCTTTATATTAGAAATGCGCGGAAGCAGGCGCGGTTTTGTTAAAAAACAAAATGCAAGATATATGAACGCTCCGCACGCTCCGTAAACGTAAACCGCTCCAGTAGAAGCACAGCTTTAAGTTCTTTTCTCTATCTACTTGTTGATGAACAAGAACGACATTACGAACACTTTTGCTAATGATATAAAAGCTTGCAGTTACATACCTGGTGTGGCTTGCAACGCCGTCGTGTTTTGGTTATTTACTTTGAAATACTTCATTGGGCGCTCATCTTCTCGATTGCCCTTTGAACTTTCACTTAAAGAACCAGCTATTGAGCTCGTATCGTCGTCTTTAATATGATTGGGTTCTTCCAATCTAGCAGTTAGTACGCGAGTGTCGTTGTGTGTCGTACTTTTTTTTCCTTCTCGCCCTGAAGACGCGTCACAGCCTTTGGCGAGGTCGCGGCCTCCTGAGGTTCTGTGAACCCCACTACCCTCTGACGTGGCTCTACTGCCAGTCTCTCGTCCATTCTGACTGCCAGTCTCGAAATTATGACTCAAACGTTCCACTAATACCACAGGGAAGTATGCGTGTAAATCTGAAATGAGCAAAGTGTTTTCATACAATACCAACAATTACGAGCAGACCAAAGAACTTACAATTACAAAAAACACCCTCACACACATCGCACACCCTCATACATACACACGAACTAGCACGGAAAATATATTAAAATAGTGGAGAACATAAAGCCGGAGCTAACAGACTTCTAAAATAATAGTAATTGCATCTTGTATTAGAACTCCGCTCAAACTGTTATGGATATTATTGTGTCAATGGGAGATAGCTGGTACTTATAGCATAGGTTGTACCTATTGTACCAGCAGTGCTAAAATTTTGATTCTGTTACTATTAGTTATGTACACGAACGTACAGAAAACACTTATACATGTTAATTGATTTTTTGACACTAAGCTACAAGTGATGTATAGTTCATAAGTTGCAAAGAAAGCTGATAAAATTATCTATAAGTAGAATATTTTTAAATTCTAAAGTTTAGAAAAAAAAAAATATTTAAAATTGTAGTACTTAAGTTTTGCAGGTGAGTGTATATTTGAATCGTGAATATAGCATATTATTATACAAACTCATGATATTGATTTGTTTTTTTTTAAACTATTTTCATTTCCATACTTTGGCGGCGGAAAATTCCACTTAATATCAATTCTCAATTATCCCTCAAAGTTTTCGTTACGATGTCACTAACATCCTGTATTTGTAAGCATTATAACGCATCTCCCGAAACTCAGGCAAGAAGTAATTGTGATAGAAAACATACACATGTAATTTGTACATTTGACACCTGTATTGTTTTTTACAATACAAAAATCACTTTAATGCACCAAAAAATATCTTACCTGGCTTTTTATCCGATTTAGCGACTCCTATTGGTAAATCACGACGTTTAAAGCACTCGCCATCCTGACTCGACGTCGATGAAGACGGTGCACGGGATGGGGTTGCTAAAAATAATTAAGAAATATATAACACCCTTAGCTTCCTTCTGCATAAGTTTTCCCATGGGACACTCCGGAGACTCCATCATAAAATACACTCATTCTTGGGCACACTTGGTTTTGTTCGCGTTACCCATAACTAACCCTTGCGTGCTAGCGAAACAGACAGTGAAATCGATTCGAAACAATAATCATCAGCAACTCTTGTGTGTAGTCACGCACGGAACCAAATATCGGGGGAGAGGTGAGATAAGATCGGATCGGTGGGGGGGAGTGTCCATTCCATACGTAGTATAGAACATCCATCTTAGGACTTCGTGTCAGAAATATTCGATAGATTTCTCACGTCCCTGTTCACACCATTATGAACCACAGGCGAAATTAGTAATAGAATAGAATAGAAATAGTTTATTATGAAAGGACTCCATACACAAAAAGAAAGACAACAATATCATATCTTATGTAATGTTATGTTCATCTACTTACGTCTTGTCGCCAGAGCTGTTTTGGTGGTTGGACGAGTAATACTTGCCGAAGGACCCCGTTCTAAAATAAAAAAAAATATATTTGTTTTGTCATATAAATAATAAACCTTACAAGATCTTGAATCCGCGGTTTGCTTGAATGTTACTTGTCTGCGTTGTTACGATAGCAAAGCACCCGCGGCAGACCAAACGCGGTGCGCGCAGCGCGAATGATATCAATGTTTTTATTATGTTAGGGTTTATTTTATTATACCAATAGACGCAGCGAATGCTACCTACGCAGATAAGCGTCGTAACCTATTGGATGAGAGCTTCGATATAAATCGAGACTACGCGGGGGCAGGCGCGGTTTTGTTAAAAAACAAAATGCAAGATATATGAACGCTCCGCACGCTCCGTAAACGTAAACCGCTCCAGTAGAAGCACAGCTTTAAGTTCTTTTCTCTATCTACTTGTTGATGAACAAGAACGACATTACGAACACTTTTGCTAATGATATAAAAGCTTGCAGTTACATACCTGGTGTGGCTTGCAACGCCGTCGTGTTTTGGTTATTTACTTTGAAATCCTTCATTGGGCGCTCATCTTCTCGATTGCCCTTTGAACTTTCACTTAAGAACCAGCTATTGAGCTCGTATCGTCGTCTTTAATATGATTGGGTTCTTCCAATCTAGCAGTTAGTACGCGAGTGTCGTTGTGTGTCGTACTTTTTTTTCCTTCTCGCCCTGAAGACGCGTCACAGCCTTTGGCGAGGTCGCGGCCTCCTGAGGTTCTGTGAACCCCACTACCCTCTGACGTGGCTCTACTGCCAGTCTCTCGTCCATTCTGACTGCCAGTCTCGAAATTATGACTCAAACGATCCACTAATACTACAGGGGAGTGTCCGTGTAAATCTGAAATAAGCAAAGTGTATCTACAATTACGAGAAGACCGAAAAACGTACAATTGGCGGTTTTTTGGAAAATACCAATTTCTTCCAGGCAACATCTGGTATTATTTTTGTAATTTGCTACTAACTTTGGAATGACACGATGTCCAGAAGACTCTTAGCCGACAGTTGGTTGTGCTTATGGATAATCCTGTCTTTCTTAACCTCCTTCGAAGGACCGTGCTTGACGGCTGCATGGCTACCGTCAGTCTTTGGTTTGTTTTGTGCAAATTTTCTTAATGCTTGTACACGTCTGCAACAAGGGAAAAAACTATGTTAGAATATACATAGTTGTACAGCTGGAACCCACAGAGAATGTAATCACTCGATCACTGTAAATCACGCTTAGGGGCGGTACTGGATGAATTCTTTCAAATATTACCGTCTCGTTCTCATTTCATGAGGGAGGAACGGGGAGATATATACCATACAAAGTCGATCAAAACTTGATTCAAGTCCTGGCTTCGTAGTGATCAATAATTTTAAAATTTCCTGTGCCATACTAATTTCACACGAAACTCCTCGACTGGCGATGGTCCATACAAAATCGATAACAAAATCTAAGTCACATCTAGATAAACATTTAGGGTGGTACTCGTATTAATAAACTAATCTCAACTTCGAGACTGCTTTCAAGATCATGTCAATGTGACAGTTCTTATATAAAAACAGGGGCTTGAGCTGAGTTTCAGCTGAGATTAGTTTATTATTACCACCCTTTTAAATTGTAGTCATCAGTTTTTTGTATCGGATCGTTTTGCATATTATCCAAACACTTTTGTTTGCTAAGCGGGTGCATTAGTGAATTATTTACGGGGATCGAAACGACCACCCTGCTACGGTCCCCGTATATAACTGACAGGAGTCAGGTCAGGAACTACACGAGCGACCAGCTTGTGAATTTCATCCCGTCACCGCACCCCGCCCCCTTTCCGCGCCCTTCCAGTGGCCCCTCCCATCCAATTTCCGCCTCCCACTTGTCTTGGAAGCACATGCACTAGTGGCCATTACATTACACAAGAATAACTCAGGTTTACAATAAAAAGCAGTCGCAGTATATCCAATTAATAATTCATCTAATATTTTATAATACACTTATTTAATGTTTTTTTATTGCCATAAATGCAGTGAAAAACATGTTACAAAGAATAATTATCGTGCATTTAAATTATAATAATCATGCAAAAATTATAAAAAAGAAGAAAATGAATATGTCAATTTATACGTACATAAGACTCCCATAAATAAAAAATATATACGTATAATTACAATCACATTATTTTGCACAAATTTAAAATACGTCGTACATATTTCATAAACATAAATTCATAAAAGCAAATTAAACAAAAACATGTAAAGTACATTTAATAATGGACATTTAAATAAAGTGTATATGAAGCTAGGTGTATGATAGTATACCAATAATTTAAAGAGAACAACAATATTATTTCAACGACTACTCTTCGGCATAAGGACCAAATAGGCAACCCGATATCATAATTCAAATTCAAAAATATCTTCATTCAGTAGGTAACATAGTTACACATTGAATCGTATTTTTTACATAACGAACGTCTCATTCGCCCTAAAACTTTTGCAGCTTCTCACAACCTGTATAGCCGAGGAAAAGAAGCTGCAAGAAAAACCTGGGCACAGGGCCATAGAATAAGAAATAATATGACAGGGCCTTAGACATTCTTTTTGTAAGGCAAGTTCATGCTTATTCCGGGTTTCTCTTTCTCCATTCGCCGGCGTGGTCGACGATTTCCCTCATTCAGCGCTTATCGCTATCGACCCACTAGGGTCGATTAATTCTTTCAAATATTTTTCCTCTCAGACGACGCCCTGAGCCGAGGTTCGCGCCCAACTGGGCACCCTCAGGCCTGTTGTCTTAAACGTTGTACCGGGTGAGAGCCTTCAGCGCTCCCCATTTGTCCGGCCAAGTAGTTAATGCCATCTGCGGCAAATCTACAATAAGTCACGTCAAAAAAAAAAAAAAAAAAAAAAAAAAATCTTTCTCCATTTTTTTGGATCTCCTCAGTTAGTTCATCTTTCCAAACTTCACCTAATAATTTTTCTGTCTCTCGGAATTTGGAAGCTGATATTGTAGGTATATCCATCAAGTTGGTGATGTGTGCAGCCTGTGCATAATAGCTTCCAGCTGTTAATGTCCCCCAAACAAACGCTTTGTTAAGATTTTCATCTTTTTCATTGCAGTATCTAAATTGTTTCTCACACATACTGCATTGGAAAGTAAACATACTGTTGAAACCATTTCTAAACTCCTCAACAAAGACTATGCTGCTACCACCACATTGCGAACGGTGTCTCTCAAGTTTGAAAGCCCACATAAGGACATGTGGTAGATCAACAAACCTGTTACCAGACAGACTACCCAAACTATCTGGTGCATATTCCACAGTTAACTCGTGGCTTTTAACAGTGGGATCAATCAGTGGCCAATTTACCTCCAAAGGTTTTGATCGGGGGGGCTCTTTCTCAGTTCTTTGCTGAGTGTCAGTAAAATTTGCTTCCACAAGATTTTTTTTTTTACTTCCACTGTAGGTTTTGAGAGTATTATTTGCTCTAAAATTAATAGAGTGAAAGTTACAAAAGAGAAAATGTTAAAAATACTTATAAAATATAAAAAATAAAGTTAATTTTTTCCCTTACACAGATTTGTTTGAAGGCACGTCGTTTTCGTCATTTAGTTTTTTTTTCTTGCACCATACGTCGCTACGGCTGTAAAAGTAACGAAGAGATGTACAATTTTCAAAAATCTAAGGTCGTGCGTTACGTAAAGCACGGTCACGACGCGTGCTCCAAGCGCTCGTATCTTATTCAGCACAATACAAGCACAAGCACTTCACTGTACTGCACAAGTGATCACTGCATTGCACTTACCTTTTTATTTCTCCATGATAACGTTTCATTTGTGCTTGGCTTCGTTTTCGATTTTTCCGGGGGCCAGAATACTGGTGGTTTAAGTAGTCTTTGCGACTAGTTTGAGGTTCCATATTTTAATCCGCCCGGCCCCACAAGTTTCACAAAACTCGATGAATAAATTATTTAATAAAACAAATAACCATTACAATATAAACTGGAAGTGGAAAAGAAACGAATGACATGACATGACAGGAACAGGTTAGTTTTTTTTTTGTTTTGGTTTTCCCCGAAGGGTAAGGCAAAGGGAACTATGCCCATACAGCCATGTCTGACGTATTTTTTTCTTGATGATTAATGAAATGATGAAAGGTGATGATGATGAAACCTAAGCCCCCACCCTCGGAGTAGACTCCTACTCCGAACCCCAAACGAATTAACTCAAAAGTCCGCATAAACTTTTGAGTTATGAAGCGGCTTCCCGGCACGAAGCGAAAATAGGCAGATACACTTTGTTTATTGAATACTCCAATATAATAACACTTGCGAATGTCTTCCAACTAACTTAATGCGATCATTAACCACAAAACACCACTTCGTATTAATTATTTAGATTACTCAATGAAGAAAGCAACTGTCCCGTTCCCGTTTCCCGCCGAAAAGCCGGAACAGGTTAGGTTATGGTCGCATTCAGAATCGAAAAGATTCATTTCGACGTATAACCTTACCGATTCATATGAGCGGGTTGTTCGATCATCTGGCAGCAGAAATACTGTTATTATAAAACGTTCGGGTGAACGTAATTTATGAACGCTTCTTTAACGAAGGGAGAGGGCAAGTGACACACCGTTTCACACACGAGCAAGAGCGGCAACGTCGCATTTTCAGCGAACTGACAACGTAGCTATGCACACTAATGGATATTCCGAAGCGTATGACACTGTAACCGTTCACTAATACATTAACAAATTTTAAACAAATATTGATCTCGTTTTTACGATGATTTAACAGTATTTTCTGTTGAAAAGCAATTTCACGCAAATATATACAAAAATAAATGCCATTGAAATAAGTTTCAATGTAAAATTAAGTGGCGTGTGCCCATATCTGAATAAATAAACTAGTATGGAAATCGAACCACCTTAAGATCAAGCGCCCATGGGGAGTCATTGGTATTGCTTGAAACGGACCATGCAGAGATTGAATCAATTATTCTTGCACTACGATCAGATTGCGCCTCGGGTATCGACAATATCTCTGCGACAACCCTAAAGGAATCCAAGGATGTACTTGTTCCTGTCATAACACATGTTTGTAACAGATCCATGTCCACCGGAATCTTTCCTGTATAACTACAGACCCATATCGGTCCTGCCTGTGTTATCAAAGGTCCTCGAAAAAGTGCTGAATCTCAGGCTTGTACAGTTTCTTAATGCCTACAAAACAATTGCTGACACGCAATACGGTTTCCGTTCTGGTGTCAGTTCGGAAGATGCTGTAACAGATTTAGCTGGTGCGGTAGTAGAGGATCTAGATAATAATAGGAGATGCCTTGGAATTTTCTTAGATTTGTCCAAGGCCTTTGACACTGTCCATGTTCCCATCTTTCTTTCGAAACTCGAGGAATGCGGTGTTCGAGGCGTAGCGTATAAAATATTCCAAGACTATCTTGTAAATCGCAATCAACGCGTCAGGGTAGGTGGAATTCTAAGTCAATCGTTGCCAATAACATATGGTGTTCCCCAGGGCTCTATTCTGGGGCCCACACTCTTCTTGCTGTATATCAATCAGTTATGCCGGCTCTCCATCCCTAACTGCAGAATATTTACTTACGCAGATGATACCGCTTTACTTATTTCTGGCCCGGGCTGGGATGCAGTACGATCTAATGCTGAAACTGCTCTCCGAATTGTTAGCAACTGGCTATCTATAAATCGCCTCACGTTAAACATAGCCAAAACGACGTATCTTCCTTTTCATATAGGACCAAGAACTCGCCCATCCTCACTGTTTGACTTAAAAATACACAGTTGTTCCACGTTAACGACCGCATGCTCCTGTCTCCCTTTAGACAGAGCCAATAAGGTAAAATATCTTGGTGTTACTTTGGATGAATGTCTAAATTGGAAACCTCAAATAGAAAACTTATCATCAAGATGTAGACGACTTATCTATATCTTTAGATCATTACGTCACTCCGCTGATGCTGACACTCTTGGTGTAGTATATCTTTCACTTTGTCAGTCGATTCTGTCGTACTGCATCCGCGCCTGGGGTGCTGCTGCTAAAACGTTCATGACTACTGTAGAACGGGCTCAGCGAGCCATACTAAAAGTAATGTTCTTTAAACATTCTAGATACCCCACTGTTGAATTGTATCAGTTGGCCAAGGTGCTTACGGTTAGGCAGATTTACTTTCTGCGCTCCATATTGCGTAAACATCCAGAAGTCCCCGCATCTCGCGATCCTAACAAACGCACCATTCGTGACATCTGCCCAACAGTTTCATATAGGACAAATTTTGCTACCAAACAGTTCAAAGTTGCAAGTTCTGTGGTGTACAATAAGCTTAATAAAACTATCGACAACATGCATTCTCTCAACAAATATGAACTTAAAAATAAGGTGCAACATTACCTCCTAACCTTAAACTATATGGACACTGAAAAGCTATTGACTACTGTCCAATAGTTTCTTAATTGTTTAATTACCTATATTTAGGAGATATCCTTTTCATGTTAGCCCCGGCCAAATATTTTCATTGGGTATTCCTATCGGCACTACTTGTACACATAACCACCCACATACGCATACATTTACACCAATGCAGTGGCTAGCGTATAATAATACCTTTCCGATCCCAAGTCCATATACGACGTTGGGCTGCATTGGTGACTAAATATCACGTTTTTACACACACACACACACACGCACGCATGCACGCACGCACGCACGCACGCACGCACGCACGCACGCACGCACGCACGCACGCACGCACGCACGCACGCACGCACGCACGCACACAGACGCACGGACGCACGGACGCACGGACGCACGGACGCACGGACGCACGGACGCACGGACGCACGGACGCACGGACGCACGGACGCACGGACGCACGGACGCACGGACGCACGGACGCACGGACGCACGGACGCACGGACGCACGGACGCACGGACGCACGGACGCACGGACGCACGGACGCACGGACGCACGGACGCACGGACGCACGGACGCACGGACGCACGGACGCACGGACGCACGGACGCACGGACGCACGGACGCACGGACGCACGGACGCACGGACGCACGGACGCACGGACGCACGGACGCACGGACGCACGGACGCACGGACGCACGGACGCACGGACGCACGGACGCACGGACGCACGGACGCACGGACGCACGGACGCACGGACGCACGGACGCACGCACGCACGGACGCACGCACGCACGCACGCACGCACGCACGCACGCACGCACGCACGCACGCACGCACACGGACGCACGGACGCACGGACGCACGGACGCACTTTAAGGAACAACATGGTCGTACATCACTATCAGGATAGCATCTCGTGCTACCACGTTAAGATAGTAAAATATGCTTAACCGTTATTTGAAACTATAGTACTTGCATAATTGAATGAGAGAATAAAAATTCTAAACGTAGGTAGTTGTAGGTACAAGAAAAAAAGTACTCACCGGCATGTTCCTTTAGACTTTTTTCTACTAAACGACGAATTTTCTTGCTGATATGTTTATCATCACGTTTGTGTTTTCGTTTACCCATACTTAGGAATCTCTTATCAAAAAAACAAAAGTTTAAGAAGAAAAACAAAACAAAAAGATTCACGAATGTTGGTTAATTTACAAAACTTGTTTTTTATTAACTGAGTGACGTGTAGACGATGCAAGAAACGAAAAACGAATGAAATGACAGCGGCGCGAATGAGTGAACCAGTAACGACTTCAATGATTTTTTTTTCTCTATTTAGAATCTGGCTTCTATTCAGCCTCTCTAAACAGTGTGATAGACGATGCAGTAAATTGAAGAACGGACTACATGGTATGTTAAATCTCGAGGATGCAACATTGAAGTATAATAATAAGTATTTTTATTTCCAAAAATAACACAAACTGTAGTGAGATAAGTTATAGTATACCTACTATGTATAAGGTACAAACTGTAATCTTTTATAATAAGAAATATATGATCAGTCTAAAACTAGCATTCACTGGTTTCACTCATCTCCTCGATCAGTCCGATAGTACATGGCGACCCTGCCTTTGGAGATACGCCTCGCGCGAATCCCGAATATGAAACCGGCGGCGGCGTGTTCCCTATTTGGTGTGGATGTTTTATAGATTCAATCATCTAGACTTCAATTGATTTAAACAATGTATCGAATGCAATTCTATCTCGTTAAGACATTAGACGTGTGTCGTGTTAAATTGGTGAAAGTATCAGTGAAAAAAAATGGGCAAGCAGCAATCTAAGGAAGAAACAGTAATTGTTCAGAATGCCGCGGGTGGAACCAATCAGGCATCTCATGAAGACCTTAGACTCCATGTAACATCGACCAACACTCTGCTATGCATCATTCTCGGAATCATCATATTGGGCTTATTGTATCTCATGTATAAAACCTACAAAAAATGCCACAAAAAATGGATAACAGCGGAAATTAACAGAGATATATTTAGGAGAGTATCTTTTCGGCGGCGTAATAATGCAGAGAGTCCTGCGCGTCCAAAATTGTATCCTAATGTGTAGTGAATATAATTCCTTATTATAACGAAAAGAAATATGAATATAATCAACATCTAAATGTACCTACCTATGTGACGAGAAGATGACAACACTTGTATTAACCATAGAATATGTATTGGAATTAATATATGACCGCATGAAATATTTTTGTGAAGAAAGAAATTTGAAGTATTTGAAGACAGAGATAGTATCGATAGATGACCATTTTTTCGTGCTAGAAAGTATTATAGAGTCGAGCCATACATCAGGAAAATATCGGATTAATCAGAAAATAACTAATGCCAGACGGAATTCGATTGCAGATGAAATACACGTTATTACAATTGGAGAATGCAATGAAGAAATTATGATTACTGGCATCGAATTATCGACATCATTATGGAAATTTAAGTGGACGGTACCGCGTCTGAACGGACATTAGAATAATCATAATAAAAAAGTGCAAGTGAAGTGTGGGAAATATATTAATCGCGTAACGCGTACGACGCGTATTCCGTGGACGAACTATTGTAAAACCGTATATTTTTATAATAACTTACTAAATATAGGTTATGTTATGTGTTACAGGTACTTCTTTATTTACTCTGTAATATTGGTAAGTGTCTTATTATTCTATGGCTTCTAGTTTAGAACGGTTTCAAACAGAATTAAAAACCATACGAACTTATTTAATTAAAATTGGCCCTAGCAGAAGGCGTGGTTCTATTTTAGTAACTAAACTATCTGAGGCTAATGATGTTTATGACCAATATAAAATTTGTTTATTACAAATAGATAAGCAAATAAAATCGGGTGTAATTGATAATACAAGCTGTTTGGCGGTAACTACTATTTGCGATAAGATTATAAAGCTATATAGTGACATTGTAACATTGTGTACAAAACAGGAAACCCTTATAATGGAGGACAACAATAATTTCGATTTGCGAACCGCTCTAACTTTGTTGCCAATTATGACAAACGAAGAATCGAATACTAAACAGTTAATTGACAATATTGGATATTACGATTCATTGTTGACCAAAAATGAGTGCAAACAAAAACTAATAAATTTTGTATTGAAAAGTCGATTGTCTCAAGCTGCGAAATTGAGGTTACAAACTAGTTATCTAACTGTCAAAGATTTAATATCAGATATGCAACGAGAATTGTTAACCAAAAAGGCAGCCACGGCTATTCAAACTAAGTTACAAGGATTTAAACAAAATGATTTGTCTATATCGGATTTTGGGAAGGAATTGACAGAATTATTTGTAGACTTGACGATCTCGCAAGCCGACGGAAATGCTCAATGTTATGACATTTTAAAACCTATTAATGAAAAATATGCAATCAAGCAATTTGCGGACGGTTTACGGAATCGTAGGCTTAGCACAGTAATTTCAGCCAGGAACTACACCACTTTGAAGGACGCTATTCAAGCAGCCCAAGATGAGGAAACGTCTACTGTACCGACCCCCGGGCACATAATGGGTATGTATAGGCCAAATTATTTCAATTCCAACAACAGGGGCCGACGCAGTGGGTTCAGAGGCAGCCTAAGTTTTAACAGCAACAGAGCTTCTTCACAAAGAGCTCGAGGATACCACCATCGAGGCACCCCTCACCAGTTTCCAGCTAGAGGTTATGCGTTCCGAGGACGAACAAATCGAGGAGGTACGTTTTATAACAGTAGAGGACGTGCATTGACACATAGACAACATAACATAAATTTTTTCAATAACACAGAACGACAACCACAAAATTCAGAAAATGAACCAGATACGTTTTTTCGTGACTAATAATGATGAACCTTATATTCTGGCTAGCAATAGCAACTGTTATGTAAACATATGCTCATCCGTAAGTGGTCAACATTATTCATTCCTAGTTGACTCAGGCGCGTCTCTATCTGCATGGAAACTTAGTCATGCCATGCAATTTAATATTCCAATCCATAAAGAAAGCGTGATCATAAATGGACTCGGTGGCAAAGTGCACGCAATTGGGTATGTTTATTTAACTTTACGTTTAGGGGATCAATTGGTTAGTCACAAGTTTTATGTTTTTAAAACATTACCAATTAAGTCTAATGGAATTCTCGGTCGTGACTTCTTAAATAAGTTTAAAGCGCAGTTGGACTTCAATACAAATTTCTTAGCTTTACACATAAAACCGAACGGAAAAGTGTGTTTTCCCTTTATCAGTTCGATAGTTAATAGTTTTGACATTCCCGCACGGTGTGAGTCTATACATTATATTGAAACGGAATTGAATGAAGACTGTGTAGTATGTTCGGCTGAAATTCAGGACGGTGTTTATTTAGCAGGCTCAATAGCATCTCCTGTTAATGGCGTTATTCCGGTAAAAATACTGAATGTAACGGAAAATAAATTGACATTAACAAAATTAAATCCAAAAATACACACTCTGCAAGAATATAATGTTTGCGTTTATGACAAGTTGGAGAAAAGTTCAGAGTGTTCAGACAGAGTTAAAGAATTATTTTCAAAATTACAATTAAGCCATTTAAAAGGTGAAGAACGGAAGACGATTGAGAGTGTATGCGCTAAATATGCAGATATTTTTTACCTGTCTGGAGATAAAATTAGTACAACTGATATATATACACATTCTATAACTCTGAAACCGAACACAAGCCCAGTTTTCACTAAACAATATAGATTACCGTTCACCCAAAAATCAGAAATAAAACGACAAATAGATAAAATGTTAGAGGAAGGTGTTATAGAAAATAGCAAAAGCGACTGGTCTAGTCCTGTGCTACTTGTACCTAAAAAATTAGATTCGTCAGGTGAGAAAAAGTGGCGATTAGTTATTGACTATCGAAAACTCAACAATTGTATAGAAGATGATAAATATCCATTACCTGATATAAGTGAAATTTTGGAATCATTAAATGGCAGCGTTTATTTCACACATTTAGATTTACATCAAGGCTATTATAACATTCAATTAAATAAAGACAGTAGAAAATTAACAGCATTCTGTTCAGGCCAATACCAAATGACCAGAATGCCTATGGGTTTGAAAACAAGTCCAAGTTCATTTTCGCGTATGATAAATATAGCAATGGCAGGTTTAAATTATGATAAATGTCTTGTCTATCTTGACGATCTTGTTGTTTTTGGACGAAATTTAGAAACGCATAATAAAAATTTACAAGAAGTTTTTGAAAGATTACGACAGGTTAATTTAAAATTAAATCCTTTAAAATGTGATTTTCTAAAAAAACAAATATTATATTTAGGTCACATCATATCTGAGGAAGGTATATTACCCGATCCCGAAAAAATTAAAATAGTAAAAAATTACCCATGTCCAAAAAATACAGATGAAGTAAAAAGATTTGTAGCTTTTACCAATTATTACAGAAAATTCATTCCAAAATTTGCAGAAATCGCACATCCATTAAATACACTCTGTAGGAAAAATGTAAATTTTAATTGGAACGAAAGTTGCCAAAATTCATTTGAAAGGCTTAAAGCGTGCATAGTACAACCCCCAATATTAGATTACCCTGATTTTTCTGAAAGCAATAAATTCATACTTCAAACTGACGCATCTAATTATGCTATCGGCGCAATATTGACAAATAATAATAATAAACCCATAGCATTCGCTAGTAGGACATTAAATAAAGCTGAATGTAATTATCCAGTAATAGAGAAGGAACTATTAGCTATTGTATGGGCGGTTAAACATTTTCATGTATATTTGTATGGGAGAAGTTTTACAATTAAAACCGATCATAAACCTTTGGTTTATCTGTTTAACATGAGAGACCCTTCTAGCCGTCTTATGAAATTTAGACTTGCGTTAGAAGAATATAATTTTGAAGTCGAGTACGTGCAAGGATCGAACAATGCAGCTGCAGATGCCTTGTCTCGAATCCGCATGACATCAGATGAATTAAAGGAAATGCACGAGAGTGTATTATGTGTGACAACGCGAGCACAAGCTAAAAAATTAAACATGAAAGATTATTCGTCGGATGATATGGTGCAAACTGACTTGAGGCCTGATCAACCAAAAGTCGTAAGTACACATATCAAATCACCGGAATCAATTGAATTAACATTCATTGAACAAAAACGATATAAGTTGTTACAAAAACAAGGTTTCATTAGTAAAGAAACTAAATCATTATGTTATGTACCAACGAACAAAATAATGTACATAAAATATTTCGACTCTGAATCGCAAGTGACGCGATGCGAATTTGTGACAGAGCTGAACAAAATATGTAAAAGCGAAAACATAAATGAAATATATATAATAAAAAATAATGAGAATAAACTCTTTATAAATAAATTGACAAATGAGATGAAAAACTTAAAGAATGAATTCAAACCAAGAGTCAATATTTTGAATAATATTGAAAGAGTAGAAAATAAAGATGACAGACGTGTCATATTGAATGACTTCCATCTCTTACCTAGTAGTGGCCATGCTGGTATGAGAAGGATGTCAAATAACATTAAAAAATATTATTATTGGCCAGGGTTAGACGATGATGTGAAAAAATTCGTTCAACGATGCGAAAAATGCCAAAAACAAAAATATTCAAAACCTATAAAGGAACGTATGGTTATTATTACGACGGCCAATACAGCATTCGAAAAAATATATTTAGACCTTGTAGGACCTTTAGATACTGACGAAAACAATTATTCATACATACTCACAATACAGTGTGAACTAACAAAGTACATTGAAGCCTATCCTTTAATATCTAAAAAGGCAGAAGAAGTAGCAAAAACATTAGTTAATAACTTTATTCTCAGATATGGCGTGCCATCGGAGATAGCTACTGACAGGGGAAAGGAGTTTACATCAACAATTTTCCAAGAGGTATGTAAATTACTAAAAATTAAACAACTTAACTCAGCTGCATAACATCACCAGTCCATAGGCGCACTAGAGGTAACCCATAAACATTTAAAGTCATTCCTTCGAATCCAAACAGATAACCATTCCGAAACTTGGAGCACTTGGCTACCCTTTTGGTGTTTTGCCTATAATACGACCGTTCATTCTGAAACGAAATTTACTCCTTTCGAGTTAGTTTTTGGAAAATTGTGTTCACTTCCAAATAATTTGTGTAAAATTGTAGAGCCATTATATAATTTCAATGACTACCCATATGAGTTAAAGTATCGTTTACAAATTAGTCAAAGACAAGCTAAGGAAAATTTAGTTAACAGTAAAATTAAGCGAAAAATAGAATATGATAAGTATATTAATCCAATTACATATAAGGTAAATGATTTAATTCTAGTTAAAAATGAAGAAGGTAGTAAAATGGACACATTGTATTCAGGTCCATATAAGGTAATAAAAGATATATCACCAAATGTGAAAATAATGAAAAATGGAAAAGTTGATATTGTTCACAAGAATAGAACAAAACTGTATCATGGTAATCTGTAATTAAAGCTAAACTTAATTTTATAGACAGGTACATTTAGACTAATTTAGATTAGTATGTAGTAACAAAAAAAAAAAAAAAAAACTATGTAACCGCATTATATTATAATATTGTTTAAAACGTATCAACAGTGGCTGCAAGTTGTCTTTGATTACTTGTGGCTCTGCCCACCCCATTTGGGATTACGGGCGTGAGTTTATGTATGTATGTATGTATTGTTTAAAAAAAAATAATTCTATTATTATTATTTTTTTAAAAAAAGGATGGAAGATGTAGTGAGATAAGTTATAGTATACCTACTATGTATAAGGTACAAACTGTAATCTTTTATAATAAGAAATATATGATCAGTCTAAAACTAGCATTCACTGGTCACTCATCTCCTCGATCAGTCCGATAGTACAAAACGAAAAGTTACAATAGCAGTTGATCATACAGAGTTTTGATACAAATAGTGATTCTCTGTCCCCCAAACTAGGAAAATCTGTATTTTGGGGGGTCAGCGAGTCCGGAAAGTTTTAGTGCTAAGGTACAGACCAAGGCTTATTATAATAATTATAAAATATAGCAGCATACGGAGTAAGAAACGGTAATATGTTTAGTCTGTGTTATTACTGCGTGTATAGTGTGTGTGTGTGTGTGCGTGCGTGTGTGTGTGTGTGCGTGTGTGCGTGTGTGCGTGCGTGCGTGCGTGCGTGCGTGCGTGCGTCCGTGCGTCCGTGCGTCCGTGCGTCCGTGCGTCCGTGCGTCCGTGCGTCCGTGCGTCCGTGCGTCCGTGCGTCCGTGCGTCCGTGCGTCCGTGCGTCCGTGCGTCCGTGCGTCCGTGCGTCCGTGCGTCCGTGCGTCCGTGCGTCCGTGCGTCCGTGCGTCCGTGCGTCCGTGCGTCCGTGCGTCCGTGCGTCCGTGCGTCCGTGCGTCCGTGCGTCCGTGCGTCCGTGCGTCCGTGCGTCCGTGCGTCCGTGCGTCCGTGCGTCCGTGCGTCCGTGCGTCCGTGCGTCCGTGCGTCCGTGCGTCCGTGCGTCTGTGTGCGTGCGTGCGTGCGTGCGTGCGTGCGTGCGTGCGTGCGTGCGTGCGTGCGTGCGTGCGTGCGTGCGTGCATGCGTGCGTGTGTGTGTGTGTGTGTGTGTAAAAACGTGATATTTAGTCACCAATGCAGCCCAACGTCGTATATGGACTTGGGATCGGAAAGGTATTATTATACGCTAGCCACTGCATTGGTGTAAATGTATGCGTATGTGGGTGGTTATGTGTACAAGTAGTGCCGATAGGAATACCCAATGAAAATATTTGGCCGGGGCTAACATGAAAAGGATATCTCCTAAATATAGGTAATTAAACAATTAAGAAACTATTGGACAGTAGTCAATAGCTTTTCAGTGTCCATATAGTTTAAGGTTAGGAGGTAATGTTGCACCTTATTTTTAAGTTCATATTTGTTGAGAGAATGCATGTTGTCGATAGTTTTATTAAGCTTATTGTACACCACAGAACTTGCAACTTTGAACTGTTTGGTAGCAAAATTTGTCCTATTTGAAACTGTTGGGCAGATGTCACGAATGGTGCGTTTGTTAGGATCGCGAGATGCGGGGACTTCTGGATGTTTACGCAATATGGAGCGCAGAAAGTAAATCTGCCTAACCGTAAGCACCTTGGCCAACTGATACAATTCAACAGTGGGGTATCTAGAATGTTTAAAGAACATTACTTTTAGTATGGCTCGCTGAGCCCGTTCTACAGTAGTCATGAACGTTTTAGCAGCAGCACCCCAGGCGCGGATGCAGTACGACAGAATCGACTGACAAAGTGAAAGATATACTACACCAAGAGTGTCAGCATCAGCGGAGTGACGTAATGATCTAAAGATATAGATAAGTCGTCTACATCTTGATGATAAGTTTTCTATTTGAGGTTTCCAATTTAGACATTCATCCAAAGTAACACCAAGATATTTTACCTTATTGGCTCTGTCTAAAGGGAGACAGGAGCATGCGGTCGTTAACGTGGAACAACTGTGTATTTTTAAGTCAAACAGTGAGGATGGGCGAGTTCTTGGTCCTATATGAAAAGGAAGATACGTCGTTTTGGCTATGTTTAACGTGAGGCGATTTATAGATAGCCAGTTGCTAACAATTCGGAGAGCAGTTTCAGCATTAGATCGTACTGCATCCCAGCCCGGGCCAGAAATAAGTAAAGCGGTATCATCTGCGTAAGTAAATATTCTGCAGTTAGGGATGGAGAGCCGGCATAACTGATTGATATACAGCAAGAAGAGTGTGGGCCCCAGAATAGAGCCCTGGGGAACACCATATGTTATTGGCAACGATTGACTTAGAATTCCACCTACCCTGACGCGTTGATTGCGATTTACAAGATAGTCTTGGAATATTTTATACGCTACGCCTCGAACACCGCATTCCTCGAGTTTCGAAAGAAAGATGGGAACATGGACAGTGTCAAAGGCCTTGGACAAATCTAAGAAAATTCCAAGGCATCTCCTATTATTATCTAGATCCTCTACTACCGCACCAGCTAAATCTGTTACAGCATCTTCCGAACTGACACCAGAACGGAAACCGTATTGCGTGTCAGCAATTGTTTTGTAGGCATTAAGAAACTGTACAAGCCTGAGATTCAGCACTTTTTCGAGGACCTTTGATAACACAGGCAGGACCGATATGGGTCTGTAGTTATACAGGAAAGATTCCGGTGGACATGGATCTGTTACAAACATGTGTTATGACAGGAACAAGTACATCCTTGGATTCCTTTAGGGTTGTCGCAGAGATATTGTCGATACCCGAGGCGCAATCTGATCGTAGTGCAAGAATAATTGATTCAATCTCTGCATGGTCCGTTTCAAGCAATACCAATGACTCCCCATGGGCGCTTGATCTTAAGGTGGTTCGATTTCCATACTAGTTTATTTATTCAGATATGGGCACACGCCACTTAATTTTACATTGAAACTTATTTCAATGGCATTTATTTTTGTATATATTTGCGTGAAATTGCTTTTCAACAGAAAATACTGTTAAATCATCGTAAAAACGAGATCAATATTTGTTTAAAATTTGTTAATGTATTAGTGAACGGTTACAGTGTCATACGCTTCGGAATATCCATTAGTGTGCATAGCTACGTTGTCAGTTCGCTGAAAATGCGACGTTGCCGCTCTTGCTCGTGTGTGAAACGGTGTGTCACTTGCCCTCTCCCTTCGTTAAAGAAGCGTTCATAAATTACGTTCACCCGAACGTTTTATAATAACAGTATTTCTGCTGCCAGATGATCGAACAACCCGCTCATATGAATCGGTAAGGTTATACGTCGAAATGAATCTTTTCGATTCTGAATGCGACCATAACCTAACCTGTTCCGGCTTTTCGGCGGGAAACGGGAACGGGACAGTTGCTTTCTTCATTGAGTAATCTAAATAATTAATACGAAGTGGTGTTTTGTGGTTAATGATCGCATTAAGTTAGTTGGAAGACATTCGCAAGTGTTATTATATTGGAGTATTCAATAAACAAAGTGTATCTGCCTATTTTCGCTTCGTGCCGGGAAGCCGCTTCATAACTCAAAAGTTTATGCGGACTTTTGAGTTAATTCGTTTGGGGTTCGGAGTAGGAGTCTACTCCGAGGGTGGGGGCTTAGGTTTCATCATCATCACCTTTCATCATTTCATTAATCATCAAGAAAAAAATACGTCAGACATGGCTGTATGGGCATAGTTCCCTTTGCCTTACCCTTCGGGAAAAACCAAAACAAAAAAAAAACTAACCTGTTCCTGTCATGTCATGTCATTCGTTTCTTTTCCACTTCCAGTTTATATTGTAATGGTTATTTGTTTTATTAAATAATTTATTCATCGAGTTTTGTGAAACTTGTGGGGCCGGGCGGATTAAAATATGGAACCTCAAACTAGTCGCAAAGACTACTTAAACCACCAGTATTCTGGCCCCCGGAAAAATCGAAAACGAAGCCAAGCACAAATGAAACGTTATCATGGAGAAATAAAAAGGTAAGTGCAATGCAGTGATCACTTGTGCAGTACAGTGAAGTGCTTGTGCTTGTATTGTGCTGAATAAGATACGAGCGCTTGGAGCACGCGTCGTGACCGTGCTTTACGTAACGCACGACCTTAGATTTTTGAAAATTGTACATCTCTTCGTTACTTTTACAGCCGTAGCGACGTATGGTGCAAGAAAAAAAAACTAAATGACGAAAACGACGTGCCTTCAAACAAATCTGTGTAAGGGAAAAACTTAACTTTATTTTTTATATTTTATAAGTATTTTTAACATTTTCTCTTTTGTGACTTTCACTCTATTAATTTTAGAGCAAATAATACTCTCAAAACCTACAGTGGAAGTAAAAAAAAAAATCTTGTGGAAGCAAATTTTACTGACACTCAGCAAAGAACTGAGAAAGAGCCCCCCCGATCAAAACCTTTGGAGGTAAATTGGCCACTGATTGATCCCACTGTTAAAAGCCACGAGTTAACTGTGGAATATGCACCAGATAGTTTGGGTAGTCTGTCTGGTAACAGGTTTGTTGATCTACCACATGTCCTTATGTGGGCTTTCAAACTTGAGAGACACCGTTCGCAATGTGGTGGTAGCAGCATAGTCTTTGTTGAGGAGTTTAGAAATGGTTTCAACAGTATGTTTACTTTCCAATGCAGTATGTGTGAGAAACAATTTAGATACTGCAATGAAAAAGATGAAAATCTTAACAAAGCGTTTGTTTGGGGGACATTAACAGCTGGAAGCTATTATGCACAGGCTGCACACATCACCAACTTGATGTATATACCTACAATATCAGCTTCCAAATTCCGAGAGACAGAAAAATTATTAGGTGAAGTTTGGAAAGATGAACTAACTTAGGAGATCCAAAAAAATGGAGAAAGAGAAAAGGCTATTGCTATGCAAAAAAATAATGTAGATGCAAATGGTATTCCATACATAACAGTGTATGTGGATGGAGGCTGGCCTAAACGATCATATGGTCATGATTATAGCTCTCCATCAGGCATGGTAAGTTTGTTTCTGAAAATATAGATATTTTGTAAGTATAACAGCTATAAAGTTTGTTACTAATATCTTTTGTTTATCCAGTAAATTCTGTTTGTAAGCATTATTTATAAAATTTAATTTTTTTAGGCCTGCATTATTGGAAAAGAGACCAAGAAATGCTTATTCTTAGGCATAAAAAACAAATATTGTTACCACTGTCACATTTATGAAAAAAAAAAGAAGAACAAGTTTCGGAGCATATGTGTTTCAAGAACTACGAAGGACCATCTACGGGAATGGAGGCGGACATCCTAGTAGAAGGGTTTGAGAGGAGTCAAAAGATGCATGGTGTAAAATATTTAATATTTATAGGAGATGGAGATTCATCTGTGTATATGTTACCGGCCAAACCCGATTTTAGGCCAAACTAGTTTTGCCTAGGCTAAACTAGTTCATTCTATATGCGATCGGATAAACCGGTACAGACTAGGCCAAACTGGTCTGTCCTAAGGGTGATAGGAGGAACTAGTTTATCCTAGGAGGAACTAGTTGAGCCTAATAAAAATAAGTTCACTTCAGGATAAACTAGTCTGGCCTAGGAGAAACTGGTTGGGCCTTCTATGAATGGGTACACGTCAAGAAAGCTAGTTAGCTTAGCCTATTTTATGCTAACAGGGAATAATAAAATACCAGAAATACTAGTTATAAAATCAAGATGTATTTATCATTTGTAATTTGTAAATTATTAATTAGATAAGATTGTATTATTAATGTTTATCATTTAGAACAAAATAAATTTCACTTATTTTTGCATGCTGTACTCTGATGGCATTTGGAATTGCAGAGCACCTTCTTTTTCTTGCATTTGCACCTGTTTGTCAAGCAGTTCCTTATGCAGCTGCACCTTACGAATCCTTGCCCTGAACCAACTGAATGTTTAGTGGCTGCAGTCCTCAGAGATATTTCAGTATCTTGGTCAACCTCGCCTACGCTCAAAAATTTCTGACTGCAAATATCGAATTCAGTTCTGAAATAAAAAAAACAAATTAAAACTAATGTTTTTCAATCACCAGAAAAATATCGTAATATCGATATTAAATTATAAGTACACATATTTATATTAAGTATTATTAAAACGGGCTTTAAAAATACAGTGAGCAAAAAATCTGTACCTGCAGTATAATTTTTGCAATACACCATGTTTGGTGCCAATTTTGTAAAAGCCCTCATCGTTTCTCTGAAGAATAACCCCAATTATATTTCTGAGATCACCTCTGCCTTTGTCTACGTCTGGAATTGGTATAGTTACATTGTCTCCTATGTTGGCAGGTGGATGGGATTTGTCAGAAGAAGCTTTCATTCTTTTTGCTTGCTTTTCAAGATTTTCTGCCGCACTTCTTCTAGCATCTTTAATGTTTTGTGTGTCAATTTCCACAACGCCGCCATCGCCATCTTCACTCTGGTTACATTCCGAATCATCTTCGATAACTTGTCTAAGGTCATCCTCGTCCTGAATATCTTTTAGTATATCTTGCGGTAACGACGATGTCGAAAGGCCTACTCTAGGCTCTATCCCGAATAAGGCCTTGTAAGGTGATTGCTTTATTCCCGAGTGAAAGGCACGGTTTTTCATAAATTGGACATATCTTAAACCCTCCGACCATTTCGTTGAATTGTTGTCCTTCAGCCAGGAACTTATCATGTTCTCTATATCTTGATTAGCGCGTTCAACGGAACCCTGACTTTGACTGTGCCTTGGTTTTCCATGCACAATTTTAAGTTCTGGCCAAAGAGTTGCGAGCTCACTAATCACGTTATTGACAAATTCTCTACCATTGTCGGATTGGAGAATACATGGTGCTCCTATGGTCAGAAATATATCATTCAGGTGGTAGGCCACTTCTGCCGCTCTCTTAGATGTTAACGCACGCAGAAGAACAAATTTTGTTAAATGGTCTTGGTAAACCATAATAAATTTGAATTGTTCGTCTGGTTGTGTCTGAAAATCGATCAAATCCACTTGACATCTGCTATTCATTTCAGTGTGAAGAATCGGCTTAGAAACTAGTCCTCTCTTCTTTTTTGTCTTTTTTTGTTGACATACATCACACATTGATAAATAGAGGCTTATCATTTCTTTTGTGATATTAGCATACTTTTTTGATGTCTCGGCTAACATTCTGTCACGTCCGCCGTGTCCAACCGCCACATGAGCTGCGTCAATCACATCATAAAGCTCATCAGCCTGTAGGTAGTATTTTATATTCCCATCCCTCCGTGCTATTAGTTTTTTTACGTCTCCTATTTTTAGCACACCAAATCGTTTTAGTCGTCTTTGTTGTAAGGGTGTCCTTATTTCCGACTTCTCAGCATCTTCCACTTGTTCAACCAGTTCCGAATATTTATCTGATTATAACACATTATAATGAGAAGACTTTCTTGTTTCACTTTCCAAAATTTCTGCTAAAAACTTTTCTCTCCACATTTTTTGATCTGCTTGTCTACTAGATGTAGAAGGCTCATCCATGATAACATAAAACAAAACCGAAAAAATATACAAAACACGAGTATCACCTAACGCTTCCTCAATTCAAAGCAGAATGAGCGTAACTGGGCAAGCGACGACGGTGGGGGACGCGCGGGGCGTGAGAAATACGATCGGGGGATTTCCCGAATATACAAAACGGTGGGGGACGCGCGGGGCGTGAGAAATACGATCGGGGGATTCCCCGAATATACAAAACTTTACACGTACCGGGGACCTACTCGCTTAAAGTCGGCGCAGTAATTACCTGGACTAGAATCACAGTTATGTTTTAAGCAAAAAACGACTTTACTACCGAACAATCAAAGCTTATTTTGCCATAATTATGGCTCGACAATGAACACAACGCATAATACACTTTGTGTCTCGTTCGTAAAGACTACTTTAGCTTAAAACATAACTGTCATTCTAGTCCAGGTAAATACGGCGCCGACTTTAAACATTTCTCACTAGGAAATATTAGTATAGACTAGGCCAGACTAGTTTATCCTGAAGTGAACTTATTTTTATTAGGCTCAACTAGTTCCTCCTAGGATAAACTAGTTTCTCCTATCACCCTTGGGACAGACCAGTTTGGCCTAGTCTGTACCGGTTTATCCGATCGCACATAGGATGAACTAGTTTAGCCTAGGCAAAACTAGTTTGGCCTAAAATCGGGTTTGGCCGGTAACATATGCACAATTAAGAGAAAAGGTTTCATATGGGACCCAAATAAAAAAAAATGAATGTAAAAACCATGTGATTAAGAATTACACTGGAGCATTGTACAAGGTAAAATACCAATGAAAATAAAATACAATCATTCTGCCTTACCAATTTCTCATAAGTTTTTTAATCTTAGTGCACTTAGTTCGAAACACAGTCAATAATAACCTTCAATCTCAGTAGATCCATTCTCCAGATCCATCATAGATCTAGTGTGAATTTTTTTTCTTAGTAGATCTATTTTATGTTAAACTTGATCTAATGATAAATTAATTGACCATGTAAACTTTTTATTTACTAAGGTATGCATGTATGCATGCTAGATTGAAATCATCTATCTTACGCGCTTTAGATTTTTTCATACAAATGCCTTTTCCCAATAACTCCCGTTTCCGTGGGAATTTTGCAATATCCTGTTGCAACTAAGCTTTAAGTTTACAAAGGTACCTGCATGCCGTTTAGGCTGTTCGTTGATATGTCAGCTAGTTAGTCAGTCAGTTTCTCCTTTTATATATTTAGATAACCTTTTATTTCAGATTATAGGAAATACAAAGTTACCATTATTTGGCCGGAAGATTCTCAAGCCAAAATTACAAAAACTTACAGCGGTTTCAAGAAAGATAATTATGGAAGCTGATCATAATTCAATGAGAGAGGATCTCAAAAATGGCCCATCTCATGTATTTGGCTGCCACCAAGATTGTAAGGCATATTATTGTCGATTCTGCCAGAACAGTGATGAAAAAGACACAAATTCTTTAGACGACCTTAAAACTAAGGCACCTGCAGTTTGGGCCCACATTTGTGCAGCAAACGAGGCAGTCATGTCAAAATGCCATCGACTATCAAACAACACAACAAATGTTGTTGAAAATTTCATGAGTGTTGTCAGCAAATTTGTCTGCGGGAAAAGATTGAGTCTGTACAAGGGTGGCTCATATCAGCGAAGAGTATATATTGCTGGTAAGAATATGTAATGTAATTATTGCATTTGTTCAATTCATTTTCTATATTATTCACAGTATATATATTTATTTATATACATACTTTATCCACACACAATATTTTTTATACTCACATAATATTATACGCCTTCAAGGCACTATGGGATAAAAGACTTAGAAATTTTTTAAGGATATTTTTTATAACAGGTCTCTCGCACTCTCGTGGTCAGAAATGGCACACAAATGCTTGGAAGAAACATATAAGAAGTAGCCCTGGACAAACTTTTAAAAAGTACATTGCCCAATCGGAAAAGTCCAAGGAAAGGCGCAAAAAATACATTCGCAGGCGACTTTTTGCGCCTAAACCCAAAACTGACCACAATTATGGTCCAAACGCCAAAGATGTAGATGAGTCAGTTTTAGGGAAAGATCTAAAGGAAGCGTGTCTTCTAAAACTGAAAGACTTCGAAACGACAATAGATCAAATAAAATATATTGAAAGTGCAACAATTGGACAACACGATAATGATGTCTACACTACATATAGATGCGACAGGCTTACCGCTAGTCAGTTCGGAATGGTAAATTCAATTATTAGTATAAATACTTTCCCATGTGGAGCAGAGTAAGAGTTAAAAAAAAAACTATGATTTATGTAATTTTAACTTTGTTGCAGATATGCAAGCGAAAATCTACAACACCATGCCATAACCAAGTGAAGAGTGTTTTATATAAAAACAATATCTTGACCAATGACATGGCCTACGGCCAAAACCATGAATCAGTGGCCAGAACCTTGTTCATAGAAAAAATGAACAAAGCCGTACGGCCTGCTGGGTTATATATTGATGAAGAATTTGGTTTTCTTGGAGCTAGCCCAGATGGTATGTGATACTATATGATATTACCTACATATGCCTTCACGTATACATTATTAATGTGTCCATAGTTATCTATATGATAGTATTATTTATATGATTTTATGTATTTCAGGAGTAATAGAAGAAGAAAAAAAATGTTTTCCTTCATTGGCTCGCAACAATCAAGACATTTTTTCTGCGGCCAAAGATCGTAAAAACTTTCCCCTTTTGGTTGATGACACTGGTGCATTACAAATAAATAAAAAACACAACTATTACTATCAGGTATATTGTAATTATTATAGCAGATATAATACTGCTTGTAATAATATAATATTTTTTACAAAAACGGGTGTTCTGATTGCAGATCCAGGGTCAACTGCGGGTTTCAAAAATGATGAAATGTTACTTCATTGGCTATGTTTCTCCAAGTTTTGACATCACAGTGTTGGAAGTACAGCGTGACGAAAATTTCATTAAAAATATGATGCCAAAATTAGTAACATTTTATAAAAATTGTATTTTGCCAGAGGTAGTACTTCGAAGAGTAACAAAAAAACAAAAATGTATTGATATTTCAATTATGTGGTAGCAATTATTTTATTACTACTTAGTGAACAAGCGCGCTGTTTGCTTTGCATTGTATAAAGTAGTGACAATCAGAAAGAGATAAATATTATATCCTAATCTGAATAAACGAAATCTGAATCTTACTTCAAATATCAATAATTTTCGTTAGCCTGTTTGATATAGCCGTTTGTAAATAAATAACATAAAATAACAATATAACTTACTGCAAACTTAACTGGTTTTCTTTTTATATGTACTTACTTATCAGGAAAAATATGAAATAAAATCAAATATTTTAACAGCAATTTCTAGCAAAAACTAAGCAGGATAAATGGGAAAAAAATGTTACAATAAAAAAAAAGTAATAATAAAGCGAGGTTGGAACCCTAGTATCCAGCCAGACCCATCTCATATAGAATCCTGTTATTCATCCAACTAGACTATTCCGTTGACGTTTAAACTGGCGAAATTAGTAATTGGTTTCGTAAACAAACATAACTATCAATGTGTGTGTGAGATGTTCGGCTTTTGGTGGTAACTTTTATTTATTCAAATAAAAGTATTACGTGAACTGCAACTCAATTGAAATTTAGTTAAATCATGACAAATATTACGCTATTACCGGCAAACGTATAACTTTGAAACAATATTGTGTATAAAATCCAAAAATAAATAATTATGTCAAATTAAGGCACCAACGCCATCTATTGACGCTTGAGCGCCTAGCTAACCGTATCGAACCACCTTAAGAAAGGCTTGAACAGGTTGTCTCCACTGTTGACGATGTTTGAGCCAAGCTTTTCGCCAATATCAACAAAGAATTTGTTCACCAGATTCAATGACGATTCGTTCGTATCTGAGATTTTTAATAAATCATAAGGTGGTGTAATATCCTTTGACATGTTGCTTATTTTTTTGATTGCCCGCCATGTAGCTTTTGTATTATTTTTAGCGAGTAACAGCTCATTTTTCTCATGCACTCTTTTAAGTTTCTTTAAGAGATTGTTACAAAAGTTTCTGTAACGAGTATAAGTTAGTTTGAGGACTGGATTATCAGGAGCCCGCTTAACTTTTTTATGTAGTTTATCGCGGTTTCTGATACATCTAATTAAACCCGGAGTTATCCAAGGCTTAATATTGCGCTTATTTCTAGGCACTTTGATAACACGAGTATGTTTAGCTACTATATTAGTCAGCAAGGAAACTAAGAGATCCGCGGCGACGTTCGCGTCTTTAATGAAAAGTATCTGAGAGAAATCATACGAGTCTATTTCTGCTTTTATGGCAGCCTGGTCAAACCATGTTGACATAGATGGAGGTCTATGGGTAGTTTTTTTATAGTTGATACTTAATAAAGTAGGTAGGTGATCGGTAATAACTGTCTGAAGTACACAAGTGATAGCGGGTAGTTTTGATTTTAATAATACGTGATCATAACATTTTTCTAATCTCGTACAGAACTGATGTGCTGGAAGAAGTCCATGGGAGACGGTAAGAGTTAGGTACTCATTAGAACGACCATCTTCATTGTTAGGCCTTATGTCTATGTTGAGGTCACCTACAAGCGTAATATTTTCAAATTTAGATAGTGATTTTAAAACTTCATCTAAGCTACGGTTGAAAGATTCAGTATGGGACTTTAAATTGAAAGATGGAGAGATAAATTGCCACAACCGCCGTGTTATCTTTTATTATACAGGTCAAACAATTTGCGTGCTCAAATATCGGCTCTTGAATGACATGGGTTAAGTTAGATTTTATATAAATAATTACTCCATCGTTTTGAATGGGATTATTTTTTGTGCTGTGAGCTATGTATCCATCTAGGGAGGGAATGTTGACCGATGGATCCTTAATTCGACATTCCGTTAAGATTACAAGGTCACATTCAAAATTAAATTGTTGTAGCAAAATACAGAGCTGATCAAATTTTTTATTAACACTGCGGATATTTAATTGGAATATCTTAAGTGTGTGTGAAGCTGGTCCTAGAATTTGTTCGCAGTCTGTCGGTATACACTCATAAGCGGACGATACTTTTAGATTATCCAGTTCTGAGTTAATATAACTGAAGGAAGTCATTTTTTAAAAAAGGATGGAAGCGTACAGTTACTTTGCCCAGTGATAATGAGCTGAGTTAGAAGCTGAGCGAGAAGGGAAATGTCTACTTCATTGTATCGACGAGACTGGTTCGTGTATCTGAAGTATTGGTTTAAGTCAAAATTTACTACTACAGTAAGTTGAGATCGACGAAAAGTGTATAGTAGAGAGATGTATAGTTCGGTATGTATAATGGAGGATGTGTGTGTAGTGTCAGAGTAATATTGAGTGTAGTTTATGTTTGAGAAATGTGGTAAAATTGTGTTAAAACTATTGACGCACTCGTGGCGATAGATTAGCGGTAATAGCATTAGTAACAATATAGGTTTAACAATGTGTATGAAATATTTAGGTACAGTAATATAAGTATAAGTTATGCTAGAGTAATAAACACTTAGAAATATTAAATCTAGTCAAATATTCTTTAGCATGTCCAACAGTGTTTTTTCTGATTTAACAAATATTATCTTTGCATTCGGTTCCTTTCTCAAAAATATATTTCCATTGGAGGTCCAGCAGAAGTCGTAGTTGTTGGCTTTGGCAAAATCACGCGTCTTGAACAGGAGTTTTTTAGTTTGTAGAGGAAGGTATTCTGCGACATATATGGGGGTACGTGCCCCGGGAAAACCGATAGTCTCCGTGTTCAATTTTTCAGGGTTCGGAAGCTTCTTGTTGTATGCCGCACAGGAGGAGACAAAACTATTCTTGTCATTTACACGGGTGAATTCAGCAACTACAGCTCTGATTGTTCCTGGTTTTGACGGAAGACGACGCACATCTCTCAAGTCGGCCTGGGTAATTTTGATGCCAACGGTGGATCCTATCTTTGTGATGACCGAAACAAGGTCGTCGAGTGATTCATTATCTTTTTGTGGTACATTTCTAATTTCCACGCAGGCACTACGTGAGCACTGCTCTAAGTCTTTAATTTTATTCTCGAGAATTCCAACGTAATTAGTCAGCGCTGAGCGCTCCCTTTCCATTACATCGATTTTATTATTGACGTCCTCATATTGGAGGTTAATAAAGTTCATTGATTTTTCTACGTCTAGTGGAAAAAAAAATGTTCTATATTTGATAGTTTCGCCAGGCCGTAGGGTGTCTCCCTGATGCGGAGCAGATTTCAAAGATCGAGAAGTATTTCCATACTCTTAAAGACGTTCCGATCAAAACCCTCATACATAATTTTTATCCCAGAGGCATTTTCATGAAAAACTAAAAATTTGTATGGCGGCCATCTTGTTTTTCCGCCATTTTGTTTTTTTTTCACCAGCGATTGAATTTGACCAAGATTTAAATAGGTTTTGCGAAAAAAAATTGATCCAGGTATAATAGTTGCGCCAGACTGTAGGGTGTCTCCCTGATGCGGAGCAGTTTTCCAAGATCTGGAAGTTTTCCCATACTCACCGGGAGGTCCAGATCACATCCCCCATACATCATTTTTACCCCCCGACACTCCTTCTGGGAGAACAACCCTGTCAGTGAGTCAGTCAGTCAGTGAGTCAGTCAGTCAGTCAGTGGGTTTGCAGCTATATATAATATAACTACATTTCGCGTGGTTCGCTCGCAGCAAGCTGCTCGCGTGTCCTGGGTTAGTTCGAAGCTTTGTATGGCGGCCATTTTGTTTTTCTGCCATTTTTTTACCGCGATAGAATTTGACCAAGACTTGAATAGCTCTCGTGAAATCTAAAAAGTTCTAGATGCTATAGTTTTGCCAGGCCGTAGGGTGTCTCCCTGATGCGGAGCAGTTTTCCAAGATGACGTTCCGATCATCAATTTTACGTCTGAGACATTTTCTGGAAAAACAAAAATTTGTATGGCGGCCATCTTGTTTTTCGGCCATTTTGTTTTTTTTTTCACCGGCGATAAAATTTGACCAAGATTTAAATAGGTTTCGTGAAAACAGAAAAGTTCCAGGTGTGATACGTTTGCCAGGCCGTAGGGTGCCCCCTGATGCGGAGCAGTTTTCAAAGATGGCGTTCCGCTCACACCCCTATACATCATTTTTACACCCCAGACATTTTCCGGAAAAATCAATGTTTGTATGGCGGCCATCTTGTTTTTCCGCCATTTTGTTTTTTTTTTACCGGCGATAGAAATTGACCAAGACATAGATAGGTCCTGTGAAAATCAAAAAGTTCCAGGTGCGATAGTTTTCCCAGGCCGTAGGGTGCTGCCCTGATGCGGAGCAGTTTTTGAAGGTCGGGAAGTATTTCCATACTCAACATGCCATTTTGATCACACCCCTCTTACATCATATTCACCCCCGAGACATTTTCTGGAAAAACAAAATTTTGTATGGCGGCCATCTTGTTTTTCCGCCATTTTGATTTTTTATCACCAGCGATTGGATTTGACCAACAGTTAAGTAGGTTTAGTGAAAAAAAAAAATGTTCTATGTTTGATAGATTAGCCAGGCCATAGGGTGTCTCCCTGATGCGGAGCAGCTTTTGAAGATCGAAAAGTATTTCCATACTCAACAAGACGTTCCGATTGCAATCTCATACACAGTTTTTACCCGCGAGACATTTTCTGGAAAAACAAAACTTTGTATGGCGGCCATCTTGTTTTTCCGCCATTTTGTTTTTTTTTTCAACGACAATAGAATTTGACCAAGATTTAAATAGGTTTCATGAATGAAAAATTGGTTTAGGTACGATAGTTTTGCCAGGCCATAGGGTGCCGCTCTGATGCGGATCAGCTTTCCAAGATCGAGAAGTATTTCCATACTCCACAAGACGTTCCAATTTTGTAATATAATAGGGTTGTCCCTATACACAGTTATTTTCCCCGAAACATTTTCTAGAAAAACATTTTTTTGTATGGCGGCCATCTTGTTTTTCCGCCATTTTGATTTTTTTCCACACACTATAAAATTTGACCAAGATTTAAATAGGTTTTGTGAAAAAAGAATCATTCCAGGTGCGATAGTTTAGCCAGGCCGTAGGGTGTCTCCCTGATGCGGAGCAGTTTTCCGAGATCTGGAAGTTTTTCCATACTCACCGGGAGGCCCAATCACACCCCACATACATCATTTTCACCCCCCGACCCTCCTTCTGGGAGAACAATTATGTCAGTGAGTGAGTCAGTCAGTCAGTCAGTGGGTTTGTAGCTATATATATTATAATATAATAATAACTAGATGTCGCGTGGTTCGCTCGCAGCAAGCTGCTCGCGTGTCCTGTATTAGTTCGAAGCTTTGTATGGCGATAGAATTTGATAGGTCTCGTGAAATCAAAAAAGTTCTAGGTGCTATAGTTTTGCCAGGCCGTAGGGTGTCTACCTGATGCGGAGCAGTTTTCCAAGATGACGTTCCGATCACACCCTATACATCAATTTTACCTCTCAGACATTTTCTGGAAAAACAAAATTTTGTATGGCGGCCATCTTGTTTTTCCGCCATTTTGATATTTTACCACCAGAGAATAGATTTGACCAAGATTTAAATAGGTTTTGTGAAAAAACAATCGTTCCAGGTGCGATACTTTTGCCAGGCCGTAGGGTGTCTCCCTGATGCGGAGCAGTTTTTCAAGATCGAGAAAAATTTCCATAGTCAACGGGATGTTCCAATAACAACCCCATACACAGTTTTTACCAACGAGACATTTTCTGGAAAAACAAAATTTTGTATGGCGGCCATCTTGTTTTTCCGCCATTTTGTTTTTTTTTTCACCGGGAATTGGATTTGACCAAGATTTAAGTAGGTTTTGCGAAAAAAAAATTGATCCAGGTATAATAGTTGCGCCAGACTGTAGGGTGTCTCCCTGATGCGGAGCAGTTTTCCATGATCTGGAAGTTTTCCCATACTCACCGGGAGATCTTGATTACACCCCATATATATCATTTTTACCCCTCGAGGCTCCTTCTGGGAGAACAACTCTGTCAGTGAGTGAGTCAGTCAGTCAGTCAGTCAGTCAGTCAGTACATGGGTTTGTAGCTTTATATATTATAACTAGATGTCGCGTGGTTCGCTCGCAGCGAGCTGCTCGCGGGTCTTGTTTTCCCGCCATTTTTTTACCGCGATAGAATTTGACCAAGACTTGAATAGGTCTCGTGAAATCAAAAAGTTCTAGGTGCTATAGTTTTGCCAGGCCGTAGGGTGACCCCTGATGCGGAGCAGTTTTCCAAGATGACGTTCCGATCACACCCCAATACATCATTTTTACCTCTGAGACATTTTCTGGAAAAACAAAAATTTGTATGGCAGCCATCTTGTTTTTCGGCCTTTTTGTTTTTTTTTTTTTCACTGGCGATAAAATTTGACCAAGACTTTAATAGGCTTCGTGAAAACAAAAAAGTTCCAGGTGCGATAGTTTCGCCAGGCTGTAGGGTGTCTCCCTGATGCGGAGCAGCTTTCGAAGATCGAAAAGTATTTCCATACTCAACATGATGTTTCGATCATATTCCTCATACATCTTTTTGACCCCCGAGGTATTTTCGGGAAAAAACGAAAATTTCGTATGGCGGCCATCTTGTTTTTCCGCCATTTTGGTTTTTTTTCACCGGGGATTGAATTTGACCAAGATTTAAATAGGTTTCGTGAAAAAAATATTGCTCTAGGTTTTATAGTTTTGCCAGGCCGTAGGGTGTCTCCCTGATGCGGAGCAGATTTAGAAGATAGAGAAGTGTTTTCATACTCCACAAGACGTTCCGATTACATCTCCATACACAGTTTTTACTCCCGATGCATTTTCTGAAAAAACAAAATTTTGTATGGCGGCCATCTTGTTTTTCCGCCATTTTGATTTTTTTTCACCGGCCATAGGATTTGACTAAGAATTAAATAGGTTTTGTGAAAAAAGAATCGATCCAGGTGCGATAGTTTTGCCAGGCCGTAGGGTGTCTCCCTGATGCGGAGCAGATTTAGAAGATAGAGAAGTGTTTTCATACTCCACAAGACGTTCCGATTACATCTCCATACACAGTTTTTACTCCCGATGCATTTTCTGAAAAAACAAAATTTTGTATGGCGGCCATCTTGTTTTTCCGCCATTTTGATTTTTTTTCACCGGCCATAGGATTTGACTAAGAATTAAATAGGTTTTGTGAAAAAAGAATCGATCCAGGTGCGATAGTTTTGCCAGGCCGTAGGGTGTCTCCCTGATGCGGAGCAGTTTTCCAAGATCTGGAAGTTTTCCCATACTCACCGGGAGGTCCCGATCACTTTTCTTATACATTATTTTTACCCCCCGACGCTCCTTCTGGGAGAACAACCCTGTCAGTGAGTCAGTGAGTCAGTCAGTCAGTCAGTCAGTCAGTGGGTCTCCAGCTATATATAATATAATAATAATAATATAATAACTAGATGTCGCGTGGTTCGCTCGCAGCAAGCTGCTCGTGTGTCCTGTATTAGTTCGAAGCTTGGTATGGCGGCCATCTTGTTTTTCCGCCATTTTTTACCGCGATAGCATTTGACCAAGACTTAAATAGGTCTCGTGAAATCAAAAAGTTTTAGGTGCTATAGTTTTGCCAGGCCGTAGGACGTCTTCCGGATGAGGAGCAGTTTTCCAAGATGACGTTCCGATCACACCCCTATACATATTTTTTGTCCTTGAGGAATTTTCTAGAAAAACAAAATTTTGTATGGCGGCCATCTTGTTTTTCCGCCATTTTGTTTTTTTTTTTTCACCGGGTTAAAAATTTGACCAAGAATTAAATAGGTTTCGTGTAAACAAAAGCGGTCCAGATGCGATAGTTTCGCCAGGCCGTAGGGTGCCGGCCTGATGCGGAGCAGTTTTCAAAGATCGAGAAGTATATCCATACTCTTCAATATGTTTCGATCAAAACCCTCATACATAATTTTTATCCCAGAGGCATTTTCAGGAAAAACGAAAAATTTGTATGGCGGCCATCTTGTTTTTCCGCCATTTTGATTTTTTTTCACCGGTGATTGAATTTGACTAAAAATTAAATAGGTTTGGTGAAAAAAGAATCGTTCCAGGTGCGATAGTTTTCCCAGGCCGTAGGGTGCCGCCCTGATGCGAAACAGTTTTTGAAGGTCGGGAAGTATTTCCATACTAAATATGACATTTTGATCTCATCCCTCTTACATCACATTCACCCCGAGGCATTATCGAGAAAAACGAAAATTTTGTATGGCGGCCATCTTGTTTTTCCGCCATTTTGATTTTTTTTCACTGCCATTTGAATTTGACCAAGGTTTAAATATGTTTTGTGAAAAGCAAAAAGTTCTAGGTGCTATAGTTTTGCCAGGCCGTAGGTTGTCTCCCTGATGCGGAGCAGGTTTCGAAGATTGAGATCATTTTCCGTACTCGACAAGACGCTCCGATTACACTCCCATACATCATTTTGACCTTTTTTTTTTTTTTTTTTAATTTATTTATAAACAAAATTACATACATATACATTTTAATACTATCGCCAAACTACAACCGTAGTTTGTTGGCGTCGCGCTCATTCCCTAATTTTGTTTAAGTACCAGCATTTACAACAACTACCCTCCACCCACTAAAATCCTATAAATTGACTTATACTACACACTTTACCTACTAAACTTAACTACACTCATTATTTATTCCAACATATATTCCTTCAGTTTTTTCTTAAGACTACCAGTACATATAATTTTATTTTGTTCTAACAGAAATGGAATATTATTACATAACCTTGGTATTATATATTTTCTAGTCCTCTCTCCATAACAGTTTCTAGCAGGTGTCTGGACAAGTTTACCCTGTGCCTTGGATCTCGTATTAATATTATGATTTATTTTTATTTTATATTCCTCTTTATAATATGATTCTAACGCTATTAGGTACTGAACCTTTTTATCTATAGGCAATATTTTACAATATGAGAATAGTTTATTATAGTCCTCTTTATATTTATCTTTGGTCTTTATGTTTACAATTTTCTTGAGGAACCTAATTTGTATATTTTTAATTTTATCTAGGTAAGTTTTATATGTTACCCCGTAACAGCTCAAAGCATAGCTCAGTAATGATTCAGCTAACGCATAGTAGACCATAAACAAAGTTCCGAGACATTTTCTAGAAAAACATTTTTTTGTATGGCGGCCATCTTGTTTTTCCGCCATTTTGATTTTTTTCCACACACTATAAAATTTGACCAAGATTTAAATAGGTTTTGTGAAAAAAGAATCATTCCAGGTGCGATAGTTTAGCCAGGCCGTAGGGTGTCTCCCTGATGCGGAGCAGTTTTCCGAGATCTGGAAGTTTTTCCATACTCACCGGGAGGTCCCGATCACACCCCACATACATCATTTTCAACCCCCGACCCTCCTTCTGGGAGAACAATTATGTCAGTGAGTGAGTCAGTCAGTCAGTCAGTGGGTTTGTAGCTATATATATTATAACTAGATGTCGCGTGGTTCGCTCGCAGCAAGCTGCTCGCGTGTCTTGTTTTCCCGCCACTTTTTTACCGCGATAGAATTTGACCAAGACTTCAATAGGTCTCGTGAAATCAAAAAAGTTCTAGGTGCTATAGTTTTGCCAGGCCGTAGGGTGTCTCCCTGATGCGGAGCAGTTTTCCAAGATGACGTTCTGATCACACCCCTAATCATCATTTTTACACCCGAGACATTTTCTGGAAAAACTAAAAATTTATATGGCGGCCATCTTGTTTTTCGGCCATTTTGTTTTTTTTTTCACAGGTGATAAAATTTGACCAAGATTTAAATAGTTTTCGTGGAAACAAAAAAGTTCCAGGTGCGATAGTTTCGCCAGGCCGTAGGGTGTCTCCCTGATGCGGAGCAGTTTTTGAAAACCTGGAAGTATACCCGTACTCTACATGACGATCCGATCAAATCCCTTATAGATAATTTTCACCTCTGAGGCTGTTTTCTGGAAAAACAAAAGTTTGTATGGTGGCCATCTTGTTTTTCCGCCATTTTGAATTTTTTTCACTGGCGATAAAATATGACCAAGATTTAAATAGGTTTCGTGAAAACAAAAAAGTTCCAGGTGCGATAGTTTTGGCAGGCCGTAGGGTGTCTCCTTGATGCGGAGCAGTTTTCAAAGATCGAGAAGTATTTCCATACTCTTAAAGACGATTCTATCCAAACTCTCATACATAATTTTTACCCCCGAGGCATTTTCTGGAAAAACAAAATTTTGTATGGCGGCCATCTTGTTTTTTCGCCATTTTGGATTTTTTTCACCCACAATAGAATTTGACCAAGATTTAAATAGGTCTTGTGAAAAAAGAATCGTTCCAGGTGCGATAGTTTTGCCAGACTGTAGGGTGTTTCCCTGATGCGGAGCAGCTTTCCAAGATCTGGAAGTTTTCCCATACTCACCAGGAGGTCCCGATCACACCCTCCATACATCATTTTCACCCCCAGACGCTCCTTCTGGGAGAACAATTATGTCAGTGAGTGAGTGAGTGAGTCAGTCAGTCAGTCAGTGGGTTTGTAGCTATATATAGTATAACTAGATTTCGCGTGGTTCGCTCGCAGCAAGATGCTCGCGTGTCTTGTTTTCCCGCCATTTTTTTACCGCGATAGAATTTGACCAAGACTTGAATAGGTCTCGTGAAATCAAAAAAGTTCTAGGTGCTATAGTTTTTCCAGGCCTTAGGGTATCTCCCTGATGCGGAGCAGTTTTCCAAGATGACGTTTCCATCACACCCCTATACATAATTTTTTCACCCGAGACATTTTCTGGAAAAACAAAAATTTATATGGCGGCCATCTTGTTTTTCGGCCATTTTGTTTTTTTTTTTCACCGGCGATAAAATTTGACCAAGATTAAAATAGGTTACGTGAAAACAAAAATGTTCCAGGGGCGATAGTTTCGCCAGGCCGTATGATGTCTCCCTGATGCGGAGCAGCTATCGAAAACCTAGACGTATTTTCATACTCGACATGACGATTCAATCACATTTCTATACATAATTTTTTCCCCCGAGGCATTTTCAGGAAAAACTAAAAATTTGTATGGCAGCCATCTTGATTTTCCGCCATTTTGATTTTTTTGCACAGGCAATAAAATTTGACCAAGGTTTAAATACGTTGTGCGAAGAAAGAATTGTTCCATGTGCGATAGTTTCGCCAGGCCGTAGGATGTATCTCTGATGCGGAGCAGTTTTCCAAAATCTGGAAAGTTTCCCATACTCGACGGGAGGTCCAGATTACAACCCTATACACAGTTTTTACCCCCGAGACATTTTCCGGAAAAACAAAATTTAGTATGGCGGCCATCTTGTTTTTTCGCCATTTTGTTTTTTTTTCACCCACAATAGAATTTGACCAAGATTTAAATAGGTTTTGCGAAAAAATAATTGATCTAGGTATAATAGTTGCGCCAGACTGTAGGGTGTCTCCCTGATGCGGAGCAGTTTTCCAAGATCTGGAAGTTTTCCCATACCCAACGGAAGATTTGGATCACACCCCCCCATACATCATTTTCACCCCCCGATGCTCCTTCTGGGAGAACAACCCTGTCAGTGAGTCAGTCAGTCAGTCAGTCAATAGGTACATGGGTTTGTTTTTTCGCCATTTTGTTTTATTTTCACCCACAATAGAATTTGACCAAGATTTAAATAGGTTTTGCGAAAAAATAATTGATCTAGGTATAATAGTTGCGCCAGACTGTAGGGTGTCTCCCTGATGCGGAGCAGTTTTCCAAGATCTGGAAGTTTTCCCATACTCACCGGAAGATTTGGATCACACCCCCCATACATCATTTTCACCCCCCGATGCTCCTTCTGGGAGAACAACCCTGTCAGTGAGTCAGTCAGTCAGTCAGTCAATACGTACATGGGTTTGTAGCTATATATAATATAATAACTAGATGTCGCGTGGTTCGCTCGCAGCAAGCTGCTCGCGTGTCTTGTATTAGTTCGCAGCTTTGTATGGCGGCCATCTTGTTTTTTTTAGGCGATAGAATTTGTCCAGGATTTAAATAGGTCTCGTGAAATCAAAAAAGTTCTAGGTGCTATAGTTTTGCCAGGCCGTAGGGTTTCTCCCTGATGCGGAGTAGATTTCCAAGATGACGTTCTGATCACACCCCTATACATCATTTTTACATTTTTACACTCGAGACATTTTCTGGAAAAACAAAAATTTGTATGGCGGCCATCTTGTTTTTCACCCATTTTTTTTTTACAGGTGATAGATTTTGACCAAGATAAAAATAGGTTTTGTGAAAGAAAAATTGGTTCAAGTGCGATAGTTTTCCCGGGCCGTAGGGTGTCTCCCTGATGCGGAGCAGTAATCGAAAACCGAAAAGTATTTCAATACTCGACATGACGTTCCGATAAAAACCTTCATACACCGTTTTTACCCCCAAGGCATTTTCAGGAAAAAACTAAAAATTTGTATGGCGGCCATCTTGTTTTCCCGCCATTTTTTTACCGCGATAGTATTTGACCAAGATTTAAATAGGTCTCGTGAAATCAAAAAAGTTCTAGGTGCTATATTTTTGCCAGGCCGTAGGGTGTCTCCCTGGTGCGGAGCAGTTTTCCAAGATGACGTTCCGATCACACCCTTATACATCATTTTTACACCCGAGTCATTTTCTGGAAAAACAAAAATTTGTATGGCGGCCATCTTGTTTTTCGGCCATTTTGTTTTTTTTTCACCGGCGATAAAATTTGACCAAGATTTAAATAGGTATCGTGAAATCAAAAATGTTCCAGGTGCGATAGTTTTGCCAGGCCGTAGGGTGTCTTCCTGATGCGGAGCAGATTTTAAAGATCGTGAAGTATTTTCATACTCAACAAGACGTTCCGATTACAACCCCATACACAGTTTTTACCTCACAGACATTTTCTGGAAAAACGAAATTTTGTATGGCGGCCATCTTGTTTTTCCGCCATTTTGTTTTTTTTTTCACCGACAATACAATTTGACCAAGATTTGAATAGGTCTTGCGAAAAAAAATTTGATCCAGGTATAATAGTTGCGCCAGACTGTAGGGTGTCTCCCTGATGCGGAGCAGTTTTCCAAGATCTGGAAGTTTTCCCATACTCACCGGGAGGTCCAGATCACATCCCCCATACATCATTTTTACCCCCCGACACTCCTTCTGGGAGAACAACCCTGTCAGTGAGTCAGTCAGTCAGTACATGGGTTTGTAGCTATATATATGTCGGAGTTAGTTATGAATTAAGAAGAGAAATTGATCAAATCGGAAAATACAATGAAGTTGCAACACTTCCATCATGAAGTTGCAACGCTCTGACGTCAGGTGGCGTACGAGCAGAGCGGGGTGAAGTCGGGAGAGTCACTACAGAGTCGTCGTGTCGAGCGGACGTGTACTGCCGTTCTAGTCGGGCAGTCTACCGCGAACCATCGTCATGAGCGGACGTGTCGAATAATTACGAGGAGTGCTATAGTCGCTCACCTATAACTTGTAGGGACGTCAAGAAAGTGTGATCGGAAAAGAGCACGTGTCCCGATGCTTCGGTCCGAATATAGGAACCATGGGTGGTGGAGGGCAAGTAGAGGGCGAGTAGCCCCTTCGCGCTAACGTCCTTATGCGCGCTAGATAACGTGAGACTGTGTAACCGTTACGAATACCGTGACGTTGCCGTGAGTGTGTACCTTGTGCTGTGACTTTATTTAATCGTGATACAAAAACTATGTGGAAGTAAATAAAATGATTGTGATACTGATGACGGCCATTATTGTCTTCTAACGCCCACCCTCCTTTCTGATGATGATGTTACGACACCGCCCGACCCCCTCTGTTACGACATCAGAAGCGGGATTAGTGGACTTGGATGAAGACAACGTGATGCGACGTTCACAACAAGACAATGCAAGTTTCGATTATCACAATCAGAAGAAGATTATGATGATTATCACATTCGTGTGACCACGTGATGAAGATGTAGTGTCATGCCTGAATTTGGAGATGGACCTGAATTTGAAGTGACCTGGACCTTGTTAATGATCGACATCACTACACGCCGTGAGATATGATGGCGTGAACATCACAATATTTCCGTAATGTGTGCAGTCGTGTTTGGAAATTATGGTACCTCAACTTGGAAACTGTAATTACGGTGAGTCGTTTTCATTCTGGAACCTTATTGTTATTGATTTCATTGCTATGTGAATGTTCGTTTCTAATAATGAGGAAATTGATTTAAAATTAACTTGGAAATTATTATTTCCCTTTGTTTAAAAAGAAAATTGACGAGACATATTGTGTCAATCCGTGTCAATCATAACCGCGTTTTCCAATCTGTTTTCATCATCGTCAAATCTTTGTATTTTGGTCTAAAAATATTTCGAATTGGTGTAGACACGCTTGACCTGCGTGGTTAAAGTTGTATTTTCTCACTCCAAGCAAAAAGAAATTAATCATGACATGATAATTGAGTCTCGTTAAATAACGTGTTTTGTAATCTACCGTCATTCATCAAATGTTTCAATATTCAACATTCTTTAATAATCTTTTTAAACTGATTGAAAGAAAGTCATGTGAATACGATAATACAGTGAATTCTTTTGTTTCATGTCATAACTTGGTTCGGCAATTGGTGGATTGCAAGCGGGGAAGAAAATGGCGCGGGCTGAGCCGTAGCCGTGTTAAGTGACGACATCTTGACAGCGCGTTGTATACCAGCCGGACTTGCTGCGCTGGTGAAGACCTAAACCATGTCACAAGACCAGTGGTTGATCTTTTATTGGAAATTCTTATAAGTTCTGGTGAGTCGTATCTGTTTTACCTGATTTGAATAATGGAATTTTTATTAGGTTTCAAACGAATATAGTGCAGAAAGTTCTCTTTTGTTAACTTTAATTAAATTGGAAATCGTAATGAAGTGAAGTAAACATTGCGAAGTAAAATGATTTGGATTATGATTAAATGAAATAGGCTTAAAAAATGCCCGAAACAGTAAATCATTAGTGAGAAAATTGGAGCAAAACATTCTAAATAATGATAATACCGAATTGGTAATTGTTTAAGTGCGGTAATATTTCCTCGAGGTGTTGGTCGCTACACTGTGACTTTATGACTTGTGTGTGTGAGAGCAGGGTGCTCTGTCGTTTTGTGGTCGTGGACCATGGTGGCCATCCCGGGAGGGGATGTTGTGACTTATGACTGTTTTGTAGCGTAACCACAGTTTGGGGAGGAATATTACAGTCTGTTGTGCTTTGCAGTAGATGTGTAATAATGTTAATTGATTTAATTGAGTAATGAAAGCTATGATTGACCTGTTTCGGAGCAACTCTAATAGGAAGCTGCGCACTTGTAGTGTTCGGGGCTGCAGCCACTTTTGTGCTGCTCGTCTTAGAAACTACAGGTATGCGGTCGAAGCCTGGATGTCATGTTGACTTTGTATTTGGTCATGACATTGTACCTGAATCTAAGTCAAGTTGACCTCCGGTAGAATTAGTCGAACTGCACAAATTAGAAATTAGTGATATAAAAGAAATTGTGTAACGCATTGACCACTATTCTACCAACTAAAATGTACGTAAAGTTTGTGTGCTAGCTGTGTTGAGATATCGTCACTTGGTGTAAGTGGCATGAGTTGCTACCGCTCGATTTAGGTGGTAGTGACGCCTGGTTGTGAGATATCGTCACTTGGTGTAAGTGGCACGAGTTGCTACCGCTCGATTTAGGTGGTAGTGACGCCTGGTTGTTAGATATCGTCACTCAGTAGAGTGGCATGAGTTACTATCGCTCGTTTAGGTGATAGTAACGACAGACGTGTAAAGAGTAATTGGATTTTCAAGTTTGGTTGTTTATAGTGTGTGAATACTGGTCAATGGTCCGTTTACCGTGTCGGAGTAGTTGATTTATCATGATGTAATGTGAACTCGTGTAGAGTCACGAGTAGAGCTCATGTAGAGTCACGAGTAGAGCTCATGTAGAGTCACGAGTAGAGCTCGTGTAGAGTCACGAGTAGAGCTCGTGTAGAGTCACGAGTAGAGCTCATGTAGAGTCACAAGTAGAGCTCATGTAGAGTCACAAGTAGAGCTCATGTAGAGTCACAAGTAGAGCTCATGTAGAGTCTCATGTTAGGTCAGGAATGACCGAGCGAACTTGGATACTGTGCTGTGGTATGTTGTTTCAGATTCACACACGAGGACGTGTGTCGCGCAGGATGGCCGTGTCGGAGTTAGTTATGAATTAAGAAGAGAAATTGATCAAATCGGAAAATACAATGAAGTTGCAACACTTCCATCATGAAGTTGCAACGCTCTGACGTCAGGTGGCGTACGAGCAGAGCGGGGTGAAGTCGGGAGAGTCACTACAGAGTCGTCGTGTCGAGCGGACGTGTACTGCCGTTCTAGTCGGGCAGTCTACCGCGAACCATCGTCATGAGCGGACGTGTCGAATAATTACGAGGAGTGCTATAGTCGCTCACCTATAACTTGTAGGGACGTCAAGAAAGTGTGATCGGAAAAGAGCACGTGTCCCGATGCTTCGGTCCGAATATAGGAACCATGGGTGGTGGAGGGCAAGTAGAGGGCGAGTAGCCCCTTCGCGCTAACGTCCTTATGCGCGCTAGATAACGTGAGACTGTGTAACCGTTACGAATACCGTGACGTTGCCGTGAGTGTGTACCTTGTGCTGTGACTTTATTTAATCGTGATACAAAAACTATGTGGAAGTAAATAAAATGATTGTGATACTGATGACGGCCATTATTGTCTTCTAACGCCCACCCTCCTTTCTGATGATGATGTTACGACACCGCCCGACCCCCTCTGTTACGACATATAATATATACTAGATGTCGCGTGGTTCGCTCGCAGCAAGCTGCTCGCGTGCCTTGTTTTCCCGCCATTTTTTTACCGCGATAGAATTTGACCAAGACTTAAATAGGTCTCGTGAAATCAAAAAAGTTCTAGGTGCTATAGTTTTGCCAGGCCGTAGGGTGTCTCCCTGATGCGGAGCAGTTTTCCAAGATGACGTTTCGATCATCAATTTTACCTCCGAGACATTTTCTGGAAAAACAAAAATTTGTATGGCGGCCATCTTGTTTTTCGGCCATTTTGTTTTTTTTTTCACCGGCGATAAAATTTGACCAAGATTTAAATAGGTTTCGTGAAATCAAAAATGTTCCAGGTGCGATAGTTTTGCCAGGCCGTAGGGTGTCTCCCTGATGCGGAGCAGCTTTCGAAGATCGAAAAGTATTTCCATACTCAACATGATGTTTCGATCACACTCCTCATTCATCATTTTTACCCTCGAGGCATTTTCGGGAAAAACGAAAATTTTGTATGGCGGCCATCTTGTTTTTCCGCCATTTTGTTTTTTTATCATTTTATCAGCGGGGATTGGATTTGACCAAGATTTAAATACATTGTGCGAAAAAAAAATTGATCCAGATGTGATAGTTTTGCCAGGCCGTAGGGTGTCTCCCTGATGCGGAGCAGTTATCGAAAACCAAGAAGTATTTTCAAACTTAACATGACGTTCCGATCACATTCCTATACATAATTTTTACCCACGAGGCATTTTCAGAAAAAACGAAAAATTTGTATGGCGGCCATCTTGATTTTCCGCCATTTTGATTTTTTTTCAACAGTGATTGAATTTGACCAAGATTTAAAAAAATTTCGTGAAAACAAAAAAGTTCCAGGTGCGATAGTTTTGCCAGGCCGTAGGGTGTCTCCCTGATGCGGAGCAGCTTTCGAAGATCGAAAAGTATTTCCATACTCAACATGACGTTTCGATCACATTCCTCATACATAATTTTTACCTTCGATGCATTTTCCGGAAAAACAAAATTTTGTATGGCGGCCATCTTGTTTTTCCGCCATTTTGATTTTTTTTCACCCACAATAGAATTTGACCAAGATTTAAATAGGTTTTGCGAAAAAAAATTTGGTCCAGCTATAATAGTTGCGCCAGACTGTAGGGTGTCTCCCTGATGCGGAGCAGTTTTCCAAGATGACGTTCCGATCTCACCCCTATACATATTTTTGGACCTTGATGAATTTTCTAGAAAAACAAAATTTTGTATGGCGGCCATCTTGTTTTTCCGCCATTTTGTTTTTTTTTCACCGGCGATAAAATTTGACCAAGATTTAAATAGGTTTTGTGGAAACAAAAAAGGTCCAGATGCGATAGTTTCGCCAGGCCGTAGGATGCCGCCCTGATGCGGAGCAGCTTTCAAAGATCGAGAAGTATTTCCATACTCTATAAGACGTTTCGATCACACCCCTATACATCATTTTTACCTCCGAGACATTTTCTGGAAAAACATTTTTTTGAATGGCGGCCATCTTGTTTTTCCGCCATTTAGTTTTTTTTTCACTGGCGATTGGATTTGACCAAGATTTTAATAGGTTTCGTGAAAAAATTATTGCTCCAGGTTTTATAGTTTTGCCAGGCCGCAGGGTGTCTCTCTGATGCGGAGCAGTTTTTCAAGATCCAGCAAAATTGAAATACTCAACATGACGATCCGATCACATCCCTATACATCATTTTTACCCCCAAGGCATTTTTAGGAAAAACGAAAAATTTGTATGGCGGCCATCTTGATTTTTCGCCATTTTGATTTTTTTTCACCGGCAATTAAATTTGACTAAGAATTAAATAGGTTTAGTGAAGAAAGAATCCTTCCAGGTGCGATAGTTTTGCCAGGCCGTAGGGTGCCGCCCTGATGCGGAGTAGTTTTCCAAGATCGAAAAGTATTTCCATAATCAACATGATATTTCGATCACATTCCTCATACATCATTTTTACCCCCGAGGCATTTTCGGGAAAAACGAAAATTTCGTATGGCGGCCATCTTGTTTTTCCGCCATTTTGGTTTTTTTTCACCGGGGATTGAATTTGACCAAGATTTAAATAGGTTTCGTGAAAAAAATATTGCTCTAGGTTTTATAGTTTTGCCAGGCCGTAGGGTGTCTCCCTGATGCGGAGCAGTTTTTCAAGATCGAGCAGTACTGAAATACTCAACATGACGATCCGATCACATCCCTATACATCATATTTACCCTCGAGGCATTTTCAGGAAAAACGAAAATTTTGTATGGCGGCCATCTTGTTTTTCCGCCATTTTGGTTTTTTTTCACCAGGGATTGGATTTGACCAAGATTTAAATATGTTTCGCGAAAGAAAAATTGCTCCAGGTTTTATAGTTTTGCCAGGCCGTAGGGTGTCTCCCTGATGCGGAGCAGTTTCTCAAGATCGAGCAGTTTTTCCATACTCAACTTGACGTTTCGATCACACCTCCCATACATCATTTTTACACCCGAGGCATTTTTTTAAAAAACAAAATTTTGTATGGCGGCCATCTTGTTTTTCCGCCATTTTGATTTTTTTTCACCCACGATAAAATTTGACCAAGATTTAAGTAGGTTTTGTGAAAAAAGAATCATTCCAGGTGCGATAGTTTCGCCAGGCCGTAGGGTGTCTCCCTGATGCGGAGCAGTTTTCCAAGATCTGGAAGTTTTCCCATACTCACCGGAAGATCTTGATCACACCCCCCATACATCATTTTGACCCCCCGACGCTCCTTCTGGGAGAACAACCCTGTCAGTGAGTCAGTCAGTCAGTGAGTCAGTGGGTTTGTAGCTATATATATTATAATATAATATACTAGATTTCGCGTGGTTCGCTCGCAGCAAGCTGCTCGCGTGTCCTGTATTAGTTCGAAGCTTTGTATGGCGGCCATCTTGTTTTCGTGAAATCAAAAAAGTTCTAGGTGCTATAGTTTTGCCAGGCCGTAGGGTGACCCCTGATGCGGAGCAGTTTTCCAAGATGACGTTCCGATCACACCCCAATACATCATTTTTACCTCGTGAGACATTTTCTGGAAAAACAAAAATTTGTATGGCGGCCATCTTGTTTTTCGGCCATTTTGTTTTTTTTTCACTGGCGATAAAATTTGACCTAGACTTTAATAGGCTTCGTGAAAACAAAAAAAATCCAGGTGCGATAGTTCCGCCAGGCTGTAGGGTGTCTCCCTGATGCGGAGCAGCTTATGAAGATCGAAAAGTATTTCCATACTCAACATGACATTCCGATTACACCCCCATACATTGTTTTTACCTGTAAGACATTTTTCTGAAAAAACAAAATTTTGTATGGCGGCCATCTTGTTTTTCCGCCATTTTGGTTTTTTTTCACCGGCGATTGGATTTGACCAAGATTTAAATACGTTGTGCGAAAAAATCATTGTTCCAGGTGCGATAGGTTAGCCAGGCCGTAGGGTGTCTCCCTGATGCGGAGCAGTTTTTCAAGATTGAGAAGTACTTTTATACTCAACAAGACGTTTCAATTACAATCCCATACACAGTTTTTACCCGCGAGACATTTTCTGGAAAAACAAAACTTTGTATGGCGGCCATCTTGTTTTTCCGCCATTTTGATTTTTTTCCACCGACAATTGAATTTGACCAAGATTTAAATAGGTTTCGTGAAAAAAGAATCGTTCCAGGTGCGATAGTTGCGCCAGACTGTAGGGCGTCTCCCTGATGCGGAGCAGTTTTCCAAGATCTGGAAGTTTTCCCATACTCATCGGAAGATCTCGATCACACCCCCCATACATCATTTTCACCCCCCGACGCTCCTTCTGGGAGAACAACCCTGTCAGTGAGTCAGTGAGTCAGTCAGTCAGTCAGTCAGTGGGTTTGTAGCTTTATATATTATAATACTAGATGTCGCGTGGTTCGCTCGCAGCAAGCTGCTCGCGTGTCCTGTATTAGTTCGAAGCTTTGTATGGCGGCCATCTTGTTTAAATAGGTCTCGTGAAATCAAAAAAGTTCTAGGTGCTATAATTTTGCCAGGCCGTAAGGTGTCTCCCTAATGCGGAGCAGTTTTCCAAGATGACGTTCCGATCACACCCCTATACATATTTTTGGACCTTGAGGAATTTTCTAGAAAAACAAAATTTTGTATGGCGGCCATCTTGTTTCTCCGCCATTTTGTTTTTTTTTTCACAGGCTATAAAATTTGACCAAGATTTTATTAGGTTTGGTGAAAAAAGAATCGTTCCAGGTGCGATAGTTTTCCCAGGCCGTAGGGTGCCGCCCTGATGCGGAGCAGTTTTTGAAGGTCGGGAAGTATTTTCATACTCAATATGACATTTTGATCTCATCCCTCTTACATCACATTCACCCCGAGGCATTTTCGAGAAAAACGAAAATTTTGTATGGCGGCCATCTTGTTTTTCCGCCATTTTGATTTTTTTTCAACTACGATAGAATGTGACCAAGAATTAAATAGGTTTCGTGAGAACAGAAAAGTTCCAGGTGCGATAGTTTTGCCAGGCCGTAGGGTGTCTCCCTGATGCGGAGCAGTTTTTCAAGATTAAGAAGTATTTTTATACTCAACAAGACGTTCCGATTACAACCCCATACACAGTTTTTACCTCCGAGACATTTTCTGGAAAAACAAAATTTTGTATGGCGGCCATCTTGTTTTTCCGCCATTTTGTTTTTTTTTCACCCACAATAGAATTTGACCAAGATTTAAGTAGGTTTTGTGAAAAAAGAATCGTTCCAGGTGCGATAGTTTCGCCAGGCCGTAGGGTGTCTCCCTGATGCGGAGCAGTTTTCCAAGATCTGGAAGTTTTCCCATACTCACCGGAAGATTTGGATCACATCCCTCATACATCATTTTCACCCCCCGAGGCTCCTTCTGGGAGAACAACCCTGTCAGTGAGTCAGTCAGTCAGTGAGTCAGTGGGTTTGTAGCTATATATAATTTTAGTTTCAGAAGTGGAAATAAATTAAAAAAAAACAATTCTTAACAAAAACTTAACTTTTAATGTTTTTAACAATAATTTATTTCAAATAAAAACGAAAACTGATTACAACTTGTAATGAATTTAAATAACAAATTGTAACGATATCACACTTGATCAAATATTTACAAAAATAGCGAAAAATAGAAATAGCTCACGTGACCTTAACAACCAACGGAGATACGTCCGAACACCTCCAGCGCCGTCAAGCAAATGGCGTCTCTGGTTCAAGCTCTAGCTTTATATAGACGGTGCAGGGTAGGCCGGTAGTATAGAGGGGGTGTCCCTTACACGGCCTCTCCTGACAGGGTGTCGTCCTCGACACAGTCCCTTAGAGTGCTGGGACCCGCAACACCTGGCGCCGCTGGTCCAGCGTCCATGTCGTCGTCTAGCAGGGGCATAGAAGGGTCAGCCGCTCTAGCGTTACCTGCCGACGTGGTCTCGTCGTCGTCTAGCACTGGTATAGGGCTAGCTATATAGCTGGGCCCTGCGGGTGAAGTCTCATCATCATTCACGTTCTCGTCTGAAAGAAAGTTTTTATTGCAAATGTTCAAAGGAATTAAGTGAGCTCTCAACCTGTTACACCTTTCTTTCGATCATCATTCAGTTAATTCATACATCAGACTTTCAAACTCATCACGCATCATCAATCATTTAATCCCTTATTCTTAAAGGAAGAGACGTCTCTCTTTGTTTTACCAGGTCCGGCCAAGGTCGTACTGTGCGATCTTTCTCCAGGGAGGCTTACTCGCTGAACTGCTCACCTGCTGCTACCAGTTCACCTGCAACATGACTTGACGCAGACCATATTCATACGTCAAGCCTACTCAACACGCAGACCGTATTCATACGTGTGAGCTGTTACGCTGACAAGCTTGACGCAGACCGTATTCGAACGTCAAGCCTGCCCAACACGCAGACCGTATTCATACGTGTGAATCATAAGACCGGCTGACTTGACGCAGACCGTATTCGAACGTCAAGCCACTTGCCACGCAGACCATATTCGTACGTGCAAGCCCATTCAGCACGTAGACCGTATTCATACGTGTGAACTGGAACCAGCTCATGATACCGCCCTGGGACCAACCAGGCGATATAGCAAAACATAAAAAGACAAAGTGCAGCGACGAACGCCAGGCGATAAGCACCTGAGTGACCAGTACCAGAGCGACTGACACTTACACCAGATCATCAAAGGTATCTCACCTTCAAAGAACGCTGTACAAGACTCTGGGCACCACTCGCCCCGCCACAACACCATATGCTGGGCCGCAGCCTGTGTTGTTTTGCCGTAGCCGCCGCTCAGCAAACGGAGTACGTAGCGTCCGCTGGGCAGAACCTCTATCACTTTGTAGGGGCCCCGCATACCAGGATCGAGTTTTCCTGTCGACTGAGAAAACTTCATAACGAACACATGATCGTTAATGTTGAATTGGCGAGGTGGATGACGCCGTCGATTCACTCGTTCGTCTTGGTTGAATCGATTGTTCGTTAGTAGTTCCCGGGCTCGACTCCTGGTGATTTCTCGTAAGGCCTCTCGATTGGGTGACGAGTTTTCGATGGCTATGTCACGCACTAGCGCGCGAATGACAGGAGTTGTCGCTTCTGTACCAATGAGGAGATTCAGCGGCGAAGCTTGGATTGTCTTCTGTTTCGTGATGTTAAGCACTAATTGAAGTTTCCACAGCGTCTCTGACCAGGACGCTTTTTTATAGTTCGCCTGTATGCGCAACATGTTAAGAACGGTCCGCATATATCGTTCAGCCTGACCATTGGCGTGATGCATCTCCGGAGTTATATAGTGGAGGACGCAACCAAGCTCGTTGATCCACGTGACGAAGTCATTGGATTCAAACATACGCCCTTTGTCTGTTATCATGAGTTTAGGCACCCCGAACAAGGAAATAGCTTGCGTAACAACGCGTTTTAATTCGACAGCGTCTTGTCTATAAATGGGGTACAGCAGAGAGAACTTAGTGAAGGCGTCCACTATAAGAAGAACGAATTTGTATCCTTCGGACACAGGCAGGGGACCCAGAGCGTCAACGTGCACGGTGTGGAATGGAGTGTCGGGTTTTTCCCACGAGGTAATGGGTTGTAGCGGTGCACGGGGAACTCTCTTTTGCGAAATGCATACAAGACAATGACTCACATATTTTGCTACAAAGCGTCTCAAGCCTGGAAACCAGAAATGCTTCTGAATGAGGTCGAGGGTCTTTTCTGAGCCGATGTGTTCATGTTCGTCATGAAACACCCTGAGAAGACTGAGTCGGTGGTCTTTGGGAACGTAACATAGCAGTCGAGGCTGCTCGCCTATTGGGACGTACTTGTAGTACAGAATACCATTTTGGACGGAATAACGATCGGCATCTAAATGACCGTCTTGAAGTTTTTGAACTAGATCTTGGGTTTCTTCATCAGCGGACTGTGCAATTTGAGCCCAGTTTCGGGGTTTAGAAATTTGATTGACAGAGGCCACGGGGTTGCGGCTTAAATAATCTGCATGAGGCATCATTACACCTTTGCGATATTCAATCGAGAATTCAAAATCTTGTAGATAAGTCCACCAGCGAGCAACTCGTGGTAGAAGATCTTTCTTGCGTTCGGTGGACTTCAACGCGTTGCAGTCAGTAACGACCACAAATTTTGACCCTACGAGATAATGTCGGAAATTTTGGAGTGCTTTAACGACAGCGAGCGTCTCCAACTCATAGGAGTGATATCTGCTCTCAGCTCCTTGAGTGGACCTACGGAAATAGGCAACGACATGTTTCTTTTTATCTGGGTGGACCTGCAAAAGGACGGCGCCGTAACCTGCACTGCTCGCGTCCGTGTGGACTTCGGTGGTAAGATTTGGGTCGAAAATTGCGAGAACTGGCTCGTTCGTTAAATGTTTGATTATGTCCTGACGGATGGCTTCACATTCAGGTGTCCAGATGAACCTGGCGTCCTTACGAAGCAAATGGGCGATGGGGGCCGTTTTTGTAGCATAGTCCTTTATATAGCGTCTAAAGTACCCTGCTAAGCCCAGGAACTGACGCACCTGTTTAACGTTCTCTGGTGGTGAGGAATTAGCTAACGCTTCTACCTTTCGCGGACTCGGCCTAACCTGACCCTGACTTATTACCCTGCCTAGGTACTCCACCTCGGTTACCAGGAACGAACATTTTCGCAGATTGATCGAAAAGCCGGCGGTAGTAAGGGTCTTCATCACCTTGCGTAGTAATTCGATTCCTTCCTGGACGGTGTTGCTTAGAAGAAGTACGTCGTCTACGTAAACCAAGACGTTGCCCTCATTAATGTGATCGCGCAAAGTGTCGTTTATTATTCGCTGATACACGATGGGTGAGTTGGCTAGTCCGTACGGCATTCTAACATATTCGAAGTGCTCTTCTGGCGTTACGAAACCGGTAAGTGGTATGCACTCTTCTTTAAGGGGAATCTGGTGGAAACCAGTCGCCATGTCGAGGCTAGTAAAAAATTTGTAACCGCCTAGTCTGTCAATGTGATCGTCGATCAGCGGGAGAGGGTAACGATCTTTTACCGTGACTCGGTTAAGGGCCCTATAGTCGACACAAAGCCTATCAGAACCGTCCCGCTTTTTTACGAGGATGATTGGACTCGCATACTCCGATTTAGACCGTCTAATTACACCCTTACCCAAAAGGTCATTAGTAATTTCTCGAACTTTAAGCTTCTCTTGATAGGAGAGCTTGTACGGCCTGTACACTACCGGTATTAGATCAGTGAGTCGTATCTCCATCTCTCCCGTTCGAACGGTGGTGGCAGCAGTGCCCGAGATTAGAAAGTCAGAATACTCACTAATGACAGACATAAGGCTCTTCAACTCCTCGCCTTGAAGGGGTGTGTTTATTTTTACTTGATCGCCAGACTCAACGGTGTTCACAGAAGCGCAAGTGTCGCTACGCGTGAGATATTGTCTGTCTTTGGTGCGTACGTAAGTTATTCCATCACGATTCAGCACATCAGTGCCAATTATGACGGGGGCGCTCATCAAGGGAGTTGGTACTATTACTAAGTCAACTTCAATGGATACATCACTAAATTCAACCGTAACGGTGACGTAAGACGTGGCGACTATTTCTTTGTCACTTAAGCCCTTCAGCACACAGCGTCCTGGCTTAGGTTGGGACGAAATGTGTTTTAGGACATCTGCAGAAATGAGAGACACATCAAGGGCGCCACTATCAATGAGTACATCTAACGGTACTCCATCTACCACCGCGCAAGTTATGTCGTTGTTTTTGGGAAGATTTGGTCGATAGGAGCACAGATTAACATTTCGTTCATTTCGTGTCTCTGATCGGGCTTTGGCAAAACACTTGTCCTCGGTGTGTCCCTGTTTCTTACAGAATGTGTATATATTACTGGGCCCGGGCTGTGCGCTAGGGGCCGTGTTAGACTTTGGGTGCTTACAATCACGGCTAACATGTCCTCGTTGGTTACATGAAAAACATTTCGGACCGGCGTTATAAGACTTTGATTGGCCCTGTTTTTTAAAGTTACTCGCGTTGTCTCGTTTCGCCAGATTAGGCTTAGTGTAAATTGAGAGAAATGAAACTATGGTGTCCGGGGTTAAGTTTGCATTGGCGGCAGCCGCACGTACCTGAGGACAATCTATACCGCGGATAACAATAAGTGTTCTCAACTCGTCGCTTAAACCTTGAACAATTCGTAGGCGCAGCAAGGTACGACGTGCATACTCTGCATAGGTTGGATATTTATCGGAAGTTGTTTTCATAGCCTCAAATAAAATGTTGGCAAAGTCGAGTTGGTTGGGGCAGAGAGATTTAAACTCTAGCTTAAAATTAGACCATGTTCTATCATTAGTGACCCACTCGCTGAGCCATACCCTAGCGTCACCCTTTAGACATGAGGCTACGCGTGACAGGCACTCATGATCGCTCCATCCGTTCGCCTCTCTAGCGCGATCCACTTCTTCGCACCATGCTTCGATGTTATTTATAGAAGGGTCAAAGTTAGACACATAATAATGTTGTGACTTCGCAGGTTGCATGTTCTTAATAGCCTGCATCAAAGCATGTGCTAGAGTAGATGCCTCGGAGCACGGAACGCCTGACGCCACGGATGGATGTCGTTGCGGTGTTTCGGGAGGAACCGGATTTGGGCCGCGTATATCACACGGGCTTTTACGCGAGCGGTGACGTGACCTATCACGGGTATTATTTCGTGTATGACGCCGACGTCGTCGTCGCGAACTACTACGTGAAAGTGATCTCGACCTATAGTAGGTGCTACTTCGCGAACGATGCCGACGGGGACTACGCACCGAGTCGCGCACGCGGCGCCTAACCCGACTACGCGAACGTCTCTCAGAACCGTACGAATCTCGTCGATCTCGAACACGTGAGCCACTTCGCGAAACACTCCGTTCAGTAGTTAAGCTACCTCGCGAATAACCACGCCTGCGGTCGCGGGATCTAGTCCGCGGAACTCGCCTGCTTCGAGAACTACGTCGCTTACGCGACCTACCCCGGGTGTGTTGCCGTTCACGGCTACGGGATTCGTCACGCACCATAATCACCACACAAACACAAAAATAAATTCAAATGGACAGTTAAAACACTAAGAAATCAAGTGGGTAATCGTCACACTATTTGATTTACTTATAACGATTTTCTTGTTTTTGTTTCAAGTGGGCTAACAAGTTCTTTATCCCACTTCTGATTTTAGTTTCAGAAGTGGAAATAAATTAAAAAAAACAATTCTTAACAAAAACTTAACTTTTAATGTTTTTAACAATAATTTATTTCAAATAAAAACGAAAACTGATTACAACTTGTAATGAATTTAAATAACAAATTGTAACGATATCACACTTGATCAAATATTTACAAAAATAGCGAAAAATAGAAATAGCTCACGTGACCTTAACAACCAACGGAGATACGTCCGAACACCTCGAGCGCCGTCAAGCAAATGGCGTCTCTGGTTCAAGCTCTAGCTTTATATAGACGGTGCAGGGTAGGCCGGTAGTACAGAGGGGGTGTCCCTTACAATAATATAACTAGATGTCGCGTGGTTCGCTCGCAGCAAGCTGCTCGCTTATCCTGTATTAGTTCGAAGCTTTGTATAGAATTTGACCAAGACTTAAATAGGTCTCGTGAAATCAAAAAAGTTCTAGGTGCTATAGTTTTGCCAGGCCGTAGGGTGTCTCCCTGATGCGGAGCAGTTTTCCAAGATGACGTTCTGATCATCAATTTTACCTCTGAGACATTTTCTGGAAAAACAAAAATTTGTATGGCGGCCATCCTGTTTTTCGGCCATTTTTTTTTTTTTTTTTCACCGGGGATAAAATTTGACCAAGAATTAAATAGGTTTCGTGAAAACAAAAAAGGTCCAGATGCGATAGTTTCGCCAGGCCGTAGGGTGCCGCCCTCATGCGGAGCAGTTTTCAAAGATCGAGAAGTTGTTCCATACTCTTAAAGACGTTCCGATCAAAACCCTCGTACATCATTTTTACCCCCGAGGCATTTTTGGGAAAAACGAAAATTTTGTATGGCGGCCATCTTGATTTTCCGCCATTTCGTTTTTTTTTCCCCGGTGATTAAATTTGACCAAGATTTAAATACATTGTGCGAAAAAAAAATTGATCCAGATGTGATAGTTTTGCCAGGCCGTAGGATGTCTCTCTGATGCGGAGCAGTTTTTCAAGATCGAGAAGTGTTTTCATACTCAACAAGACGTTCCTATCACACCCCCATACACAATTTTAACCCCCGAGACAATTTCGGGAAAAACGAAAATTTTGTATGGCGGCCATCTTGTTTTTCCGCCATTTTGATTTTTTTTCCACCCACAATAGAATTTGATCAAGATTTAAATAGGTTTTGTGAAAAAAGAATTGTTCCAGGTGCGATAGTTTCGCCAGACTGTTGGGTGTCTCCCTGATGCGGAGCAGTTTACCAAGATCTGGAAGTTTTCCCATACTCAACGGGAGGTCCTGATCACACCCCTCATACAAAATTTTCACCCCCCGACACTCCTTCTGGGAGAACAACTATGTCAGTCAGTAGGTACATGGGTTTGCAGCTATATATAATATAACTAGATGTCGCGTGGTTCGCTCGCAGCAAGCTGCTCGCGTGTCTTGTTTTAGTTCGCAGCTTTGTATGGCGGCCATCTTGTTTTTTTTAGGCGATAGAATTTGTCCAGGATTTAAATAGGTCTCGTGAAATCAAAAAAGTTCTAGGTGCTATAGTTTTGCCAGGCCGTAGGGTTTCTCCCTGATGCGGAGTAGATTTCCAAGATGACGTTCTGATCACACCCCTATACATCATTTTTACATTTTTACACTCGAGACATTTTCTGGAAAAACAAAAATTTGTATGGCGGCCATCTTGTTTTTCACCCATTTTTTTTTTACAGGTGATAGATTTTGACCAAGATAAAAATAGGTTTTGTGAAAGAAAAATTGGTTCAAGTGCGATAGTTTTCCCGGGCCGTAGGGTGTCTCCCTGATGCGGAGAGGTACATGGGTTTGCAGCTATATATAATATAACTAGATGTCGCGTGGTTCGCTCGCAGCAAGCTGCTCGCGTGTCTTGTTTTAGTTCGCAGCTTTGTATGGCGGCCATCTTGTTTTTTTTAGGCGATAGAATTTGTCCAGGATTTAAATAGGTCTCGTGAAATCAAAAAAGTTCTAGGTGCTATAGTTTTGCCAGGCCGTAGGGTTTCTCCCTGATGCGGAGTAGATTTCCAAGATGACGTTCTGATCACACCCCTATACATCATTTTTACATTTTTACACTCGAGACATTTTCTGGAAAAACAAAAATTTGTATGGCGGCCATCTTGTTTTTCACCCATTTTTTTTTTACAGGTGATAGATTTTGACCAAGATAAAAATAGGTTTTGTGAAAGAAAAATTGGTTCAAGTGCGATAGTTTTCCCGGGCCGTAGGGTGTCTCCCTGATGCGGAGCAGTAATCGAAAACCGAAAAGTATTTCTATACTCGACATGACGTTCCGATAAAAACCTTCATACACCGTTTTTACCCCCAAGGCATTTTCAGGAAAAAACTAAAAATTTGTATGGCGGCCATCTTGTTTTCCCGCCATTTTTTTACCGCGATAGTATTTGACCAAGATTTAAATAGGTCTCGTGAAATCAAAAAAGTTCTAGGTGCTATATTTTTGCCAGGCCGTAGGGTGTCTCCCTGGTGCGGAGCAGTTTTCCAAGATGACGTTCCGATCACACCCTTATACATCATTTTTACACCCGAGTCATTTTCTGGAAAAACAAAAATTTATATGGCGGCCATCTTGTTTTTCGGCCATTTTGTTTTTTTTTCACCGGCGATAAAATTTGACCAAGATTTAAATAGGTATCGTGAAATCAAAAATGTTCCAGGTGCGATAGTTTTGCCAGGCCGTAGGGTGTCTTCCTGATGCGGAGCAGATTTTAAAGATCGTGAAGTATTTTCATACTCAACAAGACGTTCCGATTACAACCCCATACACAGTTTTTACCTCACAGACATTTTCTGGAAAAACGAAATTTTGTATGGCGGCCATCTTGTTTTTCCGCCATTTTGTTTTTTTTTTCACCGACAATACAATTTGACCAAGATTTGAATAGGTCTTGCGAAAAAAAATTTGATCCAGGTATAATAGTTGCGCCAGACTGTAGGGTGTCTCCCTGATGCGGAGCAGTTTTCCAAGATCTGGAAGTTTTCCCATACTCACCGGGAGGTCCAGATCACATCCCCCATACATCATTTTTACCCCCCGACACTCCTTCTGGGAGAACAACCCTGTCAGTGAGTCAGTCAGTCAGTCAGTCAGTACATGGGTTTGTAGCTATATATAATATATATACTAGATTTCGCGTGGTTCGCTCGCAGCAAGCTGCTCGCGTGTCCTGTATTAGTTCGAAGCTTTGTATGGCGGCCATCTTGTTTTCGTGAAATCAAAAAAGTTCTAGGTGCTATAGTTTTGCCAGGCCGTAGGGTGACCCCTGATGCGGAGCAGTTTTCCAAGATGACGTTCCGATCACACCCCAATACATCATTTTTACCTCGTGAGACATTTTCTGGAAAAACAAAAATTTGTATGGCGGCCATCTTGTTTTTCGGCCATTTTGTTTTTTTTCACTGGCGATAAAATTTGACCTAGACTTTAATAGGCTTCGTGAAAACAAAAAAAATCCAGGTGCGATAGTTCCGCCAGGCTGTAGGGTGTCTCCCTGATGCGGAGCAGCTTATGAAGATCGAAAAGTATTTCCATACTCAACATGACATTCCGATTACACCCCCATACATTGTTTTTACCTCTAAGACATTTTTCTGAAAAAACAAAATTTTGTATGGCGGCCATCTTGTTTTTCCGCCATTTTGGTTTTTTTTCACCGGCGATTGGATTTGACCAAGATTTAAATACGTTGTGCGAAAAAATCATTGTTCCAGGTGCGATAGGTTAGCCAGGCCGTAGGGTGTCTCCCTGATGCGGAGCAGTTTTTCAAGATTGAGAAGTACTTTTATACTCAACAAGACGTTTCGATTACAATCCCATACACAGTTTTTACCCGCGAGACATTTTCTGGAAAAACAAAACTTTGTATGGCGGCCATTTTTTTTGCCGCCATTTTGATTTTTTTCCACCGACAATTGAATTTGACCAAGATTTAAATAGGTTTCGTGAAAAAAGAATCGTTCCAGGTGCGATAGTTGCGCCAGACTGTAGGGCGTCTCCCTGATGCGGAGCAGTTTTCCAAGATCTGGAAGTTTTCCCATACTCACCAGGAGGTCCCGATCACACCCCCCATACATCATTTTGACCCCCCGATACTCCTTCTGGGAGAACAACCCTGTCAGTGAGTCAGTCAGTCAGTCAGTGAGTCAGTGGGTTTGTAGCTATATATAGTATAACTAGATGTCGCGTGGTTCGCTCGCAGCAAGCTGCTCGCGTGTCTTGTTTTCCCGCCATTTTTTTACCGCGATAGAATTTGACCAAGACTTGAATAGGTCTCGTGAAATCAAAAAAGTTCTAGGTGCTATAGTTTTGCCAGGCCGTAGGGTGTCTCCCTGATGCGGAGCAGTTTTCCAAGATGACGTTCCGATCACACCCCTATACATCAATTTTACACCCGAGACATTTTCTGGACAAACAAAAATTTGTATGGCGGCCATCTTGTTTTTCGGCCATTTTGTTTTTTTTTTTCACCGGCGATAAAATTTGACCAAGACTTTAATAGGCTTCGTGAAAACAAAAAAGTTCCATGTGCGATAGTTTCGCCAGGCCGTAGGGTGTCTCCCTGATGCGGAGCAGCTTTCGAAGATCGAAAAGTATTTCCATACTCAACATGATGTTTCGATCACATTCCTATACATCATTTTTACCCCCGAGGTATTTTCAGGAAAAACTAAAAATTTGTATGGCAGCCATCTTGATTTTCCGCCATTTTGTTTTTTTTTCAGCGGGGATTGGATTTAACCAAGATTTAAATATGTTTCGCGAAAGAAAAATTGCTCCAGGTTTTATAGTTTTGCCAGGCCGTAGGGTGTCTCCCTGATGCGGAGCAGGTTTTCAAGATCGAGAAGTATTTCCATACTCAACAATACGTTCCGATTACACCCCCATACACAGTTTTTACCCACGAGACATTTTCCGGAAAAATAAAATTTTGTATGGCGGCCATCTTGTTTTTCCGCCATTTTGATTTTTTTTCACCGGCGATTGAATTTGACCAAGATTTAAATAGGTTTTGCGGAAAAAAAATTGATCCATGTATAATAGTTGCGCAAGGCCGTAGGGTCTCTCCCTGATGCGGAGCAGTTTTCCAAGATCTGGAAGTTTTCCCATACTCATCGGAAGTTTTTGATGACATCTCCCATACATCATTTTCACCCCCCGACACTCCTTCTGGGAGAACAACCCTGTCAGTCAGTCAGTCAGTGAGTCAGTACATGGGTTTGCAGCTATATATAATATAATACTAGATGTCGCGTGGTTCGCTCGCAGCAAGCTGCTCGCGTGTCCTGTATTAGTTCGAAGCTTTGTATGGCGGCCATCTTGTTTAAATAGGTCTCGTGAAATCAAAAAAGTTCTAGGTGCTATAATTTTGCCAGGCCGTAAGGTGTCTCCCTAATGCGGAGCAGTTTTCCAAGATGACGTTCCGATCACACCCCTATACATATTTTTGGACCTTGAGGAATTTTCTAGAAAAACAAAATTTTGTATGGCGGCCATCTTGTTTCTCCGCCATTTTGTTTTTTTTTTCACAGGCTATAAAATTTGACCAAGATTTTATTAGGTTTGGTGAAAAAAGAATCGTTCCAGGTGCGATAGTTTTCCCAGGCCGTAGGGTGCCGCCCTGATGCGGAGCAGTTTTTGAAGGTCGGGAAGTATTTTCATACTCAATATGACATTTTGATCTCATCCCTTTTACATCACATTCACCCCGAGGCATTTTCGAGAAAAACGAAAATTTTGTATGGCGGCCATCTTGTTTTTCCGCCATTTTGATTTTTTTTCAACTACGATAGAATGTGACCAAGACTTAAATAGGTCTCGTGAAATCAAAAAAGTTCTAGGTGCTATAGTTTTGGCAGGCCGTAGGGTGTCTCCCTGATGCGGAGCAGATTTCAAAGATCGAGAAGTACTTCCATACTCAACATGACATTCCGATTACACCCCCAAAAATTGTTTTTACCTCTAAGACATTTTTCTGAAAAACAAAATTTTGTATGGCGGCCATCTTGTTTTTCCGCCATTTTGGTTTTTTTTCACCGGCGATTGGATTTGACCAAGATTTAAATACGTTTTGCGAAAAAATCATTGTTCCAGGTGCGATAGGTTAGCCAGGCCGTAGGGTGTCTCCCTGATGCGGAGCAGTTTTTCAAGATTGAGAAGTATTTTTATACTCAACAAGACGTTCCGATTACAACCCCATACACAGTTTTTACCCCCAAGACATTTTTCTGAAAAACAAAATTTTGTATGGCGGCCATCTTGTTTTTCCGCCATTTTGTTTTTTTTTCACCGACAATAGAATTTGACCAAGATTTAAATAGGTTTTGTGAAAAAAGAATCGTTCCAGGTGCGATAGTTGCGCCAGGCCGTAGGGTCTCTCCCTGATGCGGAGCAGTTTTCCAAGATCTGGAAGTTTTCCCATACTCATCGGAAGATCTTGATCACACCCCCCATACATCATTTTTACCCCCCGGCGCTCCTTCTGGGAGAACAACCCTGTCAGTGAGTCAGTGAGTCAGTCAGTCTGTCAGTCAGTCAGTCAGTGGGTTTGTAGCTTTATATAATATAATACTAGATGTCGCGTGGTTCGCTCGCAGCAAGCTGCTCGCGTGTCCTGTATTAGTTCGAAGCTTTGTATGGCGGCCATCTTGTTTAAATAGGTCTCGTGAAATCAAAAAAGTTCTAGGTGCTATAATTTTGCCAGGCCGTAAGGTGTCTCCCTAATGCGGAGCAGTTTTCCAAGATGACGTTCCGATCACACCCCTATACATATTTTTGGACCTTGAGGAATTTTCTAGAAAAACAAAATTTTGTATGGCGGCCATCTTGTTTCTCCGCCATTTTGTTTTTTTTTTCACAGGCTATAAAATTTGACCAAGATTTTATTAGGTTTGGTGAAAAAAGAATCGTTCCAGGTGCGATAGTTTTCCCAGGCCGTAGGGTGCCGCCCTGATGCGGAGCAGTTTTTGAAGGTCGGGAAGTATTTTCATACTCAATATGACATTTTGATCTCATCCCTTTTACATCACATTCACCCCGAGGCATTTTCGAGAAAAACGAAAATTTTGTATGGCGGCCATCTTGTTTTTCCGCCATTTTGATTTTTTTTCAACTACGATAGAATGTGACCAAGAATTAAATAGGTTTCGTGAGAACAGAAAAGTTCCAGGTGCGATAGTTTTGCCAGGCCGTAGGGTGTCTCCCTGATGCGGAGCAGTTTTTCAAGATTAAGAAGTATTTTTATACTCAACAAGACGTTCCGATTACAACCCCATACACAGTTTTTACCTCCGAGACATTTTCTGGAAAAACAAAATTTTGTATGGCGGCCATCTTGTTTTTCCGCCATTTTGATTTTTTTTCACCCACAATAGAATTTGACCAAGATTTAAGTAGGTTATGTGAAAAAAGAATCGTTCCAGGTGCGATAGTTTCGCCAGGCCGTAGGGTGTCTCCCTGATGCGGAGCAGTTTTCCAAGATGACGTTCCGATAACACCCCTATACATCGTTTTTACACCCGAGACATTTTCTGGAAAAACGAAAAATTTGTATGGCAGCCATCTTGCTTTTCCACCATTTTGTTTTTTTTCACAGGCGATAAAATTTTATTAAGATTCAAATAGGTTTCGTGAAAACGAAAAAGTTCCAGGTGCGATAGTTTTCCCAGGCCGTAGGGTGCCGCCCTGATGCGGAGCAGACATCGGAAACCCAGACGTATTTTCATACTCGACTTGACGTTTCGATGACACCCCTATACATTATTTTTACCCCCGAGGCATTTTGAGGAAAAACGAAAAATTTGTATGGCGGCCATCTTGTTTTTCGGCCATTTTGTTTTTTTGTCCCCGGGGATTGAATTTGACCAAGATTTAAATAGGTATTGTGAAAAAAGCACCGTTCTAGGTGAGATAGTTTCGCCAGGCCGTAAAGTGTCTCCCTGACGCGGAGCAGGTTTTCAAGATCGAGAAGTATTTCCATACTCAACAATACGTTCCGATTACACCCCCATACACAGTTTTTACTGCCGAGACATTTTCTGGAAAAACAAAATTTTGTATGGCGGCCATCTTGTTTTTCCGCCATTTTGTTTTTTTTTCACCGGCGATAAAATTTGACCAAGATTTAAATAGGTATCGTGAAAACAAAAAAGTCCTAGGTGCGATAGTTTCGCCAGGCCGTAGGGTGTCTCCCTGATGCGGAGCAGTTTTTCAAGATCGAGCAGTTTTTCCATACTCAACTTGACGTTTCGATCACACCTCCCATACATCATTTTTACACCCGAGGCATTTTTAAAAAAAACAAAATTTTGTATGGCGGCCATCTTGTTTTTCCGCCATTTTGTTATTTTTTCACCCACAATAAAATTTGACCAAGATTTAAATAGGTTTTGCGAAAAAAGAATCGTTCCAGGTGCGATAGTTGCGCCAGTCCGTAGGGTCTCTCCCTGATGCGGAGCAGTTTTCCAAGATCTGGAAGTTTTCTCATACTCATCGGAAGATCTTGATCACACCCCCCATACATCATTTTTACCCCCCGGCGCTCCTTCTGGGAGAACAACCCTGTCAGTGAGTGAGTCAGTCAGTCAGTCAGTACATGGGTTTGTAGCTTTATATAATATAAAATAACTAGATTTCGCGTGGTTCGCTCGCAGCAAGCTGCTCGCGTGTCCTGTATTAGTTCGAAGCTTTGTATGGCGGCCATCTTGTTTTCCCGCCATTTTTTAACCGCGATAGAATTTGACCAAGACTTGAATAGGTCTCGTGAAACCAAAAAAGTTCTAGGTGCTATAGTTTGCCAGGCCGTAGGGTGTCTCCCTGATGCGGAGCAGTTTTCCAAGATGACGTTCCGATCACACCCTTATACATATTTTTTGACCTTGAGGAATTTTCTAGAAAAACAAAATTTTGTATGGCGGCCATCTTGTTTTCCCGCCATTTTTTTACCGAGATAGAATTTGACCTAGACTTAAATAGGTCTCGTGAAATCAAAAAAGTTCTAGGCGCTATAGTTTTGCCAGGCCGTAGGGTGACCCCTGATGCGGAGCAGTTTTCCAAGATGACGTTCCGATCACACCCTAATACATAATTTTTACCTCGTGAGACATTTTCTGGAAAAACAAAAATTTGTATGGCGGCCATCTTGTTTTTCGGCCATTTTGTTTTTTTTTCACTGGCGATAAAATTTGACCAAGACTTTAATAGGCTCCGTGAAAACAAAAAAGTTCCATGTGCGATAGTTTCGCCAGGCTGTAGGGTGTCTCCCTGATGCGGAGCAGCTTTCGAAGATCGAAAAGTATTTCCATACTCAACATGATGTTTCGATCACATTCCTCATACATCATTTTTACCCCCGAGGCATTTTCGGGAAAAACGATAATTTTGTATGGCGGCCATCTTGTTTTTCCGCCATTTTGTTTTTTTTCAGCAGGGATTGGATTTGACCAAGATTTAAATATGTTTCGCGAAAGAAAAATTGCTCCAGGTTTTATAGTTTTGCCAGGCCGTAGGGTGTCTGCCTGATGCGGAGCAGTTTTTCAAGATCGAGAAGTATTTCCATACTCACCAAGACGTTCTGATTACAACCCCATACACAGTTTTTACCAACGAAACATTTTCTGGAAAAACGAAATTTTGTATGGCGGCCATCTTGTTTTTCCGCCATTTTGATTTTTGTTCACCGGCATTAAAATTTGACCAAGATTTAAATAGGTTTTGTGAAAAAAAAATTTATCCAGGTATAATAGTTGCGCCAGGCTGTAGGGTGTCTCCCTGATGCGGAGCAGCTTTCGAAGATCGAAAAGTATTTCCATACTCAACATGATGTTTTGATCACATTCCTCATACATAATTTTTCCCACCGAGACATTTTCTGAAAAAACAAAATTTTGTATGGCGGCCATCTTGTTTTTCCGCCATTTTGTTTTTTTTTCACTCACGATTGAATTTGACCAAGATTTAAATAGGTTCTATGAAAAAAGAATCGTTCCAGGTGCGATAGTTGCGCCAGGCCGTTGGGTGTCTCCCTGATGCGGAGCAGTTTTCCAAGATCTGGGATTTTTCCCATACTCACCAGGAGGTCCCGATCACGCCCCCCATACATCATTTTTACCCCCCGACGCTCCTTCTGGGAGAACAATTATGTCAGTGAGTGAGTCAGTCAGTCAGTGGGTTTGTAGCTATATATATTATAATATAACTAGATGTCGCGTGGTTCGCTCGCAGCAAGCTGCTCGCGTGTCCTGTATTAGTTCGAAACTTTGTATGGCGGCCATCTTGTTTTTTGCCGACGATTGAATTTGACCAAGACTCGAATATGTCTCGTGAAATCTAAAAAGTTCTAGGTGCTATAGTTTTGCCAGGCCGTAGGGTGTCTCCCTGATGCGGAGCAGTTTTCCAAGATGACGTTCCGATCACACCCCTATACATCATTTTTACACCCGAGACATTTTCTGGAAAAACAAAAATTTATATGGCGGCTATCTTGTTTTTCGGCCATTTTGTTTTTTTTTTCACCGGCGATAAAATTTGACCAAGATTTAAATAGGTTTCGTGAAATCAAAAATGTTCCAGGTGCGATAGTTTTGCCAGGCCGTAGGGTGTCTCCCTGATGCGGAGCAGTTTTCCAAGATGATGTTCCGATCACTCCCCTATACATCATTTTTACACCCGAGACATTTTCTGGAAAAACAAAAATTTATATGGCGGCCATCTTGTTTTTCCGCCATTTTGTTTTTTTTTTCACCGGCGATAAAATTTGACCAAAATTTAAATAGGTATTGTGAAAACAAAAAAGGTCCAGATGCGATAGTTTCGCCAAGCCGTATGGTGCCACTCTGATGCGGAGCAGCTTTCAAAGATCGAGAAATATTTCCATACTTTACAAGACATTCCGATTACAACCCTATACACAGTTATTTTCCCCGAGACATTTTCTGGAAAAGCAAAAATTTGTATGGCGGCCATCTTGTTTTTCGGCCATTTTGTTTTTTTTTCACCAGGGATAAAATTTGACCAAGATTTAAATAGGTTTCGTGAAATCAAAAATGTTCCAGGTGCGATAGTTTTGCCAGGCCGTAGGGTGTCTCCCTGATGCGGAGCAGTTTTCCAAGATGATGTTCCGATCACTCCCCTATACATCATTTTTACACCCGAGACATTTTCTGGAAAAACAAAAATTTATATGGCGGCTATCTTGTTTTTCGGCCATTTTGTTTTTTTTTTCACCGGCGATAAAATTTGACCAAGATTTAAATAGGTTTCGTGAAATCAAAAATGTTCCAGGTGCGATAGTTTTGCCAGGCCGTAGGGTGTCTCCCTGATGCGGAGCAGTTTTCCAAGATGATGTTCCGATCACTCCCCTATACATCATTTTGACACCCGAGACATTTTCTGAAAAACAAAAATTTATATGGCGGCCATCTTGTTTTTCCGCCATTTTGTTTTTTTTTCACCGGCGATAAAATTTGACCAAGATTTAAATAGGTATTGTGAAAACAAAAAAGGTCCAGATGCGATAGTTTCGCCAAGCCGTATGGTGCCACTCTGATGCGGAGCAGCTTTCAAAGATCGAGAAATATTTCCATACTTTACAAGACATTCCGATTACAACCCTATACACAGTTATTTTCCCCGAGACATTTTCTGGAAAAGCAAAAATTTGTATGGCGGCCATCTTGTTTTTCGGCCATTTTGTTTTTTTTTTCACCAGGGATAAAATTTGACCAAGAATTAAATAGGTTTCGTGAAAACCAAAAAGTTCCAGGTGCGATAGTTTCGCCAGGCCGTAAGGTGTCTCCCTGATGCGGAGCAGTTTTCAAAGATCGAGAAGTATTTCCATACTCAACTTGAGGTTTTGATCACACCTCCTATACATCATTTTTACCCCCGAGGCATTTTCAGGAATATTGAAAAATTTGTATGGCGGCCATCTTGTTTTTCCGCCATTTTGATTTTTTATCACCAGCGATTGAATTTGACCAGGAATTTAGTAGGTTTAGTGGAAAAAAAAATGTTCTATGTTTGATAGTTTAGCCAGGCCATAGGGTGTCTCCCTGATGCGGAGCAGTTTTCGAAGATTGAGAACATTTTCCGTACTCGACAAGACACTCCGATTACATTCCCATACATCATTTTTACTTCCGAGACATTTTCTGGAAAAACAATTTTTTGTATGGCAGCCATCTTGTTTTTCCGCCATTTTGATTTTTTTTCACCCGCAATAGAATTTGACCAAGATTTAAATAGGTTTTGCGAAAATAAAATTGATCCAGCTATAATAGTTGCGCCAGGTCGTAGGGTCTCTCCCTGATGCGGAGCAGTTTTCCAAGATCTGGAAGTTTTCCCATACTCACCGGGAGGTCCCGATCACACCCCCCATACATCATTTTTACCCCCCGACGCTCCTTCTGGGAGAACAATTATGTCAGTGAGTCAGTCAGTCAATAGGTACATGGGTTTGTAGCTATATATAGTATAATAACTAGATTTCGCGTGGTTCGCTCGCAGCAAGCTGCTCGCGTGTCCTGTATTAGTTCGAAGCTTTGTATGGCGGCCATCTTGTTTTCGTGAAATCAAAAAAGTTCTAGGTGCTATAGTTTTGCCAGGCCGTAGGGTATCTCCCTGATGCGGAGCAGTTTTCCAAGATGACGTTCCGATCACACCCCAATACATCATTTTTACCTCGTGAGACATTTTCTGGAAAAACAAAAATTTGTATGGCGGCCATCTTGTTTTTCGGCCATTTTGTTTTTTTTTCACTGGCGATAAAATTTGACCTAGACTTTAATAGGCTTCGTGAAAACAAAAAAAATCCAGGTGCGATAGTTCCGCCAGGCTGTAGGGTGTCTCCCTGATGCGGAGCAGCTTATGAAGATCGAAAAGTATTTCCATACTCAACATGACATTCCGATTACACCCCCATACATTGTTTTTACCTGTAAGACATTTTTCTGAAAAAACAAAATTTTGTATGGCGGCCATCTTGTTTTTCCGCCATTTTGGTTTTTTTTCACCGGCGATTGGATTTGACCAAGATTTAAATACGTTGTGCGAAAAAATCATTGTTCCAGGTGCGATAGGTTAGCCAGGCCGTAGGGTGTCTCCCTGATGCGGAGCAGTTTTTCAAGATTGAGAAGTACTTTTATACTCAACAAGACGTTTCGATTACAATCCCATACACAGTTTTTACCCGCGAGACATTTTCTGGAAAAACAAAACTTTGTATGGCGGCCATCTTGTTTTTCCGCCATTTTGATTTTTTTCCACCGACAATTGAATTTGACCAAGATTTAAATAGGTTTCGTGAAAAAAGAATCGTTCCAGGTGCGATAGTTGCGCCAGACTGTAGGGCGTCTCCCTGATGCGGAGCAGTTTTCCAAGATCTGGAAGTTTTCCCATACTCACCGGGAGGTCCCGATCACACCCCCCATACATCATTTTGACCCCCCGATACTCCTTCTGGGAGAACAACCCTGTCAGTGAGTCAGTCAGTCAGTCAGTGAGTCAGTGGGTTTGTAGCTATATATACACTTCTCATCAAAAAAATCGAAACACTTCCGTTTTCATTGTTTCTGTCCGAATTTAACACAAAAAAGAATTCATACGATGAAAAAAAATACATAAATGTATAGCTGGCAGTTTGGCCATTACAGTAATAAGCGAAAATTCTAAATTCAAAATTAGAATTTCATTTGTTTATCTTATAAACGAAATGAATCACTGTTTTGAGACAAATGTGTGTTTAGGGTTGGAGTACATTTAGCGTTTAAAAACTAAAAATTGGCGCCTATCCTTAAACTTTTTGTTTTTTATTTCAATACTGTGACTTTGGGACGTCTGATAAAAGGTTTTTTTTTCTAAAACGTATGGATACTTCGCCCACAGAAGCCGCCCAAGTTGTGGCATTGCTGGATTCTGGCCTTAGTCAGCGTGTTGTGGCTGCAAGACTGCATCTAAGCCTGTCATCTGTTCATAGAGTCTATAAACGTTATCGGGAGACTGGTTTGTTCACGCGCCGTTCAGGATCTGGCAGGAATCGGGTCACTTCTGAGCGAGATGATCGATTTATTGTAACAACTTCTTTAAGAAATCGACGCCTTAACGCTTTTCAACTGCAGCAGCGGCTTCGTGTTGTACGAAGGGTGGCTGTAAGTGACTCTACAATTAGAAGAAGGTTGAAGGATCGTGGACTGGTACCGCATAAGCCAGCAAATGGGCCGAAATTAACTGCAGACCATCGAAGAGCGCGCCTTAACTTTGCACGTGAGCACCTAAATTGGTCATACCTACAGTGGAGCAAAGTTCTCTTTTCTGATGAGTGTAAAATTATGCTGTATGGTAACGACGGAAGGAACAAGGTCTACAGAAGAGACGGAGAACGCTATGCACAATGCTGCATTGAAGAAAAGGTCAGCTATGGTGGCGGTTCGTGGACGGTTTGGGGAGGAATCAGCGCCGACGGTAAGACAGAGCTTGCTTTCGTGTCTGGGCCACGTCTGCCTGCACTAAACTGTCATCGGTACGTCGAAGAGTGTCTCGAGCCTCATGTGATGCCCTATGCACATTTTATTGGCAACGGCTTCATATTCATGCACGACAATGCTAGGGCTCACACCGCGGGCGTCGTACGAGATTATCTTAACGAAGTCGATATCTCTATTATGGAATGGCCAGCAAGAAGCCCGGACATGAATCCCATTGAACATCTGTGGGATGAATTAAAGAGACGAATTCGAGCAAGAGATCCTGCCCCAGAAACACTTAGCCAGCTGCAAGATGCAATCCAAGAGGAATGGGACAATATACCACAGCATGTGATCGTGACTCTCATCCGATCGATGAAGAACCGTATGGAAGCAGTAATTAGAGCTCGGGGAGGGAATACAAGTTATTAAATAAACGTTTTTTAGCTTTTTTTTTTCATTTACGTGTGTTGTTTTATCCATTTCCTTTATACTCCATACGGAATAAAAATGACTCATTTAACAAAATACGAAACCTATGAAAAATTCATTTAAATTTAGAACATTAACATTAAGATTTGATAAGCTCATATTACTCACTATTAAACGACATTTAACATTTATTCCTAAATGTACACATTTTTCTGATAATCCTGACAAAACGTAAACTTGCAAGGTGTTTCGATTTTTTTGATGAGAAGTGTAGTATAACTAGATGGTGCTAAGTGCGCTCGCTGCTAAAGCAGCTTCGCGGGCGTTGTACGTGGATTGACGTTTTCGTATAGTTTGTTTCGCATCACAGATTTGTAATAACTATTAAGACAGACACAAAAAGAAATAAAAAAAATGTGTAGGATATTGTTGGTTTATTTTATGTTATCAAAAAATAAAAATATAAATTATATTCTCTCTCTCTCCCTTGCATTGTTCCCATATGGTGGTGGGCTCTTTTTTCCGAGTCTTTTCCTTCCACTTCGCTCTGTTGGATGTATCGTTTGCGGAAACATTGCAGGAACAAAGATCTTCTTTGATGACATCTGCTTCTTTGCCTTCTGTATTTCCTGTTAAAAATAAAATAATATTAATTTATTTATAATAACGTATATTTATAATAACGTATAGATATAATATCCTTTTCTTAGTCGATAGCGATACGTTTTTGCCAAAGTGGTCGTGGTCGTCATGTAACGTAACATAACATAACATAACAAATACTTTATTGCACAAACAGGAAAAAACAAAAAACAAAACAAAAGAGAAATAGAATTAGTACAATAGGCGGCCTTATTGCTAAGTAGCAATCTCTTCCAGGCAACCTTTAAGTACAGGAGATATTGAATATTAAGTAACGTACCTAGATTCTTGTCACTATCACTATTGATTGCTGGCTGTCACACTGCTGCATTCATTGAAGAAGCTACCGACATCAGGCTTGGTTGATATAATAGTATTGTATTAATAATCTCCTACGCAGTTTTTTGCCTTCTGCATTTCCTATAAATAAAATACATATTAAATATTATATAATTAAATATTATATATAATTTCTTTTCCTTGGTCGATAGCGATACGTCTTTGTTAAAATAGTCGTGGTCGTCATGTAACGTACCTCGATATCTTGTAACTTTTGATTGCTGGCTGTCACACTGCTGCGTGCATTGAAGAACTTCAGGCTTGGTCGATTTTATTCTATTGCAATCATAATCTCCTACACAGTTTATTGCACTCTGCATTTCCTGTGAATAAAATATACAGGGTGTTAGTGACATTGTAACGAATACTGATGGGGATGATTCAGACCATGATTCTGAGTTCATATCAAGTGGAATTTTCCGTCGCAAAATTCATGATTTTTTTTTAGTTATTTTAAATTATTTTCAATTCTATACTTTTGCGATGAAAAATTCCACTTGATATTAACTCAGAATAATCAGGTGAATCATCCCCCTCTGTATTCGGTACGATGTCACTTACACCCCGCACAAGTACATACTGTAGCCATACAAGTAGGTAAGGGTGTTAGTGACACCGTAACAAATACTGAGGAGGATGATTCAGACCATAATTCTGAGTTGAAATCAAGTGGAATTTTCCGTCGCAAAATTCATGATTTTTTTTTAGTTATTTTAAATTATTTTCAATTCTATACTTTTGCGACGGAAAATTCCACTTGATATCATCTCATAATCATGGTCTCAATCATCCCTCAAAGTTTTCGTTACGATGTCACTAACACCCTGTATATTACATTTTTTTTCCTTAGTCTATAGCGATACGTTTATGTCAAAGTGGTCGTGATCGTCATGTAACGTACCTCGACATCTTGTTACTTTTGATTGCTGGCTGTCACACTGCTGCATTCTTTGAATGAGCGGCCAACATCAGGCTTGGTTTATATAATACTATTGTATTAATGATCTCCTACGCAGTTTTTTGCCTTCTGCATTTCCTGTAAATAAAATATATAATTAAATATTATATGTAATTTATTTTCCTTAGTCGATAGCAATACGTTTTTGCCAAAATAGTTGTGGTCGTCATGTAACGTACCTCGATATCTTGTTACTTTTGATTGCTGGCTGTCACACTGCTGCATTCATTGAAGGAGCTGGCAACATCAGGTTTGGTTTATATAATACTTTTGTATTAATGATCTCCTACGCAGTTTTTTGCCTTCTGCATTTCCTGTAAATAAAATATATAATTTATTTTCCTTAGTCGATAGCGATACGTTTTTGCCAAAATAGTCGTGGTCGTCATGAAACGTACCTCGATATCTTGTAACTTTTGATTGTTGGCTGTCACACTGCTGCATTCATTGAAGGGGCTGCTGACTTCAGGCTTGGTCGATTTTATTCTATTGCAATCATAAACTCCTACACAGTTTATTGCCATCTGCATTTCCTGTAAATAAAATATATATATATTTTTTTTCCTTAGTCTATAGCGATACGTTTTTGCCAAAATAGTCGTGGTCGTCATGAAACGTACCTCGATATCTTGTAACTTTTGATTGCTGGCTGTCACACTGCTGCATTCATTGAAGGGGCTGCTGACTTCAGGCTTGGTCGATTTTATTCTATTGCAATCATGAACTCCTACACAGTTTATTGCCATCTGCATTTCCTGTAAATAAAATATATATTATTTTTTTTCCTTAGTCTATAGCGATACGTTTTTGCCAAAGTGGTCGTGATCGTCATTTAACGTACCTCAATATCTTGTTACTTTTGATTGCTAGCTGTGACACTGCTGCATTCATTGAAATAGCGGCCAACATCAGGCTTGGTAGTACTATTGTATTAAAATCTCCTACGCAGTTTTTAGCATTGTGCATTTCCTGTTAAAAAAAATTAATGTTAATTTATATATATTAACTTTTATTTATAAATATATACATATATATATTAGGTGATTTCCAAACTACCCAGGAGGTACACCCAGTAGCTCGCTTTTTTTCATGTGGTTCCCCCGCTAATCGAGGCCGCATCCACCTACTTATATGAGAAGTAGGTTCTATCTAATGAGTTAGCAATAGTCATTCAATAAGCAGAGAAATGTGAAAGAAAAAGCAATTTTTAGCTAAGGAATTTAAAATAAAAAGCAATTTTCAGCAATTAGCATGCAATAAGCAAAGCAATTACTCAGTAATTGTCAAACATAAGCGAGTTGTATAATTTAAAGATATTATTGACAATAACAAACACGTACCGAGTTTGTTAATACTTACATTGAGTTATCATCGCTAAGTTGACCAAATTATTAGTACAGGTTATCACATTCAATAAATGAAAATATGTGTTTTTATCAATTGTAACAATGCTTGCATGACCTAACCAACCGTTGGTGTTGTGGACGCCAATCTTCAAGAGACAAGTGGACGGGTGTGAGGAAAACTGGCAAGATGAACACGTCGGTGTGGGTGCGACTGGTGCACGGGAGAGAAGTGGAGCTAGTTGGCAGATGGAATTAGGCATCACTCTCTTGCTTCAGTTAAGTTCCACTCAGATCAGGTGGGTTGTCGCATGGATGAACATCGCATGGATTGGAGTAATTCGGAGTAGAACTGTCCATGTTGTTCCCTTCATCGTAGGCACTTCAGTGGACTGTGGATCGATCAACAATAGTTACGTGAGTTGGCTGTCAAACCGATATGACGTGCCAGCCGAATCTAGCGACCAGGTATGCAGGGGATGGAGGTATCCTGTGGAGTAATCATATCAGCAAAGGTGAAAATGTCGATTGGGAGTGAAATGGAGGGAGAAGGAGAGCTGCAGTCAGCGGTCACGATCTTGCTGTAGATAGACTACATGCTCAGTTTACGTGTAGATGTAACTGTTCGAAGTTAATTGAAAACGATCGATATGCAAATTCCTGTTTAATGAAACAAGTAATAAATGAACAGGCAGGTGTTTTTTCGGTATTTAAACGCTAAAACCGTTGTTTGTTTATTAATTAGCAGTGGTATGATGAATTCTTGGATACTGATAAATGCTAATAAGCTAAGTATTTAAAACAAAATCACATTCAGAAGCACTAAAAACACATTAAATTAAAGAACGAAATAATACCGTATGAAATATTATTTAATATAATATAAAGGATGGAAAGAAGAAATGACAAGAATGCTATTTAACGTGACATGGCTCTAACCAGATCCACTGGAAAACATAAAACAATATAAAACCTAAGTTTTAGTTTAGCTCATACACGATATTATGTTTTTTGAGGAACCGTCTCATGCGAAACAGTGTTCTATTGAAAAGTATTGCAAGAAGAAATGCAAAGAACACAATTTAGCGTGACATAGCTCTAACCAGATCCACTGGAAAACATAAAATCATGTAAAACCCTAAGTTTTTGTTTAGCTCATACACGATATTATGTTTTTTGAGGAACCGTCTCATGCGAAACAGTGTTCTATTGAAAAGTATTGCAAGAAGAAATGCAAAGAACACAATTTAGCGTGACATAGCTCTAACCAGATCCACTGGAAAACATAAAATCATGTAAAACCCTAAGTTTTTGTTTAGCTCATACACGATATTATGTTTTTTGAGGAACCGTCTCATGCGAAACAGTGTTCTATTGAAAAGTATTGCAAGAAGAAATACAGAAAACACCATTTAGCGTGACATAGCTCTAACCAGATCCACTGGAAAACATAAAACCATGTAAAACCCTAAGTTTTTGTTTAGCTCATACACGATATTATGTTTTTTGAGGAACCGTGTCATGCGAAACAGTGTTCTATTGAAAAGTATTGTAAGAAGAAATGCAAAGAACACAATTTAGCGTGACATAGCTCTAACCAGATCCACTGGAAAACATAAAACCATGTAAAACCCTAAGTTTTAGTTTAGCTCATACACGATATTATGTTTTTTGAGGAACCGTGTCATGCGAAACAGTGTTCTATTGAAAAGTATTGTAAGAAGAAATGCAAAGAACACAATTTAGCGTGACATAGCTCTAACCAGATCCACTGGAAAACATAAAACCATGTAAAACCTAAGTTTTTGTTTAGATCATACACGATATTATGTTTTTTGAGGAACCGTCTCATGCGAAACAGTGTTCTATTGAAAAGTATTGCAAGAAGAAATACAGAAAACACCATTTAGCGTGACATAGCTCTAACCAGATCCACTGGAAAACATAAAACCATGTAAAACCCTAAGTTTTTGTTTAGCTCATACACGATATTATGTTTTTTGAGGAACCGTGTCATGCGAAACAGTGTTCTATTGAAAAGTATTGTAAGAAGAAATGCAAAGAACACAATTTAGCGTGACATAGCTCTAACCAGATCCACTGGAAAACATAAAACCATGTAAAACCCTAAGTTTTTGTTTAGCTCATACACGATATTATGTTTTTTGAGGAACCGTGTCATGCGAAACAGTGTTCTATTGAAATGTATTGTAAGAAGAAATGCAAAGAACACAATTTAGCGTGACATGGCTCTAACCAGATCCACTGGAAAACATAAAACCATATAAAACCTAAGTCTTAGTTTAGCTCATACACGATATTATGTTTTTTGAGGAACCGTCTCATGCGAAACAGTGTTCTATTGAAAAGTATTGTAAGAAGAAATGCAAAAAACACCATTTAGCGTGACATAGCTCTAATCAGATCAACTGGAAAACATAATACCTTATAAAACCTAAGTTTTTGTTTAGATCATACACGATATTATGTTTTTTGAGGAACCGTCTCATGCGAAACAGTGTTCTATTGAAAAGTATTGTATGAAGAAATGCAAAAAACACCATTTAGCGTGACATAGCTCTAACCAGATCCACTGGAAAACATAATAATACCTTATAAAACCTAAGTTTTTGTTTAGATCATACACGATATTATGTTTTTTGAGGAACCGTCTCATGCGAAACAGTGTTATATTGAAAAGTATTGCAAGAAGAAATGCAAAGAACACAATTTAGCGTGACATGGCTTTAACCAGATCCACTGGAAAACATAAAACCATGTAAAACCCTAAGTTTTAGTTTAGCTCATACACGATATTATGTTTTTTGAGGAACCGTCTCATGCGAAACAGTGTTCTATTGAAAAGTATTGCAAGAAGAAATGCAAAGAACACAATTAAGCGTGACATGGCTTTAACCAGATCCACTGGAAAACATAAAACCATATAAAACCTAAGTTTTAGTTTAGCTCATACACGATATTATGTTTTTTGAGGAACCGTCTCAACAGTGTTCTATTGAAAAGTATTGGAAGGAGAAATGCAAAGAACACAATTTAGCGTGACATAGCTCTAACCAGATCCACTGGAAAACATAAAACCATGTAAAACCCTAAGTTTTAGTTTAGCTCATACACGATATTATGTTTTTTGAGGAACCGTCTCATGCGAAACAGTGTTCTATTGAAAAGTATTGTAAGGAGAAATGCAAAGAACACAATTTAGCGTGACATAGCTCTAACCAGATCCACTGGAAAACATAAAACCATGTAAAACCCTAAGTTTTAGTTTAGTTCATACACGATATTATGTTTTTTGAGGAACCGTCTCATGCGAAACAGTGTTCTATTGAAAAGTATTGTAAGAAGAAACGCAAAGAACACAATTTAGCGTGACATAGCTCTAACCAGATCCACTGGAAAACATAATACCTTATAAAACCTAAGTTTTTGTTTAAATCATACACGATATTATGTTTTTTGAGGAATCGTCTCATGCGAAACAGTGTTCTATTGAAAAGTATTGTAAGAAGAAATGCAAAAAACACCTTTTAGAGTGACATAGCTCTAACCAGATCCACTGGAAAACATAATACGTTATAAAACCTAAGTTTTTGTTTAGATCATACACGATATTATGTTTTTTGAGGAACCGTGTCTTTTTTTTTTTTTTTTTTTTTTTTGACGTGACTTATTGTAGATTTGCCGCAGATGGCATTAACTACTTGGCCGGAAGGAGGAACCGTGTCATGCGAAACAGTTTTCTATTGAAAATTAATGTAAGAAGAAATGCAAAGAACACAATTTAGCGTGACATGGCTCTAACCAGATCCACTGGAAAACATAAAACCATATAAAACCTAAGTTTTAGTTTAGCTCATACACGATATTATGTTTTTTGAGGAACCGTCTCATGCGAATCAGTGTTCTATTGAAAAGAATTGTAAAAAGAAATGCAAAAAACACTATTTAGCATGACATAGCTCTAACCAGATCCACTGGAAAACATAAAACCATGTAAAACCCTAAATTTTAGTTTAGCTCATACACGATATTATGTTTTTTGAGGAACCGTCTCATGCGAAACAGTGTTATATTGAAAAGTATTGTAAGAAGAAATGCAAAAAACACCATTTAGCGTGACATAGCTCTAACCAGATCCACTGGAAAACATAAAACCATGTAAAACCCTAAGTTTTTGTTTAGTTCATACACGATATTATGTTTTTTGAGGAACTGTCTCATGCGAAACAGTGTTCTATTGAAAAGTATTGTAAGGAGAAATGCAAAGAACACAATTTAGCGTGACATAGCTCTAACCAGATCCACTGGAAAACATAAAACCATATAAAACCTAAGTTTTAGTTTAGCTCATACACGATATTATGTTTTTTGAGGAACCGTCTCATGCGAAACAGTGTTCTATTGAAAAGTAATGTAAGAAGAAATGCAAAGAATACTATTTAGCGTGACATAGCTCTAACCAGATCCACTGGAAAACATAAAACCTTGTAATCCCTAAGTTTTTATTCTGCACTTACTATATATATTATATTATCTTTGTATATTCATGGTAAGTTGGATTTACTGTAGGTGTATGCAAATTAATAACAAGCATAGTTGTTTGTTATTTGCGTCATTATAAGTAAATAAATAACGAATGTAGACTTAAAAAATAAAACGTAGGTAGTATGTTGGTTATGACTGTACACATATGAATTAAACTATATGCAGTTACTTTCATTTCTAATAACATTTGGTGTATTTGATAACATTTAAAACTAAACAATTTTACCAGAATATATAAAATATGACTCGCTTTCAATTTTTTTAACTAAAGGTGTTTTCTTTTACCTTTAAATTTTTAAGTATTTTTTTTTTGTTTTAGCCATATTTGATTTGAAAATTTGAATATCAAAGTTTCACGTTGTTAGGTAGTGCTTTCTTCTCCAATTATTGTTTTTTCCAAGTAGTAGGTATTTTCTAGCAATTTCACTTTATTTAGCCTGTATACATGTATTAATTACTTTATGTATGTTTTTGTATCGATGAGTGATCATTCTTCTGTCAATACTGGTGAGACCCGCTTGTGGGAGGCCAGAAATTAACATGATCAAATTTGTTTTTGAATTTGCTTAGAATGGTATAGAACATTCATTGTTGATTATAGGCTTTATTATTTTTACATACACCATTAAAGGTAAAGCATGGTCGTACTTAATATCCTCCTGCGGCTTAGATTTTCAAACACAATAGCGAAACAATGGGATTTGGTTTAAGGACTTTTTTCATGTTTAGCCCATCTGACAGTCGTCATATTTACCCATGTTTATGAATGAAATTGTTCGTCACTGCCGGATACAGGTAATTATTGACCTATTTTATTCCACAACACAATAAATAATGTTCTAAATAATACTTTTCATTTATATATTTGTAGCCACAAATCTGTGCAATTGATGAAGCGTCTTTGCTGACACAATGACGATGACCATTCATACACCATTGAATGCTAATGTATAATATTTTACTGTACTGATTCAACGTACCATAACACATATTCTTTATTCTGTCCGTTCCATTACATGACACACGAGTTTCACTATGTAGCGCTTATGTGTACTCGTTAATCGATTTCCAGCTTGGCATTTGTTTAAGTTTTTGAATATTTCTTCGAGCAAACATTTGTAGTAATGTTATTTCTTAAAGTTTCCTTGATGACGAGTAAACAGGCATCCGGGTAGTTTACTTTCTTCCTTATATTTATTATTTAAGGCGTATATTTTTTTGTTTATTTACTTAATTCTAACTTAAGTTACTAATATACGCTAGTATAAAATATTCTTTAGTACAATTTTAATGGAACTTATATTTTTTACAAATCAATATAATTTGCAAATGTTAAATACATTAAAATGTATACACTACACATTACACAAATTTAATCGGTTATAAAAACTTATTTTTCATTATACATTTATTTTCCTGAATTAATGCATGAAAATATCAAGTCGTTTGTGTAATAAAATAGCTAATCCAACTTACCATGAATATCGTATTTTTTTTTATTATTTTAGTAAATATATTTTGCTTACTGCTTAGTGAATGATAAAAAAATAAGTGACTAAAATGACAAAGATTAATTTTACTTAATGTAAGTTAAGTATTGGGTAAAATGCTTTTGAATGATGATTTGTTTAAATATACTCGTAGAAGTATAATTACTGCATAACTTATTGCTTTAAGTTGAGAAAGTAGCACTTAGGAGAAAAATGTATCAATAAACATCATTGGTGTCTTCATCGAAATATTTTAGTATTAATTTATTGTTTATATACGCACTTAAATTTGGTAACAAAATCATTTGTATAGCGTTAGCGTTATAAAGTAAAAAATGAACATCAATAAATCATACGTTTGCTTACAAAAAACAAACAGTTTTAGCGCTTAAACACTGAAACAGAATTCTTTTCAAATAACTTCGAACAATTACCACTTTAATACACCTAAACTAAACATTGTCCATGTACAGCGAGATCCTGAATACTGATTACAGTTTCCGTACTCCCTCCTTTCCAGTCCTAAGCGACATTCAAACCTTCGCTGACACGATCATTCCACAGGATACGTCCATCCCTTGTATCCCAGATCGCAAGAATCGGCTAGCACGGCATAGCAGCTTGACAGCTAAAACTCACGCAACCATTGTTGATCGACCTACAAAATCCACCGAAAATGCCTACGACGATGGGAACGACACCGACAGTTCTACTCCGGATCATTCCAACCTGCGACATTCATCCATATGACAGCTTACTTGATCTGAGTGGAACTCAGCTAAAGCAATCGAGTGATACCTGCCTCCATCTTCCAGCCAGCTCCACTTCACTCCCATGCACCGGTCGCACCCGCAGCCAAGTGTTCATCCTGCCAGTTCCCTTCACGCCCGTTCTCTCGTCCCCTAAAGATGAGCCTCCACAGCGTTAACGGCTGGGAAGGGCATGCACACATTGCCAATTGATTAACACACATTTTAATTCAGTGATTGTGACTAATAAAATGGTAAACCTAGCTTTGAAATTCAATGTAACCATCATCAAATCGAGTGCAAGCTTGTTAAAGTCAGTTCTATCGTTAAATTATACGAAAAGAAGAAAAAACAAGATAGAATGAATATAAATAATAATAAATAATTCGCAATATACGATAATTTCAGCACATGATTTAACCGATCTAAAAAAACCCAATAAGCTTAATAACAGAGATGAACTGTTCAGTCTTTTCAAGAAGTGCCACCCTAAATAAAGTTACGTTAAACTTAAAAGTTCTGATATGATAACGTTATTCGAGAAAGGTTGGTCATTTTCGATTCGGTGCCTGGGTAGTAGTACTTTTATGTCACGTCTTTCGCGAACGCGACCTAAAGCTACATACAGTTGACCGTGACTAAACATATCAGATCTAAGATCGACCCCAACGCGACTAATCGTTTGACCCTGGCTCTTGTGAATAGTCATTGCATAACATACCTGCAATGGAAATTGACGGCGACACATCTCGTAAGGGCTGTTATGTTCTATAGGCGCTTTAAAAAGAATTCGAGGGATCAAATAATCTCCTAGTTCACCTTGTTTCCGAACTTTAATAATATATGGAGATGTATCAACAACTATTACTTTGGTGCCATTTACTAAGCCGTCCGCGAAACTAAGATTACGCGTAATTACACAAACACATTCTAATTTTAATTGTAAGTCGAAATCTGGAACACCTTGTGGTCGAAGTGTATATAAAAATTCGGGACTAAAATATACTTGATCAGCGTTGTCGCTTAAAACTTTATCTATTGCATAAAAATGTAATACTTCTCCTGGTAGTTTGTCTAAAATAACGGCATTAATTTCTCTAACTGCATCGTTACGGGTGCATAGAATCGCTCTGAAGGAGCATACGCCTGGCTCAGTAAGGGTAACTTCTGGGAATACAAAATCAATTAAATCTTCTAATTCAGTAACATAATCAATGGATTCAAGTTGGACTAATTGCAAATTATTATTATTTGTTTCTAACCTAAGAGTAGGTAATAAATTTGAACCCAGTTTTAAAAGAAATTCTGCATACTGTGCGTCATCCTTACATCTCTGTGAAGTTACCAAACTAAATTTTTTCAATTGTTTCCAAATAGGTGAAGTTTTTAGTGACGCGTTTAATATATCAAAATTCGTTCGTGCTTCTGGGACTACAGGAGGAATTTGACGAAAATCTCCTGCAAAAATAATTATTTTAGAACCAAAAATTTTGTCTGACCTCATCAAATCCTGCAATGATCTATTTAATAAATTTATAAGGTATTTATGAGCCATCGGCGCCTCATCATACACAATGAGATTAGAATTATAAATCAATTCAGCTCTTTGAGTACCATTAGAGATGTTCCAGTATCCGCTATCATCTAATAGATGTAAAGGAAATCTAAACAAGGAATGAGCCGTCATTCCGTTTGTGTAATTTTGAGCAGCAATTGCAGACGATGCACAGGTTAAAGCTATACCTTTAAGGTTACCGCGGATATATGCAGTTATGACCTTCAATAAAAGCGTTTTCCCGGTGCCGGCGGGACCATCGATAAAAATCGCACAGTTGTTGGATTCTCGGTAAACACTATCAACGCAAAGCTTTTCCACGTAATCGAATACGGCACGTTGATCGGGAGATAACTGTGGCAACCACTCTTCTACGTATGATTTCAAACTATCTAAATCATATTCAGTGCGTTCCCTATCCAACTCTGTTGACCTATAAATTACTTCCGGCAAACCTTGTTCTATTAACGAAGTTCCGTGTCTGCGTAGCATTCTATCTATTTGAATGAGGCACATGTTAAACGCGTTTTCTTCGTCAACTGGCACCCTGTAAAGGAAATCTTCGGCCAATTGACGTTTATACGTGTTCCACAGTGACGCCACTGAGGCACCATTAACAGCCAGCGTTACAAAAAAGCTACGAAGTCGTGGTCCGGTTAAAAAAGTGGAAGCTTCTTCCATAGCCCGTTCATATTCGACTGCGTCGTCCGCAAGTCCTACGAATTTGGCAGCTTCTTGAAAAGTTGTGCAATTTGGACCTCCAATTTGAAGTAAATCCGCGAAACTACGACAAGGGTAAACACTTAAAAGAAGTCTTAAAAAGAACTGTTCACCTCTGTTCGGCGCGACCCAAAATAGACGCGCGACGAGCTCACCCCGCATTCTCCGCGTAAGAAATTTGCCGTTTTGCATTTGCACCGCCTGAACTGTCTTTAAACAAGGATCTTTCGCATGAATGTTATAATTTTCAAAAAAGTCTAAGTAGGATACCCGATCAAACTCCTCAGTTAAAGGCCTACTGAAATAGTCAAGAAGATCTGAACCTGCATTATTAACTGCCTCGTTCGCGTGGCCAGGCTTAAAAAATACCGAATTTTGATCGGGCAAATGTACTGTTAACATTTTTACCGTAGGGTTCCTAGCTACAATATCAAATTCGAGAACACGCCACGCTGCTTCGCTAGAACTAATATATCGCTTAGTGACATATTGTTCGATTTCATCCTCACGATGTTCTTCATCAACAACGGCAATACGGGCTTCATCAGGTCCTTTTGTCATATATTTAAATAAATACTTAATTATAGCACGCTGTGTGGACACTTCTAAATTTATGTGAGCATCATATTTTAGGAGAAGAGCAGGATTATAAGGAACGACCCACAAATCATTAACTATTACGTCTCTGCCGCGATATTTAATAATCGCCTGATTTTTACTACTGCGACGTAAATGTATAAAACCTCTATCGTCACTGAAGGTGACTGGTGTTTCTTTTTTTGGAAAATATTTTAAACAGTTTTTTTTTTCACTATTCCAACACGGCAAATTAGTTCGGTAAGGAGGGCCGCATGGACCGTGTATCATGTGATCCATGACAACTTTGTATAATAAAGTTTGTGCTGGATCAGGTATGGTAGCTCGAACAAACTTATCAATATCCAGACTTTCTACTGGTCCACCACCTTCCACTCTAAAAGCAATATGCGCATGTGGTAGTCCTCTTTTTTGGAACTCTATAACATGCATTATATAAACAATTTTTCCGAACCATTTACCCGATTTTAAATCTTTTAATAACTCTCCGAGTTTTAAGTTGAAAACTCGAGCACAAGTAAGGGGGTCTTTTGATCGACCTGATAATGTTGAATTTTTTATTTCAGGCCAGTTGGGGTTACATGTTAAAGTTAAAAAATATGATGGTGGACCTAACCTGTTTACCATTGCTATAGCATCCAGGTATTTCTTTTTCATGTATCGTGGACCCCCTGTGAATGAGCTAGGTAAATAAATTTTACCAGGTTCTACTCCACCTTCTCCTAAAATAAACTCGTCATTAATTAATTCTTGGAGTGGAGCTACTCTTAGCCTGTTTTGTTGTTTTGTTTGGCTATTTTTCAAAAACCGCAAGCGTTCTTCTAAAATTCTACAAAACATATCGACTAACCACTCTTCAGATAAACGACCAAATATGCTAAATCGCGATTCGGATAAAAGTAAACAACGGACATATTTAACCTGATTAAGCTTATTGCCCTTATTATCTCTCATATCTGGATGCCAACCAGTATTTCCGTGAGGATATAAGAGAGGATACTGGAAAGTCTCGTATAAGGAATCCATTATATCTATTGTTCGAGGCCTACCGTCCGCTATCTTTTTGACTACAATACAGCGTGGAGAAAATTCTTCGCGGTCTGTACTAATAATTGCGGCAATTTCTTGACCAATAGGTTGATCTCCGAGGATGTTACCGTGAGTCGCACGAGTAGTTTTTTCGAATTTCAAGAAAGCTTCTGATGATACCTCTAAACTTAATCTTCTAAAACATTTTATGTATGGATTAACTGTGTGCATGAACCCTGTAATCATTCGAACTACCGTTTTATCTAAACTTAATTCGCCAGCTAAACTCTCTCTCTCGCTACTGTCATTTATGTAAAAATTAATATTATTAGGACTTTCGTTGTAAGACAAATCAAAGATACGGTGGTAAATACGTCCTTGAATTTTCAGAAAAGATATACCTTCTGGATGATGGTAACCGTGAGAAACACCTAATGCCGAAAATGCAAAAATATTATTGTAAGCGCGTGGTCTATTTAAAAAAGCTGAATTTGAATAAAATTCTTCATTTAATGGGAGAAAATTCTGAACGTTATAATCTCCTGAATGACAGCACCATTGTCGACGAGATTTTTCTTCTTCGAACAATGGAGCATTACAATTTGGACATCTGTATGTTTTATCAGACAGAAGCGACGTATTTTTCAAATTATATAATCTAATAATATTAAGTTCGTGTTCCTGTTTCTCACCTATTAAATTTTTTGAATATCTCAGCGGCGTTTCAGTGTTACGACTATTCTCTGTGTATTTTCGTGCTGCTTTTTTGATAATTTCGGGGTGAAGCTCGTTATAACGTTGAACGGCCGCGCGGTGAACGTCTGGGTTGTTCTCGTTATAACGTTGAACGGCCGCGCGATGAACGTCTGGGTTGTTCTCGTTATAACGTTGAACGGCCTCGCGGTTAACGTGTGGATTGCGTTCGTTATACCGTTGAACGGCCTCGCGGTGAATGTCTGGATTGCGTTCGTTATACCGTTGAACGGCCTCGCGGTGAACGTGTGGATTGCGTTCGTTATACCGTTGAACGGCCTCGCGGTGAATGTCTTGATTGCGTTCGTTATACCGTTGAACAGCTTCGCGATGAACAGCGGGGTTTCTTTTTGTGTATTTTCTTACAGCTTCGCGGTGCGCGTTTTCTTTGCGCGGATTCGGTCCGCGTTTCTGTTTTTTGGGTCGGCCGCCTTTATTTTTAACGCATTGATTTTCGACTTCATTATCAATTCTTTCTAATAGGACAACTGGTTTCAAAGTTGTCAATTTTAAATCATTGATAGAGTCATTATCTGAACTTTGCACAGAGGTTTTAAGTGGGGCCAGTGTTGACTGATAGTTCATCAAAATTGAATCTAAAGTTTGATTCACATTCAGTAATGGTGAAGATATTAAATCTACTAAAATGGACTGTGACGTTTCGGAACTAACCCGCGATCCATTTTGCCATATAGAGTCGTCATTTAGTACTCTTAATCGAGTCAATGAATATTCGGATCCGTCATAAACTTCATTCGCGAGCAAAAGTTTTGCTAGCGCTTCGGTTGAATTACATTTAAATAAACGTGCTACGTAAGGACCGTCCTCTGGCTTGCCCTTTCCTATATTAATATTTTTTCTGTTAACCGCATGACTGTTAAAGAAATAATATTCACCATTAAACCGCCAAAAACTAAAAGTATAACCCTGACCCGTAAACAATATGCTATCCGTACTGTCGTTGTGATTTGAATTGTTTACATTATAAGCGAATTGCGAATCAACAGTATAATCATTTGTATTAAAAAACACTCTGTTGTCCAATATATTTTTTAACGTTAATAAACCTATGTCTTTATTCGCGGGAGTTGTAGGATACGTATTAGAAATGATCCAGTTGTCCTCCATGCTAACTATATGTACTACGTTACTCCCGACGCGAAGCTCATTGGGTAATTCGTCTGGCATAAAATAACTGACACCCCTCTGAAGTAAATATTTTAACTGCATGTAAAGTGTATCCCCCATTTTTAAAATTTCATCAATTTCGGCAGTAGCAAAAGATGCGCGATTATGGAATACAGAATAAATTGAAGCGCATGCTGAGATAACCGTACATTGCGAATTGTTACCTTCATACATATCGGAGCCTTGGTGTGTTAGACCTAATGAAACAGTAAATGTTAGATATGAATTTATTTAATTGGTAATACACCCTATTATTGACACCCCTACTGACTTTATTAGAAAAAAATAAGAAAAATTTCCGTGCAAACAAAAATATTATCCTATCTGGTTCTAGGTAATGGGCATTTTTTTTACAAACCATTTTAAGCGCCTCAACCTCAGTGTGAACATTAAAATTTGAGAAATGATTACCGTACCAATAATTTAAGGTGCAAATAATTAGACAGTTTACCCTATATACTTAAATATAATTATCAATATTATCATTCTCCAATAATCTTTTTTTAATAAAAATAAAATATGCACAGATATAATTACAGGGAATGCAATAATTAGTGTAGGAAAATTAAATTACCCATTATTAAAAAAATAAACTACACACTTAAAATTTCAGTCGGATCAATAAACCTAGGTAACTTTGTTTAAGAACTTTTACACAATGCCGTCAGCTCGTGCCGCACAAACCAGCAAAAGCAAAGTCACGACAGTCATGTAGAGCACACTTTGTACTTGACTTGTTGAACATCAAAAGTCGATCAATAAATTCGTCAACATTGCCATCGTAGCTATGGCTTTACAATATACAAAATGGCATAACGGTCCTGTTAGTAATGATATGGTATATAAAATAAAAAACTTATGGAATACTGAAACTATGAGCTTAAGACTATCGAATATCATTCTAAGCAACTATCTCGAAAAAATACATACTTAAGATTACGCATATTTCCCGGAAGTGGGCTGGACATACTATTAGAGGTGGAGATAAATGGAGCAAAGTTGTTACACTATGGTACCCTAGAGGCCATAAGAGAAACAGGGGTAGGCAATTTAAAAGGTGGGCCGACGAAATAATGTTAATGGCTGGAAACACTAAGACCTGGACCAGATTCCTAGATAATAAAAAATAATATAGAGAAATGGGGGAGGCCTTTGCCCGAAGGCACAGAGATTGGTTATTGTAGATTAAGGAAAAACTTTAAAATGGAACTTCTATATCTGAAAAAAGGCTATAAATAAATAAAAATATTTCCCATTGAGATAGGCAGAGACCACGCGATTCCACTTACTACGATTCTGACACATCACTTTCGCTTCGACCACTCTTATCAAAGTCTTTATGCACGCTCGCTGAGCCCCAGTTCTGACCGTGGCTTTTCTTTTAAATATCCTGGAATTAATAAAAAAAAAAAAAAAAATAAAAATTGTTTATTTTCAGACAACTTAAGTCCATAGAGTGTTAGTAACAATACCCTTAAAACTATGTTAGCAATTATCATTATACTAGGTAGGTATTAATCGAGGTATGTACTACCTAGGCCTTCCTCTTCCGATTCTACCAATTGTACCCGCATAATAAATCTTTTCCATGTTGAAACTATCTAGGCATTAATTATTTTGTCAATTCTCGTCACTACATCTTCTTTCACAACGGGTCCCTTATCACACTATTTTCCTCAACATTCTCATTAGTAACCTTTTGACAATTTTAATAAAAGATTAAGCAATTTATTACATAATTGTAACAAAAATATTTAATTCCAATTTCATTCATATTCTTTCTCATAATCTGTTCTCTGCCTACCCCAATGAGAAATAGGCGAGATATTATGTAGGTATGCAATGCAGCACTCTATTGTCGGAATATTTCGAAGATTTAATATAAAATAACAGTAAAACGTAATACCATAATCTTGATCTTGTTGCATCATAGTGTGAGATTATTTCAAACTAATACATGTGAAGTATGTATATTTGTCAACTATCACAAAAAGTAATTTAAAAAATTAAACCAATTTCAAAATCTGTCAAATAAAAGTAAGAAATAATATTTAGTTGAATAATTAGAATCAAAATTTTGAAATTACTTTTTATTTAAACTCAGTGTGACTAATAATATTAATACGCCACTAACCAAGTACCTTCGTTAACAAAACACTGGAATTCCTATAACATGTCTTCTAATTTGTTTAATGTATATGGTGCCCGTCACACCCTTGACCGTTTTCCAAATTGCTTTAATTTACGCTCAAACCATTAATAATCATAGTTACTTAAGCTCAAAGCCTCTATTAGTATAATCAAAACACAAGATTCCTAATTTTTAACTGTTTTTCAACCAAAAGTTGGAAATTTCTAAACCAATTTTGATGAGACTTGCATTCTTTCCTATGTTGGACGATACTTAATCCCATAAACAAGCATTATTGCAATATGATTTGTAGTTGCTAAGAAATGCATGGACAATCATACATGCACATATATGGAATTTGCACATTTTACAATATATGGGTCAAATTGATAACTTTTTTTTTGAAGTCTGTTAAAAATGGAATTAGATTAGTTTCCTTCAGTCCCCACCACATGATCATCAAGATATATATAACCATAACCCTAACCATATTCAAAATATAGACAAACCTACATACACTCTTTGACAGTAATTTAAAAAAGTTTCCTGTAGAGAAATGTTATTATAGCATTCAAACTGTTTTTTTCAGATAAACTAAATACTTCAAAGCTTCGATATCTCTATCTCTATATACTTACTTACTTACTTGTTTGATATAATTTTGTAATTATAAATAGCTGTGTTATATAATTAAGTAGATAACTATAATAATTTTGTTACCTAATTACTAATTTCTATAATTCTTAGTTACATAGTTAAAATATCTTATAATATTATTATAACATTGGTTATAGTTGTATTTAACCATCTGTAGTAACTTGTCACTTTGGATAAAATACACTACTTCTTCTACGCATAAAACAGACATACTTAGTTGGCTTTTTCTCGATTTTAGAGAAAGGTTTAACTTTTCACACAGAATATTAAGATAGTGCTGCTATTTGCTATTCTTTAATAATGTAAAAAATATAATAGGGCATGCATAATAAGTAGAGAATTCTAATGTTTAATGCATTTATAATATTAATGTTTAATTAATTTATATTTTTACGCCGACTGGCAGATCACAGCACTCTAACCTATATACATATATGTATAACAACCTACTCTACCTGTGTTTCACAAATAAATCAATTTGTAATTTGTAGCATAGAATAAGTAATAATACTATGGTCATAGGTTAACTTGTGTGTTTATTATAATTTGTTACAGACCTACTTATGACAGGTTATCTAATGAGTGATGTTACCGTTGTGCTACAACATGGGTTGCTGTCAAACCAGAATTACACTTGGATTGTTAGAATTCAAAAAGGATTCAATCTTATTATTATTATCTATAGTGTTATGATCTCCATCTAAATTTAGGTATCATAGGTTAACTAACTTACTTCATACACCTACCAACCTACTTATTTAAATATTCAAAAAAATATTAATAGTAATTAACTACCTATCGCCTATTCTAGTCACACAGCATAAGTAGGGGCAATGATCTCCATCTAAATTTATCATAGGTTAACTAACTTACTTCATATACCTACCAACCTACTTACTTAATTCTAAAAAAATATTAATAATAATTAACTACCTATTGCCTATTCTAGTCACACAGCATAAGTAGGGGCAATGCAATTGATTTAAGTAGATAGGTACCTAATGCCTGTTATTAAGTAAAGTTTTTTCCATGGCTGATATCAAGCGGCTATTTTAGACATTATAATCATCATAAAATCAATCGATCGTTTCTTAAAATGGATGTAACATAAAAAAATGTGCATTAGGTATTAAGCTCCTTAAAATTTAAATAGGTACTTACCGGCACCGACGCAGGTTACAGCAGCCGCCTGCTGCTCGTCGTCGACGCGACAGCGGCGAAGCATTGTAGAGCACAATGGAATTTCAACGCTTGAACGCTTCATCTGTAAACAAACCACTTCTGTACTATATGTGTTTATCTAATAGATAGACAATAGAATAAGAATTACTTATAGCTTTTAAGTAGGTAGGTACTTACCTTTTAATGTTTTCACTTTCATTATGTGAAAAAGAGAAAATCAGTACAGAAAGTTAAATATCTTACAATTATAATTGTTTATATGGCTAACTTTTTTACGATTTTAAAGATTATTACCTTATTATATACCTAAATATTTAAAAATAATTGTTAAATTATTAATAACAAAATCGACTTACCTTTGGAAATCTTGAAATACAAGTGAAAAAACGCTTGTCACTTTTTCGCGCCAACGGTTTTGGTACGAATTTACTTTTTTTTCCATGAGACTAACAAAGAAATTCTGCCAAAACAGATTCAAACAGCCAATATCGAAAAATATTGAGATACTTTTTTACGTCACTTGGACGCATAGATATCGATGGAATTAATAAATAAGCAATATAAAATCTAATTGTTTTTTGTCACATCAGTACCATTTAACTTTTTTAAATAAGCAACAATGATTGAGTATTTTCATTCATTTTTCCGTGGGTTTTTGGCGGGAAAGTTGCTTTCTTCATTGAATAATCTTTTTTTTTTTCTTATTTTGTCACCACTTGCAAGTGGTCCGAGGACCATAAGCAGGTCTGGGGGGCTGCCGTTCCTTCATTTCATCAGTCGGGTGTTTTGAATAATCTAAATATTTAATACGAAGTGAACAACGAACATTGAACATTCTTATCACAATGAGGGACATTCTTGGCTACGTTCCCCAAAAAAATATAGATAACGCTGTGTATCCATGGATGGTGGCGCAAAGCAACTTGAGTTAAAGGCCTCAGGAAATTAAATTCACCCCGGGTGAGACCGCGCTATTATAATAGAAGATGAAGCTGTAGGTATGGCATAAATAATACCTTTGCGTAACCTGTGGATAAGACATAACAACTGTAGAATCTGTATGGCTGTGTACCATTGCCTTCCGATTTAAGAAAATTAAAATACGTTTACCTATTTTTAACGAATTTAACGTAGTACATTTGGCTGTATAGGTTATGATCCCTTTGCCTGTTCTATGGACAAAATAACAAAAAAAAAAGTTAATTTATTTTATATTTATTGGCTTTTTGGCGGGAAACGGGAACGGGACAGTTGCTTTCTTCATTGAATAATCTAAATAATTAATACGAAGTGATGTTTTGTGGTTAATGATCGCATTAAATTAGTCGGAAGACATTCGCGAGTGTTATTATATCGGAGTATTCAATGAACAAAGTGTATCTGCCTATTTTCGCTTCGTGCCAGGAAGCCGCTTCATAACTCGAAAGTTTATGCGGACTTTTGAGTTAATTCGTTTGGGGTTCGGAGTAGGAGTCTACTCCGAGGGTGGGGGCTTAGGTTTCATCATCATCATCTTTCATCATTTCATCAAACATCAAGAAAAAAAATACGTAAGACATGGCTGTATGGGCATAGTTCCCTTTGCCTTACCCTTCGGGGAAAACCAAAACAAAAAAAATATATATATTTTATTTAGACTTTTTGGCTGGAACGGGACAGTTGTTTTCTTCATTGAATAATCTTTAATCCAAATAATTAATACGAAGTGGTGTTTTGTGGTTAATGACCGCATTAAGTTAGTCGGAAAACATTCGCGACAGTGTTATTATATTGGAATATTCAATAAATAAAGTGTATCTATCTATTTTCGCTTCGTGCCAACAAGCCGCTTCATAACTCCAAAGTTTATGCGGACTTTTTTGAGTTAATTCGAAGTAGGAGTCTGCTCCGAGGGTGGGGGCTTAGGTTTCATCATTCATCGTCATCACCTTTTATAATTTCATTATTCATCAAGAAAAAAATAATATATGTAAGATATGGCTGTATGGGCATAGTTTCCTTCGGGGAAAACAAAAAAATATATTTTTTTTTGTCTCGTTGGTGAACAATTTGGCGAAGTTCTAGTTCTATTGTATTGATATCCCTCAAATGGGCAAAAGGAAAAAAAATGTGTTGATATTTTCCTGTGCTACTTTTTTCCTACCTACTTTGTTAGAATTTGTAACTTACAAATACATCGAGTCCAGCCCTACTTCCCCGTTTTTGCGTGGATATTCAACTGGTAAAACTTCCAAAACCATTATGTGTTTTGGATAAAGCCGAAATGATAAAAAGTTTGTGAACAATGTTCGTTGATAAATTGCAATGTAAGTAATATACAATCGAATGACACTGTTATTATAAAATTATTTATTTATAGGTGTTACATGCTGATCGACTTTCTGTGTAACTCATACTAAGAGATGCAAGCAACAATAACAAGTCTCCTGATGAATGTTCCAGTCCGAGAGTTGGAAGCAATGTGTCTGTATAAGTTGTGGAATATCTTTGGGAAGGCATACAAGAAGACAAAATCACAGGCCATAAGCTTAGGGAAAGAAATGAAGAGTGACATTATATAGAAAAACAAAAATATCTCCGAGACAGGTAATAGGGTGAATATCAAAATATGCCAAGTTTGGTGGCGAACTTTCATATTATTTTTTGTAAAAAATTGGGTTTTTTTCACGAAAAACAAAATATGAAAGTTTGCCACCAAACATGGCACATTTTGATATTCACGCAATAAAATATTAAGGATTATAATTTACATTATGTAAGAGCTATTTAAAAGGTTTTATGTGTTTCTATCATAATGGGGGACTTTCCAATCGGTGTTCCCCAAAAACACAATAGGTAAATGACATTGTTAAGTTTTTTCTTCGTTTAAACTTCTAACTTCATGGATAACAGACATATGCATCTTTTATCTTTGTTTTTGGGTATAAATGATGATGGTATATTATGATGATACAACTTCCACCTATTATTATTCTGATCAAAATAAAGAGAAGCAATATAGGTAGCAATGTCATTCTATACATAATGTGATCCTAATATCAAGAAACAATTAGTTTTATATTATATGATATGATAATTCCATCATTACATTACATTTTTGAATAATGATGTACCCCAGCAATGAGAAAATAGGTAATTATCATGTTAGAAGTGAACAATGCCATCTATCATGTGTTTGGGGAATGTCAATTAGAAAGACCCTTATTGTTATAAGGCAACTTAAGTTGGCATATTGTAATTTCATCCCTACAGATTTAATAATATTGTTATAATCAGGCATATTATGTAAAATATATTATTGTACATGGAACATCAAAACTACAATTATTCTTTTAAGAACATTCATATTTGCTTTCAGATTCCTGATGGATGCTCATGTATGCGTTGTTTGCAGGATGAGCTCACCTCAAGAGTATTAATATCTAGTGAACATAAGAGCTGTGTTAAGTGTGCCGTTCCGTTGCATTGTATGTAGTTAGTAGCTATTTATGTTCATAAATGTTGTTAAACTATGAGCTTAAATCACTTTATAATTTATATTATCATATCATTAAATAGTTAAATAAGCTAGTTAGGCACATAACCCATATATTTTAATGTTATTGTCAAGTTTATTCTATACCTACTTACTAATATGTTACCATATTAAGTTCCCTGACATGATTTATGTTTTGACTATGTACTAACATCAGTAAGTAGTAACTGGGACCAGCAGCTTAACATGCCATTCGAAGCATACTTCAGGCAATCGGTTGATCAGCCAGTCATCTCCTAACCAAACTGGGGATCACAAAGTAATTTTTGTGGATTTGAACCTAGGACCTCCAGATGTGTTGACCCAACAGTCAGTCACTGGACCATGGAGGCTGAGAGTACTTGGTTAAGTTGCTGTTTTATTTCAACTATTTAATTAAATGTAGAAATATTTTGTGTGGTTGCACCTATCTATGATATTTTAAATATATAATAAAACAACTTATTTCTAAAAATATATCTTTCATTGTCTTTTAATAAAATTGTTTCATTTTAAAATTATTTTGAAAAATATAAATAGTAATCACGTCGTTTATCACCACTTCAACTGATAAGATCTCACAATCAGTGTTTTTGTTGTATCAAAATTGTTAGTTGCATTTTAATGTAGGTACCTATATACCTACCTACTGACAGTGAACTTATGACCTTTTGAGACCAGATTTCCACATCAAACATCCTTTGGTAGTCTTTATTGGCTTAAATACAAGACAAATATTATTACAAAATCTATAGGTACCTACCAATGAGGGACTTTCCAGACTACTTTTCCCAAACAAAGATAGATGGCTCTGTACAGATTTGCGATCGTTTAACCTTCTAATTTTACGGATAATTTATATACTGCCATTGCATTATAATATATTTGAATAATTATTTATTCGAGTAATGCGTTAAATCTGGACAGCTCCATCTGTATTTTTTTTTTGAGAAAATAGCCTGGAAGGTCATCTATTAGTATTTTATAAAATATTTCTATTACCTACCTACCTACTTGTTACTAAATATGCAAGAGTAACATGTGTTGTTGGTGCTGATTCCAGTGCACACTATCGAAGTTTATTTGAAGTTATACCTGTCATTTTCTTATCAACCGAAAAGGAAAGGGACGGATGATTGAAAACTGTAACTGGGTACCTTCATACGACTTATTTAAACTATGATAATCGCTAATTACAGTACCCGAGGCGTCAAAGTCACATCGAGATGGGGGATAATCGACGCTATTACAGTAGTTCGTGATTACCATGGTTACTCCCCACCAACTCGCTTGAGATCGTTACATGGTTACGAACTACACGATCCTGATCGACAAGCCCGTGACCTTGACGCACCAGGCAGAAGGTGCGATAGGTTTGCGAGGCCGTAGGGTGTCTCCCTGATGCGGAGCAGTTTTCGAAGATCGAGCAGTATTTCAATACTCAACATCACGTTCCGATCAAATCCCTCATACATACGTTTTACCCCTGAGGAATTTTCTGGAAAAACAACAATTTTCTGGAATTTTGTATGGCGACCGTTTTGTTTTTCCGCCATTTTGTTTTTTTTTCCGGCGATAGAATTTGACCAAGATTTAAATAGGTTTCGTAAAAAAAGTATCGTTCCGGGTGCGATAGTTTTGCCAGGCCGTGGGGTGTCTCCCTGATGCGAAGCAATTTTTGAAAACCTGGAAGTATATCCGTACTTTTCATGATGTTCCAAACAAAACCCTCATACATCATTTTTACCCCCGAGACATTTTCTGGTAAAACAATTTTTTGTATGGCGGCCATCTTGCTTTTCCGCCATTTTGATTTATTTTCAACAGTGATTGGATTTGACCAAGATTTAAGTATGTATAGTGGAAAAATAAATGTCTCAAGTGCGATAGTTTTGCCAGGCTGTAGGGTGCCGCCCTGATGCGGAGCAGGTTTTCAAGATCAAGAAGTGGTTCTTTATTCAACTTGACGTTTTGATCACACCCCCTATACATCATTTTCACCTACGAGGCATTTTCTGGAAAAACAAAATTTTGTATGGCGGCCATCTTGTTTTTCCGCCATTTTGATTTTGTTTCACCCACAATAGAATTTGACCAAGATTCAAATAGATTTCGTTAAAACAAAAAAGTTCCAGGTGCGATAGTTTCGCCAGGCCTTTGGGTGTCTCCCTGATGCGGAGCAGATTTCAAAGATCTAGAAGTGGTTCTATATTTAAGTTGACGTTCCGATTACACTCCCATACACAGTTTTTACCCCCAAGGCATTTTCGAGAAAAACGATAATTTTGTATGGCGGCCATCTTGTTTTTCCGTCATTTTGATTTTTTGTCGCCAGCGATTGAATTTGACCAAGATTTAAATAGGTTTCGTGAAAAAATTATTGCTCCACGTTTTATAGTTTTGCCAGGCCGTAGGGTGTCTCCCTGATGCGGAGCAATTTTCCAGGATCTGGAAGTTTTCCCATACTCACCGGGAGGTCCCGATCACACCCCCCATACATCATTTTCACCCCCCGACGCTCCTTCTGGGAGAACAACTATGTCAGTCAGTCAGTCAGTCAGTGAGTCAGTACATGGGTTTGTAGCTATATATTTTATAATAACTAGATGTCGCGTGGTTCGCTCGCAGCAAGCTACTCGCGTGTCTTGTTTTCCCGCCATTTTTTTACCGCGATAGAATTTGACCAAGACTTGAATAGGTCTCGTGAAATCAAAAAAGTTCTAGAAGCTATAGTTTTGCCAGGCCGTAGGGTGACCCCTGATGCGGAGCAGTTTTCAAAGATGAGGTTCCGAACAAATCCCCCACACATAAATTTTACCCCCGAGGCATTTTCGGGAAAAACGAAAATTTTGTATGGCGGCCATCTTGTTTTTCGGCCATTTTGTTTTTTTTTCATCGGCGATAAAATTTGACCAAGACTTTAATAGGCTTCGTGAAAACAAAAAAGTTCCAGGTGTGATACTTTTGCCAGGCCGTAGGGTGTCTTCCTGATGCGGAGCAGTTTCTGAAGATAGAGAAGTATTTCCATACTCGACAAGACACTCCGATCACATTCCTATACATCATTTTTACCCCCGATGCATTTTCAGGAAAAACGAAAAATTTGTATGGCGGCCATCTTGAATTTCCGCCATTTTGATTTTTTTTCAACGGTGATTGAATTTGACCAAGATTTAAATAGATTTCGTGAAAACAAAAAAGTTCCAGGTGCGATAGTTTTGCCAGGCCGTAGGGTGTCTCCCTGATGCGGAGCAGTTTTTCAAGATCGAGAAAAATTTCCATAGTCAACGGGATGTTCCGATAACAATCCCATACACAGTTTTTACCAACGAGACATTTTCTGGAAAAACAAAATTTTGTATGGCGGCCATCTTGTTTTTCCGCCATTTTGATTTTTTTTCACCGGTGATTGAATTTGACCAGGAATTAAATAGGTTTCGTGAAAAAAAATTTGATCCAGCTATAATAGTTGCGCCAGGCCGTAGGGTCTCTCCCTGATGCGGAGCAGTTTTCCAAGATCTGGAAGTTTTCCTATACTCACCGGAAGATCTCGATCACACCCCCCATACATCATTTTTACCCCCCGACGCTCCTTCTGGGAGAACAACCCTGTCAGTGAGTCAGTGAGTCAATGGGTTTGTAGCTATATATAGTATAACTAGATGTCGCGTGGTTCGCTCGCAGCAAGCTGCTCGCGTGTCCTGTTTTAGTTCCAGAATTTGACCAAGACTCGAATATGTCTCGTGAAATCCAAAAAGTTCTAGGTGCTATAGTTTTGCCAGGCCGTAGGGTGACTCCCTGACGCGGAGCAGTTTTCAAAGATGACGTTCCGATCACACCCCTATACATCATTTTTACACCCGAGACATTTTCGGGAAAAACGAAAATTTTGTATGGCGGCCATCTTGATTTTCCGCCATTTTGTTTTTTTTTCACCGGCGATAAAATTTGACCAAGATTTAAATAGGTTTCGTGAAAACAAAAAATTTCCAGATGCGATAGTTTTGCCAGGCCGTAGGGTGTCTCCCTGATGCGGAGCAGCTATCGAAAACCCAGACGTATTTTCATACTCGACATGACGTTGCGATCACATTCCTATACATCATTTTTACCCCCGAGGCATTTTCAGGAAAATTGAAAAATTTGTATGGCGGCCATCTTGTTTTTCCGCCATTTTGGTTTTTTTTCACCGGTGATTGAATTTGACCAAGATTTAAACATATCATGCGAAAACAAAATTGCTCCAGGTTTTATACTTTTGCCAGGCCGTAGGGTGCCGCCCTGATGCGGAGCAGTTTTCAAAGATCGAGAAACATCTTCATACTCTACAAGTCGTTCCGATTACAACCCAATATATAGTTTTTACCCCCCAGACAATTTCTAGAAAAACAAAATTTTGTATGGCAGCCATCTTGTTTTTCCGCCATTTTGATTTTTTTTCACCCAGAATAGAATTTGACCAAGATTTAAATAGGTATCGTCAAAACTGAAAAGTTCCACGTGCGATAGTTTTGCCAGGCCGTAGGGTGTCTCCCTGATGCGGAGCAGTTTTCCAAGATCTGGAAGTTTTTCCATACTCACTGGGAGGTCCCGATCATACCCTTCATACATCATTTTTACCCCCCGACGCTCCTTCTGGGAGAACAACCCTGTCAGTGAGTCAGTGAGTCAGTGAGTCAGTCAGTCAGTACATGGGTTTGTAGCTATATATAATATAACTAGATGTCGCGTGGTTCGCTCGCAGCAAGCTGCTCGCGTGTCTTGTTTTCCCGCCATTTTTTTACCGCGATAGAATTTGAACAAGACTTGAATAGGTCTCGTGAAATCAAAAAAGTTCTAGGTGCTATAGTTTTGCCAGGCCGTAGGGTGTCTCCCTGATGCGGAGCAGTTTTCCAAGATGACGTTCTGATCACACCCCTTTACATCATTTTTACACCCGAGACATTTTCTGGCAAAACAAAAATTTATATGGCGGCCATCTTGTTTTTCGGCCATTTTGTTTTTTTTTCACTGGCGATAAAATTTGACCAAGACTTTAATAGGCTTCGTGAAAACAAAAAAGTTCCAGGTGTGATAGTTTCGCCAGGATGTAGGGTGTCTCCCTGATGCGGAGCAGCTTTCGAAGATCGAAAAGTATTTCCATACTCAACATGATGTTTCGATCACATTCCTCATACATCATTTTTACCCCCGAGGCATTTTCGGGAAAAACGAAAATTTTGTATGGCGGCCATCTTGTTTTTCCGCCATTTTGTTTTTTTTTTCAGCGGGGATTGGATTTGACCAAGATTTAAATATGTTTCGCGAAAGAAAAATTGCTCCAGGTTTTATAGTTTTGCCAGGCCGTAGGGTGTCTCCCTGATGCGGAGCAGCTATCGAAAACCCAGACATATTTTCATACTCGACATGACATTCCGATCACATTCCTATACATCATTTTTACCCCCGAGGCATTTTCAGGAAAAACGAAAATTTTGTATGGCGGCCATCTTGTTTTTCCGCCATTTTGTTTTTTTTTCACCGGGGTTTGAATTTGACCAAGATTTAAATAGGTTTCGTGAAAAAAATATTGCTCTAGGTTTTATAGTTTTGCCAGGCCGTAGGGTGTCTCCCTGATGCGGAGCAGATTTCAAAGATCGAGAAGTATTTTTATACTCGACATGACGTTCCGATTACACCCCTATACATCATTTTTACCCCCAAGTCATTTTCAGGAAAATTGAAAAATTTGTATGGCGGCCATCTTGTTTTTCCGCCATTTTGATTTTTTTTCACTCACGATAGAATTTGACCAAGATTTAAATATGTTTCGCGAAAGAAAAATTGCTCCAGGTTTTATAGTTTTGCCAGGCCGTAGGGTGTCTCCCTGATGCGGAGCAGGTTTTCAAGATCGAGAAGTATTTCCATACTCAACAATACGTTACAATTACACTCCCATACACAGTTTTCACCCACGAGACATTTTCCGGAAAAATAAAATTTTGTATGGCGGCCATCTTGTTTTTCCGCCATTTTGATTTTTTTTCACCGACAATAGAATTTGACCAAGATTTAAATAGGTTTTGCGGAAAAAAAATTGATCCACATGTAATAGTTTCGCCAGACTGTAGGGTGTCTCCCTGATGCGGAGCAGTTTTCCAAGATCTGGAAGTTTTCCCATACTCACCGGGAGGTCCAGATCACACCCCCCATACACCATTTTCACCCCCCGACGCTCCTTCTGGGAGAACAACCCTGTCAGTGAGTCAGTGAGTGAGTCAGTCAGTCAATGGGTTTGTAGCTTTATATAATATAAAATAACTAGATGTCGCGTGGTTCGCTCGCAGCAAGCTGCTCGCGTGTCCTGTGTTAGTTCGAAGCTTTTTCCCGCCATTTATTTACCACGATAGAATTTGACCAAGACTTAAATAGGTCTCGTGAAATCAAAAAAGTTCTAGGTGCTATAGTTTTGCCAGGCCGTAAGGTGTCTTCCTGACGCGGAGCAGTTTTCCAAGATGACGTTCCGAACACACCCCTATACATCATTTTTACACCCGAGATATTTTCTGGAAAAACAAAAATTTATAAGGTGGCCATCTTGTTTTTCGGCCATTTTGTTTTTTTTTCACCGGTGATAAAATTTGACCAAGATTTAAATAGGACTCGTGAAATCAAAAAAGTTCTAGGTCCTATAGTTTTGCCAGGCCGTAGGGTGTCTCCGTGATGCGGAGCAGTTTTCCAAGATGACGTTCCGATCACACATCAATCCCTATACATCAATTTTACCTCTGAGACATTTTCTAGAAAAACAAAACTTTGTATGGCGGCCATCTTGTTTTTCGGCCATTTTGTTTTTTTTTTTTCTCTAGCGATAAGACTTGACCAAGATTTAAATAGGTCTCGTGAAAAAAGAATCGTTCCAGGTGCGATAGTTTCGGCAGGCCGTAGGGTGTCTCCCTGATGCGGAGCAGTTTTCGAAGATCGAGCAGTATTTAAATACTCAACATTACGATCCCATCAAATCCCCTACACATAAATTTCACCCCCGAGGCATTTTCGGGAAAAACGAAAATTTTGTATGGCGGCCATCTTGTTTTTCCACCATTTTGATTTTTTTTCAACGGCGGTAAAATTTGACCAAGATTTAAATACATTGTGCGAAAAAAAAATTGATCCAGATGTGATAGTTTTGCCAGGCCGTAGGGTGCCGCCCTGATGCGGAGCAGTTTTCCAAGATCGAGAAATATTTCCATAATCAACAAGACGTTCCCATTACACCCCCATACATTGTATTTACTTGTAAGACATTTTTCTGAAAAAACAAAATTTGTATGGCGGCCATCTTGATTTTCCGCCATTTTGGTTGTTTTTCAGCAGGGATTGGATTTGACCAAGATTTAAATATGTTTCGCGAAAAAAAAATTGCTCCAAATTTTATAGTCTTGCCAGGCCGTGGGGTGTCTCCCTGATGCGGAGCAGATTTCAAGGATCGAGAAGTACTTCCATACTCAACATGACATTCCGATTACACCCCAATACATTGTTTTTGCCTCCGAGATATTTTCTGGAAAAACAAAAATTTGTATGGCGGCCATCTTGTTTTTCGGCCATTTTGTTTTTTTTTTCACAGGCGATAAAATTTGACCAAGATTTAAGTAGGTTTTGTGAAAAAAGAATCATTCCAGGTGCGATAGTTTCGCCAGGCCGTAGGGTGTCTCCCTGATGCGGAGCAGTTTTCCAAGATCTGGAAGTTTTCCCATACTCAGCTCGACGAGGATACCTACCCAGCAACGGACTGACCCAAGCCGCCGGTTTGAGGGCAACCGTCATTGTTGACGGTTTCGACCTTGCCGGCGGACTCACCGGACTGACCTCACTGGACTGACCCCGCCGGCTCGAGCTGACCTGGAAACTTCGGGTCAAGCTCGCCGGCCACCTACTATGACGAGACACGTACCGCCTGGCTGGAGTCGCTCACTGGGCCTCCCTCAACAGGGTCTCACCCGGTGGGCTGACTCGCCGGCGGTACCATCCCGGACAAGAAATTGGGCCTTCGGAGGCGCGAAACTCGCCCACCGTGGCCCGCCCCCGTGCCCCGCCCGTTTTAGCGGGCGGCGAGAGCTATCGCACCAAAGGGGCCAAGCCCCGAGGGTGCCTCCCCGACGTCCGCTTCGCGGACGTCGAGAAGACAACAAGATTCTCTCCCATACTCACCGGGAGATCCCGATCACACCCCCCATACATCATTTTTACCCCCCGACGCTCCTTCTGGGAGAACAACCCTGTCAGTGAGTCAGTGAGTCAGTCAGTCAGTACATGGGTTTGTAGCTATATATAGTATAATTATTATTATATTATTACCAGATGTCGCGTGGTTCGCTCGCAGCTAGCTGCTCGCGTGTCTTGTTTTCCCACCATTTTTTTACCGCGATAGAATTTGACCAAGACTTGAATAGGTCTCGTGAAATCAAAAAAGTTCTAGGTGCTATAGTTTTGCGAGGCCGTGGGGTGTCTCCCTGATGCGGAGCAGTTTTCCAAGATGACGTTTCGATCACACCCCTATACATCATTTTTACACCCGAGACATTTTCTGGAAAAACAAAAATGTATATGGCGGCCATCTTGTTTTTCGGCCATTTTGTTTATTTTTTCAACGGCGATAAAATTTGACCAAGATTTAAATAGGTTTCGTGAAAATAAAAAAGTTCCAGGTGCGATAGTTTTGCCAGGCCGTAGGGTGTCTTCCTGATGCGGAGCAGTTTTTGAAGGTCGGGAAGTATTTCCATACTCAACATGACATTTTGATCACAATTCTCTTACATCATATTCACCCCCGAGGCATTTTCGAGAAAAACGAATATTTTGTTTGGCGGCCATCTTGTTTTTCCGCCATTTTGATATTTTTTCAACTACGATAGAATTTGACCAAGAAACAAATAGGTTTTGTGAAAAAAGAATCGTTCCAGGTGCGACAGTTTTGCCAGGCCGTGGGATATCTCCCTGATGCGGAGCAGTTTTTGAAGATTGAGAACATTTTCCGTTCTTGACAAGACACTCCGATTACATCCCCATACACAGTTTTTACCCCCGAGACATTTTCTAGAAAAACAAAATTTTGTATGGCGGCCATCTTGTTTTTCCGCCATTTTGATTTTTTTTCACCGGCAATAAAATTTGACCAAGATTTAAATAGGTTTTGCGAAAAAAAAATTGATACAGATATAATAGTTGCGCCAGACTGTAGGGTGTCTCCCTGATGCGGAGCAGTTTTCCAAGATCTGGAAGTTTTCCCATACTCATCGGAAGATCGTGATCACATCTCTCATACATCATTTTTACCCCCCGGCGCTCCTTCTGGGAGAACAACCCTGTCAGTGAGTCAGTGAGTCAGTCAGTCAGTACATGGGTTTGTAGCTATATATAATATAACTAGATGTCGCGTGGTTCGCTCGCAGCAAGCTGCTCGCGTGTCTTGTTTTCCCGCCATTTTTTTACCGCGATAGAATTTGACCAAGACTTGAATAGGTCTCGTGAAATCAAAAAAGTTCTAGGTGCTATAGTTTTGCCAGGCCGTAGGGTGTCTCCCTGATGCGGAGCAGTTTTCCAAGATGACGTTCCGATCACACCCCTATACATCAATTTTACACCCGAGACATTTTCTGGACAAACAAAAATTTGTATGGCGGCCATCTTGTTTTTCGGCCATTTTGTTTTTTTTTTTCACCGGCGATAAAATTTGACCAAGACTTTAATAGGCTTCGTGAAAACAAAAAAGTTCCATGTGCGATAGTTTCGCCAGGCCGTAGGGTGTCTCCCTGATGCGGAGCAGCTTTCGAAGATCAAAAAGTATTTCCATACTCAACATGATGTTTCGATCACATTCCTATACATCATTTTTACCCCCGAGGTATTTTCAGGAAAAACTAAAAATTTGTATGGCAGCCATCTTGATTTTCCGCCATTTTGTTTTTTTTTTCAGCGGGGATTGGATTTAACCAAGATTTAAATATGTTTCGCGAAAGAAAAATTGCTCCAGGTTTTATAGTTTTGCCAGGCCGTAGGGTGTCTCCCTGATGCGGAGCAGGTTTTCAAGATCGAGAAGTATTTCCATACTCAACAATACGTTCCGATTACACCCCCATACACAGTTTTTACCCACGAGACATTTTCCGGAAAAATAAAATTTTGTATGGCGGCCATCTTGTTTTTCCGCCATTTTGATTTTTTTTCACCGGCGATTGAATTTGACCAAGATTTAAATAGGTTTTGCGGAAAAAAAATTGATCCAGGTATAATAGTTGCGCAAGGCCGTAGGGTCTCTCCCTGATGCGGAGCAGTTTTCCAAGATCTGGAAGTTTTCCCATTTTCATCGGAAGTTTTTGATGACATCTCCCATACATCATTTTCACCCCCCGACACTCCTTCTGGGAGAACAACCCTGTCAGTCAGTCAGTCAGTCAGTCAGTCAGTGAGTCAGTACATGGGTTTGCAGCTATATATAATATAACTAGATGTCGCGTGGTTCGCTCGCAGCAAGCTGCTCGCGTGTCTTGTTTTCCCGCCATTTTTTACCGCGATAGAATTTGACCACAACAAAATTTTGTATGGCGGCCATCTTGTTTTTCAGCCATTTTGTTTTTTTTCACTGGCGATAAAATTTGACCAAGACTTTAATAGGCTTCGTGAAAACAAAAAAGTTCCAGGTGCGATAGTTTCGCCAGGCTGTAGGGTGTCTCCCTGATGCGGAGCAGCTTTCGAAGATCGAAAAGTATTTCCATACTCAACATGATGTTTCGATTACATTCCTCATACATCATTTTTACCCCTGAGGCATTTTCGGGAAAAACGAAAATTTTGTATGGCGGCCATCTTGTTTTTCCGCCATTTTGGTTTTTTTTCAGCGGGTATTGGATTTGACCAAGATTTAAATATGTTTCGCGAAAGAAAAATTGTTCCAGGTTTTATAGTTTTGCCAGGCCGTAGGGTGTCTCCCTGATGCGGAGCAGTTTTTCAAGATCAAGAAAAATTTCCATATAAAACGGGATGTTCCGATTACAACCCCATACACAGTTTTTACCAACGAGACATTTTCTGGAAAAACAATTTTTTGTATGGCGGCCATCTTGTTTTTCGGCCATTTTGATTTTTTTTCACTCACGATAGAATTTGACCAAGATTTAAATAGGTTTTGCGAAAAAAAATTTGATCCAGGTATAATAGTTGCGCCAGGCCGTAGGGTGTCTCCCTGATGCGGAGCAGTTTTCCAAGATCTGGAAGTTTTCCCATACTCACCGGAACATTTGGATCACATCCCTTATACATCATTTTCACCCCCCGACGCTCCTTCTGGGAGAACAACCCTGTCAGTGAGTCAGTCAGTCAGTCAGTCAGTACATGGGTTTGTAGCTATATATAATATAACTAGATGTCGCGTGGTTCGCTCGCAGCAAGCTGCTCGCGTGTCTTGTTTTCCCGCCATTTTTTTACCGCGATAGTATTTGACCAAGACTTAAATAGGTCTCGTGAAATCAAAAAAGTTCTAGGTGCTATAGTTTTGGCAGGCCGTAGGGTGTCTCCCTGATGCGGAGCAGATTTCAAAGATCGAGAAGTACTTCCATACTCAACATGACATTCCGATTACACCCCCAAAAATTGTTTTTACCTCTAAGACATTTTTCTGAAAAACAAAATTTTGTATGGCGGCCATCTTGTTTTTCCGCCATTTTGGTTTTTTTTCACCGGCGATTGGATTTGACCAAAATTTAAATACGTTTTGCGAAAAAATCATTGTTCCAGGTGCGATAGGTTAGCCAGGCCGTAGGGTGTCTCCCTGATGCGGAGCAGTTTTTCAAGATTGAGAAGTATTTTTATACTCAACAAGACGTTCCGATTACAACCCCATACACAGTTTTTACCCCCAAGACATTTTTCTGAAAAACAAAATTTTGTATGGCGGCCATCTTGTTTTTCCGCCATTTTGTTTTTTTTTCACCGACAATAGAATTTGACCAAGATTTAAATAGGTTTTGTGAAAAAAGAATCGTTCCAGGTGCGATAGTTGCGCCAGGCCGTAGGGTCTCTCCCTGATGCGGAGCAGTTTTCCAAGATCTGGAAGTTTTCCCATACTCATCGGAAGATCTTGATCACACCCCCCATACATCATTTTTACCCCCCGGCGCTCCTTCTGGGAGAACAACCCTGTCAGTGAGTCAGTGAGTCAGTCAGTCAGTCAGTCAGTCAGTCAGTGGGTTTGTAGCTTTATATAATATAATAATAATAACTAGATGTCGCGTGGTTCGCTCGCAGCAAGCTGCTCGCGTGTCTTGTTTTCCCGCCATTTTTTTACTGCGATAGAATTTGACCAAGGCTTGAATAGGTCTCGTGAAATCAAAAAAGTTCTAGGTGCTATAGTTTTGCCAGGCCGTAGGGTATCTCCCTGATGCGGAGCAGTTTTCCAAGATGACGTTCCGATCATCAATTTTACCTCTGAGACATTTTCTGGAAAAACAAAAATTTGTATGGCGGCCATCTTGTTTTTCGGCCATTTTGTTTTTTTTTCACCGGGGATAAAATTTAACCAAGAATTAAATAAATTTCGTGAAAACAAAAAAGGTCCAGATGCGATAGTTTCGCCAGGCCGTAGGGTGTCGCCCTGATGCGGAGCAGCTATCGGAAACCCAGACGTATTTTCATACTCGACATGACGTTCCGATCACATTCCTATACATCATTTTTATCCGCGAGGCATTTTCAGGAAAAACGAAAAATTTGTATGGCGGCCATCTTGTTTTTCCGCCATTTTGATTTTTTTTCAACGGCGATAAAATTTGACCAAGATTTAAATACATTGTGCGAAAAAAAAATTGATCCAGATGTGATAGTTTTGCCAGGCCGTAGGGTGTCTCCCTGATGCGGAGCAGGTTTTCAAGATCGAGAAGTATTTCCATTCTCAACAATACGTTCCGATCACACCCCTCATACATAATTTTTACCACCGAGACATTTTCCGGAAAAACAAAATTTTGTATGACGGCCATCTTGTTTTTCCGCCATTTTGATTTTTTTTCACCAGCGATTGAATTTGACCAAGATTTAAATAGGTCTCGTGGAAAAAGAATCGATCCAGGTGCAATAGTTTCGCCAGACTGTAGGGTGTCTCCCTGATGCGGAGCAGTTTTCCAAGATCTGGAAGTTTTCCCATTTTCACCGGGAGGTCCCAATCATACCCCCCATACATCATTTTTACCCCCCGACGCTCCTTCTGGGAGAACAACCCTGTCAGTGAGTCAGTGAGTCAGTCAGTCAGTCAGTCAGTACATGGGTTTGTAGCTATATATATTATAACTAGATGTCGCGTGGTTCGCTCGCAGCAAGCTGCTCGCGTGTCCTGTATTAGTTCGAAACTTTGTATGGCGGCCATCTTGTTTTTTGCCGACGATTGAATTTGACCAAGACTCGAATATGTCTCGTGAAATCTAAAAAGTTCTAGGTGCTATAGTTTTGCCAGGCCGTAGGGTGTCTCCCTGATGCGGAGCAGTTTTCCAAGATGACGTTCCGATCACACCCCTATACATCATTTTTACACCCGAGACATTTTCTGGAAAAACAAAAATTTATATGGCGGCTATCTTGTTTTTCGGCCATTTTGTTTTTTTTTTCACCGGCGATAAAATTTGACCAAGATTTAAATAGGTTTCGTGAAATCAAAAATGTTCCAGGTGCGATAGTTTTGCCAGGCCGTAGGGTGTCTCCCTGATGCGGAGCAGTTTTCCAAGATGATGTTCCGATCACTCCCCTATACATCATTTTTACACCCGAGACATTTTCTGGAAAAACAAAAATTTATATGGCGGCCATCTTGTTTTTCCGCCATTTTGTTTTTTTTTTCACCGGCGATAAAATTTGACCAAAATTTAAATAGGTATTGTGAAAACAAAAAAGGTCCAGATGCGATAGTTTCGCCAAGCCGTATGGTGCCACTCTGATGCGGAGCAGCTTTCAAAGATCGAGAAATATTTCCATACTTTACAAGACATTCCGATTACAACCCTATACACAGTTATTTTCCCCGAGACATTTTCTGGAAAAGCAAAAATTTGTATGGCGGCCATCTTGTTTTTCGGCCATTTTGTTTTTTTTTCACCAGGGATAAAATTTGACCAAGATTTAAATAGGTTTCGTGAAATCAAAAATGTTCCAGGTGCGATAGTTTTGCCAGGCCGTAGGGTGTCTCCCTGATGCGGAGCAGTTTTCCAAGATGATGTTCCGATCACTCCCCTATACATCATTTTGACACCCGAGACATTTTCTGAAAAACAAAAATTTATATGGCGGCCATCTTGTTTTTCCGCCATTTTGTTTTTTTTCACCGGCGATAAAATTTGACCAAGATTTAAATAGGTATTGTGAAAACAAAAAAGGTCCAGATGCGATAGTTTCGCCAAGCCGTATGGTGCCACTCTGATGCGGAGCAGCTTTCAAAGATCGAGAAATATTTCCATACTTTACAAGACATTCCGATTACAACCCTATACACAGTTATTTTCCCCGAGACATTTTCTGGAAAAGCAAAAATTTGTATGGCGGCCATCTTGTTTTTCGGCCATTTTGTTTTTTTTTCACCAGGGATAAAATTTGACCAAGAATTAAATAGGTTTCGTGAAAACCAAAAAGTTCCAGGTGCGATAGTTTCGCCAGGCCGTAAGGTGTCTCCCTGATGCGGAGCAGTTTTCAAAGATCGAGAAGTATTTCCATACTCAACTTGAGGTTTTGATCACACCTCCTATACATCATTTTTACCCCCGAGGCATTTTCAGGAATATTGAAAAATTTGTATGGCGGCCATCTTGTTTTTCCGCCATTTTGATTTTTTATCACCAGCGATTGAATTTGACCAGGAATTTAGTAGGTTTAGTGGAAAAAAAAATGTTCTATGTTTGATAGTTTAGCCAGGCCATAGGGTGTCTCCCTGATGCGGAGCAGTTTTCGAAGATTGAGAACATTTTCCGTACTCGACAAGACACTCCGATTACATTCCCATACATCATTTTTACTTCCGAGACATTTTCTGGAAAAACAATTTTTTGTATGGCAGCCATCTTGTTTTTCCGCCATTTTGATTTTTTTTCACCCGCAATAGAATTTGACCAAGATTTAAATAGGTTTTGCGAAAATAAAATTGATCCAGCTATAATAGTTGCGCCAGGTCGTAGGGTCTCTCCCTGATGCGGAGCAGTTTTCCAAGATCTGGAAGTTTTCCCATACTCACCGGGAGGTCCCGATCACACCCCCCATACATCATTTTTACCCCCCGACGCTCCTTCTGGGAGAACAATTATGTCAGTGAGTCAGTCAGTCAATAGGTACATGGGTTTGTAGCTATATATAGTATAATAACTAGATGTCGCGTGGTTCGCTCGCAGCAAGCTGCTCGCGTGTCTTGTTTTCCCGCCATTTTTTTACCGGGATAGAATTTGACCAAGACTTGAATAGGTCTCGTGAAATCAATAAAGTTCTAGGTGCTATAGTTTTGCCAGGCCGTAGGGTGACCCATGATGCGGGGCAGTTTTCCAAGATGGCGTTCCGATCACACCCCAATACATCATTTTTACCTCCGAGACATTTTCTGGAAAAACAAAAATTTGTATGGCGGCCATCTTGTTTTTCGGCCATTTTGTTTTTTTTTCACTGGCGATTAAATTTGACCAAGACTATAATAGGCTTCGTGAAAACAAAAAAGTTCCAGGTGCGATAGTTTCGCCAGGCTGTAGGGTGTCTCCCTGATGCGGAGCAGCTTTCGAAGATGGAAAAGTATTTCCATACTCAACATGATGTTTCAATCACATTCCTCATACATCATTTTTACCCCCGAGGCATTTTCGGGAAAAACGAAAATTTTGTATGGCGGCCATCTTGTTTTTCCGCCATTTTGTTTTTTTTTCACTGGCGATAAAATTTGACCAAGACTTAAATAGGCTTCGTGAAAACAAAAAAGTTCCAAGTGCGATAGTTTCGCCAGGCTGTAGGGTGTCTCCCTGATGCGGAGCAGCTTTCGAAGATCGAAAAGTATTTCCATACTCAACATGATGTTTCGATCACATTCCCCATACACAGTTTTTACCCCCGAGGCATTTTCGGGAAAAACGAAAATTTTGTATGGCGGCCATCTTGTTTTTCCGCCATTTTGGTTTTTTTTCAGCGGGGATTGGATTTGACCACGATTTAAATATGTTTCGCGAAAGAAAAATTGCTCCAAGTTTTATAGTTTTGCCAGGCCGTAGGGTGCCTCCCTGATGCGGAGCAGTTTCTGAAGATCAAGAAGTATTATAACTGACCTAGGAGTCTTGATGACATCGGACTTTGGTTTTAAAAGCCACATAATGCAGATTTGTAAGAAGGCATTTCAGAACCTAGGTTTTATACTACGTCAAACTCGAGGCTTTGACAATATTTCTGCAGTGAGGGCATTGTACAATGCCCTAGTTCGTAGTAAACTAGAATACTGTGCAACAGTATGGAATCCCTACGAAGCAAAATATACTATGATGATTGAGAAGTTGCAAAACAAATTCACAAGAGCGTTATATTTAAGATTATATGGAGTATACCCCTTTTATCCGCTGATGTATCCATCGCTATTTGTTCTAGGCATGGTTGGATATTTCCGGTTAGAGGTCAGAAGGAACGTAGCATTAGTTTTATATGTATATAAGATACTCAGGGGGTACATCCACAACCCTGATATACTTAAATGTCTAAGGTTAATTGTACCCAATATTGAACGTTCGGCTAGGCGTCTTCCTACAATGTTCGCAGTAGGTATTGGTCGTACCAACCTCGGGAAGCACTCACCTATTGCCCGGGCTACTCGCGCGATTAACGAAATAGCTCAAGAAAACCCGGACACAGATTTATATACATGTTCGTTGGAGGAATTCACTAATATCAGTCTAAAGTTTTTTAGTAAATAGTTTGCATACATTGTCGATTTGGTTTATCTGTAATGACTATGTATATGTGAAATAAATAAAATAAATAAATAAAATAAATAAATAAATAAATAATAAATATTTACATACTCAACATGACCTTCCAATTACGCCCCCTTACATTGTTTTTGCCCCCGAGTCATTTTCTGAAAAAACAAAATTTTGTATGGCGGCCATCTTGTTTTTCCGCCATTTTGATTTTTTTTCACCCACAATAGAATTTGACCAAGATTTAAATAGATTTTGCGAAAAAAAATTTGATCCAGGTATAATAGTTTCGCCAGACTGTAGGGTGTCTCCCTGATGCGGAGCAGTTTTCCAAGATTTGGGATTTTTCCCATACTCACCGGGAGGTCCCGATCACACCCCCCATACATCATTTTGACCCCCCGACGCTCCTTCTGGGAGAACAATTATGTCAGTGAGTGAGTCAGTGGGTTTGTAGCTATATATAATATAATATAAATATATAATAATAATAATAATAATAATATAATAATAACTAGATGGTGCTAAGTGCGCTCGCTGCTAAAGCAGCTTCGCGGGCGTTGTATGTGGATTGACGTTTTCGTATAGTTTGTTTCGCATCACAGATTTGTAATAACTATTAAGACAGACACAAAAAGAAATAAAAAAAATGTGTAGGATATTGTTGGTTTATTTTATATTATCAAAAAATAAAAATATAACATTATATTCTCTCTCTCTCCCTTGCATTGTTCCCATATGGTGGTGGGGTCTTTATTCCGAGTCTTTTCCTTCCACTTCGCTCTGTTGGATGTATCGTCTGCGGAAACATTGCAGGAACAAAGATCTTCTTTGATGACATCTGCTTCTTTGCCTTCTGTATTTGCTGTTAAAAATAAAATAATATTAATTTATTTATAATAACGTATAGATATAATATCCTTTTCTTAGTCAATAGCGATACGTTTTTGCCAAAGTGGTCGTGGTCGTCATGTAACGTACCTCGATATCTTGTAACTTTTGATTGCTGGCTGTCACACTGCTGCGTGCATTGAAGGACTTCAGGCTTGGTCGATTTTATTCTATTGCAATCATAATCTCCTACACAGTCTATTACACTCTGCATTTCCTGTGAATAAAATATATATTACATTTTTTTCCTTAGTCTATAGCGATACGTTTATGCCAAAGTGGTCGTGATCGTCATGTAACGTACCTCGACATCTTGTTACTTTTGATTGCTGGCTGTCACACTGCTGCATTCTTTGAATGAGCGGCCAATATCAGGCTTGGTTTATATAATACTAAGGTATTAATGATCTCCTACGCAGTTTTTTGCCTTCTGCATTTCCTGTAAATAAAACATATAATTAAATATTATATGTAATTTATTTTCCTTAGTCGATAGCAATACGTTTTTGCCAAAATAGTTGTGGTCGTCATGTAACGTACCTCGATATCTTGTTACTTTTGATTGTTGGCTGTCACACTGCTGCATTCATTGAAGGAGCTGGCAACATCAGGTTTGGTTTATATAATACTTTTGTATTAATGATCTCCTACGCAGTTTTTTGCCTTCTGCATTTCCTGTAAATAAAATATATAATTTATTTTCCTTAGTCGATAGCGATACGTTTTTGCCAAAATAGTCGTGGTCGTCATGAAACGTACCTCGATATTTTGTAACTTTTGATTGTTGGCTGTCACACTGTTGCATTCATTGAAGGGGCTGCTGACTTCAGGCTTGGTCGATTTTATTCTATTGCAATCATGAACTCCTACACAGTTTATTGCCATCTGCATTTCCTATAAATAAAATATATATTATTATTTTTTTCCTTAGTCTATAGCGATACGTTTTTGCCAAAATAGTCGTGGTCGTCATGAAACGTACCTCGATATCTTGTAACTTTTGATTGCTGGCTGTCACACTGCTGCATTCATTGAAGGGGCTGCTGACTTCAGGCTTGGTCGATTTTATTCTATTGCAATCATGAACTCCTACACAGTTTATTGCCATCTGCATTTCCTGTAAATAAAATATATATTATTTTTTTTCCTTAGTCTATAGCGATACGTTTTTGCCAAAGTGGTCGTGATCGTCATTTAACGTACCTCGATATCTTGTTACTTTTGATTGCTAGCTGTCACACTGCTGCATTCATTGAAATAGCGGTCAACATCAGGCTTGGTAGTACTGGGGTTCTGTACTACAAGCTAACGCTTCTCACAGACCCCAGTCTCTCTCACCAACCACTGTATCATAATCTTGTTTTATTGTTAATTACCAATTATCGTGTTGATGTGAGAGTAATAAACATATTTTTATTATTATTATTATTATTATTATTATTATTATTGTATTAAAATCTCCTACGCAGATTTTAGCATTGTGCATTTCCTGTTAAAAAAAAATAATGTTAATTTATATATATTAACTTTTATTTATAAATATATACATATATATATTAGGTGATTTCCAAACTACCCAGGAGGTACACCCAGTAGCTCGCTTTTTTTCATGTGGTTCCCCCGCTAATCGAGGCCGCATCCACCTACTTATATGAGAAGTAGGTTCTATCTAATTAGTTAGCAATAGTCATTCAATAAGCAGAGAAATGTGAAAGAAAAAGCAATTTTTAGCTAAGGAATTTAAAATAAAAAGCAATTTTCAGCAATTAGCATGCAATAAGCAAAGCAATTACTCAGTAATTGTCAAACATAAGCGAGTTGTATAATTTAAAGATATTATTGACAATAACAAACACGTACCGAATTTGTTAATACTTACATTGAGTTATCATCGCTAAGTTGACCAAATTATTAGTACAGGTTATCACATTCACTAAATGAAAATATGTGTTTTTATCAATTGTAACAATGCTTGCATGACCTAACCAACCGTTGGTGTTGTGGACGCCAATCTTCAAGAGACAAGTGGACGGGTGTGAGGAAAACTGGCAAGATGAACACGTCGGTGTGGGTGCGACTGGTGCACGGGAGAGAAGTGGAGCTAGTTGGCAGATGGAATTAGGCATCACTCTCTTGCTTCAGTTAAGTTCCACTCAGATCAGGTGGGTTGTCGCATGGATGAACATCGCATGGGTTGGAGTAATTCGGAGTAGAACTGTCCATGTTGTTCCCTTCATCGTAGGCACTTCAGTGGACTGTGGATCGATCAACAATAGTTACGTGAGTTGGCTGTCAAACCGATATGACGTGCCAGCCGAATCTAGCGACCAGGTATGCAGGGGATGGAGGTATCCTGTGGAGTAATCATATCAGCAAAGGTGAAAATGTCGGTTGGGAGTGAAATGGAGGGAGAAGGAGAGCTGCAGTCAGCGGTCACGATCTTGCTGTAAATAGACTACATGCTCAGTTTACGTGTAGTTGTAACTGTTCGAAGTTAATTGAAAACGATCGATATGCAAATTCCTGTTTAATGAAACAAGTAATAAATGAACAGGCAGGTGCTTTTTCGGTATTTAAACGCTAAGACCGTTGTTTGTTTATTGATTAGCAGTGGTATGATGAATTCTTGGATACTGATGAATGCTAATAAGCTAAGTATTTAAAACAAAATCACATTCAGAAGCACTAAAAACACATTAAATTAAAGAACGAAATAATACCCTATGAAATATTATTTAATATAATATAAAGGATGGAAAGAAGAAATGACAAGAATGCTATTTAGCGTGACATGGCTCTAACCAGATCCACTGGAAAACATAAAACCATGTAAAACCCTAAGTTTTTGTTTAGCTCATACACGATATTGTTTTTTGAGGAACCGTCTCATGCGAAACAGTGTTCTATTGAAAAGTATTGTAAGAAGAAATGCAAAAAACACTATTTAGCATGACATAGCTCTAACCAGATCCACTGGAAAACATAAAACCATGTAAAACCCAAAATTTTTGTTTAGCTCATACACGATATTATGTTTTTTGAGGAACCGTCTCATGCGAAACAGTGTTCTATTGGAAAGAATAGTAAAAAGAAATACAAAAAACACCATTTAGCGTGACATAGCTCTAACCAGATCCACTGGGAAACAAAAAAACCATGTAAAACCCTAAATTTTTGTTTAGCTCATACACGATATTATGTTTTTTGAGGAACCGTCTCATGCGAAACCGTGTTCTATTGGAAAGAATAGTAAAAAGAAATACAAAAAACACCATTTAGCGTGACATAGCTCTAACCAGATCCACTGGAAAACATAAAACCATGTAAAACCCTAAATTTTGTTTAGCTCATACACAATATTATGTTTTTTGAGGAACCGTCTCATGCGAAACAGTGTTCCATTGAAAAGTATTGTAAGAAGAAATGCAAAAAACACAATTTAGCATGACATAGCTCTAACCAGATCCACTGGAAAACATAAAACCATGTAAAACCCTAAATTTTTGTTTAGCTCATACACGATATTATGTTTTTTGAGGAACCGTCTCATGCGAAACAGTGTTCTATTGGAAAGAATAGTAAAAAGAAATACAAAAAACACCATTTAGCGTGACATAGCTCTAACCAGATCCACTGGAAAACATAAAACCATGTAAAACCCTAAATTTTTGTTTAGCTCACACGATATTATGTTTTTTGAGGAACCATCTCATGCGAAACAGTGTTCTATTAGAAAGAATAGTAAAAAGAAATACAAAAAACACCATTTAGCGTGACATAGCTCTAACCAGATCCACTGGAAAACATAAAACCATGTAAAACCTAAGTTTTAGTTTAGCTCATACACGATATTGTTTTTTGAGGAACCGTCTCATGCGAAACATAGAGGGTGACGTCACGGACGTCGTGTAGGTGACGTCACGGACGTCGTGTATAGTACGTACGTCATCACGTTGCGCTGATTAAAAAATATAAACAACGATCTAAAGAGTGCGAAACCATCCTATAAAGTTAATTTGGATTGCAGTGAATAACATTTATTGTGGAATAATAGTGAAGTGCGGAGATTACTGAGTAAATACCAAAATAATCTTCGCGTTCAATCGTTACGATAATCGTGTACCCACAACTAGAATTATTTGTGTAAAGCGAGTAATAAAAGCCAAAATAAACATAACATTTATATTTATATAGAAATACAAAAACTGTAAACAAAATATTACAAACTATTTACAAAAAAACGACACCTGTTGAATTTGTCGTGAACTATCATAAATTGATCGATACCTACATAGCAATGGCCGTGAAGTGCAATGCGTGTTTTAAATACATGTCGGTAAAAGAGGGTGTTGTTTGTCCCCGCTGTAAAGAGGCAAATCATAGGGCATGCGTAAACATCCCAAATGACGCCCAGATTCATAGCTCCTGGTTGTGTCCAAAATGTAAGGCTGCGTTACCGACAAACAATGAAAATAGCACTCCCTTGCGAGGAGCCGGCATTACGTATGTTTTGGACGACTCATTGGCGGAATCGTCTGCCACCCAGCCAGCCAGCATGGAGCTGTGTAGCTCTGCTGGCACCGCCCCCCCTAGCAACACGGCGCTCAACATCGCACCGGAGTACAGGGAGCCCGAGCCTGACTTATCTACCGAATTGCGTCAGTTCTGTGCGGAGATGCGACAGACTCGGGAGGAGTTCCGCGCGTTCCGTCAGGAGATGCTAGAAATGCGAGCCCTAGTGTCTTCCTGCGATGCGCGCCTCACCAAGCTGGAGGCGAGAGTCGTCGAGTTGGAGCAGCGCGCAACCGGTGGCAGTGAGGTTGGCCACGGGGACGTCATTTGCATGCTGGAGGCGACAGTCGCTCAGCTGCAGCAGGATCTCGATGATCGTGACCAGGAGATGCTTCAAAACGACATTGAAATCTCTGGCGTGCCGGAGGAGAGCGGAGAAAACGTCACCCACTTGGTTGCGGCGTGTGCCGCGAAGCTGGGTATGACGGTCGATGGTCGCGAGATTGTCAGCTGCATGCGGGTGGGAGGGGTGCGCGCGGATAGCGGAGGCGTCCCTCGCCCGCGCAACATCGCTGTGCGACTCGCGCGCCGCACAGCGCGCGACCAGTTCTTGCGTGCCGCACGTGTGCGCCGCACCCTCACCACGGAAGGAATGGGACTTCGCAGCGAACCTCGTCGAGTATATGTCAACGAGCGTCTAACAAAACGCAACCGCTCTTTATTCGGCCGGGCACGAATGTTAGCCAGCGGCCTAAATTGGCGGTTAGTATTGTAACGAAGCATTTCGGACCAACGAGCCTTGTAGCGACATCTTGTGGTTTCTGGCGATATAACGTAGTTTTTATATTTTACCCGCAGGAAATCACAGATGGCGCTGCAGGGTTATCGATGGGCCCGAATATTTTTAATTATTTTATTTTCTTCAAAATTTGGTATATTAAAATTATCTGCAACACTTATTTTTATTATATTATAATTATATTGTTTAAATTTTGGGATCAAACAAGTCGATCGATTGTTGTCGTTGATTCGGCGAATTTATGGTTTGGTAGATCTTTTCTAGTTTGGCAACTTTGTTCGTGGTTCTTGTGTCAGACTGACAGCTGGCTGAGCTGAGAGACAGGTTATGGAAAGTGGGGACGTCGCGAGAGCGCCGGAGACTCCACTGCCGTAACAATAATGTGGGCAAATTAAAAGCCACGATTTATCGGCGACATCAAGAGCCGATGTCTCGATTTAAATAAACAACTTAACCGAGATGGTGAGTCCTCGCAATTCTTCGTGCATATTTTTGCACCAACTTTGTGATAACCTCGAGGTCCTTGTTTTCAGCAACATCACTGAAATCCCATCGCCTAAGGTCCAGTGGGTGGGTTTAGGTTTCATCCGAGCGATGCCCAACTATCCCGGATGAACCTGTAAGTTATTTTCTTTGTTTTACACTCGTGAGTTGCCTTGCCACGCTGTCAGCTGAACCACATGCTAATCATTGCCATTCCTTGTTGCAGATGGGGTTTTTGTTTCCTTTTTGTTTTTGTTTTCTTTAAGTTTTAACGTTTTAAAGTTTTAACGTTTTGCAAGTTTTTAACGTCTAACGTTTTGCTAGTTTAAAGTAAGAAGAAATTTATGATTGGATCAGATGATTTCAACAATGGTTTTGTAAATGAAGATTCCTACTGTTTTCTTCTGCGTTTGCAAGTTATTTCAAGCTTCATTTCGGCGGAGCTTGCCTTGGTTGTTTGCACGTCGAAGCTTTCCTTTGTGCGGCGCGCATGTGGATGTGCCGCGCCTCTCCTTTTGTCAACACACCGGATAAGGCCCGGTGAAGGTCTGCGAGGTTGACCGGTGGACGTGCAGCCCGCCAGCTGCGTAACAGTTGGCCCGCTGCGCCGCCATCGTCCAGCACGCCCTGGCCTGAGCCGGCCTCAACTCATCACCTGTACGGTATTCCGGAACGCCTCAGGTAGGCCTGATAGTCGGAGGTCCTCGAGTAAGTGAGGTGCCTACAGGTGTACGGACAGTGTTTTATACATCAGTGATATCTTATGGTCATGTCACAGAGTGATACTTTACCTAACGGCCCACTAGTTTTCATTGAATTCCATTCTCTAAGCAAAAGATTTCCGTTTCAGTGGCGCCCTTCTTGGTGAAATTGTCGCTCTGTACAACCATTTTAGAATATAAGTGGTGTTGGCATAAACTTTAAGAATAAATTTTGTGAAAACAGTGTATTTTTTTTTATTATTAAAAAGTGATGGGATTTTGTGTGAATTGTTTGTGTTTTGTTTGCATCTTAGGTTAAGTTGTGTCTGTCTTAGTATAAGTAAGGTTCTAGGCCTCCTACAGAGACCTAACCTAAATACTTATTTTATTGCAATAAGTTTAACCCAATTCTAGGGCTTATTGTCAATTTATATTACTACATTTGTGTTTTGTTATCATTTTATTTTATTTAACCATTTAGTATGAATAACAGGTTAAAAACAATTATTAACATAATTTGATGCTAACTAGCAAATATTTTTTATCAGTATTGAGTTTTTTTTTTGTTACAATTTGGACAAATAATATCCACATAGTACTTACTGCATTTTGAGATTTCCCAACAATTGAATTTTGAAAATATATTGATTTAATAAACAAACAATTTCACTATTGAAAAACAATAATAAATTACTTTCTAGTTTTTTAATTACATTTATAACAGGACATTGGTTTGTAATTGGAATTTTGTGACTTAGTTTCATCATCATACTGACAGTTGTGCCGCTGCTTGGCAAACATTTTGCTTATTTGTTTTTTGGAAATAATTTTATAGAACTGTCTGTCAATAACAACTTTATTGAGTAATATTTAGTAGTCAACTTGCTTTACAATCTTTATATATTCACAACATATTACAGCTTGACAATAACAATTAAAAGTAAACATAACCTTCAACAAGCAAAACTTAATTAAAAACACTGTTGTTTCTTTTATTAAATAGAAAGTTAATTACAGGAATAAACTAAAAATTGATGTTGTGTGATAATTACAGTTGTTTGGTCTATATTTAATGAAAATATTGTACATATTCTAGAAAATAAGTTTTGGAGGCAGACAGGTACATTTTGAAACATAAATTTACTTAGTTAACTTCAGAACTCTTTTCAAACTTGAAATTATAACTAAGACACAACCATGGATATCCAAACTGTTTGTTTACAATCACTGCTCCGTGATGAGTTGGTTTATGGAGTGAGTGTTCGTGCTGAAGCACCAGCTGATACTGTTCTCAAAATGAACAAACAGCTTAGGGAGTTGATCACTGGTTTCTCTCCGGATGAAATACTGGACGATGAGCGGAAGCCACAGGCCGAATTCCCAATTATCACCGAAAAGCTGAAGGAGCTGCAGGCAAAGATTGATACTGCAGTGAAGTCTAGGGAACGTCATCACCTTATGCGTGCTAGGGCTTTGAATAATCATCTTCATCACCGTCTTGAGCGTGTAGTATGCACGGAGTCTGTCGATAGGGACATCCAATCGAAGCAGATTGGGAATCTTAAAGCTTGCGGTCACTCATTGGAGAATTTTTCCTTTTCATGGTTAGCATTCAATAACATTTAGAAAAAAAAATTAAGGGGTTACTTGTGTCATTAGGACCTAGTAACAACCTATTTATAACAAACACGAATTATTTATGTGGTTAAAGACTATTAATTGAGTCTTTTGAATTTAAAATAATAGATGTTTTATGTTTTAATGTTTTTTTAGTGTGTTTATGGTGCGCTAATAAGGCCCATACACACTAGCGTCTGCAACGCAGCGTTTTTATGAACGCTCAACTTAGCGTTTCATATTTTTATGTTTTCTGTTTAGGCGGTTATAGCCAACTATTTAATATAGTTTTTATGTTGCTCGTGACAACATTTTTTTAGGCTTTATGGTAGCCATTATTTTAAATTAAATTAAGATTAGAAACCTCTTTAGGTTACTCATTGTTTTTTTTCCTTTTCGACGGAGCGGGTAGTGACTCCTTAAATAAGCCTCTAACAACTGTTGTTTTGTTTTTTGTCTTTGTCTTTAGAATTGGGGTATCGAGTGACACTATGAGAGTCGTCAGCTCAACAGGGGTATGAATGTGGGTAACACCCAGTGAAATGGATACTGGGTGCTACTTTATGAAAGAAGTGAAAGGTGATCAATGAATGGTGAAGAATAACAGGTCGGGGTAATTGTTGTGCTTAGGGTTGTGCTGTTTAGATGTTTGAGTTGTGCTTCGTTACGTTTTTTTATGAATTGTTTTGTCGTCTCGTCTTTAGAGACAGTTTTTTTTTTAATTTAGACTGGTTGTGCGCCCCAGGCTCTATGGCTGAGGGCAGCCGTGTTTCTCACCCAGTTCGAAACCTCTCGTGGGTAGGGGGGTATTGTAACGAAGCATTTCGGACCAACGAGCCTTGTAGCGACATCTTGTGGTTTCTGGCGATATAACGTAGTTTTTATATTTTACCCGCAGGAAATCACAGATGGCGCTGCAGGGTTATCGATGGGCCCGAATATTTTTAATTATTTTATTTTCTTCAAAATTTGGTATATTAAAATTATCTGCAACACTTATTTTTGATATATTATAATATTGTTTAAATTTTGGGATCAAACAAGTCGATCGATTGTTGTCGTTGATTCGGCGAATTTATGGTTTGGTAGATCTTTTCTAGTTTGGCAACTTTGTTCGTGGTTCTTGTGTCAGACTGACAGCTGGCTGAGCTGAGAGACAGGTTATGGAAAGTGGGGACGTCGCGAGAGCGCCGGAGACTCCACTGCCGTAACAATAATGTGGGCAAATTAAAAGCCACGATTTATCGGCGACATCAAGAGCCGATGTCTCGATTTAAATAAACAACTTAACCGAGATGGTGAGTCCTCGCAATTCTTCGTGCATATTTTTGCACCAACTTTGTGATAACCTCGAGGTCCTTGTTTTCAGCAACATCACTGAAATCCCATCGCCTAAGGTCCAGTGGGTGGGTTTAGGTTTCATCCGAGCGATGCCCAACTATCCCGGATGAACCTGTAAGTTATTTTCTTTGTTTTACACTCGTGAGTTGCCTTGCCACGCTGTCAGCTGAACCACATGCTAATCATTGCCATTCCTTGTTGCAGATGGGGTTTTTGTTTCCTTTTTGTTTTTGTTTTCTTTAAGTTTTAACGTTTTAAAGTTTTAACGTTTTGCAAGTTTTTAACGTCTAACGTTTTGCTAGTTTAAAGTAAGAAGAAATTTATGATTGGATCAGATGATTTCAACAATGGTTTTGTGAATGAAGATTCCTACTGTTTTCTTCTGCGTTTGCAAGTTATTTCAAGCTTCATTTCGGCGGAGCTTGCCTTGGTTGTTTGCACGTCGAAGCTTTCCTTTGTGCGGCGCGCATGTGGATGTGCCGCGCCTCTCCTGTCACGTTCTTATCACGCGAATCAAATAGGTTGTACTTACTAGGGTAAATAAAACGGTATATAGAAATAAAACCAAGTTTATTGACATTAAATCCCTAGCAAGTACATAGATCGGATCTCTGGGTCGCAGGTAATTTGATACTGGCTGAGCACCCTTGGTGCAGTAGGAAAACTACCACTTCCCTGTAACTCTTCCCACGACGACACGGGGTACACCGGCGCGCGCAGCAGGGCAGCAGAAACGGTGGGGTAAGTACAGGACCGAAAGTGGATCCAGCGGGTTGTAGAACCCGAAAGGTGAAGCGGTAGAGGTAAGTACAGGACCGGTAGTGGGTCCTGCGGTTGTAGAACTCGAAGGGTGAACCCTGGAACCCGGAATTAGTCATTTCAAGAATTGTCCGAATTCCCAGTCTGACTGCCACATGCCGATTCCTTAGCTTGATTGAAGATGGGAAGTGGATAGCAAGCAAGCTTAGCAATCTAAGATGTGGCTGTCAGCAAATTACACACAATAAAAGTGAATTTAGCAAAATAAATTTAGAAAAAGAACAAAGAACAAGATAAATTTATGGTAGGTAGTTGTTTTAAAAAACTATCTAAAAAAATAGTAAAATTGAATATTTTAAGCTGAATAATTTTAATAGCAACGATATTAAACGTATTTTGTACATTAATATTGTTCCATTTAAGAATTATTTAAACAAGGAAAGTACTTAGGTACAAAGATAACTTTAAGTTGGTTAAGTAGAATTAATTTAGAAAAATTGACAATTTAAATGTTGTTTTGAACATAAAAGATTGCTAATTATGATATAAAATAAGCACTAAAGCGTGAAAATACATTTACACGATGATTATGAAAAATGACAGTCATGCAATGAACAAAGAAAGCATGTACTAGTCTACGTTGATATTTAAACTAATAAAAATAGTAATTGCTACACTTACCCAATTAATGGGGATAACACAACACTATAAATTATTATATCGTAGACAAAATTAGTAAAAAAACGTATTTAAAAAATATACGAGTAATCGAGGTGTTCTCGCTACAAAGGCAGAAGGATTGTGTCGAACATCCGACCGGAAGAGTAACGGCTCGGCTGTGGAATGTAGGTACGGCTACCTACGCAATGTGATAATTATTAAAGTCGTACAATATTAACGGAATTATTTTGTAAATAGATATGTTTTGTTAAATTAATTAGTATATGTTTATTTATGTAATAATATTTTAGTTTTAAGCAGTAGTTTTTAAGTGTTTTCAATGATAACTTTTTGATAGTTCCTAACAGAAAAACAAGAGCAATTACACTCAGTAGTAAAACGCGGCAGGCGTTACATACCCCCCTTTTTTGGGTAGGATTTTCGCTAAGAAAATCCGCTGACTAAAATGTAACCTAGTCTGTCCTTCTTACTATTGACCATTCTAAAAATTACGTGGTACACATTCATTTCAACCCTTCCATTCACCCCCCTACTTTCTTTCATCCCTTTCACACACAAACAGTTATCTTATTTAGTTTTAAGTGACTGCGTCCTTTCCAAAAAGAGTACTAGACTTTTAACCGCAGCTTAGTACTCACACGTAATCAATAGGAGATTTAAGGTAACCGTTTTTTTCTTTTTATAGTATAATTTTCTTATCTTCGGGGTAGGGCCGAAGATAAAATAATTAGAATGTCCTAGGGGTAGGGCCTGGAGATTCAATATTTTTTTTTGTAAAAAAGAAAAATTAGAAATACTATATATAAGTAAATATATTTAAGACGGTAGGTAGTTTTAGTAAGTAAGACATTGTTTTAGGCTAGTTTTGGATTTTTTAGTATAAGTTTTGGTAGTTTTAGTAAGTGTAGTTTTTGTTTTTTTTTTTTATAAAGTAGTATTTAAGGTATTTTTAGAGAATATTAGAAGATATTAGAAGACGCATGCCATGCTCAAGATTTAAGTTTTTGGCAGGCCTAAGGCGTTAGATGGTATTACACATCAATCTCTTGACTGACTCTTACAGTCTGCTCGAGAATTAGTAAGCAGCTGGGGGATTCTATGTTTTTCTCTCACTTCCATCCCAGCAAGGAAGTTTTGTAAATATAGAAAGTTTTATTTTAGTTAGGTAAAAGTTTAGATATAATTATTTAGAATAGTTTGTAAGTTTAATATCCTTGACATGCCATGTACCTCTTCATAAAGGAGTTCATCTTTCTGAAGTGATAAATATTTGATTGGACGAGACATCTCTATTACTTTATGTTTTAATTGTAATTAGTTTAATTGAATAGTTATTTTTTGAGTAAGTGTTGCAAGTACCTGAAGTCTTAATAACTAAAACACAGGAAACGGCAGAAGGAAAATAACAAGAAAACAAATGCTACTATCAAAAGTACACAACAATTAAAACACAGGGATAGACAGAGGTTGGCAGTGCAAAATCAAATATTTCCTTCTGTGCGATGTGGTAGGTTCGATTTTGAGTTTTTAATTGTATGCAATCACCTTGAAAGAGAATTAGTTAGGTATTCCCACAAAGCAACCACAGCACACAAAAGTTGCAGTTACAATTCACTTAAAGCTAGACAAAATAATCAGACCAACACCAAAGATGACCAAAAATGCTAAAACCAGCAAAAAGGATACTCAGCTCAGTATTTCCTTAGTTGGGCGCCATTGTCACGTTCTTATCACGCGAATCAAATAGGTTGTACTTACTAGGGTAAATAAAACGGTATATAGAAATAAAACCAAGTTTATTGACATTAAATCCCTAGCAAGTACATAGATCGGATCTCTGGGTCGCAGGTAATTTGATACTGGCTGAGCACCCTTGGTGCAGTAGGAAAACTACCACTTCCCTGTAACTCTTCCCACGACGACACGGGGTACACCGGCGCGCGCAGCAGGGCAGCAGAAACGGTGGGGTAAGTACAGGACCGAAAGTGGATCCAGCGGGTTGTAGAACCCGAAAGGTGAAGCGGTAGAGGTAAGTACAGGACCGGTAGTGGGTCCTGCGGTTGTAGAACTCGAAGGGTGAACCCTGGAACCCGGAATTAGTCATTTCAAGAATTGTCCGAATTCCCAGTCTGACTGCCACATGCCGATTCCTTAGCTTGATTGAAGATGGGAAGTGGATAGCAAGCAAGCTTAGCAATCTAAGATGTGGCTGTCAGCAAATTACACACAATAAAAGTGAATTTAGCAAAATAAATTTAGAAAAAGAACAAAGAACAAGATAAATTTATGGTAGGTAGTTGTTTTAAAAAACTATCTAAAAAAATAGTAAAATTGAATATTTTAAGCTGAATAATTTTAATAGCAACGATATTAAACGTATTTTGTACATTAATATTGTTCCATTTAAGAATTATTTAAACAAGGAAAGTACTTAGGTACAAAGATAACTTTAAGTTGGTTAAGTAGAATTAATTTAGAAAAATTGACAATTTAAATGTTGTTTTGAACATAAAAGATTGCTAATTATGATATAAAATAAGCACTAAAGCGTGAAAATACATTTACACGATGATTATGAAAAATGACAGTCATGCAATGAACAAAGAAAGCATGTACTAGTCTACGTTGATATTTAAACTAATAAAAATAGTAATTGCTACACTTACCCAATTAATGGGGATAACACAACACTATAAATTATTATATCGTAGACAAAATTAGTAAAAAAACGTATTTAAAAAATATACGAGTAATCGAGGTGTTCTCGCTACAAAGGCAGAAGGATTGTGTCGAACATCCGACCGGAAGAGTAACGGCTCGGCTGTGGAATGTAGGTACGGCTACCTACGCAATGTGATAATTATTAAAGTCGTACAATATTAACGGAATTATTTTGTAAATAGATATGTTTTGTTAAATTAATTAGTATATGTTTATTTATGTAATAATATTTTAGTTTTAAGCAGTAGTTTTTAAGTGTTTTCAATGATAACTTTTTGATAGTTCCTAACAGAAAAACAAGAGCAATTACACTCAGTAGTAAAACGCGGCAGGCGTTACACTCCTTTTGTCAACACACCGGATAAGGCCCGGTGAAGGTCTGCGAGGTTGACCGGTGGACGTGCAGCCCGCCAGCTGCGTAACAGTTGGCCCGCTGCGCCGCAATCGTCCAGCACGCCCTGGCCTGAGCCGGCCTCAACTCATCACCTGTACGGTATTCCGGAACGCCTCAGGTAGGCCTGATAGTCGGAGGTCCTCGAGTAAGTGAGGTGCCTACAGGTGTACGGACAGTGTTTTTAAATATAGTGATATCCCATGGTTGTTACGGAGTGACAATTAACCTGACGGACCAAAGCGCGACCTGTCTCCCTCCATAGGGTTTTTGACCTACCTATGGTTAACTAAATAGATTTGTATATTCAAAATTATACATTGTACAAATTCAAAGGGAGTTTTCTTTGTCTCATGCTCACCGGTCTATAACATCTAGCTGTGCCCTTCAGGTAAACACCACTTTATAAATTTCTGAAACATATCAGTATTATCATAACACCATTTCCTATTACACCTACCTTCCTATAGGTAGCAAAAGATTTCCGTTTCAGTATGCACGCGGGACGGCAGAATCTTTACTCGTCGAGACCAAGGGGACCCTGTAAATCGGATTAGATCAGAAAAGGATCTCGACAGTGTTTTTGGGTCAGCACAAGTTCGTCCCGCTCCCGCAGCTGCCGGGAGAAATATACCAGTTGCTGCTGTCTAACACAAATGTACCCATGATCGCTGTTAGGTTAATAATATGTAGCTCGCTTTGTTGGTATGTTTCTATGTATGTGATAACATTGATGTTGCTCGACTTACGGCTTGGTCACATGTGGTGGAACTCGGTAATTATCGCATTGACATTACGTATATATTTAGTGTATGATAAGATATATAAATATATTATAGCTAAACAACTATATAAGATAATTATAATATATATTTATACTACATTGCCTATCATTTCATTAATAACGCTACACTATGTAAAATTACATTATTATTATTTATACTCATGTTTAGACAATATACTACACAAACACAAATTTACACATAACATACACAAACATTTCTCCTCTATAGTAAAACATTACTATGCGATTAATAAATGTAATTACAATGTAGTAAAACACCATCAATATCCGTGGATTACATATAACATCAAAATGATGATGAAGAAGCGCGACCAAGCGCACTCCCGAGCCCGTTTAAGTGGTAGTGATTCCCATAAGTAACATTACAGAGATTTAAGGCGTACTGTAGGGGAGGCACTCATAAGCGAGAAACAGGCATATTACGATTACTACGTAAATAAGAATATTAATGACCCACGCACTCTCTGGTCACATGTGAAAAAGAATGTCAGAATTAAATCTAAAAATGAACTTCCCACAAATATTTTCAATGACCCAGAAGTAATAAACAATCATTTTTTGGATGTGCCGGGCTCAGGAGATGTGCCGGTATCGAATATTAAGTTTTTTAAAGAGCAGTGCAGTGTTTCCTCTACATTTACGCTTAGTCTTATTACTGAAAATGACATGCTTAGGGAATTACACGCCCTTAGTTCAAACGCCATCGGTGTGGACGGCATATCTCTGGATATGTTGACATTAACACTTCCCGAAACGGCGTCTGTGCTAACATCAATCGTGAACCGATCTCTTGAGACTAGCACCTTTCCCAAAATGTGGCAAAGTGCGGTCGTTAAACCCCTGCCAAAAAATTCATGTCCAGCTACCCTGAAAGATTTGCGTCCGATCAGCATACTACCATGCGCATCAAAAATTTTAGAAAAAATAGTAGCCAAGCAGATGAGAACTTTTCTGGAGCAGAATGGTATACTTCCGGTTAAACAGTCAGGCTTTAGAAAATCGTACAGCACTACTACTGCTTTGCTGAGTGTCGTTGACGATATTTTAGCTGCTCAGGACAATGGACAGGGTACACTGTTGGCTCTGCTGGACTTTAGTAGAGCTTTTGACTGTATACACGTCCCTCTGCTACTGGCAAAGCTAAAATACTACGGTTTCAGTCCCACTGCCATCGCCTGGTTTAGCAGTTACTTTGAGTATCGCAATCAGTATGTGGAACTCCAGAATGAGTCTGGAAGGTCAAAGTTTTCACAACCCAAGTCCGTTACACGAGGAGTCCCGCAGGGCTCAATTTTGGGGCCTCTGCTTTTCATCGTTTATAGCGCCGATGTCGTGACGCACATTCAGCATTGCAAGTACCACCTTTACGCGGATGACTTGCAACTTTACATAGCCTGTAAGCCTTGTGATGTTCAATCTACCGTAGCCAAACTCAATGATGACCTTGAGCGCATTACATGTTGGTCGGAGTCTAATTCGTTGGTGTTGAATGGAAGTAAAACTAAGTACATGATACTAGGCTCAACACATCAGGTGAATAGCATATCAAACCATGGGGCGAATGTAGTCATCCGTAACGAAACTGTAGAACGAGTTACTGAAGCTAAGAATCTGGGACTAGTCATGGATGATAATTTGAGATTCGAAAAACATGTAATAAACACAACGGCAAATTGCTTCTATCGTCTCAAAATATTATATCAGATCAGGCAATACATCAACACAGATACACGTATTAAACTATGTGACTCTCTTATCTTATCTAAATTTAATTACATGGATGTAGTATATGGCCCACGACTTCTTGTACGTACACAAAAGCTAATCCAGAAAGTACAAAACGCCTGCGCAAGATTTTGTTTTAATATTCCGCCCCGCACACACGTCACTCCTTTTCTGAATAAGGCAAATATATTGAAGATGAACGCGCGCAGGCATTTACATCTAGCGACGCTGTTATTCGGTGTTGTACACAGTGGAATGCCGCCTTATCTCGCTGATAAACTGGTATGGTCACGTGACGTGAAGTCGTTTAAAACTCGCTCGACGTACTACTCACTGGCCGTGCCGCGCCATCGTACCGTCGCCTTCCGTGGGAGTTTCAGATTCGCTGCATCGAAGTGCTGGAACGATCTGCCGCCACCGCTTCGTAGTCTGAAAACGGTTCATAACCTTAGATTCCACTTGAAAAAACATCTTTTACTAGCTCAAAAAAGTTATCTGTGACAGAATTTTTACTTTCAACTTACCTCATAGGATCAGACACGAAAGCATGGCGGAGTCTTGTAGGCAGCGCGGATGCAGCGATACCACGTGGGCGGTTTAGACTTTTCTTTTTTCCTGTCACTAACATTTATTGCATTCACACTTTTTTTTTTTTTTTTTTTGACGTGACTTATTGTAGATTTGCCGCAGATGGCATTAACTACTTGGCCGGACAAATGGGGAGCGCTGAAGGCTCTCACCCGGTACAACGTTTAAGACAACAGGCCTGAGGGTGCCCAGTTGGGCGCGAACCTCGGCTCAGGGCGTCGTCTGAGAGGAAAAATATTTGAAAGAATTAATCGACCCTAGGGGGTCGATAGCGATAAGCGCTGAATGAGGGAAATCGTCGACCACGCCGGCGGGGTCGGTATCGGGGTCCTGAAGTGTTTGGTGTCGCGAGCTGATTGGCTGCCTCTATGGCTAGAGTAATCGGGTCGTCGGGATCGTATATTACGTCCTTCGGACGCCGATACTTTTCAGTACCGTCCCTAAGCGGGATGTAATCGGAAGCCGCAACTACCAGGGGATTTGGGTGGTGCGGAGCAGAATCGAAAAAACGTTTGGAAGCTAATTTGAGCCATTGGGCAATGGTTGGCAGACCTAGGTCAATGTGCAGATTTTCATTGCGAAGGAACCACGGAGCTCCCGTGGCTTTCCGCATGAAACGATTTTGTATTACCTGTAGACGGTGGATTTGAGAGGGACTCGCATGAGCGAAAACTACCCCTGCATAGGTCATGATCGGACGGATGCAAGTCGTGTAGATTTTGACCTTATTCCTAAGGGACAATTTACTTCGCTTGTTAAGGAGACAGTGAAGACGGCCCATTACAAACGCGGCGCGATCGCGCACACGTTTGATATGGGCCTTGAAAGTAAGACGTCTATCTAAGACTACGCCGAGATATTTGACTTGCTCCTCCCAAGGGATCGGCTTGCCAAACATCTTAATGATTTTAAGTTGACGGCGTGACCGTGGCGTGTTATAATAGCCCTTTGAAAAGTACACCGCTGCACTTTTCTCCGGGTTTACCTCGATTCTCCATTTGCGAAACCACTTGCCCAAGGCATTGGCCGCGCGTTGGAGGATTCCGGTCATCATAACTCGACCACGGCACGAAGAATAGATGGCTGTATCATCCGCAAATAAAGCTAATTCGGTATTAGGGGATTTGGGAATGTCACTAGTATACAATGAAAATAGTAAAGGGGAGAGGACGGAGCCTTGTGGGACTCCGGCATGTATCGGGTGCGGTGACGAGAGCGTCCCTTCCACGCGGTAGCGAAAGGTTCGATTTGAGAGGAAGTCTCGTATGATGTGCACGAGACGGTCTGGCACTCCCAGTGAATAAAACTTGTAGATCAAGCCGTTGTGCCAGACTTTGTCGAACGCTTTCGCCACATCGAAGAAGAGCGCTCCCGTAGCGACAGGTTTTTTTAAGTTTAATCTACTGGAGATATGTTCAACAATACGGTGCACTTGTTGAACGCAGGAGTGTTTGGTTCTAAAACCAAACTGCTCTGGTGGAATAAGACTATTGGATTCGGCGTAGTCCCGTAATCTAGCAAATATGAGCCGCTCATAAATCTTCCCCATGGTATTGAGGAGACTTATAGGGCGGTAACTGGAAGGTTCGTTTTTAGGTTTCCCAGGCTTTGGTATACCAATTACAATTGCTTCTTTCCACTGCTGTGGAAAGACGCAGTTGCTCATGGCGACGTTGAATATTGCCGTTAGTAAGCAGATGAGGGGAGCACCGAAGTTTTTAAGGACACGATTCGTGATACCGTCTGAGCCAGGGGCTTTTCGGGTATGAAATCTTTTGATGATACCTAGTACCTCTTCCTCAGTAACCTGTGGAAGAGGAGGATCGGTGGGAGGTACAGAAGCCCTACGCTGAACTTCAGAGTTCACCGTCGAGAGGTGCCTACGATCGATAGGGAGAGTACTGGGCGAACATTGGGCTTCGAGACTGTCGGCAAGGCATTCGGCTTTTTCGTCATCGTCAAAAGCGGGGGGTTGGTTAGGCCTATTGAGAGGAGGAGTAGGAACAACCGTATCCTTTTGAAGAGACCTAGACAGCTGCCAGATGGCCTGGTGGTGGGGCTCAATGCCGCTCAAAAGATTATCCCACCGATTCTGTCGCATGTCATTAATACGTTTTCTTACAGTATGCTGCAAGAGACGCAAATGACGGCGACATTCCTCGGTGCGATTGGAATCATATGCGCGGGTGGCTGCGTTTTTCTCCGTTAGCAGATCACGGATGTCGGTAGGCAGTTTCCAGCGATGGTCTTCCATCTCCGGAACCTGTTTTGAACTTTCATTCAAAACCGACCTCACGTGATCCGTGAGGGAGTTAATAGCTGTCGAGGCCTCCTCTAAGGAGACTATTTCTACTGGGATACTATCTAAGTATACTGAACTAGAAGACTGGAGGCCTTCGGCCACCTTCTCCCAGTCCAGTACTGTCTTAGGGGTTGCTGGATTATCAGGGGCGTCTAAACGGGAGCCTAGTTTTAATATAACAGGTCGGTGGTCGGATTGTAACTCGTGTAGTACTTCTATAGAACATAGACGTAAGTTTATGTTCTTTAGAAGCGCCAAGTCGAGTATTTCTGGTCTGTGGTTCAAGTCAGGGGGATATCTAGTGGGCTGCAATGGTGTTATTATATCATAATAGAGGGGCTCGGCTAGAGTTTCTAATACCCTGCCTCTTGTGTTTGTTGTTAAGCAACTCCAAGAAAGATGTTTAGCGTTAAGATCGCCTGCAATTATGACTGAATTACTGAGATTAAAGAGGGCTTCGAGGTCACTTCTAAGTAACCTCTAAGAGTTATTAGGAGATAGATAAGCCGACACTAGTGTGATTGGCTGATGTCCTGTCATGCCCACTCGACAGATCGAAGCCTCAATGTCAGTGAGGGCAGGCGGGTCTATAGGTATACAGTGAAGTGACTTTCTATAATAAATGAGAGTGCCCCCTTTGGGCGCAAAGATCCTGTCGTTTCGCACTAAATTATAATTCGCCATCTTGGGGTCGCGATTAGAGGGTTTGAGGAAAGATTCCTGCACTAATAAAATATCTACCTGATGATGTTTTACAAACTCGTGAATCTCTGCACGTTGACCTAAGATGCCATCAGCATTGAAAAAACCTATTGTAAGGGAACGCGGTTTGACTCTACTTTTATTCGTACAATCCATTATTAGGCTTTAAATTGGGACAGGGAGTCTAATAAACTGTCAAGTTGACTAAGGGCCGACTTAAAGAGAATACTAAATTCCCTAAACTGGTTGGCAGGAAACGCAGAGGCCTGAGGGGCCATCGCAGGAACCGGATGAGGCGCAAGAGTGGCTGCAGGAATACCTAAGTTGCTACTAGGTTGGGCGCGGAGCGGATTTGTGGGTCGGACGATTGCCGGGGGACGAATCCATGCGGATGGACGCTGTGGCGCGAGTTTGGTCTGCGTGAGTGGCAGAGGCGGGAAATCGCGAGTAGAGTGCGAGGAAGGGGCCATATGGGCCTTAGTGGGACCGGGTTGGGAAGCTGCAGCGCGGGCTGCCCTTCGTTGAGCTACCTTATGGTGGGTGCGTAGAGCCTTGGTGCATCCGCGATAGTTCGCAGGATGACCTTGCTGACCACACAGCACACAGCTAGGGGGTTCCACCTCGTTTTTGCCTCTAAGGCAATCCGAGGTAGCGTGATCACCTAGGCACTTTACGCACCTAGGCTTGGCATGACAATGCCTACTAGAATGCCCGTAAAGTTGGCATCTATGACATTGCGTTGGGGGGCCTCCCTTATGGGGAGTTTCAACTTTAAGGCCAGATAGACCGCAACAAGTCTTCAGGTTGAAGATCTTCTTGCCCTCATCCGTCCTTTCTAATATAACGGTGACCATGTCGTACGGGACTTGGCCACGACCGCGGTGCATACGGTGCACCTCGAGAACCGGAAAACCGTTTTTAATAAGGTCCTCCTTAACAAGAGTGGTTTCCCACTCCTTAGGGATTCCCTTTAGAATAATACGGAGGATACGTTCCTCCGGGAGGGCGTAGGTATGGAATTGTATTCCTCTACCTTTTAGAATCGAAGTGAGCTTTCTATGCTCAGAAGATGACGGGACCTGGATTTTGATCCCATCTTGGGTCGTGCGGGCGCTGGTGATTACGATGTTCTCCTCTTTCGCCCGAAGGGAGACTTCATTCCACCTATTTTTGTCCCTCATGTACAAGGGCGGAGGGGTGGGACCTTTTTGTACTTCAGTGACAGCCTTAGAAGGGCTGGAAGGGACCTTACGGACCTCGGGGATGGAAGAGGGGGGGATCGACGTTCCCGAGGACGTTTTCTGAACCTTAGCAGGCTCAGATTCACGGTGACGGCGGGCTCGTTTTCCCTTACGGCCCTCCACGAGCGTGAATATGTCCTCCGAAGAGGACGACTCCGCACACTCCGACGACGAATCGGACTCGGCAACGTCCATACGAACATCGCACGATACCTCATCGTCACCGGCGAGGAGGGAAGCAGGGGAAGGAGATGACGCGCGCGATTGGGACAAAGCTAGAGACGCGGCTGGGCGGGCAGGGCCGGGAAACGGCGCGAAGGACGCGGTGGGGCAGGGGGTCGCGGGAAGACTGGGTGACGAAGCGCGGTCGGCACGAGGGCTATCAACGCGAGGCGCGGAAGGCAAGGTTAACGCCGCAACTTGAGGTACTAATCGGCATATCTCAGCGTAAAGCGCGCTGCTTTTATCCGCTAGGATATGCGTCAAAATGAGTTTACCGATTTCGGCCCACAGCTCGGAGCTGTCGGCCATTTTTAAGGGACGGCCAATCTGCTATAGAATAATTACTACTGCTTCGCAAAGCGTTCCTCAGAGAATAAGCGGCGCAAGAAACTCTGAGGCGATCGCTCGCTAACTTTCGCAACTCGAGTGGGATTGCTCGAGGGTGTGTGAGAGTGAGTTTTGCCTCTTTGGTTGGGGTTAACAAAGAGGATGTGTGCTTATGGTGTGCCCTAAGCTGGTATCCCTTTGCCGATCTTATTGTGCAAGAGGGTTCCTATGCTCTAAGTGCGGAGGGTTTTTACACCCCGAAACACGAAGAGAAAAGAATAAGGGGTAGAGATTGGTCACTCTACCCCGGGTGACAGCTAGAGTCGACTAGGGTAGACCCCAAGGCCGGTGGTTCTAGCCCCGTCCGGGTAATATGCCTGCCTCAAAGTGAGGCAAGCGGACGCCCCAGGGCCACGTCCCACTCAGCTTAGTTAACACCGCAAGGTATCCACTGAGGACCACGAAACTGTGGTTTTAAATTAAGATCGATGCAACTGTAAAATAACAGTCGTTATTTTAACCTTGAAACTTAGATAAGCCAGCAAGTTCTGAGAAGAACTATTGTTGGCTCAATGAATGGCGGCAGGGTCACGCCAGCAGGTAGCCGGCAGACAATGGCGGCACGGGGCGCGGGGCGCGCGGCGGGGGGCTGCGGGGCGCAGCGCGGGGAGCTGCGGGGCGCAGCGCGGGGAGCTGCGGGGCGCAGCTCGGGACCTCTGAACAAACGACCGTTCGGGACGGCCGCTCGACGCAGAGTGTTGACACTTCACACTGCAACCAACCACCCACTATTTATTTTATGTCTAAGTATTTGCTGTTATCACTTATCATTTGTTATGTCATATCTATATCAATATACGTTTATAATATTTATGAACCCATATGAAGTTAAGTATGTTACTATTTAATCTTATTATTCACCAACAACATTTAAAAAGAACCGAATGCGTAATTATCGCAGGTACCTAACGTGCCTTCCCGGCGGCGGCGGGTGACTGGAGATCGACACAATAACAACATGATTAAATACTCTGTCTGTCTCCTGCGGCCGACCGGTGCAACGCACGAACACACTCACATACACACACCTATTTATTAACTGATGACCTATATCTATTTGTTCGTATTATTTTATGATATTTTTATGTTTATGGTAAATCGTATTAATGTGTATTTATTGTAATTGTTATAATTTTGTAATACTAAATAATTATATGTAAATAAGTTTAAGTAGTATGTATCTATGTACATATATACCGCGATGTCCGTGGCCTCACTCGGCAGGGCCCGCAGAATACCAGCGTCGTGGCTCACGCCGCGACTTATGCTGAGCGAGGTCCTTTTATTCCGGACTCCACCGCAGATGATCGGGCCGTCAGTGCGTTGCATTTAGATACTTTGTTTTATTATTATTGTTTTTATGAATTTGGTTTGTTTTTCTTTTTGTTTTGGTATTTTTTTATTTTATATTTTTTTTTTTTTGTCTGTGTACTTATTGATTTCCGTGTGGTTTCTGTCCTGTGTTAAATGTAATGTACCTGTCTGTCTGTGTCTGTGGTGTCCGGAAGTAATAAATGTTTCTTTCTTTCTTTCTTTCTTTCTAAACAGTGTTGTATTGAAAAGTATTGTAAGAAGAAATGCAAAAAACACTATTTAGCATGACACAGCTCTAACCAGATCCACTGGAAAACATAAAACCATGTAAAACCCTAAGTTTTTGTTTAGCTCATACACGATATTATGTTTTTTGAGGAACCGTCTCATGCTAAACAGTGTTCTATTGGAAAGAATAGTAAAAAGAAATACAAAAAACACCATTTAGCGTGACATAGCTCTAACCAGATCCACTGGAAAACATAAAACCATGTAAAACCCTAAATTTTTGTTTAGCTCATACAAGATATTATGTTTTTTGAGGAACCGACTCATGCGAAACAGTGTTCTATTGGAAAGAATAGTAAAAAGAAATACAAAAAAACACCATTTAGCATGACATAGCTCTAACCAGATCCACTGGAAAACATAAAACCATGTAAAACCTAAGTTTTCGTTTAGCTCATACAAGATATTATGTTTTTTGAGGAACCGTCTCATGCGAAAAGGTGTTCTATTGGAAAGAATAGTAAAAAGAAATACAAAAAACACCATTTAGCATGACATAGCTCTAACCAGATCCACTGGAAAACATAAAACCATGTAAAACCCTAAATTTTAGTTTAGCTCATACACGATATTGTTTTTTGAGGAACCGTCTCATGCGAAACAGTGTTCTATTGAAAAGTATTGTAAGAAGAAATGCAAAAAAAAACCCTAAATTTTTGTTTAGCTCATACACGATATTATGTTTTTTGAGGAACCGTCTCATGCGAAACAGTGTTCTATTGGAAAGAATAGTAAAAAGAAATACAAAAAACACCATTTAGCGTATGACATAGCTCTAACCAGATCCACTGGAAAACATAAAACCATGTAAAACCCTAAATTTTTGTTTAGCTCATACACGATATTATGTTTTTTGAGGAACCGTCTCATGTGAAACAGTGTTCTATTAGAAAGAATAGTAAAAATAAATACAAAAAACACTATATAGCGTGACATAGCTCTAACCAGATACACTGGAAAACATAAAACCATGTAAAACCTAAGTTTTAGTTTAGCTCATACACGATATTGTTTTTTGAGGAACCGTCTCATGCGAAACAGTGTTCTATTGAAAAGTATCGTAAGAAGAAATGCAAAAAACACTATTTAGCATGACATAGCTGTAACCAGATCCACTGGAAAACATAAAACCATGTAAAACCCTAAGTTTTTGTTTAGCTCATACACGATATTATGTTTTTTGAGGAACCATCTCATGCGAAAAGGTGTTCTATTGGAAAGAATAGTAAAAAGAAATACAAAAAACACCATTTAGCGTGACATAGCTCTAACCAGATCCACTGGAAAACATAAAACCATGTAAAACCCTAAATTTTTGTTTAGCTCACACGATATTATGTTTTTTGAGGAACCGTCTCATGCGAAAGTGTTCTATTAGAAAGAATAGTAAAAAGAAATACAAAAAACACCATTTAGCGTGACATAGCTCTAACCAGATCCACTGGAAAACATAAAACCATGTAAAACCTAAGTTTTCGTTTAGCTCATACACGATATTATGTTTTTTGAGGAACCGTCTCATGCGAAACAGTGTTCTATTGGAAAGAATAGTAAAAAGAAATACAAAAAACACCATTTAGCGTGACATAGCTCTAACCAGATCCACTGGAAAACATAAAACCATGTAAAACCCTAAGTTTTTGTTTAGCTCATACACGATATTATGTTTTTTGAGGAACCGTCTCATGCGAAACAGTGTTTCATTGAAAAGTATTGTAACAAGCAATGCAAAAAACACTATTTAGCATGACATAGCTCTAACCAGATCCACTGGAAAACATAAACCCATGTAAAACCCTAAATTTTTGTTTAGCTCATACACGATATTATGTTTTTTGAGGAACCGTCTCATGCGAAACAGTGTTCTATTGGAAAGAATAGTAAAAAGAAATACAAAAAACACCATTTAGCGTGACATAGCTCTAACCAGATCCACTGGAAAACATAAAACCATGTAAAACCCTAAATTTTTGTTTAGCTCACACGATATTATGTTTTTTGAGGAACCGTCTCATGCGAAAGTGTTCTATTAGAAAGAATAGTAAAAAGAAATACAAAAAACACCATTTAGCGTGACATAGCTCTAACCAGATCCACTGGAAAACATAAAACCATGTAAAACCCTAAATTTTAGTTTAGCTCATACACGATATTGTTTTTTGAGGAACCGTCTCATGCGAAACAGTGTTCTATTGAAAAGTATTGTAAGAAGAAATGCAAAAAAAAACCCTAAATTTTTGTTTAGCTCATACACGATATTATGTTTTTTGAGGAACCGTCTCATGCGAAACAGTGTTCTATTGGAAAGAATAGTAAAAAGAAATACAAAAAACACCATTTAGCGTATGACATAGCTCTAACCAGATCCACTGGAAAACATAAAACCATGTAAAACCCTAAATTTTTGTTTAGCTCATACACGATATTATGTTTTTTGAGGAACCGTCTCATGCGAAAAGGTGTTCTATTGGAAAGAATAGTAAAAAAAAATACAAAAAACACCATTTAGCGTGACATAGCTCTAACCAGATCCACTGGAAAACATAAAACCATGTAAAACCCTAAATTTTTGTTTAGCTCACACGATATTATGTTTTTTGAGGAACCGTCTCATGCGAAACAGTGTTCTATTGGAAAGAATAGTAAAAAGAAATACAAAAAACACCATTTAGCGTGACATAGCTCTAACCAGATCCACTGGAAAACATAAAACCATGTAAAACCCTAAATTTTTGTTTAGCTCATACACGATATTATGTTTTTTGAGGAACCGTCTCATGCGAAACAGTGTTCTATTGGAAAGAATAGTAAAAAGAAATACAAAAAACACCATTTAGCGTGACATAGCTCTAACCAGATCCACTAGAAAACATAAAACCATGTAAAACCTTAAATTTTTGTTTAGCTCATACACGATATTATGTTTTTTGAGGAACCGTCTCATGCGAAACAGTGTTCTATTAGAAAGAATAGTAAAAAGAAATACAAAAAACACCATTTAGCGTGACATAGCTCTAACCAGATCCACTGGAAAACATAAAACCATGTAAAACCTAAGTTTTCGTTTAGCTCATACACGATATTGTTTTTTGAGGAACCGTCTCATGCGAAACAGTGTTCTATTGAAAAGTATTGTAAGAAGAAATGCAAAAAACACTATTTAGCATGACATAGCTCTAACCAGATCCACTGGAAAACATAAAACCATGTAAAACCCTAAATTTTTGTTTAGCTCATACACGATATTATGTTGTTTGAGGAACCGTCTCATGCGAAACAGTGTTCTATTGGAAAGAATAGTAAAAAGAAATACAAAAAACACCATTTAGCGTGACATAGCTCTAACCAGATCCACTGGAAAACATAAAACCATGTAAAACCCAAAATTTTTGTTTAGCTCATACACGATATTATGTTTTTTGAGGAACCGTCTCATGTGAAACAGTGTTCTATTGGAAAGAATAGTAAAAAGAAATACAAAAAACACCATTTAGCGTGACATAGCTCTAACCAGATCCACTGGAAAGCATAAAACCATGTAAAACCCTAAGTTTTTGTTTAGCTCATACACGATATTATGTTTTTTGAGGAACCGTCTCATGCGAAACAGTGTTCCATTGAAAAGTATTGTAAGAAGAAATGCAAAAAACACTATTAAGCATGACATAGCTTTTACCAGATCCACTGGAAAACATAAAACCATGTAAAACCCAAAATTTTTGTTTAGCTCATACACGATATTATGTTTTTTGAGGAACCGTCTCATGCGAAACAGTGTTCTATTGGAAAGAATAGTAAAAAGAAATACAAAAAACACCATTTAGCGTGACATAGCTCTAACCAGATCCACTGGAAAACATAAAACCATGTAAAACCTAAGTTTTAGTTTAGCTCATACACGATATTGTTTTTTGAGGAACCGTCTCATGCGAAACAGTGTTCTATTGAAAAGTATCGTAAGAAGAAATGCAAAAAACACTATTAAGCATGACATAGCTGTAACCAGATCCACTGGAAAACATAAAACCATGTAAAACCCTAAGTTTTTGTTTAGCTCATACACGATATTATGTTTTTTGAGGAACCGTCTCATGCGAAAAGGTGTTCTATTGGAAAGAATAGTAAAAAGAAATACAAAAAACACCATTTAGCGTGACATAGCTCTAACCAGATCCACTGGAAAACATAAAACCATGTAAAACCCTAAATTTTTGTTTAGCTCACACGATATTTTGTTTTTTGAGGAACCGTCTCATGCGAAACAGTGTTCTATTGGAAAGAATAGTAAAAAGAAATACAAAAAACACCATTTAGCGTGACATAGCTCTAACCAGATCCACTGGAAAACATAAAACCATGTAAAACCCTAAATTTTTGTTTAGCTCATACACGATATTATGTTTTTTGAGGAACCGTCTCATGCGAAACAGTGTTCTATTGGAAAGAATAGTAAAAAGAAATACAAAAAACACCATTTAGCGTGACATAGCTCTAACCAGATCCACTAGAAAACATAAAACCATGTAAAACCTTAAATTTTTGTTTAGCTCATACACGATATTATGTTTTTTGAGGAACCGTCTCATGCGAAACAGTGTTCTATTAGAAAGAATAGTAAAAAGAAATACAAAAAACACCATTTAGCGTGACATAGCTCTAACCAGATCCACTGGAAAACATAAAACCATGTAAAACCCTAAATTTTTGTTTAGCTCATACACGATATTATGTTGTTTGAGGAACCGTCTCATGCGAAACAGTGTTCTATTGGAAAGAATAGTAAAAAGAAATACAAAAAACACCATTTAGCGTGACATAGCTCTAACCAGATCCACTGGAAAACATAAAACCATGTAAAACCCAAAATTTTTGTTTAGCTCATACACGATATTATGTTTTTTGAGGAACCGTCTCATGCGAAACAGTGTTCTATTGGAAAGAATAGTAAAAAGAAATACAAAAAACACCATTTAGCGTGACATAGCTCTAACCAGATCCACTGGAAAACATAAAACCATGTAAAACCCTAAATTTTTGTTTAGCTCATACACGATATTATGTTTTTTGAGGAACCGACTCATGCGAAACAGTGTTCTATTGGAAAGAATAGTAAAAAGAAATACAAAAAACACCATTTAGCATGACATAGCTCTAACCAGATCCACTGGAAAACATAAAACCATGTAAAACCCTAAATTTTAGTTTAGCTCATACACGATATTGTTTTTTGAGGAACCGTCTCATGCGAAACAGTGTTCTATTGAAAAGTATTGTAAGAAGAAATGCAAAAAAAAACCCTAAATTTTTGTTTAGCTCATACACGATATTATGTTTTTTGAGGAACCGTCTCATGCGAAACAGTGTTCTATTGAAAAGTAATGTAAGAAGAAATGCAAAGAATACTTTTTAGCGTGACATAGCTCTAACCAGATCCACTGGAAAACATAAAATCATGTAATCTTTAAGTTTTTATTGTGCACTTACTATGTATATTATATTATCATTGTATATTCATGGTAAGTTGGATTTACTGTAGGTGTATGCAAATTAATAACAAGCATAGTTGATTGTTATTTGCGTCATTATAAGTAAATAAATAACGAATGTAGACTTAAAAAATAAAACGTAGGTAGTATGTTGGTTATGACTGTACACATATGAATTAAACTATATGCAGTTACTTTCATTTCTAATAACATTTGGTGTATTTGGTAACATTTAAAACTAAACAATTTTACCAGAATAAAAATATGACTCGCTTTCTATTTTTTTAACTAAAGGTGTTTTCTTTTACCTTTAAATTTTTAAGTATTTTTTTTTTTTTGTTTTAGCCATATTTTATTTGAAAATTTTAATATCAAAGTTTCACGTTGTTAGGTAGTGCTTTCTTCTCCAATTATTGTTTTTCCAAGTAGTAGGTATTTTCTACCAATTTCACTTTATTTAGCCTGTATACATGTATTAATTACTTTATGTATGTTTTTGTATCGATGAGTGATCATTCTTCTGTCAATACTGGTGATACCCGCTTGTGGGAGGCCAGAAATTAACATGATCTAATTTGTTTTTGGATTTGCTTAGAATGGTATAGAACATTCATTGTTGATTATAGGCTTTATTATTTTTACATACACCATTAAAGGTAAAGCATGGTCGTACTTAATATCCTCCTGCGGCTTAGATTTTCAAACACAATAGCGAAACAATGGGATTTGGTTTAAGGACTTTTTTCATGTTTAGCCCATCTGACAGTCGTCATATTTACCCATGTTTATGAATGAAATTGTTCGTCACTGCCGGATACAGGTAATTATTGACCTATTTTATTCCACAACACAATAAATAATGTTCTAAATAATACTTTTCATTTATATATTTGTAGCCACAAATCTGTGCAATTGATGAAGCGTCTTTGCTGACACAATGACGATGACCATTCATACACCATTGAATGCTAATGTATAATATTTTACTGTACTGATTCAACGTACCATAACACATATTCTTTATTCTGTCCGTTCCATTACATGACACACGAGTTTTACTATGTAGCGCTTATGTGTACTCGTTAATCGATTTCCAGCTTGGCATTTGTTTAAGTTTTTGAATATTTCTTCGAGCAAACATTTGTAGTAATGTTATTTCTTAAAGTTTCCTTGATGACGAGCAAACAGGCATCCGGGTAGTTTACTTTCTTCCTTATATTTATTACTTAAGACGTATATTTTTTTGTTTATTTACTTAATTCTAACTTAAGTTACTAATATACGCTAGTATAAAATATTCTTTAGTACAATTTTAATGGAACTTATATTTTTTTGTTTATTTACTTAATTCTAACTTAAGTTACTAATATACGCTAGTATAAAATATTCTTTAGTACAATTTTAATGGAACTTATATTTTTTACAAATCAATATAATTTGCAAATGTTAAATACATTAAAATGTATACACTACACATTACACAAATTTAATCGGTTATAAAAACTTATTTTTCATTTATTTTCCTGAATTAATGCATGAAAATATCAAGTCGTTTGTGTTATAAAATAGCTAATCCAACTTACCATGAATATCGTATTTTTTTTTATTATTTTAGTAAATATATTTTGCTTACTGCTTAGTGAATGATAAAAAAATAAGTGACTAAAATGACACAGATTAATTTTACTTAATGTAAGTTAGGTATTGGGTAAAATGCTTTTGAATGATGATTTGTTTAAATATACTCGTAGAAGTATAATTACTGCATAACTTATTGCTTTAAGTTGAGAAAGTAGCACTTAGGAGAAAAATGTATCAATAAACATTATTGGTGTCTTCATCGAAATATTTTAGTATTAATTTATTGTTTATATACGCACTTAAATTTAGTAACAATATTATTTGAAAGGCGTTAGCGTTATAAAGTAAAAAATTAACATCAATAAATCATACGTTTGCTTACAAAAAACAAACAGTTTTAGCGCTTAAACACTGAAACAGAATTCTTTTCAAATAACTTCGAACAATTACCACTTTAATACACCTAAACTAAACATTGTCCATGTACAGCGAGATCCTGAATACTGATTACAGTTTCCGTACTCCCTCCTTTCCAGTCCTAAGCGACATTCAAACCTTCACTGACACGATCATTCCACAGGATACGTCCATCCCTTGTATCCCAGATCGCAAGAATCGGCTAGCACGGCATAGCAGCTTGACAGCTAAAACTCACGCAACCATTGTTGATCAACTTACAAAATCCACCGAAAATGCCTACGACGATGGGAACGACACCGACAGTTCTACTCCGGATCATTCCAACCTGCGACATTCATCCATATGACAGCTTACTTGATCTGAGTGGAACTCAGCTAAAGCAATCGAGTGATACCTGCCTCCATCTTCCAGCCAGCTCCACTTCACTCCCATGCACCGGTCGCACCCGCAGCCAAGTGTTCATCCTGCCAGTTCCCTTCACGCCCGTTCTCTCGTCCTCTAAAGATGAGCCTCCACAGCGTTAACGGCTGGGAAGGGCATGTACACATTGCCAATTGATTAATACACATTTTAATTCAGTGATTGTGGCTAATAAAATGGTAAACCTAGCTTTGAAATTCAGTGTAGTAAGTCAGTTTTATCGTTAAATTATACGAAAAGAAGAAAAAACAAGATAGAATGAATATAAATAATAATAAATAATTCGCAATATACGATAATTTCAGCACATGATTTAACCGATCTAAAAAAACCCAATAAGCTTAATAACAGAGATGAACTGTTCAGTCTTTTCAAGAAGTGCCACCCTAATAAAGTTACGTTAAACTTAAAAGTTCTGATATGATAACCTTATTCGAAAAAGGTTGGTCATTTTCGATTCGGTGCCTGGGTAGTAGTACTTTTATGTCACGTCTTTCGCGAACGCGACCTAAAGCTACATACAGTTGACCGTGACTAAACATGTCAGATCTAAGATCGACCCCAACGCGACTAATCGTTTGACCCTGGCTCTTGTGAATGGTCATTGCATAACACACCTGCAATGGGAATTGACGGCGACACATCTCGTAAGGGCTGTTATGTTCTATAGGCGCTTTAAAAAGAATTCGAGGGATCAAATAATCTCCTAGTTCACCTTGTTTCCGAACTTTAATAATATATGGAGATGTTTCAACGACTATTACTTTGGTGCCATTTACTAAGCCGTCCGCGAAACTAAGATTACGCGTGATTACACAAACACATTCTAATTTTAATTGTAAGTCGAAATCTGGAACACCTTGTGGTCGAAGTGTATGTAAAAATTCAGGACTAAAATATACTTGATCAGCGTTGTCGCTTAAAACTTTGTCTATGGCATAAAAATGTAATACTTCTCCTGGTAGTTTGTCTAAAATAACGGCATTAATTTCTCTAACTGCATCGTTACGGGTGCATAGAATCGCTCTGAAGGAGCATACGCCTGGCTCAGTAAGAGTAACTTCTGGGAATACAAAATCAATTAAATCTTCTAATTCAGTAACATAATCAATGGATTCAATTTGGACTAATTGCAAATCATTATTATTTGTTTCTAATCTAAGAGTAGGTAATAAATTTGAACCCAGTTTTAAAAGAAAATCTGCATACTGTGCGTCATCCTTACATCTCTGTGAAGTTACCAAACTAAATTTTTTCAATTGTTTCCAAATAGGTGAAGTTTTTAGTGACGCGTTTAATATATCAAAATTCGTTCGTGCTTCTGGGACTACTGGAGGAATTTGACGAAAATCTCCTGCAAAAATAATTATTTTAGAACCAAAAATTTTGTCTGACCTCATCAAATCCTGCAATGATCTATTTAATAAATTTATAAGGTATTTATGAGCCATCGGCGCTTCATCATACACAATGAGATTAGAATTATAAATCAATTCAGCTCTTTGAGTACCATTTGAGATGTTCCAGTATCCGCTATCATCTAATAGATGTAAAGGAAATCTAAACAAGGAATGAGCCGTCATTCCGTTTGTGTAATTTTGAGCAGCAATTGCAGACGATGCACAGGTTAAAGCTATACCTTTAAGGTTACCGCGGATATATGCAGTTATGACCTTGAATAAAAGCGTTTTTCCGGTGCCGGCCGGACCATCGATAAAAATCGCACAGTTGTTGGATTCTCGGTAAACACTATCAACGCAAAGCTTTTCCACGTAATTGAATACGGCACGTTGATCGGGAGATAACTGTGGCAACCATTCTTCTACGTATGATTTCAAACTATCTAAATCATATTCAGTGCGTTTCCTATCTAACTCCGTTGACCTATAAATTACTTCCGGCAAACCTTGTTCTATTAACGAAGTTCCGTGTCTGCGTAGCATTCTATCTATTTGGATGAGGCACATGTTAAACGCGTTTTCTTCGTCATCTGGCACCCTATAAAGGAAATCTTCGGCCAATTGACGTTTATACGTGTTCCACAGTGACGCCACTGAGGCATCATTAACAGCCAGCGTCACAAAAAAGCTACGAAGTCGTGGTCCGGTTAAAAAAGTGGAAGCTTCTTCCATAGCCCGTTCATATTCGACTGAGTCGTCCGCAAGTCCTGCGAATTTGGCAGCTTCTTGAAAAGTTGTGCAATTTGGACCTCCAATTTGCAGTAAATCCGCGAAACTACGACAAGGGTAAACACTTAAAAGAAGTCTTAAAAAGAACTGTTCACCTCTGTTCGGCGCGACCCAAAATAGACGCGCGACGAGCTCACCCCGCATTCTCCGCGTAAGAAATTTGCCATTTTGCATCTGCACCGCCTGAACTGTCTTTAAACATGGATCTTTCGCATGAATATTATAAGTTTCAAAAAAGTCTAAGTAGGATACCCGATCAAACTCCTCAGTTAAAGGCCTACTGAAATAGTCTAAAAGATCTGAACCTGCATTATTAACTGCCTCGTTCGCGTGGCCAGGCTTAAAAAATACTGAATTTTGATCGGGCAAATGCACTGTTAACATTTTTACCGTAGGGTTCCTAGCTACAATATCAAATTCGAGAACACGCCACGCTGCTTCGCTAGAACTAATATATCGCTTAGTGACATATTGTTCGATTTCATCCTCACGATGTTCTTCATCAACAACGGCAATACGGGCTTCATCAGGTCCTTTTGTCATATATTTGAATAAATACTTAATTATAGCACGCTGTGTGGACACTTCTAAATTTATGTGAGCATCATATTTTAGGAGAAGAGCAGGATTATAAGGAACGACCCATAAATCATTAACTATTACGTCTCTGCCGCGATATTTAATAATCGCCTGATTTTTACTATTACGATGTAAATGTATAAAACCTCTATCGTCACTGAAGGTGACTGGTGTTTCCTTATTTGGAAAATATTTTAAACAGTTTTTTTTTTCACTATTCCAACACGGCAAATTAGTTCGGTAAGGAGGGCCGCATGGACCGTGTATCATGTGATCCATGACAACTTTGTATAATAAAGTTTGTGTTGGATCGGGTATGGTAGCACGAACAAACTTATCAATATCCGGGCTTTCTACTGGTCCACCACCTTCCACTCTAAAAGCAATATGCGCATGTGGTAGTCCTCTTTTTTGGAACTCTATAACATGCATTATATAAACAATTTTTCCGAACCATTTACCCGATTTTAAATCTTTTAATAACTCTCCGAGTTTTAAGTTGAAAATTCGAGCACAAGTAAGGGGGTCTTTTGATCGACCTGATAATGTTGAATTTTTTATTTCAGGCCAGTTGGGGTAACATGTTAAAGTAAAAAAATATGATGGTGGACCTAACCTGTTTACCATTGCTATAGCATCCAAGTATTTCTTTTTCATGTATCGTGGACCCCCTGTGAATGAGCTAGGTAAATAAATTTTACCAGGTTCTACTCCACCTTCTCCTAAAATAAACTCGTCATTAATTAATTCTTGGAGTGGAGCTACTCTTAGCCTGTTTTGTTGTTTTGTTTGGCTATTTTTCAAAAACCGCAAGCGTTCTTCTAAAATTCTACAAAACATATCAACTAACCACTCTTCAGATAAACGACCAAATATGCTAACTCGCGATTCGGATAAAAGTAAACAACGGACATATTTAACCTGATTAAGCTTATTGCCCTTATTATCTCTCATATCTGGATGCCAACCAGTATTTCCGTGAGGATATAAGAGAGGATACTGGAAAGTCTCATATAAGGAATCCATTATATCTATTGTTCGAGGCCTACCGTCTGCTATCTTTTTGACTACAATACAGCGTGGAGAAAATTCTTCGCGTTCTGTACTAATAATTACGGCAATTTCTTGACCAATAGGTTGATCTCCGAGGATGTTACCGTGAGTCGCACGAGTAGTTTTTTCGAACTTCAAGAAAGCTTCTGATGATACCTCTAAACTTAACCTTCTAAAACAGTTTATATATGGATTAACTGTGTGCATGAACCCTGTAATCATTCGAACTACCGTTTTATCTAAACTTAATTCGCTAGCTAAACTCTCTCTCTCGCTACTGTCATTTATGTAAAAATTAATATTATTAGGACTTTCATTATAAGACAAATCAAAGATACGGTGGTAAATACGTCCTGCCTATAATTTATATAATTATCGTCCGATTTCTGTGCTTCCCGCTTTATCGAAAATAATTGAACGCATAATGAACAATAGACTAATAAACTATGTAGAAAAATACAACATCTTGTCTGCTTCGCAGTTTGGTTTCCGCCGGGGCAAATCCACGTCCGATGCTGCACATTGTTTAGTAGACCACATTGTTCAGAGCTTGGATGGGGGTCAGAAGTGTATGTCCATTTTTATTGACCTTAGTAAGGCGTTCGATACGGTCTTTATTCCACGACTCATAGATAAACTATTTAACATTGGAATCAGGGATAAACCTCTCGAACTTTTCTCTGATTACCTTACAGGCAGAACTCAGTGCGTAACCATAGAACATAACGTCAGCGATGAGCTTCCTATCCATTTCGGGGTTCCACAAGGCTCAATTCTGGGTCCCACACTATTTCTTATATATCTAAATGACCTTTGTAATCTTAGTCTCCCACAAGGCAAATTAATTGCTTACGCAGATGACACAGCCCTTGTGTTTACATCAAATACGTGGAACGACGTATTCTGTGCGGCACAGTCTGGTTTGATAAAGTTTGCAAATGGCTCAGTAACAACTTGCTAACCATAAACGTTAACAAATCTAAATACATGACCTTCTGTCTGCGTGATTCAACTCTCCCACCACCGAATTATTATCACATAAAAGCCCACTCCTGTGATGCTGTCAATCACAACGGTTGCTCGTGCACCAAACTGGAACTAGTACCAACCCTCAAATATCTCGGTCTTGTCCTTGACCAGAATCTCGGATTTTTGCCGCATATCGAAGTTATGTCTGGCCGTGTGCGAAAGTTGGTTTACGTTTTCAGGCGGCTACGCCAAATCGCTGATCCTGCTTTAATAAAGGCTGTTTACGATGCTCTCTGTCAATCTTTAATCACGTATTGCATCACTATCTGGGGTGGAACTGCTAAAACTTACTGCCTTAAGATTGAACGAGCGCAACGGCTTATTTTAAAGGTGGCAACATTTAGTCACTTTATGATCCCAACTTCTGAGTTATACAGAAACTGTCAAATCCTTTCTGTTCGGCAGCTCTTTCTTCTCCACTCGATTTTAAGACAACACTCATGCATACCTCCCAGCTTGCTTCAAGCACACACGAGGCATAGACCTGTAGTATATAAAAGTGTGAAATGTAAAACCGAATTTGCAAAAAGATTTTTATTTATTTATTTATTTATTTATTATACCTTTTTTTCACGACATTACAGTGCCGAAGCGCTAATGCGCCGTGAAAGTTAAATAGAGGCACACGCAGGTGCCATTAATAGGGCATTACAAAACAGAAATCAAAAAAATCACAATACTTAAACTAAAATTAAATCACCTTTCACTCATCATTCATAGCCTCGCAGAACCTCAGACACTCACGACACACACTCGTCCATTCATTCATAAACAGATCACACTCTGGTGCTGAGTCCAAGAGTGCATTGAGCATGTGCTGTGCGCGGAGGAGCGGCGAGTGTCTGCGAGAGACAGTGCGCGCCGGCGGCACGGCCAGCAGCGGGCGGCTGCGTGGCCGGAGGTTGCGTGTGGGCACATCGGGGACGTACAGTCGCACCAGCTGCATCACCAGCTCGGGGCAGTCTGAGCCACCACGCAACGTGCGGCAGGCACTGGTTAGCAGAGTGTAATTACGCCTCATCTCCAGAGAATTAAACCCTAGAGTTCCCAACAAGAATTTCGTTGGATAAAGGAATGGATAGTATCCGTATATTTTCTTGTATAGAAATCTCAGGAAGGCTTTTTGTACCTTCTCTAGAAGTAAGGCGTAAGTACACTCATACGGGTTCCACACTATCGAAGAAGATTCTATCTTGCTTCGAACCAGTGCCGTGTAGATCAGCTTCAAAATCTGGGGGTTGCAGAAATCCCGCGAGTTACGGATAATAAAGCCTAACCTTCGATAACAATTAGCCGCAAGAGCTCGTATGTGTTCGTGGAAGGTTAAGCGCGTATCAAACAACACCCCAAGATCTTTGACCGATGATACACGGCTGATGGGCTCTGCACCCAACACATATTGCGCATAAGTAGGCTGTCTTGCACGACTGTATGTCATAACACAGCATTTTGCTGAGTTGAACAGTAATTTGTTCTCAACGCTCCAGCGGTATACAGAGTCGATATCCTGCTGTAACGACTGACTGGCAGTCAGCTGGCTGTTCGATGCCGTACACAAGCTTTAAGTCATCAGCGTACAGAAGACATCGCGCGTTCTTAAGGACGGAGTCGAGATCATTCACCATGAGTCCAAAAAGTAGAGGGCCCAATATTGAGCCTTGACTGACTCCGGAGCGAGTGTGATACGGCTCAGAAACGAAACAGCCATGCTGTACAAACTGCTGCCGATCGCGTAGAAAACTTGTAAAGAAACGAAGCATTTTAGGTGTGAAACCAATATAACCCAGCTTCCTCAACAGTACATCATTATCTACCCGATCGAAAGCCTTTCTGAAGTCAAAGTAGAGAACATCGACCTGTATACCGCTGTCCAGATGTTCCGAAATAGAATCCACCAATGTCAAGAGGTTCGTATCGACAGACCTTTTGGAACGGAAGCCATGTTGTGAGTCACACAGAAATGGTTTCAGCTGGGCAGAGAGCAGCCTGTGTAAGATGGACTCAAACAATTTGGCTAGAGCCGAAAGGATGGCTATTGGTCGGTAATTCTCAACATTGGCGATATCTGTAGTCTTCGGTATAGGCCTCACCGACTTAGCTTCCAAATTTGAGGATATTTTCCGGTGGAGAGAGCAAGGTTCAGAATGTGGTGAATTGGACCCTTGAGGTGTTGTTCACAGCCCATTATAATAAATGCTGGAAAGTTGTCAGGCCCAACAGAGCTACTAGCCTTTAAACACCGTATGCCCAACTCGACGTCAGCTAGCGTGATTTCACGTATGTGTATATAATTAGCAGAGTTACTTCGGTCACTGTGAGAAAAGGCGTCACAATCTAATGCCGGGGCACTAGGCAGAAACACACTTAAAAAATACTCTGCAAATCCGCGAGCTGCATCTTTTCCCACACACTCTATCCCCTGGTAAATCACACGAGACTGAAAACCTCCCTTAGATTTGAGCCTTTGTACATGCTGCCAGAACGTCTTAGGATCAACCCTAATAATTTCTTGTATGTGATCAACATACTTGTTGTACGCCAGAGCAACTCTTCTTTTAATGTCCGCTCTGAGACAGGAGAAATCGTTATAATAGGTTCGATCTCCAGTCGATTTCCACTGACGATGAAGCTGAGCCTTGACGTTAATGTCCCTGATTATGTCAGCGGTGAACCAAATAGGATACTGTCTACCGATCCTCCTAGTCTGTACTTTTTTAGGAACACTAACATCAAAAATGCCATAAAGGGTGCTGTAAAAACTTTCAAGAGCAACATCGACGTTATCTGTCAGAAGAACCTCTTCCCAGGACACTTCTGATATGAGATTGTACATTAGCTCATAGTTACCCTTGGCAAAGTTCCAATCACGAGAACAGTCAATATTGCTAGCATCAACTTGCTCAGAAGGTGGTTGACGCAGTAATTGATCTAGTGGCACAGTAATATCTAGCGGTGGATGGTAGTCATCGCGGTAGGGGACGAGTCCTCCTCCTTCCACCTCGACCACAGCAGCGTCACGAATGCACTCCGGGATCAGCACCACATCTAACTTTCCACCATACGCATGCATCACCTCATTCCTCTCTTGCAGACCACACACGGTTAAAAAATAACAATAATAACTTAAGATACTATCCGATACATATATTGGATTCAAATTTAAATCACCGACAATGATCACAAGACCTTTTAGGCTATTAATGATAGACTCGACTTGCTGAAACCAGCACATATACACATCATCCGAAGAACTCGGGGGAATATAAACTACACATAAATAACACATAACATTATCAATAACAAAGGACGCCCAAAGATCTTCACCAGAGACGGTCTCGAGGTCACGGTGTCGCTGCAGCGTGATGCCCGGCCGCGCGGCCAGCAGCACGCCGCCGCAAGCGCGGATGATGCGATCACGGCGTAACATACTCCAGTCTCCACACACCACCTCTGAGTGTTCAACACCGTCCTTGAGAAAAGATTCAGTAACCGCTATAATGTCACAGTCGGCGGTAAGGAAATTTTGTCGAAAATAGCTCAGTTTGGTGTTAAGTCCTCTCACATTTTGATACGTAATACATAGGTGGGTACGATTCAAGCTACGATGAAGCCTGGTTACTCGCTGAGGTGTTTTTATTGGTCTGTGGTCTTCGAAATAACCACGTCCGAACTCTAGCATTATGCGGCCAAACTTCTGCCGACAGACACTTGTCGAAATACTCCACCGGCACGCCAATTTTGAAGGACTTGTAGTCGCCCTTCGGTTTAAGCTTCTCCACCGTGCATGCATTTCCAGAGCATAGGGTTTGCACGTACCCACGAACATCCTCGGCATCCGATATCATATTCCAAAGATGGATATACTTGCGGCATTCTACAGCTCTAAGCGAGGTCACGTCTGGTCCCGCCGTGCAGCGAATAGATGTAAGTCGTTGCTGATTTCTATTGCGCACCTCAGTCCACTCCCCATTATCTACGTCGGCGACGGCGCGCTCGGGCTGTGTAATTGCCTTGGGGCGAGGCTCGTCGGTCTCGGGGGGCACGGCAGCGGTGTTAGCAGGCAAAGCCAGTGAAGTGGGCGTCAGTGGAATATTGATGCAGCGACGTAATGGAAACGACACCTACCATCCCGTAGCGTACTATAGTCGCCAGACATCTCCAGAAGAGAAAAGGTTTATAAACTTGAGACTCTTGCTATAGGTAGTAAGTTCGCTCAAAAGTTTCGGGTTTATCTTCTGGGTCAGAATTTCAAAATCATGACCGATTGTAGTGCGTTGCGCTCCATGCTTTCCAAACGCGATTTGGTTAGACGTATTGCCCGCTGGTGGCTGTTTTTGCTTTTTGAATATCGTGCTGGCACGAAAATGTCGCACGTGGACCTTCTATTTCGGAACCCAATTGAGGATCTTAGTTCAATGGAAATTGACGCTGGTCCCGACGGTTATGTCAATCAATGAGGGGGACAGGTTGTAGACTCTTCAATTAGGTGATAGTGAACTGGGTCGCATTCGGGAATTTCTTACCACTGATATTGATGCAGATGGGTTAAAGTACATAACAGAAAACTAATTCAAATGAGGGCCTATTCCACGTAAACGAAAAGTCGAGGTGCCTTTTCACACCCTGTACATCAATCACCTTGGACCTTTTTGTGCGATCAAAGAGAGGAAAACTCTTACCTATTGGTAGTCGTAGATGCCTTTACGAAATTTAAATTTATCAGGCCAGTCAGAAATACCAAAAACAGTTACAACAACGCGAGAATTAGAAGATATTTTCTATACGTTCAGAAACCCAGATCGAATTATTAGCGACCGCGGTACTTTCTTCACCTCGTACGTGTTCAAACGTTTTGCTCGGATAAAGGTATTAGACACGTGTTGAACGCAGTTGCAAGTCCTAGATCCAATGGACAAGTAGAGCAGTGTAATCGCACGATGTTAGGGTCGTTAACTGCGCAAAATCTTAATTTTGACAAGAACGTCTGGGATGACAAGATAGGTAGAGTCCAATGGGGCATGAACAACACCCGTCGGAAGACAACGGGACGGACTGAGGTAATGTTTGGACTTCAGATGGATGCGGAAATTAATCCTATGTTGAACGAAATAGTATGCGAAACGCAAAATTATACTTTATTGTCAGTTCGGGAATCCCTTAAAGATGTAAAAATTGACGATTCAAAGTGTAACAATGTTACCTACTGAATAAACATATTTTTGAGTTTGAATTTGTTGGGATTGATGACTACTTCATTTAACAAATCGAATGTCACCCTGGATTCACGTTAATGATGATAAAGAAAGTAGTGATGAAGATGACTGATTGTGTCATTATTATATACAATCAAAAGAAAGTAAGTAGAGGTACTGTTTGTTGGATGAAACTGTAAGATGTGTATTTAGTAATAGCTTGAGAAGGAGGGCTCATAGCTATTTAGTTAAGGTGACTTTCAATTTTGTGAGGAGGGTTCACAATTATTTTAATTATCGTATATAAGAAGGAAGGGTTTGTATACGATAGTTACAAGTGTGAGAAAGAAGGTTCACACTCAATTGCTTTGCAATAGTTCGTGAGAAAGAAGGGTTTGCGAACTATTGCCAACTTGAATAGCTTTATAATGTTATGATTATTTTAATTATCGTATATAAGAAGGAAGGGTTTGTATACGATAGTTACAAGTGTGAGAAAGAAGGTTCACACTCAATTGCTTTGCAATAGTTCGTGAGAAAGAAGGGTTTGCGAACTATTGCCAACTTGAATAGCTTTATAATATTATGATTATTTTAATTATCGTATATAAGAAGGAAGGGTTTGTATACGATAGTTACAAGTGTGAGAAAGAAGGTTCACACTCAATTGCTTTGCAATAGTTCGTGAGAAAGAAGGGTTTGCGAACTATTGCCAACTTGAATAGCTTTGTAATATTATGATTATTTTAATTATCGTATATAAGAAGGAAAGGTTTGTATACGATAGTTACAAGTGTGAGAAAGAAGGTTCACACTCAATTGCTTTGCAATAGTTCGTGAGAAAAAAGGGTTTGCGAACTATTGACAACTTGAGTAGCTTTATATTATGATTATTTTAATTATCGTATATAAGAAGGAAGGTTTGTATACGATAATTACAAGTGTGAGAAAGAAGGTTCACACTCAATTGCTTTGCAATGGTTCGTGAGAAGGAAGGGTTTGCGAACTATTGACAACTTGAATAGCTTTATATTATGATTAGAAAGAAGAGCTGATGTTTCACCCCGTAAATGTGATTATATGTCGTTGTACTTTTAGATTTTAAGTGAAGCTTTGTAACTGTTCTCGATGAGTGTGGAATCACTTGGCCCGCCGAATGTTAGGTTTGAACATTAGACGTTTTGTCTACGTGCATGAGGACATGCACGACGTCAGGATGGTCGAATGTTAGGTTTTCTGTAATTTTGTGCGAATTTGTGTTGCCTTCATATGGCAACACTAGGAGAAAGGGTATAAAAAGGCGTGTTTGTCTTTCATTGGGGTTCTTTTGATTCGAGCACGCATCGAAGGCAGACGTACCATTTTGAACACGTGTACACTTGTGTTTGAGCACGCGTGCGTTTTGGAAATTTAGAGTAAGTAACCAATATACTTATTATTTATTATTTCAATGGTTGTTTTATTTATAGAGCATGTACCTGAGGCAGCTTTATGTATATCCAGGTATCCGTATGTTAGTTAATGATCATGTTACCGTGGTCTTACTACATTATTTATTATTATTATTTGTATAAAATTCTTCGTTAATGGGGAGAAAATTCTGAACGTTATAGTCACCTGAATGACAACACCATTGCCGACGAGATTTCTCTTCTTCGAACAATGGAGCATTGCATCTGTTCACGACATACAAATTTATAATCTGTGCAAACTATATACTCTGTACATTCGTACCATTCATTCTTCCCTTCCAAATAAAGACGCGAACGGAGCTGCAAGTAATTTCAGTTTTTTATTTAATTTCACCGAGAATCTAAGTGCTTCCCTGTTCATGGTCCTTCTTCGCCGACATAAAAGTGTTTGAAACATTTTAAGAAGAAAATCACAGTGGATCCTTCATTATAGTGAAGTTAAAACATACTAACTACAACAGTGAGCAGTTTTGGATCGCCATTTTAATGTGGCTTATTGCAAAGCGAACATTCGTTGATTCGCTCACTCAAGGTCACGCGGTCCAGTGTAGGCCACGATTTCGGTTCCGTTCCGGTCATTCATTCCGTTCGTTCCCTTCATACGAAAAAACGACGCAATTTATCGCCATTTTGTTTATTAATTTGTCTATTGCGGTGTAAAATAATTTTATTAATATTTTGTGTGAACAAGCGAGCTTACAACAATGGATAATACGAACGAACAGTTATTGAAGCGTCGTTCTGTCCTGAAGGGATGCCTTACGAGGTTGGACAACAGTTTGACACCAGAATTTCTACAAACTGCGTCAGCGCAAATGTTGAAATTAAAAGAAGAACGCGCACAAGAAATTTTTCATGAATATATGGAATTGCTGTCACAAATCGAGGACGATGACGATGATGATCCCACGAAGATGGAAGATAGATACTTCCACTGCATGGACGTGCTCCGAGTAAAACAACAACAGTTGTCCACGCTGTTAAAAAGTGATTCCTCCAATCGCGGCATAAGTGCTCCAGTGAAGTTACCAAATATTAACATACCCGATTTCAATGGTAATTATTTGGAATACAAACAATTCATCGAACTATTTACTGCATTGGTAGATGAAAATGAAACTATACTAGATATTCAAAAATTCATGTATTTGCGTAGCTTTCTGAAAGGCGAAGCCTATGATTTAATAAAAAATATACCTGTCCAAGGGTCCAGCTACGCTGAAGCCCTCACATTGTTAAAAGATAGATATGACAATTCACATACAATTGTACATGAACATATTTCTAAGATTTTAGATATAAGTCCAATAGGTAGATCGAATGTAACTTCATTGAGGAATTTCATATCAGAGGCAAAACAGCATGTTGCAGCGCTCAAAAACTTAAAGGAGCCAGTAGATCACTGGGATAGTATACAGGGTGTTAGTGACATCGTAACGAAAAAAAAAATGGAACGCCTATTTTATTGTACTAAAAACGATGGTGGGTGTTTTTCTTGTCGCAAATGTTTAATTAAGATTTTCAATTTTTACTGTGCCGCAATGTAAGTCGAACAACGCGCCACACAGACGCTAAACTTACGCGCGGCTACGTTACGCGTGCGAGATACGATGTTGATATCTAGGTAGGAGTTTTCATTCTCTTGTATTTAGATGCTTAGTAGTGGTTCAACGTTTAAAAATGTTGTTTGTTGAAGTAGAACACCTACTGCCACGATTTTTCACGCACGGTACCTACCTACCAGTTATTAAAACGTTCCTAACTTATTAACAATAAAAACCCTACTCTTGCCTTACCTTAATTGTTATTCCTTCGGATGAAGTACCTAGGTAGGTACCCTAGAATATGTCACGTCACGTAGGTATGCAACATCGCGTTTCCTCCGCGGTAGGTAGGTATCACACGCATTCACAAACACAACACCTTGCTCTTTAATAAACATCAACAATCTTCCATACTTTTGCGCAGTAAATGGTCTATGATCTATCATCATAGTCGACACTACTCATTTACAGAATGAAACAAACACTCACAAACACGAAAAAAATATCCTCGAAAAACATCACGCGATTCGGGTCAAGCTTAGTATTCGACTGAGCGGAAGCGCGCGGCGGCGGCGTTAGCGCAAAGCATCAAAGGCGCCGACTAAGGGCGCCGACGACGCACCGGCCGCGGCCGAGTCGAGCCGACGACTAGAGAGAGAGAGAGAAGTATGTTTATGGTGCAAGTGACAGAGAAAGAAATAGTATCTGTTCGTATGCCTACTTTATTGGCGAGCGTTGCCCTTGACCCGTGCGCCGGCTATTCACCTGCGCATAGCTGAAGTTGTAGATACGTTATTATTATTATTGATGACATTGATAAAATTTAATAATTAGTAATTTTTATTTGTTTATTTTAAATGTGCGTTCTATGCAGCTTAAAACACAATATGGGACTGAAAAAAATCTATTTTTTTTATGAATTTGGCGACAGGAAACTTCACTTGATACCTATCAACTCAAAGAAATACCTAGTATCTGTTCGTAATGCCTACTTTATTGGCGCGCGTTGCCCTTGATCCGTGAGGCTATTCACGTCCGAGTATCCATCAAGACAGATCAAACAAGCCCTAACTCGGAGGTCTTGCGTCCCAGGATCCTTTAATTATGTCTTAGAACCTTCTTGGCCTATGTGGTCCAGTGGTTGAGCGATGGGATGCGGAGGGTCCGGGTTCGTATTCCGGTGGGGACATATCACAAAAATCTGTTTATAAGGCCTTTGGTTGGGACGTTACAGGCTGATCACCTGATTGTCCGAAAGTAAAATGATCCGTGCTTCGGAAGGTACGTTAAGTCGTTGCTCCCGTCTACTAGGTACTTATGTAAGCACGTAGCCGTTACATGAATATTGTACACAGAACAGGATAGGTTTAATTAGTTCTTTACTGATGATTTAACAATGAGATTTAAAACCACGAATAACTTAGTACTTAGTACCTCGGTACGGTACCAACATGTAACAAGAAAAATAAGATCACTCCTCTCGGACAATTTTTTTCTTTGAACATGCCGACATTGCCTACGCGGCGGAGTTGCCGAACTATCGATAGGTAGATTATCAATTGTTGAACTTGAAAATTGTCTAAACTATCGAAAGTAGTGATAGTACATTTAGATCGATACTAGCGATAGTACCGATAGGTCTTGCTTTGTAACAATAATGGGTATTGATCTAAAAGATCTATCGATAGGTACCTACTATTGTTTTTTTTAACTAGGTATCGATAGAATATCGATAGGCAACACTCTGGCGGAGTGTCCGCCCAATTCTAGACGCGATCTCGCTCGATTTTTGTGTAGCGAGGTTTTGCGTAGGTACTTACATACTAAGTTGGTGAATGGTTGACATAGTAGGTAACTAATTACCTTATCTGTGGTGGTTGTGTTAGTTGGTTGTTAGTTATTCTAATGACAACAAAGAATACAATTATTTACTGTTTCAACTGTTTTAGGTAGATAATGGCCCTGATTCCTATGAGTAAATGAATGAATAACCCGGTCGAATCAAAAAGGTATCTCGCTGGTAACTTAATTCTGTCGGTTGTTTTAGATTTCTGCTTAAAATTGACGTGTATTCCATAAATTTTATGCCTGTTGATTATCCGTCCATTTAAGAATAAGAATAAAATAAATTTATAATTTACGATAGACAGAGAAAGAAATAGGATCGGTTCGTAGTGCCTACTTTGTAGGCCGCGCCGCCGCCGCGCCGCCGCCGGCGTGCGGCGCGGGGCGCGCGGAGCGGGGCGTGCGGAGCGGGGCGCGCGGCGCGGTGCGTGTGGCCGTTGACCCGTTCGAGCAGCTGTTGTCTCCATTACATCGAAAATTTTCGATAATTTGTCATTATTGTTTTTTTTATTGAAATTTGGGTTCTATGCAGCTAAAAGCACAATATGGAATTGAAAATAATTAAAAACAAAACTAAAAATTTCATGAATTTTGCGACGGAAAATTCCACTAGATATTAACTCAGAATCATGGTCTGAATCATCCCTCTCAGTATTCGTTACGATGTCACTAACACCCAGTATTGGTGTGCATTTTAACACGAAAGCTTGACCAATTTACAAGCAGGGCATATTGTTTAGATAGAGATGTGTCTATTAAACCCACCTTTTCAGATTTTATAATGTACCTGGAAGCCAGAGCACTCGCATTCGAGAACTCTGACAACGGCAGAGCAACAACAAGTGGATGTCCACCTCCAAGTAGGAGCCAAGGTGAATTTAAAGTAGCTAATGTAGCCTCCAAGGAAGAGAAACAATGCCTCTTCTGCAGTAAGTATGATCACAAGCTTTTCAGTTGCCCTAAGTTTCTTTTGGCCAATCCTACACAGCGGAATGCATTTGTGAATAGCAAAAAGCTTTGCAAGGTTTGTTTGAATGGTCACCATGGCAAATGCAGATTCTATTTTAAGTGTGCACATTGTAAACAAAGCCATAACACGCTTCTGCACACTAACACCGCATCTCAGCCTGTGGCCCATGTGTCTGTGGATTCGCCGCCGCAGTCCATCGATCTGAAAGAAAATGTGTCATTATTATCAGGTTTAAATAACAACAAGCATGTATTGCTTCCCACAGCTAAAGTAAAGGTACTTACCAATGATGGCAGGGAGCTTACTGTCAAGGCCCTACTTGATTCAGGGAGCCAATCATCCTTCATAACATCAAACCTGGCCAAAACATTAGGCAAAACGCTTTCCATGGGAACAATAAACATAAAGGGCATAGCGAACACAGTACAGAACATAAATAATTCTGTACAGCTTGATGTTTTCTCACTGGCTTTTCCTTATAAGGCTCATGTCAACTGCCTTGTGGTGGACAAAATTACCACTAAGTTGCCACAAAATACGTTTAACATCTCTGACGTCGATATTCCAGCACATATTACACTTGCTGACGACACTTTCAACCAAACAAGTGACATTGAAATTTTATTGGATGCTGGTGTCTTTTTTCAGTCGTTGCTGCCCCAGCCTGAAGAGCAGCACAAGTCCAGTGATCCTGCACAGCCGCGCCTGGTTGCGACAACCTTCGGCTATGTAGTTGCAGGCAACATCCCGGAGCAACCTCGCCAGAATACTGCTGTCTCCCTATTTTGTCAAAATTGTGAGTCCGATATTAGCAGCACAATTAATAAGTTTTGGCAATCAGAGGCTGTCCCGGAAATATTCACTGAACATACGTCTGAACAAGCATACTGTGAACAGTATTTTAAAGACACTGTAAAGCTAATAAATAACAAGGTTGAAGTCTCCATGCCCCTCAAAATCCCCATATATGACATAAATAATACACTGGGCGATTCACTAGGCTTAGCATTGCGAAGATTTCTCAATTTGGAGAAAAGACTTCAAAAAGATCGCTCTCTATTTGATGAATATCAGAAATTCATCCATGAATATATTGACCTCGGTCATGCAAGTTATGTAGATATCACAAGTTATGATCTATCACGAGATGCGGTGTATTTTATGCCTCATCACCCCGTCATTCGGGAGAATGCTGTCAGCACACGCCTGCGTACAGTATTTGATGGATCCATGAAGACGTCAAACAAAATTTCATTAAATGATTTAATGTTAAATGGTCCTGTAGTCCAAAACGACTTGTTCGACATATTAGTGTTGTTCAGACTTAACAGGTATTTTTTCACATGTGACATCAGACGTATGTTCAGAAATATATCCATAGAGAAAAGCCAACGATCATTACAAAATATTCTATGGCGAGACAATGATAAAGATCCAATTAAATGTCTGCAATTAAATACTGTCACATACGGGTTAAAAAACTCGTCATTCCTAGCCACAAGATGCTTGAATGAGCTAGCAGAGAGATATAAAAATGACTATCAATTAGCATGTCCAGTAATATTATCATCAACCTATGTTAATGACATTTTATATAGTCACAACAATCTCAACACAATAATTCAAACTAAAAATCAACTTGTTGAATTGTTAAGTAAAGGGAGCTTCACTCTACACAAGTGGTCAGCTAATGATGCCAAAATTATAGAAAATATTCCTATAGAGCAGCGGTATTCTGGAGAGATTACTCTTCAAAAGGACATCAAAACGTTGGGTCTAAATTTTAATGAAAATTTAGACTCATTTACATTCTCTCCATTGCCCAAACAATCTGTGAAAACTAAAAGACAAATCTTAAGTTTCATAAGTCAGTTTTATGATCCATTAGGATTAATTGGACCGATTTTTGTCAAGGCTAAACAAATAATGCAAAGTCTTTGGAAGTCCAATACGGATTGGGATTCTGTTCCTCCAGCTGATATACAGAAGGAATGGCAAGCCTTTTATGATGAGTTATCAAGTATGCCTAAAATCTCAATCAAGAGAAATACATGTTTGTATGATAATAAAAAAATGCAATTAATTGGTTTTGCAGATGCATCTAACGTCGCATACGGCTGCGCAGTCTACATGAGAACAGTGAATAGCAATGATGAAGTGAGCATGTCCCTGTTATGCTCCAAGTCGCGCATTAACCCCGCGAACAGTACATTAACCATACCTCGACTGGAGCTCAACGCAGCTCTGCTCTTGGCTAGATTAATGTCTCGAGTCTACAAAAATATCAAACAACATCAAACAGTTCATAACGTACATCTGTTCACTGACTCTCAGGTAGTACTAGCGTGGTTATTCACAGATGCCATCAAATTAAATGCATATGTAGCTAATCGAGTTAAATTTATAAATGAGCTCACAGAAAACTTTACATGGGGTTATGTAACTACAGAAAGTAATCCAGCAGATTGTTTGAGCCGTGGAGTCAATCCCTGCAACTTACAAAACCATCACCTATGGTGGTCAGGGCCAACAGAGATGTCTAACTCTAATTATAATTTTACAGATTATAGTTATGATGTGCCTAGAATTTTGCCTGAAACAAAAGCTGTACCGTCGCAACGAGACGTAGTATGTGCATTGACACATAGTACTCAGGAATCATTTTTTGATACTTTTATCAACAAATTCTCTACTCTTAACAAAGCAGTAAGAGTACTTGCTTATGTCAAAAGATTCTGTAGTAATATTCGACCTAACTCAGTCAAAGTCCAAGAAAATTTCATCACTCATTCAGAATATAGTACTTCATTAAATTTATTAATTAAAAATGAACAACAAAAGTACTTTTCTACTGAAATTTCTCACTTGCAAAACGATAAACAATTAGTAAAATCTAATATAATGAGTCTTAATCCTTTTATTGATAAGGAAGGCCTCCTAAGAGTGGACGGGCGACTGCAACATGCTGAGTTGTCATATGCACAAAAACATCAATTAATTTTACCTAAGGAATCCATATTAACACGCTTAATTATTGAATTTGAACATGTAAAATTGTTGCATGCAAGTCAAAAGCTCATAATGTATAATTTGAATCAGCGTTACTGGATTGTAAACGGCTTACGTTTAATCAAACATATAATTCACAAATGTACTGTATGTTTCCGTTTCAGGGCTACTACAGCCAAACAATTGATGGGGTCACTACCTGCAGATCGTGTAAATGTCAGCCGACCATTTGCAAAAGTGGGAATGGATTTCGCTGGGCCGATTATGATAAAGCAATCGCGCGCTAGAGGTGTCCTAACTACTAAAGGGTACATAGCTGTATATGTATGCTTTACAACTAAAGCTATACATTTAGAGCTTGTAAGTGATCTTACAACAGACACCTTTTTAGCTAGCTTCAAACGTTTTGTGTCGCGAAGAAATGTCCCTAGCGAGGTCTACTGTGATAATGCTGGCACTTACAGGTCTGTAAGTACCCAATTAACTGAATTGTATAATTTAAATAATTCAAAATGTCATCAGGCTCAAGTGCAGAGTACAGCGGCTCAAATGGGGATCAACTTCCATTTTATTCCTGCATATTCACCGGTGTTCGGCGGTTTATGGGAATCTGCCGTCAAAAGTGTAAAATACCATCTTAAGAGACTACTTGGTAGTCACACATTCACATATGAGCAGCTGTACACTGTCCTGGTGCAAATTGAGGGAGTCTTAAACTCCAGACCACTCATGCCTATGTCTTCTGATGTAAATGACACGTCATATCTTACTCCTGGGCATTTTCTTACGGGAGCATCAATGTCCTCTCTCCCGGAACGAGATATCAGTAATGTACCAGAAAATAGACTGAAATTTTGGTCAAAATGTACTGCTTTAAAGCAGCAATTTTGGAAACAATGGTCAAAACAATACTTAAATGTTTTACAAAACAGACCCAAGTGGAAAACTAGTTATCCTGATGTAAGTATAGGTGACCTTGTTATTCTAAAAGAATTAGATCAACCTCCAATGACTTGGCCAATGGCACGAGTAACAAACATATTTCCTGGTGCAGATGGCAAAGTAAGAGCCTTAGAAGTTATAAAAGCCAATGGCAGAAGTCATAGGACGTCGGTCACAAAAATATGTTTATTACCCATACAATAAATGCCTTGTATTAGTTTATACTTTGTTTATGCTAAATATAGCATACAATATTTCATTTTCTCTTATAAGGCCAATTCTTAAGTACAAATTATAATAATTGTAATTTTATGGCTAAAAATGTATAAAAAGTACCTATTATTAATTCTCTCTTAGACAATACATGTCTAAATGTATGTCATATTGTTTAATACTAAGGAGCTTCACTCACATATTAATTACATAACTACTCAAAAGGAGTCAAAATATTTATCTTAATGTTGTAAAAAATAAATAATCTAAAAATAAGATAGGTGTATCAAAAAGAAACCAAATTCTTAAAAAATAATGTTTTTATTTACAACTTAATATTAAAATATATTTGTAGGCGCAGCACTCAGGTCAGGAGGTACCTCCATTGCGGGCGTAGATTGACGGGCGAGGAAACAGGCACAATTAACACACTAGTCCAAGATTTCTTGATAGTATAATCAATATTTCACTATAATCACACTTTTACAATGTTAATTACACAGTAAACGAAATATCATTCCACCGAACACGTAGTTGCGCGCGTAACGTAAAAAGGTGAAGTGTCAAACTTGACCGTTGTTTCTTCTTTTTTTTAAATTGAGCCGCCTCACTAGCGCTCGGTGTTATGACTTATCGTTCAGATCATATCAATTGTCAAACCGAATGAATGACTGATTCAATCGAGAATAAAATCGAGTAGACGTACTCGTTGCGCCGTCACGGCCAGCCCTGACTATCGCACGTCCTCGTGCGTGTATGCTGCATTATCTGAAAATGATACAGGAAGTACGTAACTGAGTTAGCCTTCCGCTCGTTCATTCCTGACATTAATTCCCGTGGATGTAAGACTACTACTGATTTTATCAAGAGTGTGGACCGGGCGAACTCGGCCCCTTCGACCAACTCAAACCAAATCTACGTGGCGTGGACCGGGCGCTCTTGGCCCCTTCGACCAGCCGTACCCTAAAATCTATGGCGTGGACCGGGCGTACCGGGCCCTTTCGACCAGCCGACTTAGTTAACTATAAGGCGTGGACCGGGCGCGCAAGGCCCTTCCGACCAGCCATATCCCAATCGTTATTAAATCATGCCGTAGTCCGGGCGCGCAAGGCCCTTTCGACTAGCCTTACTATGCTTATAAAAAGATATGACGATATTTCAACTCACATTAGTGGATTTGGACATCGTGCACAATTAATTCGTGGTCATTATTCGATGAGTTAATCGAAAGAGTCTCAGAATCGGCGGTTAATGTTTGCTCGCTCGATATTGACAAAGTATCACTATCGCAACCAGATGGTATTTCATGACCAACATCCGCATCATCGACCGCCGTCTCGGCCTCCTCCTCTGTAATCATATTAGTAGCTACTTCTAATAGTCCCTCATAACCCTTGGGAACCTCACGCAAATTTTCATGAGCGTATTTGTACAACCGATTGGATCTGCGGAGACTTTTAAGCTCATACCTATCGTTATCGAGCACTCTAATAACTACAAAGGGACCCCTGAATTTTGGTGCAAGTTTTGTTTGGTTTCTTTCACTACATCTTAAAAATACGTAGTCACCCTGAGTGAATGGTTTTATACTAGCCCTACCATAGTCAAAACGTCTTTTGTTAGCCTCAGATGATTTTTCAATATTATTTGAAGCGTCTGCCCGGATAGTATCCAGATCCATCCTGGAAGGAGTGTCATCTATAGCTGGGGAAATTTTGGATAAACCGAGTGAAGAGGCGCGTATGCCGAACATAAGCTCAGTTGGAGTGTATCCGGTGACCCTAGATCTGGTACTGTTTAAAGCTAGTTGCACATCGGCAAGTTCGTCACGCCAAACTTTGGTCGAATCGTTTTCAATGATCGTCAAAAGACTTTTTAGAGTGCGCATCACCCTCTCGACTTGTCCGTTTGCTCTCGAAGATCCTGTCGCAATGAGATGGAGTTGAATATTATGGTCTTTACAAAATTGTTTAAACTCGGCACTTATATAACATCTCCCTTGATCCGCTATGATTCTCTTAGGGGAGCCAAAGAGCGATACTGCCTTTTTTACAGCTCTTACAGCGCATGCAGAGTCGAGAGACATGGTATATTCAAGCAAGACGTACTTGGTAAATCCGTCTATAATTACCGACACGTACTCTTTGCGATCTGATTTGCCGCTTAACTTCCCTGTTAGGTCTATATGAATAGTGTGCCAAGGCACTGGCGTTCTCGAAATAGGGTGTGCTCTTACTTGTTGTGCACCGGATGATCCTTTTGATGCTTGGCAAACTATGCATGACTCTACGAATTTGCGAACATTTTTTGCCATTTGAGGAAACCAATATCGTTCATAAATTTTGTCAAGAGTTTTCTCGTGGCCTAAATGTTTGATTTCTGAATGTACATGATTAATTAAAGTCCATGTTAAAGAACGCGGAACTATAGGCAACCAGGAACTTATTTTATTACGCTCAACCTTTCTGTATAAAACGCCATCCCGCACATCATACGTGTTTGCGATATTTTCAGGGAACTCATTACATTCGTGTTTCCTTATAAGGTCCTGTAATTCATCATCGCGTTTTTGTTCTACCCTCAACCAATTATCATGGAGTTCTACAAATTGTACCATTTTTCTGGATATAGTTTGATCCTCCTCGTCATAATTAGTGGACGGAGCAGACGGAATGGGATTTCGGGACAGGAAATCTGCATGGCCCATGTTACAACCCTCTTTGTAAAGGATATCGAAATCGTATGCCTGAAGATACGCCCACCATCTATGGACGCGTGGGGAAAGGTCAGTTTTAGCTTTTGAGGCTTTCAATGAGTTACAATCCGTGAGTACGGTAAAGTGTTGGCCATAGAGGTAATGGCGGAAGTGTTCCACTGCTCGTACCACCGCAAGCGTCTCCAATTCGTACGAGTGGTACCGGGATTCGACTTCGGTAGTACGGCGACTAAAGTAAGCGACTACGTGTGGGGCATTGTCCTTTTTTTGGATTAAAATGGCGCCGTAACCGTGTGCGCTTGCGTCCGTATGTAGCTCTACAGGAATATCCGGATTGAAGATAGTTAGAACTGGCTCAGACGTAAGAATTTTCAAAATTTTTCTATGTGCCTCGTCATGCTTTTCCGCCCATATAATCGGACCTTTGAGCTTTGTGAGAGGATATAGGGGGGCAGCCAAATTAACAAAATTAGGGATGAATCTCCGGAAGTAGGAAGCCAACCCAAGAAATTGTCTAACTTGTGTAGCGGTTTTTGGAGTAGGTGCGTCTAATAGAGCTTGCACTTTTTGTGGATTTGGCCTAACTTCACCTGCACTTATCATATGACCCAAGTAATTGACCTCCATTTTCATAAATTTGCATTTACGAATGTTAAAGGAAAACCCAGCTTCGGATAGGGCAGCTAGTACAGCGTCTAGCCGTTTCAACCCTTCCGCGACGTCAGAAGAGAAGCAGAGCACGTCATCCATATAAGCGGAGGCTACGGTGTCCTTCAATGACTTGAGAGCTCTATTTATGCATCGTTGGTATACTGATGCGGCGTTTCGCAGTCCAAACGGCATGGCCAAGTACTCATATTGGCCATCCGGTGTTACGAACGCGGTACGCTCTACCGAGCTCGGTTCAACACTGATGATACCCTGAAGCCATGTCAAGAGTCGAAAAATAGTTAGAGCCATTTAGGCGGTCAATTTGTTCGTCAATCCTAGGAAGAGGGTAATGTTCCGGACGAGTATTAGAGTTCAACTCTCGAAAGTCTACGCACATTCTATCTGAATTATCTTTCTTTTTAACTAATAAAATGGGACTCGCAAAAGGTGAGAAGCTTTCTCTTATCACCCCAGCATCTAGAAGGGCTTGCACTTTTTCCCGAACCACTACCTTTTCAGCAGGCGACAATCGATAAGGGTGACGATGTACCGTTTTATTTGGGTCTATGAGCTCTATTTTTAACTGTCCTGTTGTGACTCTACGAGTAGGGATTCCGTCAATAAAAAAAATTGTATACTTCTTAAGCAACGAGATCAACGCTTCTTTGTCCGTCCCTTGAAGATCTGTGTCGATAATACTGAAATCAATTGATTGGTTGTTTTCGCAACTGTTAACTTCTTTGCGTTCTGAAAATTTAATGGACTCGCTATTCATCTCAACGTGAATTCCTTGGTCAATTATATCCCGACCTACTATAATTCCTTCAGAAATGGTATCATTATCTACGACATGGAACAGAACCGAGAGAGGTATATTTTGGATTTTGACAGAGGTCAGTATTTGACTAGTACACTTAACACCTTCCCCACCTATTCCTGACAGATGTACTAAGTCATTGCGTGTAGTGCCCCCGAGTTTATGAACAAAGCACTCCTTAACCAAGGAACAAGACGAACCGCTATCGAATAGAAAAGGAATGGTCTCACCAACTGGCGTCGATAGGGTACCTCGCGGCAGGCGGTGCTCGCAAACGTGGACATCTTTCTTCGCAGCTTGCTCCTCCGCGCGGCTTTTCTTGTTTGGACAGGCGGTGCTAACATGCCCCGGCTTTCCACACAGATAACAAGTGATCGTCTTCTCTTTTTCAGGTGGTGGTTTAGAATCCGACGATGGTTTGAAAGTCGCGAAGCTATCACGTCGCTTACGGCAATCTTCCATTTTGTGACCCCGATTTCCGCAGTATCGACACGCTCCGTTGAATCGTGAATCAGTAAGTCGTGGTCTTTTGGCATCGGTTTCGTTGTTGTCAATGTCTTCTTGTCGTCTCTTCAGTGAAATTCCGCTTAAAGCACGACACAGCTGGGCTCTTGTCGTAAAAACATACGAGTTTAGCTCTCGACGTATCAATAAATCACGTTGGCATAAAATCGATATTGCTAATCCAGTCATCGCTTCTTCGTTCATATCAACTTTAGGAATTTTCTCGATGAGGTTCCATAGGCGTATAGCTGCTTCTGTGGCCGTTTCCTTGCTTCCAATTTGAAATTTAATTACGTCGTCGAAGTATTCCTGCATCAATTTTGGCTTATCAAATTTAGCAAGAAGTGTTTCCTTTATCAGCGGCCATTTTATCTCTGCAGTCTTTATTTTGGTTAGGCACGTTGCCGCTCGCCCCTTAAGAGCATGAGTTAGAGCCAATAATAGTTCTGGGCCCTCTAAGTTGCGGCTTTGCACTATTATTTCAGTAACACGACACCAACCTGCGATATCCGCCTCAGAGTCATCCGGGTCGAAATTAATTAACTGCGTAGCACTATATTTCACCGTCTGTGCTGACCCCATGGCAAATATGCGAGAAAAAAATGACTCCATCTCACTTAGCAGATTTCCGGTGATAGGCGCGCTGGTAGACGTCTTCGGATTGCTCGAGCCCATCTCCTCAGCTTGTGGGAGCCCTGCTGATCCCACTTCTGATGTAGGCGCAGCACTCAGGTCAGGAGGTACCTCCATTGCGGGCGTAGATTGACGGGCGAGGAAACAGGCACAATTAACACACTAGTCCAAGATTTCTTGATAGTATAATCAATATTTCACTATAATCACACTTTTACAATGTTAATTACACAGTAAACGAAATATCATTCCACCGAACACGTAGTTGCGCGCGTAACGTAAAAAGGTGAAGTGTCAAACTTGACCGTTGTTTCTTCTTTTTTTTTAAATTGAGCCGCCTCACTAGCGCTCGGTGTTATGACTTATCGTTCAGATCATATCAATTGTCAAACCGAATGAATGACTGATTCAATCGAGAATAAAATCGAGTAGACGTACTCGTTGCGCCGTCATATTCTTATGAATCCAGAGGGAAAATATTTTTTTTTAAAAAAAAGGCAAATAAATCCCTAACAAATATAATTTTAAAAATACACAAGCATTAAATTTACACACCCAAGTAAAATAGAAAAACAGAAAAATATGCATAAAGTACGATACGTAATCCAAAAGACGTCCGCACGCGCTGACAGGCGAAGGCAAAGTGAGCCTGAGCGGCGGGGCGTGCCGGCTTTTATATTAACGGTCAGCCTTGTCTCCTACACGGCCTCTCCTGACAGGAGACCGTCCTCGGGCTCCTTCTATTTCTCCGGCTCTTCTAGTCGAGTAATGGCATCGACAGTCCTGGTCGGGAACTAGTGGTGGGTAGGACACAGTCTTCTGGCTCCTTTTCAACGGTACTCATGGCTGAGGGAGTTGTAGCTCTCTGCATTCCTGAAGTGGACGGTTGCTGCCCGTCGTCCACGTGTGGTTCTGAAGTTAATTCTGAGAACACCTCAGAATCTAGCTCATCTTGATCATGGCGCTGTGTGGTCAGAGTACTAAACTCATCGTTATCCATGGCTGCACCTGCATACCCAAAACAAAAAAAAATCAGCAATACATTCACAGATAAACTTAAAGGAAAAAAAAAAGGCAACGCTTAACATCTCACACATACAACGCGTCCGTCGTACAAATAAGGTGCAAAACGTCACAAAAAGAATGGATTAAGTCATAGGCACGGCGTTAGCATAACTTAATCGAGGCATGAGTCATAGGCACGACGTTAAGCATAGCTCAGCCAACTAAGACATAGGCACGACGTTAGCATATCTTAGGCCACAATCGTTAGGAAATCGGTACGATCCTAACAACTGTACACCCAGAAAAGAAGCACGACGTTAGCTTTTTCCGGAGTCTCACTTAAAAACAGTTTGCAACCTGCCCTTAAGTGGCCACGCAACTCACCATCGAAGTAAGTGGCACACACATCAGGAGTCCATTCTCCACGCCATGGGATAATATACTCCGCCGCCGCTTGTGTCAACTTCCCATAGGAACCGGCCAGGAGTTGCAGCTCATATCGTCCGTGCGGCAGAATTTTCACCACACGGTATGGGCCACGCATGCCGGAGTCCAGTTTTCCTGTTGACTGCGCCTGCTTTTTAACAAAAACTAAGGAATTTAACTCAAAGCCCCGAGGAGACTTTCTTCCCCGGTTCACATACGCATCTTGACTTTGCTGATTCGACCTAAGACGTTCTGATGCTGTCTGGCGACTCATCTCACGCAAAGCCTCTCTATTTGGACTGGAACCCTCAAGAGCCACATCGCGCACTAGGCTGCGGATGAGAGGTGTGGCTGCATCAATGCCTACAAGTAAATTAAGAGCGGAGTATTGTGTTGTTCTATGTCGGGTGATATTCAGAACAAGCTGAAGCTTCCATATGACACTAGGCCACCTCTGCTGTCGATAGTTTGCTTCAATACGAATCATATTTAAAACTGTCCTACCGTAGCGTTCTACTTGCCCATTAGATTGGTGCATCTCTGGCGTAATAAGATGGACCTCGCATCCCATGTCCTTGACCCAACCCAGGAATTCGGTGCTCTGGAACATGCGCCCTCTGTCGGCGACGACTAATTTAGGAGACCCAAACAATGAGATCACGTTGGTTACGTGGCGCTTTAACTCATTAGAGTCCTGTCGATACATCGGGTAGAGAAGGGAAAATTTAGAAAATGCATCGATGACTATTAAAACATATCGATACCCATCTACCTCTGGAAGCGGTCCTAAAGCGTCCATATGGATAGTTTCGAAGGGTGCTGCTGGTTTTTCCCAAGAGTGAATAGGCTGTAGCGGAGATCGCGCCACCTTTTTGTGGGAAATACACACTATACAGTGCGCAATATATTTTTGAGCAAAACTACGTAAACCCGGGAACCAAAAATGTTTTGTAACCAAGTCAACCGTCTTATCTACTCCAGGATGTTCATGTTCATCGTGGAACACTCGTAGTAAACTGAGTCTATGCCCCTTAGGGATATAGCATAGAAGACGAGATGGTTCACCCGTCGGTGTAATCTTGACGTATAAAATATCGTTTTTAACGACATACCGACTTGCATCTAGCTGACCATCATTCAATTGTTGAATGAGAGTCCGCGTCTCTTCGTCAGAAGCCTGAGCAATCTGCGCCCAGTTCAGTGGCTTCTGAACCGTGCACACATTGACAGGGTTCCGGCTCAAGTAGTCAGCGTGTGATATCTGTGACCCCTTTCGGTATTCCAAGGCAAAGTCAAAATCTTGTAGGTATACCCACCACCGAGCCACTCTGGGAAGCAGATCCTTCTTGCGCTGAGTAAGCTTTAGCGCATTACAGTCGGTGACTACAGTGAAGTGCACACCCACAAGATAGTGCCTGAAGTGCTGTAAAGCCTTGACCACCGCAAGGGTCTCAAGCTCGTACGAGTGGTATTTACTTTCAGCACCCTGCGTTAGCTTGCTATAGTAAGCAACCACTCGTTTGTGTCCGCCCTCATGAACCTGCAGAAGTATGGCTCCGTAACCGACCGAGCTCGCATCTGTATGCACTTCGATCGGCAACGAAGGGTCATAAACTGCAAGCACTGGCTCACTGGTCAGGTGTTCGAGTACATCCTTACGCGCGACTTCTTGTTCCGTTCCCCACTTAAACGCTACACCTTTACGTGTTAAAGCCGCAATACAGGCTGTCTTTTGAGCAAAACCAGGTATATATCGCCGGAAATAACTAGCCAAACCCATAAATTGCCGAACCTGCTTAACATTTTGCGGTTCATCAGCCTCTAATAGAGCTCTGACTTTATCACTGCTCGGCCGTACCTGACCCTCGCTGATACTACGGCCTAAATATTCAATTGAGGGTGAGAGGAAGGAACATTTCTTGAGATTGATGGAAAATCCCGCGTCAGTCAGCGTTGTTAATACCTCACGTAAAAGAACTATACCACGATCTACTGTCTGGCTCAAAATAAGGACATCATCAATGTAGACGAGGACCTCACCAGATTCAATGTACTTCTGGAGTGTTTTAGCGATGATGCGTTGGTAAACGACCGGGGCATTTGCAAGTCCATACGGCATTTTTAGGTACTCAAAATGCCCCTCAGGCGTCACGAAGCCCGTCAAATGAACTGATTCCTCTTCCACAGGAATCTGGTGAAATCCCGTCGCCATATCTAAACTCGTAAAGAACTTGTTTCGCCCTAGACGGTCTATGTGATCGTCGATTCTCGGTAAGGGAAATCGGTCTTTTACAGTTACTTCGTTTAACTTCCGAAAATCAACGCACATGCGGTCTGATCCGTCTTTCTTCTTGACCAGCAAGATCGGACTGGCATAATCAGATTCAGATTCCTGGATGATCCCCTTTTCCATCAAATCTTTGATGATTTCACGCACGCGAAGGGTCTCGGCGTGAGAGAGACGGTAAGGTCGGTAATTCACAGGGGTATCATTCTTCAGTTTGATAGTCATGCTTCCCGTATTTACGGTAGACGTGGCAGTTCCCGATATAAAAAATTGGGAGAACTCATGTATAATTGCCAACAACTGTTGCAATTCATTGTCAACTAGAGGCGTGTTAATAGGAATAGACTCCTCAGAATTAATAGTCATAACCCGGTCTGATTCGGTCACCTCCCTTGTAAGTATCTGGGCGTCGCGTGTGCGGACATAACAGACACCCTCCCTATTCAGGACATCCGTGCCCACTATGACTGGTGTGTTCATATATTCAGAAGCAACCACAAATAAATCAACTTCAAGGGTTATACCGTCAAACTCAACTGGCAACGTCACATAAGAAGTGCTCTCAATTTCCTGACTACCCATCCCTTTCAATATACGGAACGTTGGCTTATGCGTACACTTAAAATGTTTCAGCAGATCCCGGGATACGAGGGATATTGTTGATCCACTGTCTATAAGAACATCGACTGGCACGCCCTGAACGACAGCGACGATAACGTCACTATTGCGGGTGACTTGATTTTCGCGGCAGAAGTTGACGTTATTTTTGTTACGTGATTCGGACTTTTGTTTGGCAAAACAATTCTCAACTTTATGTCCCGACTTTTTACAGAACGAGCACGTATCGGGCTTTGTCGGTACAAAAACAGATTTCGGCTTATTATTTGTAGTAACCGTAGACGAGCTGTCGTCTAAGTTTGACTTAAATCTTTTACTACAGTTCGACTGTCTGTGCCCCGACTGGCCGCACAAAAAACACCTCCCGTCGTCAAAACGTCGTTTTCTTTGAGATGAACTAGGTATGTTTTTATTTTTCGACGCGTTATTTGTATTTAAAGACGCGGCCCGCGTGGAGACCCCTTTCGCGGTGCTGGGCTTCACGTATGTAGAAAAGAACTCAACTAGATTATTAGGTTGCAGTTTGGCATTCGTAGCAGACGCCCTAATCTGCGGGTCAGTAACTCCGCGAATAATAATTGCCGATATAAGTTCATCACTAAGCCCTCGTACTATACGCAGACGAAGAAGTGAACGACGAGCGTAGTCAGCGTATGTGTTAAAACTATCTGAACTCGTACACATAACCTCAAACAAGATGTTCGCAACGTCCGGTGTTTTAGGGCATAATGGTTTAAACTCTGTCTTAAAATTGGTCCAATTACGCTCAGACGTTACCCACTCGTTCAACCAGGTTCTGGCTTCTCCTTTTAAACAATTTCCTATCCGCGAGAGACACTCGTAATCGCTCCAGTTATTAAGTGATTTTGCGCGATCCACCTCCTCGCACCAATCTTCAATGTTATGTAAACTGGGGTCAAAGTTTGAAATGTAATAGGGCTGGTTAGATCTCACAACCGTATTAATCGAACGAATAGCGTCCACAATACGATCGGTTACGGTGGATGGCGCATTCACTTCACTAGTTACACGCTCCGACTCAGCAGCCATCGGTTGGTAGGATATTTGCTGTTGTGACACATCAGGCGTTCGCGGATGAGGTGGCGGCGTCATAGAACGTTCCGCGCGACGCACCGCTGGAGACACCGGTTTATCAGTCGGACGTGGCGCTATGCATCTACTTGTCTCACGATGTCTAGGCGGCGATGACGCGGATCTAACATCACGTTGCACCGGCGGCGACGCGCTTCCTACGGCAAGCCGACCCTCCAGTTCCCCTATGCGAGCCAACATCGCGTCCATTTTACGCCTTAAACTACCATCCGGGGTACGGTCGCTATACCTGCTACGTCGCCGTTCCTCTCGATTGCTATAACGACTTCTACGGTGCTCACGTTCACGATAATCGCGGTCAGACATGTTTGTTTACCTTTTATTTGTTTTTTTTTTAGCTTTTCACACCGGTAAACACAAAATCAGAGTAGCCTGCAAGATAGAATCACGTGTTTCTATCCCACTTCTGATCTTATGAATCCAGAGGGAAAATATTTTTTTTAAAAAAAGGCAAATAAATCCCTAACAAATATAATTTTAAAAATACACAAGCATTAAATTTACACACTCAAGTAAAATAGAAAAACAGAAAAATATGCATAAAGTACGATACGTAATCCAAAAGACGTCCGCACGCGCTGACAGGCGAAGGCAAAGTGAGCCTGAGCGTGCGTCGGGTTTCTTCTCGTCGCGGGCGAAGCCCGCGGCGGGGAGACATCCTCGGGGCTGAGCCCCCTTGATGTGGCTGCGCTCGCCGCCCGCAAAAACGGGCGTGTCACGGGGTTTGGGACACGGCGGGCGATAACGCCCCTCCGTGAGCCACGATGTTGTCCTTCCGTGGTGCCGCCAGCGAGGTCGAGCCCACCGGGTGGTTCCCCGTTGGGGGAGGCCCAGTGAGCGCCCGTCAGCTGGCGGTGGTGTCTTGTCCGGTGAGCTGCTCCGTCGCCGGGGCAGCTGGTGTCGAGTCGGCTGGAGGGGGGGAGAGGACTTCTTCCACTGCCACTGGAAGCGTCAACTCATCCCCCGGGGGGGTGGCCACGATCCTAACTACTCGACGGGGAGTAGTGGATGTGGGCAGCCCCGGTCCAGTCCGATGGAGATGGTCAGTGCCCACCGGTGAGTTGGCCCAGCAGTGACGCCAGGCCTCCCACGATGATGGGCACAGGGTCAGTCCGGGAACGTATGGCGGCCAGTACGTTGTGGAGCAGCTGAATAGTCTGCTCCAGTACTTCCAGCTTCTCGCTGGAGGGGGCCGGTGGTATCTCCGCGCGGGGCTTCGCCTTCTTCCCCTTGGTAGGGGCGGCGACCGCTTGGTTCGGCGTCGGAGTTGGCGCTGGCTGCTGCTCGACGATGGTGGTGGCAGTGGGGACCGGTTTTGCCCTCTTGCGGATGCGCTTTGGCCGTTGCGGCTTGGGTCCGGCTGGACCGTTCGCCGCGGCCATAAGCGAGCTCCGCGCGGTCGGCTCGGTGTTGGGGTCCACAATGGAGGCTGCTGGTGGAGTGGCTCTTCTTGCGCCGGTCATGGGCGCCGCACCCGCCTTGGTGTTACGCAGCTCGCGTAACTTGACCGGGCAGGAAGAGCTGTTCGCCGGGTGTGTTCCCCCGCAGTTGACGCAGGTTGCCGGAACTTCCCGGGGGCGCAGGCACTCCTTGGCCGTGTGTTTCTCACCACAGCGGACGCAGGCAGCAGGGCGGTGGCAGTTGTGGCTGCTATGCCGGAACTGCTGGCAGCGGTGGCACTGCGCTGCTCCTCTTCGTCCCCTCCACGCCTCGACCTTGACGCCGGGCATGCAGAGGAGCTCGGAGACCTCGTAGATCCGCTGGAAACCCAGCGTCCTGCGGATCTCCGCGAAGAAGAGGCAGCCTGTCCTTCCCTCGCGAGCCTGGATGGGGCGGATGTATTGAGGGTCGAAGCCGCGGGCGCGCAGCTCCTCCCCCAACTCAGCGACATCGGTGTCCGTGGGCAGGCCACGAATGGCCAGCTTCAATGAGCGCTCCGCCGGTGGGGCGTACGCAAACCAGGAGAGTCCCGTAGCTCTCTCCAGGGTGGTGAGGTACCGCTGGTAGAGCCGGAACTCTTCCTCGGTCCTCGCCAGGAAGCGGACGCCCTTCCCGTACGGGCGCGCGTTGGGGGTGTGGCCTAGCAACTCCCGCAACTTGCGGAAGTGGTGAGGCCAGTCGGGCAGCCGGTCGACCACGATAGGCGGGATCTTCTTGCTCGCGGGGGCGAGCGGCGGCTGGGATTTCGCGGGCTTCGGCGATGGTGTAGGCGCCGTCCGGAGGGACGGGCGCGGAGGCGCATGCGGCGGCGAATCCGGGTTTGTATTCAACACCGCCGCGTATGATCGCGGCGGTGTTGTCTCCGTGTCCGGCCTGGACATGGAGGGCGGCGAGAAGGGGTTGGTGGGTGCGAACGAGAACGCGCTCGGCGGCGTTGTCTCCATGTCCAGTGAGGGCATGGAGAGTGCAACGGGCGGGCTGATCTTCGTGCGGAGTTGCGGCGGGGGCCGCTCCGGCGGCGTGGCAGTCCTCTTTGCCGTGGCCTCTGTTCCCGGAAGTTGGGGCAGGGGCAGCGGGAAAGCGGGCGGCCGGTAGGTTGCGCCACTGAATGGCGGTATGGTGGTCGGCGTCATGGCTACCATTGCAGCGGTAGCGTGGGTTAGGGAAGCGCAGGTGCGCACAAATACGCGCGACCTGCGCTTCGAGACTCCGGCTATTGGGGGAGCCATGCTCACCCCGTTGCGGCTTGGGCGCGGTGTGTGGCTGTCAGCGTGCGAAGCTTGGCGGTCCGCCTGGCAGAGCACGCGCTACCGCTCCCTCCCCGGTGAGACCCGCTGGTGGGAGGCCGGGGGTTGGTAGGAGCAGTAACGGTGATACCGTTTGGTACCGCGGAATCAGGAGGGTATTTTGGTAGAAATACCCCCCCCCTGCTTCTCTCCGTCTAAGGCAGCTCGTGTGGGTAGACGTTCGATTAGGCTTCCGAGCACAAGCTAACAGCAGCGATCCCAGCTAACAGCAGCGATCCAGCTAACAGCAGCGAGCCTGAGCGGCGGGGCGTGCCGGCTTTTATATTAACGGTCAGCCTTGTCTCCTACAATATAGTACCATATACATTAGAATAAATAACAAACAGTAGTAAAAGTTAAAAATAATAAAATGTAAAATTTAATTTATAATTTAGTTCAACATTTAACATTGTATATTGTAACAAGTTAATAAGTAACAAATATTTAATTCATACTTACCATACTTACCTATTTCCTTTGTAATATCTGTAACTGTAATATCTGTGCTTTTCAATAGCTAACAAAACAAAATAACAATTGTAAAAAAGAACATAAGAAAAACATAAGTATAAGGTGTGTACATAACTACCATCATGATCAATCCTTTTCAAACACTACCAGCATTATTTACCTTAATTATATACAGTCCATTTAATATCTTTGTTTCTTCGTTGTTGGGAGTTATGTTCACGACATACAATTTTATAATCTGTGCAAACTATATACTCTGTACATTCGTACCATTCATTCTTCCCTTCTAAATAAAGACGCGAACGGAGCTGCAAGTAATTTCAGTTTTTTATTTAATTTCACCGAGAATCTAAGTGCTTCCCTGTTCAGCATCTTGGACATCTATATGTTTGCTCAGACAGAAGCGACGTATTTTTTAAATTATATAAGCGAATAGTGCTGAGTTCATGTCCCTGTTTTTCACCTATTAAATTTTTTGAATATCTCAGCGGTGTTTCTATGTTACGACAATTTTCTGTATATCTTTGTGCTGCTTTTTTGTTAATTTCGGGGTGGAGCTCGTAATAACGTTGAACGGCCGCGCGATGAACGTCTGGGTTGTTCTCGTTATAACGTTGAACGGCCGCGCGATGAACATCTGGGTTGTTCTCGTTATAACGTTGAACGGCCGCGCGATGAACGTCTGGGTTGTTCTCGTTATAACGTTGAACGGCCGCGCGATGAACGTCTGGGTTGTTCTCGTTATAACGTTGAACGGCCACGCGATGAACGTCTGGATTGTTCTCGTTATAACGTTGAACGGCCGCGCGATTAATGTCTGGATTGCGTTCGTTATACCGTTGAACGGCGGCGCGGTTAATGTCTGGATTGCGTTCGTTATACCGTTGAACGGCCTCGCGGTTAATGTCTGGATTGCGGTCGTTATACCGTTGAACTGCCTTGCGATTAACAGCGGGGTTTTTCGTTGTATATTTCCTTACAGCTTCGCGATGCGCATTCTCTTTATTCAGTTTTCGTCCGCGTTTCTGTTTTTTGGGTCGGCCGCCTTTATTTTTAACGCATTGGTTTTCGGCTTGATTACCAATTCTTTCTAATAGGACAACTGGTTTTAAAATTGACAATTTCAAATCATTTGTAGTGTCATAAACATTTACAGGATTTGTATCAACTTTCAATTTACTATCAAAATTTTGCACAGAGGTTTTAATCGGGGTCAGTGTTGACTGATAGTTTATCAAAATAGAATCTAAAGTTTGATTCACATGTAATGGTGATGATATTAAATCTATTAAAATGGACTGTGACGTTTCGGAACTAACCTGGGTTTCATTTTGCCACATAAGGTCGTCATTTAATACTCTTAATCGAGTTAATGAGTATTCGGATCCGTCGTAAATTTCATTCGCGAGTAAAAGTTTTGCTAGCGCTTCGGTTGAATTACATTTAAATAAACGTGCTACGTAAGGACCGTCTTCTGGTTTGCCCCTTCCTATGTTAATGTTTTTGCTGTTAACCGCATGGCTGTTAAAGAAATAATATTCACCATTAAAGCGCCAAAAACTAAAAGTATAACCCTGACCCGTAAACAATATGCTATCCGTACTGTCGTTGTGATTTGAATTGTTTACATTATAAGCAAATTCTGAATCAACAGTATAGTCATTAGTATTAAAAAATACTCTGTTGTCCAAAATATTCTTTAACGTTAATAAACCTACGTCTTTATTCGCGGGAGTTGTAGGATACGTATTAGAAATGATCCAGTTGTCCTCCATGCTAACTATATTTACGACGTTACTCCCGACGCGAAGCTTATTGGGTAATTCATCTGGCATAAAATAACTGACACCCCTCTGAAGTAAATATTTTAACTGCATGTAAAGTGTATCCCCCATTTTTAAAATTTCATCAACTTCGGCAGTAGTGAAACATGCGCGATTATGGAATACAGAATAAATTGAAGCGCATGCTGAGATAACCGTACATTGCGAATTATTACCTTCATACACATCAGAGCCTTGGTGTGTTAGACCTAAGGAATTAGTAAACGTTAGATATTAATTTATTTAATAGATAAGGCAATTGTTAGCGCCATCGTCATCTACCGCCACTTATCTTTGATTTTCCATAGTTATTACATTTAAATTCAATCTAATTAAGTATAAATTAATGTACGAATACTATTTAGTTACTTAGTTATTTTATATTTCAGTTGTTTATTTGATTTTCTAATATGCGAATTGTATTGATGGGTAATTTATTTCTTTTGCTCTGGTAACACTTAAATTGGGTTATATCAAGTTTATAAAAGGCATGACATTTGGTTATTCGCGCTCATTCTGTTTTTGTTCTACCAACGATATAAACTGCAAGTTCGTGACAAATTCGTATTTTATTTCGACTACACTTGGAATCTCTTCAACACTTCAGAAGTGGGATTATCCAAAATGTCCGGCCCCTACATCGACGGATTAGGTCGAAAGCGGAAGAAAACTAGAGAGGCACGCTGTTCTGACGACGATGAAAACGTGGATTTTTTTTTTCTTCGGATCAAGATTGTGATGCACCTTCAACGGAAAAACAACGTCGTATTACGTCTACAGAAGCAGAAGTAATACCAAAATTTCAACCAGAAGACAGAAATAGCAATGTGAAAGGCTGGCTGCACAAAATAGATCAGCTAGGGGACGTGTACGGCTGGAATAATCATGATCGTTAATTTATCATGCAAATCCGTCTTCGAGGCTCAGCACGTGATTGGTACGACGATTTAGACGATTATAAACTTACATGGAGCCAGTGGAAGGAAGCTTTGCAGAACGCTTTTCCTCGTTCAACGGATTTCGTCGACAAACTTGAAGAAATGCTTTCCAGAACGAAAACTGATGCTGAAACGATGACGAAATATTTCCACGAAAAATTGTCTTTATTGAAAAAGTGCAAAATCTACGACGGAGATGCTATTTCATGCATAATCAAAGGACTACCTTTAGAGATACGGGCAAATGCTAAAGCCTATCAATGCGACACACCCGAACAACTATACTACGGGTATTTATCTTCACTGGAGAATTATCGACGGGTAGAAGCAGTAGCCACCGCGAAGAAGACCATGACGACAACGTGGCGGCGTGGAACATCTACTCAGCAGCTGCCGAAGATCTGTTACTCGTGCCGAAGACCTGGTCACGAAGCGCGGGATTGCCGAGCATCACTGCACTGCGATGTCTGCCAGCGCAGCGGTCACCAAGCAGCCACATGCTGGTATGCGGCCGGGAGCTCGAGACAACAACCACAACAAACATCATAGGTCAGTGGCGTTCTACATATCACATATGACATTTATTTAGATTTATACGTAAAACAAGTGCATGTGAATGGGCATACGATGAAAGCCTACATTGACACCGGTAGTAAACTAAATATCCTCACAATCGAACAAGCTAAAAATCTAGAATTGACAGTCTTACCTTCTTCTATTGTAATGAAAGGGTTTGGTGGTGCACATTCATATTCACTAGGCACTGCAGAAGTTAAAGTTTACGTAGATAATGTAATATTATACGGCTGTGTGGAATTAACCGACTACAACTTGTCTACAATAGACTTAATTATCGGACAGAAGATGATTAATCAAGAAAACGTTAGTTTGGTAACAACAACAAACTCTGTGACATTCTACCCTACGTCTGACTTATGTAACACTCTCAGTGACGTACAGTTGCATCCAGCTGATTTTATTTCGAAGTACCCTATATTTTTGAGCTATGATACCGTTGTTCCGAAACAAAGCTGCATGCTAGCTGATGTCGGCGATCTCGATGATTAACACTTAGATAAATTACTAGGGTTGTTAAACCGTTTTAGGTCTTGTTTTTCGAGAGGTACTAACGATTTAGGCTGTACTGATTTGATAAGTATGCAAATCAAAACTAATAACGATGAGCCGGTGTTTCGTAAACCGTATAGATTATCTCACAAAGAGAATGAGATTGTAAACGCAAAGGTTCAGGAGTTGATAGACGCCGGAATCGTCAGGGAGTCTGTGTCAGACTATTCGAGTCCTGTGGTCCTAGTAAAAAAGAAGAACGGAGACTATAGGTTATGCGTGGACTATCGTGCTTTAAACTCACGCACAGTTAAAGACAGATTTCCCTTGCCAAATATTGAAGACCAACTTACTCGTTTGTCTGGTAAAGCATATTTTACTGCTTTAGATCACAGGGTACAGGGCACAGGGTTACATGCAAGTTCCCATAGATAAAGAGTCAGTTCATAAGACTGCTTTCGTTACTCCATGCGGCCAGTACGAATTCCTGAAAATGCCGTTTGGCTTGGCAAATGCACCCGCAGTGTTTTCTCGATTGATTAAAATGGCACTACATGGTATTGGTAACGAAATTGCTTTGTATTTGGATGACGTCATGCTGCCGACCGTGACAGTAGAAGAGGGTCTAAATCTATTGGAACGCGTTTTACAATCATTAAAGAATGTGAACCTAAAACTTAACCTACAAAAATGCTCATTTCTAAAATCCAGCGTTAGTTATTTAGGTCACGAAATTACTGAAGGCACCATACAACCGGGACAGGCTAAAGTGGCTGTGTAAGCGAGTACAAAAGACCAAGTACGACATACGACAATTTATCGGCCTAACGTCGTATTTTAGAAAATTTATCCGCAGCTTTGCTGAAATTGCAAGACCCTTAACAGAACTGACTAAAAAGGGTGTCGAATGGTATTGGGGATCAGAGCAGGAAGAAGCATTCCAAACATTGAAGCGAAAACTAACCGAACGACCGGTATTAGGTATCTATGATAGGAACGCTAACACAGAACTTCATACCGACGCAAGTAGTAAAGGGTTAGGCGGAATACTACTTCAACATCAACATGACGGTACTCTTAAACCTATTGCATATTTTAGCAGAGTCACTAGCAAAGAGGAACGGTTTTATCACAGTTATGAACTCGAAACGCTAGCGGTGGTAGAATCCTTGAAGCGGTTTCGGGTTTACTTGACCGGGTTACCAGTTAAAGTTGTCACCGATTGTAATGCGTTGCGCACTACCCTTGAAAAAAAAGATCTGATTCCTCGTATTGCCAGATGGTGGTTGACTATTCAAGACTTCGATATTTTTATAGAATATCGTCCGGGAGATCACATGAAGCACGTAGATGCACTCAGTAGGAACCCCATCGTGGCTGAAGTGCAAATAATTGAGGAGTCAGACTGGTTGTTGACCCTGCAAATGCAAGACGAAACCCTTCAAAATATTATAACACAGTTGCGTGGTGGAACCGACAACCCTGATATTACGTCAAACTATGTAATAAAAGAAGGTAGTTTGTACAGAAAAACACTCTTAGGAGATCGATTCGTTATTCCTAAACTTGCTAAGTATGGATTAATGCAAAGGTATCATGACCAAATAGGTCATCCCGGTTTCGATAAGTGTGAGAAAGCCATCAAGGCTCAGTTCTGGTTCAAGGGCATGACACGATTTATTAGAAAATATACGAGTTCGTGTTTGCAGTGCGCGTACGGTAAAGGTAATTTTGGCAGGGTTGAAGGCGAACTACACCCAATCGAAAAACCAGCTGTACCTATGCACACGCTGCACACCGACCATTTAGGCCCATTTGTTAAGACACGGCGTGGTAATTCTTACCTGCTTGTAATTATAGATTCATTTACGAAATTCGTTTTCGCGAAGCCTGCAAAGAACGCAAGCTCAATTGAGACTATCAGGCTTTTCAAAGAAGTTGTTGATCAATTTGGAAATCCTCAAAAGTTGATAACCGATCGTGGCAAGGCTTTCACAAGCCGATATTTTAAACAATTTGCTCAAGAAAGACAATTTAAACACGTATTAAATGCCATAGCTAGCCCACGGTCTAACGGCCAGGTAGAACGAGTCAACCGCACTCTAATTAATGGGCTTAATACAATGTCTGAAAGTGAGTGTACGTGGGACCTCAAAGTACCAGACGTTGTATGGGGCATTAATAATACGACTAATTCCACGACAGGTTATACACCATTCAGTCTTATGTTTGGTCACGATAACTCACGGCTTCCGGGCTATCCATCTCCGGCAGCTATGGATGCCCCTTCTCAGCGACAACAATTAGATTCGCGTAGGACAACTGCAAAAATACGAATAGACCGAAATATGACTGAGATGAAAAGCAGGTTTGATCGGATACATAAACGTTGTAAGAAATACTCTGTTGGTCAGCTTGTTCTCTGGAAGGGTGGTTCTGCGAGAGACCCTCGGGCTAAAGTTACACGGAAACTTGATGGTATATACACAGGACCATACCGAGTAGTCAAAGCTGAACACTTTTAGTTTAGACCGATATACAATATCTAGCATAAAGGGCATGAAAGGATACAAACGATTCCATGCGATAGTTAGAAGCGAAGTGCTTCGACCATATAAAACTACTTTGACTGATGATAGTAGCTCCGGCAGTGACCGCGAAGTAGACAGGGATGACCTTATAGACCTTTTAGAAAGTTAAAATTGTAGGTTTAAGTACACCAGTTTTAAACTTTGTGTTCTCTTCAAAAAAGAAAAAAAACAAACTCGTACAACACATTCGTGGATGTAGGTATCTAATATATGTAAATAATCAATCGTCTTCAAACTATCTAGTATTAGGTTTCGATTTCCGATTATGCGATTATAGTAAAGTAGTTAACTATTTCATTTGACATGAGGATACTTAAATATTTCATTTCGTTAAGTTTATAAACAAGTTCTATTTATATAAAGTATTATTATGGATTATGTCTTAGATAATATTAATGTCCAAGGTAAAATTATTAACACTTATTATAATCAAATTGTGTATATATCAAATTGCGTCTTAATTATTTTGTCTAAACTAAAAAAACGTACATAGCTAAACAAATAATTGGATCTGTGTTTTCTATAACTATCTACGTGTAAATACGTGTATAATAACAATGAGGAAATAAAGAAAATGTTTTCTACAAACGAACACTCAGAAGTACTACACTATATATATTTATTTATATAATAATAATCCATACTAATATTATAAATGCGAAAGTAACTCTGTCTGTCTGTCTGTCTGTCTGTCTGTCTGTCTGTCTGTCTGTCTGTCTGTCTGTTACTCTTTCACGCCTAAACGGCTCAACGGATTTTGATGAAATTTGGTATGGTGATAGATGATAACCTAGAAATGGTCATAGGCTATAAATAATCACGCCATCGTTCTTAGGGGGTAGGCAGTTGGCAGATAACTAAATTGATTTAGTGATTTGTAGTCGTTTTTGTTGGGACTTTTGCTCTTTCACGTCTAAACGGCTGAACGGATTTTAATGAAATTTAGTAAGGTAATAGTTGGTTATCTAAAAACGGTTGTACGAGCAAATTGATCACGTCATCGTACTTAGGGGGTAGGAAGTAGGCAGAAAACTGAATTGAGTTAGTGATTTTTTTATAGTTTTTGCTGGGAGTTTTGTCTATCATGCCTAAACGGCTCAACGGATTTTGATGAAATTTAGTTAGCTGATAGATAGTAATCTAGAAAAGGATATGGCCTATTAATATTTATGCTATCGTACTTAAGGCGTAGGCAGTAGACAGAAAACTAGGTTAGTGATTTTTAATTGTTTGTTTTAAAAGTTTGCCTCATTCACGCCTTAACGTCTGAACGGAATTTTATAAGACTTGGTTAATTTAAAGATAGGATCTTAGGCACGGACACAGGCTACTTTTTATGGCGGGAAAATACCTCATTCCCGCGGAAATCTAGATTTCGTGATCGTGTCAAGAAGCGCATGACGCCATAGCTACTGGAATGATTTCGATGTTTTTTTTTTAAACTGAGTGACCTCAAGTTAGTATTTGATCACTTTTCTAACTTAGAGGGTAGGTAGGCGCCATAATTTAGGGAATTTATGATAAAATTTTGATGCAACTGTCTTTATTAAACAGTTATATCTCATTCCTACAGGAACCTACACATAGCTATAGCTAGCTATCTATTAACATTAAAACTCTTTCTAGAATCACATTACGCCAATTAATTGATCTGATTTGTATAAGTTTTTTTATTCAACTGACTGTTACATTACATACAGATAAAATCTAATTACTTACACCACATAATTAATATAGAACTACATGACTAGCTACGCTTTAAACTTGAGGAGGTAATTCGATAGACATTTATACGAACTTTAAGCCCAATCAATCAATCAATCAATCATAGTAATAAGGTAATACTCATTTTAGACAAAGAAACGGATAGGTAATCAGTTCGTCAACGAAATTATAACACCTACACTTAGTTTGTTTACTATTTAACGAGGGAAAATAATCCTTACTAATATTATAAATGCGAAAGTAACTCTGTCTGTCTGTCTGTCTGTTACGCTTTCCCGCTTAAACCTCTCAACCGATTTTGATTAAATTTGGCACAGACAATCTTTAGACCCTGAGAAAGGACATAGGATACCTTTTATTGCGAAAAGAAGGGACGAAGAGATTGAAATAGGGGTTGAAAGTTTGTATGGGATATTTTAATTTTAAAATATAAATCCATGAAACTTTATATTTAAGCACTTGATAAAAAATAATTAAACATTTGTTCTAGCGTTGCTGAAATTTCGACCAGTGAGGGGGTGAAATGAGGGTTGAAAGTTTGTATGGGAGTTCGTCATTTTTGGGGATAAAACCACGAAACTTTATATTTAGGTACTTGATAAGAAATAAAAAAACAATTTGTTAAAGCGTTTTTGAAAATTCGATCTTTGAGGGGATGAAATAGGTGTTGAAATTTTTTATGAGGTTCGTCATTTTTCAAGATAAAAATATTAAATTTTGTGTTTAGGCACTAAATAACAAACAAAAAATCGTTTGTTCAAGCATTTTGAAATTTTTACCAGTATGGGGGTGAAATACGGGTTGAATGTTTGTATGGGTATTCGTCATTTTTGAAGATAAAACCATGAAACTTGGTACGTAGGTCTCTTAGGATGTGCAGAGTTTTTCCGGATACAAACGGATTTTCCGAAATTCGAACGGAACGGAACGGATTCGGAACGGGAACTACGAAGCCAAACTTTTTGTATACAAAATATTAACCACTGAACCTAGGAACATGATATTTAGTAGTTTTGGGTGTATCAAGTTAAAAAAATTTGGCTTTTGTAGATAAAGTTCCTTTTAACGAATACTCTGCATCGCCGCCACTGCCGTCGGTCGTCGTTCGTCGTCGCGCACATTCGCCGAAGTGTGGCGGCAGTCAACGGCGCTGTCTTGTGGTGGGGGAGCGCACGTGGTGTATACGTGGCCTGCTCGCGAGTGTCGAGTCCAAACAATTTCTACATTTTAACAAATAATAACAAAATAGCAAACGTTGTGTACAAAAAAGTTTTAAATTAGGTCATTTTAAAATATTTTTGTACACAACGTGACGCTGACCCCTGTAAGTGTTCTGGGCATAAGGGACCGATAAATATTCCTAGGTAATTTCTGCCACTCAATGGAATACATAGGTACTTTATAACGACTGTAAACAGATATTTTTTATTTTTTTTAAATATACCTACTTACTCTCTTTTAATGACATGCTATACCGTTCCTTTTATATAATCCTTAATATTCAAATTATAAGTACGCAGACGAAGTCGCGGGTACCAGCTAGTATATTATAAAAACGAATTGACAAAATATTAGCTGTGTGAACATTGTAACGGTGTGATATGATTTTACACTGCCTACAAAATAGATACCTATTGAATTGGTGCATACTGTGTGAGCTACACTATGTGTCATAATTATTATTATTGAGTTGCAAACTTGTAGGTGTTACAAACAATAACTGTGTGACAACAATCTAACTACGTGAATTACAGGCTAGATATTTTTAATACTGTGTGATGCAAATACTGTGTGATGCAAATACTGTGTGATGCAAATACTGTGTGACATATCTGCTGTGTGATAAATTAATACTTGACTGTGTGAACTGTGTGATGGAATGCCAAAATTGGTAGCTGAACTGTGTGATAAACATAAAGAAAGTCACTGTGTGAAGAGTTTAACATTTCCTGTGTGAAATTAATACATAATACACAATGTCACGTCGTAGTATTGGAGCGCACAAAGTCACACAAGGAATCACATAAGAATATAGGTCAGGCAGGGTGGGTACAAATGAAACAAATACTGTGCTGTCTTTTCTTATTTCAGAACACGACGGCTGCCAAAATGTCCACCAACAACGCGGGCTACTCGACAGTCCCTGAGCGCCGCGGTGGGCCGCGCCCGTTGCAGGATGGCCGAGTTAGCGCCATCGTCATCTACCGCCACTTATCTTTGATTTTCCATAGTTATTACATTTAAATTCAATCTAATTAAGTATAAATTAATGTACGAATACTATTTAGTTACTTAGTTATTTTATATTTCAGTTGTTTATTTGATTTTCTAATATGCGAATTGTATTGATGGGTAATTTATTTTTTTTGCTCTGGTAACACTTAAATTGGGTTATATCAAGTTTATAAAAGGCATGACATTTGGTTATTCGCGCTCATTCTGTTTTTGTTCTACCAACGATATAAACTGCAAGTTCGTGACAAATTCGTATTTTATTTCGACTACACTTGGAATCCCTTCAACACAATACACCCTATTTTTGACATCCCTACTGTCTTTAGCAGGAAAAAAATTAGATAATTTTGATATATTCCATGCTATCTAAACAAAAATATGGTCCAATCTGGTTCTAAGTAATACACATTTTTTTAAAAAAAACCATTTTAAACGCCTTAACCTCAGTGCGAACGTTAAAATTTGAGAAATGATTAGACTGTACCAATAATTTAAGGTGCTAATAATTAGGCAGTTTACCCTATATACTTAAATTAAAATATTATTTATCAATATTATCATTCTCCAATAATGTAATTTTTGAATAAAAAAATAATTCACAGATATAATTACAGGCAATGCAATAACTATTATATGACCATTAAATTACCTATTATTAAAAAAAGAAATAATAACCTACGCATATACAATTTCAGTCGGATCAATAAACCTAGGTAGTAATTTGTTTAAGCCTTACGTATAAAAATACACAATGCCGCCTTTACATTGTAAACGCAGGCTAAACCCTACAAGATTTATCAAAATAATGTACTAAGTATTGTACACATTAAAAAGGTCCACAGAAAACTCCGCGATGGTATATGTGTATCTCTTATGGATATCTTCAGTATTCATCTACGGATGAATACGAGTTTATACTTGGAAGAGTTACAATCAAAAATTCAACAACTGGAACAAAAACTGGAAATAGCAGAGAATGAAATTGAGAATTTGGTATCTGAAAACTATGCACTTATAAAAAAAAATTCTGACTATGAACTAAAAATTAAACAGCTAACGCAAATATGTAAAACTACACCAAGCCAAAGTGCGTCTAAGAAAAAACTTCAGACCCTTAGTATAAATTGAATTTCTCGAGTTTAGCTAACAACCAACCAATTGTTCCACCTATGATATGGAGTACCACGAAAGCGAAATTAGCGCCAACCACCACCGAGAGTGTAAGCAAAAATCAGTGCAACGTTAACATTCAGACAAATCGCACTTATAGTAATTATATTTAAGTACCTACATAAGGTTAGATAAAATTAGATTTAATAAAAATAAAATAAATAGGTAAAAAGTAAATAAGTAAAAATGTAGTGTATGAATTTAGATATTCCAAAGAGCAGTAAATCTCCATGGTAAGTATAGGGAAAGGGGAATTGTTTTACTCCAAATTTAACGTGTGCATGTCAAGAGCAGTAAAGAATAAATCAAAACTACTGGATCCATTTTAATCATTTTTAAGTGAGTGACATGGGCTATATATTTTATACCCATGCAAAGCCGGAGCGGGCGGCTATGTTTTTATATACAACGTTCACAGTTTTTCTGTAGTGTATTTAGTATCAGCATTGCACCCGAGCGAAACCGGGGCGGGTCGCTAGTGGTATATAAAATAAAAAACTTATGAAATACTGCCATAAGTCGTTAAGCCGTTGGTCCCGGCTATTAGCCGTAAAAACACCTTCACCAACCCGCAGTGGAGCAACGTGGTGGAGTATGCTCCATACCCTCTCCGGTTGATTGAGAGGAAGCCAGTGCCCAACAGTGGGACGTATATAGGCTATTTATGTTTATGTTATGTTATGGAATACTGAAACTATGAGCTTATGATTATCAAATATCATTCTAAGCAACTTTCTCGAAAAAATACATACTTAAGAGTACGCCTATTTCCCGTTGGGATAGGCAATTCCATTTACTACGATCCTGACACATCACTTTGCTTCGACCACTCTTATCAAAGTCTTAATGCACGTTCGCCGGTTCCCAGTACTCTTGACCGTGGCTTTTCTTTAAATATCCTGGAATTAATCGAGGTATGTACTACCTAGGCCTTCCTCTTCCGATTCTACTAATTATACTACTAAATAAATCTTGTCCATGTCCAAAATATCTAAGCATTCTTTTATCAATTCTCTTCACTATACATTTTCTTTCACAACAGTCCCTTATCACGCTATTTTATCATTCAAAGTCATTTCACTCATACTTCTCAACGTTGTCATTAGTAACCTTTTGACAGTTTTAATAAAAGATTAAGCAAATAATTACATAATTGTAACATAAATATTTAATTGAGGTAATAAACTAACTTTAAGTCCAATTTCATTCATATTCTCTCTCGTAATCTGTTTTCTGCCTACCCCAATGGGAAATAGGCGAGATATTATGTAGGTATGCAATGCAGCACTCTATTTAGGAATATTTCGAAAATTTAATATAAAATAACAGTAAAACGTAATACCACAGTTCTTGTTCTTATTTTGATCTTGTTGCATTATAGTGTGAGATTATTTCAGACTAATATAAGTGAAGTATGTATATTTGTCAAAATATAAAAAAAAAACAGGCAAGTGCGATTTGGTGCTAAGGTTCCGTCCACAGATGTGATCAGTAAAAGAAAATTCTGATGGCGAAATCTAAGATATAATAATACGATTGAGTTGAACATCTCTCATCATCATCATCACACATCAAAAATAAAGAATAATATAATACCTTAGAATGGTCTGTCTCGTACTTATGCTTTAGACGTGTATCTATACTACATACTTACATACACAGAATTTTCCTTTATTAACCTTTACTGTGGACGGAACCTTAGGTATATATACACATTAAATATAGTATAACATAGTATAATATATACCTACATTATTTTTTACTATATCAGGGTTGTGGAGATATGGTATTTTTATGCACTCATTGCATTCGGCGTTTTCCATATCTTTAGACAGCTGTAAAGTTGTTACTTTATTTTGCTTATTACTTTATAGCTCATCATCATCATCAGCCCATTAACGTCCCCACTGCTGGAGTACGGGCCTTCCCTATGGATGGGTAGGGAGATCGGGCCTTAAACCATCACGCGGGCCCAGTGCGGATTGATGGTTATTAACGACTGCTAATGCAGCCGGGACCAACGGCTTAACGTGCCTTCCGAAGCACGGAGGAGCTCAAGATGATTTTTTTTTTGTGGTCACCCATCCTTTGACCGGCCTTTGCGAAAATTGCTTTACTTCAACAATCGCAGACCGAGCGTGTTAACCGTTGCGCCACCGAGCTCTTCAAATAACTCTTATAGCTATCACAAAAAATAATAAAAAAAAACTCAAACCAACTTCAAAATCTGTCAAATAAAAAGTAATAAATAATATTAAGTTAAATACCCACATTAAAATCAAAATTTTGAAAATACTTTTTATTTGTTTAAACTCGAGAGTGTGACTAATAATATAATTTAATACGCCCGTAACCAGGTACCTTCGTTAACAAAACACTGGAATATAACATACATACACATAAACAGCCTATATACGACCCACTGTTGGGCACAGGCCTCCCCTCAATCAACCGGAGGGGGTATGGAGCATACTCCACCACGCTGCTCCACTGCGGGCTGGTGGAGGTGTTTTTACGGCTAATAGCCGGGAGCAACAGCTTAACGTGCCCTCCGAAGCACGGAATCATCTTAATTTTTCGGACAATAATATAACATCCATACTAATATTATAAATGCGAAAGTAACTCTGTCTGTCTGTCTGTCTGTCTGTCTGTCTGTCTGTCTGTCTGTCTGTCTGTTACTCTTTCACGCCTAAACGGCTCAACGGATTTTGATGAAATTTGGTATGGTGATAGATGATAACCTAGAAATGGTCATAGGCTATAAATAATCACGCCATCGTTCTTAGGGGGTAGGCAGTTGGCAGATAACTAAATTGATTTAGTGATTTGTAGTCGTTTTTGTTGGGACTTTTGCTCTTTCACGTCTAAACGGCTGAACGGATTTTAATGAAATTTAGTAAGGTAATAGTTGGTTATCTAAAAACGGTTGTACGAGCAAATTGATCACGTCATCGTACTTAGGGGGTAGGAAGTAGGCAGAAAACTGAATTGAGTTAGTGATTTTTTTATAGTTTTTGCTGGGAGTTTTGTCTATCATGCCTAAACGGCTCAACGGATTTTGATGAAATTTAGTTAGCTGATAGATAGTAATCTAGAAAAGGATATGGCCTATTAATATTTATGCTATCGTACTTAAGGCGTAGGCAGTAGACAGAAAACTAGGTTAGTGATTTTTAATTGTTTGTTTTAAAAGTTTGCCTCATTCACGCCTTAACGTCTGAACGGAATTTTATAAGACTTGGTTAATTTAAAGATAGGATCTTAGGCACGGACACAGGCTACTTTTTATGGCGGGAAAATACCTCATTCCCGCGGAAATCTAGATTTCGTGATCGTGTCAAGAAGCGCATGACGCCATAGCTACTGGAATGATTTCGATGTTTTTTTTTTAAACTGAGTGACCTCAAGTTAGTATTTGATCACTTTTCTAACTTAGAGGGTAGGTAGGCGCCATAATTTAGGGAATTTATGATAAAATTTTGATGCAACTGTCTTTATTAAACAGTTATATCTCATTCCTACAGGAACCTACACATAGCTATAGCTAGCTATCTATTAACATTAAAACTCTTTCTAGAATCACATTACGCCAATTAATTGATCTGATTTGTATAAGTTTTTTTATTCAACTGACTGTTACATTACATACAGATAAAATCTAATTACTTACACCACATAATTAATATAGAACTACATGACTAGCTACGCTTTAAACTTGAGGAGGTAATTCGATAGACATTTATACGAACTTTAAGCCCAATCAATCAATCAATCAATCATAGTAATAAGGTAATACTCATTTTAGACAAAGAAACGGATAGGTAATCAGTTCGTCAACGAAATTATAACACCTACACTTAGTTTGTTTACTATTTAACGAGGGAAAATAATCCTTACTAATATTATAAATGCGAAAGTAACTCTGTCTGTCTGTCTGTCTGTTACGCTTTCCCGCTTAAACCTCTCAACCGATTTTGATTAAATTTGGCACAGACAATCTTTAGACCCTGAGAAAGGACATAGGATACCTTTTATTGCGAAAAGAAGGGACGAAGAGATTGAAATAGGGGTTGAAAGTTTGTATGGGATATTTTAATTTTAAAATATAAATCCATGAAACTTTATATTTAAGCACTTGATAAAAAATAATTAAACATTTGTTCTAGCGTTGCTGAAATTTCGACCAGTGAGGGGGTGAAATGAGGGTTGAAAGTTTGTATGGGAGTTCGTCATTTTTGGGGATAAAACCACGAAACTTTATATTTAGGTACTTGATAAGAAATAAAAAAACAATTTGTTAAAGCGTTTTTGAAAATTCGATCTTTGAGGGGATGAAATAGGTGTTGAAATTTTTTATGAGGTTCGTCATTTTTCAAGATAAAAATATTAAATTTTGTGTTTAGGCACTAAATAACAAACAAAAAATCGTTTGTTCAAGCATTTTGAAATTTTTACCAGTATGGGGGTGAAATACGGGTTGAATGTTTGTATGGGTATTCGTCATTTTTGAAGATAAAACCATGAAACTTGGTACGTAGGTCTCTTAGGATGTGCAGAGTTTTTCCGGATACAAACGGATTTTCCGAAATTCGAACGGAACGGAACGGATTCGGAACGGGAACTACGAAGCCAAACTTTTTGTATACAAAATATTAACCACTGAACCTAGGAACATGATATTTAGTAGTTTTGGGTGTATCAAGTTAAAAAAATTTGGCTTTTGTAGATAAAGTTCCTTTTAACGAATACTCTGCATCGCCGCCACTGCCGTCGGTCGTCGTTCGTCGTCGCGCACATTCGCCGAAGTGTGGCGGCAGTCAACGGCGCTGTCTTGTGGTGGGGGAGCGCACGTGGTGTATACGTGGCCTGCTCGCGAGTGTCGAGTCCAAACAATTTCTACATTTTAACAAATAATAACAAAATAGCAAACGTTGTGTACAAAAAAGTTTTAAATTAGGTCATTTTAAAATATTTTTGTACACAACGTGACGCTGACCCCTGTAAGTGTTCTGGGCATAAGGGACCGATAAATATTCCTAGGTAATTTCTGCCACTCAATGGAATACATAGGTACTTTATAACGACTGTAAACAGATATTTTTTATTTTTTTAAATATACCTACTTACTCTCTTTTAATGACATGCTATACCGTTCCTTTTATATAATCCTTAATATTCAAATTATAAGTACGCAGACGAAGTCGCGGGTACCAGCTAGTGTCTTATAATTTGTTTAATGTGTGTAGTGCCCGACACACCCTTGATCGTTTTCCAATTTTCTTTAAACCATTAGTAATCATACTCACTTAAGCTGTAAGCCTCTATTAGTAGTCGAAACACAAGGTTCCTAATTTTTAACTGTTTTTCAACCATAAGTTGGAAATTTCTAAACCAATTTTGATGAAACTTGCATTCTTTCCTATGTTGGACGATACTTAATCCCATAAACAAGCATTATTGCAATACGATTTGTAGTTACTAAGAAATGCATGGACAAACATACATCCATATATTTTGAATACATATGGGTCCAATTGATAACCTTTTTTTTGAAGTCGATTAAAAAAAAGGTTTGTTTGTGGTCTACCTAGGTGAACTGACAAGGTGTACCAAAACCAACACAGGGTTTCCTTCAGTCCCTACCACATGGTCATCAAGATATATAACCATATTCAAAATATAGACAAACTTACATTCACTCTTTGACAGTAATTTAAGTTTCTTTTTAGTAGACAAATGTTATTATACCTAGCATTCAATATTTTTTTTCAGATAAACTAAATATTTCAAAGCTTCAATATCTCTATCTCTATATTAGGTACTTAATAACTTGTTTGATATAATTTTGTTATTATAAATATCTGTTAAATAATTAAGTAGGTAATTTTGTAATAATTTTGTTACCTAATTACTTATTTCTATAATTCTTAGTTAGATAGTTAATATTTAACCATCATTATCACATATTTAGTTGACTTTTTCACGATTTTAGAGAAAGGTTTAACTTTTCACTCAGAATATTAAGAGAGTGACTGCTATAGCATAGAATAAGTAATAATACTACGGTCATAGGTTAACTTATGTGTGTATTATAATTTGTTACAGACCTACTTATTACTTACAGGTCATCTAATGAGTAATGTTACTGTTGTGCTACAACATGGGTTGCTGTCAAACCTGAATCACTCCGATTGTTATAATTCAAAAAGGATTCACTTCACTTTTATTATAATTTATTTTATACAGTCTTATGACTTCTCTGACCATCTAAATTTATCAAAGGTTAACTAACTTACTTCATATAGGTACCTACCTACTTAAATATTCTAAAATATGAATAGTAATTACCTATCGCCTATTCTAGTCACACAGCATAAGTAGGGGCAATGCAATTGATTTAAGTAGATACCTAGGTACCTAATACCTGTTATTAAGTAAAGTTTTTTCCACGGCTGATGTCAAGCGGCTGGCTATTTTAGACATAATGGTCAATCGATCGTTTCGTAAAATGGATTTAACATAAAAAATGTGCATTATTACCCCTGGCTTACGATGCCAGAGCCCTTGTTTGGGTGATTAAACATACATGCCCTTTACTGTTCCTTAAACTAAGCCTAAGCTACACATCCATTCTGTTTTCTATTACCATTCCAGTTCTATCAGTTATCCCTCTCGTACTTTTATCCTTCGCCATTCATTCTGTCATTCCTAGTTAATAGGGAAAGGGGTTTAGGAGGCCAGGGTGGTATTTCTTTATTAATTTACACGCTCTACATTTTTATTCTTATGCTTCTTGTTCTTATTTATTCTAATATTTGTATACTAATCTATAATTAACACTTTACATTTAAACTTTCTTATTTTACCTTTACCTCTAGGTATGCAATAATTTCTCTTATCACTATTTATACTATTAATGGCTATTACAGAATATCACAATATGTTGTATAAACATTTTTTTCTTATGCTATGAGTTCTTTTTATTTACTATCTTAACTATGTTAACAAGGTATTGTAAAAACCAGGATTGACTGCTCTTTCCTGACACCATGTCAGGTACGTTTTCCCCCACTAACGCGAGGCCACATTTCTGTTCCAGGCTGTACCTTTCTTTCCCGAAAATTGGGCACTCGAGCATCAGGTGAGGAACCGTCTCCTCGACGGCCGGGTCGCAGGCACACGCTGGGCTCTCCTTGCACTTGAATCGGGTCAAATACCCGGAGAACCCACCGTACCCCGTTAAAGCCTGGGTCAGCTCCTTCGTAATGCGCAGCTTGCGTATCGTTCTGTACGCCTCAACCGCACTCGGGAAGAACAGCTTGGTGGTAGACGCTGTGTGCCCCGTGCTGTATCTCCGGTTCCATTCGTCAAGCGTCTCCAATCGGATAGAGCGCTTGACGAATGATACCGGGTACATGTCGTAGTCCGGCTTGCGTTTTGACTTTAGGGCAGCCTCCTTTGCGAGTGAGTCGGCTCTCTCGTTACCCTCCAACCCCGCGTGAGCTTTTATCCAGAACAAGGAGACGCTCTTGTTCTGGATGCTACAGCGGTGAATGGCGTCTCTTGTTTCCACGGCAAGAGGGTGGAGGGCTCCGGGGCTTACGACTGTAAGGAGGACTGCCATAGAGTCGCAGTAGATAGCAAAGCTGGTCTCTCTACGCTTCAAGGCTTCCCGAGTGGCTTCGCAGAGAGCGAGAAGCTCAGCCTGGTAGACGGTACAGTAGGATGGCAGAGCAAGCTTGCGGGATTTCGTCTCCGCCTCACCAGTCCATATGGATAGTGCGGCTCCGACCTTTCCCTCAATCTTGCTGCCATCCGTGAAAATGCGGACTTCGTAGTCGCAATTGGCCCGAAATTGTTCCTCGTCTACCAGGTGGTGCAGCACTATCACTCTCCGTTCCGCCGGGTGCGGCATCTGGAGTGCCGATGCAGCCCGCTCAATATCCCCACCCACCAACGCTGGATGGGATACCCCCCTCTTTGCCTCGTACAGCGAGGCAGCTTCCTGTATCCGAAGATCCAAGGGGAGTATTCCAGCCAGCACCAGTGCCGAGTTTAGGGACACCGTACGATATGCCCGACACATCTTCTGGGCGAAGCTTCGCTGAACACTGTTCAGCTTAGACTTCACTCCCAGTTTGTTGGACGCCGGCACCCATGCGCTTGCAGCGTACAAAACGATAGGCTCTACAACAGCAGTGTAGATACTGCGCACTACTTCGGGATGGAGACCCCAGCTGACCCGTGCGGCCCTAGACAGCTGCTTGTGCAGTCCTACTACTTTCCTACAGACGTTGGCAACGTGGGTGTTAAAAGTTAACTTGTCGTCGATAGTGAGTCCAAGGAGCTTGATCTCTTTTGACATGCCAACGTCGATCCCGCCCATGCTCAGGCGCGGTGTGTCGTGTTTCAACTTGCGTGTGATCAGCATCGCTTTTGTTTTGTGTGCTGCAAATTTAAGTTTATTCACGACACCCCACGCCCGAACATGTTCGAGAGCGACGTTAGCGTGCCTTTCTATATCTAGGGCCGTGTGGCCTTCAAATAATAAGACCACATCGTCTGCGAACGCCTGACATTGGTGTCCTTTCTCCTCGAGCGTCTTCAACAGTGGATCCAGTAACAGGTTCCATAATATGGGACCGCCGATCGACCCCTGCACGCAGCCCTTGTTAGTTACAGTTTTGTACTCCGCACCCGCATATCTAACTCCTACCGCTCTATCGCTCAAGTAGCTGCTGATGACTTTTCTCAAGTTGACCGGACACCTTTCCTCAGCCAGTCTGACCCTGATAGCCGGCCACCACGCACTATCGAAGGCTCCCTCTATGTCCAGTGAAACTAGTACAACTATTTTCTTTTCTTCTAGTTTACCACGAATATATTTCATCAGGGTATAGAGGGAGTCCTCTGTGCTCCTTTGGGGCATAAATCCGTACTGGCGAGTACTCATCCTTGGCAACAAATAAAACTTGAGTCGAGTCACCAGCATCTTCTCGAAGATTTTCCCTAGCACAGGCAGTAGGCCGATTGGCCTATGGGATTTTGGGGTAGAGTAATCTTCCTTCCCGGGTTTGCGGAGCACAACGACCGCTGCCTCTTTCCATGTTTTCGGAAAGTATCCATATGCTAGACACTTGTTGAGCAAGGTCAATATCATTTTCGGGTCGCTGCCGACCGCACGGTCCCATATATCCGCCGTTAATCCGTCGGGTCCTGGGGCCTTTTTGGGGTTGAACGAGTTGACCGATGTTGTAAGCTCCTCTATAGTAAACGGGGGGTCACAAGGATCACCTTGCTCCTCTCCATTTATTGCTTTGGCCCTCTCTCTCATAGCCCTATGGTCTTCATTGTCCTCCTCTGTACGGTCCTGCGGATAAAAGCCAGGAACCTTGCGGATTCCTCCGGTTCCAGTGTGACGCCTTCCTTCACTAGGGGAGCATCTACCTTTCTCTTCTTTGTCCTGTTTATCACTCGATAAATCCCTCCCACATTCCCTCTCTATCTTGTTTCTCGCAGAAACTCTTCCAGCTTGCGATCTGAGCTTGGACCACTGCTAATTCGTACTGCTCTTTCTGTTTCAGGTACTCCTCGATAACCTTCGGTCTCCTGATTGGCGCTGCACATCGGATTCTTCTCTTCATCGTTGCTACTTCCCTCTTCATACTGGCGAGTTCGTCGGACCACCACGGCAAGGTAAGTTTGTCTATTTGCTTTTTCTTAGGTATTGTGGCTGTACTTGATTCTATTACTGCTGCGGTGAGGTTTTCTACTACTGTGTCTACACTTCTCATCAAAAAAATCGAAACACCTTGCAAGTTTACGTTTTGTCAGGATTATCAGAAAAATGTGTACATTTAGGAATAAATGTTAAATGTCGTTTAATAGTGAGTAATATGAGCTTATCAAATCTTAATGTTAATGTTCTAAATTTAAATGAATTTTTCATAGGTTTCGTATTTTGTTAAATGAGTCATTTTTATTCCGTATGGGGTATAAAGGAAATGGATAAAACAACACACGTAAATGAAAAAAAAAGCTAAAAAACGTTTATTTAATAACTTGTATTCCCTCCCCGAGCTCTAATTACTGCTTCCATACGGCTCTTCATCGATCGGATGAGAGTCACGATCACATGCTGTGGTATATTGTCCCATTCCTCTTGGATTGCATCTTGCAGCTGGCTAAGTGTTTCTGGGGCAGGATCTCTTGCTCGAATTCGTCTCTTTAATTCATCCCACAGATGTTCAATGGGATTCATGTCCGGGCTTCTTGCTGGCCATTCCATAATAGAGATATCGACTTCGTTAAGATAGTCTCGTACGACGCCCGCGGTGTGAGCCCTAGCATTGTCGTGCATGAATATGAAGCCGTTGCCAATAAAATGTGCATAGGGCATCACATGAGGCTCGAGACACTCTTCGACGTACCGATGACAGTTTAGTGCAGGCAGACGTGGCCCAGACACGAAAGCAAGCTCTGTCTTACCGTCGGCGCTGATTCCTCCCCAAACCGTCCACGAACCGCCACCATAGCTGACCTTTTCTTCAATGCAGCATTGTGCATAGCGTTCTCCGTCTCTTCTGTAGACCTTGTTCCTTCCGTCGTTACCATACAGCATAATTTTACACTCATCAGAAAAGAGAACTTTGCTCCACTGTAGGTATGACCAATTTAGGTGCTCACGTGCAAAGTTAAGGCGCGCTCTTCGATGGTCTGCAGTTAATTTCGGCCCATTTGCTGGCTTATGCGGTACCAGCCCACGATCCTTCAACCTTCTTCTAATTGTAGAGTCACTTACAGCCACCCTTCGTACAACACGAAGCCGCTGCTGCAGTTGAAAAGCGTTAAGGCGTCGATTTCTTCAAGAAGTTGTTACAATAAATCGATCATCTCGCTCAGAAGTGACCCGATTCCTGCCAGATCCTGAACGGCGCGTGAACAAACCAGTCTCCCGATAACGTTTATAGACTCTATGAACAGATGACAGGCTTAGATGCAGTCTTGCAGCCACAACACGCTGACTAAGGCCAGAATCCAGCAATGCCACAACTTGGGCGGCTTCTGTGGGCGAAGTATCCATACGTTTTAGAAAAAAAACCTTTTTTCAGACGTCCCAAAGTCACAGTATTGAAATAAAAAACAAAAAGTTTAAGGATAGGCGCCAATTTTTAGTTTTTAAACGCTAAATGTACTCCAACCCTAAACACACATTTGTCTCAAAACAGTGATTCATTTCGTTTATAAGATAAACAAATGAAATTCTAATTTTGAATTTTGAATTTTCGCTTATTACTGTAATGGCCAAACTGCCAGCTATACATTTATGTATTTTTTTTCATCGTATGAATTCTTTTTTGTGTTAAATTCGGACAGAAACAATGAAAACGGAAGTGTTTCGATTTTTTTGATGAGAAGTGTATTTCTTTTGTGTTATTAATTTTTCCTATTTCCTCTATGGTTATGTTCCTGTCCTGCATAATTTGGTCCAATTTCACAAGAAACTGTCCCCAATTAGCCTTCTTTGTGTTGTAGATTCTTGTCGTTCTGTTTACTAGGAATGCTGTTGATTTTTGTAGATTAATTTTGAATTCTATGCCATTGTGGTCCGATCCAGTCAAATCTTCCACCACCCTCCATTGGTCTATAGCCGCGAGAATGTCCGACGTACAGGCCGTGATGTCGACGCAGCTGCTGTAGCGTCTCTGTCCTCTGATCACGTCGAAGGTTGGAGTTTCCCCTGAGTTCAGCACTTGTAGTCCGAGCTGGTCAATGGCTCCCATCATCTCTTCGCCCCTGTCGTTCGTTTTCTGGCTGCCCCACCAGATGCTCCAGGCGTTGGCGTCTCCTCCCACTATGAGCTTTCTAGGTCCCACCTTGGGCTCTACCTTTTGGAGGCTGTTCAGGTATGGCCCTAGTGGTTGGTCTGGCTCGAAGTAGAATGAGACTAGCGTGAGTTTCCATGCACTGGTTTGGATCCCCACCACCACGATGTTCTCGGTGGTGAGTTCTGGGTACTGTATTACCTTGAGGTTTGGATCGAAGACAGCAATCGCTGCCTTGACGGTCCCGCTTCCTGGCCTAGTGGTCTGGTAAACTCGAACGCCGCGAATCCCGTTCATCTTCATTGCTCCACCCACATAGGGCTCCTGAATTAGCGCAGCGGTTACTTTGCGCCTTTCAGCCTCGATCATGAGCTCCTGGGTCGCCAATCTCTTCCTCTGCAAGTTCGCCTGGAGCATCTTGTATGGCATGTTGACAACTGGGGCCACCTCAGCAATACGCCACGGATGTTCTGGCAAGCCTGTCCCACCTTATCTGAACTGGGCACTCTCGGCTGAACGCGTTATACCTTGTGTTGGCCAGTTCAGCTTTCACGCAGTTTCGGCATTCTGGTCTTTCGCCAGCCAGTCGCTGGGGACAGTCCAGTCTAAGATGGGGACCCCCACAATGGCTACACAGGTCCGCTGGGTCGTTGCAAAAACGCCTGCTGTGGCCGTATCCTAGGCAACGTGTACACTGAATCAGAGGGGATTGGTCCTCCACCCTGATCTGTTGGAGGTCCACCCGGACTCTTCCCCTATTCAGCATGCGTTGCCATATTTTAGGCGAGGTGCTGACAATGGTATTGCACGTATTCGGGTTTCTGGCGTTCCGCTTGAATTTTACGAGAAGTCGGTCCTCCCCATCGTCGAGGTCTTGAAAGACATCCCGGTTTTGTTTCCGGAGCGCTCCCAGCAATTCCTCGTCAGAGTGCATACGGAGCACGCCCCTGAGCACTAACATTGGGTCTTTGTTTTTGACTTCCTCGACGATTAGGTGGTTTCCCGCGTTCTCTATTTTTTCTTTTATTTTTCTTCTCTCTTCCTTGGTCTTGCATTCTACTATAATCTTTCTATCCTTTGCTTTACGTACGGTCTCAAACTTCGTCTCTCCGTCCTTTGCATTTACCGCCTCCCTCACCTTGTCTAGGACTTCTTCTCCTGTTTCTTGGTTGTTTTCGGAGGTTATTACAACCGAGTGTAGTGCCGTCTTGCCTAGATTTCGGTGTTTTGGGGGGCCGGCTAGAACGCTAGCATACGTTGCCTTCTCTATTGTATCTCTCTGTCTTTCAATGCTTTCTTGCAGCTGTTCCATTTTCCTGCTATTTTCTTTGAGAAACTCAGTATGTTCCTTTAGCATCCTTGTCAGATTTTCTTCTTCTCCTTTGCCTATTTCCCTGTCACTCGTTCCTTTGGGACTAACGTAATCGATCGCTCTTTTCCCTCCCATTGGACTCCCATCTTCTACCTTACCTTTAGTTTCAGCTTCTTTGTAGAGCTTGTAGAGCCCGTCCAGCGCGGCAATGAGCCCATTCTTTATTTCGGTCTTTATATTTCTTGACTCCCCAAGGTAGGCTTGCCCTTTACAATCCAGGCCCTGGCTGACGCCATTCGGCTTGCGGGCGAGGAGGGTAGGACCGGCGATGCGCTTGTGTACGGCGCTGGGGTTGCCTGCGATCGGCATCTTTTGCGCTGGGTTGACCTCGGCAGCGATCTCGTATCAGCTGCTCTGATTGTCGAGGGGGGGGGGGGGGGGGTGGTCTGCGTCAAGTTTGCTATGTCACCTGAGTCCCAAGCATCGATGCTCGTACGCACTTTTGATGTTGTCGCTACGGGACTAGCCTCGTTTTTGTTTGCCTTCCCCGGTGCCTTCGGGGACTGGGGACCCTTGTCTTGCATTTTTTTGGCGGGTGTTCTATATCCAAACATTTTGTCAGGGGTACGCGTCAGATATAAATGCTTTTGTATAATGTATATTTCTCCAATAGGGAGATTGTAAAATTTATGTGTATATATTTGCTCTACTAAATAAAAAAAAAAAAAAAAAATGTTTCAGATTTGCTGCACAGCAGCAGTCAAGGATACGCTCCAGGTGAGGTACGTAGAGGTCTTCGCAATACAGGTAACTTTTGTGTGTGTGTGTGTGTGTGTGTGTGTGTGTGTGTGTGTGTGTGTGTGTGTGTGTGTGTGTGTGTGTGTGTGTGGATGTGTGTGTGTGCGTGTATGTGTGTGAGATGGAGAGAGTGTGTATGTATGTATGTAAGGACTCGTGTAGCTGTTTAAGTGTTAAACGTTGCCAACTAACCCGTTTTTCTTTTCCAGATTTCGCCTAGAGTAGTAGTTGTCGATGTAGAGCAGTCAATACGTCGGTAAGTACACAGTACGTAAGTACAGTCAGACAAAAAAGCACACAAAAAGAAGATACAAATATATTTAAGCAATAAGGTTTCCGAAAAACAATATACCAGTAAAGGATTGCGATTTTGAGGCTCTACGTAGGGCTAGTCGATTTAAACTCTCGGGAGGTAATCCAAAGGGGTCCTTATAGGGTCTTTGCCATGAAAATGTTGTAATGTTACGACGATTTACCAAGATAGAGCCGATCTCTACCTGTGCTCCTCGTAGAGTCCCAGTTCATACTTTAAAAGGTGGGTCCTTTCGAGCCCTACCATCCAGAAAAAACCGCGTCCGAATACGTTTAGTAGTATTTGTGTTATGACGATTTTAAATTTATCAAGATGGCGGCTCTTACGTCAAAATCCACCTTCTAAGTTATATATCTTCGCTCCTACCGCCCGTAAAACACTAGTGCTCGGACTTATTGGCATCAGCCGGACCCAAGCCACGCGGCAGGATAGTTTTCAGGCCTGAAAATTCCTAGGCGACCGATTCGCCTGATAATAGCTTAAGTTGGCAGTTTGGGTCGGGGGACTAATGTCAAAAGAAACCCCAGTGAACTCGGGCAGAACGGGGCCAAGCTACCGCCGTGTAAAGTTTTATGACATCTGTCAAACTTGATGTTTAACGGCGTCTAGCTCCCAAACTATTAGGGCTAGGGGGCCCGAGTTTGGGTTTGCTGGTATCGGCCGGACCTCCTCTACACGCCGAAGCGACTCTCAGGCCTAAAAATTTTCAGGCGGCCAAATCGCCTGAAAACAGTCTAGGGCGATAGTTTAGGCCAGGGGACTGATGATAAAAGAAGTCTCAGCGAAATCGGACGGAATGGAGCCGAGCCAGAGCGGCCCAAACTTTTCTGACAGCTGTCAAACTCTATGTTTGGCAGCGTCTAGCTCCGCAACTATAATAGTTGCGGTACTGGAGTTTGGTCCGCTCTGTATCAGCGCGACCTAAACTTTTTGGTGAAACCACTTTCAGGGCCAAAAATTTTCAGAACGCCGATCGTCCTGAAAACCGGTAAGCGAGTAGGGGTGATGCCCCTGGACCCCAGGAACAAAACCCCAGTATCCTCAGTCCCGTACTTTCCGAGCTATGAAGCGTCAAAGTCGGTTTGACAGCTGTATCAGCTGTCAAAGTCCGACTTCGGGGTCAGATTGCTCGGCTTCTATTGCTCCTAGGAGCACGGGGTTTTGGATGCTGGGTTGGGCCCAGTGTTCTCTGCCTCCTGAAAGTGGTTTCAGCCGAAAAAAAATTCAGACGTCCTATTTGCCTGAAAATCACCAGACATACAGAAGAGACCCAGCCTCACCGCTCAAAGAAAATCCCGCACTTCTGAAGTGAATATACTCAGAGATACAGTCGATTTAAATTTTCAAAATGGCTGCCGAAATTAAAAATTTCGCGAAGTTTTGCGAATTTAAGAGCTAGAGGGCTGGAATTTGGCTTAGGGGTGATCGAAACTATCATATAAAACTATGGGAGGTCTAAAATTTGGGCTATTTCAAGTATTTCAGGAGTTACGGCAAAATATCCTGAAAACGCTGTAATTTTGAGGGTATTCACTCCAGAGAGAAGTGTGTTGTTATCTTGCGTGTGTTCAGATAAATAAAATCCAATAGTCGATACATGCGTTTATTGAGAGAGGTTACACGACACTGAATCATTATTACAAATAGGAACGTTTATAGGTAGATCTATCATAACACGATACATTATGTAGTGCCATATTCGGCACATAACTTCCCCCTTAACTCAAAAAATTACAATAGGTATTAAGTTATAAGGATTTATAATAAATTTCACAATGTTAATAAGAGCTACTACTGCTCTTTATCAACTAGGTACTGTACCTTTTGAATACAGGTATGCTACACACTAAATACTTAATTATATTAGAGATACGCGATTATAGTATTTTTGAAAGATCTTGTTTACATTCGATTAAATGCGGTTACATGTGGGGATACACGTGCACTTTTTTATTATCACGGCACTTTCACGTTATCACATGTTGCGTGGAAGAACTGCTTCGTACCGCTGGCTCATTCCGCCGTATCATCATCACCGAGGGATCTTCTTGGAGTTCTCGCCTTATGTAGCGGCCATATCTGACTTTGCATTTTAGCCACAAAATATACCCAGTTACGATTAAGATACATGCTATTATAAAGAGTAGATAATCTTCTGTTTTCAAGAATTTGTTATCCTCTTTCTCTGACGCTGTAGCTGTAGCGCCGTTTCCTGCACCACTCTGAGCGATAATAATTTTTCTTCGGTGATTTTACTTTGCGTTTTGCCCATGATGACTTTAGTAATTATTATTTTATTAATCGCGTAATAAATTTACGCAGTGAAGAATACTTATACAGGGTGTAACGGAAGGGGGGTATCAAGCCGAAAGGGGACAAAACTATACCTTATGTAGATCTTATCTGCAAAATTTCAATTAAAAAAAAAACACTTTTGATATTTTTTTCAATTTCAGTTAAAAAAAATATTTTAATATTTCCAGCATGTAAAAAACGCGGCACAGCACTATTGAGGTCACTGTTCTTAATCCACTCAAATATTGGCACTACACAAATCTCCTAGCGCGTCCTGGTCGCCTGGTACTCGTAGCGCTCGCACGGCCGCGATAGGTACGAAATTCGAGCGGGCGGCGGCTTTGGCGGCAACGTCAAAAGGAGTCGGCGGCCGTTTGGAACAATCCGAGTCGGCGGCACGTCGGCGACTGTAACAAACAAGAATGACACTAAAGCATCTAATAATTGGAGTCATTTTGCTTTGACAACTATTCTCACATTATTTTATGACGTGTAAAATAAGTTAAAATTACCTACTTGTTTAGGTAAGGTATTTAATTTAATAGTAAATAGGAAAAAAAAGTGTGAAAGTGTGGGTAAGTAGGTAGGTAATTAATAATTAGACTTACGTTTTACAAGAAAGGTTCGAAATGTCGTCATCCCCGTTCGATGCATAGACCTGCCGCTTCATCTGTCCACAACACTTTCGAAGCAAAGTCTGGTGAGCTTTCCACTTGAACTCGGTACCATTCTCAGAATGCCACACGAGGTAAATAATCAGCAGGAATTAGCTCGGGCGTACGTTGCATGTGGTAAGGTTCGCGTGGTAGTCCTTGGGTTGGCTGCACGGCTAGTACGGCTTCTTCAAACTCCGGATCACGGGTCGCCGAGCGGCCAGTCTCGGATGACGCGTGGAAAGAGCCCGTTAAATGCAGTAGGCGATTGACCATTTTCCTGAAGCAATGCAGTGAAGGCAGTTGCCTGGTTTCATCAGCTGGTCTACCTTCTATGAATCGCTGATACAAGTTCCGTGCTTCACTTAAGTTGCCATCGCCGGCACCCACACACATCATCATTTCATAATAACCTACATTACTCAAAGACACCTCGAACTATCACTGATCACAGTTATCACAACAAATCCAAATTTCGAACTTCACTCCACAGATAGTAAACAAGCACTGACAAATAATTTGACAGTTTACTTTCGTGTGCATGTTTCTATCTCTTTCGAATGCTAGTATCCTGGTACTTAAGGGTATGTTATTTATTTGTGCGCAATAAAATATTTTTATGGTATTGTTTGAATGAATGAATGTATTGTATTTTATGAAAGTAGGTACGTATTTTACTTTGAACCTAGAAAAGTAAAAAAGTCGTTTATCTAATAAGGATCACCCGCGCTCACACTCTGGCACTAACACAGAATTGCCACGTTTCTTCGCAAATATCCCGCGCAATAGCAGAAGGCGAAATTAATCTGTCAATAATAAGACATACTATCACTCTGCCCGTATCCCTAATGGGGTGGGCAGAGTCACAAGAACATCCCATTAGCGGTACGAGCATGATAATTATTTATGTACCTATGTTATGATTACTTGTGGCTCTGTCTGCCCCATAAGAGATAAAGGCGTGATATTATGTATGTATGTTTGGTACGGGCATGTAGCGATACGAGCGTGTAGTGGTAAGTGAAATTCCGCAGTCTCTGCCTACTCCAATGGGAAAAAGGCGTGATGTTATTGTTCACTGTTGGACAATACACGACTACAATTTAGGAAGGAAAAAAAATACAAAAAAAAAAAAAATATTTTTTATCATGGTTAATGATAACTTTCCCTTAACAGCACCGCCATTTTGAATTTCGGGTGCACTAGGGCTTGCCGATCAAAAAATGACTATCGATAATCTATCCCGACCGAGAGTCGATCGATAGCAAGACTATTGATAACTCGGAAAGTGGGAACATTTTCGATTTTATTACCTAAGTGCAATACAATCGATAGTATCGTTGCGGATTAATAACAAACTATCGATAATTTTGCCCTCAGTCAGTAGTATTGCTACACTCCGATAGTATGGTTATTTTGAGTGGGCTGATTGTCTAAAGTGAATTTCAATAACTCAAAAGTCCATGGATTTAGATTTTTTGAAAAGTTATTTTTTTATTTCTACCAATCAAAATCGTAGTTGAAAATGATTATGATCGATAATCGATACTGAACTATCGATAGTTTGAAACACTAGCGTGCCTTTTTCTATTCGCGAGCCCTGGCATCCTGGTACAGGGTATAAATCCCATTAACTGTCCCAATGCAATTTGCAATTCCGTGCTTCGGAAGGCACGGTTGGTCCCGGTGACTACTTACTCATGTAAGAAAGTAGTCATTACATGAGTCATGTCAGAGGCCTCTGGCGGCTCAATAGTTACCCTGACACCAGGGTTGATGAGGTTGGTAATCCACCTCACAACCCACACGATAGAAAATGATTAAAGAAAATACTGTTATGTGTTTTTAATTCCTTGTACGCAATAAAGTATTATTGTATTGTACGAAAGTACTTATTTTAAGATTACTTTTACCATGTCATAGTAAAAGTAAAGTTATGTTAGGTAGGTACTTTACTTGAGAAATTAATTTTGTCTTTACTATGTTGTAAACGTAACATTAATGTCTCGTTAATAAGATACACAATCACTTGCAGCTGCTCGTATCCCTAATGGGGTGGGCAGAGCCATAAGTAATCAGAACATACTAGCCCGTATCACTAAGGGGTAGGCAGTCACAACGGTACTTGAGAAATTTATTTTGCTTTTACTATGTTGTAAATCTCCAAGGAATTCTAACAAGCCTCTGACGTTGCCGGCCGCCTCAGGGAGGCACCCCGTCTGGCCAAGGTGCCGGACCCGGTAGTTGGCGGCTCCTTCACACTCCAGTAGCACATGGGCCGCTGTCTCGTCCATGCAGGTTCTGCACAGGGGCTTGTCGGTGACACCTAGTGTAAACAGATGTTTGTTGATATCACCGTGACCCCACAGCTACACCTGCTACCTGCAGCTGTTACCTGTATTAGTGGAGACCTCTTCACATTTAGAATTCTTTTGGAGAGACAACTATTGATGTTGGGTAGTGCCATATTAGCCTGCCTGCATTTATTTACGGTGGTTCATAGTCTGGTGTGTTTGTTCATTCCCAAATACCCTAATACCGAACTAGCTTTATTTGCGGATGATACAGCCATCTATTCTTCGTGCCGTGGTCGAGTTATGATGACCGGAATTCTCCAACGCGCCAATGCCTTGGGCAAGTAGTTTCGCAAATGGAGAATCAAGGTAAACCCGGAGAAAAGTGCAGCGGTGTACTTTTCAAAGGGCTATTATAATACGTCACGGTCACGCTGTCAACTTAAGTCATCAAGATGTCTGGCAAGCCGATCCCTTGGGAGGAGCAAGTCAAATATCTCGGCGTAGTCTTAGATAGACGTCTTACTTTCAAGGCCCATATCAAACGTGTGCGCGATCGCGCCACGTTTGTAATGGGCCGTGTTCATTGTCTCCTTAACAAGCGTAGTAAATTATCCCTTAGGAATCTACACGACTTGCATCCGTCCGATCATGACCTATGCAGGGGTAGTTTTCGCTCACGCGAGTCTCTCTCAAATCCACTGTCTACAGGAAATACAAAATCGTTCGTGGTTCCTTCGCAATGAAAATCTGCACATTGACCTAAGTCTGCCAACCATTGCCCAATGGCTCAAATTAGTTTTTTCGATTCTGCTCCGCACCAACCAAATCCCCTGGTAGTTGCGGCTTCCGAATACATCCCGCTTAGGAACGGTACTGAATAGCATCGGCGTCCGAAGTATGTAATACGATCCCGACGACCCGATTACTCTAGCCATAGAATCAGCCAATCAGCTCGCGACAACAAACATTTCAGGACCCCGATACCGACACCGCCGGCGTGGTCGACGACTTCCCTCAATCAGCGCTTATCGCTATCGACTTACTAGGGTCGTTTAATTCTTTCAAATATTTTTCCTCTCAGACGACGCCCTGAGCCGAGGTTCGCGCCCAACTGGGCACCCTCAGGCCTGTTGTCTTAAACGTTGTACCGGGTGAGAGCCTTCAGCGCTCCCCATTTGTCCGGCCAAGTAGTTAATATCATTTGCGGCAAATCTTCGATAAGTCACGTCAAAAAAAGGTGTGTTTGTTGGCTGCTCTCGTTCGTAGCAGCGAGCGGACCTGTCCGAATGAGATCGGCAATATCGGTTCCGGACCGATGGCTGTTACCTCCCGTTCCCCTTCTGGCCAACTCGTCCGCCGCGTCGTTACCTCTTGAATCGCTGTGTCCTTTGATCCATTGTAAAGTGAGGTGTTAGTACTTGCACACCTTAGTCAGTGATTGGTGGTAACTGTGTATGAGTAGTAGTAGTTGTTTAGGGCCTGCAAAACTCTGAAAGTATTCTAATGAAACTGTCCCGTACCTAGCTAGCCATGAACGCATTCGCCGCTAGCGTGATGCCCATTTGACCTGGATGACGGTGTTAAGGGAGCCTGATATTACGTAATCATAAAATAAAGCATACTACACAAGGAGACGAGATGCATTGTAAAGTACATTTCTTTATCAACTATTAATGTAGGTAATCGACTACATTTTTGGACAAAACTTGTACAACAAAGTGACTCTGCCCACCTCAGTAGCGCAGTAAGTGTGATATTAGATATGTGTAATTACTTGTAGCTCTGTCTGGTCCATTAGGGATAAAGCCGTGATTTATGTATGTTCACATCTTGTTCTATCCTATTGGTTGTGAGGTGGATAACCAACCTCGTCAATCCTGGTGCGAGGGTTATTATTGAGCCGCCAAATGCCCCTGACATGGCTCATGTAACGACTACTTATTACATCAGTAAGCAGTAACCGGGACCAAAGCCCATTGTTTTTTTAACTATTGTGTCTGGAAATCTTGGCCTCACAAGGATGAAACAAAACAATTTAAAAAATATTGATTAATATGGCCATCACTGGCACGTTTACCCTTTACTAGGGCAGGCATAAATAAAAGAGGTGGTAGCTGTTCACTCAAAAGTTAAATACCTTGAACAGCTGATTGCTACGTAGTGTTGTGCAAATTTGAATTTATTACATGAAGACCTGGAATTCAATTGCTCATAACTAATGCAAATATGAATTTAGGCGGCCAATACTCTCGCATGTGATTTGTAGATAGTGACAGAGTAGGCACACTTCGGGTTGATACCCCCGTTCCGTTACACCCTGTAGAGAGAAGCGTACTACCGGTTTGATGATCCGACCTGATCTAGTAGTTGATACTTTCGGTACATTGTTTATGTTCACTGCTGCCTTATTTGGTGCATCTTCACATTCCTTAGGCTCAAACGTAAAAGCTGGCTTGAGACGATCTGTACTAATGATTTTCTCGGTATCTGCCTGTAATATTTTAAAATATTTGTCTGTTCGTTCAATTACTTTGTGTGGCCCTGTATATGGTGGTGATAATGACTTTGTAAGTCGATCTTCACGTATGAACACATGTGTGCAATCCTTCAGGCTAGGGTGTACAAATATTTTTCCTTGTGTTCGTTCTTTCCTTGGTACTGATGACATTTTTGATATTCTTCGGCGTAATTCTCTTACAAATTCTTCGTTCTCAGAGATATTATGCGTTTCCGGCTCAAAGAAATCACCTGGTAATTTAATAGTTTCTCCGTAAACCATTTCAGCGGCACTAATCTTAGTTTCGTCTCTTAAACATGTTCGCAGTCCTAGTAGTACTGTGGGTAATTCTGTAACCCACTCGCTCGTATTACCTCTACACATAAGAGCTGTTTTAAGTGAGCGATGCCATCTTTCTATAAGCCCATTTGATTGGGGATGAGAGGCTGTCGTTCTTATTTTGTTTATTCCCATTCTTTTTGACAATTGTCGAAATATATTGGATTCAAATTGTCCTCCCTGATCGGTAGTGATACGTAATGGACAGCCAAACCTGGTTATCCATTGGTCATATACAATATTCGCTATTGTTTCAGCTGTAACATCTTTCACAGGATACGCTTCGGGCCAACCAGTACTTCTGTCCATCATGGTCACCATGTAACGGTAACCTTGACAATAGGTTAGAGGGCCCACTATGTCCATATGTACATGCTCGAATCTGTTGCTATGTACATATCTACCTAGAGGTGATATAGTGTGCCGTTGCACTTTGCACCTTTGACAATTAAGGCATGCCCTCGTCCACTTACTGACATCTTTGTTCATCTCGCGCCATATGTATTTGTCACGAATCATGTTACGTGTCGTACGAATGCTTGGGTGACTAATCTCGTGTACTGCCTTAAAGGCTGGTATTCGAAATTATTCGGGCAAATACGGTCGAACTTGATCTCTAGAAACTTCGCAGTATAACGGCATGTTGCAAGTAGGTATATATATTTTCTTGAAGCGTAGTGTACTGGATTGCATCAGAGCCTGTAATTCTGTGTCATTACTTTGAGCTTCTGCCAGCTGTACGTAATCTATAGGCGATGGTGTGTTTATAGATTCTATCCGGGACAATGCATCTGCGACTATGTTGTCTTTGCCACTTATATGTTGTATAGACGTACAGAACTGCATTATGAAATCTAGATGCCTTATCCGTCTTGGTGTATCATTTTTACTGACTGTACTTTTTGTTAAGGCGTAGACTAACGGCTTATGATCTGTATATGCCGTAACGTCTCTTCCTTCTATGAGATGTCTAAAATGTTTGGTAGCCATATATATAGATTCACGATCAAATGTACTATATTATTTCTGTTGTGCTTCGCTGAGTTTCTTCGAATAAAATCCCAATGGTTGCCACGTGTTATTTATTTTTTGTTGTAGGACGGCACCTGCACATGAATTGGAACAGTCCGTCACGATTGCTATGGGTGCCACCGCTGATGGAAATGTTAATGTTGCTGCTTCCGCTAAGTTTCGCTTAGTTTCCTCAAACGCATCATTGCTCTCTTCCGTCCACTGTACTAATCTTTTATCATTTTTCTTAGAGCCGTGTAAAAAAATGTTTAATTTGTCATGTATTTCAGCGGCATTTCGTAAATGACTCCTATAAAAATTTACCATCCCTAAGAAACGTCGTAATTGTTGCACAGTTTTTGGCCTTGGAAATGTAGTTATCGCCTTAACTTGCTCATTGGTAGGCTTTAACCCTTCTTGTGTTACATGGAAACCCAAAAAGTCTAATTCTGTTTTTCCAAAGTCGCATTTAGAGAGATTTATAGTTATTCCATATGTGTCTAAGCGTTCAAATATCATCCTTAAATGTTTTCTGTGTTCCGACTCCGATGATGATGCAATGATTACGTCATCGATGTATATAAAAATAAAATCCAAATCCCGTAAAACTTCATCATTTAGAAATCTTTGGAAAGTCTGCGCTGCGTTTTTCAATCCGAAGGTCATTCTCGTAAATTCGTAGAGGCCAAAAGGTGTTGTTATTGCGGTTTTTTCAATATCATCTTCTGCGATGCCGATGTTGTGATATGCCCTTTGCAGATCTATTCGTGAAAATATTTTTTTTTCTGATAATAGGTAAGTACAGTCTTGAATTCGCGGTATCGGGTATCTGTCGGGTTTTGTTATAGAATTCAGCTGCCTGTAGTCTCCGCAGGGTCGTAGTTCACCATTTTTCTTGTTTACTACATGGAGCGGACTCGCCCAGCTACTCTTTGAGGGTCGACAGATGCCCATATCCAGCATGCGACGAAATTCTGCCTTCACGCGTTTGTACTTATCGGGAGGTAGAGGTCGTGGTCGCGCGTAAACTGGTGAACCTGTAGTCTCGATGTGATGAACTACGGAGTGATGAGGTGATTGTTTAAAACACATAGGTTTTGTGATTTCGGGAAAATCGGCCAACAAGTCACTATATTCGTTGTTATTGTCTATTGTTCGCACTGAAAGTTGATTGGATAACGTCACTGTAGCAACTGAATATATGGTTGTTACGGAATCGATGAGTTTTTTTCTATGAACGTCCACTATTAACTTATGATGGCTTAAAAAGTCTGCGCCGAGAATTGGCTGTTTCACTTCAGCGAGGACGAAGGACCATCGATATGGCCGCCGCAAGTTAAAGTCAAGGTCAAGATATTTTACACCATAGGTTTTTATTTCGGTGCCGTTCGCTGCATACAGTTTATAATTGTCACTTTTATGATTATATAAATGCTTTTTTGTCACTGGTATTACCGAAATATTAGCACCTGTGTCCACTAAGAATTTTAATCCACTATTATTGTCCGTAACACATAAACGGGGAAAAGGGGTGATAGTGCATATCTCCACCTGCGATTGCACCTTGTTTAGTTTCCCTGATCGTCAGACTTTTTCCACGCGCAGGGCTCTGTGCACTTTTTTGCTTGATTCCGAAACTTGTGGTGGTAGTAGCACAACCAATTTGGACTATCAGGCGTGCGGCGACTTTGGTTACGTCGTCCTCGAGATGCAGAGCGTGATCGCCCTCTTCCATAGTCGTTGTTTCTGTACATTCCTCTATATCGTTCCATATCTCTTATTTTCAAGCTCAATTTGGCTATCTCGGCCAATATAAAAGCGTTATCGTTGCTGGTACTGAAGTTTGACGTGGATGCCTGTACTTCTGCTATCTGCAATGGTCTCGATGTTTCCACAATTTTATCCGCTACTGTTGCAAGATTGGTCAAGTCTGTACATTCACTGACTGCTAACACTGCTCGTACCGACGGCGGTAAGTGTCCTTGCCACATAATACGTAAGGTTTCATCAGGTATTTTATCACGTGCTAAATCCTTCATACGACGCAAAAGCTGTGAAGGCCAAGCCAAGCCAAGCTCCATTTCACTTAATAACTTCTGGAATTGCCTTATTTCAGACTCTTCGTACACAGTTAGGAGTCGAGCCTTCAAAGCATCGTATTTCTTCGTTTCGGGCGGCTTCAGAAGTATATCACTAACTTGTTGTATAACATATTTCCCTAGTTTGGCGATTACCATGTTAAATCGCGACTCGTCACTTATCTTCTGCGGTCCTAATATTGCTTCACATTGCACAAACCAAAGCCGTGGCTGGTCGCACCAAAACTCTGGAAGTCGTGATGAAACTGTTACACCAGCTAACTCCGTGATCTCTGTCTTTGATTGTGGCGGCGGCGGTGGTGTTGGTGTCGTCATTGTTGTCTGCTGTTGTAGTCGGGGTCACCACTGTTGTTATCTTGCGTGTGTTCAGATAAATAAAATCCAATAGTCGATACATGCGTTTATTGAGAGAGGTTACACGACACTGAATCATTATTACAAATAGGAACGTTTATAGGTAGATCTATCATAACACGATACATTATGTAGTGCCATATTCGGCACAAAGTGTGGGGTGTCAAACTATTCGTCTTGACACAAGGAATCTTATAATCTAATACACATCAAAAATATTAAAAGGACTACCAAGTAATTCTGAAGAAACTGAAGTTTCAGTATTTTGGCTGAAACTCCGAAAACACTCGACTGAAAAATGTAAAAATAAATATAGGCGCTAAGCAAATTAGCGCGCAAGCAACAGTCCACTAAAAATATGAATTGCCACAGTATTTAAGGAGCTACAGCCGTCGAAAATTAAAACTTCAATTAGTAATAAATCCGCTGAAAACAGCTGGAAAATTCTGGAACCTCTTCGGGAAGTTTTGATGTTCCGCGCCGCTTCCTCCGGGGTTTGTGCGAACTCGCTGTCGCCACTGGATCACGTGTCGCGTGGCCACGTTGTTTCGGTTTTATTAAGCTCGTTAAAACCTAAATACTTACCGGCACCGACGCAGGTCGCAGCAGTCTCGTCGTAGAGGCCCTGCTGCTCGTCGTCGTGTGCGTTACCCCAACAAGAAAGTATCTCCTAGAGTTATATGAGTAGAACGTATAGTTGGTGCCTTATCTGCTGTAAATGTGCCCCCACATAAAAAATGTGTGCCCCCTGTCGTTTCGAAAAAAAATCGAAAAAACGATTCTTGCTGGGGTAACGTTTTTCTAGCAGGAAAATTCTAAACGAATGATCGGAGAGAGAAAAACTGTGCATGGCCAGATAGCTTATATGTGTGCCAAAATGTGCCCCCAAAAATAAAATCTGTGCCCCTTCAGATTTTCGAGATATTGCATTTCCTGCTGGAGTAACGTTTTGATGAATAGTATATCTCTAAAACCATTGCATGTGCCCCTGTAGAATAAACATACGCGAGTAGCTCTTAATGTGTGCCCCTTTGTGCCCCAATTAGATTTTAGAAAATATTTATAGTTTTCAAGTTATCGCGGTTTTATGAAAACCCGAAAAAACATCGCAGCGCCTAAATGAGACAAGGCATAACTTCGCTGAAAACTGTATTCGGTCTTTCTTGACGCTAATAATAACCATACAAAGTTTCAAAAATGTTCATGCATGCGTTTTTGAATAATCTTGCTAAAAGTAAAAACGATGGTGTCATAACTTTGACGGCAAAATACAAGGAACTGGCACAATCCCAGATGTGTAGGTGTAAACCAAAATCTTGTGCCTTTAGTCAAAAATATATGGTGAAAATATTGAGCTTCAAATGTTACGCATTAAGTAAATATAAACAAAAAACCAAAATATGTAAACAACGGCTGGTTATCCGACCAAATTTGAATGACTACTAAAAAGCGACGGATTCATACATATCGATGACCTTCTTTACTTTACTCACTAACCGGTTCACACGTGTTGTGCCTGAGTACACTGAAGTAGAAAAGTAATAACTAATAAAATAAAGTTGTTATTGGATTATATTTTAATAGCTGTTTCTATGACCTTACACATGATTAAGTACATTTATAAGAGCCATTTTCAAATAAAATGTACATGTGACTAACATGCTCAAAATCGTGACCAAACTGTTTTGTGACATACCTGTATTTTTATACTAATGTAAATAATAATTTCCACATCAACAAGCTGTTTCATTTATATAGTCACAAGGTGCATTTAATATATTTTTTAATTAGCCCTCAAAACTTTTGAACGCGACTGTAAGGACAACAGCTTAGGTATAATACGTCCAATAAAGAAGGTCCTCGTTAAGTATGAATCCGTCGCTTTTTAGTAGTCATTCAGATTTGGTCGGATAACCAGCCGTTGTTTACATATTTTGGTTTTTTGTTTATATTTACTTAATGCGTAACATTTGAAGCTCAATATTTTCACCATATATTTTTGACTAAAGGCACAAGATTTTGGTTTACACCTACACATCTGGGATTGTGCCAGTTCCTTGTATTTTGCCGTCAAAGTTATGACACCATCGTTTTTACTTTTAGCAAGATTATTCAAAAACGCATGCATGAACATTTTTGAAACTTTGTATGGTTATTATTAGCGTCAAGAAAGACCGAATACAGTTTTCAGCGAAGTTATGCCTTGTCTCATTTAGGCGCTGCGATGTTTTTTCGGGTTTTCATAAAACCGCGATAACTTGAAAACTATAAATATTTTTTAAAATCTAATTGGGGCACAAAGGGGCACACATTAAGAGCTACTCGCGTATGTTTATTCTACAGGGGCACATGCAATGGTTTTAGAGATATACTATTCATCAAAACGTTACTCCAGCAGGAAATGCAATATCTCGAAAATCTGAAGGGGCACAGATTTTATTTTTGGGGGCACATTTTGGCACACATATAAGCTATCTGGCCATGCACAGTTTTTCTCTCTCCGATCATTCGTTTAGAATTTTCCTGCTAGAAAAACGTTACCCCAGCAAGAATCGTTTTTTCGATTTTTTTTCGAAACGACAGGGGGCACACATTTTTTATGTGGGGGCACATTTACAGCAGATAAGGCACCAACTATACGTTCTACTCATATAACTCTAGGAGATACTTTCTTGTTGGGGTAACGCACACCTCGTCGTCGACGCGACGGCGAAGCATTGTAGAGCACGATGGAATCTCAACGCAACAAACCACTTCTATACTATTTGTGTTTATCTAATAGACAATAAAATAAGAATTATAGCTTTTAAGTAGATAGGTACTTTTTAACGTTCTCACTTTCATTATGTGAAAAAGACAGAAAGTTAAAGATCTTACAATTATAATACCTAATTATGTTTATATGGCTAACTTTTTTACGATTTCATAGATTAGTACCTTATTGGTGCCGATTCCTGCAAACACCAACTTAAATCTAAATTTATCTTAGAAAACCTAATTTTAATTTAGTTTAGCAAAAAGTGCAATTCTGGCTTTCTGGTCGTCTAAATTTATTTATTTATTTATTCAATCTTACAACTATCATTACAGGTTATACCTAATGCGACAGTGTATCTTATATAATGTGTAACTTATAATAACTTATAAATACGATCTTAATTTAACTAAACATTATAACAAATTACAAACAATATTGTCCTTGTGAATTCACTCTGAGAGCAGCAGAATACATCGATTCTTTCTGCCACCATATTCATATCGCATAACGCGCGCGTGAACGGTGCCTTCGCGAGCAAGTTAGTACGAGAACGTGGTACCGCCAGCAAGCTCGGCCGTCGCCGCCGCCACACATACCTATCAGGCGCACACAGCCCTATTAACAGCAACACCTCCGGGTTGTGCATCTTTCCCCGCAACAGTTTAAATATATAATCCGCGAGTGCTGCGTCCCTCCGTGTCTCCAGCTTGTTGTACCCCACCATACCGAGCACGAATAGCGTAGGATACATCAACGGAAAGAATGGATAGACCCCGTACAACCTCAGATATAAGTGACGTGTGAATTTATTTTGTACGCGTTCAAGCATCGCCTTATACTTAGCCTCATGAGGTCCCCATATCATTGCATTATACTCTAGATTACTCCTTACTAAAGCGTCATACAGAGCCTTCACCGCTGTGATGTTTGTAAACTTATATGTTTGCCTAAGTATGAACCCTAAGTTTCTGTACGCTTTCTTGCAAATGTTAATTATGTGTTCACGGTATGATAACTCAGCATTAATATTGACCCCAAGATCCCGTACTTTCGTGACACGCTGCATCGGTACCGCTTCTACCATATACTGGTTGTGCAGAGGAGATCTAGCTCGACTAAACGTGATCACCGAGCATTTGGCCGCATTAAAAAACAATTTGTTAGAATGACTCCACTCTACCACTCTATTTATGTCACTCTGCAAGCGGTCGCAGTCTGAGCTGTCTTTTATGGCTAGCAATAACTTAGGTCATCTGCAAATAGTAAACATTTGCAGTACTTAACGACCTCTGGTAAATCGTTCACCATTAATATAAATTCGAGGGGACCCAAATTACTCCCCTGACTTATACCTGAACGAGTGTAATATGGTTCAGACTCATACCCATTGAACTCAACATACTGTTGCCTATCTCTCATGTAACTTGCAAAGAATTCGAGCAGATGTGAGGTGCAGCCCACGGTCGCCAGCTTCTCTAACAAGATGTCATTGTCAACGGTGTCGAAAGCCTTCCTAAAATCGAAGTACGCAACGTCCACCTGCTGTCCCGCATCCACTGCGGGATCTACATAGGTCATGAAGATGAACAGGTTGGTCGCCGTACTGCGCGCTGGACGAAACCCGTGCTGTGCGTCCGCTAGCACACCGCACACCTGATCGTAAACTTTGCTATGGATGGCCGATTCAAACACCTTCGCCGGAGTTGACAATACAGCCACTGGTCGGTATCCACTTACTTCCGCCCCCGCACTGCCCTTGGGCACGGGAATTACTCGTGTCGTTCTCCAACGAGCGGGAATGGTTGCGCTCTCGAGACAGATATTAAAAATATACTGCAACGGTTCGGCCATTACCAGACCGCAATCCTTAAATAAGAACGCCGGTATGCCATCCGGACCAGCTGAGTGCTTCGGCTTTAGACGTGTCAGCGCGTCCTTGACGTCCCGCAGGCTCAGGCTGTGCACCTGCACGCACGCGCTGCTCGGGTCGGCGGCCAGCGCCGCCGCTCTAGCGTCCAGCTTTGGCACCTCCTTGCTATATACAGTCTGAAAAAACGACGCGAATTCCTTAGCACATTCTAGATCATTAAGAATTTCCCCGTCCCTAACAATACTCTGCCTATTTCCTGCACTCCTTTTAGACCGAATGTAATCCCAGAAGGTTCTTGGGTCTTTGGCGAATCTAGTTTGTATTGTTTTACGATACTGCTCGTGCACGTGGTTTATTTCTCGCTTCATTAACGCTCGGTATCGCGCAAACTCATCATAATCAGCTGGCGATTTACTCATTTTATACTGTTTATGAAGGCTAGCCTTTATTTTTAAACCCCTAATGATTACGCTCGTATACCACACGGGATATACATACTTAGAACCTTTCCTATTTCGTTTCTTCCTAGGAATGCAACAATCTAAAATGTCATACACTGTCTGATAGAAATATTTAAGAACCTCCTCAAGGTCTCGCAATATATACATTGGACTCCAATCGACCTCTCCGAGCATTGTATATAAACACTCAAAATCGGCCTTAATAAAATTCCACTTGGGACGTGCTTGGTCATGCGGCGGCGGCGGGGGGGCGGTCGCGGCACGGGGGGCGGACGCGGCGCCCACTATGGACACGGCCAGCGGCGGGTGCAGTGGGTCCTCCGCCACCAGCGCCTCGTCCGCCGCACATACCTCCGCGCCACCAACGATACCAACGCTCAGCACTAAATCCAGTTGTCGACCCATGCAATTAGGTACCCTATTGCTCTGAGTGAACTCACAAAAAGAAATAAAACATTCATAATAATTAGTTATATTGACTGGACAAGAATATAAGTTAAAATCTCCTACTACTATTACTTCTTTATAAATTGTACATAATCGTTCGATTGTTCTAAATAACACCATATATTCGTTCTCATTACTGCCAGGTGGGATGTAAACCACACAACATAGAAATAAATATCGACCATTCATGTTTACTGTGGCGCAAACTATTTCAAATGCTCTTGCGTCGACGTTCACATCGTCCGGTATAGGTACTCGTCTCAACTCATATCGGTGTGTGGCCACAAGAAACGCGCCGCCTTGTTTTCTTCCATCCGCTCGATCACATCGAATTATTTGAAATCCTGCAGGTACAATTTCCGCATCATGTATGGATTGATTACAGCCAGACTCGGTGACAGCAAACAGATCTGAGGTCGATGACGCCACACTATTTCTGAACTCGTCTAACTTCGTTCGAAGGCCTCTTACATTTTGGTACAATATTTCTATTGTTTTATGTTGTCTCACTTGGTTTTCTTGTCGATCTCCGAAACCAAATCCACTCACCAAATTCAGCATTTATTGGCCATATATCCGGCTTCAATAGACTTTTGTATGCACTTTCTGGTACTCCGACGATAAATGAACTATAATCTCTTTCAGTTTTATGCTTAATCTTTTCGACCTGTACAGTTATGTCTGAACCGCACACTTTTTTAACATGGGCAGTTAAATCTTCTACTTTTGTCTCAGGATGTAAACGCCATATATGTAAATGCTTTTTCCGTTCCATAGCTTGTATGTTAATAAATTCCGTGTTTTGTCCTTTTCCGACCATTTTAGACAATCTTTTTTCTTTTTTATTCTTAATTGTAGTCCAATTCCCCTTACTATCTTCTGCCTCTGATTGCTTCTTCAGCTCCTCGGCAATCGCCAATTTACTGTTTGTCGATGATGAAGTCGCGGATTTCGTGGCCCCACTTTTGTTTACTGGTGTTAAGTGTGATCGCTCATCCTTTTTCTTATTAATGCTAGACTTAGGCTGTTGGGCAACTATTTCAGAGAAAGTAGGGGGGGTGTCACTGGCCGCGCTCACACTCTTTTCTTGGTGTTCTCTCTGTTTATAGACTAACGTAGATTCTTTACTCAGAACTTTTTCTTCTATTACCTTCATAATTCTTACCAAATCCGTTAAGTCACTTTTAGTTTGCGAGAATTGGTTTTGTAGTTGTATTATGGCATTTTCTTGCCTATCCAAACGTGTTATTAATTCACCTCGCAATTCCGTCAACATCCCAAGTAATTGGAAGTCCTCGTCGGTAGTGGTTGCCGCAAGCTTGACACGGCTGCCGCGTTGAGTATTTACGTTGTTGCTGGTGATGAAAGTGTTATCGTGGCCCGCTGAGGTGTTCCGTATGGGAGTACCAGTATTCCCTCTTTTTGGAATTGTACAGGTGCACTCCGGGCATACCCATTGCTCCTTATATTCCTGAGTGAACGCTTCAAATGCTTCCAGCTTTAGTGATAAACACTTAAGATCGTATGTTTTCTTACAATTACCCATAGAACACTCCATATATGTAATATTATAAATAACTGAACCACAAGCACTGCACTGCGGAGGCATTTTGAACTCAAATCAAAATAAAAATATAATCGACAACACCCGACACGTCCGTTCGGCTCACGCGTCAACGACAGTATAACGACAATATAATTTAAAATATTTTAACAGGATTTTTGACACGCTTAAATTTAATAGAACGTCTACGAGGTCTATGGTCAACCAGCTGGTGCCGTTTTTTTCGTAAAGAATTGGTAAAGAAGAATGAATGGAAGTGAGTGAATGAAATCGTCATTTGAACAAAAAAAATACATGTTTTTCTTATAATTTCGTACGAAGGAATACAAAATCATAATTTATGTGTGTTTTAGCAGCAAATACAATAAATAAATGCAATAAAACATTTTTCTATGAATTTTAAAACACACATCTGGCATTATTCTAAACCATAAAAAACACAGCGTCAAGATCATACTTTAAAAAAACGTGTTGGATTAGGTATCGTTAGGTTTTCAAATCAAAAATACTTAATAAAACACAAAAATGACTAAATAAAAGGACGTCGATGAAGAGGAAGACCAAGGCGGAACTAGTAAAAGTGGAAGTTGTGTTGTATCAGAACGACGGAACTCGCTGTGAATGCATATTAAAAGTCCTCAACCAACAACACTCCTATCTTCTTCTTTGTCGTTCCCTCACTGCTGAGGATCGCGACCACAGGTTATGGTTTTCCACTTGGTACGGCTATATGCTGCGTGCACCGCCCTCTGTATGCTGCCGCCCACCGTCTTCTTCACGATGTCAGACCACCTCGTAGGCGCCCCTCCTCGCGCACGTTTGCCATCCATTTGCCCAACGATGATCTGCTTCTCCAGACTGTGCTTCGGAGACCGCATAATATGTCCGAAGAAGCTTAGGGCACGATTCCGGCATATTGAGGAGAGCCGCGTCGTGATCTGAAGCTCTTTTAATATGGACTCATTCGTACACGTAAATAGCCTTAAATTACCAAGTAGAGAAAGTCCAACATGAGGTGAGCACGAAGTTTTGAAGACAGGAGTGATTGTATTAGATTTCCTCCTGAGCAGTTGCACTACAAATTTAGTGATGAAGAGGTGAGTGATCGAAAAAATATGTCATAGAAGAACTTGTAGACATCATATTAATCTAAGTTACTTGTATTAATCAGATTTTTTACTAATTTTCAGGCAATACTTGACAGAAACCTTAAGTGGGATGACATAATTATAAAGAAAATCAATAAGAGGATGAACTCTTTTAATGTTTATAAAACAATAGTATGGAAGAATTTTGATGCATCTTGGACCAATGGCAACATGTAAGCATATTCCTAGTTAAAAATATATTTAAGTGAGTGTTGCTCGTTGTAAGTGGATTTCCTTTACGGCTGATTAGGCTCAGGCCTAGGACGGCCAGATATGAGGAACGGCTAATACTGTTTTTTTCTCTAATGTCGTTTGTAAGATCAATGACCAACCTCATCAACCTGCTGCTGTGACTATTCGGGTGTCCCAGACTAAAGGCCCTTGACGTAGCTTACTTATCTAATGAAATGCCTATGTAGGTACTTAAGTAATTAGTAATGGAGTCAAGACTCTCTCTTTGTGAATTTGCCTCTTATATATGAAACCGTTTATCATGCCAGTCATAGTAACTAAACACATAACGGCCTCCGTGGTCTAGTAGTTGAACATTGTGCTCACAATCCAGAGGTCCCGGGTTCGAATCCCGGTGGAGAAAAGTCACTTTGTATTCCTTGTTTTGCTAGGACATTACAAGCTGAACACCTGATTGTCCAAATGTAAGATGATCAGTGCTTCAGAATGCATGTTAAGCTGTTGGTCTTGGTTACTACTTACTAGTGTAAGTATGTAGTTGTTACATGAGTCATGCCCTTGGCGGCTCAATAATAACCCAGACACCAGGGTTGATGAGGTTGGTAGTCCATCTCATAACTCACATGATAGAAGAAGAATAGTAACTAAGGAAGGGATCTTCTTCAGTATTATAATGGGCTAGGTAACGGACTCCAATGCGGGTTGGTGGAGGTGATTTTCTTTTTTGGAGCAGCATGGTGGAGTATGCTCCATACCCCCTCTGGTTGATTGAGGGGAGGCCTGTGCCCAGCAGTGGGATGTATATAGGCTGTTTATGTATGTATGTAGGTAACGGACTGGTATCTATCTTAAAAAACTGACTGCATGTTGTCTTGATTTATTAAAGTTTAGAGAGATGGAAGTGTATACTGTTAGGTTTTCTGTAATTTTGTGCGAATTTGTGTTGCCTTCATATGGCAACACTAGGAGAAAGGGTATAAAAAGGCGTGTTTGTCTTTCATTGGGGCTTTTTTTGATTCGAGCACGCATCGAAGGCAGACGTACCATTTTGAACACGTGTACACTTGTGTTTGAGCACGCGTGCGTTTTGGAAATTTAGAGTAAGTAACCAATATACTTATTATTTATTATTTCAATGGTTGTTTTATTTATAGAGCATGTACCTGAGGCAGCTTTATGTATATCCAGGTATCCGTATGTTAGTTAATAATCATGTTACCGTGGTCTTACTACATTTCAGAAGTGGGATCGTATCCATATGTGTTAATCAGGATACACCGTTTTTGAGATATTTTACTTTGGAAATATATCTGTATAAATATATACATATAGGGTTATCTGAAGAATATTTACATGTTCCAATGTTTTCGAGTTCCAGATTATGCCTCTTGAAGACGAGATCGTTCCACGAAGACGACTGACGAGCCGAGACGAGCCGAGCCGAGCCGAGCCGAGCGGAGCCGAGCCGAGACGAGCCGAGACGAGCCGAGACGAGCCGAGACGAGCCGAGCCGAGCCGAAACGAGCCGAGACGAGCCGAGATGAGCCGAGACGAGCCGAGACGAGCCGAGCCGAGCCGAGACGAGCCGAGACGAGCCGAAACGAGCCGAGACGAGCCGAGCCGAGCCGAGCCGAGCCGAGCCGAGCCGAGCCGAGCCGATACAAGCCGGGAGCGCAGCCGAGCCGAGCCGATACAAGCCGGGTGCGCAGCCGGAGAGAGACGTCGCTTCACGCGTCGGCACAACGAGCGACACAGCCAACGACGTCGCGGCGAAGGGCAGGAGGTGCGACGTTCGTCGGCAGCTAAGGGAATAGAAAGGTCAGATAGCCCTACATTTTCATCTAAAGATGTTCTTAATATTGTTGAATCATTAGTTAACTTAAGATCTTAACCTAATCCGACAGCAGTCGCCACATCACATCCTTCCAGTAGTATTATGAACCATGTTACCCGAATTTGGACCCTCATCGAAAAGTCAAAAGATTGATACTTGGTTAAAGGAAGTTAATGAGTGTGCCACTGTTTACGGATGGGATGAGAACAACCGTTATCCACTTCGCAATGCAGAAACTGCAGGGGTTGGCCAAAGTTTGGTATGAAAGCTTCAATTCTATTGTGTACAGCTGGGCAGAATGGCAGCTATAGTGGTTAGACGCATTTCCTTTTGAACATGATTATGGCCAATCCCTGGAGGATACGCTTAGGCGAAAGAGTAGGTTTGGTGAACCGCTAGAGGTTTATTATTATGAAGAATTAGCTATCGTGAACCGGTGTGACATCGAAGGGAAACGAGCCGTGGACTGCATTATCCACGGATTAAGTGACAAGACAATTAGATCCAGCGATAAGCGTTACGATGTACGCAGCCTGATCAACTCCTTTTTTTTTTTTTTTTTTTTTTTTTTGACGTGACTTATTGTAGATTTGCCGCAGATGGCATTAACTACTTGGCCGGACAAATGGGGAGCGCTGAAGGCTCTCACCCGGTACAACGTTTAAGACAACAGGCCTGAGGGTGCCCAGTTGGGCGCGAACCTCGGCTCAGGGCGTCGTCTGAGAGGAAAAATATTTGAAAGAATTAATCGACCCTAGTGGGTCGATAGCGATAAGCGCTGAATGAGGGAAATCGTCGACCACGCCGGCGGGGTCGGTATCGGGGTCCTGAAGTGTTTGGTGTCGCGAGCTGATTGGCTGCCTCTATGGCTAGAGTAATCGGGTCGTCGGGATCGTATATTACGTCCTTCGGACGCCGATACTTTTCAGTACCGTCCCTAAGCGGGATGTATTCGGAAGCCGCAACTACCAGGGGATTTGGGTGGTGCGGAGCAGAATCGAAAAAACGTTTGGAAGCTAATTTGAGCCATTGGGCAATGGTTGGCAGACCTAGGTCAATGTGCAGATTTTCATTGCGAAGGAACCACGGAGCTCCCGTGGCTTTCCGCATGAAACGATTTTGTATTACCTGTAGACGGGCTGATCAACTCCATTTTCCTATGAGTAATAAGGAGAACCAACCGCCGCCCGATCGCTTTCATTTTAATAAAACAAAGTAGTCGACTGAATCCACAGCGGGAAGTAATAATGACAATAGGGATAAATCAGTTAAGACTTCAAAAAAAAAAAAAAAATTCAAGTTACAAATTATTTTGTTTTAACTGTAGGGAAAAAGGTTACCCGTATCTTAAATGTCCCAAACCTCTGGTCCAATGTACAGGATGTCGTAGGTTCGGTCATAAAATGGAAACTTGCAGAGTCCCTTTTTTTTTAAAACCGTGATAATCTAGGTAACATTCCTAAAATCATGCGCATACTTACCTCTAAGTCGGGCTCAAAATATTTCAATACAGTTAGGGTAAATGACACCTCTATGATATCGTTTATAGATTTCGGTAGCGAAGTTTCGCTCATAAAACAAACAACGACACTGATTTTGGGGTAGACTTGTGATCAATCCCCGACTCCACTAAAAGTTTTGGTAGTGATTTTATTTTGTCCATGGGCAGGACACAGGTTAATTTATGCATCGACGGTGTTAGTGCGGATGTTTTGTGTCACGTGGTTGACAGTAATCTGCTCAATTGTCCGATATTAGTAGGACAGTCCTTCACCGAACAGAATCAGGTGCTGGTATTCAAGAATGCCAACGAATTGAGGTTTTATTATGATGATGAATTCCCTTTTGCTAACGGTGGTAGTGGTGATACTGCGAGTGTAAAGGTCGTCTCCGTTTCATGCGCAAGATTGAGTGGAGAGGCGATTATCAGAGCTCGTACTGATGTTGTGATTAATTGATATGTTAGGCTTAGCGGAAGAGTCGTGGGGAAGCCAAACCGAGAATTCACGATAGCCGGCGGGTTATACAAAGTAGAGGAAGGTCAGCTCTTTGTTCATATTACCCCATTTTCAGCTTTTGTTATATTGATGAAGGTGATATTATGGATGGATGAAATAGAGTTCAGATTGTCAATCATATTTGTACATCACCCACAGACCTCGTTGGCGAGCATTTAGGTATAGAGCCTAAAGATGTTAACTTTATCAAAAACGCTTGAAGAGCCACATAAACGACGTCTATTTTAACATTTTGAACGAATACAAGCATTGCTTCGCGCAATCATTAGAGGAGTTGGGATGTACAAATATGACTGAAATGAAAATTGAATTGAATATTGAGCGTCCTGTGGTTTACCGGCCTTACATATTGTCGCACAAGGAACGACAACAAGTAAGAGAAATGGTTGGTGAGATGATGAATGCGGGGATTGTACGAGAAATTGTATCGGAATATGCGAGTCCAATTATGTTGGTTCGTAAGAAGGACGGTAAACAAAGGCTCTGTGTTGATTATAGGTTTCTGAATTCAATGACAGTTAAGATAAGGTACCTGATGGCAGTGATTGAAGACGAGATTGCTCGATTAGTGGGGCAGGCCTACTTTATAACTTTGGATCTGGCATCTGGGTACTACCAGGTGCCTATTGCAGAAGAATCGAAACCCTTAACTCCCTTTATCACCCCAGACGACCAATATGAATTTAATCGTATGCCGTTTGGGTTGGCTAACGAACCAGCTGTATTTCAAAGGCTGATGAATAAGGTATTGGTTTCCGCTAGGTTCTCAGAAGCTACTGCTTACATCGATGACGTATTAACTTACGAAAAGGATGTAGAAGAGTGTTTGGATAGGTAAGAAAGGGCTTTACAGTTGATAGAAAAGGCAAGCCTAACTCTGAATTTGGCAAAATGTAATTTCTTACAGCAGAATTATTAACTATTTGGGTTATGATATTAGCGCTGCTGGGGTGCGGCCGGCTGACAAAAAGACACAGTCAGTGTTTGATGTTCCTCGTCCCACCAGTCCACATTCCGTCCGCCAATTTCTGGGACTAGTAGGATATTTTCGGAAAATTTATAAGGAATTACGCGTCTTTATCACATCCGTTGAATAAGTTGCTCAAGAAGGATGTGGAATGGTGTTGGACTGAGGAAACAAGAAGCCGCATTTGTTGATCTCAAGAGTAGTCTGATAGATAGGCCAATCTTAGCCATTTACGACCCGACCGCCGAAACACAGTTGCACACTGACGCCAGTGAAGTGGGCGTCAGTGGAATATTGATGCAGCGACGTAATGGAAACGACACCTACCATCCCGTAGCGTACTATAGTCGCCAGACATCTCCAGAAGAGAAAAGGTTTATAAACTTGAGACTCTTGCTATAGTAAGTTCGCTCAAAAGTTTCGGGTGTATCTTCTGGGTCAGAATTTCAAAATCATGACCGATTGTAGTGCGTTGCGCTCCATGCTTTCCAAACGCGATTTGGTTAGATGTATTGCCCGCTGGTGGCTGTTTTTGCTTTTTGAATATCGTGCTGGCACGAAAATGACGCACGTGGACCTTCTATTTCGGAACCCAATTGAGGATCTTAGTTCAATGGAAATTGACGCTGGTCTTTACCCGACGGTTATGTCAATCAATGAGGGGGACAGGTTGTAGACTCTTCAATTAGGTGATAGTGAACTGGGTCGCATTCGGGAATTTCTTACCACTGATATTGATGCAGATGGGTTAAAGTACATAACAGAAAACTAATTCAAATGAGGGCCTATTCCACGTAAACGAAAAGTCGAGGTGCCTTTTCACACCCTGTACATCAATCACCTTGGACCTTTTTGTGCGATCAAAGAGAGGAAAACTCTTACCTATTGGTAGTCGTAGATGCCTTTACGAAATTTAAATTTATCAGGCCAGTCAGAAATACCAAAAACAGTTACAACAACGCGAGAATTAGAAGATATTTTCTATACGTTCAGAAACCCAGATCGAATTATTAGCGACCGCGGTACTCTCTTCACATCGTACGTGTTCAAACGTTTTGCTCGGATAAAGGTATTAGACACGTGTTGAACGCAGTTGCAAGTCCTAGGTCCAATGGACAAGTAGAGCAGTGTAATCGCACGATGTTAGGGTCGTTAACTGCGCAAAATCTTAATTTTGACAAGAACGTCTGGGATGACAAGATAGGTAGAGTCCAATGGGGCATGAACAACACCCGTCGGAAGACAACGGGACGGACTGAGGTAATGTTTGGACTTCAGATGGATGCGGAAATTAATCCTATGTTGAACGAAATAGTATGCGAAACGCAAAATTATACTTTATTGTCAGTTCGGGAATCCCTTAAAGATGTAAAAATTGACGATTCAAAGTGTAACAATGTTACCTACTGAATAAACATATTTTTGAGTTTGAATTTGTTGGGATTGATGACTACTTCATTTAACAAATCGAATGTCACCCTGGATTCACGTTAATGATGATAAAGAAAGTAGTGATGAAGATGACTGATTGTGTCATTATTATATACAATCAAAAGAAAGTAAGTAGAGGTACTGTTTGTTGGATGAAACTGTAAGATGTGTATTTAGTAATAGCTTGAGAAGGAGGGCTCATAGCTATTTAGTTAAGGTGACTTTCAATTTTGTGAGGAGGGGTCAAAATTATTTTAATTATCGTATATAAGAAGGAAGGGTTTGTATACGATAGTTACAAGTGTGAGAAAGAAGGTTCACACTCAATTGCTTTGCAATAGTTCGTGAGAAAGAAAGGTTTGCGAACTATTGCCAACTTGAATAGCTTTGTAATATTATGATTATTTTAATTATCGTATATAAGAAGGAAAGGTTTGTATACGATAGTTATAAGTGTGAGAAAGAAGGTTCACACTCAATTGCTTTGCAATGGTTCGTGAGAAGGAAGGGTTTGCGAACTATTGACAACTTGAGTAGCTTTATATTATGATTATTTTAATTATCGTATATAAGAAGGAAGGTTTGTATACGATAATTACAAGTGTGAGAAAGAAGGTTCACAATCAATTGCTTTGCAATAGTTCGTGAGAAGGAAGGGTTTGCGAACTATTGACAACTTGAATAGCTTTATATTATGATTAGAAAGAAGAGCTGATGTTTCACCCCGTAAATGTGATTATATGTCGTTGTACTTTTAGATTTTAAGTGAAACTTTGTAACTGTTCTCGATGAGTGTGGAATCACTTGGCCCGCCGAATGTTAGGTTTGAACATTAGACGTTTTGTCTACGTGCATGAGGACATGCGCGACGTCAGGATGGTCGAATGTTAGGTTTTCTGTAATTTTGTGCGAATTTGTGTTGCCTTCATATGGCAACACTAGGAGAAAGGGTATAAAAAGGCGTGTTTGTCTTTCATTGGGGCTTTTTTTGATTCGAGCACGCATCGAAGGCAGACGTACCATTTTGAACACGTGTACACTTGTGTTTGAGCACGCGTGCGTTTTGGAAATTTAGAGTAAGTAACCAATATACTTATTATTTATTATTTCAATGGTTGTTTTATTTATAGAGCATGTACCTGAGGCAGCTTTATGTATATCCAGGTATCCGTATGTTAGTTAATAATCATGTTACCGTGGTCTTACTACAATACAGCATTTATAATATTTGTTTTCTCTTCAGATTTGGGAGTTGTGGGTGACAACGAGCAGATTACATAACAATGGGAGGACAACAAGGGCCTTAACTGAAAAAACTGGTGAATGTTCCCAAATAAACCTCACAGATGTAGAAGAAAGACAAAATAAATTTGTTTATTTATTTTATTTCTGTTCCCTACTAAACTAGTAATAAAACATACTTGTTACAAATACTTTTTAATTGTATTTTATTTATAACATCAAAACTTGCACAGAAAAAAGAAATATTTATATTTGTGATTATGGGTTGCTTATCTGTCACCACTCTGGTCATTATGTCCATCACAAGAGGCTGCAGTTGGTCTTCTTGGTAGTGCACGGCTCAGTCCATCCTGGTATGGTGGTGTGACTATGTATGTATGTGCAGCACCACAATGGTAGGTATGTATGTATTTTTTTATACTCCTGGGTTCTTTCTTTATTCATCACCATCTAAAACAAGTATAATGCTTAGATAATTATTCTAATAAGAAACAAACATAAATAGCCTATTTATTATGTCCCACTGCTGGGCATAGGCATCCCTTCAATCAACCGGAGGGGGTATGAAGCATACTATATGCTGCTCGACTGCAGATTAGTGACAGTGTTTGGGCTAAATAGCCCGGGAATAACTGCTTGACGTGCCTTCCGAAGCACAGAATCATCTGACTTCTTCAGACAATTGGATGATTCAAGCCTGCAATTTCCTAACCATACAAAGGACCTTGACAGCCTCAAAGTGAGTTTGACGATGTCCCCATTGGGTATCAGACCTGGATCTCCAGATTGCGAGTTATGGTTAGAGAACCATTACACCAAGGAGGCTGTTATATATATAACTCATAGGTAGACAGATTTGCATTCATATTTAATGTACTAACATACCTGAGAGCACATTAGGGATCCATGTCACAGAAGTCTTTTTTGTTATTGGTGGCTCATAATTACAATTCAGGATGTAGTGGCTATTAGGACTACTTGCAAATGTCAAAGTCAAAGATTTATCACCTGAAATAAAAAAGGATTATTTAGAATACATACATACATCAATTCATGCTTACATTTCCTAACGGGTTGGACAGAAACAGATATAATGATCAGAAGGATGTAAACAAAAAATGTGGGTTCCGTCACATTCCCAGTACATTTAGCATGCCATAATATTCGTGGAAACTGAGATAAAGCAGAAAAGAAGTTTTTTAGCCCACCTTTTGTTACTGCTAACTGGCGATTATGTTTGGTTCACATCATAAAGTATTATGAAATAATCTAAAGGAATAAACCAACAAGTAAGGTATCTACCCAGAGCGGGATCAAGTGTGTTAGTAATTTGACTTGGGCAATAAACTGTTTGGTTGCTGCCATGTTATTTATACCTGATTACATTTACCTTGCTGTGGGGAGGCCTTCCTTCAGTGTACTTCTGTAGTTCCATTCCATAGATAGGTACATTACTTTTGTAGTAAGTAATTTTAAGTCCTTCAGGTCAAAGGGATAAGAAGAAGCAGGCAGTGCAGCCTGCACTGCCTGCGCGCCTGGTAGGAGTCATTACAGTTTTGACACACACAGAGCTAGGTATGTGTTGATGTTGCACGTTAATCGTTAATATCACTGGCACTGCATTGTTTCAAGCATCCACCATACGGTCGAGTTGAAAGTAGTGTTTAAGATTCAGACAATTAGATTGTCCTCTTAGATAAATGTTTGGATTAACTTTGAAGATGATACTCATGCCAGAGACATCATCATACCAGCTAAGAGTCTTTTGTTTCGATGGGGCCTCCCCGCCGTCTTCTTTCTTTTACTGGTCTTCGACGGTAAACGACGTAAAACAAATATTTCTCGTTGATCCTTCTATTCGTATATTTAGAAGATTCTTTATCGCTATTTAAGCTGTTTTGAGAGCGGCAAGGTCTTCCGAATGATTTGCAGGTGAAATCAGTGGCCGGAATTCACAAAAAGCGCCCAAAAAGTGCCGAAAAACTGATTCATGTACTTAATTTTAAGAAGTTTAATTTTATCCGGCAAGTTTAGAAAACCGTATAAAATTAATTTAGAATAAGAGTTTAACGTCAAATTAATGTTCGCTAGAATAGCTTTTTGTCGCCTAAACCTAAATTGAGTAATTTAGAAACGTCATTCCTAAATTTAAGATTAGGCGTCAACTAAAATGTGCCGCCAGAATACAAATTCAGTTTTTGACATTTAAACCGTAATCTTAGCTAACTTAAATTTAAGTGTGCCTGCCGGAATCGGCACCATTATATACCTAAATATTTATAAATAATTGTTAAATTATTAATAACAAAATCGACTTACCTTTGGAAATCTTGAAATACAAGTGAAAAAACGCTTGTCACTTTTTCGCGCCAACGGTTTCGGTAGCGGTACTGAATTTACTTTTTTTTTCCAAGCGACTAACAAAGAAATTCTGGCAAAGCAGATTCAAACAGCCAATATCGGAAAATATTGAGTGTTAAGAACTGGACGTCTGCTGCAGCGGTGGTGGCGGTCAGGATCGTTGAGTTAAAGAATTTCTTCAAATTCATACAAATTTATTACAAATAGGTAATAGACAAGTTGTATATGAGGTCGCCGCGAATAAAGTGCGGAATCGACGGCGGCCGCGCCGCGCGTCGTCTTGCTGTCGTCGTGTGCGTGTGCTGTGTAGTACGCGTAGCAGGCACACACACATGCTAGGCGTTAACATGTTGCCGCCCCAGGAACGAAGTTGTATCCATCACTGGTAGCGGACACAGTCGGTTGAAGGCCCGTCGTAGGATCCCTGAAGTGGTCAGCACGTCGGCCACGCGCACCACGCCATCGGAGCCGGGGTGGATACTTGTTACACGCCCCAGCAGCCATCGATTAGGAGGCAGCCTCTCATCTTTCACCAGCACCATTTGGCCAAGTTGAAGTTGTCCTCCTTGTTTATGCCATTTCTGTCGTTTCTGTAATTCTACAATATACTCTTTGTGGAATCTATTCCAGAAATGAGCTTTCAGCTGATTCATTCTCGCATAGCGTGAGAGTGTATGCAGAGCTGCTGTTTCCTTGACCTGAGGAGAAGGTAACGTCATTAAGGTTCGTCCAATCAGAAAGTGCGATGGGGTCAGAGCGATGAGATCTGAAGGATCTGAGGACATGGGAGTGAGAGGTCTATTGTTCAAGATAGCCTCAATCTGTATGAGAACCGTATTCATCTCTTCGTATGTTAAGTTCGCTAAAGAAACGATTCGCCTCAAGTGATACTTCACTGACTTTACTGAACCCTCAGCTAAACCATTAAAATGAGGACTGTATGGAGGCGAAAATTTAAAATTTATGGATAAATCTGAACATTTAGAGGTAATATAATTAAAATTTTCTTTAAATAATTTATACAACTCGTTACTCGCGCCTACAAAGTTCGTCCCGTTGTCCGAGAAGATGTTGGCGGGCTTGCCTCTGCGAGCTATAAATCTGTTTAAAGCAGCTAAAAAAGTTTCGCTACTTAAATCGGTCACAAGTTCCACATGAACTGCTTTCACGGCAAGGCATATAAAAATACAGATGTATGATTTAATTAATTTGCTACCTCTCCCTTTTCTGTTAAGTATCATGACTGGTCCGGCATAATCTACTGCTGTGTTTGCGAATGGAAAATCAGCATGTAAACGTTGTTCAGGTAGGTTACCCATTATTGGCTGTAAAGTTTTCCCTGAAAAACGGCAACATTTAATACATTGTTTTACGATTTTTCTTGCAAGATTTCTACCACCGATAATCCAAAACTTATTTATGTCTTGTTGTCGCTAATAGAAGTTGCGGACCACTGTGCATCAACAATGTATGATAATGTCGATAAATTAAAGTCGAGATATGATGTGACGAGTGGAGCAATATGGGATGTTTAACGTCATAAGCATAATTCGAATTCGATAATCTGCCCCCGACTCGCATGACACCGTTTTTATCATCATAAAACGGATTTAGGTTAAGTAATTTATTTTTAGCAGGTAAATTGTTATTATTTTTAAGTAAGTTATATTCTTTTAAGAAACTTTCACATTGTGCAAACTTACATATTGAATTTAAAGATGAATTGAGCTCATTATCTTTTAAGTGACCTGTATATTTATGATGTGGATTAAAATAATTGTGTATAAATCTTTGAACATAGGCTATTACTCTTTGTAATTTACATAAGTTCGAATATCGTTTAATGAAGTCAGAATAATAGGTAAAATGATCAAGTTGGTCTAATGTTAAGTGACACTGTATTTTAAATTCTGGTAAGTCAGCCTCTTTAGCACTTGTCGGTTGTGTCGGCCACTGTGACTCATCATGATATAAAAATGGAGGACCCGACCACCACAAACTGGAGCCTTCTAGCTGTTTTGCATCTGCACAGCGTGATCCTATGTCAGCTGGGTTCAAGTAAGTAGGTACATAACGCCACATAGTAGCCTTTGACTCATTAAGAATTTCTTGAATTCTGTTAAAAACAAAAGGTTTCAATAAGTGAGCTTTAGGTGACTTAATCCAGGCAAGGACAATAGTGGAATCACACCAGTAAAAATAATTATCAATTTGTAATCGTAGTGAGCATTTTACCTTTTCTGCTAACCTTGCGGCCAGCAACGCACCGCAGAGCTCTAATCTAGGTATTGTCGATGGCTTTAAAGGAGCTACACGACTTTTGGCGGTCACTAAACGGACTGAAACATTATTACTCGAAACTGACTTTATGTAAACACAAGCAGCATAGGCTTGAGTGGATGCGTCACTGAAAGCGTGAATCTCGATTAATAAAGGATAATCGGTAAGTACATATCTTGGAATTCTAATTTGATTTATGTAAAGTAACGATTCTATAAATTTATTCCAGGCAGTTCGAATTTCAGAGTTAACTGTCTCGTCCCACGTAATTTTACAAGACCATAATTTTTGCAGAATTGTTTTTGCCGTCAGTATGCAAGGGTTTATCAAACCCAAGGGGTCAAACACCTGTGACATAATCGACAGTATGTGACGTTTAGTAATGTTTGTTTTTTCTTTAATGTTTACTGAAAATAGCAACATATCTTCCTTACAAGACCACAATAAACCTAAAGTTTTTGAGAGCTCATTATGACTTAAGTTTAGTAAGTTATCATTGTTTTTCTCATCAATAATCTGGTTAATGATATGTGGACAATTCGAATGCCATTTTCGCAAATGAAATTGACCAGTTTGTAATTGTGTTATCACACCCTTACATATGTCTACCAGTTCTACTTCAGAGGCCGACCCAGTAATGAGATCGTCGACATAAAAATCGTGCTGAATGACTTCCGACACACGTTTGTCAGGACAGTCGATACTTAATTGTGATAAGCACCTGGTAGCTAAATAGGGAGCGGACGTAGTGCCAAACGTCACAGTGTTTAATTTGTATTGTTTAAGTTCCTCGTGAGGCTCAAAACGCCATAATATTTGCTGCAATTCTCGTTGCGTTTCGTTCACATTAACCATACGGTACATTTTTTCTACATCCGCGGTGGCGACGTACTTATGCTGACGTAATCTTATTAAAAGATCAGATCAGATTTATCAGATCGTCCTGCACGGTAGGGCCGATCATTTGTATGTTATTGTAAGATAATCCCGATGACGTCACCGCAGAGACATCGAAAACAACGCGTAATTTAGTGGTTAGACTGGTTTCACGAAGAATCCCGTGATGAGGTAATAGGTAAGAATATGTATCCTTTTTAGGATTTTTATTTTCAGTCATGTGGCCTAAGATAATATATTCATTAATAAAATCACAATATTGCCTTTTAAATAATGGATCTTTGCTAAACCTGCGTTCTAAAGACAGAAATCTAGCTAATGCTTGCTGATATGAGTCACCAAGTTTTTCTGGTGTCTCTTTTAAAGGTATTGTAACGACAAAACGACCATTTGACTCGCGTGTTACGGTTTAAATAAAGATTTGTTCACATGTCTGCTCCTCTTTAGAAATTTGTTTGTGCGAGGGAACAGATTCGAATTCAAAAAACTTGTCTAATTGATTATCAATCTGATTATCATGTAAAGTGATAGCATGATTGCAATGGACTGTATCTAAACTAGAATTGTTCGGTACGGGACCAGAGATTAACCACCCAAATTTAGTTAGTCTTAGGGTTGGTTTGTTTTTTCCTAATGCAATGTTTTTGGAGCAAATCACACTCCAAAATATATCCGCTCCCAGTAGCATGTCTACATGAGAGGGGCAATGAAAGGTAGGATCAGCTAAAGTTATGTTCTTTGGTATGTTTAATAAAGTATAATCGACCTGCGTAGTCGGCAATAATTGCGTAATGCGCGGCACAAGAAAGCAATTAGTTTTATGTTTATAGGAGTTAACGAGTGAAGATATAACGACATCACAACGTTTAGTTAAGCTTGACGTTTGATAATTCAACCCTTCAACTAACGACGAGGTCGAAGCAGTTGGTAAGTTAAGTTTTAAACATAAACTTTCCGTAATGAAGCTAGCTGTGCTTCCGTTATCTAATAATGCACGTATTGTATGCGTCTGGCCGTCGTGACCTTCAACTTGTATTAGGGCTGTTGATAACAGTACACAACTTTTATTTGTAGCAGATAAAACAATATCTTGTTTTTTACGATTCGTGTTTAAGGTTTGAGTTTCAGGTTGACTCGGCGACGACGACCGTGACAGCATCGGCGATGACGGTGTCGCAGCGCAGAGGACCACATTCCCATCGGAAGCGGGGGTCTGTGCACCGCGCACAGGTGAGTCATGAGTGTGCAGTAGGCTATTGAGTGATTTGTTACACAACCGGCACGGAGCTATCCTACAGCTATTTGTGGTATGACCTTGACGTAGGCAGTTAAGACATAATTTTAAAGATTTAGCTTTTAAGAGTTTCGTCTCTAATGAATATGATCTAAACTTTGGGCAGCGATAAATCGCATGATTATTTTTGCATAACGGGCAAACGTACGATGATTTGTCGAAAGAATTGACGACTAATGATTTATGGTGACGATTATGTGTCACATCACTGTGCCTGCGTGTATTTTTTAGGTGGTCTTCTTCCATTAATGTTTCAAGAAGATCAGCCCGGTTTTTAAGAAAATCTGTTAGATCCTTTAGCGTGGGTATCTCCTTTAATGAATTACGGTGGGTCTCCCATTCGCGGTTTGTTATAGCATCCAATTTAGTAGAAATAATATACACAATAAGGATATCCCAATGCTCAGTAGGTAAGTTAAGTGTTTGTAAGGCTCTGAGGTTTCTATTTACAGCATCGATAATGTTTCGCAAAGCTTTAGGGGCCTCCTTCGCTAATGTTTCCATATTAAATATAGCTTGAATGTGATTATTCACTAGAAGCCTTTTATTATTATAACGGTCACAAAGTAGCTCCCAGGCAACGTCATAGTTATTAGCTGAAAAGTCAAGCGAGCGTATAATTACAGCTGCACCATCTTTTAAAGCTGCACGTAAATAATGAAATTTGTTTATTTTAGGAATTGACGAGTCTGAGTGTATAAGAGATTTGAACGTGTCATGAAACTCGAGCCAGTCATTATAATTTCCGGAAAAGGTAGGTAAATGTATAGTTGGTAATTTAAGTTTTGGCCCACCTCCGTTTGCAGTACTCAAACCTGAGACCGATTGTGCGGAACCCTCGCCGGCAGCAGCGGCAGCGCGCTCGTGCCGCACCAACATCTCCCGGGCAAGCGCAACGGCCTTGAAGTACTGCGACTCGAAGCACTCGCGCTCATTGAACTGCTCATCTGGAATTTCAGATTCATTTTCGATATCAATTTGCAGCACGTCGTAATCGGAATACAGTTCTTCTATTTTGGAAAGGCGGATATTCAATTCACTAATTTGAAGTCCACTTAATTGTTGACAACCTTGAATTGGTTCTAAAAAGTTTTTAAATTGAGTAAGTTTACTCTTATATGTAGCTCGTTTTTTTACTAAGTCTTTTAACACCATTATGATCGTTAAATTACTAAGCGCAACTCACTTATAAACACGTTCAAACTGTAATGTAATGCAAATAAAATGTGGAGCGTAAAGAAGAACTTTAAAGTAAGAAAAATTGAAGTAATACTTATATTTTATGAATGAAGAAGCTAATGAGGGTGCAATTAAGTATGTGTGTAGGTAAGCCGTGCGAAGGCGAAGCGGTAGGTAGACCACAAGCGACGAAGCGTTTCTTTGTCTACACAATCGAAGCAGCTGGAACGTAATTAAAGCTTCGATTAAAAATAAACACAGTTCACGCACAGATTGATTAATCTAACACTTTGAGCCTCTGAAAATAATGAAGTGCAAAATTAATTTGCTATATTAGATATATGCCCTGTTTAGGTTTAAATGGAATAATAAGCAAACAGCTATTTATCCAGTAATTGGAATCATTTATGATAGGTAATGTTGACGTCACAATAATGAAATTATGACCTTAGTTCGCTTTTAAAGTACGAACAAAAAAGAAATATGAGAATATGACACAAAAAGTGAATACAAAATGTTTTTATGAATGTAATATTTTTATGAATTTTATGAATATGTAACTATGGGGATAAATAGGAGATGAATTGGAACGAACTCACAATAACGATTACCGTTCCTTTATTCGCCACGTCGCGCCACACGTTTCCTTTGTTCTCGAATGTTCCGGAAAGGTCGATGACTCGATGTTTCTTCCAAAAGTCCCCGAAAAATCGTTAAATCCGGCTCGAAGGACCATATGTTAAGAACTGGACGTCTGCTGCAGCGGTGGTGGCAGTCAGGATCGTTGAGTTAAAGAATTTCTTCAAATTCATACAAATTTATTACAAATAGGTAATAGACAAGTTGTTTATGAGGTCGCCGCGAATGAAGTGCGGAATCGACGGCGGCCGCGCCGCGCGTCGTCTTGCTGTCGTCGTGTGCGTGTGCTGTGTAGTACGCGTAGCAGGCACACACACATGCTAGGCGTTAACATTGAGGTACTTATTTTTTTTGACTTGGTCGTATAGATATCGATGGAATTAATAAATAAGCAACAAAATCTAATTGCGTTTTGTCACTTCAGTACCATTTAACTTTTTTAAATAAGCAACGGAGATTGAGTATTTTCATTAATTTTTCCGTGGTTTTTTGGCGGGAAAGTTGTTTTTTTTTTTATTGAATAATCTAAATATTTAATACGAAGTGAAGAAATAATCGAAAAACACATTCTCTTTAGTGTTGTTGTATCGGAAAAATATATAAATATAAAGTATAAATAAATATTCAATAAACAGAGTGGTACTATCTATTTTCGGTTCGTACCAAGAAGCCGCTTCATAACTCGAAAGTTTATGCGGACTTTTAATTCGTATCACAATAAGAGACATTCCAAGCTAAGTTCCCCAAAAAAATATAGATAGCTTTGTGTATCCATAGGCGATGGCGCCAAGGAAACCGGTTAATCCAATGCTGGGGCCGCTTCGTCGTCGAGCTCTTCCACCTCAACTAGCTCGCGAGGATACGGCTTCCAGTCCGGTGGGCGCGCGTGGTATGGAGCCAGATTCCGAAGGTGCACGAAATCTGACTCGTCCGCGCGCGCGAACATCTTGGTCGAGAGCTTGGAGATAAAGTCATCCAAGGTCTCGACTTTAAGGTCCCTCCGAATAACCTCGTTGCGGACGAATCTCGGCGCGTTCGCGATGATACGCAACGCCTTGGACTGCTGGGCCCGCAGTCTTTGGCGATTGGTCTCTGAGACCAATGCGTACCACGCGGGGGCGGCATAGGTAAGCCGTGACCTGATGTACGCCTTATAGACGCCGAGCTTCATGCGCAGCGGGAGACTCGATCGGAGAATGGGCCGGAGCAGAGCAGTGGCAGCCCCTGCCTGTCCGACCACATTCTTCGCGTGCTGGGCCATGGTGAGGTGTCGGTCTATGGTCACGCCCAGGTATTTAGCCTGGTTGGACCACCCAATCTCCTCCCCATGCAGCGTCAAGTTCGGGGGATCCAGCCGACCACGCCCCACGGTGATCGCTTGAGTTTTACCCACGTTCACCGACAATCTAAACTTTGCCAGCCAGGCAGGGAGGGCATCCAGTGTACGCTGCATCTTCTTCGCGGCGTGCCTGAGATTCAAGGACGTCGAGAAGAAGGCAGCGTCGTCGGCGTACAGCGCCAACTTGGAGCCTCCCTCCACAGGGATGTCATCTGTGTACCTGGAGTAGCAAACCGGAGAAATGCAGCTACCCTGGGGAACTCCCGCAGCGATCGGACGGACTTGGGAGAGGGCGCCTTCCACTGCCACCTGAAAGCGCCTGTTCTCTAAGAAGGTGGCCACAGTCTTAACGACTCGCCGTGGAGTCGTAGACGTGGACAGCTTATACACCAAGCCCGGATGCCATACGCGGTCGAACGCCTTCTCCATGTCAAGGAATACTGCTACGGTGGTCTCCCTCTTGTTGAGGCCCGCCGTCAGATCGTGCAGTTAACAGTTGAAGGGTCGTGGAGTGCTCGGCTCGAAAGTCGAATTGCTCCTCGCGTGGCATGATGTGGGGTATCATGTGACGGAGAAGAAGTCTCTCAAACACCTTGCTGATGTTCGAAAGCAAGGTGATTGGTCGATAGCTCTCAGGCTTTAGGATATTCATCCCGGGCTTGGGGAGCATAATGCTTCCAGCAGTCCGGAAAGTGACCCGTCCGTGTGATGCCATTATAAATGTGCGTCACCGCTGCGACTGAACGTGGGGTTAGGTGACGCAACATTTCGTTCGTAATGCCATTTGGACCGGGAGCTTTCCGGAGCGGAGTCCGCCTCAGCGCCCGGAGCACCTGTCCGGGCGTGAAGACGACGGGGTCCTCATCAGGGGCTATCGGACGACCGAAATAGCCCGCTAGATTTCGGGAGACTTCTTCTTCGTCGTGGTCGGCGCCTGGGTTCGGCCTGAATTGGCTCTCCAGACACTCGGCGAAGATCTCGGCTCGATCCTCAGCTCTAAAACGGGGGGTCCCGTCCTGAGCGAGGAGAGGTCGCACTGGTGTCGGCTTCCCGGAGAGCTGTCGACACAGTCTGTGGATGCCGGTCCAATCCTCGCCGGCTGTATCGATGGGTGGTTGCCAAGAGTCGGCGGAGGCACCATCGAGCGCGGCCGAGATCTTCTCGGCCAGCGCATTAAGCCGGGACTTCATGGTGGGGCAACGCGTGGTATTCCACTGCTTACGGAGTCGCCTCTTTTCCGCGAGCATGTCTGCGATATTCTTCGGCGTGGGGGGAGGCGCCCCCGGTTTGGGGGCTTCGAGCGCGGCATGCTGCAATGCCCGCTGGACTGTCCGAAAACCGAGACGCGGTCAGGCCGGTCGTATTTATCGCTCGCGCAATGTTTCCGGGGTGGAAAGCGACGCGCGGGCGCAGAGGAACGATTGCGCCGCGCATGCGCGTACTGCAAATTTTGATTTAAATTATTCTTATTTTAATTGGTAGAAAATAAGTTTATACTGTGCAAACCTACCACTAGTTGTGTAGACATTTTGTACATATAATTAGGTATTCCGAAAATAAAAAGACAATTCATTTCACTACGCTAATGGAGTCTTTTATTTGCTAGGTGTAAGACCCCATTACACCTACACTTTACCAATCTTTGCAAGATCTTTGTTTTTATCTCTTATCCATGTCTCCGAGAGGCAAACTATGTCATACTGCTCATCATCCAGCAAGCTTTCAATTATATGCATTTTGTTGTTAATGCTCTGAAGATTTTGGATGTATATGGTTACTGTTGTTGCATTTTCACTCTGCAGGTTTTGTGAGTTGTGTTTGCTTAGATTATTAACGAAAAAACTCTTCCGCTGTTTTATTCTGGGTTTGATTGTAGTCACGTATAGTCAGTATCATGTTCCTGAAATCGTTGAATATAGTTTTCATGCCTTTATTGTTGATTGATCCGTGTTTGGTGAACATTTCGTAATCATATTTTAGATTAAGATTCGAGTCCAAGAGGTAGGCGTACTGATATTTTTTATTATCTCTGTCTAGAATTGAGTTAAATCTCTCAATTCTACTATTGAATAGTTTAGTATATGTGCCATATTTAAATGTTGGTGCGCATATTACTATATTTGTATACTTTGTCTTCATAATCTTTTCTGTGATATTTGCTACAAGTTTTTCTAAGTTTTGACTTGTTTTGAAGTCCGATTCGCCAATAAACAATACGCAGTAGTCTTCTTCGGTATAATCTTTTATTAGAGCCTCAATGTTTTCCAATACGCTCTCCGTGTATGCATTTGGATAACATTATGTGAATGCATTGGTACTCATTGTTGAAAGTATTAATACCTAGCTGAGTTATATTGTTGCTTTTATTACTGCTAACGTAATGGCACCAATCATGAACACAGCACCAGTGATGGACATTTAATCCTTTAACTGTTCAAAATTACCAAACCCTAATATTTTTTTACATTGGCAACATTCATTACACATGGCAAGCTCCTACTAGCGCCATATTTTATATTTGACAGCTGAAGACTTTTCCGTTCGGGAGCAGTCGGAGTGCAAAAAGAGCTCGGGACATTTTTTCCAATTAAATCTCTAATTCTTATAAGAATCGTAATGCAGGTGAGTTCATTAATAACATATTTCTGAAATTATTATGTATCTTTTATTGTTTGTCTGTTTATTTTGTGTTTAAGAGATAATAAAAGAATTATAATATAACCTAACACGTTACAAAAGTGATTAAATTAGACACCATTCAAGTAAATGTTTACTACTGGGTGCACTAACATGTTACTTCCCAGTCATGGACATTGTGTCCATTACTGATTTTTTGAATAAATTCTTAAATTTTATGCTCTAATGATTTGGACAGTGATACGTTATTTCATAATTTTAAAATAATTAGGAAATTCCTTTGTGGTCCAGTAATAGACGACCATTGTACATTATTGGCTGTCTATAACTGGGACTGCTAAAATACATATGTTCTACATATAATTTGTGCATATAATTTGCATAAGATAGTATTTATTTTTTGTCAGAAGAACAATAATTAAGTCCCATGAGCACTTAGTTCACAAATTAAACTTTTTTTGCTTACCACAAGTGAATGGCCCAGTTCAAGAAAACCCTAAGTCCACTTATATGTTTTATGTACTATTAAAGTTATGGATCTTTCCATGTAGTTCAAGTTTAAGAAGACGTACAGGGAACTTAGGGACTTCTTGAACCTGGCCATTCAAGTACCTTTTTAACTTTTATATTCGGGGACAAAAGTGTTTTAGAAGTGAGCAGACATCAATATTTAGCTAGCCGTTCAAATAATAACCGTTCCATTTCTAAGTGTTATTTGTTGCTTCAGATATGGCGCCAAAGAAAAATTATACTCGGGAACAAATGGCAAATGCCATCGAAGAAGTTAAGCAAGGAGTAAAAGTTTCAGTTGCTGCGGCAAAGCATGGTGTTCCTAGAGTTACTTTGCTCAATAAAATCACGGGGAAGAGTCCAGAAGAATGTAATATGGGCCCAGATACTATCCTAACACAAGCAGAAGAAATGATTCTGGTGCAATGGATTTTACATATGGCCGACAACCATTTCCCTATAACAAAAGATCAGCTGCTCGATAGTGTTCAAAAAATCGTTATCGAAAAGAACCTGGTTTCGTGTCCCTTTACCAATAAACGCCCAGGAAAGAAATGGTACAGCTCTTTCCTTAAACGTCACCCGGAAATTGCACAACGCACTGCTCAAAACTTAACAAAAGCAAGAGGAGATGTCACAGAAGACGAGCTTAGGGAGTGGTTTTCAACAAATATTGATTATTTAAAGAAACGGGGATTATATGAAACAGTAATGAGTGACCCTAGACGTGTTTTTAATACAGATGAGAGTGCGTTTTTCCTACAGCCAAAAGCTGGACGCGTACTGGTACGAAAAGGGGAGAAGAATGTTTATAACAGTTCGGGCGATGAAAAAGAAAATTTAACAGTATTAATTACCGCAAATGCCGCGGGTGATTTGGCTCCGCCAATGATTGTATTCCCGTACGAAAGACTACCAACGGTGATTGCAAATAGCGTCCCAACAGGATGGGCCATCGGTAGATCTGACACTGGTTGGATGTGCGCCAGAACCTTCTTTGAATACGTTTGTAATGTTTTTAATCCGTGGTTGGAAAAAAATAACGTACCCAAACCAATAGTGTTTTTCCTAGATGGACATAAGTCACATATGACCCTACACTTATCTGATTTTTGTAAAGATCACGGAATAGAAATTATAGCTCTCTATCCCAATTCGACGCATTTGCTTCAGCCCATGGACGTTGCTGTTTTTAGACCCTTAAAACTGTTTTGGAAAAACCAAGTAAGCACGTGGAAGACCGAAAACCCGGGAAAACGCCTGAAGAAAGAAAATTTCGCACCAAATTTAGAAGCTGCTCTAGTGAAAGTATCCGTAGACACAATTAAAAACGGATTTCGCAAGAGCGGTCTATGTCCATTTGGACCAGAGTATGTGGATATGTCCAAAATCAGTGCGCAGAATCGTACTGAACCCTCTGAGTCTAGAGTAATTGAAAAGTCACAATTTATGAAGACATTGGAATCTGAAATAAAGAGTATATTCTCACATGAAAAACTGAGTTTATTTAATCAACTATATTACATGCCGAGAACTGAAGTTGAGAATTTATTACCGACTGAAGATCAATCTTTGTACATTATCTGGGCCAAGACAAAGAATACATTAGGAGGCAATATACAGAATTTAGGAAAAAACATACAAACACAGGCTACTCAAGAACAAACAACACAACGTAACGCGCAAGGACAGATCACGACAGAACAGAATACACAAAAAGTAAATGTACAAGAACAGAACATAGAAGATGATAATACAGAAGAACAGAATACACAAGGACGGATCATGTTAAAGAAAAATACACAAGGAGAGAACGCAAATGAACAGAATGTGCAAAGACAGATCGCAATAGGACAAAATGTAAAAGAACATAACATAGAAGAGAACACGGAAGGACAAAATACAAAAGTACAGATCATGACAGAGCAAAATACACAAATAACAAATGTACAAGAGGAGAAGAGGAGAGTACAGGAGGAGAACACAAAAGGACAGAGTATACAAGGACAGATCGTGATAGAACAGAATACACAACGCCCAAACGTACATAAAAAGAACACAGAAGAACAGGATGCGGAAGGACTGGTCATGACAGAACAGGGTACACAAGGATTGAATAGAGGAGAAAATACACAAGGACCAAAACCATTTATTACTTTAGAAACACATACAACTGATAATCAACTAGCATCGAAACAGGACAAGCAGCAATATGTTATTCCACAGGTTGACCTGCAGGAGCTGAATATTACGCCACAAAGAATTGATTACCCAACTGGACAACATATCAGCGAACAGTCCCCATTACAAAGGGCTCCATTATCAACAGTACATTCTACACCACTTAAGCCTCTTTCTACAAATTTGGTAGTGTCCCAACCCTCAACCTCTACGGCATTCCCAAAAGATATGGTAATCCCGTCGCCTTTCAAACGTGTCTTATTCTGGCCGGAACCTGAAACGAAAAAGCGACGTACTAAAGAGCGTGTACCATCTGCTATAACTAGTGAAACATGGAGAGACTACATGAAAAAAAAAGAAAATGAAAGGAAAAAAAAGCAAGAAGAAAAAGAAAAAAGAATAAAAGAAAGAAAAGACAAGAAAATTTTGAAGGAAAAGATGATACTAGAAAAGAAAAAACAAAAACAAAAGAAAAAAATAATAAGGCAGCCAGATTCATCGTCAAACGAAAGTGACATGGAAATTAAGTATGCTGAAAGTGGAGACTCAGCTGAAAGTGGAGAATCAGACTCAGAAAATGAACCATTAAGTAGTATAATAAGTCACAGGAAAGAGGTCAAAGAGACACAAAAAACTAAAGGTAAAATAGGTTCAAAGGGTACTAAAGGTTCCTACGTTATTGTGAAATATGAGGGAGAATTCTTTCCCGGTAAAATAGAAAATACAGAAGAAGATTTATATGAAGTAAGTACGATGGTGTTATCAACAGGAAACTCTTTCAGATGGCCAGATAAGCCTGATAAAATATGGTATAGTACAGAAGATATAGTAGAAAAAATTTGTGATCCTTTGCTTTTGAATAAGCGGGGCTTCTATAAAATCCCAGAAATGGAAAAATACTTACCGGACATTTACAACATTTAAGATTAGTTCTTGATTTGGATGCGTTACTTATATTTTATAAATTAACGTTTAAAAGTTTACCAGTATTATTAATTAACTACATAGTATATATTAGGTATTAGAAAGTCACTAAAGTTAACAAGTTGTTTGTTGTGTTTTATTAGTGCTAAATGTTAAAAGTTTTATTGATTAGATAAGGAACAAAAAGGCTGTTATAAATCTTTATTGTTTTAAAGTTCACCTTCTCAGTTTGGATAACTGTATGTTAAAAAATTAACAACTTTGGAGTCACTTACGTATTAAAGACTGATGATTATGAATTTGTATTATTTTCTTCCTTTAAAAATACTGAAATATCAAGTGTCCATGACTAGATGTCCAAGAGTAGAGATGTCCAACATTGGGTGTCCAAAACTAGATCTTATCCAGTCCATCACTGGTATTCTTAAATGGTCCTATTTTTTTAGCTGTATTTATTCAGGTTATGTGGATAGTGTAGTTTTTATCAAATAAATTAATAACTGCTTTGTTTTTTAATAGCTTGCAATCTTAATTTCATTCATATATACTATAATCTACTAAAGATGTTAAAAAACACAAAAAGTTGGCCTTATACTGTCCATTATTGGTTCCATTACCTTAACCATACATAATTTTGGTATGGATGCCTCATTACTTTTGTTGTTTGTTTTGTTGTCTTTGTTGAGATTATCTTTTTTATTGCAATGTAAAGGCGATTCGGTCATAATTTCGGGTACACGCGACGACGCTCAAAAGAAAGACCTATGGTTTAAACGCTCCGCGATTTATTTGCTTTTAAAAATAGTAATATTACATTTTTACACTTAAATTTTATACTAGTTTAAAGAAGAAAGCAATTGCTACAAACATCAGAAAACTAATTTTTTCTATTATTTCACATTTTTGAAATACAACAGAAAAACCAGTGTCAGTTTTGTGTATTCAACGGCAGCCAGCAGTGAGTCATAATTAACCGGTAAGCGGGGACGGGCGAATACCGACCTCGAATAGGCATCTATTATTGACTTTGCAACCGGCGCGATAGAAGGAGAAGCTTAATTTCATCAAGCTCACTACGATCCGATTTGGCGCTGCGGAATACAGTTGGAATGCCAAGCTGGTTGCCCTGGTTCGAGTCACAGCCCAACAGCTCTTTTTGACCTTTTGTTTTTTTTTTCTTTTTATTTTTGGTTTACTGGGCATATTTTGCCTGTGAATAGAATGGCTAATAACAGCAGCACGTCTGAAAAGGAAAAAGGAATGGCTCTGTTATCTTGTGCCAAGTGTGGGCGCGAGTACACTCGCCGAGACGGCGTAGTATGCTCTTCGTGCGAAAAAAAACTTTTGAATTTGACTGCGCAGGTACATCAGAAAAAATGTACCTATTATTGGATGCCGGTAGAAGAAAGAACTGGAAATGTAAGGCATGTACGCAGGGAAAGACTTCTACACAATCCAATGTCACAGTCCAAAGGCAACGTGTCACCACGAAGAGGACGACGGGAAAAAATGGTAAACAAATATCCCAGCCAAGACATAGCCCGATTGAGAACCTCCCCTCTATTTCACAAGTAGACCTCCAGCCACTTACCCCTACTTCTGGTGATGTGGCTGATAGACATTCAAAATCTTCTGAACATAACTCAGTGTATTCTTCTTCATCTACTAAATCATTGCAAGAACGAAACCCTGTAGAGAGAGAGAGGCCTAAAATCTCAACACCCAACTCAGCATTTTGCGACTCACAAATTCTCAGTGAAGACGAAACTTTAAATGATTTATATGGAACCCCTAAAGCTTTAACAACTAGTCTAGATGATACAATGCTTAACAAAGTACACATTGAAGAAATGAAATCTGAAATCGCTACATTAAAAGTATCACTAGAAACTGCGGAAATGGAACTCGAAAATACGATTTTCGAAAAAATTCAATTAGAGAAACAGATAATTAAGCTAAATAAAGACATTGAACTCTTGAAAAATGTGTGTAAATCTCCCAAAAATTTCAAAAATGATCTTAAAAATAGTTGTCTATCAACCTCAATAGTTACTTCATCGAAACAAAACATTGGAACTAAAGATATTTGTGAATTTGAGAGAGGGATACGTTTATTGCAACACGAACTTAAACTGGCTAAAGCTGAAATTTCAAATTTGAACAAAGAACTGGACAAACTTAACACTAATCGGCAAAACAAGAATGAAGAACACCACAATGAGACTGATACGAACATAACTAGTAAGCAGGATAATATCCGCGGGACTAGCAACAGGAAGGAACACATCCATATAAATAGATCTAAAAGTTTAATTTTTGGCAGTCAAGGTTGCAGAGAAATGGCGAAATTTATTAATAAATCTCAACATTTTCAAGAAGATAACTATAAAATCTTGGCTATGATCAAACCAAATGCTCGAACCAAAGATATTCTCTGTGACATTCCTGTCGCACAGATACAATCTGGAGATAAGGTAATATTAAGCGTTGGTGAGAACGACTTCAACCCTAAACAGAACCTACATCAACTTAAGAAATACCTTGAACTTCTTAAAGACAAAACTGTTATTGTTTTACAGGTGATCAATAATAAAAATGTTAATATTTATAATCTAAATTGTAATGTCGAACGATTATGTGGTCAATATATGAATTGTCGATTTCTCTCTGTGAATAATTATTTCTATATAAAAAGATATTCAGAATCAATTTTGTGCTTCATAAATTGCATAGACTATGATAGAGAACGAATGTGTTCTCAACATATTGTAAGTGGACCAACATCCTCGAAACTTAGTGAAGATTCACTTCATGATATTACCTATAGTACAAATGAATCGCAAAATATCCCTAAACTAGATTTTTTTCGAACCAGTAACTAATAAAAATCTTAATACCCAGTTTACCGTACTACATCAAAATATCGCAAGTATACTAGCTAAAAAAGAAATAATTGAATTGACAATTGAAGAACTAGAGGATAAGGGTTGCGCCGTAGATGTACTTTGTTTTACAGAAACATTTGTTATATCAGGGTTGGAGAGACATGTTAAGATATACAATTATAGTTTAGGGGCGTCATATTGCAGGAACAGCAAAGTAAAAAGAGGTGGAACTTGTATCATGGTAAAAAATAATTTAAGCTATAAAGAAATAAACTAAGTTAAAAAACATATATTATAATTCCAAAGTCATTTGAATGCTGTGCGGTTGAAATACCGACAAATAAGTTGGTGATTATCTGTGTTTATCGAACCCCTGACAGTGATCCTAACTTGTTTTTGAGCAAACTAGATGTCGTTTTACATGAAATTTATACTAAATACAGACCCAACACTAAAATTATAGTAGCAGGCGACACCAACATAAATACGCTTAAAGCTGGACAAATCACCAAACATTACGAAGACTTAGCTCAGAATTATAACTTAACGATGCATATCAGGGAACCCACCCGAAAAGAGTCATATCTTGATCACATCCTAAGCAATATAAAAAATGCAAAACCGGAAATCTTACGCCTATATCTATCTGATCATGAAACTGCTCAATTATTGTCATATTTTGTTAAATCTAAAGGACGCAAACACAGTTGCTACACTATATACAAAAGAGACTACAGCCCTGAGAACATCCAAAAGTTTGAAAAGTGTCTTGAAAATGTTACTTTTAACGACATATTAGAAGAACATGACACAAACAAGGCATTTGATAACTTTCATGACCTCATAAGCCTTTTTTATAAACTTTGTTTTCCATTAATTAAAATCAAAAAATCGAATAATAAAAAACCCAATTGGATCAGTAAAGGGCTAAAAAAGTGCTGTACAACAAAAAGAAAATTACGATATGAATACTACAAATATAAAACTGAAGCACATAAAATACAATATATAAAATATTCAAACCTACTAAAGATCTGCATATATAAATGTAAAAGAAAATATAATATAAACTTTATCAACGGAAGTAAAAATAAAAGCAAAGCAACATGGAAAATAACTAATGACGAAATAAATAATGCCAATAACAATAACAATGAAATAGAATACATTAAAGTAGAAAATGATATAATAAATGATCCAATACAAATAGCTGAAACAATAAATGCAAATCTCATTACATCAACTCATCATCATACATCACACACTAGCAAACAACATCTGAATCAAAAAATAAAATACTATCCTCATTCAATGTTTTTGAGACCCGTGACTGACATGGAAGTTTATAAGGAGGTTATGTCTCTAAATAATACAAATTCTGAAGGATTTGATGGGATTAGCACTAAAATAATTAAAATTACGTAACATCATTTGCTTCCTATTCTTACGCACCTGATTAATTTGTCATTTGAGACGGGAATCTTTCCTGAACGCCTCAAGCTATCCATCATCAAGCCCCTGTTTAAGAAGAGAACGTGAACAATTATCGCCCTATTGCTTTAATCCCTATGTTTTCCAAAATTTTCGAAAAGTGCATGTATAAACAACTAGTCAATTTCTGTGATAAAAATTAATTTGTGCTGAACAATTCGGTTTCCAAAAAAACAAGTCGACTACACTTGCAACCTTTGCCCTTTTAAAAGAAATCTTAAGTAATATTAATAAAAAGAAATTAACCACTGTTCTCTTCTTTGACCTAAGTAAAGCCTTTGATTTTGTTGACCATAACTTACTTATACAAAAAATCCAAGCATTAGGTGTAAGGGGCATTCCTCTGGAATGGATTAGGTCCTATCTAAGTGATAGAAAACAACAAGTCTCAGTGATGAAAATTAATAGTAAAAAAGAGGCTACTACTTATTTGTCAGACTGCCGGTTCAATAGATATGGGGTGCCTCAAGGCAGCGTGCTAGGGCCCCTTCTGTTTCTTATATATGTAAACAATATCGTCGACGTTACGCATGTTATGTACCCGGACTTGTGGAATACCTATGTCATCAGGTCAACTCCCGTGGACTCGCAGCGGAAACGTGTGCTTTATGCAATTTCAGTGTAAACGCTGACAACTAATATAATTTTAATATTTTTACATTACATTTTTCGACCTAACGTTCCTAACTTCGGACGTAGTCTAAATTCTTTAAAATTAAGTTAGTTAAGGAAATCCTTTGTGGAACTTTTATTATAATCATCATCTGCATATTCTAGTGTTTGATTCATCTCCGCTGTAGCCACCCTCATATAATTGGCGCAGTCTCGGAGTTGTAGAGTCAGTGGCGGACCACCAAAATCTCGCTGCTGTATCTTTTCGTATCGAACGAAATCTACAATCGAACCTACGAGGAGGCCGACATTCAGAAGTGAAGAAGAATCCCTATCCAGACATCGATAGAACCAGATTCCAGACGCAAAGAAAATATGCAGACACTGATGTAAGTACACTAATCCTATTGGTTGCCATATTCCTACTCGTACTTGACTCTATTCCCATCCATTTTATTGCATTCCCATAATTTATTTACCAACCAAACCTGCGTGTACCACCCGCGATCCCCTACTTTTTTTTTCTGCTTGTATTACTTAAAATTTTTCACCCAAATTCAGACCGGTCTAGGGATAGCCCCTCTACAGACAGTTTTGACAGACGAAATCTGCGCTGTATGCAAAGGGATGCTAATAGAAATTGGCATATTATTTTCGCGGCGACTAAAAACTTAAAGGGCGACTAATTGTTTTGTTACAAATAATTACTTGGCAGCGATTAAATATTATTGCGACAATTATATTAGATGAGCTTCGAAATGCAAGGATTTATAAAAACTCAATAATGGCTGCTACTTTAAGGTAGCAAAAATATTTAACAGGGCCAATGAAATTATAGGTGAGGTATTATAAATAATGACTTGGCGACTAATATTAAGACAGGAGAATTAAAAATATTTTATTGGCAAATATAGGCTTCCATATAAAAATACACTTTCGGGCTGCGATTTGCAAGCACCTAAAAAAATAAAACGGGTACTGTAATTAAGTATTAGGATTCTAATATTTTTGTTTGGGAATCAAAATTTAATGAAAACGGCGCCAAGCGCGCACGCTTAGCAGAGTGCGGGCCGCGGTGCGGGGGGTGGTGTAGGGCGTTATTAGCCAATGGCAAGCGGCGGGCGGCTATCACGGGATGATACGATTGCCTGTTATTGTTTACTTGTAATATTTTCACATTGTCACTATACCGAACAACGTTTCAACAATTTTTACTATTAGCCGAAGTCTCTTTTGAAGTTTTTTCATTCCCTATATGATCTATTTGACATATTTTGGTTAGTTGTGACCATCGAGGCCCGAAGGGCCAAGAGGCGGCGGTGAACATTTGTTTCGTAACGACAGCTGTCACGGGTGCGAGCGAAGCGAGCACGGAAATTCGCGGCACCCCGACACTGTAGATATAGGTTACGAAGGCTGTATGGCAGGGGGCTGAGATAGTTTTTCCCACAAATGAAACGTCGGAGTAACGAAAAGAACGAATTGTTATTAAGTCAAACGAAACTTAGGCAAACGTGATTTCAGCGAAGTGAAAAAAACCGAAACGAAAATAGTCGAAAAGTTTTCTGTTTAATGAAATTCAGCAGAAAAAACCATTAAACTTAAGATACAAGTATTATCAAGTATTATTATAAACCAATAATATTTTTTGCATGCCAATATTTGCTTTATTTAGACCTCATAAAATGTCGCACATAGTATGTTTTATTATGACCATGTGCATATTTTTTCTCACCCCATTTAATTTTATAAACGACCTCATTGTATAATTTATAAAAGCCTATTTTCTATATTTTATCCGCCGTCAAGTTGTCGCCTAACAATAAATTTAGTTGCTACACAAAAAAATCGCTGCCAATTTAAATTTAAATAAAGCTTATAACTTAATATAATATATATAGTGGTCTAGTGGTTAGAGCGTTAGGCTCACGATCTGGAGGTCCGGGTTCGATTCCCGATGGGGACATTGTCGAAATCACTTTGTGAGACTGTCCTTTGTTTGGTAAGGACTTTTCAGGCTTGAATCACCTGATTGTCCGAAAAAGTAAGATGATTCCGTGCTTCGGAGGGCACGTTAAGCGGTTGGTCCCGGCTATTAGCCGTAAAAACACCTCCACCAACCCGCAGTGGAGCAGCGTGGTGGAGTATGCTCCATACCCCCTCCGGTTGATTGAGGGGAGGCCTGTGCCCAGCAGTGGGACGTATATAGGCTGTTTATGTTATGTTAGGTTAACTTAATATAAAGCTGCCACTTTATGGTTTAAAGGCTACTTCACAGTAGCTGCCAACCTATTATTTTTGCTACCCATTTTAATTATTTTTAAAACCCTAAATCATATTAGTTTGTCGCCGCGTTAAATACATGCCATAGAAATTTATATCCAATTGAAGAAAATTCTGAATTAGAGTGTTTAACACCTAGTACTGGCTGCTTAGGGAATTCACAGTCAAAAATGGCTAGCGTTGATCTTGACACGATTCATAAGGCACTTCGGAATGTTCCGAAATTTGACGGGAATCCGAATGTCCTCATTCGATTTTTGAATCTGTGTGACCAGTTAGTTACAACTTACATAGAATCCACCCCTGGTAATGAATTAACAAATTTGTCGCTCTTAAATGGTATACTTAATAAAATAACTGGACCGGCTGCCCGCATCCTAGCAACTAATGGTACGCCAACTACTTGGGAAGGAATCAGGAATACTTTAAAAAATAATTTCAGCGATCAAAGAGACGAATCCGCTCTTTACACGGATCTATCTATGATGACACAAGGCTCCGATACGCCACATATTTTTATGAGCGTGTTCAAAACCTATTGGGTACGATTATGACCTATGTACAGTTACATGACACCATAGATACGACAGTCGAAGCAAAACGCACTTTGTATAAAAAACTTGCTCTTCAGTCCTATTTAAGAGGTTTGAATGAACCTCTAGGTTCCAGAATCAGATGTATGCGACCGGATTCGCTCGAAGATGCCCTTAGATTTGCACAAGACGAACTCAATGTGATCTACTCACAATTAAAAAATAGACCACCCACCTCAAAAAATACTACCCCTTTTACGACACCAATTTTTGCCCCGCAAAACTTTAGATCTGTCCCTGATTCACCAAATCTTTACACTCAATCGAGACCAATTAATTCTTTTACCCGCCCTTTGTATGGAAATATGCCCCAAAATAATCTAATTCTGCAAAATCCTGTTAACCAAGGTCCCTCAAGGACACAACAAATTTTCATAGCACTGCCTGGATCCAATATGTCCACCGGCTTTAGAATCCCACGCAAACCACAAAACTTTTATCAATACCATAACGCCAATAAAACAAACCCGCCCCAACCTATGAGTGGTATTAGTCACCCTGTTGCACGAACGCTACCGCCAACAAAATCGCATGGTAACGTATATCAAAACTAATGAATTAATTAATAAACAACTGATAGTTAATGAAATAAAGTATTTTATTTATTTTATACACTCGCTTAACTGTCACAGAAAGTAGTTTTTTTTAATAGAGAGAGAAAACAAAAACGGTCAAGTGTGAGTTGAAAATAAGGCGGGAAATTCAAATATTTTAACATTCTCCCTGAATTTAAGCCTTATTTAAGATAAAGAGCTATGCAAATACATGCCAAGTTTAGACCTTATAAAGTGAAATTTATCTTTTGACAACCCTTTAGTAAGTATATCAGCATACTGAAGATCGCTACTTACAAACTTTAATGTAATTATTTTTAAGGAGTATTTTTCCTTAATAAAATGGTACTTAATGTCAATATGTTTACATCTTTTGTGAAAGTTTATGTTTTTAATAACACTAATGGCACTTTGATTGTCCAAATTAAGACACAATGAGTCTTGTTTATATTCACCAATATCACTTAACAATTGTCTTATCCACATTGCCTCTTTAGTGGTGGCACAAGCTGTCATGAACTCGGCTTCTGTTGTTGATAAAGCCACAGTTTGTTGTCTTTGGCTTGCCCAAGTTACAGCTGCCCCGTTCTTGAGGAAAACATATCCAGTAACTGAACGACGTGTGTTGAGATCGTTTGCGTAATCGGCGTCACTGTAGCCAATGACTTCAGAGGTCTGTGTTGTTTGGGAGTAGCGGAGTCCATACTCCTTCGAGTCTTTTAAATATTTAAATATCCTTTTAACTGCGTTCCAGTGACTTTGATTGTAACAATTAAGGAATCGACTCACCAAACTGACAGCAAACATTATGTCGGGGCGACTCACAATAGCTAGATGCATGAGAGAGCCTACAGCTTCCCTGTAAGGTATGTTCTTCTCATACTCTCCATCTTCTTTTTGTAGCTTCATATGAGGGTCGATTGGAACAGTATTGGGATTAGCATTATTCATGTCAAATCTATTCAAAACTTGTTCTATATATTTTGTCTGATGTATAAATATGCAGTTACTAAATCTTTCTATTTGCATTCCCACAAAGTTACTCGGTGTTTCTAAAATTTTGATATCAAATGTGGTTTTAAGTTCTTTCGCAATTTCATTTAATGCAGATTCATCGGTAGAGAATAACAAGCCATCATCAACATAAAGACACAAGTAGCATTTCTTCTTTATGACTTGACCAATGTACACACATTGATCAGCCTTACTGTTTACAAAACCAAATTTTTTCAGTGTGGAATCAAATTTACTATTCCAGCAGCGAGGGGCTTGTTTTAACCCATATAGTGCTTTGTTCAGTTTACATACCAAATTTTCGTCGTGGGTCAGCCCTTCTGGTGGAGTCATAAATATGGTTTCTTCTAGTTCACCGTATAAGAAAGCTGTCTTTACGTCTAGTTGTATGATTTTAAGATTATTTTGTACAGCTACAGATAGTAACAATCGTTTTGAATCATACCTGACTGTTGGAGCAAACGTTTCCTGGTAATCAATACCTGCCGTTTGTGAATAACCTTTAGCACACAGACGTGATTTATAACGTGGACCAGTTGGTTCTTCTTTTATACGGAACACCCATTTGCATCCTATTACTTTGGCATTTGGGGGTTTTTCTACCAATGTCCATGTATTGTTCTTCTTTAAAGCATCCAGTTCTTCAATAATAGATTTTTTCCATTTTTCTTTATTTACAGAATTTATAGCTTCTGTATAAGTCATAGGAACATCAGACAGGACCTCTTCGTGATGGCACAGGTAAGTATTTTCTACTGAATCATCTAACTTTATAATTTCCTTATTTTTCTTTCTAGGTCTCAAAGTTATGTTGCTGACTGGAGGAGTATCAAAGCTGATTTCAGGTGTGTATTCACTATCTGACGTATAATTATTTTCACATACTGTATCGTAAGAACTTGTACTTGAATACCTGTCCATTTCAGAGTTATTACTTACTATCTACTTCTTTACTAATATCTTTATTTGTTTCAGGATTCCTCGCAGATAATTCTACAGAAACATAATCTCTCTTCACAGTAGATTCAAGAAATGTAGCATCCCGACTTTTTATAATTTTTCTAGTATTTGGTATTATGAATCGGTAGCCTTTGGTATGGTCACAATATCCAATAAAAATCATCTTTTGTGCCTTTGGATCCCATTTCTTGCGTTTCTCTTTAGGCAAATGCACCATAGCTTCACAACCAAATATACGCATGTGGTTCACTTTTGGCTTTAGACCACACCACATTTCTTCAGGTGTTTTGAAAGACAAGGACTTGGTTGGAGAACGATTGATTATGTATGCAGCAGTATGTATAGCATCAGCCCAGTACATTTTTGGTAGATTAGCATTTAGGAGCATACATTTTGCTCTCTCAACAAGAGTTCTATTCATTCGTTCTGCAGTCCCATTTTGCTCTGGCGTATACGGTGTGGTTGTTTGATGTATGATTCCAACACCTTTCAAGTAATTTGAGAAATCCTTATTGAGGTATTCCAAGCCATTATCTGTTCGAAGGATTTTTATGCGGGCACCCAGCTGGTTTTCAACTTCATTTCTGAATTCCTTGAACTTATTCAGAGCTTCAGACTTATTTCGGAGAAAGTACACATACACTTTCTTTGAATAATCATCAAGAAATGTTATAAAGTATCTGGCGCCGCCCATTGTTTGGGTTTCCATTGGCCCACATATATCGGAGTGAACCAACTCAAGAAGACCTCTCGTTTTGGAATCTTCACCTTTAAAAGGTAGCCGTGTCTGTTTACCTTCTGTACATGTTACACATGTCAGATTTTCTGATTTTGCTGAGAAAATTACATGGTCTGTGTTTTCTGTCATCTTTCTTAGACTATGAAAGTTTAGGTGTCCCATTCTCTGGTGCCACAGGTAAACATCTTGTTCTTCAACATCGGACATGCATGCATAGCCTTGTCCTGGCATATTCAGTCGGTACATGTTGTTGATAACACTTGCTGTTGCTACTATCTCATTTTTGTTGTTCATAATAACACAGCCTGTTTTGTCAAATTTAACTTGGCCACCACTTCGAATAATCTGACTTACGGACAATAGATTAGTCGCAAGTTCGGGAACACATAATACATTTGTAAACAGCACCTTTTTGTTTTGACCTTCATCGTCATAAACATCTAAGCTCACTTGTCCCGAGCATTGCACAGAAAGTACCTTGTTGTCTGCGACTCTTATTTTGTGTATAGTAGGAGATGTCACATTTTCCAGCAAACTCTTGTGTTTCGTCATATGTGAGGATGCACCAGAATCCACATACCAAGCATCATCTTGGGTGGATGTTGCCACAAACACAGCAGCATAGGATGAACTACTTGATTTTTGAGGGTCCTTGGTTTTGGATTTGCATTGCGGACTTTTATGGCCATACTTATTACAAGAGTAGCACCTCGGCCCCTTACTTTGCTTCTTATTATTGTTCTCAAATTTCTTATTAGCTGCAAACACTGTTGAGTCACTATCCGATTGTCTGACATCTTGTAATAGTTTCGATTTCACAGAATCTGAGGTTATCTTCATGCCGGAGCTTTCAATAGCAATTATCATTGGCTGATAGGATTCGGGTAGACCAGAGAGTAGCAGTGTGCCAAGCCATTCATCGTCCACTTTAAAGCCAATGTTTCTGAGCTTGTGAGCAGTACTCATACTTTTGCTCACATATTCCTCTACATTTTGACATGCGGTAAGCGAGGTATTGCAGAGATCACGCAGTAGCCCAACTCGGCGTGTCAGCCCAGAGTCGTCAAATACACGCGACAACTTGTCCCACACTTCTTTTGCAGTGCTAGCCTCTTGTATGTGCACGTAGTTTATTGGATCAACTAGTAGAATTATTTTCGTTTTTGCCTTCGTGTCACGTTTCGTATCCACTTCAATATCTGAGTCAGATTCTACGCAGTCCCACAACTCTTCATGCTGCAAGTATGTTTTTACAGCAAAACGCCAAGTTGCGTAGTTGTCTCGGCCGGTTAATTTTTCAATTAATGCCAGTTGATTATTCGCTGCCATTTTTAGAAGTTTTCTCAGTTAAAATAGTACGAATACACCTTGTAATTGTTCAATAAAAAAGTCACGTTTTAGCAATTGAGGTTATGTCCACTATATTGTTCTTTTATTTATTTTCACTTATAGTTTTTGCACTGATTCTATTTCTGGGCTTATCTGAGCCCATAACCTAATGAATTAATTAATAAACAACTGATAGTTAATGAAATAAAGTATTTTATTTATTTTATACACTCGCTTAACTGTCACAGAAAGTAGTTTTTTTTTAATAGAGAGAGAAAACAAAAACGGTCAAGTGTGAGTTGAAAATAAGGCGGGAAATTCAAATATTTTAACAAAAACTATAGACCCCGAAAAATGAATGTGAACGAGTTATATAGCCCATTTGATGCACAATCATATGACGCACATCCATTTTCTTTCGAAACCCCTTATTTCACCGAAACGTCCCACACCGAAATGGCGTATGACTACCCTAATGAATTTACGCCTCAATTAAATGTTCTTTACGAACAATGCGATAATTTTGATAACTCGAACCTTCAAACCTACCCTGAAGAAAATTTTCATCATACTCCAGATCCCAATACCCCGAAATAGAATTAAATATTCATAATAAACGACAACTACCATACATCCAAATAGCTGACCCACCCCTTAAACTTCTCATTGATACGGGTGCCAATCAGTCGTTCCTTAACCCCGAAGTTGTGACTAAATACTTCCCTGATACGATTTGCGATTATGACCCATTTATTGTCACGAACATACACGCTTCGACGTTGAGTCATTACTCCGTCACTATTCCCTGTTTCAGCGAATTTCGCGATCAAAACAATATAAAATTATTTCTCTATAAATTCCACAATTTCTTTGATGGATTAATAGGTTGCGATTTACTGGAGCAATGGCATGCAAAAATCGACTTAGGTAATAAGTTGCTTAAAACTCAGTTTGCTAATAACGACATACTTATGTACTCATCTGGCGAACAAAATTTATTCGAAGAAATAGTTCCCGCTCTTTCATCTAAAGTAATTAAAGTGCCTACCACAATATCTAATGGTGAAGCTTATATCGACGAACAAAATATTTCCGGCTGTAATATTAGCGAATGCGTTTCAATTTCAAAAGATAATTTTACATACATACAAGTATCAAACCCGACAAATAATGATGTAATTTTTTACCTACCGGAACCGATTCAAGCGCATGTGTTTAATGAGCAAACGATGCATTTCGTAAAAGACAATGACCGCGCGCGTGACGTCGTTTCACGATTGCGTACTGAGCACTTGAATGAAGAGGAAAAATTGAATTTGATCAATTTATGTAGCGAATACGCAGATGTATTTTATTTAGAGGGAGAAAAATTGACATTTACTAATCAAATTAAACACAAAATTCACACGACTGATGACATCCCCGTACACAGTAAAACCTATAGATATCCTCATGTTCACAGAGACGAAATTAGGAAACAGATACAATCTATGTTAGAGCAAGGAATTATTCAACCTTCCACCTCTGCCTGGAGCGCCCCTATCTGGGTCGTTCCTAAAAAATCGGATGCATCGGGAAAAACAAAATGGCGCATTGTTATCGATTTTCGAAAATTAAATGAAAAAACCCTTCTTGACAAATATCCCATCCCCAATATTGTAGATATTTTAGATAAATTGGGTAAATGTCAATATTTCAGTACCCTAGATTTGGCCAGTGGGTTTTATCAAGTAGAGATGGACCCCGCAGATATTCATAACACCGGTTTCAGCGTTGAGCGAGGGCATTATGAATTTTTACGAATGCCCATGGGTTTAATAAACTCCCCGTCCACCTTTTTAAGGGTTATGGACAACATTTTACAAGACCTTCAAAATTATTGCTGTGTAGTATATTTGGACGACATCTTAGTATTTTCAACTTCCCTTCAGGAACATATAGTAAATCTTAAAAAAATTTTTCAACGTCTTCGGGAAACCAATTTCAAAATACAGATGGATAAATCCGAATTTCTAAAACATGAAACACCATATTTGGTCACATAATTACTCCAGGTGGCGTAAAGCCGAATCCAGATAAAATTGCCGCGATAATGAAGTACCCTGTACCAAAAACAACTAAACAAATCAAAGGTTTTCTTGGCCTACTCGGCTATTATCGCCGTTTCATACCCGATTTTGCAAAAATAACAAAACCATTGACCTGTTGTCTAAAAAAAGGTGCAAAAATAGATTTAAATTCCGAATACCTAAAATGTTTTGATCACTGCAAAACCCTTTTGATAAATGACCCTATATTAATATATCCCGATTTCGAAAAAGAATTTACACTTACTACAGACGCGTCGAATTTCGCACTTGGTGCAGTCCTGTCACAGGGTCCTATAGGCTCAGATCGTCCGGTAGCTTACGCATCACGAACTTTAAATGACAGTGAAATAAACTACTCGACGATTGAAAAAGAATTGCTGGCAATAGTGTGGGCAACTAAGTATTTTAGACCCTACCTATTTGGTCGCAAATTTAAAATTATAACCGACCACAAGCCCCTTACAATGGCTAATAAATATAAAAGAACCTAATTCCCGATTAACACGATGGCGGCTAAAGCTAGCAGAGTATAATTTCACCATTATCTATAAAAAGGGGGCCTCAAATACCAATGCTGATGCCCTTTCCCGCATCGAATTACATAATCACGATATGTCTATGATAGTAAATAGTTCAGAAACCTCTTCATGTACTCTATCCGCCAACACACAAAATGCAATCAGCGATTCTTCTTCAACATTGACAGCTCATTCTGGTGCTGAAAATCCGGTACTTGAAATTCCAATTAGTGACGATCCCTTGAATAAATTTAAAAATCAATTAATAATAAATATAATAAATCACGTGCCACGAAGAAAACCGATATTAACCCAGCCATTCGGAAATTACCAGAAAACTTGTGTAGATATTTTTGAAAATAATTTGGAAGCAGGTATCGTTCAAGCAATCAAGGATCATGTAGATCCTAGAACGCGAACAGGACTTTTAATAAACCCAAAAGAAAAAATGTATTGCATTATACCTATTTTACAGCGCGTTTTTACCGAGTCTGCTATGAATTTGTCTTTAGTAAAACGAGAACTACAAAATATAACTGAACACTCGGAACAGCTGTCTATAATAGATAAGTACCATCAAGGGAAAACAAATCACCGTGGCGTTAATGAAACTTTCATGTCACTGTCTCAGCATTATTTTTGGCCAAAAATGCGGGATTGTATTTCAAAGTACATTGCAACATGTAACACATGTAATTCGGCTAAATATGATAGAAACCCTGTACGCCCGGAATTTTGTGTTGTACCCCCTCCATCAAAGCCTTTCGAGATAGCACATGCCGACATTGTATCTATTGAACAAGAAAAATATTTATCTATAATAGACGCATTTTCTAAGTACGCCCAAGTTTACCACGTTCCAGACATCACCGGTCCAAATATAGTTAAAGCCCTTTTTACATTTGCAACACATCATGGTTTTCCATTGGTATTGATAACAGATCAAGGAACCGAGTTTGTGAATCAAGTAGTAACCGAATTTCTAAAATTACATAACGTTCAACACAAAACTACTATGCCGTATGCCCCCAATCAGAAGCGAATGATTCCTTTGTTCCCACTAGTTCGATTCATTAGTTCGATCGTCGGACTAGTGAGAATTTTTTTTCTCATTAGTTCGACCGTCGAACTAGTGAGCATTTCTTTTCTCATTTGTTCGACCGTCGAACCAATTTAAATTTAAAAATAGTTCTACCACATTTCAATGTTTTACTAATTTCGTAATAAAATTAAAAACGCTTGGTTCGTTATAAAATATATATTCGTGTACATCTATAGGATATCTTAGATCTTCTTTCTTATCGTGTGGGTTGTAAGATTGATGACCAATCTTACAGACCCTGGTGTCAGAGTTATAGAGCCGCCAAAGGCCTCTGACGTGGCTCGTAACGACTACCTCCATAGATAGTAACCGGGACCATCGGCTTAACGTGCCTTCCGAAGCACGGAATCGTCTTATTTTTCGGACAATCTGGTGGCCCGCAATGTCCTAACCAAACCGGGAAAGTCTCACAAAGTAGTTTTTAAAAAACTGTTTAAAAAACTGTACACAAATCATCGTCATATCACCCGGAAGTTGTCTACTGCACATTTCCTTAAATGCATCTATACCTACATCGCCTAGGTATGTGCATTATACATTATAAACATTTATTTATTTGGAACACCTACATATTTCTTCTTCCGGGTGATATGACGATGATTTGTGTACAGTTTTTTAAACAGTTTTTTAAAAACTACTTTGTGAGACTTTCCCGGTTTGGTTAGGACATTGCGGGCCACCAGATTGTCCGAAAAATAAGACGATTCCGTGCTTCGGAAGGCACGTTAAGCCGATGGTCCCGGTTACTATCTATGGAGGTAGTCGTTACGAGCCACGTCAGAGGCCTTTGGCGGCTCTATAACTCTGACACCAGGGTCTGTAAGATTGGTCATCAATCTTACAACCCACACGATAAGAAAGAAGATCTAAGATATCCTATAGATGTACACGAATATATATTTTATAACGAACCAAGCGTTTTTAATTTTATTACGAAATTAGTAAAACATTGAAATGTGGTAGAACTATTTTTAAATTTAAATTGGTTCGACGGTCGAACAAATGAGAAAAGAAATGCTCACTAGTTCGACGGTCGAACTAATGAGAAAAAAAATTCTCACTAGTCCGACGATCGAACTAATGAATCGAACTAGTGGGAACAAAGGCTGTGTACAACACCGAATAACAGCGTCGCTAGATGTAAATGCCTGCGCGCGTTCATCTTCAATATATTTGCCTTATTCAGAAAAGGAGTGACGTGTGTGCGGGGCGGAATATTAAAACAAAATCTTGCGCAGGCGTTTTGTACTCTCTGGATTAGCTTTTGTGTACGTACAAGAAGTCGTGGGCCATATACTACATCCATGTAATTAAATTTAGATAAGATAAGAGAGTCACATAGTTTAATACGTGTATCTGTGTTGATGTATTGCCTGATCTGATATAATATTTTAAGACGATAGAAGCAATTTGCCGTTGTGTTTATTACATGTTTTTCGAATCTCAAATTATCATCCATGACTAGTCCCAGATTCTTAGCTTCAGTAACTCGTTCTACAGTTTCGTTACGGATGACTACATTCGCCCCATGGTTTGATATGCTATTCAGCTGATGTGTTGAGCCTAGTATCATGTACTTAGTTTTACTTCCATTCAACACCAACGAATTAGACTCCGACCAACATGTAATGCGCTCAAGGTCATCATTGAGTTTGGCTACGGTAGATTGAACATCACAAGGCTTACAAGCTATGTAAAGTTGCAAGTCATCCGCGTAAAGGTGGTACTTGCAATGCTGAATGTGCGTCACGACATCGGCGCTATAAACGATGAAAAGCAGAGGCCCCAAAATTGAGCCCTGCGGGACTCCTCGTGTAACGGACTTGGGTTGTGAAAACTTTGACCTTCCAGACTCATTCTGGAGTTCCACATACTGATTGCGATACTCAAAGTAACTGCTAAACCAGGCGATGGCAGTGGGACTGAAACCGTAGTATTTTAGCTTTGCCAGTAGCAGAGGGACGTGTATACAGTCAAAAGCTCTACTAAAGTCCAGCAGAGCTAACAGTGTACCCTGCCCATTGTCCTGAGCAGCTAAAATATCGTCAACGACACTCAGCAAAGCAGTAGTAGTGCTGTACGATTTTCTAAAGCCTGACTGTTTAACCGGAAGTATACCATTCTGCTCGAGAAAAGTTCTCATCTGCTTGGCTACTATTTTTTCTAAAATTTTTGATGCGCATGGTAGTATGCTGATCGGACGCAAATCTTTCAGGGTAGCTGGACATGAATTTTTTGGTAGGGGTTTAACGACCGCACTTTGCCACATTTTGGGAAAAGTGCTAGTCTCAAGAGATCGGTTCACGATAGATGTTAGCACAGACGCCGTTTCGGGAAGTGTTAATGTCAACATATCCAGAGATATGCCGTCCACACCGATGGCGTTTGAACTAAGGGCGTTTAGTTCCCTAAGCATGACATTTTCAGTAATAAGACTAAGCGTAAATGTAGAGGAAACACTGCACTGCTCTTCAAAAAACTTAATATTCGATACCGGCACGTCTCCTGAGCCCGGCACATCCAAAAAATGATTGTTTATTACTTCTGGGTCATTGAAAATATTTGTGGGAAGTTCATTTTTAGATTTAATTCTGACATTCTTTTTCACATGTGACCAGAGAGTGCGTGGGTCATTAATATTCTTATTTACGTAGTAATCGTAATATGCCTGTTTCTCGCTTATGAGTGCCTCCCCCACAGTACGCTTTAAATCTCTGTAATGTTCCTTATGGGAATCACTACCACTTAAACGGGCTCGGGAGTGCGCTTGGTCGCGTTTCTTCATCATCATTTTGATGTTATATGTAATCCACGGATATTGATGGTGTCTTACTATGAATGTTTTAAGAGGTGCATGTAGGTCAAAAAGCGAGGTCATAGTTGCATTGAACATCGATACCATGGTATTTACATCAGAAGCAGACCGGATGCTTTCCCAGTCCAACGCGGCAAGGTGTTCCCTGAAACTGTCCCTGTCCATGTCCATCAGCAGCCGACGTGTAACCTGGATAGGGGAGGGTTTGAATTTTGGTACATTCAGGTGACATGTGTGTAGTTAAATATCAAACTCCGGTAAGTCACACCCCTACTCAAAACTAAACTATGAATGCCGCCAAATTTGAAATTAAAATCTTCATAAGTTAGTTTTTACCAAAACACGGTACGTGCATTAAAACTATATGAAAATAACGGTTAAAATTGTTGATTTATATCATATCCCGGCAAGTCCACTGACAACTGTTTATCAATATCAGGCATGTCCGTATTAGCCAATCAGAGTTAAGCGTCGCGCAAAGATGGCTGCCATTCCGTCGAGTTACCGGGAGTGCAACGCTGCGTGTCCTCTTTTATATTCGTTGTTTTTTGGTAAAAAATGAGTGAAAATACTCCAAATTTATGTGTACTGGATCCTGATAAAGCCAAAAAAAAGCTAACATCAAAATCTCAGCTTAAACTAGCTGAGGAAAAAGAGAAAAGGTAAGTGAAACACCAACACAGTAGTTATGTTCCCATCTTAAACTGTGAAGTACAGGGTCGTACTTGGACAAACTTTGTGTTTCATACATAGGTAATTTAATTTAAAAATTATAATAAAATATCGTTTATTTTAGCGTAATCGAGGACAGGATTCTACAGTAAAAACGTGAGTTTTAGGGTTTAAAGGAGTTAATAATGTTAATAATGAGTGTATAATAGTAATAAGTGCACAAGCTAAAAATATTAATCAGGAATGTGCTTCATGTGTTTTACTTACCTAAACTGCTTTGGTGTGTTATTTTTCTTTTGCTTGAAGTTAAATAAGATACTGCTCTGTGTTGAACGCACATTAAAATTTACCACAAGATTTGATTTTTTTGTTTATTTTAAATTAAGCTTTACCTACTTATACGCAGACTTGTAAACGTTATAAGCTTATACATTTAAGTTTTCTGATGTTAAGAATAATTTGTATTAATGTCTCTGGATTAGATTAAAAATTCTTTACTGTCCTATTAGTGTAGGTATGCCTTTTAAGTACCTACCTACCTACTAATATTTTCAGGGGCCAATTCTTGCAAGAATTACTACTAACATTTGCCTGATTTATTACTTGCCTGTGACTATTAATAAAATTTAGCTTTTATGTCTACTTTACAGCTGCACCTAATTCTATTTTTTTCATCTATTTATTAAAAACCTATGAGCTAACAGTTTGCTTGTCTTTTATAGGTATTCAGCGCCCGGTTTACCTAAAAGACCAGCATGTGGACATGACACTAAAAATTTAAAGTGTGCAACTGTTACCTCAAATGATATGTTTCATTTTCATCGAAATTACTACTCCGTTTTAGATAAAATTTATCAAGACAATTTCATTATAAAACACGTGACTGCCACTCCAGTCAAACGCCGACGTCCTAGGAGTAAGACTAAAGAAAATCAGAGGCAGTTTACTATGGTTTATAAAATATATAGCAAGAAACAAAATAAATACGTCCAAGTTTGCAAAATGGCTTTCATGAGTATTTTACGGATAAATAAATCACGTATAGAAGGTGTTATGAAAAGACACGCTGAATCTGGAACTATGGCAAAAGAAAATAGAGGGGGGGACCGAAAATTATTCCAATTTGCGTCAAGAAAAAAGCGATTCAAAACTTTATTAAAAAGTTTAAGCCACTGGAGACACACCATTCTCGAGGTCAAATTAAAATACGTATGTATTTGTCTCCAGATCTCAATGTAAAAAAAATGTGGCAAATGTACAATGACGAAGCTTTGCCCGGTTACGAAGTTAAAATTGGATATTTCAGAAAAGTATTTAACACGAGCTTTAATATTGGATTCGGATCTCCTAGGCAAGATGTTTGTTCGGATTGTCTTCAATTACTTGAGCGCATAAAATTATCCCGCAATGAACAAGAAAAGCAAGGGTTACGAACACAGTATAGAGTGCACAAACTCAGAGCCAAATGCTATTTTGAAAATTTAAGAGAGGAATCACCGAATCTACAAATACTGAGTTTTGACTGCCAAAAAAATTTGCCGTTACCTAAAGTGCCTGATCAGTCCGTATATTATTCACGACAGCTATATCTTTATAACTTAACCGTAGTCGTTGGTACTTCCAAGGCATCCTTAACACCCGAAAATGTGCATGCATATGTTTGGACAGAAGAACAAGCCGCAAAAGGGTCCAACGAAATATGTTCTTGCGTGTACGATTGTCTGAATTCTCTCGACTTTACCGGAAAAGAAAAAGTAAGATTGGTGGCTGATGGCTGTGGTGGGCAAAATAAAAATTCCATGCTTATAACAATGGCTATGAAATGGCTTTACGATTCTAGAATTCGTTTTCCAAATCTTACTGAACTACAACTAGTTTTTCCTGTCACAGGACACTCTTTCATACCCCCAGATAGAGTGTTCGCGTTGACAGAAAAACAAATAAGACGTAGAGAGAATATTATTCAGCCTCAAGAATACATGGATTTGATTGCCAATCACGCAACAATTCACAAGGTTAAAATAGATGTCCCAATTCTAGATTGGAAGACCGAACGACAAAATAATTTAAAATCTACATTTCACTTCCAAGTCAGCAAGTGTAAGCGTATCATTATTACCCGTACGAGCAGGGACAAAATAGAGGTCACTGGAGAAATATCATACCGGAACAACCTTGGTGGAAGTGCTTCACTATTGAAGAGAGGTAAAAGAATGTACGATATTGATCCCAGTATTCTTGAAAGTGCTCCCTCGGTAAACCCTGATAAATTGGTGGACGTAGAAAAGTTGTTGCAAAAACATTTTGGGCCTCAATGGGATCAAATATCTGAACTACAATTTTATAAAAATATTTTGCAAAGTAATGTTGTACCAATGATTGGAGAGAGAGAAGAGGAAATTATAAACAATTCGGAAGAATATGAGATGCAAGAAGTTTTAGATTTTGTATAAGTGTTTTTGATTTTATTTCTTAAAAATAAATATTTTGGTCACAATAACTGTCATTTTTTATTATAAACTCATTTATTCATAAAATATAATTAGCATGCCCTGAGTACGTCCAGTTTACATTGGTGTTTATCAAACCCAGGTAAGTTTAGTAACTATTTATCAAAAACCGTTAAGTCCACGACAATTTTTTTCAAACACCGGTACGTTTCGCTAATACATATCAATATCCGGTATGTCCAAACTTTTACCCGATTTTCCACCTTTTTTATTATAAATATGTTAGTTTTTAAAATGAAATAGCAAATGTATCACCAAACTGAATAATATATTATCTAGAAAACACTAAAAATGTTTAATCTTTTAGCTAAAAACATATTCGTCCATTTCCCACATTTCACTTAGAGTGGACTTAACGGACTTTGATATTTAACTACACATGTGATGAAGGCGTGCCTGCCTAGGTCAGGTATGTAGTCCACAGTAGTTGTGCAGCCCTTTATGTCCGTACACACAAGGTCTATTAACGTTTGGCTGTGATCAGTAAAATGTGTATACTCAGTGACAAGTTGTCGCAGCTTAAAGCATGCCAAAAATTCATTGAGCTTCCTTACACTAGCAAGCGATGTCTCCGCGACGTTGATGTTAAAATCGCCCAGAATCACAACATTACTACGCCAGGAAAATGTCTCCAGAGACGTAGACAGAGCGTCTAACAGTGAGTCCTCAGTTACCCAATCCGGCCTGTATGCTGTTCCTATCACCAGCTTACAGCCACTAATTGTAATCCCGAGCCACATTTGTTCAATTGGAAGGGTCTGTGGATGGGCGAGCACCCGTGCAGTGACACCTCGTCGGATATAAAAGCCGACGCCACCACCACGCTTTCGGCGCCCAGGTGGGCGCGGTGTGTTCCGCAGCCGGTATCCCGGCACGGCGGGGGCACGTCCCTCCTGGCCTTCTCGTATCCAAGTCTCATTAATGGCCATCACGTCCACGTCGTGACGGTCCATCGCCACAAGAAACTCATCGTGTCCCGTTCCCAACGAGCCAGCATTAAATAAGCCAACTTTAAGTCTACGCTTAATATTGAATACTAGCTTTTGCCCGCGACTTCGTCCGCGTGGCGTGTTATATAAGAGAGAGATCTTTGTGTGTGTGGGAGTGCATACTTATGCAGTTTAGATTTTTTCATAAGTACATTGTTTTTTCCCAATAACTCCCATTTTTCAAAATACAGCCAAAAATAAACTTTATATTTACTAAGGTATGCATGCATGCTAGATTGAATCAATTGATTGAATTGTTTTTTTTTTAATTGATTGTTCATTGAGTTTTAATTTTAATACACACTTCCTCTCTTCCCTTCAACGTTGCTGTGCCCTACAGGGTCCATGTTTTAGTTCCTATGCCTATGTAACACCCCATTGTACTACATGGAATGCAATAAATAATTTAATTGAATTGAATTGAAAATATCTATCTTACGCGGTTTCGATTTTTTCATACAAATGTTTTTTTCCCACTAACTCCCGTTTCCGTGGGAATTTTGCAATATCCTGTTGCAACTAAGCTTTAAGTTAACTAAGGTACCTGCATGTCAAATTTCAAGCGTCTAACTTAAGCGGTTTAGATTTTTCATACAAAAAGATTTTCCCGCTAATTCCCGTTCTCGTGGGCATTTCGGGAATTCCTTTCTTAGTGCACCTCTACGGTACTTAAGGTATCTGCATGCCAACGTCTAACTTGAGTGGTTTAGATTTTTCATACAAAAGGATTTTCCCGCTAATTCCCGTTCCCTTGAGAATTTTGGGAATTCCTTTCTTAGTGCACCTCTACGGTACCTAAGCTATGTCCCTTCCAAATTTCAAATGCCTACGTTTAGCCGTTCAGGCTATGCGTTGATATGTCAGTCACTGAGTCAGTCAGTTTCTCCTTTTATTTAGATTTGATTTTTTCATACAAATGTTTTTTCCCGCTAACTACCGTTCCCGTGGGAATTTTGTAATATCCTGTTGCAACTAAGCTTTAAGTTTACTAAAGTACCTGCATGCCAAATTTCAAACGTCTAACTTGAGTGGTTTAGATTTTTCATACAAAAGGATTTTCGGGAATTCCTTTCTTAGTGCACCTCTACGGTATCTAAGGTACCTGCGAGCCAAATTTCAAACATCTAACTTGAATGGTTTAGATTTTTCATACAAAAGGATTTTCCCGTTAATTCGCGTTCCCGTGGGAATTTCGGGAATTCCTTTCTTAGTGCACCTCTACGGTACTTAAGGTATCTGCATGACAAATTTCAAAGGTCTAACTTGAGTGGTTTAGATTTTTCATACAAAAGGATTTTCCCGCTAATTCCCGTTCTCGTGGGCATTTCGGGAATTCCTTTCTTAGTGCACCTCTACGGTACTTAAGGTATCTGCATGCCAACGTCTAACTTGAGTGGTTTAGATTTTTCATACAAAAGGATTTTCCCGCTAATTCCCGTTCCCTTGAGAATTTTGAGAATTCCTTTCTTAGTGCACCTCTACGGTACTTAAGGTACCTGCATGACAAATTTCAATTGTCTAACTTGAGTGGTTTAGATTTTTCATACAAAAGGATTTTCCCGCTAATTCCCGTTCCCGTGGGAATTTCGGGAATTCCTTTCTTAGTACACCTCTACGGTATCTAAGGTACCTGCATGACAAATTTCAAACATCTAACTTGAATGATTTAGATTTTTCATACAAAAGGATTTTCCCGCTAATTCCCGTTCTCGTGGGAATTTCGGGAATTCCTTTCTTAATGCACCTCTACGGTTCCTAAGGTACCTGCATGACAAATTTCAAACGTCTAACTTGAGTGGTTTAGATTTTTCATACAAAAGGATTTTCCCGCTAATTCCCGTTCCCGTAGGATTTTCGGGAATTCCTTTCTTAGTGCACCTTTACGGTATCTAAGGTACCTGCATGCCAAATTTCAAACGTCTAACTTGAGTGGTTTAGATTTTTCATACAAAAGAATTCCCCTTCACTACTCTGCTCCTATTGATTGTAGCGTGATGAAAAGTATACTATAACCTGTCCAGGAGTGTGAAGAATAATTGTACCAAGTTTCATTAAAATCCGTCCAGTAGTTTTTGTTTCTATAAGGAACATACAGACAGACAGACAGACAGACAGACAGACAGACAGACAATAATTTTACTGATTGCATTTTTGGCATCAGTATCGACCACTTATCACCCCCTGATAGTTATTTTGAAAAAATATTTAATGTACAGAATTGACCTCTCTACAGATTTATTATAAGTATAGATTATTAATATATTTAATTATTAAATCGTAATTCAATTCATTCAAAATTAGATGATATGTATTATAAAAGATTCCTATTGTATAATTACATTTATTAATCGCATAGTAATGTTTTACTATAGAGGCGAAGTGTTTGTGTATGTTATGTGTAAATTTGTGTTTATGTAGTATAATTATTGTCTAAGCATGAGTATAAATAATAATAATAATGTAATTTTACATAGTGTAGCGTTATAAATGAAATGATAGGCAATGTAGTATAAATATATATTATAATCTTAAGGACCAGAAGAGAAATTGGGTAAAAGGAAACACCCATAAACCTGACCGATATTAATTTAATAATAAATTGTACAATTCAGTTCGATCGCACATCTGGTTGAGAGCGGACGCGTATCGGATACTCGTTATCTTTTGTTTACGTATCGTTCTTACTAGATTTAATCGCTTATACGGTTATTGTGTCTGGTGACGGTCGAAGTTCGACGTCCCTATGTGTTTCGTGCTTTTAAGTGATGGAGGATAATATATATATATAAGTGGTGAAGATGGGTTAAGTGTAGATGGAGATGATGGAATTGATACTGGTATGGAGTTAACTAGGCAGAATCAGTCAATTGTCATGGCAGAGAAGGAGTTGGAGATCCCGGCATCTGGCGGGCTTATGGATGCAGAATCAACTTCAAATAAAAGAACGTTAGAAGAAGCAGATGAAGGCTATGATCGAGAGGATTGGCAGGAAGTTACGAAGAGAAGAATGAAGAAAAAGTCTTTAGAAGAAATTCAGCTGGGTGTTACGTGCAAAGAGAAGTTTCCGAAACAGTTTGCACTGGCTAAGATGATGAAAGCCCAAAATATTACGGGAATTATGAGGATCAAGTTTGTAAATCCTTTTAAACTACACATTAATTTCCGGTCGGAGGAATGTGCACAGAGGTTCGCAACATGTGAGGAGTTTAAGAAATTAGGTTGGAGGTGCCAAAAGTCATGGGAGGTTGGAGTATCGTATGGTATGTTGCGAGACATTGACCTGGAACTAAATGAGGACGAACTTTCTCAGATCCTAAAAAGCTCGGTTGAAATAATCTCGGTAAAAAGACTTAACCGACGAAATGGTGAAGGCGGTTGGTCACCTTGTGAATCTGTTAGAGTTGGGTTTTTGGGCTCGCATCTACCATCTCACGTATACCTATATGATTTACGCGTCAAATTAGAAAAGTATGTGTTTCCTGTCACTCAATGCACTCACTGCTGGAGGTACGGACATGTAAAGGCTTTGTGCCCCTCAGTTAGAGGGATTTGTCCCAAATGCACACAACGACATGAAAACTGTGATACAACAACGTTCAAGTGCACTAATTGTGGCGGAAAACATATGGCCATTTCAAAATTATGTCCAGTTTTCATTAAAGAAAAGAAATTAAGACAGCTCATGTCGGAGTTTAACGTAACGTACAAGAAGGCGCTAACTATGTATATACCACCGGAAGCATCGAATCAAATGCCGAGCGACAACTCTGTTCCGCGAACCAATATACCTACGAGTAATTCATTCAACAGCTTATCGGTACAACACTCGCAACCAAGTACATCTTCGCCATTGTTAGCCACTCCGACTCGATCCCGCTCACACTCACACTCCTAGGCCGAGATAACGACGCGCGCGCCGACTACACCGTCTGGCCGCTCGTTGGTATTTACTGTACCTACTAGGAAACAAAAGGTTAAGAACACTCGTCAACCTGTACACGAGGAAGCGCAGTTACCGGATGATATTATGGAGACTGGGGACTATTCTTCTGATTCGACGACGGATTCCAGGAACGAAAGGAACCGTGAGGAGATCATCAATTTTGGACAATTAATTACAAAGCTTAAGAACTTGATTATTGATAAAAGATACAATTTAGCTGAAAAAGTAAAAGAAGGGACCCGTATTATATCGAATTGGATACGCTCATATATTTGTCAGGTTATATCCGATAATTCACTAGTTAAAATGTTTTCTTCATTTGTAAATGGATAATAACGTAATTCCGAAAACGTTCAAAATTAATGTCTGTCAGTGGAATGCTCGTAGTCTAAAAAAAATAAATTAGGTTGTTTTAGGCAATTTTTGATCCAGGAAAAAATTCATATCGCAGCACTTAATGAAACTTGGCTAGACACTGATTATAGCTTGAAAATTAATGAGTATTCTGTGTATAGGGAGGACCGAGAGATACCATATAGATCGGGTGGTGGAGGAGTTGCTATATTAGTTCATCGCTCAATTAAGTCGCAACAAGTTAAGGTACAGTTTCATCATTCCGGTATTGAGATAATTTTTGTTAAAATTTTTAATTGTCGTGAAATCGAAAATATTATTTGTATTTATTGTAGTAGTGAGATTAAAACAACTAGGAGGGACTGGGAGTCGTTGTTCTCGTTGACAAAGGAAAAATCTATTATCTTAGGCGATTTTAATGGACACCATGTGAGTTGGTCATACAAGGACAATGATAGAGGGAAACAGATATTTGATTGCCTATTAGAAAGTAGTTTTATTCCATTAAACGACGGGTCGGTTACACGGTTTCAATTAGTTCAAGGTGTTCTGAGGGAATCTTCGCCCGATTTATCATTAGATCAGACTAACAATGTAAGGTGGGGTGACACGCTGTCTAGCGACTTCAGGTTAGACTGTGGTGTTCGCCAAGGTGGGCTGACCTCTCCGGACCTTTTTAGCCTTTATGTAAATTACCTTATTGAGGAGTTGAGAGGTGCCGGCATCGGTTGCCATATTGGTAACGTGTGTGTTAACAATTTGAGCTACGCAGATGACATGGTACTTCTCAGCCCCTCAATAAATGGTCTCAACAAACTTTTGGGAATTTGTGAAAATTTTAGTAAAATAAATGGTCTTGTCTATAACGTTAAAAAAACCGAAATGATGGTCTTTAGGGCTGGAAAGGGACCGGAGAGGGTTTTGCCAGTTTTTCTGAACGGGTTGCCAGTTCGGGTTGTGGAGAGGTTAAGGTACCTCGGCCACATAATAAACGACAGACGGACAGATGATGATGACATGGAACGGGAGCGCCGGGCTCTCGCGATGCGCTGCAACATGCTCGCTCGCAGGTTCGCACATTGTACGGACGCGGTGAAGGTGACCTTGTTCAGAGCATTCTGTCAATGCTTTTATACGTGCCAATTATGGACAAGGTACACTAAGCGTTCGTATAACGCATTACGGGTGCAATATAACGATGCTTTCCGGATCTTGCTGAAACACCCCCGTTTTTGTAGCGCAAAAAGCATGTTTGCGTCTGCCAGGGTCCCGGACTTCTTTGCAGTTCTTCGCTCTCGGATTGCATCACACTGGGTCCGGGTGAGTGGTGCCAAGAATGAGATATTGTCGCGTATTAATGATGACCTCGATGAGAGGTTTAAAAAACACTGGTCGAGGGTGCACCGGCTCGGGAACGGTAGATGATGTTGATGGTACATAATAACCAATTTTATAATGATGTTATATTTTTATTGTATTTTTTTTTATTATTGTATTTATTTTGTTGTAATGTGGATGATGGGTTTTTACCTAAATAAATAACTTATTATTATTATTATTAGTTTCTTCAGATTTATTTGACACACTAACATGGTCCGTTACTGGGGAATGTTTAGGGAGTGATCATTTTATCCTTAAAATGTCAGTTAAAATTACTGTTAATGTAGTGTATCAAAAGAAAAGGAATTTTAAGAAGGCAAATTGGGAAAAATATACATCGTATTTAAGTGAGTGCTTTTCAAATAATTCTCGCGGTGAAGACCTTCAATATGATTATAATCAATTTATTAAATTAATTAATAAGGCTGCAGATCTACACATTCCCTTCATAAAATATTGTGTATTTCCGAAAAATAATTTTAATCCCAAACCGTTTTGGAACCCGGAGCTTTCAAGAACTGTTGCGTTACGTAGGTTAGCATTAACTCGATTTCGACGAAACCCGACTCCAGATAATCACAACATTCTGTTAGATAGAATAAGGGAGTCTCAACGCCATATGCGTATAGCGGAAAGAAAGGGATGGCAACAGTTTTGTGAGTCTATAGATGCTGAGATGTCATCGGGTCAGATGTGGGGTAAAATGAGCTGGTTTAAGGGTCGTTTTGTTCCATCTGTACAAGTAGATAAAAATACAGCTAATACAATTTTGTGTGATATTTGTCCTGATTATAGTCTGCCGCCTGACCCTCAGATGCAGCCAGTACGCTCTTGCTTAGAAGTACCGATAACTATTCATGAATTGGTAGGATGTATTAAATCGAAAGACACGGCTCCAGGTCACGATGAAATTTCATATTCGATGATTAAAAACTTGCCGGAAGTTGCGATGATATTATCTTCTTAGTTTATACAATAGTTTTTTGGAGACAGGTTTTGTACCTCTTCAGTGGCGGGACATTAGGGTCGTTCCAATCCCCAAACCTGGTCGTAGTACGCGAGATACGTCGTCATATCGACCTATCTCGCTTATATCATGTGTATGTAAAATTTTTCATTCCATTATAAACAAGAGAATCGAATGGTTTTTAGAGAGGAGACAAGTTTTTTCAAAATTTACGTTCGGATTTAGAAAATCAAAATCATGTCTAGATAATTTAAGCTTACTAGTATCAGATATCCAAATTGGATTTGCAAATAACTGTTCGACATTAGCTTGTTTTGTAGATATTGTTAATGCATACAACAACGTAGATGTAACACAATTAATAGGTACTTTAAGCAAACTCGAGGTGGAGATTAAAATTTGTAGATACATATTTTTTTTTTTAAAAGAACGTAATATTCATATTAGGATAGATAACTCTCAGGTTACAAGATCATGTAGCAAGGGCTTGGCTCAAGGTGACCCGTTGTCCCCACTATTGTTTAATATTGCTTCAATCAATTTATGTCATAATATACGGAATGTTAAAATTTCACAATACGCTGATGACTTTGTTTTGTATTTTACGGGCAATAATATAAATCAGGCTTTAAAGGAATTACAGGAGGCGTTAAACTTGCTGTCAACACTTTTATCCGAGTTAGGCCTAGAGTTATCTCCTGCAAAAAGCAAGCTATGTATTTTTAAAAAGAGAAAAGCGTACAATAAACCTTTAAAGCTTACGATAAATAATTTACCGATAGCTGTAGTCGAAAACGTTAAATATCTTGGACTCTGGCTTGATCGAGGACTTCGTTGGAAAAAGCATATTGGAGAAGTCTATGAAAAATGCTCAAAGTTTTTGAACACATTAAAGGTTTTAGCAGGTCCAGGGTGGGGGGTACATCCGCTACATTTAAGGAGGATCTACATTGCCATCATACGTAGTCGCATGGATTATGCTAGCTTTCTATACGATGCCTCCTGCAATACTCATTTGAAGAAATTAAATTTAATTCAAAATAGGGCCATGAGAATTGTCGGAGGATTCATAAAAACCACACCCATTCATGTCATGCAAAGTGAATTGTCATTACCACCGTTACATACACGCAGATTTTATTTGGCAGGTAAAGGAGACGTTTCAAGAATGTATGGCGCCCAGGCCTGGACTGTGTACACTTATAATTTAAATACGTCATTATTATCTATAAGTGTTTTAATTGTTATTTTGCCATATTTTGGCCTAGTTTTTTTGTACAAAATTATAAAATACAAGTAATGACAGTCATAACAAAAAAAAAAAATAACCCTAGCGTCAGTCAGCTGTCATTTATGACAGTGACATTTCATTATCTTTTTGTTAGTACAAAAATAACAATAAATACAGCATTTTCTATTTCGATGCAAAAAACTAACCAATAGAATAAACCAATGCTTGGAAGTTCGCGGAGTACCTAGTTTTGCGCTAAAATCTAGAAAGGATGACAACGCGCAACTACGTCATCGGCGGCCTAAACATCGCAGTTACCACGTAATGGATGCTGCGCTTCCTGGTCATCACCAGTCTCCACGACTCCCGACGCAACGTGGACTTGGCGACGTACTAACACGGCTGTCGGCCACACAGCGTGCCCGGCCTCATTGGACTGCTGGATGCCCCGTATTGGACGTGTGTACAACGGGGAATTTGTGATTAGTTAAATCAGTGACTAATTGGAAACAGATCAATTTCCAACTGCTTTTTAAACTGTAGCTAGACGCCGCTACAGTCCAAGATGTTGCAGTCAGGACAAACATCTGTGAAGATACCTAGCAGGTGCTCTTGTAGGTACATCTAACCAACATCTAAGATGCAAGATGATTGTGATTGCTAGAACTACTTACACCTCTCGTTCAATATTAATGATAATATGGGATTCTGACTTGTAAAAATAAAACAATAATACTCTTTATTTAATTATTTATTAGTTTTCCACATCCTCTCTTATTAAAATACCATCCAACAAAGGTGCCGGTGCTTTTATACTTTCTTGGTGCCGAGCCCAACCTAAATACCATACAATGGCATCACATGAGCACAGCAACCAACAGCGCGGAGACTACAAACACAATTACAGTAGTATCCTACTATAATTTTATTCCAGGTCACACCTTGTCTCATCAACAATATATTTCTAAATTAGTGAATGTTTTTGAAAATTAGTACTGGTCCAGAAATTCCCAATTATATACAGATTTATGCTCCGCACAAATTCTTGAATTTTCCATAACAAGTATTTTTACCCACGACGGAACGGAGCAGGTATATGCGTTTAGGGTGAGAGATGTTTGTGTGTGCGTTTGTGCAAAGAAATGTTATTAATTATCTTCTAAACTAATAATCCGATTTTGATGCGGTTTTCAATAACGGGTTTGTGTTTGATGAGTTCATGTTATTAGACAAGTGTCATGTCTGTAACTCACTAGGGGGCGCCACAATATTAGTGTTTAGAATAAATATTATCCGAAACGCCTCTTCAATTTATAATAGCAATTTATTTGCAATAGTTTTTATTAGTTAATTGTTTTTGACAGGCGTTTTTTTTTTTCGGTTCCATTGATTACACGTAATTACGTCGAACACAATGCTGTTTCATTGCTACCTAAATCCCTTAAAAATCAGTAAAAAGGCATTGATATGCCTTTTTGCCTGATGGCATATTCATGGTCCTTCGAGCCAGATTTCAGAGAAGATCCCAGATCACAATCAATAAATTGTAGATAAATTAATACGAAGTGATTGGCGAAGATTAAAGAGAAGATTAAAGAAAAATCAAGATCGACTATAAGTGGCACGTGGATTGTGTGGTCAAGTGAATCAAATTCATCCAATTAATCCTCATTTAATTCATAAAGTTGAACCCATCACTCAATAATCAGGTAGTATTAAGTAAACAGCCTCCGTGGTCTAGTGGTTAGAGCGTTAGGCTCACGATCTGGTGTTCCGGGTTCGATTCCCGATGGGGACATTGTCGAAATCACTTTGTGAGACTGTCCTCTTTGTTTGGTAAGGACTTTTCAGGCTTGAATCACCTGATTGTCCGAAAAAGTAAGATGATTCTGTGCTTCGGAGGGTACGTTAAGCCGTTGGTCCCGGCTATTAGCCGTAAAAACACCTCCACCAACCCGCAGTGGAGCAGCGTGATGGAGTATGCTCCATACCCCCTCCGGTTGATTGAGGGGAGGCCTGTGCCCAGCAGTGGGACGTATATAGGCAGTTTATGTATGTTATGTATTAAGTAAAGCAAAGTGTTGTTAATTACGGTTAGTATAATTTTAATTACATTTATTACCCACGACGGAACGGAGCAGGTATATGCGTTTAGGGTGAGAGATGTTTGTGTGTGCGTTTGTGCAAAGTAATGTTACCACCTATCTTTTAAACTAATGATCCGATTTTGAGGCGGTTTTCAATAGCGGGTTTGTGTTTGATGAATTCATGTTCTTAGACAGGTGTCATGGCTGTAACTCACTAGGGGCGCCACAATATTAGTGCAAAACAATGTTGCAATATAATCAAAACGAAATGTCCGATTACAATTCTGTTTTCGGCAATGTGTACGTGGTAGCTTATTGCATGTTCCCAAATAATAAAAATTACGTCTTTAACTCACTAGAGGGTGCTACAATATTAGTGAAAAATAGTATTGCAATAATATTAAAACGAATTGTCCGATTTCAATGCGGTTTTCAGCAATGGGTTCGTAGTTGAATGGTGCATGGTCTAAGATAAGTCTTCTGATATTAACTCACTAGGAGGCGCTGCTATATTAAGTGTGAAACGTTTATATTGCAATATTATTAAAATTAAAACGTATTGTCTGATTTCAATGCGGATTTCAGGAATGAGTTCGTGGGTGATTGGTGCATGTTCTCAGATGAGTGTTATAGAGGTAACTTTAAACAGAAAGCAACTGTATAATATATAATAAGGGACTTAATATTATGTGGTAGGATGAATCACACTTATTGTTTTGCGAGATCTTACCTACACATTATATAGATTATGATTCGTATATGCTCTCTAAAAAGTCTGAAATAAAATTAAGCAAAATTAAAAATTTTGAAAAAACCCACGACGGTAAAAATCTCATCGAAAAAGAATAAAATAACTCAAAACCCCCGACTTAACCCAATTATTATGTAACGAAATATTATATTAGACTTAAAAATACTTTCTAAAAAGAGTTGATATCTCGAGACATCGGTAATAGATATACTTAAGTACCTAAACAATGAATATGGATGTTTACAGTTTTTTCCTAACGTGTCTGTTTCTCGAAAATATACTTAAATGTAGCGATAATAATTTTACCATAATACATAACCGAGGAATATCCGTCGGGGGCTGCCTTTTCTATATGAAATTTCAACAAAAATTTAATCATACTCATAAGTGTATTTTATGTCGTCGTTAAACATCTACAATTCTTCAATAATTGTATTCACGTCACTAGAAAAACTTTAGCTGGGTTAATGGCAGCCCCCGACGGATATTCCTCGGTTATGTATTATGGTAAAATTATTATCGCTACATTTAAGTATATTTTCGAGAAACAGACACGTTAGGAAAAAACTGTAAACATCCATATTCATTGTTTAGGTACTTAAGTATATCTATTACCGATGTCTCGAGATATCAACTCTTTTTAGAAAGTATTTTTAAGTCTAATATAATATTTCGTTACATAATAATTGGGTTAAGTCGGGGGTTTTGAGTTATTTTATTCTTTTTCGATGAGATTTTTACCGTCGTGGGTTTTTTCAAAATTTTTAATTTTGCTTAATTTTTTCACTAATATTGTAGCACCCTCTAGTGAGTTAAAGACGTAATTTTTATTATTTGGGAACATGCAATAAGCTACCACGTACACATTGCCGAAAACAGAATTGTAATCGGACATTTCGTTTTGATTATATTGCAACATTGTTTTGCACTAATATTGTGGCGCCCCTAGTGAGTTACAGCCATGACACCTGTCTAAGAACATGAATTCATCAAACACAAACCCGCTATTGAAAACCGCCTCAAAATCGGATCATTAGTTTAAAAGATAGGTGGTAACATTACTTTGCACAAACGCACACACAAACATCTCTCACCCTAAACGCATATACCTGCTCCGTTCCGTCGTGGGTAATAAATGTAATTAAAATTATACTAACCGTAATTAACAACACTTTGCTTTACTTAATACATAACATACATAAACTGCCTATATACGTCCCACTGCTGGGCACAGGCCTCCCCTCAATCAACCGGAGGGGGTATGGAGCATACTCCATCACGCTGCTCCACTGCGGGTTGGTGGAGGTGTTTTTACGGCTAATAGCCGGGACCAACGGCTTAACGTACCCTCCGAAGCACAGAATCATCTTACTTTTTCGGACAATCAGGTGATTCAAGCCTGAAAAGTCCTTACCAAACAAAGAGGACAGTCTCACAAAGTGATTTCGACAATGTCCCCATCGGGAATCGAATCCGGAACACCAGATCGTGAGCCTAACGCTCTAACCACTAGACCACGGAGGCTGTTTACTTAATACTACCTGATTATTGAGTGATGGGTTCAACTTTATGAATTAAATGAGGATTAATTGGATGAATTTGATTCACTTGACCACACAATCCACGTGCCACTTATAGTCGATCTTGATTTTTCTTTAATCTTCTCTTTAATCTTCGCCAATCACTTCGTATTAATTTATCTACAATTTATTGATTGTGATCTGGGATCTTCTCTGAAATCTGGCTCGAAGGACCATGAATATGCCATCAGGCAAAAAGGCATATCAATGCCTTTTAACTGATTTTTAAGGGATTTAGGTAGCAATGAAACAGCATTGTGTTCGACGTAATTACGTGTAATCAATGGAACCGAAAAAAAAAACGCCTGTCAAAAACAGTTAACTAATAAAAACTATTGCAAATAAATTGCTATTATAAATTGAAGAAGCGTTTCGGATAATATTTATTCTAAACACTAATATTGTGGCGCCCCCTAGTGAGTTACAGACATGACACTTGTCTAATAACATGAACTCATCAAACACAAACCCGTTATTGAAAACCGCATCAAAATCGGATTATTAGTTTAGAAGATAATTAATAACATTTCTTTGCACAAACGCACACACAAACATCTCTCACCCTAAACGCATATACCTGCTCCGTTCCGTCGTGGGTAAAAAGTAATTCATTGAAGTTTAATCCAATCACAAAGTCTTTAAATGATTTACATAAATTATGTACAAATAATCGATGGAAAAGAAATAAGCCCCCTTTGCTAGTGGAAGTAAGTAAATCTTACCAAAATTTTGACATACATAGTAGTGATATTCTGGATATGTTTTCTCTTGACGTATGGACAAGCTACGTAAACCTAACTCAAGTTTTGAGACCTTTTATTCAGGCTTTAGAGAAACCCAAACGTTTTTATCAACCAGATTTGATATCAATTGCTTTTGATAACTTATGTTTGAGCGAATACAGCGACTTTTATAAATTATTTACCGACGGATCTAAGGATATGAGTGGTTCAGAAGCAGCGTTCTATGACCCTCAAATATTATTTTCGGCACAATTTAAAGTATCTTCTAAGTTGTCCATAATGCACATTGAGTTGGTAGCTATTGTGGAAGCGCTATATATGTTATATTCACTGACTCGAGAAGCGCATTACAGCATTTGGCTCGGTGTACTTTGACTTTTCGAGGTCTCCCGGTAGCCTATACAGTAATGAATATAATTTATGAGTTGCAATCTCAATCAAAAATTATATATTTGCAGTGGCTACCGTCTCATTGTGGCATCATGGACAATGAAAAAGTAGATTTATTAGCTAAGCAGGCGTGTGGAAACGGTATTTCTGTTAGTGGGCTTCCCTTTTATACAGAAAATTTGTATATAGTTAAAAAACGGTGTTATGAAATATGGAGAGAGTATTTCGATGAACGTTCCAGACAAGTCGGTATATGGTACAGGACTATCCAAACTGAGCCATTGAATACACCCTGGATCAATAATTGTTTAAAAATAAGTGATTTAGTATTTGCTTTAAGACTACGATTCGGACACATTCCACTTAATAAATTCGCTCATTTGATGAAGATATCTGATTCACCTAATTGTGTGGAATGTGACCGAATTGAGGATGTATACCATATTATAATGGAATGTGTGCGTAATGAATCCCTTAGATCTACAATGCAGATTATGTGTCCTGAATTTTATCAGATCGGTGCATGTAACAGCATTTTGGCTTTTCCGTTATCTAAGGAGGCCAAGATGCTATACAATTTGGTAAAGCGGGGTTTGAAATTGAGATGTGAGTGAATACTTGCGTCTGGGTTTCAAGCCTTGTTTCATTTTATTTTTTCTATGAGGCTGTATTGAACGGCATTGTCACTTTTGAGACAAAGCTCATTAAATAAAGATTAAAAAAAAAAAATTGTACAATTAAATTACAACACTACTTTCATACTAAAGCAAAAATAAAAAAAATGATAGTCCGACACTAAACAGCACGTAACACAGTCTGGACACAACCGACACGTCCGAGCGCTAGTAGCTAACTGAGTGCGCCGCGCCCCTCCACTTGCTTTATACTATGACACCGCTCGGTCCCGCCTGATAGACGTCAGTGGTGGGAGATGCGGGTAAAACGGCCGTTCCTGACAGCGGCACGTCCTCGTCCGCTCGGTCTAATGGGTCAGTTAAATCATTCTCTGAAACACAAGAGAACACGTGTTAGAAATCATCATCAGTTAACTATGCCTGCAACTTTCAAATACAAATTAACCCCGGAAACCGATCGCTGGCGTGCACTCCAGTGATCAATTACAAAGGTTAAACTGGATTTCACAAAAATGCTACAATTCCAGATCTCTACCACTCACACCAACATAAAACAAGATGAGTATTCTAAATAGGAACATTAGTGGCACTATTTCGGCTTAACGTGTACCTTTTCAAGGCCCATAGAAACGTCAGTGGCACGATTTCGGCATGACGTTTCTCGGGTTAAACCAACATTGTACGTCAGTGGCACGATTTCGGCATGACGTTTCTCGGGTTAAACCAACATTGTACGTCAGTGGCACGATTTCGGCATGACGTTACTCGGATAAAACCTACTTTGCACGTCAGTGGCACGATTTCGGCATGACGGCAACTATCCACGTGACGAAAGGGAAAACGCCATGTCATCTCTGACTGCATTCGGTAACTCACCACACTCAAAGAAGGCCTTACAGGCATCCGGTGTCCATTCGCCACGCCATTGGACCATGTGTTCCGCAGCGGCCTGGGTCTTTTTTCCGTACGCTCCAGCAAGTAACTCTAACTCGTAATGGTCATGAGGCATGGTGCGCAATACCTTGTAAAAACCACGCATGCCAGAGTCCAGCTTCCCAGTACTTTGAGAGTTCTTGCCAACGAAAACGAAGTCACCAACAGTAAATTCTCGTGGTCGTCGGCGGTCTTCATTGACATAGTCATCTTGGCGCTGTTGATTGGCTTTAAGTAGATCAGAAGCACGTTGTCTTTGTATAGCTAACATTGCCTCGCGGTTTGGGTGTGAGATTTCTAGTGCTACATCGCGAACTAGAGACCTGATTACAGGTGTGGCAGCTTCGATGCCTGTTAGTAGTTTCAGCGCTGAAGTTTGTGTCGTTGCTTGCCTCGTGATGTTTAGCGTCAGCTGTATCCTCCACAGTACATCGGACCATGAGGTGTGCTTGCTATGTACTTCAACTCGAATCATATTAAGTACAGTTCTACAATAGCGTTCGGCCTGCCCGTTCTCCCGATGCATGCCAGGTGTGACAAAATGTATAGAACAGCCTAATCCCTTGATCCACGTTTGGAACGAAGAACTTTCGTACATCCTAGCACGATCACACACAATCATAGACGGAGTGCCAAATAAAGCAATGGCATTGCAAAAGACACGCTTTAGTTCCTCTGTATCCTGCCTGTACAAGGCGTACAAGAGACAAAATTTGGAAAAAGCGTCAATTATTATTAAGACATACTTAAATCCGTTGGAATCTGGGAGTGGCCCCAAGACATCGGTGTGAATCGTATTAAAAGGGACACCGGGTTTGGTCCAAGATTCAATCGGTTGACTAGGAGCCCTTGGTACTCGTTTGTGTGATAGACAAACTATACAGTGCCCAACATACTTCCTTACAAAATTTCGTAACCCAGGAAACCAAAAGTGACGTTGTATGAGTTCAATCGTTTTGTCTATACCTAAATGGTCATGGTCGTCGTGAAATACCCGCAAGAGACTGAGTCTGTGGCCTTTTGGAATAAAACAAAGATAGCGAGGATCATCTCCAGTAGGTGTATACTTATAAAACAACAAGTCATTCTTAATTGCGTAACGACTTCCATCAAGCTGACCCTCTCTCACCTTGGTCATCAAGTCCTGGGTCTCAGTGTCAGCAGTTTGAGCAATCTTAGCCCAGTTGTTTGGAGTACGAATGTGTGAGACAGCAACTGGATGTCGGCTTAGAAAATCGGCATGTTGCATAAGAGCTCCTTTCCTGTATTCTATTGAAAATCGGAAATCTTGCATGTAGATCCACCATCGCGCTACTCTGGGAAGTAAATCTTTTTTCCGCTCCGTTAACTTAAGGGAATTGCAGTCCGTCACTATTTTGAAATGTATACCAATCAAATAGTGACGGAAGTGCTGTAGCGCTCGTACCACAGCAAGAGTTTCTAATTCGTAACTGTGATATCGTGGTTCCGCGCCCTGGGTTGATTTACTAAAATAGGCGACAACTCGCTTCTGCCTCCCCTCATGCTCCTGCAGTAGGATTGCACCATATCCAATAGCACTCGCGTCGGTGTGAAGTTCAGTGGGTAAGTTTGGGTCAAAAATTGCCAATACTGGTTCATTTGTCAAACAGCTAATAATATACTCACGAGCAGCGTCTTGTTCAGCACCCCATAAAAAAGGTTCGCCTTTCTTCAGTAATTTAGAAATGCAGGCAGTCTTAGATGCATAGCCTGCCATATATCTGCGAAAGTAACCTGCAAGCCCTAAGAATTGACGGACCTCTTTCAAGTTGGCTGGCTTCGCAGATTTAGTTAAGGCCTGTACCTTCCCCGGGCTCGGTCGTACCTGACCATTACCAATCAGGCGTCCCAAGTATTCGACCTCAACGTCCAAAAAAGTGCATTTCTTTAAGTTAATCGAAAAACCAGCTGACTTAAGTGTATTCAGTACTTCACGCAACGTCTCTAAACCATCTTAAATTGTATTGGACAAAATCAGAACGTCGTCAATGTATGTCAAAACCTTACCACTATCAATTAGGTGTTTCAGAGTTTTAGAGATTATTCTTTGGTAAACTACGGGAGCGTTAGCTAAGCCGTAAGGCATCTTTAAGTATTCATAGTGTCCGGTAGGCGTCACAAAAGCAGTCTTACGGATAGAGTCGTCGTCCTTCATCGGCACCTGATGAAATCCGGTAGCCATGTCAAGGCTCGTAAAGTATTTGCAACTACCCAACTTATCGATGTGATCATCGATAAGTGGCAGAGGAAATCTTTCCTTGACGGTGAGAGCGTTTAAGGCGCGATAATCTACGCACATTCGATCACTCCCATCCTTCTTCTTGACAAGAAGGATAGGACTTGCGTACTCAGAGTGCGATTCTCGTACTATCTCCTTATCCAACAAATCATTAACAATGTCGCGAACACGATCTTTTTCACCCGCGGAAAGTTTGTATGGGCGATAATTTACTGGAACATCACTCGTTAATTTTATTTCCATGCTACCCGTATTTACTGTAGATGTCGCTGTGCCACTTACAAAGGAGTCAGAAAATTCAGTTAGGATTGATATCAAACGGTCTTTCTCGGGCCCTATCAGAGGGGTCTTAATATTGTCGAATTCCGAACTTGTTATGTGATAACTGCTCGGCGTATTTTTGGTACGAACTAGATGTTGTTTGTCGTTAGTCCGAATGTAGGTTACACCTTCTCTATTTAACACATCCGTACCGATTAATATTGGGGCATTAATACATTCGGGACGAACTACGTACAAGTTTACCTCCAAAGATATGTCCGGGAACTCAATAACGGTCGTGATAAATGAAGTTGATTCTACCTCTTGACTACCTATACCACGCATCAAGCGATAGGCAGGCTTTTTATCAAAATTGAAATGTTTAAGGACTGATTCCGAAATCAATGATATATCAGAACCACTATCAATCAACACATCTACCGAGACATCCCGAACGACAGCCGCTATTACATTATCCCGTTCGGATTCGATTCTGAGCAAAAATTTACATTACTAGATTTGCTTGTTTGAATGCGCCTTTTAGCAAAACAGTTTTCAACGACGTGTCCAATTTTTTTGCAATAAGTGCAAATCTTAGTCTTTCCTGTGGTACTTGAAACAGTCATCGCAACCTTGTGGTTTTCATGAGCTGGACGCTGCACATTGGCAGTTGAATTTAAAAGAGCATTATCAATTTTCTGCCGCTTGGGGCACTTCCACTGCACGTGTCCGGAATTACCACACTTAAAACACACTCTGGTATCAGATTTAGAATGCATACGTTTACGCGGGTTCATTGTCTCAGTGTTTGGTGAACGCTGTAAATTGTGGCTAGTATTAAAATTAGTCTTGGGTTTTACGTAAGCTGACAAAAACTCGACCAATTCCGTAGGTTTCAATTTGGCATTAGTGGCCGCTGCTTTCACTTGGGGATCGGTTATACCTCGTATCACAATGGCTGTTTTCAAATCGTCTGACAGCCCCTTCACAACATTTAACCGCAGCAACGACTTACGAGCATACTCCGCAAACGTAGCAAACTCATACGAATTAGTGCACATGACTTCAAAAAGAATAGTGGCGATGTCAATATTACGGGGACACAGTGAGCGAAAATCGGACTTAAAATTTGTCCATGTTCGGTCATTAGTGACCCAATCGTTAAGCCATGTTCTGGCGTCTCCACATAAACAATTTCCAATACGGCCAAGACACTCACCGTCGTCCCAATTATTCAACTCGCGGCAGCGATCTACTTCCGCACACCACACATCAAAGTCATGCACACTAGGGTCGAAATTTGAGATGTAGAAATGCTTAGGTCTTACTTGAATCAATGATGACAAAACTCCCATTATTTTATCAGCAGGATCCGCCTCCTTGCTTCTACTTGCTGATGGTTCACGGAGGGTGCTCGCAGTAGCTTCTGGTGGCAGTATATTTGTCAGTGGAAAGGTATGAACTTCACCGGAATGTGGCAGGGAACCACGTGTCGGTTCCGCCGACGTAGGCACCCGATTCTCTAACGCATCAATCCTAGCAAGAATGCGTTCTAGAGAATCGTATCGCGGGCTATAACGACTACCATGTGAGGTGTCACGACGTCGGGACCGGGTTTCTCGACGTCTCGACGATCTATCGCGGGAGCTCCTATTACGAGAACTCATCGACACGCGGTCACGAGTTCCACTTCTATCACGTCGCCTACGCGACACATCACGATTGGCACTTCTAGGCTGACGACCAGACATATTTAATGCGGCACAACCAAGTAATTACACTCGCGGCAGTTACGTAACACTTTACACACACAGCATTCACTTTTAACACTGACACTGTATAAGGATGGCTAAGAAGCGACCTAGCGCGCAGCCAATCCCACTTCTGATCTTAAGGACCAGAAGAGAAATTGGGTAAAAGGAAACACCGATAAACCTGACCGATATTAATTTAATAATAAATTGTACAATTAAATTACAACACTACTTTCATACTAAAGCAAAAATAAAAAAAATGATAGTCCGACACTAAACAGCACGTAACACAGTCTGGACACAACCGACACGTCCGAGCGCTAGTAGCTAACTGAGCGCGCGGGGTCAGGTTGTCGTCTCGTCGACGGGGGGACACCTTCGGGGCATAGCCCCCCTGGTGTGACGGCTCTCGCCGCCCGCAAATACGGGCGGGGCACGGGGGCGGGCTACGGCGGGCGAGGTTCGCCCCTCCATAAGCCTTGTCGAGTCCGGTGGTGCCGCCGGCGAGTCAGCCCACTGGGTGAGACCCTGTTGAGGGAGGCCCGGTGAGCGACTTCCAGCCAGGCGGCACATGTCTTGTCTAGTCCGAGGTGAGAGCCGGCGAGCTCGGGTCCGAGTGTTCGGACCGGCTCAAGCCGGCGGGTGTCCTATTAGAGATTTTGTTGTTTTTATAATAATAAATAATTTTTATTAGGAACTCCAACAGTTTGTTACAATTATTACATACAGGTTTTAGGATACTGTGTCAAACCAATTACAGGCGTTCACTCTTAACTACACTGGTCTGCGCAACCAAGCATCACGCCTTCAAGGTTACTTATAATATTTTAAGTACATGAGATATAAAAACCACAAAAAAAAAAAAGAATAAATTTTTGTATCACTAGTTTCAAAGAGTTCTGTAAAATATTAGTTATAAGAGGCTTTTTATTTTATATCTCTAATTTCTATTTCTTTAAAGTTAAAGTTTATAATTGTGAAATTCGTTTGAAGATATATTATTATTATTTTTTCTTTTCTTTTTTCAAACTACAAAGAAAAAAAAAAAAAAAACAAAAATACCTAGTTTCGCAGGCCAGTTTATGAAGTAAATAAAGTTGATATAATTTATCTTGACCTAGTCCGCCAGCCTATCCGCGTAGTACAATAATACTAATCTATGGTAGTACTCACAATACTAAAACCTACTACATTACGGTATAATAGGTAATGTGAAATAACAATACAATACTCCTTCACAAAAGCCGTTAATATGTATACAATAACAAAAGTAAGAATTAAGCAAGCCTCTGTAGAACTTGTTTTCTAAACTGATGTAGTGATAAATTAAAGACATCGATATCGGTATATTTCTTGTTGTATATATTAGTTACCCTACGCAAGAAACCATTACGTACATAATTAGTTTTACTAAATCTGCAATAAAATAAAGGTTTGTTTCTCAAGTTGAGTCTTTGAGGAATGACATATGAGATACTGTTAGTAAGATCTGGACAATCCAAATAGTTATTGATAATTTTATAAAGAAATATTTGATCCATAAGCTCACGTCTAGCCGCAAGAGGTAATATACCATGATGTGTACATGCTTCTGCATAATTATTAAATCTTACTCGATCCACAAAATTAAGAAACCGCAAAAATCTATTCTGTACTCTATTTAAAGCCGATACATATTCGTCATATTGCGGATTCCAGATTTGACTGGCGTATTCTATTTGACATCTCACATATGTAAAATAAAGTACTTTCATTGCATAAATATTAGTGAATTTTTTACAATGTCTTATAATAAATCCCAAGGTTTTCATAGCTTTTTTTGAAATCAAGTGAATATGTTGATCAAGGAGCAGTTTACTATCCAAGAATACCCCCAAATCTCTCACTAAATTCTTTCTTTCCAGGTTGCTATTGTGTAATTTATATGAGAAGTCAATATTATTCACACCTCTCGTAAACGTCACCACGAAGCACTTTTTGACATTTAGGTGTAATCTATTATATATGCAGTATTGGCCGAACCTATCCAATTCCCTTTGAAGACAGAATGCATCGTCATAAGTTCTTATTTTCATGAAAATCTTTAGGTCATCTGCATATAATAATATACGCGCTTTTTGGAAGCACTCCGTGATGTCATCCACGAGAATATTGAACAATAAAGGCCCAAGAATAGATCCCTGAGGGACCCCAGATGTTGTTATAATCCAGTCAGAACAGTGTCCTCCTGTAGTAAGACCACGGTAACATGATCATTAACTAACATACGGATACCTGGATATACATAAAGCTGCCTCAGGTACATGCTCTATAAATAAAACAACCATTGAAATAATAAATAATAAGTATATTGGTTACTTACTCTAAATTTCCAAAACGCACGCGTGCTCAAACACAAGTGTACACGTGTTCAAAATGGTAGGTCTGCCTTCGATGCGTGCTCGAATCAAAAGAACCCCAATGAAAGACAAACACGCCTTTTTATACCCTTTCTCCTAGTGTTGCCATATGAAGGCAACACAAATTCGCACAAAATTACAGAAAACCTAACATTCGACCATCCTGACGTCGTGCATGTCCTCATGCACGTAGACAAAACGTCTAATGTTCAAACCTAACATTCGGCGGGCCAAGTGATTCCACACTCATCGAGAACAGTTACAAAGCTTCACTTAAAATCTAAAAGTACAACGACATATAATCACATTTACGGGGTGAAACATCAGCTCTTCTTTCTAATCATAATATAAAGCTATTCAAGTTGTCAATAGTTCGCAAACCCTTCCTTCTCACGAACTATTGCAAAGCAATTGAGTGTGAACCTTCTTTCTCACACTTGTAATTATCGTATACAAACCTTCCTTCTTATATACGATAATTAAAATAATCATAATATAAAGCTACTCAAGTTGTCAATAGTTCGCAAACCCTTCCTTCTCACGAACCATTGCAAAGCAATTGAGTGTGAACCTTCTTTCTCACACTTGTAACTATCGTATACAAACCTTTCCTTCTTATTTACGATAATTAAAATAATCATAATATTACAAAGCTATTCAAGTTGGCAATAGTTCGCAAACCTTTCTTTCTCACGAACCATTGCAAAGCAATTGAGTGTGAACCTTCTTTCTCACACTTGTAACTATCGTATACAAACCCTTCCTTCTTATATACGATAATTAAAATAATCATAATATTATAAAGCTATTCAAGTTGGCAATAGTTCGCAAACCCTTCTTTCTCACGAACTATTGCAAAGCAATTGAGTGTGAACCTTCTTTCTCACACTTGTAACTATCGTATACAAACCCTTCCTTCTTATATACGATAATTAAAATAATCATAACATTATAAAGCTATTCAAGTTGGCAATAGTTCGCAAACCCTTCTTTCTCACGAACTATTGCAAAGCAATTGAGTGTGAACCTTCTTTCTCACACTTGTAACTATCGTATACAAACCCTTCTTTCTTATATACGATAATTAAAATAATTGTGAACCCTCCTCACAAAATTGAAAGTCACCTTAACTAAATAGCTATGAGCCCTCCTTCTCAAGCTATTACTAAATACACATCTTACAGTTTCATCCAACAAACAGTACCTCTACTTACTTTCTTTTGATTGTATATAATAATGACACAATCAATCATCTTCATCACTACTTTCTTTATCATCATTAACGTGAATCCAGGGTGACATTCGATTTGTTAAATGAAGTAGTCATCAATCCCAACAAATTCAAACTCAAAAAAAAATATGTTTATTCAGTAGGTAACATTGTTACACTTTGAATCGTCAATTTTTACATCTTTAAGGGATTCCCGAACTGACAATAAAGTATAATTTTGCGTTTCGCATACTATTTCGTTCAACATAGGATTAATTTCCGCATCCATCTGAAGTCCAAACATTACCTCAGTCCGTCCCGTTGTCTTCCGACGGGTGTTGTTCATGCCCCATTGGACTCTACCTATCTTGTCATCCCAGACGTTCTTGTCAAAATTAAGATTTTGCGCAGTTAACGACCCTAACATCGTGCGATTACACTGCTCTACTTGTCCATTGGACCTAGGACTTGCAACTGCGTTCAACACGTGTCTAATACCTTTATCCGAGCAAAACGTTTGAACACGTACGATGTGAAGAAAGTACCGCGGTCGCTAATAATTCGATCTGGGTTTCTGAACGTATAGAAAATATCTTCTAATTCTCGCGTTGTTGTAACTGTTTTTGGTATTTCTGACTGGCCTGATAAATTTAAATTTCGTAAAGGCATCTACGACTACCAATAGGTAAGAGTTTTCCTCTCTTTGATCGCACAAAAAGGTCCAAGGTGATTGATGTACAGGGTGTGAAAAGGCACCTCGACTTTTCGTTTACGTGGAATAGGCCCTCATTTGAATTAGTTTTCTGTTATGTACTTTAACCCATCTGCATCAATATCAGTGGTAAGAAATTCCCGAATGCGACCCAGTTCACTATCACCTAATTGAAGAGTCTACAACCTGTCCCCCTCATTGATTGACATAACCGTCGGGTAAAGACCAGCGTCAATTTCCATTGAACTAAGATCCTCAATTGGGTTCCGAAATAGAAGGTCCACGTGCGACATTTTCGTGCCAGCACGATATTCAAAAAGCAAAAATAGCCACCAGCGGGCAATACGTCTAACCAAATCGCGTTTGGAAAGCATGGAGCGCAACGCACTACAATCGGTCATGATTTTGAAATTCTGACCCAGAAGATAAACCCGAAACTTTTGAGCGAACTTACTACCTATAGCAAGAGTCTCAAGTTTATAAACCTTTTCTCTTCTGGAGATGTCTGGCGACTATAGTACGCTACGGGATGATAGGTGTCGTTTCCATTACGTCGCTGCATCAATATTCCACTGACGCCCACTTCACTGGCGTCAGTGTGCAACTGTGTTTCGGCGGTCGGGTCGTAAATGGCTAAGATTGGCCTATCTATCAGACTACTCTTGAGATCAACAAATGCGGCTTCTTGTTCCTCAGTCCAACACCATTCCACATCCTTCTTGAGCAACTTATTCAACGGATGTGATAAAGACGCGTAACTCCTTATAAATTTTCCGAAAATATCCTACTAGTCCCAGAAATTGGCGGACGGAATGTGGACTGGTGGGACGAGGAACATCAAACACTGACTGTGTCTTTTTGTCAGCCGGCCGCACCCCAGCAGCGCTAATATCATAACCCAAATAGTTAATAATTCTGCTGTAAGAAATTACATTTTGCCAAATTCAGAGTTAGGCTTGCCTTTTCTATCAACTGTAAAGCCCTTTCTTACCTATCCAAACACTCTTCTACATCCTTTTCGTAAGTTAATACGTCATCGATGTAAGCAGTAGCTTCTGAGAACCTAGCGGAAACCAATACCTTATTCATCAGCCTTTGAAATACAGCTGGTTCGTTAGCCAACCCAAACGGCATACGATTAAATTCATATTGGTCGTCTGGGGTGATAAAGGAAGTTAAGGGTTTCGATTCTTCTGCAATAGGCACCTGGTAGTATCCAGATGCCAGATCCAAAGTTATAAAGTAGGCCTGCCCCACTAATCGAGCAATCTCGTCTTCAATCACTGCCATCAGGTACCTTATCTTAACTGTCATTGAATTCAGAAACCTATAATCAACACAGAGCCTTTGTTTACCGTCCTTCTTACGAACCAACATAATTGGACTCGCATATTCCGATACAATTTCTCGTACAATCCCCGCATTCATCATCTCACCAACCATTTCTCTTACTTGTTGTCGTTCCTTGTGCGACAATATGTAAGGCCGGTAAACCACAGGACGCTCAATATTCAATTCAATTTTCATTTCAGTCATATTTGTACATCCCAACTCCTCTAATGATTGCGCGAAGCAATGCTTGTATTCGTTCAAAATGTTAAAATAGACGTCGTTTATGTGGCTCTTCAAGCGTTTTTGCTAAAGTTAACATCTTTAGGCTCTATACCTAAATGCTCGCCAACGAGGTCTGTGGGTGATGTACAAATATGATTGACAATCTGAACTCTATTTCATCTACCTATAATATCACCTTCATCAATATAACAAAAGCTGACAATGGGGTAATATGAACAAAGAGCTGACCTTCCTCTACTTTGTATAACCCGCCGGCTATCGAGAATTCTCGGTTTGGCTTCCCCACGACTCTTCCGCTAAGCCTAACATATCAATTAATCACAACATCAGTACGAGCTCTGATAATCGCCTCTCCACTCAATCTTGCGCATGAAGCGGAGACGACCTTTACACTCGCAGTATCACCACTACCACCGTTAGCAAAAGGAAATTCATCATCATAATAAAACCTCAATTCGTTGGCATTCTTGAATACCAGCACCTGCTTCTGTTCGGTGAAGGACTGTCCTACTAATATCGGACAATTGAGCAGATTACTGTCAACCACGTGACACAAAACATCCGCACTAACACCGTCGATGCATAAATTAACCTGTGTCCTGCCCATGGACAAAATAAAATTACTACCAAAACTTTTAATGGAGTCGGGGGTTGATCACAAGTCTACCCCAAAATCAGTGTCGTTGTTTGTTTTATGAGCGAAACTTCGCTACCGAAATCTATAAACGATATCATAGAGGTGTCATTTACCCTAACTGTATTGAAATATTTTGAGCCCGACTTAGAGGTAAGTATGCGCATGATTTTAGGAATGTTACCTAGATTATCACGGTTTTCAAAAAAAAGGGACTCTGCAAGTTTCCATTTTATGACCGAACCTACGACATCCTGTACATTGGACCAGAGGTTTGGGGCATTTAAGATACGGGTAACCTTTTTCCCTACAGTTAAAACAAAATAATTTGTAACTTGAATTTTTTTTTGAAGTCTTAACTGATTTATCCCTATTGTCATTATTACTTCCCGCTGTGGATTCAGTCGACTACTTTGTTTTATTAAAATGAAAGCGATCGGGCGGCGGTTGGTTCTCCTTATTACTCATCAGAAAATGGAGTTGATCAGGCTGCGTACATCGTAACGCTTATCGCTGGATCTAATTGTCTTGTCACTTAATCCGTGGATAATGCAGTCCACGGCTCGTTTCCCTTCGATGTCACACCGGTTCACGATGGCTAATTCTTCATAATAATAAACCTCTAGCGGTTCACCAAACCTACTCTTTCGCCTAAGCGTATCCTCCAGGGATTGGCCATAATCATGTTCAAAAGGAAATGCGTCTAACCACTTTTGCTGCCATTCTGCCCAGCTGTACAAAATAGAATTGAAGCTTTCATACCAAACTTTGGCCAACTCCTGCAGTTTCTGCATTGCGAAGTGGATAACGGTTGTTCTCATCCCATCCGTAAACAGTGGCACACTCATTAACTTTCTTTAACCAAGTATCAATCTTTTGACTTTTCGATGAGGGTCCAAATTCGGGTAACATGGTTCATAATACTACTGGAAGGATGTGATGTGGCGACTGCTGTCGGATTAGGTTAAGATCTTAAGTTAACTAATGATTCAACAATATTAAGAACATCTTTAGATGAAAATGTAGGGCTATCTGACCTTTCTATTCCCTTAGCTGCCGACGAACGTCGCACCTCCTGCCCTTCGCCGCGACGTCGTTGGCTGTGTCGCTCGTTGTGCCGACGCGTGAAGCGACGTCTCTCTCCGGCTGCACTCCCGGCTCTCTCTCCGGCTGCGCTCCCGGCTTGTATCGGCTCGGCTCGGCTCGGCTCGGCTCGGCTCGGCTCGGCTCGTCTCGGCTCGTCTCGGCTCGTCTCGGCTCGGCTCGGCTCGTCTCGGCTCGTCTCGGCTCATCTCGGCTCGTCTCGGCTCGTCTCGGCTCGGCTCGGCTCGTCTCGGCTCGTCTCGGCTCGGCTCGGCTCGGCTCGGCTCGGCTCGGCTCGGCTCGGCTCGGCTCGGCTCGGCTCGCCTCGGCTCGTCAGTCGTCTTCGTGGAACGATCTCGTCTTCAAGAGGCATAATCTGGAACTCGAAAACATTGGAACATGTAAATATTCTTCAGATAACCCTATATGTATATATTTATACAGATATATTTCCAAAGTAAAATATCTCAAAAACGGTGTATCCTGATTAACACATATGGATACGATCCCACTTCTGAAATGTAGTAAGACCACGGTAACATGATCATTAACTAACATACGGATACCTGGATATACATAAAGCTGCCTCAGGTACATGCTCTATAAATAAAACAACCATTGAAATAATAAATAATAAGTATATTGGTTACTTACTCTAAATTTCCAAAACGCACGCGTGCTCAAACACAAGTGTACACGTGTTCAAAATGGTAGGTCTGCCTTCGATGCGTGCTCGAATCAAAAGAACCCCAATGAAAGACAAACACGCCTTTTTATACCCTTTCTCCTAGTGTTGCCATATGAAGGCAACACAAATTCGCACAAAATTACAGAAAACCTAACACTCCTACGACTACTGCTTGACTCCTATTTTTTACATAAGAAATAATCCAGCGCAGGAGGCTGCCGTGCACGCCGATTGCTTCTAATTTTTGTTCTAAGACGAAAAAATCCACTTTATCAAAAGCTTTACTATAGTCGGTGTAAACGGCATCCACCTGCACTCGGTTATTCATACTAGAGAGTAAAAAGTCATTATAAATGGCTAGATTGGTTAGTGTGGATCGTCCAGCGATAAATCCGTGTTGGTACGTATTAAGAGAACCTTTCAATGTTGCATATAACTGATCAAAAACTAGTTTCTCGAAAAGCTTAGCTATTGTGTTTAATTTGGAAACTGGTCGATAATTAGTAATATTATTCTTCGAACCATCCTTAAAGATTGGAGAAATGAAAGCCTCCTTCCAAATATTTGGAAAGATTCCTTTCATTAACGATAAATTAAATAAAAATGCTAAAGGTTTACATAGGCTTGCAGCACATTGCTTTAAAAATATGGGTGGAATTTTATCCGACGCAGTACTCTTATTGACTTCCAAGTTTTTAATATATTTCTTAACGTTTTCATCTGTAATATTTATTGTTGAGATAGTATTTATAAAGTTAAGGGTAGGTGGTTTACTCGATTGCATGGGCTGAGATTCTTCATAGACTGATGAAAAGTATTTTAGGAATAAATTACATATACTCTGTCCTTCACTGGCCGTTTCCAAATCATATCGCATAACTTTCGGAAATCCCTTTTCTTTAGAATTATATTTAACAAATGAGAAGAAACATTTAAGATTCTTTACAATGTTTGATTGAATTTTTTGACAATAGTATGTATAACATTTAGCCTCAATCAATTTATGTTTAGTTCGTAACTCTTTATATCGGTCCTGATCCTGATGTTACCATATTTTTTAAACTTACGGAAAAAATTCATTTTTTCTTTTACAACCTTAATTAGCACTGATGTATACCAAGGAGGGAACTTGCGCACCGATAGCTGTTTAATAGGTATATACTTATCCATTATCTCATACAAAGCCTCATAAAAAATATCGACTGAATCCTCTAATGTATGTCCAAAAAACATAGATTCCCACTCCAATAAACATAAATCTCTGTTAATCGACTCATAGTCACACTTATAAAAACAATACGAAGTAGACGGTTTCTCAGACAATACATTAATATCAGTAAGGTTCATTTGTATGATAAAACTTTTATGTGCAATGTCCTCTGGTATCAGAGATCCATCAGCCCGTTCCAAACTTATTGTTGTGTTAGACAAAGCCAGGTCCAAAGTATTACCTGCGTAATTAGGTAAGTAATTGAATTGTTGCAAGTTACTAAAAGACATACATTCTAAAATATAGTTATGTAAATCTGTAGATGTGGGTACTAATCGTTACTTGGTGCATTAGTCCAATATAATTTTTCCATATTAAAATCACCCACTATCAAAAACAGATCGTTTTCCTTGTCACCAGTGATTGAACACACATTTTCGAAGTACGTCTTTAAGTTCGTAGCATAATAATCATCACCCGGAATATAAGCACAAGAAATGTGTAAGTGACACTTCGTAGGTTTGGTGTTTATTAAAATGGATACCCACAAGTCCTCTGCGCACGATCGCCAAGTAATCTGGTCAGTTAAGCAAAAATAAGACTTAATTGCAATTAAAACCCCGCCTCCCAATTTCTGACCAGTTTTGTTATAGTCTCGATCCCGTCTATAAACCGAATACCTACTATCTATGAATTCGTTATTAAAGAATGTGTCATTTAACCATGTCTCTGTTATTATTATAACATCGTAATCATTGCATGAAACATTTTGGAAAAACATTTGGATTTTCGTGCGTAAACCGCGGGCATTTTGGTAATAGATACGTAAATTATTAATCACTTATGCATCTTAAAGTGGGATACATAATTGATTTTGTAATTGAAAGCCGGTAAACATACTCACACACCATAAACATTATAGTTACTTGCGCGCTGCATCAGTTCTCCGCATAGATAAGTTGAATTAGAATAACAGAGGTGCTCAACCCTTTCGCCCGTACACAATGTTTTTTGGTAAACAAATTCTAAGTTTTGAGTATTGTAGCACTTAATAACAACATAAAAGTTTATCAGAACTAAGTAAATATGTAAAGAAAAATATAATGAAATAATTGACACGGTCAACGTTCTTCGCCAAGTTTTGACAAATCCTTTTCGCATTGTATACGAATAATCGGTGAATTCGGATTCTTCCGCGCCAGTAACTTGCAGTCCACGCTCCACACAAAACCCTTTTCACCAACTATGTTCTTCGCTTTATATCTTAGCGCTTTGTTCTCATATGTAAGGTGGTCCGATGCAAATATCTGGCGGGGTTCACCCGGAAGGCTGACCTGTTCTGTATTGATTCCCTTACATTTTTTCATCCTTGATAAAAATATATCTTTCCTGGTCTTCTTATAAAATTTGAATACAATTGGCTTTATTTTTGTCTTATCCTTTTGTTCTTTTTGAGCAACACGTGAAATAAATTCAACTTCGTCTCTGTTCCAGTCGAATCCAATGGCTGAAGATATCTTCTCCATTATATAGAACAGATTTTCGTTTCTTGACTCAGGAATACCGCGGATTTCTACATTACAAATTCTTGCTCTTTGATTCTGCTCTTCTAGGTTAATTTTTAGAAGATTAACTTCATTCTTCAGAACAGTCATATTATTGTCCAACAAATTGAATTGTGGAATTTTCGCTTTGATTTCGGTGAGTTCTTTAGCATGGTCATCTATGGAGTTATGAGCTAAATCGACAGTGTTTAGTATTCATTCAAAGCATTCATACTAAAATTCATTCTTCCCTTCATTCTCTCTCTGTTCGCCCAACCTCCGCAGCGTCAATACGTGTATTTAGTGTATTGTGTTTTGTAACTGTTTTCTTTCATATATAAATAAATAACAAGTGATTGTAAAAGTGACTTTTTGTTAATAACGCCCTGCTGCATTAGAACATTCTTTTAACAATCAAAATAGTGAACAGACAGACTTAGCAAGCTCGGTGAATTCCTTTTTTATCATGTTTATTTCCGATTTGAGCTCCGATTTAATCTCCTCTAGATCTAATTGAGTCTTCTTAACAATCGATAGAATTTCTGCTATATCACTAGCTTCATTTGAAGTTCCAGGGCTGGGCGAGGCTGCGGGTGCTGGTTTGTTATTCTTACATGTCCCACACTTCCACTTATTTCTTGTAGATTCGGCAAGTTTTCGAAACTTCGCCTCTGTGGATCCTTCACATTGGAAATGATATAGCTCTAGGCATTCAGAGCATTGCATACCATCCAATACATCTTGAGAACAACGCGGACAAACTGAAGTCATTGTTGTGATTTCCTTTCGAAATGTTGACAACCCCTGGCAGAAGTAACTATGCGTTAGCGCAAGTTAATCTATATCGCTCCGTCTCGTTTACTCGAACACAAGGAGGGAGAAGCACGACACCACACGCACAGATAAGAAGATCGTAACTGACGGCCACTATATTTCACAAAAATGAGTCCTACTGTCGATTGATATACAGTTTAAATTTAAATAAACGTTTACTCAATTCTCAGACAAAATATGATGTACACGGCTGTCCCCGATCAACGCCAAACGGAGAATGGGGAGAGAAAGACATATAGATATAAGTAGATACAGTTAATATAAATACACATACATAAACTATAATACAAGTTGAGGAAGAGAAAAACGAAGAGAAAGGGGACAGAACCCATAAAAACAACAAAAGAGGTCGATCCGGTGAGTCAATCCGGTGGGCCGCCGGCGAGGTCGAAGCCATCAGACAGTGATGGCTGTCCTCGAGCCGGCGGTCTTGGTCAGTCCAATGCTGGGGCCGCATCCTCGTCGAGCTCTTCCACCTCAACTAGCTCGCGAGGGTACGGCTTCCAGTCCGGTGGGCGCGCGTGGTATGGAGCCAGATTCCGAAGGTGCTCGAAATCTGACTCGTCCGCGCGCGCGAACATCCTGGTCGAGAGCTTGGAGATAAAGTCGTCCAAGGTCTCGACTTTAAGGTCCCTCCGAATAACCTCGTTGCGGACGAATCTCGGCGCGTTCGCGATGGTACGCAACGCCTTGGACTGCTGGGCCCGCAGTCTTTGGCGATTGGTCTCTGAGACCAATGCGTACCACGCGGGGGCGGCATAGGTAAGCCGTGACCTGATGTACGCCTTATACACGCCGAGCTTCATGCGCAGCGGGAGACTCGATCGGAGAATGGGCCGGAGCAGAGCAGTGGCAGCCCCTGCCTGTCCGACCACATTCTTCGCGTGCTGGGCCATGGTGAGGTCTATGGTCACGCCCAGGTATTTAGCCTGGTTGGACCACCCAATCACCTCCCCATGCAGCGTCAAGTTCGGGGATCCAGCCGACCACGCCCCACGGTGATCGCTTGAGTTTTACCCACGTTCACCGACAATCTCCACTTTGCCAGCCAGGCAGGGAGGGCATCCAGTGTACGCTGCATCTTCTTCGCGGCGTGCTTGAGATTCAAGGACGTCGAGAAGAAGGCAGCGTCGTCGGCGTACAGCGCCAACTTGGAGCCTCCCTCCACAGGGATGTCATTTGTGTATCTGGAGTAGCAAACCGGAGAAAGGCAGCTACCCTGGGGAACTCCCGCAGCGATCGGACGGACTTGGGAGAGGGCGCCTTCCACTGCCACCTGGAAGCGCCTGTTCTCTAAGAAGGTGGCCACAGTCTTAACGACTCGCCGTGGAGTCGTAGACGTGGACAGCTTATACACCAAGCCCGGATGCCATACGCGGTCGAACGCCTTCTCCATGTCAAGGAATACTGCTACGGTGGTCTCCCTCTTATTGTGGCCCGCCGTCAGATCGTGCAGCACCCTTGACAGTTTAAGGGTCGTGGAGTGCTCGGCTCGAAAGCCGAATTGCTCCTCGCGCGGCATGATGTGGGGTATCATGTGACGGAGAAGAAGTCTCTCAAACACCTTGCTGATGTTCGAAAGCAAGGTGATTGGTCGATAGCTCTCAGGCTTTAGGATATTCTTCCCGGGCTTGGGGAGCATAATGACTCGCCCAAGCTTCCAGCAGTCCGGAAAGTGACCCGTCCGTGTGATGCCATTATAAATGCGCGTCACCGCTGCGACTGAACGCGGGGGTAGGTGACGCAACATTTCGTTCGTAATGCCATCTTGACCGGGAGCTTTCCAGAGCGGAGTCCGCCTCAGCGCCCGGAGCACCTGTCCGGGCGTGAAGACGACGGGGTCCTCATCAGGGGCTATCGGACGACCGAAATAGCCCGCTAGATTTCGGGAGACTTCTTCTTCGTCGTGGTCGGCGCCTGGGTTCGGCCTGAATTGGCTCTCCAGACACTCGGCGAAGATCTCGGCTCGATCCTCAGCTCTAAAACGGGGAGTCCCGTCCTGAGCGAGGAGAGGTCGCACTGGTGTCGGCTTCCCGGAGAGCTGTCGACACAGTCTGTGGATGCCGGTCCAATCCTCGCCGGCTGTATCGATGGTGAATTGCCAAGAGTCGGCGGAGGCACCATCGAGCGCGGCCGAGATCTTCTCGGCCAGCGCATTCAGCCGGGACTTCATGGTGGGGCAACGCGTGGTATTCCACTGCTTACGGAGTCGCCTCTTTTCCGCGAGCATGTCTGCGATATGCTTCGGCGTGGGAGGAGCGGCCCCCGGTTTGGGGGCTTCGAGCGCGGCATGCTGCAATGCCCGCTGGACTGTAGAGGCGAACTCGGTTGCCAACTCGTCGACATCCGTGGGCGTCGAGACTGGTCGCATGGGAGTGTTCTCTACCATGTACTGGCCGAATTTCTCCCAGGAGTACTTCCGCCGCGGCGGCAGCAGCCTCGTCCTGGTGGGATGGTCTGTGACAACCATCAAGACGGGTTGATGGTCGGAGCCTGTGTGATAGTCGAGCGTCTCAACGGTGGGATCGGGCCGGAGCCCCTTGACCACCGCGAGGTCTATCACATCTGGGAGATGAGCGAGGTTGTGCGGGTAGTGGGTCGGGGTCTCCGGTCCCAGAACCACATACCCGCCCCCGTGGGCGTCATCGAACAGACGCCGTCCATTCGGACAGGTCCTCGTGGAATTCCAACCAATGTGCTTGCAGTTCCAGTCGCCGGCCGCGATCGTTGGCCCCGGGCTGTCCAGAAGTTTCCGGACGTCCGCGAGGACAAGGGGCGTAGCCGGCGGCTTGTAAACCGCAAACACACGTGTTGGGACGTCTCCGAGCGCGATCTCAACTCCCAGGGCGTAGATCGACTGAAGACTGGCATCAGATGGCAGAGCCTGATGCACCAATCTCCTTCTCACCAAGACGGCTAGGCCTCGAAAGGCGTGACCGAGGTCACTGAGCTCGTCTTTCCGGTATATGAAGAAGTTGGGGATCTTCAGCCGATCCGCGCCTCTCAGTTTGGTCTCTGAGATCAGGGCGACATCAACGTTCTGTTCCCTCAGGAGAACGCGGAGAAGACAGGTTATCTTTTTAGACAGGCCTTCGGCGTTCCAATGAAGGACTCTTAACTGCGTGAATGTTACGCAGTTAAGAGTCTATTCATCCCGTCCAAAAGCACTGGAACAGGATCGAGATCCTGCTCCAGGGCCTTCAGGACGTCCTGGAAGACCCCCATGGCGACCAACAGCACTGCCCTCTTGGCAGTGGCTGGGGCGCCGGTGCTGGCCGACTTCCCCTTCCCCTGGCTTGGGGCGGGGGGCCGGACGGCGGGGGTTTTGGGAGGAGCAGACGTTGATACCGCCGGCTCCTTTGGCTGCTGTCGCGGCGGGAATTGGGGCAAGGAAGGACCTTTGCCTCGTCTCCCGCGCCCTCCTCTGCGCCTCTTCGCAGGGCCGCTCTTTGGGCCATTGGCCGCCGCCATGAGCGACCCTTGGGCGTTCTTTTCCCCCGTGGGCGCGACCAAGACTTTCTTGGCCGTCGGCCCTGAGGAGGTGCGGGCTGCGGTTCCGGCCTTCTTATTGCGCGCCTCGCGCAAGAAGACCGGGCAGGCCACATGGTTGGCCGGATGTGGCCCCCCGCAGTTGGCGCATGTCGCCGGCTGTTCACGCGGTCGTGGGCACTCTTTGGCCGGATGCTCCTCCCCGCACCGCACACACACGAGCTTGCGGTAGCATTTGTGCGAGGAGTGGCGGAACAGTTGGCACCGGTGACATTGCGCCGGTCCTTTCTTGCCCCGCCAGGCCTCTATCTTCACCCCAGGCATGTTGAGGAGCTCCGTCACTCCGTATATGCCTGGGATGGTGGCAGCGTTGCGCTCGAGCTGGGCGTAGTAAATACACCCCGGTCGTCCGAAACGCGCCTGGATGGCGCGCACGAACTCGGGGGTGTACCCCAGTTGGCGCAATTCAGCCTCAATGAGGGCCGGGTCGGTGTCGACCGGCAGTCCTCTAATCGCCACTTTGAGGCTGCGCTCCGCCGGAAGGGAGTAGGAGAACCACGACAGTGTGGTCTCCTTCTCCAGGGCCATCAGATAACTCTGTATGACCCTATACTCATCTCCCGAGCGTGGGATGAAACGTACCCCCCGCCCGTATGGTCGGGCATTAGGGGGGTGTCCGAGCTTCTCCCGGAGGACACGGAAATGTCGGGCCCAATCCGGGAGTACCTCCACCACCAATGGGGGGTAACGCTCACGCTTCGGCGGAGCGGGCTGCGTAGCGGGCTTGGCCTGGCGCGGGGAATGTTCGTCCCGCGGTGGTGTCATATGCATTGGGCTCAGCAGCGGAGCTGTGGGCTGAGCTGTGCTCACCCACCATACTGGCTGCCGAGCGGTGTCCTGATTTTTTGTCGCCGCGGCGTAAGATGCCGCCGGCGGAGTGTGTAGGAGCGGCGTCGGGGCCCCCGTGCTCGAACCCCCTCTGAATGGGGGGGGGGACCTGGCGTCGCGCGCCACCGGCAGACGTAGATTGTAATCGTCGCTGCCCGAAGATGGAGAGGGGGCAGCGACCATCTTTGCCGGCGGGGGAGGGGAGAACGAGGTGCGACTCACCCTCTGCTTAGGAGCGCGATGCGGTTGTGGCTGCGGCTGCGTCGCTGGCGCCTGCGGCTGCGGCTGACGGCTCGGCTGAGGCTGGCGGCTCGGCTGCGGCTGGCGGCTCTGCAGCGGTTGCTGCTGCAGCTGCTGCCCCGGTCGCAGGAGGCGCGACGGCGGGGGCGCTGGCTTGCGCGGGGCTGCCGGTTGGTGCGGGGGCTCATGTGGTCGCGTGGGCGTTGTTGGACCCGGTGTGGCCACTGTTGGGCGCGGCGCAGGTGGCGGCGGCGGCACCGCCGCGATGTGGTGCGGCGGCGGCAGCGGCGGAAAATGGGCCGCGGGCGGGTCCTCATCGAGGACCGCGTCAAAGTACGTCTCCCCCCCGCCTGAGGTGGTGGGGGTGGAGGGAAGCGAGGGGTGCTGTAGCGGCGCCCTGGTGAAGGCCTCCATGGTGTCCAGGATTTTCGCCACATTGAGGGGTGCGCTTCTCCGGAACACCATGGGCCGGATGGTTCTAATTTTGCCGGCGCCCGGGCGACGAGCACCCGAGCGGCCGGAGCCGGGGCGTTTGCATGACCCCCCCTACCACTCCCTAATTAAGCGCCTGGCCGGCGGTGGGGTCTGACCCCCTTCCCCGCCGGCGTGGCCAACCGTCGGGACACCCGGCGCACCGGGCGTCCCGAGCCCCTTGGGCTAACGACTTCGCGACCCTTTTTGAGTGCCGGTTCGCCCCCCGTTCTACCGTGACAGGTGGTCGTCCCCCTGTCCACCCCCTTTCCGGACCACCCACACCCGACAACCAGTGTCGAAGTGTGGGCGTTCCCGGTCGTGGAGTGGAGTTTCCGGGAGACGATCCCCGGTCAGGGCGCGGGAGCCGCAGAACCGGCCGGCAGCTCCTCAGAAGTGCTCTGCCCACCCCGTTTCACTCGCGGCAGGTGGCGCGCTCCCGCCGGCTCGCTCCCGAAACTAACCTCACCCGGCAGACCAGTGCCGAAGTGAGGGGTCCGAGAGTTCGCCGACTAGGGGGGGCGGTCACGAGTCGCGAGGCGGGCGTGGGCTCGGCCTAGCAAGGCGAATCAAAACAATGACTGCCTACGAGGGTAGGCAGTCACCGGGCAGTAGTGAGGGGGGCAGTCGCACACCGCACTACGCACACGAGGGTAGTTGGAAATGATGGGAAGTCAACTTACCCTCGAGTACAGATGTCAATTATTTTGTGCGCGGGTGGTGGGTAGATGACGGACGAATTTTTTGCACTCACTGTCACTATCACACGCGACTGCAGGCGATCCACTGAGCGCGCCGCGCCCCTCCACTGGCTTTATACTATGACACCGCTCGGTCCCGCCTGATAGACGTCAGTGGTGGGAGATGCGGGTAAAAATAATTATCTTATATAGTTGTTTAGCTATAATATATTTATATATCAATCAATCAATCAATCAATAATACTTTATTGCACAACGACATATACAAAGGACATAAACATACGAATAAAAACATAAGTACAATAGGCGGCCTTATTGCTAAATAGCAATTTCTGCCAGGCAACCTTAGGGTGAAAGAAGTTAATGCATTGGAGCACGGGCTGGTGCAATAAACATATAATGACACGAACAATAATAAAAAGAAAAATAAAATAAGAAAATAGTAATAATAAATAATATATATATAATATATATATATATATATATATATATATATATATATATATATATATATATATATATATATATATATATATATATATTGTAAGGAAAACGAATTTCGAGCGCTGGCAATACTGATGGCACCGACTGGAGGTCACGTGGTCTACCATAAAAACGTCACTTTCAATTCTACTACAGCTTTGGCGCTAAACGGAAGATATTTGTTATATTTACGTGTACTTGGTAAAAATATAACCTTATTGCGTTGAATCAGTGTTTTTCTGGGCTTTCTCCTTCAGCTCAGAAGCGGGATAAAGGACTTGTACCCACGTAAGTTGTTATTAATTGACTCTAATTCGTATTTTGGTGCTGTGTTGTGAAAACCGTTACGTGATATTTTTTGGTTTGAAATGGGCCGACATAAGAAGAATAAACGTAAACATAATGACGACGATGGTGACCGCGAATCTCGTTTGCGACGTAAATTATTAAAACATATTGAAACTCGACGATTAACGGAACGTTTGTTGCAATTAGAAAAAGAAGTTTTTCGTAATCGTAATTCAATTGTGAGCGAAGCTAAAGATGCATCCGCGGGCTATAACGATACGGATAATAGTGTACTTTCCGGTACTTTTACTCCGCCACTACCGCCATCAGTTACGGAAAATGTTCAAACCAAAGGTGACGTCATAACGGCTATGCCGTCGGTTGAAATTTCGGTCCCCGCCAATAATGTGTCGTCTAATATATGCAATTCAAACCTGGACTTGGATGTAAATAACTATCGGCTGGTATCGGACTCTGCCGCGCACGGTTCAAACGTGTCTAGTTGCGCCACGGGAGGTATCGCCGTGCCGAATATCACTGCGCCGAGTTGCGCCGCGCCGAGTTGTGCCGCGCCGGTTAGCGCCGCACCTAGTTGCGCCACGCCCATGCATGCTACGCAGGTTAACACCACTTTCGGACGCGCTGCGCTTAAGAGCGCGAATTCTATGCCGCCACCCGCACCAGCGGTACTTGCATCGGCGCCCTCGTCAATTATAGGTGCAGACAGGAATTCTGTTATCATATCGCACATAGTGCCTCCGCAGTTAAATTCAGCGCCCCCTTCTATTGCTACTTCTGCTAATCCGGGTGGATCTCAGCCGGTGCTATCACCGTACTATTCTGACACGGTAACTACACAACAACCGTCACACTCTTCGGTAAAATATGTAGGACGTAATGACCCCGTACCCGATTTTGATCCACAAACTTCAATGATTACGATGGAGCAATGGATTTGGAAAATTGAAGGAATTTCTAATATGTACGGTTGGGACGAAAAGACGGTTATATTCAATTGTTCATCGAAACTTAAAGGCTATGCCCGCAAGTGGTATGATCAACTCACTGATTTAAATTTAAACTGGCCCGAGTGGAAAATGCGTTTGCTGACTGCTTTTCCTTCCAACCGGAGTAAACTGACGATGATGCGTGATCTTGTTAATATTGTACGTCGTCCTGAACAAGATTATTTACAATTTTATTATGACAAGCTAGCTTTGGGTAACGCTTGTGGTATACCTGAGTCCCTGGTTACGGAAGCGATCATTGGAACTATCGGTGACAAACTCGTTGAAGTCGGTGCGATTTCTGCAGGCTGTCGTGACCCATCCAACCTTTTGCGGTACTTATCGTCACTGAGGCATCCCACGCTTGTTAACACATACCATAATAAAAATAGCGGTGGTTTTGATAATTCAAAAATTAAATGCAATATATGTAAACGTCGTGGTCACTTTGCAGCAAAGTGTACACAAAAGGTTCAAGCGAAACAAGATAAATCGGCATTGGTCTGCACTTTTTGCAATAAACGTGGTCATGATGAAAATGATTGTTATACCAAAAACAAAATATGTTCCTACTGTAGTAAAACCGGGCATATTAAAGATGAATGCTTCAAGCTTAAACAACGTAATGCAAAAAATGACAAGGCTCAAACTGTCCGCGTAATTAAAGATGCTTCAGGTAGTTCTAAATATTACATGGACATAAAAATTAATGACTTACCCACATATGCATTTGTTGACTTTGGCAGTTCATGTATAACAATAACGCATTCTATTGCTCAACAATTACATTTGAACATCCAACCCTGTGAATCTGGTAATGTTATTTGCGGCTTTGGTGGTTCGAAGATAACTCCGATCGGCGAGACATTGATAAAGGTTTGTGTTGACGAAGCTTCATGTGAAGCTAAGGCTTACATAGTTCCAGATGATGCTCAAGATATTGGAGTTATCGTCGGACAACCATTTACCGAATACCCGAACGTATATGTTATTAAAACACCTACCTCGTTAAAAATATATAACGATAACTATTTGGATGTCCTACCTACGGTATGTGAAGACATTGAACGCGTAAAGTTTATTACCGATGAAGATGATCCAATTATTTTGCAACCTGGGGTAAATAAAATCGTACTCTCGTGTGCCGAACCCGTATCTGGGCCCGTTTTAATACATGCCGCGGAATATGGAACACCTAGAGCTGAATGTGTTATTCCGCAATGTGAAACTGATGTTATGGACGGGAAGGCTACAGTACATGTGATTAACATCAGTAACAGTACGTTTACTTTGCCAAGTAGTCAGTGTGTCGCACGAGCGACAATTATAGACGGAAATAATGAGTATAAAATTGGTGACAATTTGGAACCTGATGTTGTATCTGATTTAAAAGCGATATTGCGAGAATATTCTGATTGTTTCTCTGGGGATGATAGTAAGATAGGCAAGTGTTCAGTTAAAATGCACATTGAGCTAACGGACAAAAAACCTATTTATTATCGTCCGTATAGGATGTCGGTTACCGATCGCGAGAAGGTTCGTAATATTGTAAATGATTTGATAGATAAAGGCATTGTAGAGCAATCAAATTCTCCATATGCGAGCCCAGTATTACTTGTGCCGAAGAAATCAGGCGAGCCACGCATGTGCGTAGACTACCGTGCGGTGAATAAGGTCACTAAAAAGGAACGGTACCCATTGCCGTTAATCCAAGACCAATTGGACAGGTTATCTAAACAACGTGTGTTTTCTTGCCTTGATATTAAATCTGCGTATCATTGCATCCAAATAGATGACGAAAGCAAACAATTTACCGCTTTTATAACCCCCGATGGTCATTTTCAATACACGCGCATGAGTTTCGGTCTCGTGAATGCACCGTCGGTGTTCCAACGTGCAATGGATGACATATTAGGTCCGCTAAGATTCAAGTTTGCTACTGCATACCTAGATGATGTACTCGTTTATGCTGAGAATCACTCTGATGCGTTAGAACGCCTCAGGACAGTTCTGGAACGGATAAGGGACGCAAATATGACTTTACGGCTAGACAAGTGTTCTTTTCTAGTTCCTCGTATTGAGTACTTGGGCCACGAAGTTTGTAATGGTGAAGTCAGGCCATCCAAGTACAAACTTGATGCTGTGCGTGATTTTAAAGTACCCCAGAATGTTTTAAGTTTACGCGGTTATTATCATAATTAAAGCACATAATAACGGGTTCTTACCGCGTTTAAATGGGGATATGAGACTCCCGATGCATTCCAGTCATCCCGTGATCATGGCACTTGCAACAGTGTCGAAATATCGGGAGTCTCATATCCCCATTTAAACGCGGTAAGAACCCGTTATTATGTGCTTTAATTACCCCAGAATGTTCATCAGGCGCGACAATTCATGGGCCTGGCAAATTATTTTAGAAAATATGTGCCTGGTTTTGCGTCCATTGCCCGTCCCATAACAACTCTTACGAAAAAGGATCAACCCTGGATTTGGGGTCCGGAGCAGTCGCAAGCGTTTGAGCGTATAAAGTCAATTTTGATTGCACAACCTGTTTTGGCATTGTTTAACCCTGATTATGATACACAAATTCACACGGATGCGTCTAAAATGGGTTTAGGCGGAATTTTGATGCAAAAACAGCCTGACGGTGCGTGGAAACCCGTCGCGTACGCAAGTCGTCAGACTACACCGGCCGAGCAGAAATACCACAGCTTCGAACTCGAGACGTTAGCCGTGGTTATGAGCTTAGAGAAATTCAAGGTTTATGTCTCGGGATTGAAGTTTGTCATAGTGACTGACTGCAGCGCCTTGCGTTGGACATGGTCAAAACGCGACTTGTCTCCACGTATCGCCCGCTGGTGGTTAGATGTACAACATTTTGATTTTGAAGTAGAGTATCGTGCTGGTAGATCTATGGCTCACGTGGACGCATTGAGTCGTAATCCCGCGAACACAGTAATGCGTTTCACAGAAAAAGATTTAATAGAAAGCATACAACAGGATGACGACTCAATTCGTTCCACCATGGTTCAATTAAAAGATGAAATCAGTAAAGGCAATTTGACCGGGCTAGACAAAGATTACTGTATCGAGAATAACATTCTATTTCGCAAAATAAATAAAGATAAAAAGGTTGTGGTGCCACGAATATGTCGTTGGTCTCTGGTACAAAGTTTCCATGATAATAACAGTCACGTTAATTTTAATAAGACTTACGAAGCAGTGAAAGCCAAATATTGGTTTAGTGGTATGCGACGATTTATACAAAAGTATGTGCAAGGCTGTATTTCATGCCAATACGCCAAAAAACCAACGGGACGCAAAGTAGGTCTATTACATCCCATCGAAAAGGTGGCAGTACCCTTCCACACGTTGCACGTAGACCACCTTGGTCCGTTTTGTAAAGGTTCTACTGGCAAAATGCATATACTGGCTATAATCGATGCATTTACGAAGTTTATTTGGTTAGAGGCTGTGCGTGATGTGAGTTGCAAGTTTGTGCTGCAGACTTTTGACAATTTGATAAAAACTTTTGGTGTACCAAGCCGCATTATCAGCGATCGTGGCAAAGCTTTTAATTGCAAGGATTTTAAAGATTATTGTGTGCAACGCCAAATTAAACACGTGATGACCGCTGTTGCAAGCCCTCGCGCGAACGGGCAGGTAGAACGGTTCAACCGAACTATACTCGATGCTTTAGTAGCCTATGTTGGTGATGACCAAAACGATTGGGAAAAATATTTACCCAGAGTTCAATTGGGATTGAACTCAAATATTAACAACACTACCGGCAAAACTCCATTGGAGTTACTTTTTGGTTTTCGACCGAGACTTGTGGGTGATATCGTTGCGCCCTCCAAATCAACAGACCTAGCAGAAATGAGAGAGGTTGCTTCTACACGTTCCTCTAAATTGTCCCAACAATCGAAACGAAGCTTTGATCAAAAGAGGCGTGATGAAGCCCCTTTTAAAATAGGGGATATGGTTCTTGCAGAAAGAAAAATTATCCGCAAGGGTTTACGAAGTGGTAAATTGATGCCCCGTTTTGATGGACCATTTACCATCATTAAGGTACTGCCTCATGATCGGTATGTTATTAAAAGTGACAAAGGTCGAAGCCGGTCCTATGAGAACGTCCTAGCCAGGGACAAGTTAAAACCTTTCAGAGTTGACCGGAACACTCCTTCTGATTCCGATTAAGAATGGAATCTTGTTGAGGATGATTATTAGTGTACCTACTCTTGTATTTTTTTTGTCATAAGGATATTATTTGTTCATTAAATCATTTCTTATTATGATCGATCTTTACATACTTGAGCGCTAAGCCTTAAGAGGCATGATCGTAATCTGTTTTGATGGATTGGAGCTGGTGGAAGAACCTTTAGAGGTTCTCAAGCACCGCTCATTGTAAACGGTCAATTTGATGCATGCAAACCTTAAGAGGTTGGAGTGATATGTCGCGACATTGTTCTAACAGATGTGTACCTTTCGTGGGAGACCATCTTGGCTGGCTTTAAGAGGCCGCTTGTATGATATGGCATTAAGAAGCCATTGATTGTTCAGCTTTAAGAGGCTGACTGTACGCTGTGGCATTAAGAAGTCATTGACGAGGCTGGTTGTACATTACCTAGTTGTTATGACATTAAGAAGTCATTCTAGTTGTCTTTCAGAGGACTTGGAGTGATAGCATTAAGAAGCTTGATATCGTTTTATGGATCATTAAGAAGATTCATTTCTTTTTCTGACGTAAACCTTAAGAGGTTGTGACGTCACCAATAGTACTACTACATCGACGGCTCCGCGAGGCGCGCAGCAGCACCAGGACGGCCGACTGTAAGGAAAACGAATTTCGAGCGCTGGCAATACTGATGGCACCGACTGGAGGTCACGTGGTCTACCATAAAAACGTCACTTTCAATTCTACTTCAGCTTTGGCGCTAAACGGAAGATATTTGTTATATTTACGTGTACTTGGTAAAAATATAACCTTATTGCGTTGAATCAGTGTTTTTCTGGGCTTTCTCCTTTATATATATATATATGTCGGAGTTGGTTATGAATTAAGAAGAGAAATGGATCAAATCGGAAAATAAAATGAAGTTACATCACTTCCGTCATGAAGTTGCAACGCTCCGACGAAAGGTGGCGTACGAGCAGAGCGGAGTGAAGTCGGGGGAGTCACTACAGAGTCGTCGTGTCGAGCGGACGTGCACTGCCGTTCTAGTCGGGCAGTCTACCGCGAACCTTCGTCGTGAACGGACGTGTCGAATAATTACGATCGGAACGTGGAGTGCTATAGTCGCTCACCTATAACTTGTAGGGACGTCAAGAAAGTGTGATCGGAAAAGAGCACGTGTCCCGATGATTCGGTCCGAATATAGGAACCATGGGTGGTGGAGGGCAAGTAGAGGGCGAGTAGCCCCTTCGCGCTAACGTCCTTATGCGCGCTAGATAACGAGAGACTGTGTAACCGTTACGAATACCGTGACGTTGCCGTGAGTGTGTACCTTATGCTGTGACTTTATTTAATCGTGATACAAAAACTATGTGGAAGTAAATAAAATGATTGTGATACTGATGACGGCCATTATTGTCTTCTAACGCCCACCCTCCATTATGATGATGATGTTACGACCGACACCGACCCACTGCTACGACATCAGAAGTGGGATTAGTGGACTTGGATGAAGACAACGTGATGCGACGTTCACAACAAGACAATGCAAGTTTCGATTATCACAATCAGAAGAAGATTATGATGATTATCACATTCGTGTGACCACGTGATGAAGATGTAGTCTACAGCCATGCCTGAATTTGGAGATGGACCTGAATTTGAAGTGACCTGGACCTTGTTAATGATCGACATCACTACATGCCGTAAGATATGATGGGGTGAACATCACAATATTTCCGTAATGTATGCAGTCGTGTTTGGAAATTATGGTACCTCAACTTGGAAACTGTTATTACGGTGAGTCGTTTTCATACTGGAACCTTATTGTTATTGACTTCATTGCTGGGTGAATTTCCGTTTCTAATAATGAGGAAATTGATTTAAAATTAACTTGGAAATTATTATTTCCCTTTGTTTAAAAAGAAAATTGACGAGACATATTGTGTCAATCCGTGTCAATCATACCGCGTTTTCCAATCTGTTTTCATCATTGTCAAATCTTTGTATTTTGGTCTAAAAATATTTCGAATTGGTGTAGACACGCTTAACCCGCGTGATCAAAGTTGTATTTTCTCACTCCAAGCAAAAAGAAATTAATCATGACATGATAATTGAGTCTCGTTAAATAACGTGTTTTGTTATCTACCGTCATTCATCAAATGTTTCAATATTCAACATTCTTTATTGAAATCTTTTTAAACCGATTGAAAGAAAGTCATGTGAATACGATAATACAGTGAATTCTTTTGTTTCATGTTATAACTTGCCACGTGGTTCGGCAACTGGTGGATTGCAAGCGGCGACGCAAGTGGCGCGGGCTGAGCTGTAGTCGTGTAAAGTGACGACATCATGGCAGCGAGTTGTATACCAGCCGGACTTGCTGCACTGGTGCTGTTGAAGACCTAAACCATGTCACAAGACCAGTGGTTGATCTTTTATCGGAAATTCTTATAAGTCCCGGTGAGTCGTATCTGTTTTACCTGATTTGAAAGATGGGAAGTTTTAATAGGATACAAACGAATATAGTGCAGAAAGTTCTCTTTTGTTAACTTTAGTTAAATTAGAAATCGTAATGAAGTGAAGTAAACATTGCGAAGTAAAATGATTTGGATTATGATTAAATGAAATAGGCTTAGAAAATGCCCGAAACAGAGTAAATCATTAGTGAGAAAATTGGAGCAAAACATTCTAAATGATGTTCATACCAAATCAGTAATTGTGTAAGTGCGGTAATATTTCCTCAAGGTGTTGGTCGTTACATTGTGACTTTATGACTTATGTGTGAGAGAGCCAGGGTGCTCTGTCGTTTTGTGGTCGTGGACCAAAGTGGCCATCCCGGGAGGGGATGTTGTGACTTATGACTGTTTTGTAGCGTAATCGCAGTTTGGGGAGGAATATTACAGTCTGTTATGCTTTGCAGTAGATGTGTAGTGTTGGTTGATTTAATTGAGCAATGAAAGCTATGATTGACCTGTTTCGGAGCAACTCTGATAGGAAGCTGCGCACTTGTAGTGTTCGGGGCAGCAGCCACTTTTGTGCTGCTCGTCTTAGAAACTACAGGTATGCGGTCGAAGCCCGGATTTCATGTTGACTTTGTATTTGGTCATGACATTGTACCTGAATCTAAGTCATGTTGAACTTCGGTAGAATTAGTCAAACGAATTAGAAATTAGTGATATAGAAGAAATTGTTTAACCCATTGACCTGTTTCGGAGCAACTCTAATAGGAAGCTGCGCACTTGTAGTGTTCGGGGCTGCAGCCACTTTTGTGCTGCTCGTCTTAGAAACTACAGGTATGCGGTCGAAGCCTGGATGTCATGTTGACTTTGTATTTGGTCATGACATTGTACCTGAATCTAAGTCAAGTTGACCTCCGGTAGAATTAGTCGAACTGCACAAATTAGAAATTAGTGATATAAAAGAAATTGTGTAACGCATTGACCACTATTCTACCAACTAAAATGTACGTAAAGTTTGTGTGCTAGCTGTGTTGAGATATCGTCACTTGGTGTAAGTGGCATGAGTTGCTGTCGCTCGATTTAGGTGGCAGTAACGACTGTGTTGGGATATCGTCACTTGGTGTAAGTGGCATGAGTTGCTGTCGCTCGATTTAGGTGGCAGCAACGACTGTGTTGAGATATCGTCACTTGGTGTAAGTGGCATGAGTTGCTGTCGCTCGGTTTAGGTGGCAGCAACGACTGTGTTGAGATATCGTCACTTGGTGTAAGTGGCATGAGTTGCTACCGCTCGATTTAGGTGGTAGTGACGCCTGGTTGTGAGATATCGTCACTTGGTGTAAGTGGCATGAGTTGCTACCGCTCGATTTAGGTGGTAGTGACGCCTGGTTGTGAGATATCGTCACTCAGTAGAGTGGCATGAGTTGCTACCGCTCGATTTAGGTGGTAGTGACGCCTGGTTTTGAGATATCGTCGCTCAGTAGAGTGGCATGAGTTACTATCGCTCGTTTAGGTGATAGTAACGACCGATGTGTAAAGAGTAATTGGATTTTCAAGTTTGGTTGTTTATAGTGTGTGAATACTGGTCAATGGTCCGTGTATTGTTAGTTGATGATTTATCATGATGTAATGTGAGCTCATGTAGAGTCACAAGTAGAGCTCGTGTAGAGTCACAAGTAGAGCTCGTGTAGAGTCACAAGTAGAGCTCGTGTAGAGTCACAAGTAGAGCTCGTGTAGAGTCACAAGTAGAGCTCGTGTAGAGTCACAAGTAGAGCTCGTGTAGAGTCACAAGTAGAGCTCATGTAGAGTCCTTTATAGAGTCTCATGTTAGGTCAGGAATGACCGAGCGAACTTGGATACTGTGCTGTGGTATATTGTTTCAGATTAACACACGAGGACGTGTGTCACGCAGGATGGCCGTGTCGGAGTTGGTTATGAATTAAGAAGAGAAATGGATCAAATCGGAAAATAAAATGAAGTTACATCACTTCCGTCATGAAGTTGCAACGCTCCGACGAAAGGTGGCGTACGAGCAGAGCGGAGTGAAGTCGGGGGAGTCACTACAGAGTCGTCGTGTCGAGCGGACGTGCACTGCCGTTCTAGTCGGGCAGTCTACCGCGAACCTTCGTCGTGAACGGACGTGTCGAATAATTACGATCGGAACGTGGAGTGCTATAGTCGCTCACCTATAACTTGTAGGGACGTCAAGAAAGTGTGATCGGAAAAGAGCACGTGTCCCGATGATTCGGTCCGAATATAGGAACCATGGGTGGTGGAGGGCAAGTAGAGGGCGAGTAGCCCCTTCGCGCTAACGTCCTTATGCGCGCTAGATAACGAGAGACTGTGTAACCGTTACGAATACCGTGACGTTGCCGTGAGTGTGTACCTTATGCTGTGACTTTATTTAATCGTGATACAAAAACTATGTGGAAGTAAATAAAATGATTGTGATACTGATGACGGCCATTATTGTCTTCTAACGCCCACCCTCCATTATGATGATGATGTTACGACCGACACCGACCCACTGCTACGACATATATATATATATATATATATATATATACATACATACACACATATACATACATACAAATAGCCTATACAATATAATAATACATATAAGGAGAATAAGAAAAAAACACTTCCAAGTTATGCCTGCAGGAAGAGCGCCTTCACTTTTGCCCTGAAAGAGTCCAGAGAAGGAGCCCTCCTGACAGTCTCAGGTAGAGAGTTCCACAACCGGACAGCCCGCAAAGTGAAAGAGCAAGAATAAAAGTCAGTGGAATGGACAGGGATATTAAGGGATAAGGTGTGGGACGATCGCAAAGTTCGATCAAGGACAGAGGATTTAAAAGAGAAACGATCTTTAAGGTAAGATGGAGTAGTAGGAAGATTAAGGATGGAGTACAGGAGACACAAGATGTGGAGATCCCTACGGCGACGGACAGGTAGCCACTTAAGCTTGACACGGTAATTGGAAATATGATCGTATTTGCGCAATCCAAAGATAAACCTTATGGCGAGATTTTGCAGACGTTCGAGCTTATTCAGCAATTCAACTGAAACATCAGCATAACAAACGTCTGCATAATCCAGGATTGGCAGAAGTAGGGACTGAGCCAGAGAAACCCTGGTACTAATCGGTAGAAAATTACGGAGACGCCTGAGCGAACCGTAAGCGGCAAACATCCTCCTACTTACCTCGGCCACCTGAGGTTTCCAAGATAGACATCTGTCAAACAAAACACCAAGGTTCTTAACAGTTTCACTAAAAGGAACTCGGACACCATCAAACATTATCGGCGGCAGAGACTCACAGTCGACCCTCGAAATAAACCATGAACTACCAACAATAATGGCTTGAGTCTTCTTAGGGTTAACCTTAAGGCCAAAAGACTGACTCCAGTCCAGAATCAGCCCGAGATCTTTATTGGTACGCTCAATGGCATTAGGAAGGTCAACCAGAGGGGCATGAGTATAAATCTGAAGGTCGTCTGCATACAGGTGATAAGAATTAGATAGTGGGAGGGTTATCGAATTAATGAAAATTGCAAAGAGAAGAGGAGACAAGACGCCACCCTGCGGTACGCCGGCCGAGACATCGCACCACGTAGAGAAGGAGTCTTCAATACGGATACGCTGCCGTCGACCCGACAAGTAACTGCGAAACCAATCAATTGCCGTTGGAGATACGTTAAGAGATCGTAGAACGCCCAGAATAATGTCAAAATCCACGGTGCTGAAAGCATTACTAAAATCTAGCAATGTCAACACCGTGAGCTGCTGGTTTTCCATCCCCAAGCGAATATCATCAGTTATATTGACAAGGGCAGTAGTCGTACTATGACCAGGACGGAAACCGGACTGATAGGGATTAAAAAGCTTGTTGCTATTAAGGAAAAAGGAAATTTGTCTGTGAACAAGCTTTTCAAGGACTTTGGAGAGGAAAGGAAGGATTGATATGGGACGATAATCAGAAAAGGAATCGGGATTGGATTTCTTTGGAAGCGGGATAATATGGGCATCTTTCCACTCGGTGGGAAATACCCCAGTGCTCACAGAAGTGTTCAGGATTTTGGTAATAATTGGGGTAAGGATATCAATGAGAGGAATGACCATATTACGACTAATGCTGTCTTCACCGATGGCATTCGATGTGATGGAAAGAATCGCTCTCTTAACATCACAATCGGCAAATTGACATAGAAAGAAAGGAGAATAATTAGGGGCAGGTTTAGATAAAAGGTGATTAAGTGTACTAGTTTTAATACTATTGTCAAGAAAGGACGAAGAAGAGAAATGCCTGTTGAGTAGGTCGAGATCAATATTACTAGAAACTGTACCATTACGTTGTTTACCAACCCCTAAAGAGTTTAGAAATTTCCAAACTTTAGCGGGATCTCCATTCTCTACGGACTTATGGATATGGCGTCTTTGAGCGTCTCTTATCACCGTATTGCAGCGGTTCCTTGCCTGTGCGTATTTCTCGCGATTTAGGTTTGAATTGTCTGCTTTGTACCTAGCCTTAGCCCGATCCCTCTTAGCCATCTGCCCCCTCAGATCATCAGTCAGCCAAGGCGCAGGAAGATGCTTGACCCTAATAGGACGAATGGGAGCATGCACGTCATAAAGTTTAGTTATCATATTATTGAAAATTCTTACTTGCTCGTCGACATTGTCCTCCATTTCGATAACTGACCAATCCATCCTAACAGCATCCTCACGTAGCCGGTCGACGTCCATAGCACCAAAGTTTCTCTGTAGCAGGATTCTGGGCTTAGGTTTTGGGGGGCAGATCTTGAAAGAAAGATATACTAAATCATGATATGAGAAAGCTTCGGCATTGTACTGGCCATGTTGAGCAACATGTCCGGGAGAGGAGACAAGCATTAGGTCTAGAAGAGAAGGAAGACAATTGGGAAAATGATGCGTTGAACTCAGAGGGAGAACATGCATGTTGCAGGACTGGACAAGAGACCGCAGACGCTGCGAACGAGAATCATTTTTCAAGAGGCACGTATTAAAGTCACCCATAATTATGGAATGACTATACAAAGGAGAAAGTTCTTCTAGAAGTTCTTCAAAAGCGGAGAAATAATTTATTTTAAGTGAGGGACTGTAGTATACTCCTAGAAGAACCTTAGAGTGAGATAGTGTGACCTCCAGAAAAAGATGCTCCGCAGTATTGGGCGGTGGGGGTTGAGGTGAACTACTGAGAATCGAGAAAGGAATATGAGAGCGAAGATAAATGGCTACCCCGCCATGTGAGGTACTCACACGATCATTGCGGATAAGATGGAAGCCGGGGAGAGAGTAAGAAGTAGAAGGAAGACTAGGATTCAGAAAGGTCTCAGAAACAAGGATCGCATGAATATTCCTGCAATCGAACGAAGCAAGCATGTCCGGGTAATGGGCAGGTATGCTCTGAGCATTAATATGCACCACGTTGAAATTTTTTGGCACATTTACAAACGTATTGCGCAGAAATTCACCAAGAGTGGGGCTGGCATCCTGAAAGCTAACCTCGGAAGAAGAGCAGGATAAAAAAATATCGCTATTTATCGATATATCCATAAAAAGAAAAATAATAAAATAAAATAAATAAATAATAATAAACTAAAACAACTTAATAAATAATATACTCAATACAATAAGCACTATTAACTATGACGAGTACTTGGTACCTATCACCCGCCAGTAGCCTATTTACAAAGCCAAAAACAAAAAAAAAAAACAAAAAAAAAAATACAAAATAAAAAGAACCAAACAAAAACTGAACAAAAAGTAAACGATAAAAACAAAACGACTAAATGACTATGTTACAGTTCTACAAGATAGGTGTAGGTGCTGACACAGCGCTAGCGCACAGCTAGCGGAGGCAGCCCCTCGCCTCACTTTACATTTAGTCTCTACGGTCCGGGCAACGGGGCAACACGCCTCAGAATTGGCTTTTCTAATATTTTATGTAGAACGCGCGCTCTACTGTGTTGATAAAGTGTAATGTAAATCTACTATGTTTTCTGGAAAATAGACAGTGATCCCTATTAAGTGATTTTATTCATGAGCCCCAATAACACACCAAGGTCGATAACGTAGAGACTCCCTTAGGGAAACCCCACCCCCTAAGGTACACAAGTAAACACTAAAGTGGTGACCCCGCCCGTTGCTCGGACATTCACGCGTGCGTTACGGAGGATCAGTGTGTCAAAAAGTGTGGCATTCCTGCATCATGGCGCAGCCGCCACCACCGCCACGCCAGGAGGAAGATCAGCAGCGACGTCAGTTGCGGCAAGAAGTCAGCCATGACCTGGCTGCTATCAGCCTTGTGTCGAGGATCCCAGCGTTTTGGCGCGATATGCCGCGCATGTGGTTTGCCCGTTTTGAAGCCGTCATAGGGCCTCAGCATCAAAGCGAAGCAGTTAAGTTTGACCTTGTGCTATCAAAGCTAGACAAAGAGGAGTTAAGCCAGATTTCCGACTTGATTGACGACCCACCAGAACAGCAACGTTATACAGTGCTCAAGAATCGTCTGATGAAGATATTTCAAGAGAGTGCAGAGGCTCAGTTCCACAAGCTCGTCAAGGAGATGGACTTAGGTAGTCAGCGTCCATCACAGTTGCTTGCCAAGATGCGTGAACTAGCGAAGAACTCAGGTACAGCAGGTGACACTCTTAAGAACCTGTGGATGACTCGACTACCGGGTTGGGCACGTGCTATATTAGCAAGCTCAAGCGCAGACACGAAGCTTGATGACCTCGCGAGCATGGCAGACAAGATTATGGACAATCTACGGAGTGGTGACATAGCAGCCTACTTCGATTACTAGGAGTACAGCGGATCAGGACAACACCCTACCATCCACAGAGTAATGGTAAGATAGAGAGAGGGCATCGATCTCTAAAGGCAGCACTTACTAGCCGGTTAATTGATAACACGTCATGGGATGAAGAATTACCCACCGTACTGCTTGGACTACGCGCCGCCAGCCGGTGTGACACAGGCCTTAGTGCAGCCGAGTTAGTAACAGGTCAGTCATTACGCTTACCCGGAGATTTTTATAACAACACATGTCTCAGTTCTGTTGATCAATATACTTTTGTAGAGAAGTTACGCAACATAGTGCACAGTGTGCGACCCAAGCCTCGAGTTGATAGCGATCCTCGTAAGTTATTTATACATAAAGATCTCAAGACTTGCAAAAGTGTATTTATCCGGAATGACGCAGTGAAGAAACCTTTGACCCCTACTTACGATGGCCCATACAGCGTCATAAGTAGGACAGATAAAGTTTTTAAAGTTCAGTTAGACAACAGACAGGTAAATATAGCTATAGATAGGCTAAAACCTGCATATTTATTAGAGTCAGAAACATGTGTTGAGAAATCAGGTCCAATATCAGGCAGTACAAACGTCGATTTAAATTCAGAATTAAGTAGAGAGAATAACGATAAGTTAATCACTTATACCACCCGGTGTGGCAGAACCAGTAGGCCACCGGTGCGTTTTCTTATATAATATAGAGTAATCATTAAATGTATGTCATATGAAATTTCTTGTAAATGTAACCTCAAAGTTTCAATCATTTTACGTAGAACTCTCAAGAGTATACTTTGTTTAAATATTGTGATAGATGCCTATCATAGTGACTATGGGCAAACAACAATCTAAGAACGCTGAAGTTGTTATTGCTCAGCAAGGATCAGATAACTCGGCCACTGCCGCTATTGAGAGAAAGTTAGAACTTTTTAGTTTACTTGCTATAGCGATGATAGTGATAATCATGTGTATATGTATCTACGTGAGGTGTAGAAGATGTGGCCGAAGTGTGAAAGAAAGAGTAATGAAGGATATCATCTCGATGGCAGAGCAGGGACGCGCAGCCGGGGCAGTAGCCCAAACAGCAGGCCCGCCGGCCGCGAAACCTCCCAATTCCTCTGCATCTTCTACATTTTATTGATAACGGTATTGTTTAATTATTATGTATTGTGTTAAATTTTTAAGTAGAGTCAGTAAGCATAATAGGCTTACACATAACATTTTTGTATTATTTCCATTTTCGTAATTCTGTGTAATTTTAAATTAAATAACGTAACTTATATTTACTGTCTACCCCGTAAGAGATGGTAACTACTTGTTCATAACAACATGTAACAATCAGTTCTTATTTTTGTTTTGCATAGCATTGTATTCAATTCAGTGAATGTAATTTTACACCCGTGCCCGTTGCCACTGTGTGTTCGAGTCATGTGTCAGCAAATGCATACTTTGTTTATAAAGTCAATAGCGTTATTTTGTACTGTAACAAATTAAAGTAAGGGTTACCCTATGATTGTAAATTTTAGGACATTCTTTATTTTTTTTTCTTTTCAAATTTATTTAATTTTTTTATAAAAGGGGGGGAGTATTGTAGGTGCTGACACAGCGCTAGCGCACAGCTAGCGGAGGCAGCCCCTCGCCTCACTTTACATTTAGTCTCTACGGTCCGGGCAACGGGGCAACACGCCTCAGAATTGGCTTTTCTAATATTTTATGTAGAACGCGCGCTCTACTGTGTTGATAAAGTGTAATGTAAATCTACTATGTTTTCTGGAAAATAGACAGTGATCCCTATTAAGTGATTTTATTCATGAGCCCCAATAACACACCAAGGTCGATAACGTAGAGACTCCCTTAGGGAAACCCCACCCCCTAAGGTACACAAGTAAACACTAAACAAGCAACATCAAAACGCAAAATCATTTTGTACAAAACTACTTAACAAATGCATAGCGAAAATAATGAATAAGTTGCAAGGAATAAGATAACATCGAAAGCATAGAAAGAGATAGCAATAGTAGGAAAAAATCAGGAAAATGTACTATTTGCCTCCCGCAGTGCGTAATTGTCGTGTTAGAAAAACACATTTATAAATCAAAACTGACAGCCAGAGGAAAAAATAATAACTATAAATAAAATATGAAGTGAAGTAAAAGGAGGGAAGTAGTGAAAAAATACTTTTACAACCAGAACAAAAAAGAAAGGAAAATACTGCCACCCTCATAAGACTGCAGGAAACAAATAGGTAAGAAATATATATATATATATGCAAAATAACCTTACTATTAAACTACACTACACACAATGAAAATGAAACGTCTTATAACCTCACTTATTGGACTTCTTTGCAGTTGCAGCACGCTTCCCCTTCACAACAGGGGGCGCGATGGCCACCACGTCGACTAGCTCCCCATTATCCTCCGAGCCCGAGGAGACAATGCCGCCAGCACACTCGACACGAGACAAACCGGGGATTGTATTCAGAACGTGGAGTGATGATACTCGGTGTCGCTTGCCGTCCGGTCCAGAAACGATAACGTGACCATCGCGTGTCCAGCACTTCGTCACCCCAAACCTTTTACGGGCCGCAACAAACAGGTCGTGTCGCCGCTTTGTGAGGAATTCGGACAATGTGAAACCAGAGCCCTTGAGTTTAGTCTTTGCCTGCCAAGCCCCAGCACGAATGTCATGTCTGCTGAACTTAATTAGTATTGGCCGCGGCTTGCTAGTGTGCATGCGACCCATCCTAATAGCCCGACTGAAATCACTCGGCTGCAGAGACAGAGCAAGGTGTTTGTTTACCATCCGCAAAACCACCGCAGGAGTATCTTCATCCTTGACTTCAGGCACACCATGAAGAAGAAGCATTTTCCTCCTAGTTCTCATCTCCAAGTTGTCACACTCTGCCGTCAGAAACTCAACCTGCTTTTGCAAAGCAGACAGAGAAGTAACGACAAATGCTCGAAAGGCCTGGAACTCTGCTGTGAGTGATGCAACGGTGCTAGTGCGCGGAGTAGTCCTTCCCAGTTCCTCTTCAAAGGCAGCCATCCGAGTATTAAACATCTGCGCTAACGATTCCATAGTTGTCTGCACTGAATCCATATTGGTTGTGATAATTTGTGAAGTGATGTGCTTGTGATGATGATGGAAAAACAAAATATTGTTCGGAAATGATGAAAATGTAAGCTACTGGTAGGTGAACATTAGTTGTTTACACTAACATTGTATTTGGTATGTCTACTAGTGATTTACTAATTATTTTAAAAAAAGAGGCTTATATATCCCATCATACACTAAATATATATACGTAATGTCAATGCGATAATTACCGAGTTCCACCACATGTGACCAAGCCGTAAGTCGAGCAACATCAATGTTATCACATACATAGAAACATACCAATGAAGCGAGCTACATATTATTAACCTAACAGCGATCATGGGTACATTTGTGTTAGACAGCAGCAACTGGTATATTTCTCCCGGCAGCTGCGGGAGCGGGACGAACTTGTGCTGACCCAAAAACACTGTCGAGATCCTTTTCTGATCTAATCCGATTTACAGGGTCCCCTTGGTCTCGACGAGTAAAGATTTTGCCGTCCCGCGTCCATACAAACCGCCAATTTAGGCCGCTGGCCAACATTCGTGCCCGGCCGAATAACGAGCGGTTGCGTTTTGTTAGACGCTCGTTGACATATACTCGACGAGGTTCGCTGCGAAGTCCCATTCCTTCCGTGGTGAGGGTGCGGCGCACACGTGCGGCACGCAAGAACTGGTCGCGCGCTGTGCGGCGCGCGAGTCGCACAGCGATGTTGCGCGGGCGAGGGACGCCTCCGCTATCCGCGCGCACCCCTCCCACCCGCATGCAGCTGACAATCTCGCGATCATCGACCGTCATACCCAGCTTCGCGGCACACGCCGCAACCAAGTGGGTGACGTTTTCTCCGCTCTCCTCCGGCACGCCAGAGATTTCAATGTCGTTTTGAAGCATCTCCTGGTCACGATCATCGAGATCCTGCTGCAGCTGAGCGACTGTCGCCTCCAGCATGCAAATGATGTCCCCGTGGCCAACCTCACTGCCACCGGTTGCGCGCTGCTCCAACTCGACGACCCTCGCCTCCAGCTTGGTGAGGCGCACATCGCAGGAAGACACTAGGGCTCGCATTTCTAGCATCTCCTGACGGAACGCGCGGAACTCCTCCCGAGTCTGTCGCATCTCCGCACAGAACTGACGCAGTTCGGCAGATAAATCAGGCTCGGGCTCCCTGTACTCCGCTGCGATGTTGAGCGCCGTGTTGCTAGGGGGGGCGGTGCCAACAGAGTTACACAGCTCCATGCTGGCTGGCTGGGTGGCAGACGATTCCGCCAATGAGTCGTCCAAAACATACGTAATGCCGACTCCTCGCAAGGGCGTGCTATTTTCATTATTTGTCGGTAACGCAGCCTTACATTTTGGACACAACCAGGAGCTATGAATCTGGGCGTCATTTGGGATGTTTACGCATGCCCTATGATTTGCCTCTTTACAGCGGGGACAAACAACACCCTCTTTAACCGACATGACTGTATTTAAAACACGCATTGCACTTCACGGCCATTGCTATGTAGGTATCGATCAATTTATGATAGTTCACAACAACTTCAACAGGTGTCGTGTTTGTAAATAGTTTGTAATATTTTATTTACAGTTTTTGTATTCCTATATGTTATATAAATGTTATGTTTATTTTGGCTTTTATTTCTCGCTTTACACAAATAATTTTAGTTGTGGGTACACGATTATCGTAACGATTGAACGCGAAGATTATTTTGGTATTTACTCAGTAATCTCCGCACTTCACTATTATTCCACAATAAATGTTATTCACTGCAATCCAAATTAACTTTATAGGTTGGTTTTGCACTCTTTAGATCTTTGTTTATATTTTTTAATCAGCGCAACGTGATGGCGTACGTACTATACACGACGTCCGTGACGTCACCTCCGAAAACATAGTTCCGAACAACAGTCGGAAAACCTATAGTACAACTCGGATAACAGCCGGGTATAGTCAAATCCCGGGTAACAGCCGGGATACAGGAGTGTCTGGACAACAGCCAGACACGACACAGTATGAAAACCAGGAGTATGAAGTCGACAGAGATGGAACGGCCATCAACAGAAGACCCACCGGTCACCAACACAGCAACTCCCGCAGCCGCGGCCGCCGCCGTCACAGATAGAATAGATACAGCAGCCCCGCTGGTTACAGAACAGCCTGGTGGTGGTAGTACCGAAACATCTACTACTACTGGGACCAGCTCGGGCACCACAACGACGACGACGGGCACAACAGACGATACAGATAGGACTACGGGGGAATCCAACACAGAAGATAGCATACAGAACGATACGCTACGACCTGGATCGGTGGTCAGAGCCCCATCAGCGCCACACTCTACAGCTTCAAAGAAACGGCGCCTAGCCTTACTCAAAGCAAAAGAAGAACTCCTGAAAAAAGAAGTCGAACTGGCAGCGGCACGCGTCGCTACGTTAGCCGAAGAATCCGACGACGACACAGACATAGAGATAGCAAGCGTGAGCGACGTACGCACACGCACAAAGACGTGGGTGGACCAGCACTCAACGCTGGCCCCCCCGCTGCCCGCCGACATAGCACCCTTAACTATAACGGGTGAATACAGAACCACAGTAGAAGAAAAACCGTCGCAAGCTCAACACAGTCACGCCCCTCCCGCGACACCTATAAACAAAGGGGCAAAACACAGCATAGCAGCACCCACTACACAAGGTGGATGCATCTCAACTCCCGTCACGGCGGGAGAACATGCGATCGCCAAACAACCATCGATAGAAATTACACAGTTAGCGCAAGCGATCACGTTAGCTGCGCGATCAGCGTGTCCCACGCCGCGCAGCACCTTCGAGCTTGCAACATACAGTGGATCTCACACAGAATGGCTGTCCTTCTACGCAGCCTACACAGCGACAGCTCCATCCTACTCCGACCAGGAGAACTTAGTACGCCTGCGGAAGAGCCTGAAGGGAATGGCGAAAGAAACGGTCGAAAGTCTTCTCATGTACAACGCGAACCCCACCGACGTAATGAAGACACTACAGCTTCGATTCGGCCGCCCCGACGCTATAGCTCACACCGAGCTCGACCGCCTCCGAGCTCTACCGCGCCTCAGCGACTCAGCCAAAGAAGTATGCGTATTTGCGACGAGGGTAAACAACATTGTGGCCACACTACGCGCCCTCCGAAAACAACAGTACCTGTATAACCCCGAGATAACTAAGCTCACTATAGACAAACTGACACCGACAATACGCTATAGATGGTACGACTTCGCGGCTGAGCAACCAGAAGACGACGCCGACCTACTGAAACTCGCAAGGTTCCTCGAACGCGAGGCTGAACGCTGTGGACCTTACGCGCAACCAGAGCGCGACACAGCCTCATCACAAACACAGCGGACAGCACCCGGCGCCGTCCAAATTCGAAAACAGACACAACAGCGTACTTACTCCACAACGGAAAAGGATAAGACAGCGTGCCCCGTATGCGACAAGACGGGACACACGGCGGTAAAATGTCAACAATTCACCGACGCGAACACAGACAAACGATGGGAAATGGCGAAAAACAAGTCACTATGTTTTCGATGCCTCACTTGACGCACTCTCAAACATGAGTGCAAAGCCCGAACATGCAACACCAACCAGTGCAACCGCACTCATCACCCTATGCTACATTTCCTGAAAAGAGAGGTCCCCGAAGAGAAAACAGAAACAGTCAGCACGGCATGGACGACGAGAAGAACTCACACCTTCTTAAAAATCCTCCCTGTCAAAGTCTCCGGTCCACAAGGCGATGTCGACACCTTCGCCTTACTCGACGACGGGTCCACAGTCACCCTAGTCGACGCCGACATCACCAACCAAGTCGGCATAAAGGGACGCATAGAAGCCCTCTCAACCGACATAGGAGTCAGGAAATCACAGCGTGTAACACTCACGTTACACGGGGCGACTAACACCTTCGACACGCATGCCCGGACGATAGAAAACCTACAGCTCTCACCGCAACGCATCGAAAACGACGACCTCACCGAGTGCCACCACTTGTCCGACATCGCTCAACAACTAGTCTGTGGGCTTTGGAGGGCTCGCAGCGGGTTTTCTGGGTGAAGCACAGTTAAACACTCGAATTTCACACGAATATTTATTAGCAAAGGCACACGTTACATTTTTTGAAAATTAACGCGCTGGTACGTGTGTCGTCGTGGATCGCGGCAGACAAGAGGGACGTCTCTCAAAAACGAAGGTGATTTTAAAACAAATGCAAATCGCACTACCGTCACTCGTACCAACAAAATTGACAAAAGCGCCTGCACATTTAAAAACAGCAAATACATTTGAACATGTTACTATTTTGCAAATTACAAATATTTCTACTTGGTGAGCTCGTCGCTAACACGCCCCACCCCAGTGCTGGCACAGCACTCATTCGACAAAGGAATCCTAGCGACGCGCGCCGCAGAACGCTTCAGCAGCCCAGACCTGGTCCTAACCGCTACCAACCTTACCCGGCCGTCCCTGCCTGGAAATACCTTTTCGATGACGCCTCTCGGCCACACGTTGCGGGGTGCATCGGAGTCGGCAATGAAAACTAAATCTCCCACCTGTAAGGACGACTGCTCTTGGTTCCACTTTTTACGTGGCAACATATCAGGCAAGACTTCGCGAACCCAACGTTGCCAGAACATGTCGGCTAATCTTTGACCTTTTCGCCATTGTTTTCGCAGGTACAGGTCTGAGTCATCGAATGCTCCGTGGACAGGTAAGTTGGAAGAGCTGCCCAAGAGGAGATGGTTTGGTGTCAAGGACTCTTCGCTGGCAGCTTCGACGGAGACGTGCGTCAAGGGACGACTGTTGACCATGTTTTCTACCTCAGTCATTAATGTCAGGAGGACTTCATCCTTTGGAGCGCGCTCGGACAAGATTGTCTTCAGGGATATCTTGACACTTCGTATGAGCCTCTCCCATGCCCCACCCCAATGGGGACTAACGGGTGGAATGAACTTCCACTGTGTGCCCTTGTTGGACGCTGCTCTTTCCAGAGTCTCATTATCGAGCTCCAGTGTGGACCTTTTCAGTTCGTTATCGGCTCCACGTAGATTGGTGCCGTTGTCTGAATAAAGACAGAGAGGCCAGCCGCGTCTTGCTGCCATGCGCCGAAGTGCCATTAGAAGTGAGTCTGTAGTGAGGGAGTGTACGATTTCCAAATGAATCGCCCTTACAGTTAAGCAAGTAAAAATTACTCCATATCGTTTTTCTCGCCTTCTCCCTACCGTCACTTCCATTGGTCCAAATAAGTCCAATCCGCAGTGCGTGAACGGGCGCTGGTGGTGGGCCATACGACCTGCAGGTAAGTTTCCCATCCTGGGTATTTCTGGTTTGGCCCTTTTAATCCTACAAAGCATGCACTTAGAAGTAACATACTTCACGGTAGGCCGTAATCTAATTATATAATATTTTTGTTTCAGGTTATTGACGACGGTCTCCTGGTTCCCGTGCGCGGCGTCCACGTGGTGTCGGCGCACGAGCAACCTGGTCACGTGGTGCCGCCCGTCGAGGATCAGGGGATGTTTTGTTTCAGGTTTGACATCTGCTGCTGCATCGATCCGACCGCCGACGCGGAGTAACCCATGTTCGTCCATGACTGGAGACAAGGTAAGTAGCTTACTGCTTCTATCTAAAGGTTTGCCCTTTTGTATAGCAATAATCTCTCTGTTAAAGGACGCGGCTTGAGCATACTTCAGCAATAGACGCTCCGCATCTTCCATGTATCTCCAGTCACCATCGGTTTGCTTCCTGCATTTACCGATGAACTTCATAACGGCGGCTGTCGATCGCTGCAACCTTAACCACGAGGAGAACCGCTCCGGATCAGGTACAGGTAAGTGACACGTGTCACTTAAATGAGTAATTATATTTACACATTCCAGGTTTTCGTCGCGCACCTCTGGCTTCGTGCAGTCTCGTGGCCACGATGACTCATCATCCTGTAGAAATGAAGGTCCCATGAACCATTCATGTTCAAAAATAGCAGGGTCATATGCTTCCCTCGTTGCTGTGTCGGCGACATTAAGTTTGGTGGGTACATACCGCCACTCGTCCGCGCGTGTAAGTTCATCGATTTCACCCAAACGATTTGCTACGAAGGTGCTATATCTTCGTAAGCTGTTACCTATCCAATGTAACACCGTAGTGGAATCACACCAAAAATATCGCTGACTTGTAGTCATTTTATGCTCTTTCTGTATCACGTCTGCAAGCCTAGCAGCCAGTAGTGCCGCCTGTAATTCCAATCGCGGTACTGTGATTGGTTTTACAGGCGCAACGCGGCATTTACTTGCTATAAACGAAGTGTATATTTTACCGTTATCATTCCAACGCCAGTAAGCCACCGCGCACATTGCCTTTGTAGATGCATCGCTAAATATATGCATCTGTAGGTTTTTATAACCTCCCTCGCTTGGAATGCTGTTTACCGTTATGTTCGTAGCACAGATCGTCGGCGTAGGCGACTCGTAGCATTTGCGTAACGCATCATTAGCTACGGACGACGTGGAGGGAGCTGCCGCGGCGACGGTGGCGGCGGCGGCGGGGGGCGAAGGGGACACGGCAGGAGTGGGTCGCACGTGTTGCGCACACGCTCCGCCGCCGGCTGCCTTCTCACTCGCACTTACACATGCCTGATACCATCGAGGAATGCGAACATTACCTATATGTTTTAATAAATCAATCCATACACACCACTTGCTAAAGATGTTATCCGGTATTGACTCATCCCATCCAATGTTGGTTTTCCACGTGTCTTGAAGCATAATCCTACCTTGTACAGTGAAAGGTGACAAAAACCCAAATATGTCAAATATAGACATTACGATTCTGAGCATAACCCGTTTAGTGGGTCTTTGTTTACCTTCGATCATCTGTTCGGGTATACGCTTCAATGACACATCGAAGGCCAATAAGTCCTCGGCAGGATACCAAATTAAACCGAGTGCACGCTCGCCCGCGTACTGCTGATCGACTTTGAACTTTAAAGCCGACGAGCCTAAGTTGTTTTTTGGTATACTGTCCAATACCGTCTGGCTGTTACTAACCCAGTTTCGCATCTCGAAGTCACCTTGCTTATGTATATGAATAATATTTCTTACCATTTGTATGGCGGTGTCTTCGTCGGGTAAACTGCCCAAGTAGTCGTCCATAAAGTGTTGGTCACATACGGCCGCAACAGCTGACGGCATAGTAGATGTGAACCTCTTTGCGTTCAAATTCTTTACGAATTGAGCGATAAATGGGGAACAGTTGGCCCCGAAAATTAGGGAAGTCATAGCGTAGGTTTTTACGGGCTGTGTAGGGTCCTCCCTCCACAGAAACCTCAATGCGTTTTGATCTTCAGATCTAATTTTAACTCTTAAGAACATATCTTTTATGTCCCCGGCCACGGCGACTCTATTCTCCCTAAAACGTACCATAATGCCAAACAGAGACGCGAGTAGGTAGGTCCGGGCCTTTAAGTAGATAGTCATTTAGTGATACTCCACGGCTGCTCGCCGCAGCATCAAATACCAAACGCAACTTATTTTTGTTTGGATTATCTACCCCAAAATGAGGTAGATACCATGTTTTTGACGTAGGCTGAGGGTTTACCAGCTCCCTCGCAAAGTCATTTTGAAATAAATGATTAACTCGTTCTACGTACCTTTGGGCGTAGGCAGGGTTCGCCGCCATCTTCTTTTCGACTCCTTTTAGTCTAGTCAGAGCATTGGGGTAGCTTTCTGGCATCTTACAGTGTTCGTCCTTCCAAGGTAAGCCTACCTCCCACTTGCCGTTGACGAAAGTCGCGGTCCGCTCCAGCAGTGCTACCGCGCGCACGTCCTCCGCGTTCTCGCGAGGCTTACCTGCCACTCCGAGCGAGTCTATGTTGTACGACAGGCGCAGCTCATCCTGCATCTCCTGCAGGATGCGCCGAGCGTGGTCGTGCTGGGAGCGCCGGGGGTGCAGTGGGCGCGGGGCGGCGGTGAGCAGCAAGCTGGCATGGCGCGCGCTGGTGCCATGTGGCGCGCGCACTCTGCCATGCACTGACCAACCTAAGGGGGTGCGCGTAGCAGACGGCTCACTCATTTTACCTACACACACTTCCAGTGGCAACAACAAATGATAATTATCTTGCCCGATTAAAACTTTAGGTTCATATTGAGTGTTACAATATAATAATTTATCTTTTATTTCGTTTAAATGGGCATATTGATTTAAGTTAATAATCGACATATCTTGTACTGGCAAACTTAAATTATTAACGCTACGTGCAGTCATAGTATATATCTCAGAATTGTTTACATCTGATATATTAACCGACATGGCAACTGTGTCACATACGAGATCGCTCTCGCTCCACGCGCCACTCACGCGCATGGTCTCACTACGGCCGCGCAGCCCGGCGCGGGAAGCAAGCTCGTTACATATTAGTGTAACAGTAGAACCGTCATCAATTAAAGCAGTTGTATTAATAATTATACCATTAGGGCCATGTATGTTAATAGGTACTACCTTCAAAAACACTTTGTTATTAGATACATTTATGTGTGTTACCGTCTCTGTATCCGTGGAAGGCGCAGGAGTCGGCGGGAGCGCTGCCGACGGATGGTGTTTATTACCGGTATTTTGTGCGTTGTTTATATCGTAGTGCAATAGCCGGTGATGCGTCCCGCCGCACCCGTCCTTATCGCAAGCGACCGCAGAACAGGTTTCACGGTTATGACGCGACACTAAACATTTAAAACACACACCATAACGCTTAACATGACGCCATCTGTCCTTACGTAACGCTTTCTTAAACTTCTTGCAGTCAATCAACTTATGATTACCGATACTACAAAATTGACACTTGTTATCACTCGCGACGGATTGAACTAACACTTTATGCGACCGGTTTGTATTATGTTCATTTTTATTCTTTTGTTGTTGATTGTAATTGTAGTTCCGCGTTTCCGTTGAAGATAAATTCGCTGTGGTCGATATTTTTACTGCTTCTTGGTTTAAAAAGTCGGATAATATTTCCAAACGTGACTTGTTGCTTTCGTTTATGATAGGAAAACAGTAATCAGACCATTTTGATACTAGAACTGTCGGGAGTTTAGATATGATTATTGTAGATAAATGTACTCCTTGTAGATACTCCTCGCGTCCTACGGCATGGACGGCAGCAATAAAATTCTGCACTTTCACGGAGAATGGTACAATCTCTTTATGGTACTCCTGTGACACAGGTGGAAGCTTTTTCAGGTCATGTATTATCCTGGATATGATGCAGTCTGAATTACCAAATCGTAGCTCTAAAGTTTTCATCACATGGTCGGGTGACGTTGCACATATCATAAGAGCTGAGACGGCATCATAGGCAGCTCCACGTAGGCACTTCCTTAGTCTCCATAAATTCTCTTGATCACTAAAATTACACAAGCGTGTAGATTCCAGGTACGCTTGCTTAAAATGTAGCCATTCCATTGGGTCTCCCGAAAATAATGGGAGCTCTCGTGGCGTACTGATGCGGCTGAGCAGATTAGGGTTCTGTCTGGTGGTGATGAATGAGGTGGTTAGATCCTTCAGTGCCGCAGTCAGTTGCTGAACTGATCCAGAAGTGCCGGCAAACTCTTCTACCGGCGGGTGCAGTAAACCGTTATTATTCTCAGGGGTTAACTGTGCTTTCAGATCCGCTTGACTGCGGTCCATCCACTTCTCGACATCGTGCCTTTTAGTAGACAGAATACTTGACTCCGACGGTGGACTGTATTCCTCTTGTAGGTCAGCTAAATCCGCTTCCAACCGCTTATCAATGATATTCATTTGTAGCCGAGCCTTCGCCTCTGCCGCTTCCAATTCGAGCCTTTTCCTTTTTGCTGCTAAAGATGACGCTGCTGAAGACTTTCTAGAACGATGTGAAGTCGACATATTTTGACGGTGTTCCGGTTTTATGGCACTACCTACGTCTAAAGTAATTGTCTTCTCGGTTTTAGACGATGCAGCTATCGGTTCTTCTTTTTCTCTATTTTCAACTTGCGTGTTCTTCAACTGCTCATCATCTTCTAACTTACGTTCCAGATTCTTCCTGGTAGTGCTGCGAGTATTCACCATTGTGAAAGCAGCCGTTGACGTCGGCGTCCGGTACATATATCCGGCTCGAAGGACCAAAATTGTGGGCTTTGGAGGGCTCGCAGCGGGTTTTCTGGGTGAAGCACAGTTAAACACTCGAATTTCACACGAATATTTATTAGCAAAGGCACACGTTACATTTTTTGAAAATTAACGCGCTGGTACGTGTGTCGTCGTGGATCGCGGCAGACAAGAGGGACGTCTCTCAAAAACAAAGGTGATTTTAAAACAAATGCAAATCGCACTACCGTCACTCGTACCAACAAAATTGACAAAAGCGCCTGCACATTTAAAAACAGCAAATACATTTGAACATGTTACTATTTTGCAAATTACAAATATTTCTACTTGGTGAGCTCGTCGCTAACATAGTCTACGAGGCGACACCGAAGATACTAATAGGACAGGACAACTGGGAGCTACTCCTCGCCACAGAAACAAGAAGAGGGGCGCGGCATCAACCGGTCGCCTCCCTCACCCCTCTCGGCTGGGTGCTGCACGGCGCACACACGCGCACTATAGGACATCGAATCAACTACATTACCGCACCCACACCCGAAGATAGTATGGACGAACAGCTCCGTCAGTACTTCGCCATCGAGTCTCTCGCTATAGAACAGAAAAGGCCACAAAGCGACCCCGAACAGCGTGCGCTCAACATACTCGCCGAACGCACTACACGTCGCGACGACGGTCGTTACGTAACGTCGCTACTGTGGCACACAGACAACGCGTCCATGCCCGACAACTACAATAACGCGTACAACCGCCTACTGTCTACAGAAAAAAAGATAGATAAAGATCCACTACTTAAAGGCTACGCCGAGCCCGCTCCGAGTACCAAAACAGCCAATAGAACTTGGTACTTACCTCATTTCCCCGTTCTCAACGCGATGAAACCGGGAAAAGTACGCGTCGTACACGATGCCGCAGCCAAAACGCAAGGTCTATCACTCAATGACTACCTGCTCACCGGTCCCGACTTACTACAGTCTCTACCAGGGGTACTCATGCGCCTCCGCCAACACAAGTACGCCGTGTCCGCCGACATCAAGGAAATGTTCATGCAAGTCAAGATACGTGAACAAGATCGGGACGCCCTCCGCTACCTCTGGCGAGGCGACAATAGAGGCGACACGACTCCCCGAGAGTACCGCATGACATCACTCATCTTCGGAGCAAAGTCATCACCTGCGACAGCAATCTACATAAAGAATAGCAACGCCGAGCGGCACAAAGTCACAGACCCGGACGCGTACGACGCAAAAGTCCGCAATCACTACGTCGATGACTATCTACAGAGCTTCGAGACAATAGAACAGGCCGTAGCTACGTCGAACAGAGTACGCGAGATACACAGCGAAGCGTACTACGAGCTACGACAATGGACCTCAAACTCACAAGAGGTTCTCACAGCACTCTCGGAGCCATCGACGACAACTCAGTCAGTCTCACTCGACGAAAACACGAAGACCGAACGTATACTAGGTCTCATCTGGAAGCCGTACAGCGACGAGTTAGCCTTCAACCTCGATTTAGCACGTCTGCCACAAGACGTGCTAAACAGAAAACAACCCACCAAGCGTGAGGCGCTCAAAATAGTCATGTCATTGTTCGACTCTCTCGGTCTCGCTTCGCCTGTCACATCTAAGGCGAAACAGCTCCTTCAAGAAGTATGGAGAAGAAACACCGAATGGGACCAGCCGATCGACACCGACCTCGCCGCACAGTGGACGGAGTGGATAGAACATCTCAAGAAGCTAACCCACGTCGCGATACCCAGATGTCACTTACACTACAGCGACGCTAGTAACATGCAACTACATGTTTTCGTCGACGCTAGTGAAACAGCCTTCGCCGCCGCGCTATACTGGCGCATACAGTCGCCGGAGGGACACGTGACTACATCACTGGTCTTGGGGAAGGCCAAAGTCGCACCGCTCAAAGTCACGTCAATCCCACGCCTCGAACTACAAGCGGCCGTCATGGGCAGTCGTATGGCCGCGACTGTAATAGAAGAACACGACCGAAAACCATCGTCAGTCACGTATTGGTCCGATAGCCGCACAGTACTCACCTGGCTAAAAACGGGCGCTCGCTCGTACAAACCATATGTCGCACATCGAATCGCGGCAATAGAGGAGGTCAGCAAGCTAAACGAGTGGCGTTGGGTTCCAACTAAACTCAACGTCGCCGACGACGCGACCCGCGACGTACCAAGTGACTTCGATGTACAACACAGATGGTTCAGAGGCCCGGAATTCTTACGTGACGATCCGACTACGTGGCCTGCGGAAAAGCCACCACATATAGAAAACACCGGCGAAGAGAGACTGCACTATACAACACACAGAAGTGTCACCACAACGACGCTAACAACAGCGCTCCCGGACAGTAATAGATTCTCGAAATGGGAAGGCCTACTGCGAGCCACCGCTCGCGTCCTTCAGTTTATAGCTCTATGCCGCCGCGGCGCTGACGAGAAAGTCAACTACAAACTCACGGCGAAAGTCAGAGAAACAGACAGCACATGGGGGCGAAAATATAGAACCGCCACACCCCGGCCTACAAAACAGGGGGACGACAGCTACAGAAATTTCATCCCACTAGATGCCCGATATAGCAAGGAGGCCGAAGCCCTCCTAGTACGCGCCAGTCAACAACAGTCGTTCAAGAGCGAAATAGACACTCTGCAGAAAGGGGGCAACATACCCCATTCGAGCCGACTACGTCCCATCGCGGTCGAACTAGTCAACGGCGTGATTCAACTTAAATCACGTATAAGCGCGGCGACGGACATAACAGCACAGACACGAGCACCGGCGGTCATCGACGGCGACAACCACGTAACAAAACTATACGTGGAGTACATACATCGACGCCTACATCACGCGAGCGTCGAGGCTACGATCAACGAATGCCGCCAGTACTACTGGATCCTACGCTTGCGTCCAATCGCACGCATGCTCATACATAGATGTCTGCCCTGCCGCATACGACGGTCGACACCACCGCGACCACCGACGGGTAACCACCCGCCGACCCGACTAGCGCACCATCAACGCCCTTTCACATACACTGGGCTTGATTACTTCGGCCCCCTCACGGTCACAGTGGGCAGAGGGACACAGAAGAGGTACGTCGCACTGTTCACGTGCCTCACAACACGCGCCGTACACCTAGAAATCGCCGCCTCACTAACAACAGATTCGGCGATTATGGTACTACGACGCATGATCGCGCGCCGTGGGTGCCCTACAGAAATTTGGTCCGACAATGGGACGAATCTACAAGGCGCCGACAAGGAGCTTCGCAAAACTATAGACAGAGCAACAGAAGAAGAAGCCACACACAGGAAAATCAGCTGGCGTTTCATACCCCCCGCCGCCCCCTTCATGGGCGGAGCATGGGAACGCCTCGTGCGGAGCGTGAAAACGGCTCTATACACCGTACTAGAACGAACGAGCCCGTCCGAAGAGGTCCTACACATCCTACTCGCCGAAGTGGAATACACGGTCAACAGCCGTCCACTCACACACGTCTCCGTGGACCCCGCGGACCCAGAAGCACTCACTCCGAACCATTTTTTGCTCGGCGGCACTGCCCGCGAGGGCCAGCCGGGCACTTTCGATGACAGCGACTTATCCAACAGAACCCAGTGGAGAGCCTCTCAACGACTCGCCGACCTATTCTGGACTCGTTGGATGCGAGAGTACCTCCCCGAGCTCCAAAACCGGCGGGAGCCACACGGCGAAGGAACGGTAAAAATGGGTGACGTCGTGCTCATTACCGACAACACGCTACCACGAAACGTGTGGCCCCGCGGAATAATCACCGCTACCTACCCTGGAACGGACAACATAGTAGGAGTCGTCGATGTCAAGACGAAGGGGGGGACACTTAGAAGACCCGTCAAGAAATTATTGGTTCTCTACTCCCCGCAACCCCCACCAATCGCGAACCGATAATTCTCTATATAAGAAAAAAATGGCGCCGAGCCGCCACACGGATCGCTGCAGTCATCGTGAGTGGATGTGTTGTGCTCCGACGTCTACCCTCACCCGCGCACATAGTGATTTATTTTGGATTGTCTGCACCTGAGGGTAAGTCTGTATTTTATATTTTCGAACTGCCCTCGGACGCTTGTGCGGTGAGGCGACTGCTCCTCTCACTGCCGCCCGGTGACTGCCTACCCTCGTGGGCAGTCATTGTTTTGTCAACCAACCGCTGCTAGGCCGAGCCTACGCCCGCCCCGCGGCCGGTGATCGCCCCCTCGCCGGCGAACCCCCGAATCCCACACTTCGACACTGGTTTGCCGGGTGTGGTTAGCTTCGGGAGCGAGCCGACGGGAGTGTGCCACCTGCCTCGGGCGAATCGGAGTAGGCAGAGCATTCTGTAAGGAGCTGCCGGCCGGTTTCGCGGCTCCCGCGCCTCGATCGGCGCCCCCCCTCCGAAAACCCTACTCCACTACTGGAGACGCCCACACTTCGGCACTGGTTGTCGGGTGTGGGTGGCCCGGAAAGGGGGTGGGCAGGAGGGGGACCGCCTGTCGCGGTCAAACGGGGGGCGGACCGGCAAAACTCTTGGATCTAATAATCTCCTTGCCCGACAGGGCTCGGGCACCCGGTGCGCCGGGTGTCCCGACGGTTGGCCACGCCGGCGGGGAAGGGGATCAGACCCCACCGCCGGTGAGGCGTTTAAATAGGGGGTGGAAGGGGGGACATTACGGACGGGCACTCGCCGCCCGATCGTATTTAAAATATAAAGTAATGTGTACGGTGTTAATTATTAATTACAATAGTAGTGACATCCAAAAATCTATAAACAATATTCAGGATACGGAAAAAAATTAGTGAGTACCGTTAATAATTTGAATAACTTAGTAAACAAGTGCATTTTGAGCAACATTATTACTCGCGCGTCGTGCGCGCGAGCTATAGCGCCATCTATTGAGTTTCTGCGAAACTTTTAACACAGAACCGTGCTTACTTTTCAAACCTCAAAATCTTTAGTTCCGAAAAATTCCACAAGATGTCTCGCCAATGTGCTAAATGCAATAAACCAATAATAAGTAGAGAAACACTTCAATGCTTTACCTGCAAAAATGACTATCACATAGAATGTACCGAAGCAACTTCTAAACGATTTTATCTCATGACAATAGAGAACCGAAAAAACTGGAAATGCAGTGGAGAATGCGCAAGTCACAATAAACCACCATCACTACCCGTAGAGGTCATCGAAACGGGTTCACCATCTAATAATGTAACGTTAGATCGAAAAAAATACATAATTAACGTATCTACTGATAATTCGTTTAGTTCATTGCTAGAAGAAGACGAGGATGACAGTATTTACACTGCACACAATAGTACTTTACACAGAAGTTGCCCCGACATCACATCGATTACAACTGGTATCGAGTTAGAATTAAAAGAACAAATTAATCTATTACGCCAACGGCTTGAATCTGCTGACGAGAAGATTAAAGAGTTATTGTATGTAAATAACATTTTGAAAAAAGAAGCACAGAACAATCACTTGCAAATAAAAAGTCTAAAGTCAATCTGTAACTCTTCAGAAAAGCCTCCAAGTCCCATCTGTAACTTCAAAAAAATATCATCTACAAAAAAAATAATACGCCGAACTCAAGAAGATGCCATTAATAACCACATTCATGCCACCTTCCAACAAAAAAATACGACGACACCACCGCAAAATCCTAGCCATGTTCCACTATCACCCCTCTGTTCTGATAAGCAGCCAGCATACCACCACAATTCAAGTAGAAGCATGGAAAGGACTAGCACCATGGGTAACTCACCTATTTGTTCCTCCACCACCAAGAAGACAGATGGAGACAACGCAGACGAACAACTCAAGAAGACACGTCAGACGTCAACTTCTTATGATCAACAAGCTCACGTACAACCGGAACATCACAGTATCCACTGTGCATCATCGACACCTTGTAAGCGTAGAGTGCTTTTACTGGCTGATGAGACAGGGAGGGGGCTCCGAAGAATATTTGAGAAGTTACTTGAACCGGAATATTCTATCTCATCTATTATTAAACCTAATGCCCCTGTGCACGCAAACTATACTCATGGCTGAAATTTGAATCTGCCGCCTCGACTTATGCGAGCCGCGGCATTCCACGCTATTGGTCGAAACCAATATGGCGTCACTCTGTTCGCGCCGACCACGGGGTTCACCACGGATAATTTGTTTGCTGTGAATTTATTGTGAAGAAACTGTTTAATCTATCGGAAATTGTGTTATTAATGTTGGACAATACTTTTTTTTTTTTTTTTTTTGGTAACGAAGGGGAAATCCTCATGGATACCTCGCCACCCGGGGGAGTGACGAGGTTATGTCGGACTCTTACCGACTAAAACCCCTCCGATGGCCCTCTGCTGCGCATGTCGGGAAGCTCCGGGATCTCTAGCGAACGCACCGGTGCTTCCCTCGCGCCTGCTATAAAAAATGCGCGTCCCGGGGTAGGTCCCCACCCCTACGCCATCCCGCATTTACAGCAACGCGAGGCCATGTCGCGTTGCCGTCCCTCCCGGAGACCGTGTGTTGGGCGGTTCGGGCCCCCGCCCTTACCACCCACGATCTCCAGTGTCCCCTTTCAGTCGCCTCTTACGACAGGCAGGGGGTACCGTAGCCCTATTCTTGCACCCGGTGCTACAGGGCGGACTCGGCTAGACAGCCACGGCTACTGCCGCTACCGCGCGTCGCCGACGTCGCCTTCTCCGGGCGGGATCCCTCCTCTCCCGATCTCGCTCCGCAGCCTCCTTCTGGGTCATGACGGACTCACAGAAAGTGACCATGGCCCTCCAGTGACTTTCTCCCGACAACATAGCCGCAACTACTGCTGGGGGAGAAAGATCAGCCCCAATCGTTGAGATCAGGGTGCGTCGTTCCGTGTTCCACGCCGGACATTCTTCCAGCGTATGCTGGGCATCATCCTCATCGTCACTACAGTGATGACATTGCGCTGATGTTTCGCGACCAATCCTGTGTAGATAGTGACCGAAACAGCCGTGTCCGGTGAGCACTTGCGTCAGCCGATACGAGCCGTTCCAGCACGTATCCATCCACGGGGCAAAAGATGGAAGTATTGCCCCGACGACTCGCTGTCGTGAGGGTCGTGGCCCTTCGAGTCGCACTCTCCATTCCTCGAGCGCTTTTAGGTGCTCGTGCTCTTTGAGCCTCTCCACAGCACGCTGAGGCTCTCCTCTCTGGCGGATGCTGCGAGCAAGATGGTACGTTCGCGCATCCATGTCCGCCAAGATGTCTAGAGGCGGGCATCGGGCCAGGAGCATAGCAGCCTCGTATGATATCGTGCGATATCCCCTCACGATTCTGATGGACACTCTCCGCTGTAAACTGTTAAGTTTGTGCCGTTGGTCGCTTGTCAGGCTAGAGGCCCAAACAGGCGCACCGTAGAGTGCCATCGATCGCACTACTCCGGCATAGAGGCGCCGTACTCCCTCTCTCGGTCCACCGAGATTGGGTAGTATGCGATGTAGTGCGCCAATCACCTTCTCGACTCTGGTGTTCAGGCGATTGTGGTGTTCCCAGAAATCCCACCGACCATCCAGGATAAGGCCAAGATATTTTATGTGCCTACCAACCCGTACTTGAGCATCGCCGACGCGAATCGACGAGTCTGGTGGTTCCTCGCCCCGTGAGAGGTTGTGGAACCACAGCGCCTCGGTCTTGTGCGGCGCTACCTGGAGGCCAAGATCATGTATTCTCCGGGTAACACATGCCACCCCCAACTCGGCAAGTCGAGCCGTCGTCTCGAAGCTGTCTCCATTGGCCAGCACAAGCGTGTCGTCCGCGTAACAGACAACGTGCACGCCAGCGGGGAGATCGACTCTCAGGACTGGGTCGTAGGCTAGGTTCCAAAGCAGGGGACCCAGGACGGACCCCTGAGGGACCCCGCAATAGACCGGCCTCCGATGTACCTCTGCATCTCGTCCCACATACGTTATGTGCCTGTCCTGTAAATAGGCGCCAACTATCTCTCGGAGATAGGGAAGTACTTGGTGATACACCAGAGCCTCCCTAATCGCCTGCCAGGACAGGGAGTTGAACGCGTTGACGATATCTAGACTTATCGCCAACGACACCCCGCCCTGGCATACGGCCTCGTCGGACAGAGAGCGGACGCGAAGAATCGCGTCCACTGTCGATCGACCCCGTCGGAAGCCGAACTGGTACTCCGATAGGTTGGGACCTTCCAGCACCAGATGATCGACGATTCGGTCGGCCACTATTCGTTCGAACAGTTTGCCGACCTCATCGAGTAGGCATATGGGACGATATGCAGAGGGAGAGTCTGCAGCCCTGCCTTCCTTCCTCAGGAGAACCAGGCTCGAGTCTTTCCACCCGGAGGGGAAAAGGCTTTCGCGGAGGCAAGAGGTGTAGAGTTGCCTCAATCTGTCTCCAAGGACGGTAAGAGCCAGCACCCAGGCCCGTCCCGGAATTCCGTCAGGACCTGGGGCGGTGTTCTTGGCTCTTAAGCGTTTGACAGCTCGGTCAAGCTCGTCCTGCGACACCTCAAACTGTGCAGACCAAGGTATAGGATCTGCAGAGGATGGGGTGACAGGAGTGCTGTCCTGGACCCTAGGGAACAGTGAGTCAATCACTGTCCGCAGTAGAACGGGGTCCATTGTCTCCGTTAAGGGAGGTACCCACGGCCGGAGCTTGCCCAGTACTAGTTTGTACGGGCGGCCCCATGGGTCCCTGCTCAGATCTTCCAGGAGCTCTTGCCATGCCCGAGCCTTTGCGTCAGAGACGGCGAATTGGAACACCTTTGTCGCCTCTCTGTATGTCGCATAGGCATCGGCTTTTTCTTCCGGCGTGGCTCGGCGTCTTCTTCTTGTTCGGGTGTACTGGCGTCGGGCTCGGAGGCATGCCACTCGCAAATGCGCACATTCCTCTGACCACCAGTACACCTTCTTCCGGATTAGGGCCTACACTCGGGGCATCGACGCGTCACATATGGACGTCATCGCGCTCCGAAACCAGGACGCTTCCTGTTCAGGGTCGGAAGCGATCCTTCCGCCCGGCCACAAGGCGACGTTGGCCGCCGCTACAAGGAGGTCCTGGTCAAGTAGTTTCAGGGACCAACGGCGCGGCGGTCCCACGTCACTCTGAGAGCGTTCCGGTTGGCGAACTGAGACATCGATGATGATATGTCTGTGGTCGGAGAGAGTGACCAGCTCCTCCGCCACTCGCCAACCGGACACTAAGCGCGCTGCAGCGGGAGTCGCCCACGACAAGTCGACGACCGACTCCCCCTGCCACCGCACACAGGTGCTTACGGACCCCTGGTTTAGCAAACGCAGGTCTATTCCGTCCGCCCACTCCTGCAGAGTCTCGCCCCTTGGTGTGTCCCGAGCACCTCCCCATTGTCTGGCGTGGGCATTGAAATCCCCCAGCACAAGCACTGGACGAGGGCGGCAGCTGCGGATGCAGTTTGCCACCAAGTCCAGGTAAGACTCGAATGCTTCGAGGCGACAATTGGGCGAGATGTAGCATCCGACCACCGCCAAATGCCCCCATTCCACTGCGACGAATCCCTGACCACTGCAGAGCAGGGAACAGGGAGGGTCGCTTCGTCCTCCTCCCCAGTGTATAGCCACGGAACCGCCATCGCCTGGGAACCATCGAGGATGGTCCGGAACGCGGTAGGGTTCTCCGACAACTGTCAGTGCAATCGACCACTCCGCGAGCGTCTGCAGCAGTAGGTCTTGAGCTGCGCGGCAGTGGTTCAGATTGCACTGAAGGACTCTTAGGGGAGGGAATCTTGGGCCTCCATAGCCTCTGGTGGGCTTTCGCCCTGGCGCGAAGATGGCGCTACGTCCCGGCTGGGTTGAGGATTCTGCTGCTGTCCTCTGCCCTTTCTCCTCTTAGGAGGGGTGCACTGCTGGCTACCCAGTCGGTGATTCGACGGTCGCCCGAGGTCTGTACAGACCGGGCACTTGGGCTCGCGTGCTTGACAGCTGCCTGTTTTGTGACCAGTCAGGCCACATTTGTAACAGCAGCTGCTGCGGTCCTCGGCGTTGGGACATTGAGATCTGACATGTCCCATCTCCAGACATTTGAAGCATTGCAACGGCCTAGCCGTTAACACCTGGACTCGCGCCGACGCCCACCCCACTCTTAGCCTCGCCGTGCCTGCGAGTTTGCGGATAGCGATGAGCGGGCACTTAACCCAAGCTGTGCCCATCATCCGTGGCGAAAGGCGGATTTCTCCGACTTTGACATCCTCCCGCGAACAGCCCCCCTGGTCCGCGATCGCAGAAGCGATGTCAGCCTGGGTTACGGACTCATCAAAGTCCGTGACCCTGATCTCGCCAGTCTTCACCGGACGCGATATGCGCACATTCATATCCGTGAGAGCGCTGCGCAGGCGCGCGGCGAGGTCATCTGCCTTCCTAGCACTGTCAGGACCAGGGACCTCTAGGATCAGTCCACCGGTCGCAGCCCTCTTCTGCCGAAGATCAGAGATCCCGCATTCTGCGAGACTCACGCGCTGCTTTGCTGCACCCATGACCGCAGCATAGGTGGTGTCAGCCCCTTCGTGGACAGTCACGGCCACAACAGCAGTGTTAGGGGGCCGAGCTGGCTTGGCTCTAACACTGCTCGCCTGTTGGGCTGGCTTTTGTGGCTTAGCCGGTTTGGGCTTTGAAGCAGCTGCCCTCTCAGATGGTCGAGAGGCAGGCTTCTTGCCCGCGACCTGGGCCCATGAACGGGTCTGAAGTCCTGAGGGACCCGCTACTGTCGCTGTCACTGCCGGAGCACCCTTCGGCACTGGGGGCGGCTGCAGGTTGGCACCTTTCTTCCCACCCTTTTTTGCTTTCTTCTTCTTCTTCTTGGGCGCTGCTGTCGCAGGCGCCACTACTGAAGCGACTGGAGCTGGTTCCTGGTTCGGTCTGCGGACCCTGTCCGGGTACAGCTCAGCTTTGAAGTCGGCCAGCTTCCTCTCGATCAGGGCTCCAACTCTATCCATGAGGATCTCGTCAGAGCCCCTTCTCGGCTTAGGTGGCGGCGGTGGTGGTAGCGCCGCTGCTGGAGCGTCGCTTGTCACCAGCCTCTTACCCAGGGGCGGCCTGATGGCTCGGCCTGGGAGTAGTTCCGCCTTGAAGGCAGCCAGCTTGTTTTCGACAAGGGCTCCGATGCGATCCATTAGGATTTCATCGGCGCCCCTGGCGGGCTGTCTTCTGTCCTCTTTTCTAGGAGGCGCGCGCTCCCGCTGGCGGAGAAGCTCCATCTCGGCCTGCAGGGTCTTAAGCCTATCCTCCACCCCTGAGAGTTTGGAGCGCAAGTTTGCGTTTTCCCTCTCAAGCCATCCCTCGCTGCCAATCGACGCCGTTCGTTGCGCCATTTCGCCTGCCGCAGCCTTTGCCGTGATCGCCGCCAACCTCAAGGACCGTACAAAATTGCCCTTCAGGTTCTTGGAGTGATCCGCGACTTTGGTGACCGTCTCCATGGACTCGAGGATTCGAGCTCCTAGGTCGGCCACTGGCTGTTCCCTCATTTCCGACGCCAGGTCCTCCACGCTGGGCAGAGTGTCCTTGGATCGTGTGGATGACACTGATACCGAGGATAGATAGGGATCGTTATCATCTATCTCGATCTCTGGTTTTTGCCTAGGTCGAGGCTTGCGCTTCGACTTCGGCGACCCTCCGTTTGTTGCAGGCCCTGGCAGTCTTGCACGCTTTGCAGCGCGAGAGACTCCGGAACCTGCTGAAGCCACCGATCTCATTGAAACGACGGAGCCCTCCGTGTCCTCTCCGTCGCTCGTGGCATCCTTCCTACTCGGGCCGGGGAGCACCATTAGCGCGTCCCGCCCGACCGACAGTCTAGTAAGACTGACCCTGGCTTCCTTGTCTGTTCTTCCCGGAACTCTGTCCGATTTTCTCCCACTTCTCAGTTCCCTCACATCCAAACTTTTGCTCAATCCTAAACCGTTTTCGTTGCCTAAGTCGTGTTCACGGAGGCCAGCATCTTGCTGGCCTACGAAGCAGTCTTTGCCCCCCGCCGTATACGATTGGGGCTTGCCCTCCAAAGAGGGGCGGGGTCGCTCGCTTGGAGTGCCCGCCGGCGGACTGGAATTTCGGATCTGCTTATTCATTTTTGTTGTTTGTCTTTTCTGACCGGGGTGACCTCCCCGGGGCGCCCTTGCTGCCAGAACCTCTGACCATTCAGCCCATCGGCAGGCGCCAGACCTTAAGCTTGGGTGATTATTTTATAGAGGTTGTCTTCCTCGCAGCCCCCTCCGCTCAGTGCGGAGGCGGCCCCCGTTCCAGACAGCAACGCGTCTGGTTTACGGGTCGGGCCGGCGGTGGCCGAAGCCATTGCCCAGCATTGCTGCCGGACCCGCCGCCCCTGTCAACGCCGGGCCGAAGCCCCAGGTTGCATCTTCAGTACCCTCTGCGGTCGCAGAGGGATACGAAGAGCAACCACCCTCCCCTGCTGATTTTGGTCCGCGCCGGCCGAAGCCGGTACCCCCCCCATATCTGGGGGGGCATTCCCCTATCCGCCACCTGGGGACGCGCCCGATGGGAGATCAGCAACTCCACACGGGATGTTGGACAATACCTAATTCAACTCAGCTGAGTGTTAAGTTGGTGAATACAACAAGGAACTGTCGGCGGTATAGGTATCTCGGCCCCGTGGTTTGGAGCCCGGCGCAGCAGCAGTCAGGTTGGTGGCCTTCTTATTTCATGCTGTGATTATGTATAGATTTGTGTTGCACTGACCACCTTACCAGCCATGGATTTAGTCTCTAGCTCTGGTTATCGAAGGAATTAACGAACATAATTTTGGTCCTTTGTCGCTCGGATGGTAGGTCACGTGACATTCGGTCGGTCGGTTTTATTTATCGGTATTTACCTATTAAAAACAGTTTTCTTAGTGTTTTTTCGGTTAAAATACTAATATTTCGGGTTTATTTTAGCTTATTTTGGTTGTACTTGTAGGTACATATATGTATTTTCGGTGTATTTCGGTTTTTTTCGGTTTCGGTCACTGACCTCTGCTCGGTTTCGGTTCTAAACAATTTTCTCGGTGTTATTTCGGTTAAAATAACAATATTTCGGATTTATTTTATCTTATTTCGGTTGTACTTATTTCGGTTGTAGGTACAGATTTGTATTTTCGGCGTATTTCGGTATTTTTCGGTTGTGTATTTCGTTGTTGAATAAAATAGGTAATTCAACATGGCGAAAAAGTTTGAAGTAAAATTTAAAATAGAATGCGATTGGTTTTTAAATACAATTGATATGATTGATTCATCGGAGTTTAGCTCAAGTGTAAAATTAGCGCGGTTACGTAAGTTAACTTCTCATTTTGATAACTTAACGGAGGCCTATGAATGTTTATTGGAGGTTGTAACCGATTCGGAAGTAGTTGCAAAGTATGACGAACAATATAAATGCGCGACTTTACAATATGACAAGTTGAAAGCTAAGGCTACGGAGCATCCACACTCACAGGGTACTTTCATACCTACGACTAGTGCGCCGTTTGCTCGCCTACCGCAAATTAATTTGCAAACGTTTGATGGTGACTTATTTACATGGTGCAGTTTTATAAGTTTGTATAATTCGCTAGTGTCGTCTCGTACAGACATTTCAAAAACCGAGAAGTTTCATTACCTGTTCTCTCATTTGCAAAAGGAACCAAGGTCAATGTTACAACACTTGCCTGCCTATGGTGGATTCATCTCTTGATACGGCTTTGGAGCTTCTGAAAGCACGGTATGACAACAAACGCTTGCTCGCGGACACGCATACATATATCGCGTATTTTGAATATTCCGGTATTGAAAAAAGTAAACACGTTGCGTACGAGTATTTTGAACCCGTTACTGGAGTCGACTCGGGCTTTGAAAGGATTAGGTCTACCTGTGGACAGCTGGTGTTATATGCTTGTGCATATCAGTTTGTCTAAATTACCTATTGACATTAGGACCCGGTTCGAACAAAAGTACGGCGGATTAAGGTGTGATTTACCGACATTTGAAAATTTAACGACATTTTTACAAAATGAGTGTAGTTTGCTTGAAACAACGACTTCAGGTTGTAATAATTCTGAGGTTCCCAAAACAAAAAATATTAATTCGGTTTCGGTAGCTCCGTACAGCACGGACGCTAAACATAGGTGCGCGTTTTGCTCAATCGCGGGTCATGATATTGACATTTGTTATAAATTTAAAAACGGCTCTTCTGGTGAGCGTAGAATGTGGATACGCAATAATGGGCTTTGCTTCAAATGCTTCGGCCAACACTCGGCGTCTTCTTGTAACCGTCATGTTCCTTGCGGGCGGTGTGGTAACCTCGGTCACCATACATTAATATGTACGTTAGATATGCAGCCTAGTGCTCGGACGGCAAAAGGTGCACACGTTCAAAATAATAATTCATATAATAAAAACTTTAATCAGAGCACCCATAACGAGCGTATGGTGCATACTGTGATGTCTGGCCACCCCGGTCAGGCGCACGACGTGAGGCCGGGCGGTTTCGCTTGTTGTTCGGGCGCGGACAGCGCGGCAGTTGTCGGTCACGCGCTGCCGTCGGGTGATTCTGTTCAATCGGAATAGCAATTAGCGCAGAGTAATGTTTCTTCTATGCCTACTTTACAAGATAATGTTATTTTACCTACAGTTATTGTTAATGTTCTATCGGGTAATGGGGAGCTTGTTAAGGCAAGGGCATTATTAGTTTTCGGTTCACAGGTTTCGGTTGTTCGTAGCGATTTTGTTAATTCACTCGGTTTGAAAAAACATTACTCTGTGACTCCTTTGTTGGGTGTAGGTGGCACTCACGCTTCGAATAGTAATTATATTGTTACTATTAATTTTCGGTCGGAAAGAAATAATATTTTTTTATCGGTTAATGCGGTTGTTTTGAAAACTCCTACCACTTATGTGGCTAGTCGGCTCGGTATTTCGGATAATTTACGTATTTCGGATGATGGTTTCGGACATTTATCGAAGGTCGATATTATTTTCGGTTGTGATATTTTCGGTGAAATTGTAGAAGGGAATAAGGTCACTTTACGGCCGGGTGGACCTTATCCTATTGATACAATATTTGATTTTGCTATTTTCGGGCCATTACGGGGCAATTATAATAATAATGTTGTTTGTCGGAATCGGAATATTGATGTTTTTTCGGGTGTCTCATTGGTGGACGCGGTTGAGCGGTTCTGGAAGTCGGAGGAGCCGCCCAAGGTTAAAATTAGGGATCCTTGCGATGTTGATTGTGAGCGGTTATTTTCGGGTTCGGTTATTCGGTGTTCGGATGGTAAATATATGGTTCGGTTGACATTGATACCTAATCACGCGGAGTTGGGTGATTCCGCGCAGGTTGCTATTCGGCGGTTTATGGCTTTGGAAAGGCGAATGCGGGTTCAGCCTAAGTTCAAAGAAAAATATGTTCAATTTATTCGGGAATATATTCACTTAAAACATATGCAACTTTCGGAGTTTGATATTAATTCGGAACAGGAACATTACTTTTTAGCGCACCATGGTGTTTTTAAAACGTCTGGTGATACGGATAAGATTCGGGTTGTTTTCGACGGTAGTGTTAAGACAACTACTGGGGTTAGTCTTAACGATTGTTTGTATTCGGGAGAAAGGTTACAAAATGATATAACTAAAATTATTTTAAATTTCCGTTTACCTCGGGTGGTGTTTACCACTGATGTAAAGATAATGTTTCGGATGACCTGGATCCATCCCCAGGATCAATTGATTTTATGGCGGGAAAGTTCAGCTGATCCCATTCAGATTTTTGAACTTACTACAAATACTTACGGTCTTAAGTCGAGTCCCTTTGTAGCGATACGTTGCTTGCACCAGTTGGCTGCTGATGAGCAGGAACGTTTTCCCAGGGCTGCGAAGTTACTGATAAATAATTCTTATGTTGATGATCTTAATGGAGGCGCAGACACGGTTGAGGAAGTACAGGAAATTAGAGACGAGTTGATACAGCTGATGAAGACGGCAGGTTATGAGCTGCGAAAGTGGTCGTCGAATGAACCTCGGCTCCTCGCTGATTTTCCTGAGGATTTCTGCGAGACACGTCGTTGTTTTGAGGATAAAGACACTTTCGGTTTTATTAAGGTCTTAGGAATTCAGTGGAACCCTTCATCGGATGCGTTTACGTACAGGGTAAATAATTTACCTTCGGAACAGTCGCCAGTTACTCGGCGCAGTATACTTTCTTCCTTGGCTAGACTTTTTGATCCGTTGGGTTGGATATGTCCGGTGGTTTTTCGAGCCAAACTGTTATTACAAGAGCTGCTCAGTGACGGAGCTAAGAGTGTGGAGTGGGACGCTCCAGCCCCTGAACACTTGGTTAAGAAGTGGAATGATCTTGTTTCGGATCTACCGAATTTACAGAGAATTTCAATTCCACGGTGCTTGAAGTCTGTTAATGACATCAGTTATTCTTTGCACGGTTTTAGCGATGGGTCGTCGTTGGGATACGCGGCTGCAGTTTACTTACGGTCGGAAAATATTCACGGAGAAGTTTCGGTTCGGTTAGTGATAGCTAAGTCTCGGGTTGCCCCCCTAAAAAGCAAAATGACTATACCACAGTTAGAACTCAGTGGCGCAGTACTTCTTGTTTCTCTCCTACATCACGTTTTCTCTGCGTTGAGTGAGCTTTCTATTGAATTTTCGGAAGTTATTGGTTGGTGTGATAGTACCATCGTGTTGGCGTGGTTAAAGACACCCCCACACAAATTAGAAGTTTTTCAAGGCAACAGAGTTTCTCAGATTAACAATGCCAACTTACCAATTCAGTGGAGACATGTTTCAAGTGGGTTGAACTGTGCAGATATTGGATCTAGGGGAGCCTCCGCGGCTCAACTTGTGGAGCACCCTCTATGGTGGGGTTCGGAGTGGCTTTGTCAACCACGTGAGCTTTGGCCTAGTGATAGGACTGAAGTTCCTATGGATTTACCTGGAGTACGTGCGAAACACGTTACTAATATCGTTGTCGGTAATGAAACTTTAGATTTGTTATTCGGTCGGTATAGCTCGTTCGACAAGTTAGTTAATGTCACGGCATATGTTTTTCGGTTTATTAAAAATTGTCGGCAAAGGTGTCGTCGTAATTTCGGTAAAAATATTACGGTTTCGGAACGTCGTAGTGCGTTAAATTACTTAATTCGGTCGGTTCAGGATTCAGATTTTAATGAACATATCTCGGCATTAAGGTTAGGGAAACCTATACGAGATTCTTTAAGGAAATTAAACTTGTTTTTGGATAGTGACGGAGTGATTCGTGTTGGAGGGCGTATTCGACATTCGGGTTTACCCTATTCAGCTCGTCATCCTATTTTACTTTCAAGTAAACATAGATTTACTTTACTTTTGGTGGAATATTACCACAAAACTTATTGTCACGTCGGTTCCAACGCGTTATCGGCCATTTTATCTCGGATTTACTGGATACTTTCTGTTCGTCGGTTGACACGGACTGTCACGTTTCGGTGCGTGCAATGCTTTAAGGCTAAGCCTCGTTTAGACCAGCCTTTTATGGCGGACTTGCCTCCTGATCGTGTTAGGTGTTCTCGTGCATTTGAAGGTGTCGGTACTGATTTTGTCGGACCGTTTATGATAAAAAGCAGTTCTTTACGAAATGCTCGGTTATTAAAATGCTATCTCTGTATTTTTGTTTGCCTGAGCACTAAGGCAGTGCATTTAGAGGTGGTCTCGGAGTTGTCGGTTGAGGCATTTGTTGCGGCTTTTACTCGGTTTACATCGCGGAGAGGAATACTGTCTTTGATGCGATCCGATTGTGGAACAAACTACGTCGGGACAAATAAATATCTAAAAGATCTTTATGTATATTTAAAGGGTCATCATGCGGATTTAGAACGTGAGTTAGTAAAAAGTAATATTACTTGGCTTTTTAACCCACCAAGTAGTCCAAATATGGGTGGACTATTTGAAGCGGCAGTTAAGTCTGCAAAGACTCACACGAATAGAGTTCTAGGTGAGAGACGGCTCACTTTTGAAGAGTTAACCACATTTTTTACCAAGGTGGAAGCGGTTTTGAATTCTCGCCCGCTTTGCCCTTTGAGTGCGGATCCTTCGGATTTGGAAGTATTAACACCCGGACATTTTATTATCGGTCAACCTCTGGTAGCATTGCCTGAACGTCCGTTCGAGGAAGTAAATATTTGTCGGTTGTCACGGTTTCACCAAGTTCAAAAACTTACTCAGCATTTTTGGTCTAGGTGGCGTGATGAATACTTATTTGGCGGCGAGGGTGTTCTGCCGCCAAAGGATGTTTTCGGGGTACCGAACTGAGCATAGTACCCCGCTAGCCACAAGTTGGTAGTGTGACTAGGGATCGACGATCCAACAGTGTTGTGTTGGAAGTTGTATATATGCGTCTTGCCGTGTAAACTTCGATACCGCGTTTCACGACCGCTTGAAGAATGTGGCGCCATCTGTTGCATGTGAGCGGAACTAGGTGGCCAACTATTTGGATCCGCTACATCACTCCCCCCCTCAGACCGGAGGTCGATTCAAGTGCTTCAGTGCTCTTCAGGAATGCCGTGGTGCCTGTAATCCCAGTGAGTCGGGAAGAGGTGTGTACGGCGTGAGTTGTGCTCCTATCCACGGTGAGTCGGGATGGGGAGCTGCTCCTATCCGCGGTGAGTCGGGATTGTGGAGCCGGCGACTAGCGTGAGGCGAGAAGGCGGCCTGCCACGTGGAGCGTGTGCTCGACAGCGTGGTGTGGCAGTGGACCTCGTGTGCTGTGTCGCTGTTGCGTGCGGAGTGCCAGGTCCAAGCAGCTTGGGCAGCTGGTCATGGAACTGTAGATGCTCCGAAGTCCTGGTGTGGAGTGTCAGGTGTCCAGGCAGCGTCATAGGCGGCTGGCAGGTGGACGTGCTGATGATGCTCCGACTGAAGGCTGATGATGAACGCCTGTTGAGGGTTGATGCGGGGTGATTGATGCTGGTGGCGGATGATGCAGGTGCGATGCAGTTGACTCCGACTCCCAGAAGGTGTAGGCAGGAAGTGTTCTGTCGAGGGTCACCAGTTTGGCGGCGAGGGTGTTCTGCCGCCAAAGGATGTTTTCGGGGTACCGAACTGAGCATAGTACCCCGCTAGCCACAAGTTGGTAGTGTGACTAGGGATCGACGATCCAACAGTGTTGTGTTGGAAGTTGTATATATGCGTCTTGCCGTGTAAACTTCGATACCGCGTTTCACGACCGCTTGAAGAATGTGGCGCCATCTGTTGCATGTGAGCGGAACTAGGTGGCCAACTAGTTGGGTCCGCTACACTTACATACGTTGCAACAACGTACTAAATGGACTTCGCATTCGGAAGCTCCTAAGGTCGGTGATTTAGTTTTGATTAAGGAGGACAACTATCCTCCTCTAAAGTGGAAACGCGCTCGTATTTTACGTCTTTTACCTGGTTCGGATTCGGTTACGCGCGTAGCAGAAGTTAGGACAGGGAACGGAATTCTGCTTCGGCCCGTATCGAAGCTTTGTAGATTAAGTACCATAGGTTTGGTTGGTTGATAACCAAGGCAGGCCTTGGTTCGGGGGGGAGGATTATGTGCACGCAAACTATACTCATGGCTGAAATTTGAATCTGCCGCCTCGACTTATGCGAGCCGTGGCATTCCACGCTATTGGTCGAAACCAATATGGCGTCACTCTGTTCGCGCCGACCACGGGGTTCACCACGGATAATTTGTTTGCTGTGAATTTATTGTGAAGAAACTGTTTAATCTATCGGAAATTGTGTTATTAATGTTGGACAATACCTAATTCAACTCAGCTGAGTGTTAAGTTGGTGAATACAACAAGGAACTGTCGGCGGTATAGGTATCTCGGCCCCGTGGTTTGGAGCCCGGCGCAGCAGCAGTCAGGTTGGTGGCCTTCTTATTTCATGCTGTGATTATGTATAGATTTGTGTTGCACTGACCACCTTACCAGCCATGGATTTAGTCTCTAGCTCTGGTTATCGAAGGAATTAACGAACAGCCCCATTAACTAATATAATTACAAGTGATGTTGTTTCGGAATGTAAAGAGTTCAACAAATCTGACTTTGTAATTGTAATGGCAGGAAAACACGATATAAATCCATTTGTATTTCAATCGGTTTTGCATAACTTTTTTAATGCAGTATCTAACACGAACATTTTATATGGCGTACCTTATGCATATAATGATGATATTGACGCATTTAAATATGAGTCATTGAAATTAACATGTACTAATTTTTACAATGTTAAGGTGGCTGAACTTTATTATTACAGAAAAGATGTATTAGATAAGCTGAATTCATGTAGAGCCATGGTACGAGATATGTTTATGAGCTACTATAACTATAAGAAAATATTTTCAGATATCGTCGGTTCAAGGATGGTTAAGAATGCATGTACACAAACTAATAACAATTATAACCTTCAAAAAAGAAGCATAAGCATTAACACGGGAAATCAAAACACAGAGAACGAATTAAATAATGAAAACAACAATAATCCCAATTTTTTTCGTGTCTAAAACCACAATTTTCTTTAGAATTCTTCATCAAAATATAGCTAGTATATTTAATAAGAAAAATTTACTTGAAATAGCCCTATTAAATCTACATGAAGAAAAACGATACCCTGAAGTACTTTGCCTTACAGAAACATTTGTAAATACTGGTTATGAAAATAATGTAAACATTCATGGTTACGAGTTAGCTTCATTATACTGTAGAAAAAAGGGTAACAAAAGAGGAGGAGTATAATGGTTAGAAAAGGATTAACTTATAAAGAACTTTCATTGATAAATAATTTCTCAGAAGACATTCTTTTTAAATGTTGTGGTATTCTGATACCTAAAAATAATTTAACAATAATATGTCTATATAGAGTCCCTAAAAGAGAAAAACATGATGTAGATTACTTTTTAAATAAACTTGAACTCCTTCTTTATAATATTACAAAAAATGACAGACAAAGAGTTGTTATAGCAGGAGATTTAAATATGAATATTTTAGATAATAAGATTAGCAGTAGATTAAAAGATATAATAAAAAACTATAATTTCAAATTACATATAAATGAAGCAACTAGGAAACAAACTGGATTAGATATAATATTTAGTAATATAAATAACGCAAGTGGTGAAGTAGTTCCTCTCGATCTTTCCAACCATGAAACCGCTCAATTGCTAAATATACCTGTAAAAAATAAGGAGATCCCCCAAACTGACTACTACATCATTAAAAGGGTTTACAGCTTAGAGAATATGGAAACGTTTCGTGGATGCATATCTAGTCTATCTTTTCAGGATGTTCAGGAGAAATCTGATTTAAATTCTGCGTTTAATTGCTTTTACGAGACCTTTTTAATGTTTTATAACTTGTGCTTTCCTAAAATAAAAAATAAAAGTACAAAGGAGTAAAGCTTACATTCCGTGGATGACAAAGGGGTTAAGGAAAAGTTGTAGAACTAAGAGGAAATTGAGGTATAATTATTACAATTCAGGATCAAAACAAGTTAAATTGCAATATAAGACTTATAGTAAATTACTAAAACGTTGTTTATTAACGTCTGAACGAAACAGCAACCATAAATATATAAGTAAATCAAAAAATAAATGTAAGGCTTCTTGGAACATTATAAAAAATGACATAGAAAGGTCATATGATAATAATCGATTCATTGATCGTATAGTTATGAATAATCGTACAGTGAAAGAGCCGACTATGATAGCGGAAGAGTTTAATAAGTTTCTAATTGACTTGACTAATAAAGATGCTACCACCAACATTAATACTAATAAATCCACCTTTCAAAAAAGCGTTTTCTTAGAACCCTATGGTAATGGAGATATAGTAAACATTATAGCTTCACTAAATAATACCAAAGCTGAAGGTTACGATGAAGTATCTACACAAGTTTTAAAATTTTGTAAGAATGAAATAGCCCCTATCCTAACTTACTTAATTAATTTTTCATTTCAACAAGGATGTTTTCCTGAATTATTAAAAACATCTATAGTTAAACCTCTATTTAAAAAAGGCGATAAGGCAGATCTTGGTAACTATCGACCAATCACACTAATTCCAATTATGTCAAAAATCTTTGAAAAATCTATGCAGAAAAGGTTAACTGCTTACTTGACGAAATTTCAAATACTTAAAAAGGAACAGTACGGTTTTCAAACCAATAAATCCACTACTTTAGCTTGTTTTAATTTGACGCAGAAAATTATGGAAGCCTTAAATGCTAGGATGAGAATACTAGTAATATTCTTCGATATGACTAGGGCGTTTGATTTTGTACCACATAAATTACTACTCAAAAAATTGGAAAACTATGGAATTAGAGGCTTGGCTCTAAATTGGATAGCTTCCTACCTGCAAAGCCGAAAACAATCAGTAGAAATAGTAAATATTAATAATGACTCTATAATAACTACATACAGATCATCACAACGAATAAATGCATTTGGAGTACCCCAAGGCAGTGTGTTAGGACCTTTATTGTTCACACTTTTCATTAACGACCTTCCTGATATAACTAACAAGGACTATACACTATTTGCAGATGATGTTTCAGTTGCTATAACATCTAATAAAAAAAAAAACATTAACGAATACACTTCTGAAGTTAACTCAACTTTAAACTCTATAAATAAAGAGTATTTCTATTTCTATTTCTATAATAAAGTGGCACAAAGATAACAATTTAAACTGTAATATGACTAAAACTAATTTTATACAATTTTCAAAATATAATGAAAAAACTCCTAATATAAATGTAAATTATAATGGTATAAATATTAAAGAATGTAAAACAACCAAATTTCTAGGACTAATGATTGACGAATCTTGCAACTGGAAGGCACATATTAACAAAGTTTGTAGTAAAGTAAATAGTTATGTATATATGTTAAGTAGGCTTCGTAAAGTATCCTCAATTCAAACAGTTCTTACTGCATACCATGGTTATGTTAGCTCCACTCTCGGGTATGGATTATTGCTTTGGGGAAACAGCACAGACTTCAATAAGGCATTCGTAGCCCAAAAAAAATGTATAAGGGCTATATGTGGTGCTGTTCCCGACGAACCTTGTAAACCTTTATTTATAAAACTGGGCATTCTGACGCTTCCATCTATGTACATCTATGAACTTGCCAATTTTGTTAAAACATATAGAGAAATATTTAAAACTTCGAGAGAAACACATAATCGAAATCTTAGAAATCCTAGCAAACTTGTTTACGAAATAGTGACATTTCCCAGCGCCATGGTTAACGTTAGAACTGAAAGGCATGATGGCTAAGCGTGATCGAGCCAAATTGAAACTGAGGCAGGATCCTACCACGGCTAACCATGAGGCTTACATTGCAGTTAGGAATGCTTGTAATCGTCGCTGTAGAGTCGCGAAGCGGAAATATATTCACTCTTCCATTGAGGAATGTCCTGCTGATAAGCTGTGGAGGTTTCTGAGATCACTGGGAATTGGTAAGACACATTCTGATACGTTGTCTAACATGGACCTCAATCTGCTCAATCAGCATTTCAGTGCCTCTCCAGTTAGTATGGATCCGCTCGTCAGGCAAAGTACCCTTATGAGTATTGCGACTACCCCTCTGGCAGCCGCCACGCCGTTTGAGTTAGGGGTAATATCTCCTAGTGAAGTGGTGAAGCTTCTCAACTCAATTACATCCGGTGCAGTGGGTGATGACGGTCTAAGCATGGATATGCTAAAACCTATTCAACAGTTAATCGCTCCCATTCTAGCACACATAATAAACTGTTCTCTTGAGTCAGGCGTTTTTCCCGCTGCCTGGAAACGAGCGCTTATTATCCCGCTACCAAAGAAGCCTAACCCTGCATCATTTTCGGATGTACGACCTATATCTATTCTTCCATTGCTCTCGAAGGTCCTGGAGAGATTTGTTCAGCAGCGTCTCTCTTATCATCTCTTTCGCCATGATCTGTTGAGCCCGTTTCAGTCGGGGTTTCGGGCTGGGCACAGTACTGCTTCGGCCTTAGTTAAAGTCACTGAGGACATTCGTGTTAATGTCGATAACAAGGAGCTAACTATGCTTGTTCTCCTTGACTTCAGTAGCGCCTTTAACACAGTAGATTTCGATATCTTACTTGCGCTGCTCAACACACTTAACGTTACTCCAATAGCGCTCTCGTGGTTTAGGTCGTACTTGACTGATCGGGTTCAGCAGGTCAGAGTCGGTGACAGTCATTCCCAGTGGTGCTCAGTCTCTTCTGGTGTACCTCAGGGCGGTATTTTATCTCCAATTATTTTTTCCATTTTTATCAATAGTATTACCTCGACTTTGTCATCTTCATTTCACCTCTACGCCGACGACTTCCAAATATATACCGCTGCAGCCGTAAAGTGTTCGTGTCCTTCCATTCGCTTAAACGACTCCAGAGCTTTCTTCCTTTTGACACAAAAGTTACGCTGGTAAACTCCCTTATTCTCCCTCTATTGGATTATGCGGACGTGGCATATCCTGACGCCAGTGAGGAGATGCTGAGCAAACTTGAAAGGCGGCAGAATTTGGGGATCCGGTATGTGTTCGGCCTAAGGAAATTTGACCACGTGTCTGAGTATAGGAGAAGGTTGAACTGGTTGTCGATCCGTCAGCGAAGAGAATGCCACATCCTATGTCTTCTCTGGAATTGTCTGTATAATACGACATCCCCTGGATACCTCCGGGAGTTGTTCAGATTTCGTGTGGTGGCTGATGCTCGGCTGCGGCCACGAAATGAGCTGGATCTGCACGTTCCATCACGTAGCTCCAGGTCGTATGACAAATCGTTCGCGGTCATGGCTGCTCGTAGCTGGAATTTGCTGCCTGACACTGTGCGGCAGGCTCCCTCAATTACTGCCTTTAAAGCTCTATTGAAGAAGTATTTTCTGGAACATTGACTTTGAGCTAAACCATACTATATATTATATTATATCTGTTTTATATATGTATATACTTATCTTGTAATATACTTATTTATGTAATTATCAATAAGTAGTCTATATACGTATTTAGTAATATTAGTAATAAGTATACATTTAGTTTACTTGCTTTTTCATAGATATTAGCTCATTTATTGCGTGATAATACCGGCCCACTGAGTTTCTTTCAGGCTGTCCAAAGTTAGCTGGAAGAAATCCCAATTAGGGATAAGCTCGCCTATGCTTTATCTAATGATAAATTATATGTAAATTTTCTTTGTATTCCAAAGCAATAAAGAGTATACAAACAAACAAACAAACAAATAGTGCCTAGAACAGCTGTGTTTTATAAAAATTGTTACTCAGTATGTGTGAGGACGTACAATGCCCTCCCCAGCCATTTAAGAGAACTTCCTTTAAAACATTTCCGTATAAAGCTAAAGCTGTGGCTAAGAGAGAAGGTCTTTTATTCTTTGAACGAGTTATTGCACCCTAATAATGTTATGTAAATGACAATGGGCACTTTTGTATGAAACTTGGTCCAAGAACCTCCACTGATGAGACTTATATGTAATGAAAGCTTATGCTTTCCCTATGATTCTGGCAAAGTTCTATCAGATTCTGTCCCGGGGTTCTTTTTTTACGGCCATGTTTGTCCTGGCTAAAAATGTGATAAAATACAGTGGGAGCTAAAATCGACTCAAGATTTGTTGCTGGATAACTAAGTCTACATAAATAATTACGTATCATATTGTATATCATTTTAAAGAGGATCTTTTTCAAAATCCGAAACATAAAAAAAAAGAAAAAAAAATCTTTTTGTAAGCGAATTATAGTCAATTTATATCTGCAGCGCCATTGTTTCTCGGTAGCTAAGTTCAAGTTTCATGCCTTTTACCCCTTCCAAAAGTATCTTACCGATTTTTTTATATTGCTTCCGGGATTTGATCTGAGTGATAATAACAAGAAAAATAAATAAACACCTCTCCGATAGAGACCGGCTAAGCTATTGCCTATTGCAAGAAATCGTCATCATTTGCAACTCATTACGGTATTGCATATAAGCTTATCAGCAACTTGGAACTTGGTCCAAGAACCTCCACTGGTGAGACTTGCATGTAATGATAGCTTATACTTGTCCTATGATTCTGGCAAAGTTCTATCAAACTCTGTCCTAGGGTGTTTTTAAGGCCATGTTTGTCCTGAGTGTACAGTAGTGGACTGCAAAATCACCTCAGGATTTGTTGTCGAAAAACTATTTAACTAAGTCTATATACATAATTATATATCATAATGTATATCAATTTTAAAGGGGAAGGTTATCAGAATCAGACACAAATAAAAAAAATGCATTATGTAAACGACTTTTAGCCAACTCACGTCCGTAGCACCATTTTTCTCAGCAGCTACGTACGAGTTTCGTGCCTTCCAACCTTTCCAAAGGAGCCCAATCATTTTTTCCTTCTTCTGATATTGCATTCTTAACCTTACAAGTGACAACAAAGAAAAAAAAAATAAGAAGAAATAAAATAGATACCATTCCGATAGAGGCCGCGTAAGCTATGGACCTATTACAAGATAACGTACTCAAAGGGTCATTATAATCCAACAGACGTAACATGATTAGAATGCGGCGGGACGGAAATGTAGTACATCGCCTTATGCGAAAGAGACGAAATATGTGTCTCTTTAACACTAACAGTATACAGCTTAGTACGAGAGAAACAAGAAATAAGTCATTCTAATCAAGATGCAATACAATGACTCTATTGTATACAAAAGAAACACATTTATTAAACAAGTTCAGGCAATAACTGGTGCAAAAGGCGGCTTTATTGCCAAGGTAGCAATTACTACCAGGCAACCTTACGTTTACGATACGTTTGTTGTACCATTCGGCATTGTTTATAAGACAAGATATAAGCCTGGATTAATAAAACAAGATTGTGGTGAAAGAAAACATACTACATTTGCGTCCTCCCGCATTCTAATCATGTTACGTCTGTTGGATTATAATGACTAGCCTTTGAGTACGTTATCTTGCAATAGGTCCATAGCTTACGCGGCCTCTATCGGAATGGTATCTATTTTATTTCTTGTTGTTGTCACTTGTCAGGTTAAGAATGCAATATCAGAAGAAGGAAAAAATGATTGGGCTTCTTTGGAAAGGTTGGAAGGCGCGAAACTCGTACGTAGCTGCTGAGAAAAATGGTGCTACGGACGTGAGTTGGCTAAAAGTCGTTTACATACTTAATGCATTTTTTTTTTATTTGTGTTTCTGATTCTGATAACCTTCCCCTTTAAAATTGATATACATTATGATATATAATTATGTATATAGACTTAGTTAAATAGTTTTTCGACAACAAATCCTGAGGTGATTTTGCAGTCCACTACTGTACACTCAGGACAAACATGGCCGTAAAAATTGTGTCTATTTATTTTTCTTGTTATTATCACTCAGATCAAATTCCGGAAGCAATATAAAAAAAATCGGTAAGATACTTTTGGAAGGGGTAAAAGGCATGAAACTTGAACTTAGCTACCGAGAAACAATGGCGCTGCAGATGCAAATTGACTATAATTCGCTTACATAAAGACTTTTTTTGTTTTTTTTTATGTTTCGGATTCTGAAAAAGATCTTCTTTAAAATGATATACAATATGTGTAAGGTTCGTTACTCATTATATAAAAATATATATAATAAACTATTTTAATAGTCCTAACTTAAAGGAAATTGTACGTTTATGATGGTAACACTGGATAAAATTCAATTCGCACATTTGGTAGTTAAGAATTGGCAACACTGTTTTGAAAGAAAATATGGCGGTCGTCATTATAAAAGGGAGGAGACCCATTGTACGGGGGCTGTTCGTTTGTGAATTTTGAGTGGTAAAGTGGTGAATAAATATCATATTAAGTGAACGAGTGGATTTTTATTATACTTCAGAAGTGGGATCAAAACCCTGCGTCATGGCGGATCATGCAAGATCTACTGGCCATGAAGACCAGCGCAGATTGAGTACACCTGGAGTGGGATCGTCGCATCAACAACGTGACTTATCAGCGGGCCATGGCAGTCGCCCTCGCAGCTGTAGCATCGGCTTAAGAGAAAAGGAGCTGGAGTTGGAACGAAACCGGGAACGTCTACTGGCTCTGGAACACGAAATACAACTGCAACGCGAGAGGGAAAGCCAGTTACGAAGAAGCCGATCACACAACAATCGACATGTTGATGACAACGGGGTTCGATGTGGTGGCAGTCACCGCCACAGCCGCGTGCGCAGACGCCAGCGCAGCCGCCAGCGCAGCCGTCAGCATAGCCGCCCGCGCAGCCGTCAGCGCGGCCGTGAGCGCAGCCGCGAGCGTAGCCGCCAGCGCAGCCGCCAGCGCAGCCGCCAGCGCAGCCGCCAGCGCAGCCGCCAGCGCAGCCGCCAGCGCAGCCGTCAGCGCAGCCGCCAGCGCAGCCGCCAGCGCAGCCGCAGCAGCCAGCGCAGCCGCAGCCAGTGCAGCCGCAAGCGCAGCCACAGCCTGACGATGGAAGCTGAGCAGCAAAAGCAACGCGAAGACGACTCATCACGGAATAAAAGGTCATGTACCCCTTCCTTTTCTATTAAGAATATAGCTGATATTATTAATACAATGAAGGGTGGTCCCACATTTCAGCCGTCATCATCACAAAATAATAATATTCTTCCAAATTTTGATCCGTCGACAAAAAACCAACGTATAGATATTTGGATACGCAAAGTTAACGAATGTGCAAGTGTGTACGGCTGGGACGAAAAGACAACCATTCATTTTGCTATGCAAAAGCTCCAGGGTTTGGCCAAGGTATGGTACGAGAGTTTGAGTACTATCTTATATACTTGGGTGGAATGGCAAGAGAAATTGTTTAGTGCTTTTCCCTGTGACCAAAACTACGGCCAAATCCTGGAGGAGATGCTCAGAAGAAAGACCAAGTTCGGTGAACCAATTGAGAATTACTATTATGGAAAACTTGCGTTAATTAATCAGTGCGACATTACGGGAAAACGAGCGGTCGATTGTTTAATACACGGTATTACGGATAGAACATTAAGATCTAGTGCATTAGCCTTGAGTTGTTCTCAGCCCGATCAGTTGCTCCAGTTTTTAATCAGTAATAAGGAAGTTCAATTTACGGAACGCAGTTTGGGAAGGAATAGAAGCTGGACTGATAACAATTCGGGACAAAATAATCCTAGAATTGCCGCTGATAAACCTGGTCAGCCACGAGGTCACTTGTTCTGTTTTAATTGCAAGGAACGCGGCCATGTTTACATGGACTGTCGAAAACCTATACTCAAATGCTTGAAGTGCAATAAAATTGGTCATACTAATGATAATTGCCGTACTAAGTCGAACAATGTAACTAACAATGAACCTTCTAAGACAATGTGCATTTCAAGCTCTGCTCCAAATTCAAAATTCATTAAAGATATTAAAGTGAACAATACGACGGTACAAGCATTTATCGATTTTGGTAGTGAGGTAACGTTAGTCAGGGAAACATTAATTGCAAATCTAGGTTTGGAACATGATCGCTGTCCGTCAATGATGAAGGGTTTTGGTAATGACGTAGTTTGTTCGCTAGGAACAGTATTGTTAGATCTGGCCGTGGACGGAGTCGATGCAAGAGTCGCTTGCAGGGTGGTCGATGACAATTTATTAGACAAATCGATCCTGGTAGGTCAGTCTTATACGGAACAACCTCATATAATTGTGATCAAAGATTCAAAAACTTTGCAGTTTCGAAAGATTGAGTCTGAGATACCTTCATGTGAACCTGATATTAACGATCATCAGCTCTACGAAGTAAGAGTAGATGTTGAGGTGGAATTATTTGGGCCTGCGTCGATTAAAGCGTATATAGATTCGGACTATAATGGATGTGTTCTGTTAAACAATAACGTTGTCGGAAGTCCAAAGCATGAATGTGTTGTATCAGGAGGTGTATATCATGTTCAAAGAGGTTGTTTAGATGTTTCTGTATTCCCATGCTCGTACCCATACAAAATATCTCGGAATAAAGTAATAGGCAGAGGAGAAAGGGTAGAGTTTGTTCAGCGCATAATGATACAAGCACCAGGACTTGCAGAAGTAGAAGTGACCACCAATCGTGATAAGTGTATTGAGGAGAAAGATGTTCAGATAGGGAGTTCAACAACGAAGGACGATAGGCAAAGGTTGATGGCTATTTTGAGAAAATACAAACACTGTTTCGCGACAAATCTTAAGGATTTGGGTTGTACGGAATTGGCTCAGATGACTATTGAAATAAACAGTCAGCGTCCCGTTGTTTATCGTCCTTACAGACTATCTCACCATGAACGGGACAAGGTACAGTCGATGATAGAAGAAATGATAGAAGCTGGGATAGTTCGGGAGTCTGTGTCGGAGTACGCAAGCCCTATTATTCTTGTGCGGAAGAAAGATGGTAGTTTTAGAATGTGCGTTGACTATAGAATGCTCAATTCAATCACAGTTAAGGAAAGATATCCAATGCCGATTATAGAGGATGAAATTGCGAGGTTAGCCGGTCAAGCTTGCTTCATTACTTTGGACTTGGCTTCTGGATATTATCAGGTGCCAATATCCGAACACAGCAAACACCTGACAGCGTTTGTGACTCCAGATGGTTTATATGAGTTTAATCGCATGCCATTTGGATTAGCAAACGCTCCTGCCGTGTTTCAGAGATTAATCAATAGAGTTCTAGGATCTGCTCGTTTCAGTAAAGCCACTGCATATATGGACGATATACTTATTTTTGGCAAAAATTCTGAAGAATGTTTAGATAGATTTGAAGAGGTTTTGCAGTTACTACAAAAAGCTAACCTAACGCTTAACTTGGCAAAGTGTGACTTTTTGCGCTCGAACATTGACTATTTAGGTTATGAAATTAGTGCAATCGGGGTTCGGCCAGGAGAAAAGAAAATTCAGTCGGTAATTAATTTCCCAAGGCCAGAAAATCTTCACGCTGTTCGCCAATTTCTCGGACTTGCCAGCTATTTCCGGAAATTTATTCTAAATTTCGCTCAAATTGCCTCTCCATTGACTGAACTGTTGAAAAAGGGGCAAATATGGGAATGGAGTAAACAGGAGAACTCGTTTCAGGCATTGAAATCCAAATTAGTAGATAGACCGATATTAGCTATATACGACCGCGAAGCCGATACCGAACTTCACACAGATGCGAGCAAGGAAGGAGTAGGTGGTATACTGTTGCAGCGGAGTAGGGATGATGGTAGTCTCCGACCGGTAGCTTATTGTAGCAGACGAACATCGCCCGAAGAAAGGTACTATCACTCGTACGAACTTGAAACGTTGGCTGTTATCCGTTCATTGGAAAAGTTCAGAGTATATTTGTTAGGCAAAGAATTTAAAATAGTTTCAGACTGCAGCGCTCTTCGGTCTACTTTTATGAAAAGAGACCTTATTCCCAGAATTGCTAGATGGTGGCTCTTACTGCAGGAATACAATTGCTCTATTGAATATAGGCCGGGAACTAAGATGTCCCATGTAGACGCTTTATCGCGCAATCCTGAACATGATGATGTCGTTAGCGGTAATCCAATTGCACAGGTTATGGCAATAAGTAATGAAGATTGGCTCCTTACTTTGCAATTGGGTGACTCCGAGCTAGAGAAGATTAGACGAATGATAGACAGTAAATTAGATCCAAAAGGGCTTCAATATATAAAAGACAATTACGTCGTACGAGATAATAGGCTGTTTCGGTGCATAAATGGTGATCAGGAAAATCTGCGTTTTGTAGTTCCAAAGGGAGCAAGGTGGCAAATATGTAGGATGAACCATGACGACATTGGTCATCTTGGATTAGAGAAAACGTTGGAACGGATTAAGAAAAGTTATTGGTTCCCTAAACTGAATCGTTTTGTAAAGAAATATGTGACTGCTTGTCTTGATTGTGCTTATGCCAAGAAAAATGCTAAAGGAAATGAAGGTTTATTACATCCTATAAATAAAGTGGAAATTCCTTTCCATACTCTGCACATTGACCACCTCGGTCCCTTTGTAAAATCAAAAAAGGGAAACTCTTACTTACTTGTAATCGTCGATGCTTTCACAAAGTTCATCTTTATTAAGCCTGTTCGCAACACCAACACTCAGAATGTGATTCGAGTTCTCGATGATATATTCTATACGTTTAGAGTACCTGACCGTTTGATTAGCGACCGTGGCAGCTGTTACACTTCAAACGCTTTCAGGAAGTATTGTTATCATAAAGGCATAAAACATATTTTGAACGCTGTTGCGAGTCCCAAGTCAAACGGACAGGTAGAGAGGTATAATAGGACGATACTTAATTCATTAAAAGCACAGAACTTAAGACACGATGAAAGGGACTGGGATAATCAAATCGGAAAAGTACAATGGGGGCTGAATAATAGCGTACAAAAAACTACTGGTAGAAGACCAATTGAAGTAATGTTTGGTACTTGTATGAATAGCGAGATTAATCCTAGCTTAAACGAGATATTGGAAGAGGTTCGTGATAATGCTGACGTATCTGAAATCAGGTCTCAGGTTAAGGATAGAATCGATACGGAACATGAGAAACAAAAAGAACGGTACGATCGAAATAAACGGCCCGCTCGTATTTATAATGAGGGCGATTTAGTCAAAATTACTAATGTATCATTAAATAATGACGGGAAGAGTAAGAAACTTCTTCCATCTTACATCGGACCATTCCGCATCATTAAAGTTTTGGGACAGGATAGGTATAAAATAACATCAATTCCTGGATTTAATGGTAGCACGAGCAAACGTGTTTCCACGGTAGCAGCAGATCGTATGCTACCATGGGTACACATAGCTGCGTTACAACTAGATAATGATGAATCCGATGCAAATACATCTAGTGGTGACGATGGTGAACAAAGTGAAAACTAAACATTTTTGTATTTTATAATGGTTTAACAAGTTTACTGCAGACGAGTTTATTGTTTCAGGCCGGACGTGAGGATCGATTGGCTCTCGTTCTGGTCGATACAAAGACACTATGAGACACTATAAACGACACTGGAGTTCGACTGGTCCACGTGTCGACGCCGAAGAGTTCCGTTAGTGATACATATTCGCAATAGCATATAAAGTATTTAATATATAAAGTATCCTTTTAGTGAAGATTGATTGGTTCACTAAAACGGTAGAGATTATGTTTGGTGGAGTACGACTAGTTCGTTAGAGATTGATAAGATGCATAAGAGAATCGTTATAAGACGAAGATTGATTGGTTCGTCAATATAACATATGAATAACTTAATGATGATAATTTAAAGGTTTTTGATTACTTTATGTTTACACTTTAACATACGAGTCTAACGCAATAGTTTTACTCTAGTACAATATAATACTATTTGATAGGCAGAGTGTAAGGTTGCCACCTGGCGCGTGTATGAGGGCATACACGTCGTCAGGATGGTCGAGTGTAAGGTTCGTTACTCATTATATAAAAATATATATAATAAACTATTTTAATAGTCCTAACTTAAAGGAAATTGTACGTTTATGATGGTAACACTGGATAAAATTCAATTCGCACATTTGGTAGTTAAGAATTGGCAACACTGTTTTGAAAGAAAATATGGCGGTCGTCATTATAAAAGGGAGGAGACCCATTGTACGGGGGCTGTTCGTTTGTGAATTTTGAGTGGTAAAGTGGTGAATAAATATCATATTAAGTGAACGAGTGGATTTTTATTATATATGATACATAATTATTTATGTAGACTTAGTTATCCAGCACTAAATTTTGAGCCGATTTTAGCTCCCACTGTATTTTATCACATTTTTAGCCAGGACAAACATGGCCGTAAAAAAAGAACCCCGGGACAGAATCTGATAGAACTTTGCCAGATTCATAGAGAAAGCATAAGCTTTCATTACATATAAGTCTCATCAGTGGAGGTTCTTGGACCAGATTCGCCCATTCTCCTTTGATGTAAATATAAGTAGTTAATTTAGAGTAAGATTAGGTTAATAATATAATAATTACCTATTGTATGGCAGAATATGACTGAATGTGCTGAACCATAACATTTACTTCCATCACTATGTATGACCACATTTACTGCAATAAATTTCATTTCATTTCGACCCCCAGTACATCCGTCCCATCCAGGGCAGGGTGGGCGGTATCTTCTTTGTGGAGATCAGGCGGACACTCGGCTTCCAAGCCATATATGACACCACCGAGCTTCTCTGTATGCCCGGAGTAAGGATTGAAGCATGGAGGGGACGTAGAGGAGCTCCTCAATGTCATCGCTGCCAGCAGTTTCGGCACAGTAGCCACAACTGCCACCGCCCGGCGGCCTGCGTTCGCTGTGGCGAAAGCCACGCAGCGAAGGACTGCCAGCGACCCCGGGAGGTACCGGCCACGTGCTGCAACTGCGGAGGTGCACACCCAGCCAACAGCCCTTCTTGCCCTGTGAAGTCGCGCGAGTTGCGCAATACAAGGGCAGGCACCGCGCCCTTGACCAGTGCAAGAAGAGCTGCACCTGCGACCTCCATCGTGGACACGAGCAGCGAACCGACAGCGAGGAGCTCGCTCATGGCCGCGGCGAACGGCCCGAACGGGCCCAAACCGCAAAGGCAGAGGCGCGCCCGTAAAAGGGCAACCCCTGCCCCCACTGCCACCACCACCGCCGAGCCCATCGCCGTGGAACCCGTCCCGCCGCAGCCCTCGACGTCAGAGACAGCAGCCGCCGCCCCTCCCAAGGGGAAGAAGGCGAGGCCCCAGGCGGAGGCACCCCCAGCTCCCTCCAGCGAGAAGCTGGAAGTGCTGGAGCAGACCATACAGCTGCTTCACAACATCTTGGCCGCCATCCGCTCTAGGACTGACCCAGTGCCCATCATCGTGGGAGGCCTGGCTTCACTGCTAGGCCAACTCACCGGTGGGCACTGAACACCAACACCGGACTGGACAGGGGCTGCCCACATCCACTACTCCCCGTCGAGTAGTTAGGATCGTGGCCACCCCCCGGGGGATGAGTTGACGCTCCCAGTGGCAGTGGAAGCAGTCCTCTCCCCCCCTCCAGCCCAATCGACACCAGCTGCCCCGGCGACGGAGCAGCTACACACCGGACCTGACACCACCGCTAGCTGACGGGCGCTCACTGGGCCTCCCCCAACGGGGAACCACCCGGTGGGCTCGACCTCGCTAGCGGCACCACGGACTTGCATCACTATCGGGCTCACGGAGGGGCGATCATCGCCCGCCGTGTCCCACCCCCGAGTCACGCCCGTTTTTGCGGGCGGCGAGCGCCGCCACGTTAAAGGGGCCACGCCCCGAGAACGTCTCCCCAAAGAAGAAACCAGACGTGCCGAAAACACACACAATTCGCACACCTCGCAACTCGAGGTTTATTTTTAGGAAGGTCGCAATAGGACCTTACACAACATAGCTTAGGAACAGACACTACTGTACAGAAACAAATCTAAAATAATTGTTTTTATTTCGAACCAGCATCCCATAGAAATAGCGTGCGGTCTACAGTCCCGTACACATAAATATATAAAATGATTATAACTTGTTATTATTATTATTATGACTAAACTATGACTATGAATTATATTTGCAATGTAGAAACTATAATAAATTACAAAACATTATTAGAGAATAATTTGCACCAGAAAATTTGTGAACCGACTAGAGTTAAAAAAGCCTCTTCGACCTGTATAGATTTGTTATTTACAAATAGTACAAATGGCCAGGCTACCGTAATTGAAAACGGTGTCTCTGACCTCTGAAGGGGCTAGTCTACACCATAAACACTAAAATGGTCGACAAGAAAACATGACAAGACTAAATCATTATTTATAAAAAAGCGCTGCTATACAGATAAGTCGCAATCACTATTTAAATTAGAACTAAAGAGAATGGACTTTGCTCTTGAACAGTAAAAATATAAATGACAATTATAATTTGTTTATAAATGTGATTATTTCACTTCATGATAAAACTATACCCAAACAACGAATTAAAATTAAAACCAAAAACAAATCATCATGGCTAACAACTGGATTAAGAAAATCATGTAAACATAAACGATTATATAAAATTATAGTAGATAAAACAGGTAACAATATACTTAAAAAATATTATCAAATATATAACAAAATTCTTAAAAAAGTGTTAAAATATCAAAAAGAAATAATTACACAAAATCTATTAATAAATCTAAAAACAAGACCAAAACTATGTGGCGATTAATAAATGAAATTACAAAGCGCAATAAAAAAAAGGATATTGAATCAATACAACTATCACAGCAAAACGAGATCATTAGTCAGCCTCTCGATGTAGCAAACTTCCTCAATAGGTACTTCGCTTAAGGATTAATCGACCCTAGTGGGTCGATAGCGATAAGCGCTGAATGATCCCTCGCGGCGCGATCGCGTACACGTTTGATATGGGCCTTGAAAGTAAGACGTCTATCCAAGACTACGCCGAGATATTTGACTTGCTCCTCCCAAGGGATCGGCTTTCCAAACATCTTGATGAGTTTAAGTTGACGGCGTGACCGTGGCGTGTTATAATAGCCCTTTGAAAAGTACACCGCTGCACTTTTCTCCGGGTTTACCTCGATTCTCCATTTGCGAAACCACTTGCCCAAGGCATTGGCCGCACGCTGGAGGATTCCGGTCATCATAACTCGACCACGGCACGAATAGATGGCTGTATCATCCGCAAATAAAGCTAGTTGGGTGTTAGGGGATTTGGGAATGTCACTAGTATACAATGAAAATAGTAAAGGGGAGAGGACGGAGCCTTGTGGGACTCCGGCATGTATCGGGTGCGGTGACCAAAGTGTCCCTTCCACGCGGTAGCGAAAGGTTCGATTTGAGAGGAAGTCTCGTATGATTGTAGTGCCGTTTCTTTCGGCCTCCGGATCAGTTACAGGGGACCCGTTTTATAGCTTTTTTGAGTAGTATTGAACACAGCGCCATCTCGCCTTGTTCAATGTAAGGTCCGGGAGCATCGACTTGCTATCGTTGGGCTCCGCAGTCGGCGACTTTCCACCAGTAACCGGAAGATGGCGTGTGCCGATATTATACGGAAGGCTATATCTTGGAGTCCCTTGTCAAGTAGCTGCTGAAGAATGTTGGTGTCAATATTTAATACACATCGGTAATTTTCGGTCAGTCTCCTGTCCTTGGACTTGTTAATCAGTTGCATTTTAGGTGTGCGACGGCGGCGTCATCTAACGGACGATTGAGGTTGTACTGGCTTTGTTCGTGACGTAGGCGTTGAATTGGGCGATTTATATAGTCCTGCGCCTGCGAGCTGCCGCATTCCCCAAACAGCGCTCCGCCGAGCGGGTGTGTCCACACTTTGACTTTGAATTTGTCTTTATAATGCGTTATAGCATTTTAATCGTAATTATCAGTGTCGATATACGTTGTCATTGTTTTTCTTTTAGGCGGTTTATAAGCGTGTGACTGGTGGCCCGCAACTCCGTCGCACGCGCCGCCAAATCTTCGTAAATTTTTATTCTGGTAAGTAAGTTATAAATTTCTGTCATCTGTCGTAACTCGTGAGTGTTAGTGTTTGCGGTCAGGATTCTAATGTGCGATTTGTTCTGAATAGGTGTGGTTTTGGTGTCCGTGGCGTGGACACGTTGCTCCGCCATTTTGTCCCAGCGTCGTGGCATCGACGTCATCGTACGTTGGCCGCATACGTGGCTTCTCGACCTCCGACAGGTGAGTCTTTTCATATGATTTTGGGGAGTTAGTTAGGTTGTGCCTCCGCCCCTAGAAGTTTAATTTACCCCTGTGCGTTTTGTCCGCAGGAGGTGTTTTAAGACGGCTGTTTTGTGACGGCTGTTTTAAGGCGGCTGTTCTGTTTTACGACGGCTGTTCTGTTCTATGACGGCTGTTCTATGACGGCTGTTCTATGATGGGTGTTCTATGACGGCTGACGGCTGTTTTATACGGGCTGTACGAGTGTTCAGTACGGCGTGTCAAGTACGGGTATTTTGTACAGCTGTTCTGTACAGCTTATTGGTAGCTGCTCCTGGTCGGCTCAGCTTCCTTTCAAACGAGCTAGGGAGGTTTTTATACCACTTTTCGTATTATTTTTTAATGCTTAACGAATGACCAGTGGCCTTGAATACCTGGAATGTACCCTTAGGATTTAAAAGTTCCAAATACCTATTTATACTTTTGTGTTACTTTGGTTTTATTAGTAATTAATAAATTCGAGTAAACCCATTGTCTTACATTTTATTCCATCCATCCACTCTTCTTCTTCATCTCCTTAAATTTTAAACATTACATGATGTACGGACTGATCGTGTCAGAAACACCGTGCTGCGTTCTAAGACTCAAATTGCGGATGTGGTCCACGCAGGCGCCAAGTTGAAGTGGGATTGGGCAGGTCACGTCTGTCGGATGCCTAACGACCTGTGGGCTAAGATCACCACAGAATGGTCTCCGAATAGAGACAGGCGCAGGCGCGGCAGACCGAGGCGGAGATGGCGCGACGACTTGGATGCTTTCCTGGAAGGCTGGCCGGAGGAAGCACTGGAGAGAGAGTCCTGGAAGAAATGGAGGGAGGCCTTTGCCCAGCAGTGGGACACTTTAGGCTAGATAAGATAAGATAAGAAGACATGATGTGCCCGAGACGGTCTGGCACTCCCAGTGAATAAAGCTTGTAGATCAAGCCGTTGTGCCAGACTTTGTCGAACGCTTTCGCCACATCGAAGAAGAGCGCTCCCGTAGCGACAGGTTTTTTAAAGTTTAATCTACTAGAGATATGTTCAACAATACGGTGCACTTGTTGAACGCAGGAGTGTTTGGTTCTAAAACCAAACTGCTCTGGTGGAATAAGACTATTGGATTCGGCGTAGTCCCGTAATCTAGCAAATATGAGCCGCTCATAAATCTTCCCCATGGTATTGATGAGACTTATATGGCGGTAACTGGAAGGTTCGTTTTTAGGTTTCCCAGGCTTTGGTATATGACACGGACGTATCGTGAACGCAGCCTCCGTGAACGCGTCCATAGTCGCCCGCGGTTTCGAGCTGTCATTCTGACTTACCGCTCTCTCTTGTTTTTACCGACTTCAAAAAAGGAGGAGGTTCTCAATTCGACCGTATATTTTTTTTTTTTTTTTTTTTAATGTTTGTTCGGGCATATCTTCGTCGTATATGAACCGATTTTGATAATTCTTTTTTTGTTTGAAAGGAGATATACCCAAGGGGGTCCCATGTCAAGGAAGTCAGGATCTGATGATGGAAGACCAGAGAAATCGAGGGGAATTTTCAAAAATCGTAGGAGCGACTAGTGCGTTTGTAAAGTCATATTGATCGGATCGATTTTTAGGCTTCGGGAAAACTTCCCGACCTTCGAAAACTGGTCAGCATCAGGGAGATACCCTATGGCCTGGCAAAACTATACAACCTGGAGCAATTTTTCTTTCACGAAACGTATTTAAATCTTGATCAAATTCAATCGCCGGTGCAAAAAAACAAAATGGCGGAAAAAAAAGATGGCCGCCATACAAAATTTTGTCGATTTTGGAAGAAGCCCGTTTGGGTAAAAATAATGTATGGGGCGCTTACTCAAAACGTCATGTAGAGTACGGAAATACTTTCTGGTCACCAAAAACTGCTCCGCATCAGAGAGATACTCTACGGCCTGGCAAAACTATCGCACGTGAACCAATATTTCTTTCAGAGCACTTATTTAAATCTTGGTCAAATTCCATAGCGCGTAAAAAAAAACAAAATGGCGGAAAAACAAGATGGCCGCCATACACAATTTTGTTTTTTTTTTTTTTTTTCAGAAAATGTCTCGGGATATAAAATATATATCGGGGTTGTGATCGGATCGTCATGTTAAGTATGGAAATACTTCCCGATTTTCGAAAACTGCTCCGCATCAGGGTGACACCCTACGGCCTGGCGAAACTATCACACCTGAACCAATTTTTCTTTTACGAAACCTATTTAAATCTTGGTCGAATTTAATGGCCGGTGAAAAAAATACAAAATGGCGAAAAAACAAGATGGCCGCCATACAAAATTTTGTTTTTTCAGAAAATGTCTTGGGGGTAAAAATGATGTATAGGGGTGTGATCGGAACGTCATCTTTGAAAACTGCTCCCAATCAGGGAGACATCCTACGGTCTGGCAAACCTATTGCACCTGGATTTTGTTTGTTTCCACGACACCCATTTAAATCTTGGTCAAATTCTATCGCCGGTGAAATAAAACAAAATGGCGGAAAAACAAGATGGCCGCCATACGAAGAGGGACAGTTTCGAATAAACAGGACACGCGAGCTGCTTTAGCAGCGAGCGAACCACGCGAAATCTACTGTATCTATATGTATGCGTGAGTGTGTATGATAGCAGCTTCCACTGACAACCACATGTGTGTATGTACACATACACATGTGTGTGTGTGTGTGTGTGCGTGTGTGTGCGCGCGCGCGCGTGTGTGTGTGTGTGTGTGTGTGTGTGTGTGTGTGTGTGTGCGTGTGTGTGCGCGCGCGCGTGTGTGTGTGTGTGTGTGTGTGTGCGTGTGTCTGTGTGTGTGCATGTATCTGTGTGTGTGCGTGTGTACGTGCGCGTGTGTTCGTGTGCGTTAGCGCGTGTGTGAGTGTGTGTGTGTAAACATGTTCATCAATAATAATTGTGATCACTACTAATAATATATTATATTATTATATATGAATATAAATCAGAAAATCTGTCTGTCTGCATCCTTGCTCGGTCTAACCATCACTTAAAATCGTAAAATAAAATAAAATTTTTAACAAAAAAAAAACCGACTTCAAACGCAAAACTAAAAAGCAATAAATAAATTTACTTCGCACAAAGTAATAAGTACGTATTTTCAATTAGTTAATTAGTTAATTAATTTATAATTCTGAAGTCGGTGCCAAGTAAATGCTACAACAACCCTACTACAATATCAAATTACTATGTACACACAATATTGTTTAATACCTATATCAAAGCAATTACAAAACAATGTCAAACAAAAAATTACAAAACAATCAGTATTGAAAAATATATGAATCGGTACTTCGTTGTAGCATTTCCTTGGCACCGGCTTCAGATTTATAAAATAATTAACTAATTAACTAATTGAAAATACGTACTTATTACTTTGTGCGAAGTAAATTTATTTATTGCTTTTTAGTTTTGCGTTTGAAGTCGGTTTTTTTTTTGTTAAAAATTTTATGTGTACTTGTGTAGACGCTCGATCTCTATAATATTGTAATTGAATAGTGTGATTATTAAAGTTAATAATAATACAGAGCATGTAACAAGATACCATCTTTTATTAATTACATGACATGGTGCCGAAACCGGATTAAAAAATGCCGCAAGACGATAATAGAACCGAGAAAGCTGACTTCAACGTCAGGCCCCCCAAGTATTTCATGCCAAATAACAATGAAAATGTGGCTCGGGCTTGGAAGTTATGGCTCCAGCAGTTTGAATGGTACGAAATAGCCACTCTATTAGCTGAGAAAAAGCCAGAAGTGCAAGTTGCAGTGTTCATGTCGTGCATTGGACCCGATGCTGCAGTAATATACAACACCTTCAATTTGTCAGATTCGGAGGCAAAAGTACTTAGCACTGTTAAAGAAAAGTTCACCAACTATTATACACCAAAGATAAACGAAACGTATGAAAGATATATGTTCAACATATTAAATCAAAAGGAGGGCCAATCTTTTGACGAATTTGTTACGGAATTACGAAGCAAAGTAAAAAATTGTGGATATGGCACCTTAGAAGAGAGTCTTCTACGTGACAGAATAGTAGTTGGAATAAATAGCGACACTACAAGAGAAAAGTTGCTTGCAGAACATAACCTCAATCTCACAAGAACTGTAGACATCTGCCACTCTGCGGAGCAAGTTAAAATACAAGTGAGTACAATGAAGCAAACAGCTGCAGTAGACGCGGTGACCTGGAACAGAAAAAACACACAAATTAATAAGAGAGATGAAAAAAATGATGAAACCTTTCATTGTGGAAGATGTGACACAACACATGGACGGCGAAATTGTCCTGCATTCAAAAAAGTATGTAATCGCTGCAAGAAAAGAAACCATTTCACTAAATGCTGTAAAACAAAGACAGTTAATACATTTAGGAAAGAAGATGAAGAAAAAGATGAAGAAGGTTTTGTTGTGTCATCATTAGATGTGGATAGAGATGTTGATGTAGATGACTGGTATGAGCAAGCATCCATGCCAAACAATGTCACTGTCAAATTCAAGCTGGATTCAGGTAGCCAATGCAATGTAATAAGCCAACAAATAGCAGACAGGACCAGATCACACATCAGCCCATCCACCACAAGATATCTAACCTCATTTTCTAATCACAAAATGGCCGTTGAAGGAGAAGCTATCATAGAAACTATTATAAAAGGACAAAAAAGACTGATCAAATATATAGTTGTCAATAAAGAAGTTACTCCAGTGCTGGGAAAGCTAACCTGTGTCAAATTAAATCTCATGAAACGCATAGATGCACTGCAAAAAGAAGATGATTTGTTTGAAGGTATAGGCTGCCTAAAGAAATATAAATATGATATTGATTTGGTTGATGACCCCAAACTACCCATATGCCCGGCACGGAAGATACCACATACAATCAGACAACAAGTGAAAGAAGAACTGGACAATATGGTTAAACAGAAGATAATCAAACCGGTAACTGAGCCAACTCCAGCAGTCTCACCTATGGTAGTAGTCAGAAAAAATGATAAGATAAGATTATGTATTGATCCATCAGAGATTAATAAAAATTTAAAAAGAAGATTTTACCCATTGAATACGGTAGAAGAGATCACAGCACGCATTCACGGTTCAAGATGGTTCACACTGTTAGATTGCAAAAAAGGCTTCTGGCAGCTTCAAGTAACACCACGCACGTCAGAATATCTCACCTTTAGTACGCCGTTTGGAAGATACTCATGCTTACGGATGCCCTTTGGCTTGGCATCAGCTCCGGAGGTCTTTCAACAGGTTATGAGCTCACTGATTGCTGATATTAAAAATACGGAAGTATCAATGGACGACGTGCTAGTACATGCTGCCAGTAGAGAAGAGCTAGAAAAGAATACACAAAAAGTATTAGAAAAGTTCAGAAAAGCAGGCCTTAAACTAAATAAAGAAAAGTGTGTATTCAGCACTCAGGAAGTCAAATTTCTGGGGCACATTGTTACAAGTGAAGGTTTAAAACCTGACCCTGAAAAAATAGAAACCATCACAAAGATTAAAAGACCGGAAAATGTAAAAGAATTACAAAGATTCCTCGGACTAATAACCTATATGTCCAAATTTATAAAAAATATGGCTGATATTACCAACCCATTAAGACAATTATTACAAAAAAATATAGAATGGTTTTGGGACCAACCACAGGAAGAGGCTTTCTTGAAGCTAAAAGACCTTCTAAAGAACCCACCTGTTCTTGGATATTATAATCTCAAAGCACCAATCTTACTGTCGGTGGATGCAAGTAGTTACGCCTGTGGAGGAGTCCTAATTCAAAACGACAAACCAATTGCTTACTGTGCAAAGTCCTTTACTAAGACAGAACAGGGCTACAGCCAACTAGAAAAGGAAGCCAATGCAATACTAGTGGCATGTAAGAAGTTTCACACATATATTTGGGGCTGCAAAGATCTGACAATTGAATCTGATCACAAACCTCTAGAGACAATTTTTAAAAGGCCTCTAACTGATGCACCACCCAGGCTACAAAGAATGCTGTACCAAATATTACCATACAATCCAAAAGTCGTATATAAAAAAGGCTCAGAGATGTATGTAGCTGACACACTCAGCAGAGACTGTGAAAGCCTGAGCAGTGAAGATTTAAACCCAGAAAATTTACAGATATGTGCAATAGTACCATTCACAAAGCCGCGCCGAGAAGAACTGAAAAATGAAACAGAGAAATGTGAAGAACTCGCTGAATTGAAAAAAGTAATACTAAAAGGATGGCCTAAAACAATAGAGGAACTACCTGAGAATTTGAAAAAATACTGGTACTACCGAGAAACACTTAGTGTGTACAATAACATCATTTTCAAGAATGACAGAGTTTTAGTGCCTAAGTCAATGGTGCCTCTAGTAATGAAGCACTGTCACTTAAGTCACAAAGGTGTTCAAGGAACCCTAAGACTTGCACGCGATAATGTATTCTGGCCAGACATGGCAAAGGACCTAACCGAATACATCAAAACTTGCAAAGCCTGTGCTAAAATACAAAAGGACAACCAAATGGAGCCTATTGTAATACAGAGAGCACCAGAGCGGCCCTGGAGTACAGTAGCAACCGACTTATTCCATTTAAAAGGGAAAGATTACATTGTTATAACAGACAGCTTCTCAGGCTTCTTTGATTTCAAGGAATTGAATGGTATAACCAGTACTAACATAATAAAAGAATTAAAATCATGGTTTGCACTATTTGGAATACCTGACGTACTATTGTCGGATGGAGGTAGTCAATATAACTGCCAGGAATTTAAACTATTTCAAAAACAATGGCAATTTGAGCACAGAATTTCTAGTCCGCATTTTCCTCGTTCAAATGGGCTCGCTGAACGCTATGTACAAGAGGCGAAGACCTTAATGAAGAAATGCATTGAAGACAACACAGACATACAATTGGCACTGCTACATCACCGGAACACTCCACGTTTAGACCTCGGGTCTCCAGCACAAAGATTATTTAACAGACGAACTAAAACATTGCTGCCAACCAATGAAAAACTGTTTCCACCTAAAGTTGTTAGAAATATCACTAAGAAACTAAACAAGATAAAAGAAAATGAAAAAAGAAATGCAGATAAAGGAAAGAAGGAAAATAAGGAATTCATTAGTAAGGAGAAAGTAATGCTAAGACAAGGACGTCAACAATGGGTTCCTGCAGAAATAGTAATGCCAGAAGGACATCGCTCATATAGAGTACAGACAGAAGATGGAGCTATGTATAGAAGAAATGCGTGGCACCTAAAAAACACTGCCACGTCTCTCGACATTAATCCCAACTTGTTCGCAGATTCCCCCACAGCTGTCCAGGAACCTGTGACGAATAATCCGTCTGTACCAGCAGCGCCAACTCTTACACAGCAGGCGCCTCCTGAAGAGCAAACGCAGACCATGCAACCTGCGGCGTTAACCACAGCGCCAGAGTCTGCGCCCACAGCTCCATCACGCACAACCCGCAGCGGACGCGTGGTGAAGACTCCAAACAAATACCTGTGAAAAAGAGGGATGACACGGACGTATCATCTTAGCAATCTTTGCCCCGACCACTAAGCTGTCAACAACGTTGTGTATTTACTCTCCAAATTATACCAGTTTTATCGTGTATAATCTATCATTTTTATTTGGAAAACAGTGAATAGTGTATAACTTCATCCATTTAGTTGAATAACCTATCATTTTAAATGCAAAACATTTGTTTAATAGTGAAAAAAGTGGTGAAAAGTGCTTGTCTAGTTCAAGAAGCCAGTTAAAACGTCATCGCAGTTTACTAAGGTTCACGTAACTCTCACGGTTAATCTCGCGGCGTTCGGGTCATTTTTGCATACAGTAGCGGTGCGGTGATCGTAGGTGCATTCCAACGCGTTGATCAAGTACTGCGTAGATAAGACACATTGTGTAGCTACGAATACAGCCTCTGAGAGTCAGTATGGTTTGCTCAGCGTGTGCGAAGCCTATATCGGCCGATTTTCTCCTGAAATGTGCTCGATGCAACGTGACTTACCACTATGAGTGCAGCGGAATGACACGTGAAGACTATACTGAAAACTGTCTAGTGAAGAAGCGTCCTTGGTATTGCCGTATTTGCATCAATGTAAACATTACCCAACGCAAACGTATTAATTCGCCGGCAAATCCTTCTCCTAGTCGGACGGAACGTACCTTGGATGAATCTGATAATATCTCCTTTGATCGCTTTCAAGCATTGATAAACAGCCAAATGATCGAAATGAAAACTTATTTCAATGATTTAATTAATGCGAAAGTTGACACGGCTGTTAAGTCCTTGGAAGAAAACTTCACTAAAACAACCGACTTCCTAATGGACGAACAAAGAGATATTAAAAAGGATATTCTGCTTGCCGATGAACGTGTGAAACAACTTGAATTACAAAAATCAAAATTGGAAAGTAAAGTTAATGATTTAACTCGACGCTTGTCTGTCCTTGAGAAGTTCTCTAGAGGGTGCAACGTGGAAATACAAAACGTGCCCGAAAAAAAGTCGGAAAATATACTAGAACTAATAAAAAAGCTATTCGACATCGTGAAAGTCCCTGATACCCATGTATCATCTGTCCGAAGAACGGCAAAAATAAACAAAGACTCGGATAGACCACGCAACATTTTGATAAGTATGCATAATGAACGTCAACGTGATTACTTCCTATCGGCTTTTCGAAATTACCATAAGGCTAATACAAAAAATCCTTTAAGCTCATCCTGTCTTGGAATCAGCGGCCCGAGCCAACGTATCTACGCCTCTGAACATCTTTCAGCCGAATGCAAGAAACTACATTCCGCAGTCCGTAATGCTGCTAAGATACATAATTACACATACGTATGGGTGAAATACGGACGGGTATACATGCGAAAAGAAGACAACAGTTCAGCCATTCACATCAGGAATTTGAATGATCTTACCAATAGATTTCCCGAAGCACCTGAACTAAGCACCGAAAAAAATTTAAATTAAGCCGTCACTGTTCTATTTCTATCATAAATGTCATATTGTCATGTTACCTAATACATAGACTTGTTAACTATATATAATGAATATTTTTTATCAAAATATTAATCGAATCCGATCTAAAACTACTGAACTGTACTTGAATGTATTGAATAGTTCTTATGATGTTATTTGTCTCACGGAAACCAACTTAAATAGTGGAGTGTTTGATAGCGAGCTGTTTAACGATGGATATTGTGTTTTTCGAAGAGATCGTGAGTCAACTTCTAGTAGTAAAACTGAAGGTGGAGGGATCTTAATTGCGGTTAGGAAAGATCTGGATGTGTTTCGTCAGAAGTCATGGGAGACGGAGGTGGAAGATATCTGGGTAATCATACACTCGACAACGTATAATATTAATTTGTGTCTCTGCTACCTCCCCCCTGACCTACACATTAGTAAACAAACACTTTTTTACGATAACCTGACCTTTCGAGTGAATACCTTTAATACAACTGATCTTACGTTAATCCTTGGTGACTTCAATTTGCCCAATTTGGACTGGTGTGTCTCTTCGAAAAAAGATACATATCTCAGTCCTCTCAATCCCTCCGATGCTAAGTCACGATTATTTTGTGATAGCATATCTCTCGGCCAATTATATCAATTTAACCATATACACAATTGTAATGATCGCATGCTGGATCTCGTATTATCGTCATCCATTAGCTATGTCAGTGTCTACGGTGCTGATGCCTTAACATGCGAAGACCGTCACCATCCACCTCTAGAAATCGAATTAAGGATACCCGTTATTCGCAAACTGAAACTGAAACACAGTACTCGATTCAACTATCATAAAGGCGATTACATAAATATTCGTCGTGAGTTACAGGGGATTGACTGGGAAGGTTTACTAACGGACAACCCCAATGTAGATGCTGCTTTACTCACATTTTACTCTCTATTACATTGCACAATCTTAAAATACATTCCTCTTTCAAAGTACAATCCTAGTCAATACCCAGTGTGGTATTCTCATGGGCTCATTGGTTGCATACGAGAAAAGACAAAAGTACATAAACGTTACAAAAAGTTCGGAAACCCTCGTGACGGTGACACCTTCAATCTTCTACGTGCTAGGTCAAAAAGGCTCATTGAAACTTGTTACCGATCATTTGTTTCTTCAACGGAAGACCTTTTATTTGTGAACAATAAAGTGTTCTGGCATTTTATTGGTAACAGAAAAGGCAGTAGCAACAAGTTTCCTAGCATCATGAGGATGGGTACTGATGTTGCTACGGACGGGGTTAAAATCTGTGAACTCATGTCAGGCTATTTCTGTTCTGTTTTTGAATCCCCAGATGATAATAATTCTTTGCTTGTCCCGAACATGTATAATACAACTAATGACAGTGCTTCGCTATCCCGAGTCTCATTAAGTGAATTTGAGATATTGGAAATAATAAAGAAACTGGACTCTAGTAAGGGGGCTGGGCCTGATGGGATTCCTTCCCTATTCCTCAAAGAATGCGCTAATGAACTAAGTAAACCTTTAAGAATTATTTTTCAGTGGTCGCTTGATACTGGCGTCTTTCCCAAGGAGTGGAAGGTTGCTCATGTTGTCCCTATACTGAAGTCTGGTGATCCGTCCGAATGTAGTAATTACAGACCAATTAGCATCTTGTCTAGTTTTGCCAAAGTTTTTGAGAAGGTAGTATACGACTATATTTATAGTCATGTGAAACCTATTATTACAGTATATCAACATGGATTTGTAAAGTGTAAGTCCACAGTCAGCAACCTAATAGAATATAAACATTATCTCTGCTCAGTGTTTGCTAAGGGGGGTCAGGTGGATACTATCTATACTGACTTTCAAAAAGCATTCGACAAGGTCAGTCACTATATTCTATGTAGTAAACTTGCTGCTTGTGGCATACACGGAAATCTACTGAGATGGATAGAATCGTACCTAAATAACCGCAGCCAGCTAGTTTCTATAGGGGGTTACTTGTCATCTCCAGCAACGATTACATCGGGCGTTCCCCAAGGTTCCCATTTGGGGCCGCTGCTGTTCATAATATTTATTAATGATCTTGTGCCTAAGCTTAAATGTCGCTGTTTATTATTCGCGGATGATCTGAAAGTGTTTACTTCAATAGCTAATCAGTCAGATTGTGCTGCTCTGCAGTACGATATTCAGACAATTACTGACTGGTGTTATGTTAACAAAATGTCTCTAAACATAAACAAGTGCTTTGTAATCACTTTTACCAATAAAATAAATAAATTAAATTATACCTATAAAATCGGAGACCATGCCCTACAGCGGACCAAAGTTATACGCGATCTTGGTATACTTTTTGATGAAAAATTAAGCTTTAAAGACCACTATGAACTTATCATTAGGAAAAGTTACCAGCTCCTAGGCTTTATAACCCGCACCACTAAAAACTTTAAAAAATCTACTTCCTTTATATATTTATTTAACACCATAGTCAGAAGCGTTCTTGAATATGGCGATGTAATATGGTCTCCTTTCTACAGCGTCCACTCCGACAGAATCGAGGGCATTCAACGAAGAGCCCTTAGAACAATCTGCTTCAGACAAGGATATAGTCGTCGGCAAATGCCCTCTTATGAGGATAGACTGGCTAAATTCAACCTAACCTCGCTCAGTACCCGCCGCGAACATCATGATCTAATTTAGTTGCACAAGATCTTGCACTCATACCTCGATTCTTCTTGCCTCCTGTCCTGTATAAATATTAACATTAAACCTAATCCTCGTCATGTTAAGACATTCTTATTAGAAGTGTACAAAAATAATACATCTTATTACAATCCTCTCACTAGAATGTGTCGACTATATAATGATCTCATTAAGAATCACACAAACATTGACATTTTTAATGCCAATCACTGCGCTTTCAAACGCTCCATTGTAAATGTAATTAAGTAAATTATTATTACTTACATAATCATCATCATCATTGTTCATTACTAACATATTATTATACATAATCAATATTTATCTGTGCTTCATATTGTTAAAAATTTTCCTCTATTTTTTAATTATTTTGTCTTTTTTCTTTTTCAATCACAGTTGTTAAGGTCGATCATGCTGTACGACACTTTACTGGTTTCACAATCTGGTATAATACTTTATACACTATTAGATGTTATCCTCTATTATGATTGTTAACTGTTGTGCTCGTCTTTTAAATAAATAAATATCGTGAACGCAGCCTCCGTGAACGCGTCCATAGTCGCCCGCGGTTTCGAGCTGTCATTCTGACTTACCGCTCTCTCTTGTTTTGTGTACTTGTGTAGACGCTCGATCTCTATAATATTGTAATTGAATAGTGTGATTATTATAGTTAATAATAATACAGAGCATGTAACAAGATACCATCTTTTATTAATTACATGACAGTATACCAATTACAATTGCTTCTTTCCATTGCTGTGGAAAGACGCAGTTGATCATGGCGACGTTGAATATTGCCGTTAGTAAGCAGATGAGGGGAGCACCGAAGTTCTTTCTTTCTTTCTTTCTTTCCTACGATCGATAGGGAGAGTGTTGGGCGAGCATTGGGCTTCGAGATTGTCGGCAAGGCATTCGGCTTTTTCGTCATCGTCAAAAGCGGGGGGTGTCATGTAGGTACTTTGTTTATAATAATTATTAAATAAATATGTCGGTAGATATAAGACCACTCTGTTGCCCCAGTCCGGAATAAACCATTGAACAATACGGCTGCTTCTTATTTTTCTCAGTGGCGTTTCGAGGAAAAAGTAAGGAGATTCGTGGATAGAACGGTGTTCGGATTGCGTGCGGTTAACAATATAGTGAATTATGTCGATCGGGAGAATAAAAGAATTTAATATTAACACGGATAATTGGACTTTGTACATTGAACAATTAGAAATGTATTTTCAAGCAAATGCGGTGAAAAAGGAGTTGCAGTTGCCCACTTTGATCGCGGGTATGGGTGGTGAAGCATATGAGTTATTAAGTAACTTAACTAGCCCGGATAAACCCAATATGAAAACTTAGGAAGAGGTTATTGCTATGATGGAAAGTCACCTTCAACCGAAACGATCCATTATGGCGGAAAGGTACTACTTTAGACAAAGGAGGCAACTGGTGGGAGAAAAAGTGTTACAGTATGTAGCAGAACTGAAGAAATTATCCAAATATTGCAAATTCGGAACCGGATTAGATGAAAACATGCGTGATCAATTGGTTTGTGGGCTGAAAAGTGACGTGATACGTCAGCGCTTGTTCGCTGAAGAGACATTGACATATACTGCTGCAGTGAAGTTATCTTGCGCTTTGGAGGCGGCGGAGCGGGATGCAGCCGCCGTGGACAGGAGTGCAGCGGGTGGCCAGGCCGCCGCCGCTGGGGAAACTTGTAGCACAGTGCATGCGATGACGTCATCCGGCGGGAGCCGTACGCGCGGGAATCGCGGGGGCCGGAAGGCTGGACAATATGGCAATGGGGGCGGTAGCGGAAGAAATATTTATTGTGTTGCGTGCGGGTCGCACGAACATAATATGAACGAGTGCCGCTATAAGAACTTTATATGCGGCAAATGTAAAAAACGCGGCCACCTACGACGTGTTTGTCCACAACAGCGGGCGGAACACTGGACTCAGAGAGGGACGGAGAAAAGGACGGTACATCTTGTGGACACGGTGGTGGACGGAGGCGCAGGATCGCCGCCGCGGATCGGGCCCGCGTCCCTGTCGGGGGATGACCAACCTCCGTCGGAGGATGAATGGTCCGAGGAAGAATTACATCAGCTGTGTTTAAGCGGTTACAAACCGGTGAGTTTGTCCTTAGATGTTAATGGAGTTCAACTTAGGATGGAGGTCGACACCGGTTCGGCTATATCCTGTATTAACAAAGTTACGTATGACAAGTATTTTAGTAACAGAAAATTAGAAAAGTTTGACTTGTTATTAAAGCTGTACGACGGTAGCAAAATCAAACCGTTAGGAGTTATCAAATCGGTAGTTCATTATAAAAATGTTAAAAAAACCCTGGAACTATTTGTAATAGAGGGAGGAACTACATCGTTATTGGGAAGACACTGGCTATCAGAATTGCAAATTAAGGTACCTATGTGCCCCCTCATTAGTGAGGTGTTAAATGTGAGTTGTAACGACATTTGCACACTGCTCGACAGGTATAAGGAAGTATTTTCGGGCGGACTGGGACGGTTCACGGGGGGCAAGGCAACGCTGAGAGTGCGGGAGGGCGCAGCGCCGGTATTTTGCCGCGCGCGACCTCTGCCGTACGCGCTGAAGGCTCGGGTAAATGAGGAGTTGGACGGGATGCTGCGAGAGGGAATCATCGAGCCGGTGGACGCATCGGACTGGGCGACCCCTCTAGTACCGGTACGTAAGGCAGATGGTGGACTTCGTATTTGTGCCGATTACAAAGTCACTCTAAATCCCGTTTTGCTGGTCGATAGGTACCCCCTACCCCGGATAGATGACCTGTTAGTGGGTTTAAACGGTGCGAAAGTATTTTCTAAAATTGACCTTTCCCAGGCCTATAATCAAGTCGAATTGGATGATTCAAAATATTTAACGGTCATAATTACTCATAGGGGTCTATTTAAGTATAACAGGCTTGTATATGGCTTGTCGTCTAGCCCAGGCATATTTCAACGAATAATGTCAAACTTATTATGTGATATTCCTAATGTCGAAGTGTTTTTGGATGACATCATTATAGGAACGGTTGATAAGCAAGAACATTTAATAACGCTAGAAAAAGTATTAAGTCGTTTGCAACAATATGGCATGAAACTTAAAAAAAATAAATGCCAGTTTATGTTAGATGAAGTGTTATTCATTCAAATTCAAATTCAAATTATTTATTTCAGATTAATATCCATAATTATAAGTATAAGTACATCAGATTAGATTAGATAAATTAAAATTAAATTATATATAAAATCAAATAAAATTAATATTATTAATAAAAATGAAATTACACGAAATAAAATAAAATACATTGGTGCCCATTCGGGTGCACACAAACCCAACCCAAATTCAATTCGACAGCTCCCAAATGAGTGCCGTCCTGCACTTACAATAAGTGCAAGAAAGGGATAGAGCCAATTTTAGTCCTGTCAAACCAAACCAAAATTAGTTCGGTGGTTGCCCGAACTGTCACCAATGATAACATTTTCATTGCAAGAAAGGTGATGAGCTGACATGTAGTCTTATCCATCTCTCCAGCATCGGCGAGTCCCACCTCTCAGACAATGCGCTCAGGATACCGTTAGTGCCGCCACGAAACCGCTCTAGCAGTGAGGCGCTCCGCTTCCGGATGATCGCATAGAAATCATCGGTTTGCGCCTGCGCAAACATCGCCGAAGCGCTGCAGAATCGCGGCAACCCCATCAGCCTCCTGAACGCATTGTTATACAGCACGCGCAGGGCGCTATATGCCCGCCGCGTGTAGCTGGTCCACAGACTGCACGTATACATCGACTGACAGTAGGCTTTGAATAAAGTTATTTTGACTGGTATAGTGCATCGTGCAAATCTACGAGCCAGCATGTTACACCGGACAGACAGCGACCTACGCTCTCTCTCGATGTCCGCGTTGTCACATAAGTCATCTGTGACCCAGTGACCCAGATACTTGAACTTGGTTACCTTATTCAACGTTGCGCCACAGAGAGTTATAGGTGACGTTAAAGAGTACGTCTTATTGCCAGATTTAAAAATCATGTACTCACTCTTAGTAGGGTTGTATCTGAGTCCATGGGCATCAGCATAACATTCACAGATGCTCAGGAGCCTCCGCAAACCACCGATCGACGTTATATTTAGGCTATATTATTTCGAAAGACGGTATCAAGGTGGATCCAAAAAAAGTGGAGGCTATCACTCAACTACCACGACCAGGGGATGTTTAGGACTTAAGATCTTTCTTAGGTATGGTGAATTTTTACGCGAAATTCGTTCATAACATCAGCACGGTGTTAAGCCCATTATACGAGTTATTAAAGAAAAGTGTAGCATGGCGCTGGACAAAAGAATGCGAGAAATCTTTTAATGAAATTAAAAGCATTTTATCAAGCGCAGATGTGCTCGCGCACTATGATAGCAGCAAACCGGTTATAGTCACCTGTGACGCGAGCGCGCGCGGAGTGGGAGGAGTGCTGTCGCAGCCGACGGAGGCAGGCGAGCGGCCGGTCGTCTATATATCGCGTGCTCTGAACGAAGCCGAAAAGAATTACTCACAGATTGATAGGGAAGCCCTCGCTATTGTATTTACTTTGCAAAAATTACATCAATATTTATACGGTAGGCGTTTCCTATTGAGAACGGATCACAAGCCTTTAGTAAGTTTATTCGGCCCTAAACATGGAATTCCAGCGATGGCAGCCAGTAGGATGCAGCGGTGGGCTATTATTTTATCCGCCTACTCATATGACATTGAATATGTAAACACTAAAGAAAATTGCGCGGATGGGCTCTCACGTTTGCCAATTCAAAATCAAACAGGGGCGCGATTAGAATTGCCAGAGCAGACTTATTTGCATTTCGCACAGGCTGAAATGTTATTAAGTTATAAGGACATTAAAAAAGAAACGGCGCGGGATCCTTTGTTAGGTAGGATTCTATCATATATCAGGGACGGCTGGCCGTATGAAAATGATATTAATAATTTACGCCCGTATTTTAATCGTAAAAATGAACTTTATGAAGAACTGGGATGCGTCATGTGGGGACATCGCGTAGTTATACCCGATACACTTAGGGAACGAGTGGTCACCGTAATACATGAATCACACATGGGCATAGTCAAGTGCAAGGCAATCGCGCGGAGCTACGTGTGGTGGCCGGGAGTGGACGAGGCGGTGGAGGCGGCGTGCCGCGCCTGCACCGTCTGCGCCAGCGAGACCGACGCGCCGCGTCGCCACCAGCTCGCGGTGTGGCCCTGGCCCGCCCGTCCGTGGTCACGGGTGCACGCCGACTTTTTAGGCCCTATTAATAATAAATTGTATCTAGTGATAGTCGATGCCAAAACAAAGTGGTTAGAAGTGTTCCCGGTACCTAGCACGTCAGCGGTCCATACCCTAAAAAAATTAAGGGAACTATTTTCTAGGTGGGGCTTACCCAAACAATTTGTATCGGATAATGGACCCCCATTTACGAGTTATGAGTTTTCACAGTATTTAGTTAGTAACGGTATAGAACACATTTTTTCCGCTCCATATCATCCCGCTTCAAACGGAGCAGCCGAAAATGCAGTACGAACAATTAAGAAAGTAATTAAAAAAGCGTATAAAGAAAATCACGATGTAGACGATTGTTTAAATGCATTTTTATTGTATTATCGTAATACGGAACACTGCACCACCGGTGAGAGCCCGGAAACTCTGATGCTAGGGCGCAGATTAAGAACCAAGTTAGATGTATTAAAACCGGATAGAGAATAAAACGTTAAAAAAACACAAGAACAACAAAGAAAGAACGGCCCAGCAGCGAAGCGAGACGTACTACCCGGAGATACAGTATGGATGCGACAGTATCAACAAGGTAAACCAACGTGGAGTGAGGGTAGGATCATGGAACGCTTAGGTACCACTGATTACCGAGTAACGGATCACACGGGTAGGGTGCACCATCGTCATATCGACCAGATTAAGATTAGGAAGTCACGAAGTTCACTAATCTGTCCTTCCACAGAGCCAACAGTGGAACCGGAGGGACCGCCGGGTCCGGGGGGTCCGCACTCGGCTAGTACGAGAGAGAAGGATGAATGTGAAGAAGGGGAGGAACGTGAGGGGAGAAGAGTAGAAGATAAGGGTATAGAGAGTAGAGTAGGAGAAGGCAGCAGCAATACCAAGGTGGGCTCGGAGATGGAATTCTCGTCCCCGCACACACCGCGGCCTCTTGCTCGGCCGTCGCCGCCGCGCTCGGCCGCGCAGGCGCCCGCGACTCCGCCCCGTCCGCCCCAGCCGCGACCAGTGCGCACTTGTCGATTAAAGAAACCTACTTATGTGTTCAAGTAGAAAGCGGAACCTTGTACCTATACTTATTGTTATAATTCTGGATAAATATGGTGTAATAACTTCTCGCAAGTTCATATAATCAAATCACTGTATTCATAAGCATTCATCTGTCTACTATTTTTTTTTTAGATTGTAAGTTTATTATGTCATTTGTTATTATTGCATAATAATGCTAAATTAATGTTTAGCCGTAAAATATACCTACCTTGGAGTTGTAACTCGATGTAAGTGTATAATGTACCCACCTAGTCTATAACTACTACAGGGTTATGGGTAATTTAATCAATTATTCCAAGATGTATGTTCGGTTGTAAAATCAGGTTTCTTTTATTTAAGTGGTATAAGATACTTATTGTTTCATGTCATTACCTAATGCGAACACTTATTGTTCCACTCCACATCATAATGCGTAGCGTGGAAGGTTTTCCTAAGTCTGGGAATAAATCTCTTACTGCTTGCGTTATATTAGGATTGTTAACCTTGCCTTATATAATTTCGTATGTATAGGGTTGTTTAAGAGGGAGGATTGTAATGTAGGTACTTTGTTTATAATAATTATTAAATAAATATGTCGGTAGATATAAGACCACTCTGTTGCCCCAGTCCGGAATAAACCATTGAACAATACGGCTGCTTCTTATTTTTTTCATTTGCTTCTTTTTTTTTTTTTTTTTTTCTTTGCTTCTTGTTTTTGGTTAGGCCTTTTGAGAGGAGGAGTATGGAGTATGGACAACCGTATCCTTTTGAAGAGACCTAAACAGCTGCCAGATGGCCTGGTGGTGGGGCTCAATGCCGCTCAAAAGATTATCCCACCGATTCTGTCGCATGTCATTAATACGTTTTCTTACAGTATGCTGCAAGAGATGCAAATGACGGCGACATTCCTCGGTGCGATTGGAATCATATGCTCGGGTGGCTGCGTTTTTCTCCGTTAGCAGATCACGGATGTCGGTAGGCAGTTTCCAGCGATGGTCTTCCATCTCCGAAACCTGTTTTGAACTTCCGTTCAAAACTGACCTCACGTGATCCGTGAGGGAGTTAATAGCTGTCGAGGCCTCATCTAAGGAGGTTATTTCTACTGGGATACTATCTAAGTATACTGAACTGGAAGTCTGGAGGCCTTCGGCCACCTTCTCCCAGTCCAGCACTGTCTTAGGAGGTGCTGGATTATCAGGGGCGTCTAAACGGGAGCCTAGTTTTAATATAACAGGTCGGTGGTCGGATTGTAACTCGTGTAGTACTTCTATAGAACACAAACGTAAGTTTATATTCTTTAGGAGCGCCAAGTCGAGTATTTCTGGTCTGTGGTTCAAGTCAGGGGGATATCTAGTGGGCTGCAATGGTGTTATTATATCATAATAGAGGGGCTCGGCTAGAGTTTCTAATACCCTGCCTCTTGTGTTTGTTGTTAAGCAACTCCAAGAAAGATGTTTAGCGTTAAGATCGCCTGCAATTATGACTGAATTACTGAGATGAAAGAGGGCTTCGAGGTCACTTCTAAGTAACCTCTTAGAGTTATTAGGAGATAGATAAGCCGACACTAATGTGATTGGATGATGTCCTGTCATGCCTACTCGACAGATCGAAGCCTCAATGTCAGTGAGGGCAGGCGGGTCTATGGGTATACAGTGAAGTGACTTTCTATAATAAATGAGAGTGCCCCCTTTGGGCGCAAAGATCCTGTCGTTTCGCACTAAATTATAATTCGCCAACTTGTGGTCGCGATTAGAGGGTTTGAGGAAAGATTCCTGCACTAATAAAATATGTACCTGGTGATGTTTTACAAACTCGTGAATCTCTGCACGTTGACCTAAGATGCCATCAGCATTGAAAAAACCTATTGTAAGGGAACGCGGTTTGACTCTACTTTTATTCGTACAATCCATTATTAGGCTTTAAATTGGGACAGGGAGTCTAATAAACTGTCAAGTTGACTAAGGGCCGACTTAAATAGAATACTAAATTCCCTAAACTGGTTGACAGGAAACGCAGAGGCCTGAGGGGCCATCGCAGGAACCGGATGAGGCGCAAGAGTGGCTGCAGGAATACCTAAGTTGCTACTAGGTTGGGCGCGGGGCGGATTTGTGGGTCGGACGATTGCCGGGGGACGAATCCATGCGGATGGACGCTGCGGCGCGAGTTTGGTCTGCGTGAGTGGCAGAGCCGGGAAATCGCGAGTAGAGTGCGAGGAAGGGGCCATATGGGCCTTAGTGGGACCGGGTTGGGAAGCTGCAGCGCGGGCTGCCCTTCGTTGGGCTACCTTGTGGTGGGTGCGTGGAGCCTGGGTGCATCCGCGATAGTTCACAGGATGACCTTGCTGACCACACAGCACACAGCTAGGGGGTTCCACCTCGTTTTTGCCTCTAAGGCAATCCGAGGTAGCGTGATCACCTAGGCACTTTACGCACCTAGGCTTAGCATGGCAATGCCTACTAGAATGTCCGTAAAGTTGGCATCTATGACACTGTGTTGGGTGGCCTCCCTTTCAGTTTCGACTTTAAGGCCAGATAGACCGCAGCAAGTCTTCAGGTTGAAGATCTTCTTGCCCTCATCCGTCCTTTCTAATATGACTGTGACCATGTCGTACGGGACCTGGCCACGACCGCGATGCATACGGTGCACCTCGAGAACTGGAAAACCGTTTTTAATAAGGTCCTCCTTAACAAGAGTGGTTTCCCACTCCTTAGGGATTCCCTTTATAATAATACGGAGGATACGTTCTTCTGGGAGGGCGTAGGTATGGAATTGTATTCCTCTACCTTTCAGAATTGTTGTGAGCTTTCTATGCTCAGAAGATGACGGGACCTGGATTTTGATCCCATCTTGGGTCGTGGGGGCGCTGGTGATGACGATGTTTTCCTCTTTCGCCCGAAGGGAGACTTCGTTCCACCTATTTTTGTCCGTCATATACAAGGGCGGAGGGGTAGGACCTTTTGGTACTTCAGTGCCGCTGATGGCACTTTTACTATTGACAGCCTTAGAAGGGGTGGAAAGGGCCTTAGGGGCCTCGGTGATGGAAGAGGGGATCGACGTTCCCGAGGATGTCTTCTGAACCTTAGCAGGCTCAGATTCGCGGTGACGGCGGGCTCGTTTTCCCTTACGGCCCTCCACGAGCGTGAATATGTCCTCCGAAGAAGACGACTCCACACACTCCGACGACGAATCGGACTCGGCAACGTCCATAAGGACATTGCACGATTCCTCATCGTCACCGGCGAGGAGGGTAGCAGGGGAAGGGAATGACGCGCGCGACTGAGACCAAGCAAGAGACGCGGCGGGGCGGGCAGACGCGGTAGGCCGGGCGGGGCCGGGATACGACGTGAGGGACGCGGCTGGGCCGGAGGTCGCGGGGGGACAGGGTGACGACGCGCGGTCGGCACGAGGACTACCAACGCGAGGCGCGGAAGGCAAGTTTACCGCTGCAACTTGCGGTATTAATCTGCATAACTCAGCGTAGTTCGCGCTATCCGCTGCGATATGCGTCAAATTGATTTCACCGAGTATGGCCTTCAGCTCGGAGCTATCGGCCATTTTTACGGGACGGCCAATCTGCTATAGAATAATTACCACCGCTTCGCAAAAGCGTTCCTCAGAGAATAAGCGGCGCAAGAAACTCTGAGGCGATCGCTCATTAACTTTCGCAACTCGAGTGGGATTGCTCGAGGGTGTGTGAGAGTGAGTTTTGCCTCTTTGGTTGGGGTTAACAAAGAGGATGTGTGCTTATGGTGTGCCCTAAGCTGGTATCCTTTTGCCGATCTTATTGTGCAAGAGGGTTCCTATGCTCTAAGTGCGGAGGGTTTTTACACCCCGAAACACGAAGAGAAAAGAATAAGGGGTAGAGATTGGTCACTCTAACCCGGGTGACAGCTAGGGTCGACTAGGGTAGACCCCAAGGCCGGTGGTTCTAGCCCCGTCCGGGTAATATGCCTGCCTTAAAGTGAGGCAAGCGGACGCCCCAGGGCCACGTCCCACTCAGCTTAGTTAACACCGCAAGGTATCCACTGAGGACCACGAAACTGTGGTTTTAAGTTAAAATCGATGCAACTGTAACATAACAGTCGTTATTTGAAATTTAGATAAGCCAGCAAGTTTTGAGAAGAACTATATTGTTGACTCAATGAATGGCGGCAGGGTCACGCCAGCAGGTAGCCGGCAGACAATGGCGGCACGGGGCGCGGGGCACGCGGCGGGGGGCTGCGGGGCGCAGCGCGGGACCTCTGAACAAACGACCGCTCGGAACGGCCGCTCGACGCAGAGTAGTACTTCGCTTCGATAGGTAGAGAATCAGTAGAGTAGCGACAATTATGCTGTCGCCCCTCCGCACCAGTAAAACGTAGTGAAAACTATACATTGTTTTAAGTTTACGCGCATTACCCCATTTAAACGCGGTAAGAACCCGTTATTATGTGTTGTAGTGAAAACTCGCTCTACCTACAACCGGTCACTGAACAAGAAGTACGAAAAATGCAATATCATTAAGAATGCAATATCAGAAGAAGGAAAAAATGAATGGGCTTCTTTGGAAAGGTTGGAAGGCGCGAAACTCGTACGTAGCTGCTGAGAAAAATGGTGCTACAGACGTGAGTTGGCTAAAAGTCGTTTACATACTTAATGCATTTTTTTTTATTTGTGTTTCTGATTCTGATAACCTTCTCCTTTAAAATTGATATCATTATGATATATAATTATGTATATAGACTTAGTTAAATAGTTTTTCGACAACAAATCCTGAGGTGATTTTGCAGTCCACTACTGTACACTCAGGACAAACATGGCCGTAAAAAAACCCTAGGACAGAGTTTGATAGAACTTTGCCAGAATCATAGGACAAGTATAAGCTATCATTACATGCAAGTCTCACCAGTGGAGGTTCTTGGACCAAGTTCCAAGTTGCTGATAAGCTTATATGCAATACCGTAATGAGTTGCAAATGATGACGATTTCTTGCAATAGGCAATAGCTTAGCTGGTCTCTATCGGAGAGGTGTCTATTTATTTTTCTTGTTATTATCACTCAGATCAAATTCCGGAAGATAAAAAAAATCGGTAAGATACTTTTGGAAGGGGTAAAAGGCATGAAACTTGAACTTAGCTACCGAGAAACAATGGCGCTGCAGATGCAAATTGACCATAATTCGCTTACATAAAGCCTTTTTTGTTTTTTTTTATGTTTCGGATTCTGGAAAAGATCCTCTTTAAAATGATATACAATATGATACATAATTATTTATGTAACCTTAGTTATCCAGCAACAAATCTTGAGTCGATTTTAGCTCCCACTGTATTTTATCACATTTTTAGCCAGGACAAACATGGCCGTAAAAAAAGAACCCCGGGACAGAATCTGATAGAACTTTGCCAGAATCATAGGGAAAGCATAAGCTTTCATTACATATAAGTCTCATCAGTGGAGGTTCTTGGACCAAGTTTCATACAAAAGTGCCCATTGTCATTTTCCCATAAAAACTTAAAGTCGCCAAAGTGAAACCTATCTTGAAGAAAGGTGGACAACGTGATAACATCTGTCACTATAGGCCTATCGCACTTTTATCTGTTGTCTCAAAAAATTCGAAAAGGCAATGACCAATAGAGTGTACAATTTCCTTGAGAAATATAATCTATTTACCAAAAATCTATTCGGTTTTCGTAAAAATCGTTCCACAATAGACGCCGTCATCGCCTACATTCAACAAACGCTTGACTATATAGGAGATAAATGCTACGCTGTGAGTCTGTTACTGGATATGACTAAGGCCTACGATAAAGTATCACATAGTATGCTCTTAACTAAACTATACAATATAGGTATACGTGGAAAGGCGTACGAATGGCTTGGGTCGTACCTTAGTGACAGACAACAATACGTTGAAATAGAATACTCCAATAAGCAAACAGGCGAAATAAAAACAATCAAATCTGGTATCGAATGTACATACTGGTCCATACCGCAGGGAAGTGTGATCGGATGTTTATTTATTTATTTATTTATACACAATTTACATAGTCATTACAGGTGTAGGTGCTGACACAGCGCTAGCGCACAGCTAGCGGAGGCAGCCCCTCGCCTCACCTTACATTTAGTCTCTACGGTCCGGGCAACGGGGCAACACGCCTCAGAATTGGCTTTTCTAATATTTTATGTAGAACGCGCGCTCTACTGTGTTGATAAAGTGTAATGTAAATTTACTATGTTTTTCTGGAAAATAGACAGTGATCCCTATTAAGTGATTTTATTCATGAGCCCCAATAACACACCAAGGTCGATAACGTAGAGACTCCCTTAGGGAAACCCCACCCCCTAAGGCACACAAGTAAACACTAAAGTGGTGACCCCGCCCGTTGCTCGGACATTCACGCGTGCGTTACGGAGGATCAGTGTGTCAAAAAGTGTGGTATTCTTGCATCATGGCGCAGCCGCCACCACTGCCACGCCAGGAGGAAGATCAGCAGCGACGTCAGTTGCGGCAAGAAGTCAGCCATGACCTGGCTGCTATCAGCCTTGTGTCGAGGATCCCAGCGTTTTGGCGCGATATGCCGCGCATGTGGTTTGCCCGTTTTGAAGCCGTCATAGGGCCTCAGCATCAAAGCGAAGCAGTTAAGTTTGACCTTGTGCTATCAAAGCTAGACAAAGAGGAGTTAAGCCAGATTTCCGACTTGATTGACGACCCACCAGAACAGCAACGTTATACAGTGCTCAAGAATCGTCTGATGAAGATATTTCAAGAGAGTGCAGAGGCTCAGTTCCACAAGCTCGTCAAGGAGATGGACTTAGGTAGTCAGCGTCCATCACAGTTGCTTGCCAAGATGCGTGAACTAGCGAAGAACTCAGGTACAGCAGGTGACACTCTTAAGAACCTGTGGATGACTCGACTACCGGGTTGGGTACGTGCTATATTAGCAAGCTCAAGCGCAGACACGAAGCTTGATGACCTCGCGAGCATGGCAGACAAGATTATGGACAATCTACGGAGTGGTGACATAGCAGCAGTGGACACACCGACGGCATCTACATCAGCCGTCAAATTGGAGCTGTTATCGCAAGTAAGAGACCTGTCAATGGAGCTCAAGGCCTTACGGTGTGAGGTGAACAGCATCAGAGGACGCGGCCGACCATTACAGCGCGGAAACGGCCGCTGGGGTCGCAGCAGATCCCGCTCGCAGTCCAGGCCAAGACGTACACCACAGAGCCCTGACTGGTTATGTAAGCATCACTACCGATACCGCGGAGCAGCGTGGAAGTGTGAGGCGCCCTGTAACTGGGTAAACAAGCCTACTGTGCAGAGAGACAATACGAACAGTCCGGGAAACTAACGTCGGTACAGTCTGGTGCGGTGGCGGAGTGTACGAGTTACAATGAAAATCATCGCTTGTGTGTAACAGACTCAAAGTCGGGAATGAACTTTCTTATAGATACCGGTGCTAATGTATCCGTTGTCCCCATGTCTAAAGTGAACCCTAATAAATATGATACAAACTGTTCATATAAACTTTTCGCTGCGAACGGTACGGAAATAAAAACATACGGTATGGTAACGCTAGAACTTAACTTAGGCTTAAGGCGAAGTTTCACATGGCCGTTTATTATTTGTAATGTAAACAAACCTATTATTGGAGCTGATTTCTTAAACAAACATCAATTGTTAGTCGATTTGTACAATAAAAAATTGGTAGATGGAGTAACCGAATTATGTGCGATAGGTATCATCGTAAGTCATGATGAACCAGTAATCAAAAGTATTCAGGATGATAACCCTTATCGTGATTTATTGGAACAATTTACAGAGATAACCCGTCCCGTGTCATTCAAGGAGAAAACACCGTCACATGCAGTGAAGCACCACATCGAAACGACCGGCCCACCCGTCCACGCGCGGCCGAGACCCCTGCCGCCAGACAAGTTACTTAAGGTAAGGGAAGAATTCCGTTTTATGCAGGAAGCCGGCATTTGCAGACCATCAAGAAGTCAATGGGCTTCACCATTACATGTGGTACCAAAAAAGGACGGTAAGTTACGACCATGCGGAGACTATCGTCGCCTTAACGCCGTAACGAAACCCGATCGCTACCCAGTTCCGAGACTTCACGACTTTACCTATGGACTGTCAGGTAAAAAAGTGTTTAGTAGAATTGATATTAACCGTGCTTATCATTACATTGAGGTAGCGGAGAAAGACATAGAGAAGACAGCAATCATAACACCGTTTGGATTGTTCGAGTTCCCGCGAATGACCTTCGGGTTACGAAACGCAGCACAAACTTTCCAAAGGTTTATGGACAACACTGTACTTTATGGCATCGAAAGTATTGGGTCATCTGATAAAGGAACATCCACACTATTTTGTTACATCGATGATGTCATCATTGCATCAGAAAATGACGAGGTACATAGAGAACATGTTAAGACGATTTTTGAACAGTTAAACAAAATTGGAATGACAATTAATTTGAGTAAATGCATATTTGGGCAAGAACAAGTAGATTTTTTGGGGTATAACGTTACGTCAGAAGGAATTTCACCCCTTCCGGATAAGGTACAGGCAATATCAGATTTTCCAAAACCTGAAACGATTGAACAGTTAAGACGATTTTTAGGGATGGTTAACTTTTATAGATCGCATTTGCCGCATGCAGCACAAGATCATGCTCATCTTAACAAGTTCTTACATAACTCTAGGAAAAAGGATCAGACTAAGATTGAATGGGACACCGAGGCAGTAGCTGCATTTGAGAAGTGTAAGGAAAGCCTAAAAAGCGCCGCTACACTATCACATCCAGCAACAGAAGTTCCATTAGCGTTGATGACAGACGCATCAAACACGTGCGTAGGTTCAGTCTTACAGCAGAGAGTCAACAATGTATGGCAACCGTTGGGTTATTTCAGCAAAGGTCTATCAGAGACGCAACGTAAATATAGTACGTACGACCGAGAGCTACTTGCCATATACATGTCAATAATGCATTTCAGGAATCTTATTGAAGGACGCGAACTTACGGTATTCACAGATCATAAGCCGTTAACTTATGCATTAACAAAGGTGAGTTCAGAAAAGGAAACCCATAGGCGTATACGACAATTGTTATATATCAGTGAGTATACCAGTAACATTCAACATGTGAGCGGAAGCGAAAACATAGTAGCTGACGCGCTATCACGTGTTGAGACGATAACATGCCCCACGAATGTAGACTTCGACGAACTCGCAACAGCGCAGGAAAACGACGATCTAATTTCGCAGACTCAGGGCGGATACAGTGTGGGGAGCGTGCAGTTGAAACGACTCAGCTTGCCAGGCGCGAACAAAGGTATTTATTGTGACGTATCAACAGGTAATATTCGACCTTATATTCCAGAGAAGTTCAGGAAACAAGTTTTCGAGTCAGTTCATCAAATTAGTCACCCAGGTATCAGAACATCAATGAAGATGGTTGCTTCTAGGTTCTTTTGGCCGAGTATTAATAAGGATGTACGTACATGGGCAAAAACTTGTGTAAATTGTCAAAAGAGTAAGGTAAATCGTCATACAGTATCGAGTTTAGGTCAGTTTTTGCCCAGCGAAAGATTTCAGCATATACACATAGATATTGTTGGTCCGTTACCAACCACGCAACGAGGTCACAGGTATTTGGTTACAATAATAGACAGATTTACGCATTGGCCAGAGGCAGTACCTACCAGTGACATCACAGCAGATACAGTAGCCAGAGCATTATACGACAACTGGATTAGTAGATTCGGTTGCCCTTCCCAGCTGACTAGTGATCAAGGTAGGCAGTTTGAAAGCGAACTCTTTAGCAGCCTACTTCGATTACTAGGAGTACAGCGGATCAGGACAACACCCTACCATCCACAGAGTAATGGTAAGATAGAGAGATGGCATCGATCTCTAAAGGCAGCACTTACTAGCCGGTTAATTGATAACACGTCATGGGATGAAGAATTACCCACCGTACTGCTTGGACTACGCGCCGCCAGCCGGTGTGACACAGGCCTTAGTGCAGCCGAGTTAGTAACAGGTCAGTCATTACGCTTACCCGGAGATTTTTATAACGACACATGTCTCAGTTCTGTTGATCAATATACTTTTGTAGAGAAGTTACGCAACATAGTGCACAGTGTGCGACCCAAGCCTCGAGTTGATAGCGATCCTCGTAAGTTATTTATACATAAAGATCTCAAGACTTGCAAAAGTGTATTTATCCGGAATGACACAGTGAAGAAACCTTTGACCCCTACTTACGATGGCCCATACAGCGTCATAAGTAGGACAGATAAAGTTTTTAAAGTTCAGTTAGACAACAGACAGGTAAATATAGCTATAGATAGGCTAAAACCTGCATATTTATTAGAGTCAGAAACATGTGTTGAGAAATCAGGTCCAATATCAGGCAGTACAAACGTAGATTTAAATTCAGAATTAAGTAGAGAGAATAACGATAAGTTAATCACTTATACCACCCGGTGTGGCAGAACCAGTAGGCCACCGGTGCGTTTTCTTATATAATATAGAGTAATCATTAAATGTATGTCATATGAAATTACTTGTAAATGTAACCTCAAAGTTTCAATCATTTTACGTAGAACTCTCAGGAGTATACTTTGTTTAAATATTGTGATAGATGCCTATCATAGTGACTATGGGCAAACAACAATCTAAGAACGCTGAAGTTGTTATTGCTCAGCAAGGATCAGATAACTCGGCCACTGCCGCTATTAAGAGAAAGTTAGAACTTTTTAGTTTACTTGCTATAGCGATGATAGTGATAATCATGTGTATATGTATCTACGTGAGGTGTAGAAGATGTGGCCGAAGTGTGAAAGAAAGAGTAATGAAGGATATCATCTCGATGGGAGAGCAGGGACGCGCAGCCGGGGCAGTAGCCCAAACAGCAGGCCCGCCGGCCGCGAAACCTCCCAATTCCTCTGCATCTTCTACATTTTATTGATAACGGTATTGTTTAATTATTGCGTATTGTGTTAAATTTTTAAGTAGAGTCAGTAAGTATAATAGGCTTACACATAACATTTTTGTATTATTTCCATTTTCGTAATTCTGTGTAATTTTAAATTAAATAACGTAACTTATATGTACTGTCTACCCCGTAAGAGATGGCAACTACTTGTTCATAACAACATGTAACAATCAGTTCTTATTTTTGTTTTGCATAGCATTGTATTCAATTCAGTGAATGTAATTTTACACCCGTGCCCGTTGCCACTGTGTGTTCGAGTCATGTGTCAGCAAATACATACTTTGTTTATAAAGTCAATAGCGTTATTTTGTACTGTAACAAATTAAAGTAATGGTTACCCTATGATTGTAAATTTTAGGACATTCTTTTTTTTTTCAAATTTATTTAATTTTTTATAAAAGGGGGGGAGTATTGTAGGTGCTGACACAGCGCTAGCGCACAGCTAGCGGAGGCAGCCCCTCGCCTCACCTTAAATTTAGTCTCTACGGTCCGGGCAACGGGGCAACACGCCTCAGAATTGGCTTTTCTAATATTTTATGTAGAACGCGCGCTCTACTGTGTTGATAAAGTGTAATGTAAATTTACTATGTTTTTCTGGAAAATAGACAGTGATCCCTATTAAGTGATTTTATTCATGAGCCCCAATAACACACCAAGGTCGATAACGTAGAGACTCCCTTAGGGAAACCCCACCCCCTAAGGCACACAAGTAAACACTAAACAGGCAATCCCAATTCAACTATGTAATGCAATTTTACTTAAATATTATAAACTCAAGAGTTTTACAACTAAGTCTGTGAATTTCGTTAACGAACACGTAAATAAATCGATGTCAGTATGGAGTACGGAGATAGTATTAATGGTCTTTAGTGCGCGCGCTACTGGAGCGTAGCTGCCGAGGTTGGTGCGCGCAGTGGGCACCGCAAACATTCGGGGAGGCCGTCTAGTTTTTCGAGCGTCTAATGGCACTAAAAACTGCAAAGTGGACAAAATCTCCGGATTGTGAATTATTCCCCTGAACACTTTATATATGTACAATACTAAGGCAGTATTTCTCCTCACCTCCAACCTATAGTATCCGACCATACCTATGACAAATAGAGACGGATACTTCAGGGGGTACAAAGGATACACGCCGTACTGCCTCAGGTAAAGAAACCTGGTAAACTTGTTTTGAAGTTTCTCCACTAATGAACAGTATTTGGCTTCATGTGGATTCCAAATCATGCAATTACACTCAAGCCTACTCCTCACTAAAGCGTTGTATAACGACTTAACAGCTGCCACTCCATTAAAGTCCTTGGTTTGCCGTAGGACAAAGCCCAGGTTTTTAAAAGATTTTTTACAGATATCAATGACATGTTGCTGAAGGTGAAGTCATTAGCAATTTGCACCCCCAAATCCCTCACCGATACTACTCGCGGCAACACTATAGTATTTACCTCATACTCGTAGTGAAGGGGAATCTTAGCCCTTGTAAACGTTATTATATTACATTTATGAACATTTAATAATAATGTATTATGAAAACTCCATTGCACTATGTTTTGAATATCTCGCTGTAGCCGTTCACAATCAGTTGCATCTTTAACATGCATCCACAACTTAATATCGTCCGCAAATAGTAAGCAGTGAGAATCTTTTATTACCCTTGGAAGGTCATTTATCATGATTAGAAACTCAAGAGGACCCAGATTACTACCTTGACTAACGCCAGAATATGTATAATACGCCTCTGATATCTCGCCCCCGTAATGAACATACTGCTTTCTATCCGTCAAATAACTTGCAAAAAAATTTAGTAGTTGAGGGGTAAACCCTATCGCTGCCAGCTTCACCAGAAGGACATCATTATCAACAGTATCGAAAGCTTTTCGAAAGTCAAGATATGCAGCGTCCACCTGGGCTCCTACTTTCGCGTCGAGAGCGGTCATCACCTTGTCCGCAAAAACTACTAAATTGGAATCCGTACTGCGGCCCGGTCTAAAACCATGCTGCTCGTCACACAATTGCCCGCTAATTTGCGAATAAATTTGAGAATATAAAATAGACTCAAAGACCTTCGCAAAAGCTGAAAGGATAGCAACCGGTCTATAACCGCTAACATCATCACTGGAATCACTTTTAGGTATAGGTATTACCCTTGTTAATTTCCATTGCTCAGGATAGAAACAATTACTTAAGCATAAATTAAAAATATGAAGTAACGGCTCTTCCCAAAGTCTTCCGCAGTCCTTTACTAGAAAAGGAGGAATGCCATCGGGCCCTACTGAACGCTTTGGTTTGAGAAGCATAAGAGCTTTTCTTACATCCAGTAGCTTCAGCTGGCCGATATGCACGCGTGCCGCAGCATTATCACTGCCAGCCGCACGCATTGCTTCCTCCACCACTAGCCGCGGCGGCGTCGAGCTGTACACCGAATGAAAGTATTTAGCGAACTCTTTAGCACACTCCTCGTTTGCCAGTGGATACCCATCCTTCATGACACGCTTTTGTGCACGGTTTTGTCTCTTAGAATAAATGTAACTCCAAAAAGACCTAGGTTCCTTTATAAACTCATTCTGCAGTCTTCATTGAAACTTATTATAAGCGGCATCTATTTTATGCTTAACGAGGGTTCTTAAATAACTAAACCTGTCATAGTGTTCACTCGATCTGCTCGCTTTGTATCGTTTGTGCCACTTGGCTTTCTGTGCAATATCATGTATTATGTCGGCCGTGTACCACTCCGGATAAATATATTTGGATTTACGATGTCCGATTTTCTTAATGGGTGCATGAAAATTTATTACCCTGTTAATTGTATTATAAAAGAAATGGATAGCTTGCTGGGGGTCATTTAAAGCATATAGCTGTGTCCAATCTATTATCTCCATCTCGCAATATAAAGCAAAATAATCTACCTTACGGAAATTCCATTGTGAGGCAATAGCTGTGGACGCCACCGCCGGCGGTGCAGTCGGAATGGGCGCGGGCGCTTTTGGTGGCGCGGAGCCAGTACGCGGGCTCGGAGTTACGCTCACCGTCAGCGCGGGGTGATGTCTGTCCTCAGGCACTAATACATCCAACTCCCTAGTCACTAACACCTCAAATTCAAATTCAAATTCAAATAATTTTATTGTTAAGCTATAAGTTTTTAAGGTCGAAAATAGTAATACGTGGTAATACATTAGTTTCATTACAGCTACCTAATTAGGTGTACAATATTAGAATTCATGCATACAGACAAATGACAATAAGGAGGCAAAGTGCAATAACCATAATTAATAAACGTCAACTACACATAATACAATTTCAATACACAGTTGATACGCAAGTCAATAAATTAAATAAAATAACATTCTATGGTCATTCAATTTCTAGTTTCATAATTTGTAATGTCAATTTCCTAATTTCGTTAATCATCATTTCAATGTCAAGATAAAATTAATTCATTAAAGATAAGTGAGTATACAACAATAAAATAATAGATGTCATTTAAATTAAATATTTGGTTATACCATTCATTACTACAATTTACCACGATTTTCCAGGAACTCCTTAACACTATAAAACATTTTTGCCTGTAACCAGGAATTTACTTTTGTCTTAAATAAATTAATATTCAGTTCTTTGAACTCATCTGGAATACAGTTATAGATTGTAACTGCCATATAAAAAAACTTTTATGGTAAAACTTGGATAGATGCCTGCCTGTGTGTAATAGATTATTATTGCTTCTAAGGTTTCTATGAAGTTTGCGTTTTGATTCGTAGAGAGTCAAATTATTTTTAACAAAAATAGCTGATTCTTTGACATAAAGACAAGGAAGTGGTAGTATCTTGTGCTTTTTGAACAGTGGTTTGCAAGAATCAATTTGGGCCAAACCTTCTAAGGCTCTTACACAGCGTTTTTGTGCAATGAAGGCCTGGGAAGCATCAGTAGAGTTGCCCCAGAAGATCAGACCATATGCTAGTCCTGATTGGACATATCCAAAGTAAGCCATTAGTGCTGCCTCTATCGATGTGCTATAGGCAATACGCCTTAGAGGGTATACAAATCTAGCCAGTTTATTGCAAACACTTTCAACATGCGGTTTCCAGCTACAGTTGCAATCCAACGTCATTCCAAGGAATTTGGTTGATGAAACCTGTTCTACTACGCATCCATTGCATTTTACCGTCAGGTCCATTGGTAGCCTACGGTATGAGTGGAATTGCATTATGTTAGTTTTAGCTAAATTTATACTCAGCCCATTAGCTTGCATCCAATGTATAATATCTTTTAATGTACTCTCTATTTTCTTTTCATACGATTCTGCGGAGCCGGACCTTACAATGGCAGTGCTATCATCAGCAAATAATACCATATCTGTCTGGATAGCTTTGGGGAGGTCATTAATGTAAAGGAGAAACAGTAGAGGCCCCAAAATCGTTCCTTGCGGAACGCCTCTGCCATTGACTCTATATGGCGACTTATTAGAAAGAAAGGTATTGGTTTTTCTACAAAGACCATTAATTTCCACGCACTGTAGTCTTTCCTTAAGATAAGTATCGAACCAGTTAAGAATGTTTCCTCTGACACCGTACCTCTCAAGCTTACCCAGGAGAATGCTGTGCTCTACACAGTCGAACGCTTTGGACATATCAGTAAGTACTGCTGACACATTAATTCGTTCGTCAATACAATTATGAACAGTTTCCAACAACTGATAAATTGCAGTATTAGTCGATCTACCTTTACGGAATCCATGTTGTTCTTTAGCGATTAAGTTATATTTTTCAGCAAATCGAATTAACCGGTTGTACATAATTCGCTCTACTATCTTGGCAAAAACTGGAATCAAAGTAATTGGCCTATAACTAGTCATACCGGATTTTAGGCCTTTGTTCTTGTAAATTGGCTTAATAATTGAAATCTTCAATTGTTTAGGAAATATTCCTTGCTCAAGTGATCGATTTATAATATGTTGTAGAGGACGGATAATATAGATACTTGAGATTTTTATGATTTTACTGCTCAGTCCATCATATCCTACTGCATTTGAGTTTTTTAGCTGAGCTATGATCGCTAGCAACTCTTTTTCAGTAACTGGAATTGCATAGAAAGACTGGGAGCAGGGTAAAATATTTTTAATGGTATCACTACATTCTGTCGTATTTGATTTTGGTAGATTATCGATAAAGTGATCATTAAAATTTGAAGCAATTCTCTCGGGATCATTAATTTCCACTCCATTTATCAATATGCTGTTTATTGCATGTGGAGGATTATTAGATTCACCTGAGCAGTCCTTTATTACGTTCCAAGCACCTTTGCATTTATTGTGAGAGTTCGAGATTGATTTTTGATTTGATAGTCTAATGGAAGTCCGTGTACACCGTTTCAATATAGTTGTATAATTTCGATATGCAATTTGTTTATCTTTATTACCTTTAATTTTATACTGAACGTAAAGATTTCTTTTAATTTTGCTAGCTACTCTTAAGCCCTTCGATATCCATTTATGTTTGCAAGCGCGCTTAATTTTAATTTTGATGGTAGGAAAACACAAATCATAAAACAATTTGTACAAGTCTATAAATTCCTCATAAGCTCTATCAACATTTGTTTGAGAATATACTGTAGAGAAGGACAGCACTTTAATACAATTTATGAACTTTCTAACGTTACTGGTGGAATAGTCTCTTTTTAATATATACCAATGTTCAGGAATATTCTTCGTTTTAACTTTTACTGTCAAAGATTGGGCTGTATGATCAGAAAGTGTGAAGTTATGAATTTCCGATTTAATGGAGTTTTTGAAATTGCATATGAAATTATCTATACACGTATTGGTTTTTTCAGTGATTCGCGTATAATTATTAATCTGTAGATAGTAATTGTAGCTACAAATAATACGCTTAAACTCCAATACTATGTTCTTTAAGTGCTGGTTATCTGTCAATATATCCAGATTAAAGTCACCACAGATGACAACTTTAGACTTATGTTTGCTTACTAGTTTGAACAAGAGAGCTTCTAGTTTTTCAAAGAACAAGGACACATTATTTAGATCAGGAATACGATAAAGGCAAATCAATATTATATTTTCGTTTAGCAAATGGATACCACAGCACTCAAACACGTTTCTCATTGTAAAGGATTTCAGGTCTAAACGAACAAAATCCAAATGTTTTCTTAAGAAGATACAAGACCCACCACGATTGTTCATGGATCTCTTTTTGCTCATCTTCTCTCTTGTGTAAGAATCAGCCAGTAAATAGCCATCGAGTGCCAAGCTATTCTCTTCACCTCGTGGTACAAAGTGTTCTGTTAGGCACACTGCATCAATCTGAGATTTTCTGTTGTATTCTAGTTCAGATAATGCTAACACTAGCTGATCTTTTTTAGAGATTAAACCGTTCATGTTCTGATGCAATACACAAAACATATTCTCATTGTTAGCATTCCCATCCACAGTACAGAACGAATCCTGAGTTTGAATATTATTTACTTTACTGTGATCAACGAAAAAACTGATTTTCTGTGACGGATTTAAAATAAAAGGGAATAGTACCTTTTTTTAATATCAGCTTAGATTCCCAAGTTTCAGTTATAGGATTTGTAGAGTTCTCAGCTTTCTCATCTCTGTTATTGCTAGATGTAGGTTTAGAAAAGTAATAAGGTATTGTTCCCCTTTTATGTACAGATGTGACCTTAGGGCCTCCATTGTTACGGTGGATATTTTTTTTTAATTCTGCTAAATTTAAATATTTCATCTCATAGTCAATGCTGTCTATTACGTAGTTAAGTGATTTACATATTTCCACTAAATTATTATTTTTACAATTGACAAAATGGCAATTGTCATTTTCGTTACAAGTTGATTGAATAACGTTATTTAGTTTTTTTTCATTTAGATACCTATTCTGAAATACGTTTACAAAAATAATTGGAATATGCTTGTATAACTCTATTACTGTTTTCAACTGCGAATACAAGTCAGATGGGTTATGATCGTTTTCTCCTGTACATATAACTAATTTGTCATTCGTGGAGATTTCCAGATTTTTGCAGTTTCCGAGGATTTCTGCGCTATGTGCTCCAGGTTTTATTTCTGCAAACGTCTTGTAATTTTCGTATTTTGTGTTGGTTCTTGAATGTTGTAAAGCAGACGCAATACCTGAGCACTGCTGAGAACCAAAAATGAAAATTTTTTTCCGATGTTTGGAATCTTGAATAGGTTGGGGTTGGGGATTCTTAGACTGATCCCCATTAATTATTGTAGAGTCCACAGTCATAGCTTCTTCTTCGGGGTTACAAAATTTGGCTAGTTGGTCTTTTAAGGCCGTGATTTGCTGCACAGTAGACGTAAGTTCTTGTCTCAGCAAGTCAATTTTCGTTTGCAGTTTTTCAGTGTCCAATGCTGTGGTGAACTTCAGTGAAGCATAAGGAGAAGAGACGTCGAATCGCTTACCAAAATGTTGTGGTGTTGAGAATCTAAGATTCTTGGTAGAACTCAGTTCTACACGATTTTTACATTTAGGTGGTTCTCTACACACCGTTTTGAGCATTTCGACTTCTTTTGTAAGTTTCATAACTTGTCTAGTGAGTGCATTATTCTCCAAAATTGTAGTTTCCAATTCTTCTTGTGTCGATAAGAGCTCGGTTTTTAGTGAATCTGCAATTTCTTTCAGTTCTATTATCGTTCCAATATGATTTGTTGTGTAGTCAACGCTCCGCCCTAATTTACTACATGAGCCAGGGGGAGGTGATGATGTAAGCACCGATGAGACATCCAAGTCCCCTTCAATATCAAGTGAACCAAAGGAGTTACAGATTTCAACGTCAGTCTGAATCTTCCGCTGCCTTACAGTAACACGGTCAGCGGTCTTGCTTAGTGTGGTTGATGTACTACTCGATGGTTGTTCCTCATAACCAGTAGTATGTAGAGCTGGATCTGGATCCTTGATGGCCTGAGAGGATTGGTTAATTGCGGTTACTGTATTTGCCGGGTCTGTCGTTTTTGGTGTACTACGTGGAGGGTTTGACTTAGTAGTTTGCCTTCTGCAGCACAGAGAACAGCTCCAGGTGAGGCGTCGATCTCTGTCTCTATCGCATCGCATAAGCTCATATCGCTTGTCCGAGACCTCAGCACAACTCAGATCAAACGGTTTTTCGCATTTACAGCAGATGAGATAAATGTCTGTCTTTTTTAGCTGTTTGTTACATCTAGCACAAATTAGTGTTGATGCCATCTTAAAGGTAACCTTTATTTTTCAGTTGGCGCTCACGTGTGCTGTATTGTATATTTTTTTTCTCAGTATTGTTGTATTAAACTTGTGAGCACCAGAATAATGTTGCTACTCGATCATAGATGGCGCTGATAAGAATTTGAGGTGGCCTCTATTGGAGTTGTTCTGTACTTTATCTCCCATTTTATTCTCAGTGCCCTCTGGTGGAAATTCGGCGAACCACTGCAGTTGCTTTTGACGTATGACGTATATTTCGTCAAATTCAATCGACAATTTTCTCCTCTTCGTCACTTAAGGTAGTTAAAACTAAATCCAAAATATGGTTGTAACTTAAATTCACTATTGTATTTCGTTGGCGAAATTCACAGTAAGTTACAAAGTACTCATAATACGCTTGAATTTCCAAGGTTGTTGAATACATATTAAAATCTCCTATCACCAAAACTTTTTCGTACTCAACACAAATAGTCTCCAATACGTGAAACAGTTGCATATAGTCCGATTCCGTGCTACCCGGCGGTATGTAAACAACAGCGCACATAAACATGCACTTCTCACCGCGATGTACCGTCGCGCCGACCAATTCAAACGCCGCTTCTCCTATGTTGATAGGCGGAGCGATTTCTCTTAGCTCGTACTGAGATGTAGCAATAAGAAAAACACCGCCCTGTTTTCTACCGTCCCTTCTGTCGCAGCGTAATATGTTATATCCTGGTGGAATCAGTTCCCCGTCATGAATTGAATCATTTAATCCTGTCTCCGTCCCGGCTATTAAATCAGCTGAGCTCGATAACATATTATTATAAAATATACTGGTTTTTGTTCTCAAACCGTTCATGTTTTGGTAGTATAATTGTGGACCAGAAGCCTTTTTCTTTTTAAATTGCTTGTTTTCCTTGATTTCTGTAGGAACGAAACCACACCCATTCACTAAATTTTGTATTCAGGGGCCACATTTCCGGATTGGTTATCTTATCAAAATATGTCTCTGGTACTCCTATGAGGAACGACGAATAATCCCTATTGGTTTTAAGTTTAATCTTCTCAATAGTGACGTCCTCGACGCATAAAGTAGTTTTGACATACTTTGACAAAACGTCCTTTTGTGTCTCAGGATGCAAAGACCAGACATGCAAAAATTTTTTCTTTTCTATGGCCTGTATTATATTATTCCCAGTGTTCCCTCCTTTCATTACCGTAGATCTTCTCCCTTTACTGTTCTTTTCCACCAAAGTCCAGGATTTTTTCTCTTCCCCATTAACTTCCTTTTCGCCATCCTTCTCTCCATTTCGTTGACTTGGAGAAGTTTCTATCCGCTGTCGCTCGGGTACTATGACCGTAGCCTTATTGCTTGCTCGCTTGACGGCGCGACGCGAGCGCTCTGTTACGATCGCCGTGGTGGGAGGCGCCGGACTCGTGTGATTTGCCGCTGTCGATGATGCATTGTTCTCCTTTGCGCTCGCCAGTAATGCTCCTTTATAATCCGCCGTCTTCTTTCCGCACGGAGGGCCGGATACTCCGACTAGTACTTCCACTTTAGTAAAAAGATTATCGATTACCCTTTTCTGATCTTGAATAATCGCAGTGTTTGCCTCTTGTACCCGCAGTTGTTCCTCTATTTTCTTGCTTTGTTCCTTAATTATAGCTGCCTGGGCTGTGATTTTCTTCTCCAGAGCTGATAATTTCTCTAGGACGTCCTTCAACGCCGCTTCCACTTCAAATTTAGGCATTTCCGTTGAAATATTAAAAATTACTCCGAGAGCGTATGTATACAGTGGCAATGGCAGTTTTAATGTGTCCTATTTCTCATTTACATTAATGAACTGCCTAACATTCTTAACTCTCCATGTGTGTTATTTGCGGATGACGTTTCATTGCTATCCAAATGTACAAATATGATACTGATAGCATAAATAATATTATACAAAGCTTCATATTGGTGAAGGATTGGCTGTTATCCCACAATTTAGAAATTAATAAAAATAAGACTCATATTATGCAATTTAGACCACATCAAAAAGCTAAATTAGACTTGAACACGGTTTCAAAAACTTTAAATATAAAGGAAGAAAGTGAATTCACTTTTTTGGGAATTACAATTGACACCCATCTCACGTAGAAAAATCAGATTAATAAAATTAAGTCTAAACTATCACAATTCATCTATGCACTCGCCATCCTCAAACGTAACACACACTACAAAGCATCAATCAATAGCCGCATATTATGCATATGCATACGCTTGGTTTCGATACGGGATATTGTTGTGGGGAGATAGTACTGACGCTCACGATATTTTTGTTCTACAAAAAAAATGCATCCGTATCTTAGAAAATATAAGACCCAGAGATAGCTGCCGTCCTTTCTTTATTAAACAGGAAATATTATCATTAAGTACCTTCAATTTTCATATTTGAGGCCGCGCTTTATGTAAGGAAAAATTAAAATAAATTTGTATTCTGTAAAAGCGCAAGGCGCAGCAAATACGTGGAATTGCCAATAATAAAAAAAATGCAAATGCTTAAAAGTGCGCCACATTACAAAGCCGCAAATATGTACAATAAAATTCCGGACAAGTTAAAAGCTATAACAGACGACAAATCTTTCTATAACGAACTCAAAGCATTGCTTTTGACCAAATGCTATTATTCGATAGGTAATTTTCTTGGTGATAATCTTAAATAATATCTTTCTTTAAAGTTTTGACCAATCGATTTCACGACCTAATGACAATATTATACATAAAAAACGACCTAATCTAATTTTGATCTAATAATGTAATGTACTAATATCTTAATGTAATTTGAATCTTGACCTAATGCTTATATAATTAAAATCAATAATAATAATTTGTAAACTGACGTATAATGTTGCAATGCCCTAACCGGGCAATTCATGTACTCTGACCAATGATTATATATTATGTAACAACTGTAAAATGTATATGTACATGAGAGCAATAAATAATTAAATAATAAATAATTTATAATTAAAGATCTTGAGCAAGCACATCGTCTATTTCAACGTCCGAGTTATCGCCCTCTGTTGCATTTGGCTTAAAAACCGATGCCAGGTGGGTGGCAAAGGCCTCTGATTTTTCAGAGTCAGTCCTAGCATAGGTTGAACCAACTTTAAGCGGAGGGAATGATTGCTGTGGACATTTTTCGGATTTTGTGGCCTTCCACAGAGAATATTTGCCATTTCCGTTCAGTGACAACTGATTAATATGGGCTTTTGCTGTTTCATTTGCGGTTTCTTGAAGCAATTCCTTCAATTCTTTTATGGCGCGGTTAAGAGCTGTTTTGTCGTCGTCGTGACTTTGCTGCCAGTTTCTTCTTAGTCTTCTTTTTTCTGATATTTTTCTTCTAACTTCTAAGGGTACATTGGGTTTGGACAGGTTAGATGCGTTATATATTGGAGTATTAGTCCACAATGCGATTTGAATAAGATTGGTTAGGCAAACGCAGGCGTCATCTATTTCGGGCTCAGATTTTAGAAAAACGCTTAGGTTGAGGTACTTGTCGAGATAGTTACTAAAGGATGGCCAGTCTGTTTTTTGTTGTATAAGCTCTCGCGAATAGAAGAACGATAAATGATTGATGATGAAACGCTCAAGATCACGGGTGTGTGGTCTGATGAGCCATCTAGGCTTGGCTCGATGGACGTGTACATGTGGCAGATATGTTTTGTTACAAAAAAGTCGAGTGGATCTGGTTTTCTTTCTGGATCTGCTGGCCAGTAGGTGGGACTGCCAGATGATATAGGTAGTAGATGATTTTTTTCCATACAAGATTTCAGAGCTCGGCCTCTTGTAGTAGTAATGCGTGAGCCCCAGTAAGTATTCTTCGCGTTCCAGTCGCCTCCCGCTACGAAGCGGTTGCCGAGTGTATCAAAGAAATCAGAGAAAGCAGACTCATTTATTTTGAGTTTTGGCGGGCAGTAAACAGCTGAGACATTAAAAGCAGCGGCTCGTTCCTCCACTCTAACTGTTACAACAGCTTGGATGTGATCAGTTATGTATGATTCCAAGAGATGATGTTTAATGTTTTTATTGATTATTATTGCAGAACCAGCATGCGCTGTTCCATCTGGGTGAGGAGTGAGATAGACACAGAATCCAGTGATACGGACGCAGTTCGCCTTGGTAACATGTGATTCTGAGACAAGTACAATGTCCAAATTGTTGTTAATTATAACTGATTCAAGTTCCAGTATATACAGGGTGTCCCGTAAAGAGCACGACAGACTGAAATGTAAGGAAGATTGAGGTGTGCCCTACTCGATAAAAAAAAATGACCTCAGTAAAAGTGTCACTGTTTTCGAGATATTCCCGACTTTTTATTTTTTTCGACAAATTCCGCTTTTGGTCAGTTTTTTGTTGCTGTGTGTACAAAAAAGCAGATAACTCTGTAATTTATTTTTGTAAATATTCTAGAATAGTAGATCTACCATATTTAAATACTATTTTGCTAAATATCATTAAGTATCTTTGAAAAAAAAATATTATTCTTATTATTTTTTTGTACAAAAATTATTTACCTCAACTTTGGCATTCGGTGGTGAAAAAAAAATGTACTGGACTGTCACTGCACATTTTACAGATAAATTACTTATTTAATAAGGATTTCAGAAAGGTATAATATCGGCCATATTTTTGAAGAAAAAAAAGAGATTGCCAGTTTTATGCCAAAGGGGCTGATTGTTATTAAATCCGATTTATTAATTTAAGTTTAAATTACACATTTTTACCCATCCCTGGCCATGCTAAATTGATGATAACAATAACATGAAACGACCACGTTCACACTCAGGTCTACAGTTAGCTTGACCGGGTAGTACCTGCTCTGGCCTTTTTTTATGATATCGACCGGTTTTCTATTGTCATATCTACAGCCGTTGCTATTGTGCTTATCTATCCTGTTTGCTATCTCGCTCTTACGATAGCAAAAGGATGCGTCTGTCTTTGTCACTTTCCTGCCCCTTCCTCTGCCTGCCAGCCGCCAGCCAGGGCAGCCAGTACGATCCTTAACGCTCTCCTGCGCACACGTCGTCGCTCTGTTACCGCTGTTGTTTTGCTATCGTACTACGTTTTTTGCTTGGAACTCGGACTCTGATTTGCCTAACGATTTGGACTTAGTTATCTGTGAACTTTGTGTTGTGAATTGAACTGTGACTGGCTGTGCTAGTTCGCTTGAACTTTAAATAATGGCGGCGGCGGCGTCCACGTACACGTCGCATGAGTATGCAGATATGCATCTTATTTATGGCGAAGTTCGCTGTAACGCCAGAGCGGCTGCGAGACTTTATGCTGAGCGATACCCTAACCGCCGGCATCCAGGTCATGAGGTTTTTACGCGAACCCATAGAGCCATTTCTGACGGGCGTGTACCTGGGCAGCGTACGAGCGAAGGACGACAACAAACGGCAGAGGAAGATATTGTATTGGACGAAGTTGAAGAAGACCCTTCAACTTCAGTGCGGATGATCGAACGACGTACCGGGGTTCCAAAATCTACGGCTCACAGAATTTTGCAACGTCATTCGTATCACCCATACCACATTCAACGAGTCCAAAGTTTGCAGCCACGGGATTACCCGGCACGAGTTAACTTTTGCCGAGAAATGCTGAGACGACATCAATCGGATCCCAATTTTTTTAATAAAATCTTGTGGAGCGATGAGTCATCATGCAAGCGCGATGGCTATTTTAATTTACACAATCTGCATAGCTGGCAGATATCCAATCCACATGAGATGCGGGAAGATCGATCTCAATACCAATACAAAATAAATTTGTGGACCGGTATCTACAATGGCCAAATACTAGGACCGGTCGAACTGCCACCCACTCTCAATGCCAATAACTACTTGGAGTTTCTTCAAAATCAGATGCCGATTTTACTTGAGGATATTCCACTGGCGGAGCGGCGTGCAATGTGGCTGCAACACGACGGGTGCCCCGCGCACTACGGCCGTCAAGTAAGGGACCATTCAAATTCAAATTCAAATTCAAAAATATCTTTATTCAGTAGGTAACATAGTTACACTTTGAATCGTCAATTTTTACATAACGAACGTCTCATCCGCCTAAAACTACTGCATTACATTTAAACTCTACATTCCCTCGTCGATGGATCGGACGAGGAGGCACAATCAATTGGCCTGCTCGATCCCCCGATCTAAATCCATTGGATTTCTTTTATTGGGGCTGCATGAAGGACAAGGTGTATAAAGAAGCTATTCAGAGTGAAGAACACCTGCGACAACAAATTAATACAGCAGCCCAAGAAATATCAGAATTAAGCTTAAGACGGTTAAAAAGGGCTTTCATTAAGAGGTGCCGCGCGTGTATCGCACAAGAAGGCCGGCAATTCGAGCACATACTAGATGTATTCATTGACTAAATATTAAAAAATGATTTTTTTACTCAAACATGACGTGTATTTTATTTATTATTCAAATTTAATATGAATTAGCCCCTTTTGCACAATACTGTCAATTTCTTTTCTTTTTCTACAAAAATATGGCCAGTATTATACCTTTCTGAAATCCTTATTAAATAAGTAATTTATCTGTAAAATGTGCAGTGACAGTCCAGTACATTTTTTTTTCACCACCGAATGCCAAAGTTGAGGTAAATAATTTTTGTACAAAAAAATAATAAGAATAATATTTTTTTTTCAAAGATACTTAATGATATTTAGCAAAATAGTATTTAAATATGGTAGATCTACTATTCTAGAATATTTACAAAAATAAATTACAGAGTTATCTGCTTTCTTGTACACACAGCAACAAAAAAACTGACCAAAAGCGGAATTTGTCGAAAAAAATAAAAAGTCGGGAATATCTCGAAAACGGTGACACTTTTACTGAGGTCATTTTTTTTATCGAGTAGGGCATACCTCAATCTTCCTTACATTTCAGTCTGTCGTGCTCTTTACGGGACACCCTGTAGAATAGAATAGAATAGAATAGAAAAAGTTTATTATAAAAGGACGCCACACACAAAAAAAGACAACAACATTGTGCGGTGATATTGTTAGCGCACATTTAATGATATGGGGATGATATAAGTGGTTGATAACTGATAAATAAAGGGGGATGATAAATTGATAACTGATATAATGATAGAAGTGATTGATACAATGGTTCGATACCGACTGTCGCATGTGTGTCACATTACATGCGGCGCGTCGTGATAATTGCTAAATAGATAATTTCATGTAAAGGTTATTAACCGTACATCTTGCGCCTCTCAAAAGAGGAAGAAAGTTTGATCAAAATAATTATATAACACAAAATGATAGGGAAACTAGGAAAACATATTCTCAATCAATTTAACTAAATGATTTAAACTATTTTTATATGATACGTAGATTTAAACTTAATTATTTCATTGTTAAGTACTTAATTTAATTTCCTAAGTATATAAATATAAATGAAATCTTAAATATTTGAATGTTATGTATTAAATGTAAGTACAAATCAAAACTTAAATTTTTCAAACTTATAAGTCCATTAGGTAATGTCACTTCGATTAAATATTACTCAGTGGGTTCATTAGTGTCACTGCACTCATGTCTACACTCACTACACTCAGCTTTGGTTTTCACAAACAAAGGCTTTTCAATTTTTACTGATCGGAACACTACAGCCTGATTGCTATCTTTCACTACACTTTCACTTGGGGTTGGGCGAGGGAACCCGGCGGGCGAGACTGCGGCGCGGCCGCCGGGCGCGGGCGTGCAGCCGCCGCAGCCTCCGCGCTCGCTGCCTGCGCCCTCGCAAGCCGCAGCCAACGGAGCCGCAGCACGACGAGAGCTGCCATCACGACCAGAAGCAGGGATGCCAATACATAAATGCTCACATAGTGATGTACATCGTGAACATTCAATTCTACTGTTTCTTTTTCTTTGATATTATTTATTTGCTCCTGAAGTTGCTTCCAGATTAAGTCATGATTTTCTCGTTGATATAGGCTGATATCTTTCGGTATACTTGTATTGATAACATTGTTAAATACTGATTGCGGTATTTCATAAGTATCTGATTGTTTTTAGATACATAACATACATAAACATAAACTGCCTATATACGTCCCACTGCTGGGCACAGGCCTCCCCTCAATCAACCGGAGGGGGTGTTTTTAGATATTATTCAAAAAATGATTATGAGCATAAATAGTGAATGTGCTGCTTCTCAGCATACATCCTTGATTTATCGTCATTAAACCGCTGTCTACTAGTTCTTTTACTTCTATAGTAGAATCACATACGATTCGAACGCTGCATTTGTCACAGCAAGAGTAAATCCAGACGTTATCTCTATGTAGTTTTGTCCATATTTCTCCTTTGTATGATATAGTTTTTGCTTCACATAACATCTGTTCGTTTAATAACTTAAGATCACATATAGATTTCGTGTCTTTTAGATCATAAATGGGTTTGTCCAACGCACAAAGTAACGTGTTTGCTGAGGCCTCTATGCATTTTTGTAAATCATACTCTGATAACAATATTACCACATCTCGCTTTAAGTTAAATGCAATATAAGGAGACGTCGTTGTGATATGATACACTTCGCTACCCTTTTTCTGTGGGATCGATATGATTTTATCTAATTCATACATTTCATTGCTGATAAGTGGTATCTTTATTTCAATGATGAGGTAGTCACGATGAATTTTTGATAATATTCTTAATAACTTGTACAATCCATTGATGTCGTTCATGTCTACCGGTAATTTGATATCTTCCTTCAACCGTCCATTGATTATGTTCGCCTGCTTTTCTAATTGCTCAGGTGGTAAAAGATGTGCATTCAAACGACCTTGACTAACATCTGTGATAGTTTCTAACAAGGTTTGTTGAGTACGCTCCAGGCTTGATATAATGATACTAGCCGCCAGTGATGTTGAAGTGACGAACACCCCGTTGCTGTTGTCCAAACTAACTTTCTCTAAACCGGAAGTCAAATTAAATAAGTGCTGTTTTATTAAAGCGAACTGTTTGTTCATTACATCTTCATTTCGCTTTATAATGTTCAACTCTGCTTCAACAACACTAGTTTGATTTTTCAATAGGGATTGTAAATGATTTTCGTTGAGAGCAATCTTTTTGATGTCCTGTCGGTATTTCTCCGCGAACCTTTCATCCAAAACACCAAAGAGTGAATTAGCGACATAGCCGATTCCATCGACAAGTCCTCTCTTTTGCCTTCTATTTTGATTCATCAGTAAGCCATTATAATGTTCAATTTCCATTAGTTCATGTTCTAGTTGTAATATGATACTGCAATATTGTATGCCCATCTGTTTACTTAATTGTTTCAAGTGTGTGACATAATCTTTGATATCTGATACTCCTTTCCAATATGTAGTTAAGTCATAGTAAACAATGAGCTTCCATTCATCTCTGATATGTTGCAAATTTCATGTCCAGGGTGATGCCGATCGTAGATTCGGAGGTAGGAGGGCAGGTGGATGCAGCTTACTTCGATTTTCGAAAGGCTTTTGATCTAGTGGACAATGACGTCTTGTTGAGGAAACTCGCGGCCATAGGTTTCACGAATCACTTGTTAAGCTTTTTCGCGAGCTATTTGCGAGATCGTAGACAGTACGTGGAATACGCAGGTTACAACTCGGAACCGTATTATACATTCTCCGGGGTGAGTCAAGGTAGTAACCTTGGCCCATTGGAGTTTTTAATAATGATTAACGACCTTCCGGGTGCTGTTAAATCGGCGGGCTGTTTATTATTTGCTGATGACCTGAAATTATTTATGAAGGTGAAAGACATTTCAGACAGTGTAAGGTTACAGCAGGACATCGATAGGGTGGTGCAGTGGAGTCGCGACAATAAGCTGTCATTTAACGTTTCCAAATGTAACGTGATAAGCTTCAGTCGGGCGCGTGCTCCACTGCAGCATGACTACTTGGTGGACGGGGGCGGTGATGCCGCGTGTTTCCTCAATAAAAGACTTAGGAGTGCGTTTGAACTGTGATTTGACATTTCGTGATCACATTATCGATTCGTGTAAACATGCTTTTCAGAATTTAGGATTCATCTTGCGTCAATCGAGGGATGAGTTAAGTATAGCGATAGTTAAAACGTTATATAACGCGTTAGTGAGGAGTAAGCTAGAAATGAGTGCAATCATTTGGTCTCCCCATGAGAATAAATATTGTCTTATGGTGGAGAAAATACAAAACAAATTCACTAGGTATTTATATTTAGTACAATATGGTGTGTATCCTTTCTACCCACTTATGTACCCATCGTTATTTGTACTAGGAATGGTTGGGTACTACCAGTTACAGGTAAGACGGGATGTGACTTTGTTAAAATATATTTTTAAAGTATTTAGAGGACAATTTACCAATCCGGAAATTTTGTCGTCACTATGTCTTTATGTACCGGACAATTATTGCAACGTGCGACGGCAACCGCAAATGTTTAAAGTCCCGCTGTCGAGAACCAATCTTGGTTGGTACTCGCCGGTTACTCGCGCGATGCGGATGCTTAACGCCCTGGCCCAGGACAACCCGGACGTTGACCTGTACAGCTGTTCGGTGGCCAAATTCACAGATGTGGCATTTCGCTATTGTTCAAGTTAAATAATAATAATTGTTATGTCTTATATGTATTTGTTTCAGTCGAATTGGTTTTTACTGTAATGGCTGAATGTAAAACTGTAAAAATAAATAAATAAATAAATAAATTTGATATTTTGTCGAAAAACATGGTTTGATGATCAAGTGTCGTGATGTTATAAGTATGAGCCGATTGTTGTAGGCTCGGTGAAAATAACATGAAGAGCATGAAAATTGTAGTAAAAAGGTTTCTGAATATCGGTTTATGGAAACGCTTTTCCTTTTCAGGTTTATCATTTTTCTTTTCAGGTTCTGACTGCTCCTTATTTTTGTCTGATGTTAATAATATTAATTTGTTTACAGGTCTCTTCATGCTGCCATTTTGAGTTTTTAAGGTGACCACTCTGACGAAACCATCTTTTCCGGGATGAATTTCTTGGACTCGCCCTAAAGCCCATTTTCCAGGTGGCATATTTTCCTCCTTGATAACTACGACGTCATTGATATTAAGGTTACTGCTTGCGATTCTCCACTTTGATCGTGATTGCAGTTGCTGTAAGTATTCGTGTGACCAATTCTTCCAGAACTGTTTATTCATCTCTTGAATCAAACGCCATCGAGAGGAGTAGTTCATGGTGTATGGTTCAGTTTGAGGACGTGATATGATAGAGTCTCCTATTAGAAAGTGACCAGGAGTGAGGCACATGTCGTCGATATTTTCAGTAAGCGCGCAAAGAGGTCTGGAGTTCAGGATCGCCTCTATTTGATGTAACAAGGTAGTAAACTCCTCGTAGGTAAGTCTCTGTTCTCCTAGTACACGCTTAAGATGATATTTACAGCTTTTTACAGCCGCTTCCATTAATCCTGATGCGTTGGGCCACGCTGGAGCATTAAAATGCCAGTTGATATCTATTTCGGTGTCCTTGATAATTGCCGGGTCGATCGATGATATAATTTCCTTGTACTCTTTCTTCAATATACGGGATGCTCCGACGAAATTAGTCCCGTTATCGCTAAACATGTTCTTAGGACAGCCTCTACGGGAGCACAGACGACGAAATGCTGCTAAAAATGCCGTGGAGCTCAAATCGGATACTAACTCCAGGTGCACGGCCTTTGTAGCAAGACATACAAATACTGCTACGTATCCCTTAGTAATATGGACACCTCTTCCCTTGTTTGTTTTAACATCCACGAAACCAGTAAAGTCGACCCCTGTGTTGGTGAATGGTCTTGATGGGGTGACGCGGGGCTGTGGAAGATCCGCCATGATTTGTTGACAAGTTTGTTGTTTATGTCTTCGACACGTAACACAGTTTCTAATTTCCTTCTTCACTACACGTACACCGCCAATAATCCAAAATCTCTGTCGAATTACTGATAGCGTGACTTTCGCGCCTCCGTGTAATGTTTTCTTATGCGCGTCGCAAATGATAAGTTCGGATAGGTGACTATGAGTTGGCAAAATTACAGGGTGTTTCTCTGCGTAAGTCAAGTTCGCATTTACCAATCTGCCACCAACTCTCAAAATTCCATTGTCATCCAAAAAGGGATGTAAACTTGATAACTTGCTGTTACTGCGCACGTGCCCAAGTTTGTTTAAACTTTTGATATCTTCTTCAAAGTTGATTGATTGCACCGTTTTTATGATATAATTATATGCATCCTGTATTTCTACTTCGGACAGCGTGTTTGAGTAAAGTGCTGAATCTGATTGTCTGCGAGCGCGTTTGATGAAACGTGATATCCAAGCGACTGTGTTAACGACTTTTGTGATCGAACTGAAATTTTGCAATAAATGCATAATAACAGAATGTTCATTTGATTGTAAAGCTGCTACGAATAAATAATAAGTCAGGAAGAGTAACTATGAACAAACGCCGGCGAAATATTGGCCCCACGACATTCTAAAAGATCGTAAATCCATAAAACCAATCAGTAGCGATTCCGTGACGCGCTTCATTGCGACAAGCGCTGTGATTGGTTATCAATAGCAACCACAATAGAGGTTGGTGCGTGTGTTTCCGGGGTTCTCAAATCAAGGATGTTGTTATGCAATGCATGGATGAGTATAAGTAAAAAATGGACGAAACTAACGGTGGATTTAATAATTTTTAGTGTTTTGTATTTCGGATGAGGCGTGTTGCTGAATTATGTATTCAAGTAGTATTATTATATTGCATGTTTTGTGTTTTGAATTAATTGGTATTTAGTAAAAACAACTATTCAATACTTTAATTTTTTACTTGGATGATATATAAATATAATTACAATGTTACTTATTATTTACTGGAATAGGATGGAAGCCGATCATCCTATCTTCTTTCGTAACGAACTGCTTTTATCCATTTTTGCAGTTGGTTTTCATTTTTGGGGAAAATAAAAAAAGGAAATTTCGACAAGACTAAATAACTGAAAAACTTATATTTTGCTGGAAATTGATAATATTACTTGACTGCATAGTATTAAAAATTATAATTTACCTATCTGAATATTAAGCTAGGAACTTCTTGAATAATGCGGATCAAAGTACAATGTGTTTACGAGAACAGAAATGTTATATTTACCGATGATAAGTTATTCCAATTATCTTTTTGCTGCGCTTTTTTCGTTTCCTACACCAAGTAACTACACATGACGACATTTCACATAATATTTCACTGTTTTTTCCATAGAAATATAGCATAAATCGAGCAATGACATACGTTAGTGACGGCGCGAGGCAGATTGAAGTAGGTGCGAGTAGTCATTTTAAGCCCCGCCCACTCAGTGTACATTTTAGTGGCGTCAAATTGTGAGCGTTGTTACTCTTCCTGACTTATTATTTATTCGTAGTAAAGCTGCATTTACACTGATCTTTTTTGCTTCAATAGTTGGTAATGGGCAATTGATAGGTGTTGTAGTGTCATTTTCAGGATCAAGAATGATATTATGTCCTTGCCACCATAATGCGTGATTTAATAGATTTTCAGTAGTCATCCCTCGGGTAGCGCTATCTGCTGGGTTATCTTCGGATTTAACATATCGCCAACTCGAAGACGGGATAACCTCTGTGATTTGTCGCACTCGGTTTGATACAAATTGCTTCCATCGGGCAGGATCTCCTTGAAGCCATCCAAGGACAATCATAGAGTCTGTCCAAGCTGTGATATTGATACTTTCGACTGATAATGATAATGATAATAATGAAGACCTTTTTCATTAACTGTGATAATAATAGTGCACCCAGTAATTCCAGTCTAGGCAGTGATACTTGATCTTTACACGGCGCAACTTTAGTTTTGGCGGCTACAAGTTGCGATGTGTACTCTCCTTTATTATTTTTCGTGACGACATAGATTGCGCAAGCGTATGCTTTTTCCGATGCGTCTGAGTAGCCATGTAAATGATATGATTCTATAGTTTCACCTAGATACCTAGGTATGATAATGTTGTTTATGTTTTTTAGGTCATCACGTAACTGTCGCATGGCTAAAAATGGTGCAGCTTTGGTACCGTAGGTGACGGTCGTTAAATGATAAGCTTGAATGAGGTCACGTGGCGAATCCCTCCAGATGATTGTTTGTAACAGTTGATCTGATTCTCTGATATAGATTTGACGGAACATTTTCTCAATATCCGCCGTGATAACATATCGATATTTCCTCCATCTAATGATAAGTGATAAAAGATCCTGCTGTAAATTAGGGCCGCATTCCATTAAATTATTGAGACTTTGCCCTGTTGAGGTAGGCGAGGACGCATTGAATACGACTCTAAGGCTTGTTGTGGTAGAGTCGGGTTTCACAACGCCGTGGTGCGGTAAGTAGCATGTAGGTAATGATAATGAGTCATTCGTGACGTCAGTAGCTTCGCGCATGTGGCCTAGTTCACGATATTCCTGCATAAATTGTTTATACTTTTCAGCCAACACCTGATTTCGCGCCATTTTCCTCTCGATTTGTCCAAATTGAGCCACTGCTTTGGGTTTTGATTTACCTAAATTATGTTCGAAATTCGGTTTCATGGGTAGAGCTACCTCGTACCTGCCGTCCTCCAGCCGACGTGTAGTGGCCCGATAATAATCTTCACAGTACTGTTCTTCTTTCGTGAGAGTAGAGGAAGAGTCACTGATGTCCTCTAGCTCCCAGCACTTCGCTATCTCATCTAACTGATTGATAACAACATGACAATTAAATGTTCTCACAAAGCCTGATAATATCCACCCTAACTTGGTTTGTTGGGCGATAGGTGCCTGGGCGGGCCCTTTGATTAATCCGCTCATGATTATTTCTGAATAAATACTCGCGTTCAAAAGTATGTCAATGGGCATGGAGACGTTGTATTGTGGATCGGCGAGTTTAAGATGTTGAAGATGGGGCCATGATTGCTTGTCGAAGGAAGTGTTTGGCAGATGATTGATAACACGTGATATAATAAGGGCCTGCGTTGTAAAATGATAGTCATCGTGAATAGATTGGCATTCGAGATTTACAATGCCTCTGCTTTGCTTGGAAGCGTCGCCGATGCCTGACACTGACGCGTGATACTTGATTCGCTGTAGTCCTAACAGCTGTGCGGCGCTTTCTGATATTAATGATATTTGTGAGCCCTGATCTAATAATGCTCTTAAAGTGATATAAGAATTATCTTTTGCTTTAACTCGCAATGATAAAGTGGTCAATAGGATTTCCTCGTCTTCTTTTGCTACGTGACTTACATTATGCTTTTTATTATTTTGCATGAATGCTCCCTTATTTTCAAAGGGTTGATTTGGGGTTGTGTCAGAGTGCGATGTAACGTTTGCAGGTGATTGACCCAGCGCGTCATACAAAATGGAATTGTGCTCGCCGTTGCATTCTTTGCACCTTTTTGTGGCAATGCATTTATTGCCGTAATGCTTATAGAGGCAGTTTTGGCATACCTCTAGTTTCGTAATTGACTTCAACTTTGCGTCATCAGGAAGTTCAATAAACTTTTTGCACTGGAATAAATCATGATTTGATTGGCATAGAGGGCATTTACGTGTAAATGTCGCAATCGCTTGATAATTTTTTGATGGAAATCGGTTCTGATTATTATGATATATGTTCTGATAATTATTATTTGGCTTATTAAAACCATGATTGAATCTCACTGGGCGGCGTGGAGATGAAGGCGTAAGCCTTGACGATGATGTTGTGTCTTTCTCTCCCTTGCGTATCGGTTCGAGCGCGGTGAATTTGCTCTCTATAAACCTCATTAACTCATCGAATGATGGCAAATCACGTGGCGACTTCAATGATTCCTTGTAATCGGTGTAAGTTTGGACATTTAACTTTTTTGCTACGAGATGAACTAAAATAGGGTCCCACGTATTGGTCTCAATGCCTAGATTCTGTATGGCATGTACCGATTCCATGGTCGTGTCGTATAGGCGTTTCAGCTCGAATGATGATTGTTTTTGTACGGACGGTTGATTTAAAAATAGCTCGATTTGATGGGTAAACAATGCATTTGGGTTGTTATACCTGTGCGTTAGAAGTTCCCATGCGGTATCATAATTTTCCGCTGATATATGGAGCTGTTGAATGATACGTTCAGCCTCACCTCTTACTTTGCTCTTAAGATGCTGCATTTTCTGCGCCTTGTTTAGGAAGCGGTTATCGTGTATCGCTTCAGTAAATAGGTCAAAGAAAGTAGGCCATTGTGTGTACGTTCCTATGAAGGTGGGGATCTCCACTCTTGGTATAGATTGCTGTAAGTATGCTGTAGATGATAGTCTGCGGTTGAGCTCCTTTTTATAGAGGTTAAACTCTTTCTCCGCTGCGAAGAATTCTTCTTCATAAGCTGCGTTGGAGCCTTGCAGTATGCAGTCGATGCGTAGGTGCAATTCGTCTACTATGTTCCATCGGCGCTGTAAATTTTTGATCTCATCCTCTATTTTATTTTATTTTTATTTTATTTTATTTGGGTAACTTACAGCGATAGTATACCTAAATAACAGAATTACTTAAAAATAGAACAGCCTTTACAAGTTACCACGTACTACAAATTGGTAGGTATCATTAACAATTACAGTACTTAATTAAGTATATCATAAGTAAGTTTGTTTAGTAAAAAGGGTATACAAGTGCAAGAAGAAGGAAATAATATAACATGATATGGTGTCTGTGTGGAGTATGTTTGTGTACAAGTGTATGGGGTGTGTGAAAGAGGGTGTGTGTGTGTGTGCGTGTGTGTGCGTGTGCGTGTGCGTGTGTGTGTGTGTGTGCGTGTGTCTGTACATAAACTATCTAGTTACTGATTAATTTATCCCGGATCTTATTTTTAAAAGCATTTTTTGAGTTACAAAATGGGTCAATATCGCAAAACTTCTCAGTATAAGTTCGGCATAATCTTGATATGGCGGAATTTCGGGCATAATTAGTGTGGTGGCCTGGTGCGCAAATCATTTTCGTGTGTCGGGTCCTTTTCCGAGGCACATTGTACTCTATTAAACTTACGAGAGCAGCACAGTCCATTCGTGAGTTAAGTAGATCATAGAGAAATGTCATGTCCAGCATTTCACGACGCCCAGTTAGTGTAAGTAGTCTATGAGTACGACAGCTTTCGTTGTAATCGCCGATATAGTTACGGGTGCGAAAGTTTAAGAATTTCACAAATTGACTTTGTATGCGCTCTATGCGATCTTTGTAAATATTATAAAATGGGGACCAAATCACACTGCCATACTCTAAAACACAACGAACGTACGCGTAGTAAACTGCTTTCATACACAATGGGTCAGAGAAAGATTGACATACACGCTTTACAAACCCCAGTCCCTTGTACGCTTTGTCCATTATCATATCAATATGTTCATCCATTACAAGTTTTTGGTCAAGAATTATGCCAAGATCTCTGACTGTGTTAGTTCTGTTAATTATGTTGTTATTTATGTAATAGCTGTTGATCATTATATTTTTTCGGCGTGTGAACGAGATCACTTGGCATTTTTCGACGTTGACTTTTATTCTATTGAGCTTATAATAAAGAGATAACCTACTAAGATCTTCTTGTAATTTAGCACAGTCGCTTAGATTTTTAATGCTACAGTAGATTTTAGTGTCGTCAGCGTACATTAAGAAGTTAGCTTTATCAAAGCACGAGTATATGTCATATAGATAGGCATTATAAAGCAAGGGACCCAAAAGGGACCCTTGGGGGACCCCGGAGGAGACCTTAACTATGTCTGATCTGCAGCCGCCCACTATTACTGCCTGTGACCGGTTTTTAAGGTAAGATTTTAACCAACGTAAAAGGTCTCCACAAATACCTATATGCTCGAGCTTACGTATAAGGATGACGTGGTCCACGCGGTCGAAAGCTTTTTCGAAGTCCGTGTAGACCACGTCGACCTGATTACGTTGCTCCATGTTTTCAAAAACGAAATCAGTGAAAACCGTGAGATTTGTGATAGTCGAGCGGTTTTTCATGAAACCATGCTGATGAATAGGTATAGCTTTAGATATTTTGTTGTAAATATTGTTAAACACTATTTTCTCGAATATTTTGTCGAAAATGCAGAGAATTGAGATAGGTCTATAATTTTCAATCCTTGATTTAAGGCCCTTCTTATGAATTGGTACAATGTTCGCCTGCTTCCATACTGTGGGGAAGAATCCTTCATTCAAAGATCGATTAAAAATAATAGATAATGGCAACGCAAGAGCAGCAGCACAATTTTTTATATAGGTTGGGTTTATATTATCTGCACCAGCTCCTTTGGATACGTCAAGAGCATTAAGTAGTTTTAGAATTTCATCAGTGGTGGTTTGAATAGTACATAAAACAGAATTATCGTCATAAAAAGGTGGTGCTAACCTTGTATTTACATATGTAGTGGCTGCAGGTTGGAATACACTTGAGAAAAACTCATTGAAGCCATTACATATGTTGTTTCCAGTATAATTTTTGTTTTTATAAGTCATTGTTCTAGGATATTTTGATGAGCCTTTCTCCTACCATTAACATAGGTCCACATTTTTTTAGGATTTTTCTTTATGTCAGCTTGTATGTTACATATGTACTTATTATAGGCTTGGTTTTCAACACGTTGCAACCTATTACGCAATAGTGAGAATTCTCGATAATCTAAATCGTTATTAAATATTTTCCAACGCCGGTGAATTTTAGTTTTTTCGCGGGCAATCTTAATTAATGCTGGAGAATACCAAATGGGAAAGTTATTATGACTTACTGATTTGAGGGGTACATAGAGACCTATAGAATTATGTATATGTTCGTTTAGTGTTTCGACGGCATCATCTATGGTACCACTTGTAAGTATTTTTGTCCATTCGATTCTATTAAGATATCGAATTATGTTAACGTAATCTCCTTTAATATATCTAAATTTGGGTGTAGTGGTAGAAGAAAAAGATTTAATAACAATGTCTGAAGCGTTAATGGTAAGCGGCGGGTGAGCTTTGTCTATTTTTAATAGTGGTAATTTACATAAATTTGTTTCTATAGGAAAATTGCTAAATATCAGATCTAAAATATTATTACTGGAATTTTTTAATATATTATTTTGAACTAACCCGTGGGAGTACATTTCTTCAAGGAAATTTCTTGCTGTGTCCTGTATTACCACGGTACCGATTTTTGAAACAGTAGGTACATTATTGATCCAGTTAATGCAAGGCAGATTAAAATCACCAAGAAGTAGAAAATGGTCATACTGATTATTAGAAATGGCTAAGTTAGTTGATAGTAAAAATGACTCAATGTCTTCCTTCTGGTGATTGGAGTTCGATGAGCCTGGTATGTAGGTACCTGCAATATGTAGATTACCGGTAGATGGCTTTATTGTTGCTTTTGGAATACTTACCCAAATCAATTCAAGAGGACTATTATTTTCCCATTCTGTACATCGAAACGCATTTAGAGTGCGTTTTACGAGTATTAAAGTGCCACCACCTGATTTCTTATTAGTTTTCACAAGGTCACGGTCACATCTAAATACGTCATACGAGCTATCACAAATCTCAGCATCCAGAATCGAGTCGATTAACCACGTTTCCGTCAATATTATTACGTCGTAATCATTAATTACGATACTGCGATACAAGTCCGTACATTTAGTTCTGAGCCCCCTGACATTCTGATAATAGATAGTTAGCTTATTGAAGTTAATTATTGATCAAGGTGGGTATAAGAACGATATTTTAACATAAAATGTATCACGGGGCTCAGAAGCGAAACGACCGACTCGTACCGCAGTGAGATATATATAAATAATACGGTTATCATCGCGTTTAAAGCTTAGTACAGCTACGTTATATATAGGTATAAAGGTAGCATAATAACACGACTGTCGCTCCAGTAATCGGTTACGAGCCCAGAGCCGCCGCCGTATATATGTCACCGTAAAATTGTAAATAACGTTAGATTATAATCTATCTCGCGAGATTGTGAACTGTCGAAAAATTGTGAAACGTAATATACTGCTTACAATTTAACGTATTATTATGTTAGGTTTTCTGTAATTTTGTGCGAATTTGTGTTGCCTTCATATGGCAACACTAGGGGAAAGGGTATAAAAAGGCGTGTTTGTCTTTCATTGGGGCTTTTTTGATTCGAGCACGCATCGAAGGCAGACGTACCATTTTGAACACGTGTACACTTGTGTTGAGCACGCGTGCGTTTTGGAAATTTAGAGTAAGTAACCAATATACTTATTATTTATTATTTCAATGGTTG